>NC_043999.1:26428681-27718681 GCF_902150065.1 Myripristis murdjan | reverse complement strand
ACACTTAACCTGAAGGTTACAAAGCAGTGGAACAAAAACAAGACGATGTTCTGTTCCATTTAGTTGTGTGAGTGAGCTTGTATATGTAAGTTTCAGAATGTTATTTTGATGTTCTTGTATTGAAGTTATTGTGAAGTCTACGCTAGGTGATGGCACTGGATGAAGGGGGATGGAGGTGTGAACTGATCACCCTATAAAGCCAGTCTGGGTTTGCTTCTTGGAGAGAAAGGTGAGGCTGTGCCGCCACAAACTTGTGCCTTTTGATTGCTTGTGCTGTTTGCCAATCTGCTTAAATTTGTTTGTAAATGGAGAGCACTGGAAAGAAGTCTTCACCTCTGGGAAGCAATGAAGTCTGCTGAGTCTGCCTACCTACCACCTTCCTTGCCATTGGAGCCAGACTATTCTACATGTTTAAACAACTAAGTCTCCTGTGCCACACATATCCAGGTAACACTGTTACTGTGATTTGGCTTTTTAAAGATCCCCTCTAGATCTACTCTAAATACTTAATTGTGGTTATCAATATTTTTTTTAATGTTTATTCCACAAGAAATGTTTAATATATTACTGAAAATGGCCTGCAAGCACCTCAACTTTCTAATCCCCACACTCCCAACTCCCCCATTGGACCTCATCCTCCGGTGGCAGTAGGAAACTTGTTCATGGATTGGAAAGGTAAGTTAATTTCTCATAATACTGGCTCAGCAAAACAAGAATATCCAGGCAGAAGGCAGGGTCTCTGCAGATTCACACACCAACACACACTGCTAGTGGCTCAGAACTGATGATTGAGAGGGTCTATACATTGTTTATACATTGTTTTTTAGGAAAATCCCACTTATTCTGCCTTAAGAAATTATCACTATCATCGTTAAAAGTGTAACAAAAAGTACCAGTATCATATCAAATTAAAATTTTAGTATCACCATCCCAATTCTCCTGAGAGGCCAGTATTGGTCCCATATAGGGGGTCTAATTAGTGTGGGGCCAGTTGTACACATGGAGATGAGGAGAGGCAGGGAAGTAAGCCTTCAGTGCTGCAGATTACAACCAAAACTAGCCTGATAGAACTCAATCAAAGCCCCACAGTACACACACACACACACACACACACACACACACACACACAGAATGTACAAGGAACAAAAGTAATTCAGCATTATGGAAAAACCGAATGAGTTGACTACCAGGGGTCTTTTGCTACCAAGTTTGTGTTAGCAATTTGCCTTTGCAGCTGCTTGGAGAGACTGAGGGCTCTAGTTTCCCGGCGCAGCACAGGGTGGCGCAGTGAGGTGAACCCTGCGCAGAGCTGGTTTTGAGCAGCGCAACCTGAGGCGTGCACAGTTTGGTAGTTTGGCAGACCGAGGTGCGCTGAGATGGGAGTGGTGTTGCAGCAGGGGGAGGTGTCAACAGATTCAGCTTGGCGCAGTGACAGTTTCGTGCCAAAAGGCTTCGCCGAGGTGCGCTCAAAGCTCGCCATCTGAAACCACGTCTACTTTCAGTGCAGGCTGAACACAGCCGCTGTAGTGGAAGTTTGGCTGACCCGCGCGCAGTTCGCACATGTCACCAAAACCTCACAGGCAGGTGTCCAGAATGTCAGGCACATTAAAAATGCAATAAATACCCACAAAAACCACTATTCAATGCTACTATCTCAATCAGCACATAAATGTATCTCCACATCGACTGTCCCGTCACATCTGATGTCAGATCAAAGGAGATTGGCACCGTTTGGCAGCGTAATGGAAACCCAACCTGATCACCTGTCAGTCAAACAGGGCGGACAGGCGTATGGGGAAACCGGTGATTTCCCCGGTGGGCCGATGGGCCGGGCCACGAGACAACAAAGAAGCAAAAGAAAAAGAAAAAGAAAGGGAAAAAAGTCTAGCGCAACAGCCAACCGTGTCGGGCGGCTATTGTTGTGATAGGCTATACCTGTGAACCGACTGGCTCCGCACTTCACCACAGACTACCCCCCACCCCCAGCCCGGTTTCATGACTTATTCCCAGCCTGAAAAGGGTTCCCAGTCCAGCCCTGAGTACGGTGATGTCTTCTTTCCAGTCATGGTGTCTGGCGCTGCTCATGTTAACTACTCAGTTCTTCTTCCATATATATAAATATTCCACACAAATCAAAAATGTAAAAGGCATCATTTCCTTGTCAGACTCTGGGCGTGTAGAACAGCAAATCTCTAGTGTGTTGTTGCATCAGTAAGTGATGGAGTCAAAAGTTGCAAAACAATATCGTTGCCATATTATGAATTGAATTGAATGAATGAATATGGCAACGATTATCCTTTGAGGTAAAAACATTCATTAAAAATGGGGGCTTCACAGTTAAATTTATATTTGCTCATAAAAATCAGTAACTTTAACAGATGGTGGAGGAGCTGGAAAAAGAGAAAGGGGAATGAGGAAGACGAATGTAAAAATAGATGCATGGATGGATGGATGGGTGGACAGATGGATGGCAGGTAGCTCCAGCAACATTCCAGCAGCCAAGACTGGCCTCATTGTCCTGAGTGTGTGTTGCTGCTGCTCTCTTCCTCCATGTCAGTTGTGTAAACGTTCGTTATGCCTTCGCACAGTGCATTTCAATGGCAAGGACAGGGGCTCATTTGATTGGTTTAAAGTGAATCAGCTGTGTCAAACCCACTCCTTCTCTCCTCCCTTCCGCTGGTAGGAGGGACAGTGGAGTACTTACGCCACCGCACACGGCGTGCCAAACTTGCAGGGGACGGTTCTTTTGGCCTGGGCACAGTTTGCCCTTTGCCTTTTAAGCAATAAATTCAAGTCTCCTCCACCAAAATCAAAAGCTGTAGACCACTCTGCCATTTTTGTCTTGTCACTCAAGCCAAAATCATGAGCAGTAACTTGTAATTTAAGTAATGTAAAATGTAACAAAAGTAATGGTATAATTGTTTGATTAGTAACAGTAACTGAATTTAGGAAGAGAAATGTGTTACAGACAAGTGTAATGTGATTACGGTAACGTGTTACATAATCATTTGAAAGCAGCATATCATCATCATATCGTCTCCTAAAAATTAGGTTCTCATACAACTAAACTGCATTCTCAATTATGTTTGAAGACAATGTATTTTTTTTTTCCTGTGGATTACTTTTTGTTTGTAACGTGTCACAGGAATGTTTGCAATCCCTTAGTCTCACGTACATGCTAGGAGGTACACTATATTACCAAAAGTATTCGCTCACCTGCCTTTACTCATACTATGAACTGAAGTGCCATCCCATTCCTAACCCATAGAGTTCAATATGATGTCGGTCCACCTTTTGCAGCTATTACAGCTTCAACTCTTCTGGGAAGACTGTCCACAAGGTTGAGGAGAGTGTTTATAGGAATTTTTGACCATTCTTCCAAAAGCGCATTGGTGAGGTCACACACTGATGTTGGTCGAGAAGGCCTGGCTCTCAGTCTCCGCTCTAATTCATCCCAAAGGTGTTCTATCGGGTTCAGGTCAGGACTCTGTGCAGGCCAGTCAAGTTCATCCACACCAGACTCTGTCATCCATGTCTTTATGGACCTTGCTTTGTGCACTGGTGCACAGTCATGTTGGAAGAGGAAGGGGCCCGCTCCAAACTGTTCCCACAAGGTTGGGAGCATGGAATTGTCCAAAATGTTTTGGTATCCTGAAGCATTCAAAGTTCCTTTCACTGGAACTAAGGGGCCAAGCCCAGCTCCTGAAAAACAACCCCACACCATAATTCCTCCTCCACCAAATTTCACAGTCGGCACAATGCAGTCTGAAATGTACCGTTCTCCTGGCAACCTCCAAACCCAGACTCGTCCATCAGATTGCCAGATGGAAAAGCGTGATTCATCACTCCAGAGAATGCGTCTCCACTGCTCTAGAGGCCAGTGGCAGCGTGCTTTACACCATTGCATCCGACGCTTTGCATTGCACTTGGTGATGTGTGGCTTGGCTGCAGCTGCTCGGCCATGGAAACCCATTCCATGAAGCTCTCTGCGTACTGTACTTGGGCTAATCTGAAGGTCACATGAAGTTTGTAGCTCTGTAGCAATTGACTGTGCAGAAAGTCGGCGACCTCTTTGCACTATGCGCTTCAGCATCCGCTGACCCCTCTCCGTCACTTTACGTGGCCTACCACTTCGTGGCTGAGTTGCTGTTGTTCCCAAACGCTTCCATTTTGTTATAATAGAGCTGACAGTTGACTGTGGAATATTTAGGAGCGAGGAAACTTCACGACTGGATTTGTTGCACAGGTGGCATCCTATGACAGTTCCACGCTGGAATTCACTGAGCTCCTGAGAGCGGCCCATTCTTTCACAAATGTCTTGTTTCACAGTCTGCATGCCTGAGTGCTTGATTTTATACACCTGTGGCCAGGCCAAGTGATTAGGACACCTGATTCTGATCATTTGAATGGGTGAGCGAATACTTTTGGTAATATAGTGTAGGTGGGGTGGTGGATGGGTCAAACAACTGACTTTCATGTCTTTCAAGTTCGAGTCTGGTATGAAGCAACAGTATTTTTAGTTGTTGTTGTTGCTGTTGTTTTGTTTTGTTTTTAAGCATTATGTTATGTAACCTAGTGTTTTTTTATGCCTAAACCTAACCTTTCCCTCACCTTAACCAGGTTCTTTCTTCTCAAAATTAGATAAAATGCCATATGTATGTTGATTGGAAATGTGTGATCTGCCAGAAACAAACGCAGCCGATGGCAAAATATGTTTATCCCATCATATCATATTAAGAATGCAGTTTACTTGCTCGTAATTTTTAGGAGACAGTGTTTCATATTCATTGTGTCAGAGGTGGATGACTGCTGACTTGCTGATTTTAGCTGATTTGCGGCAACTGTTCAGTATTGGCTTGGTATATCACTCGAGTCTGCTTTGGCAAGTGTGTGTGTGTGTGTGCATGTGTGCAAAAGTGGCAGGGAAAAAGAGA
Organism: Myripristis murdjan; assembly: GCF_902150065.1. NCBI lineage: Eukaryota > Metazoa > Chordata > Actinopteri > Holocentriformes > Holocentridae > Myripristis > Myripristis murdjan. Next base: position 27,713,747 of record NC_043999.1, on the reverse strand, counting down.
ATCTGTTGTTAATCTCCTTAGCTTCATTAAAAACAGATAGAGGCGGATTAGTTGGGAGGTGCATGTAAATGAACATAATTTGAGGAGAAATTGAAACAGTGCTACAAATAAATATGTCATGAGGGAGACACAAATATAATCAAAATAGCAATTAATTGAATTCCCCTTACGAAGCCTCGTCTGTGATTTGGTGGAATTACAAGCAGCTGCAGAGAGCTAATTGGTAAGGCCAACAGTCAGGATAACCGTCATGTGCTCCTCCCCATGCTCCCTTCTTTAGATCCATTCTCCATCCTTTTTTATCTTTTCACATCTGGCTTTTCTTGCTCTCCATTTTTCCTCTCTCCATTATTTGTCTTTATTCATTTGTCCTTTCACTTCACTGTTTTGCTCTCCTTCTGAAGGTACAACTGATTTAGCTTTTTGTAAGTCAGTACCAATGTTTTGGTAGGTAATTGCTGAAACTATAGACCAATATTCAGCATCTTAACCATTTCAGTGCAAAAAGGTACAAATAGCCAATACAGGTTTTGTTGTGTTTTTTGTTTTATCTCCAGAATTTTATTGTTGGTAGGGTGGAAAACCTCTAAAGGGGTTTTGAAACTGTTCTGCACCCCAAGTTGACTCTCATTAAGCTCTGGACCCCAACTTGAAGTGATTTTGTCCTTAGAACTCATTCATTCATTCATTCATCTTCTGAACCGCTTATCCTCACAAGGGTCGTGGGGGGTTGCTGGAGCCTATCCCAGCGCTCATAGGGCGGAAGGCAGTGATGTCCTTAGAACTCTGCTTTGAAAATATAATATAAATATACTGGTTTGTGTTGACTCTGAAACTCTGTAGCTGTCATACCTGTCAAATACATTGTGACGTTGTGAGATTAAAACATTAAATTATAATGTGTCTCATGAACTAACCCTTTGAAATCTAAGCAAATTCTCTTAATTTCTTAACCCAAAAAAAAAAAAAAAAAAAAAAAAAAAAAAAAAAAACAGGAAAAATGTGATGTGGTAGTTAGCAAGAGACTATAGCAGTCATTAGAAAATTAGTTAAGTTAAAAAAAATATATAAAATATCAACAAATAGTAAAACATACAAAAAAAAAGAAAATTAGCACAAAACAAGAAACTTACAAGAAAAAAAAGCATAATTATTAAAAATGATATCAACATCCCAAAATGCATTAACAAAAAATAGTTTAAAATGAGAAGAAAAAATGACAATACAATTAACAGAAATCTGGCAATTACCAGAAAATTAGCCAAAAGTAACCTTAGCAAAAAAAAAAAAACTTAGCAAAAAGGTTTTTACAAAAAGACAAGAACACTATGTAATTATTAAATTCAATTACATTACATATATAAATGTCAGATCAGTGATGCTTGATGGATGCCATATTCACAAGCGTTTATAGTAATGAAATGAAAATAATTCCTCATTTTGCTGAGGACCTTATGGAGGATCCTCAAAGACACTTAGGGGACCCCAGGACCCCATTTTGAGAACCACTGCTGTAAAACACCATGTAGCCATGGAGCACTAAAACTCTATATTGAAACCCAGGATAATTATGATCAGTCATATGCTTGTGTGCTTATGGAATCTGATGAAAATGTAACATTCAGCTCAGGTTAAGGCCATGCAGGCAGTGTAAGGCAGTGTAGTACTGGTTGATTTGATATGTACTCAAATAAATGCCATCATTGGAATTTTTAGTTTGTTTGTTTCTGTCTGCATTAAATCTGCCCGTGTCCCTCCCTTTGTTTCCTCTGTTCTGTCTCTTAACTGTCTCCTTCCCCCAGTCTTGCAGACAGACAAAGCGGAGAAGTCATTTGGTTGATTCGGATCCCCCTCCCCCTCTCTGCTCTGATTGTGATTCCTTCCTAAACGGCCCCCCACTGAGGGTACCAACACACTTCTATGAAAGATCTAGCATTTCCCTAAAAGCTAATCATGTTAGACATCAAAAACGGAGGCTGCTGCCTTGATCAAGACACATCTGAAGACACAGCCTGGCGCACTGCGGCTGCTCCTCAGGATTAGGCCTGTGTGCTGTGTGTGTGGGGGGGCTTGTTTTGCTATGCTTGTGAGAACCAACTATTGAGAAACCACTGTTCCTCACAAAGGACATGTGGGGGTGTGAGCACATTTTGGGGTTTGGGTTGGTTCTCACAAAGTGAAAAAAGCTAATTCTGTCTTATTGGTCAAGGTTAGGGTTAGAATTAGGGTTAGGTTAAAGTTAGGATAAGATCATTACTGTGAAGATTAGGGAAAGGCTGAAGAGAATGAATGTAAGTCAACACAGTTTCCCCACATATGTGGTATAAACCAACGTGTGTGTGTGTGTGTGTGAGAGAGAGAGAGAGAGAGAGAGAGAGAGAGAGAGAGAGAAAATGTATTTGCATTTGTGCTTATGCTTGTGGACAAGTATGTGTGTGTGAGAGAGAGAGAGACATTCAAATTGCATGAGGACCAATTAGATTTTCCTTTACAAAAATGAAGATGAAAATCTATTGTTAAAAAAAAACAACCTACAATGTGCACTACAGAACGAAATACATAAAACTGAGAAAACAATCAGAAACAGAATCAAAAATGCTTTATTGATCCCTGAGGGGAAATTTGGTCAGTTGCAGTTGCTCAATTCTCAAGAGAGGAATTAAACTGTAAGAAATAGAAAAAGAAATAAGAAATTTAACAATATGTGCCATATAAATTTGTAAAAACTATGTGCATTATCTATGAAGTTGTATCAAAATTTGTGCATTATGTGCATTAAATCTAAATATGTGCATTAACTGCACAAAATATGACAAAAATAAATACAGAAAAGAAATAGGAAATTCAGCATATGTAAAATTTTAAAAAAGGCATGCCTATACACACCCTATTAACACAGGAATATTGCACTGTTGTCAAGTCTTATTATTTTCTTATTTATTGCACAGTTAAATAGTTAAATAAACGGTTTGATAGCATACAGTTATGTACAGTCATCCACTCCAGTATCAAAAGCAGACGTGCAGCCTTGATGCTGAGCAGCAGTGTGGGCACTGCTGGCCAGGTCACGTTGGGACAGACATGTTCAGTATTCCTCCATAACCATGAAACTTTAAACAAATCTGACAAAATGTCAATCAGCAAGGTCCACAACCCCTGTCACCACCACCACCATCACCCGCTTACCCAGTGAAGACAATAAAACATTAGTGAAAATGATTATTTTATATTTTAATGAAAACTTACATGTTTTAACTCACAATCCCTTTAAGTATGAATCACGTCTGTATCTATAACTTATATTTATTATCACATAGGGTGATCCAATCAGAACATGCCTTTGGCTTTTATTCCTCCCACCCGGATGATTGATGCTTCAACCTCAACTAAACAATAGTAACAGTATCTGTTGGCTTGTTAGCACAGGAAATGGAGGATTGTATCAAAAGACCTGAGGGCTAGAAATCTTTCCACCTAAATATGGGGCTTCAGCGGGTGAAGGTGTCAGTCGTGGACTTTCTCATGAACTGTACTGCTAGACTTCAAAATGTTAGTTTTTAGAAAGTGAGCTCTTCAAAATGTTGGCTACATAGACGTTGGAACTAGAGGTGCGGGGGGTGCGGACACACCCCGTCCCATGCGCCCCCATTCCCCATTCCCCCCACACTCTATCAGCATAGGTGCGGGAAGCTTTTTCTGCAATGGCAAGCTGGCAGCTTGTGTCATTTGCTTTCTTTCGGTCCGTGAGACATTCCAGACTGCGCACGAATGGCGGCGAGATGATATCGCTTAGTGTGCACCCCTGTCACGCACGAATACTGCACATTAGTATTCATGCGTGACACAAATTAGACTATGTTCAGGTTTGGGTTGAGTTTGGTACGTCAGCTTTATTTTAGTGAAACTCTAGAATATAATAAGTAAAAGTAATGGACCTACTGTCTGTTCTGGGCAACTTCCTCTATAGTGCTGGAGTTTTCATGACAACACTGAAGGTAACATGTAGGCATTTTCAGGTGGTAAATGTAGCCTAGTGGTGGAGGAAAAGCAAAATCTCGAATTCAGGTCGCGTTCAGACACAAAAAAAAGTAAAAATGATTCAGACACTAAAACAAATATACATGAAATATTCCTCCCCAAAAATGTATTTCTATAAAGCAAAACAAGGATATCTAAAACTAAACAGATTAGAGCAAATAAATAACTATTATCTCTAACTACTATCAAAATAATAACTATTTTTCTGAAAAAAAAATCTGCAGTCATAAATGCAACTAGAAAGTTGCAATCCAGCTAGAAATACAACTAATGTTTTGATGTTACAGGCAGAATGAGAAGGATTTCTTGGTTGCAATTTTTAAACACAACATTAAAATTTGGCCCCTCCTGTCTGGCTCAGCTAGCCACTGGCACTGAGTTTCTGTTTCCTAAAATGGCGGATAGAAATGACCATTAAGGAAAGATTTCCCCGTCATCACCTACCTGCTGTCACCTACGCTGTGATTGGCTGAGAGCTACACACCTGCTGCTCAAAGGCCGACGCACAGAAGAGTCCTGAGTTCAGCAAAATCAGAAATGTGTGTAAGAAATGCTAGTGGCTCAGAAGGGATGATAGAGAGGGATTGGTTTTGTATGAGACTTTGTTTTTACTCACAAAATTTGGGAGTGTGTGGGAGAATGTTTAAATAAATAAATAAATAAAAATAAGGACTTCATGACAATATGAGGCTCATAACGTCTCCTAAGGTTACAGGCTATTCTTTCGTTATGGTCACATCAGTTTCACATGGGACAGACAGGGTTCTTCATTCTTAAGGCTCATTTATGCTCAACGTTAAATGCAGACATGGATAAGAATGGAGCCCTCTGTGCATACTCTGCGTTCATTTCCTCCGTGTTTCTGCACGTTTTCAGGAAGCTTACGGATATGGATGAAACAGAACAGTACCACCGCAAAACGCAGTGGCAGTGCAGCCAATAGTTCAAGAGAGACCACTCTCTGAATGAGAAACGATAAAGCCAATCTCTCTCATTGGTTATATCAGAGAAAAAATTCTCCGTCCTCCTGTCATGATGTATTCAGTGGCCCTACAGACCACCATTTATAACGCTGCCTCTCCTTTTGTCTCTTCGTAGCAGGTCCATGATCGCGACCTCGTCCACCATCATGATGCTTTTTGCTGTGAGACACGTTGGACTCTGTGCTGCCCTCTAGTGGATTTGTTGCTTAGCATCCATGCCAATTTAAAGGAAGCATGGAAGCATGTGGGCAGAGACATTTACAACGTTTCAAACGGGCGTATCAATTTTTGTACGTAACGTGAGTCTTTCTAATGTCTTGATGCAAGCGATCTGCGGAGCTGCTGATGAGCTGGGCAAGAGGAGGAGGGGTGGGGCCATGCAGGTGTTTTGTGCAGCTTATCATGGATGTTGCAGTGCATGTTGGGGTTTGCAGCATCTGCATTGTGTGCAGTGTGGAAGCAGGTCGGTATTAATTGAAAAGTCATCTTGCAGGCCTGGACTTATGTACTCTAGGGGAACTAAAGCCTGTCCAGTCCTGCTAGGATGAATTACTGTGGAAAATGCAGCCCCTAAAATTCTGTTTTATTACAGATATTGACTTTCAGGAACTCACATCTTGGTTGATGATGACAGAACGAAAAAAAGGGACCTTTTTCACAGCAGCCATTTTGAGATGAAATAGCAGGTAAACACAGGTGTTACTGATGCTAGTCAAAGTTACGTTCCATCTGTGTCCTGCCATTGTTCTTACTGACTCACTGGAAAGACTGTGCTACACTGAAATGGAACTGAACCTCAGCTAATGTTATTTGCAACACCTGTGTTTACCTGCTATTTCATGTCAAAATGGCAGCTGTGGAAAAGATCTGCGCTAAATAAAAAAATTCTCATTTGTAACTGGGTTTACCTTCCCTTTAAGAGATTTCATTAAATAACCTTCATCACAATGATTTTGAGGTATGCAAAATATACATGTGCAATCTTTTTAATCCATTTTATCCCACTGTGGTCCACTCCATGTCTTGACAAATCCCCTTTCTATTAGCATGGAGGGCCTACAGTTTGGTCACTCATTCATTGCAGGGCCCAGTAAACACATTACTGCCATCAATATGGAGGTAGTTTTTTTTTTTTTTTTTTTTTTTTTCCCTGGCTCATTTGTATTTCCGTCATGCTGTGCCTTCCATAATAGCCTGGATATGTGTGTATGACAGGACTTTAATTGCCTGAGTTAACAAGGTGAGCTCCACTTGGCCACCTTTGCGCAACGCAAATCATAGCAAGGATATTCAAATCCAATCCCCCATAAACCTTTCACCCAAATGGGAAGTGCGAGAGCATAAATCCGGGCAATAACGGCAATATATGCTGGGATCTAAAGTGGTAAATCCTTAAATGATGTTTTAATGCTCAGTGAGTGACTTCATTGAGGTGAGGTGACCCCACTCTTCAGAGAGAGTGAAGGAGGGAGGTAGGGAGGAAAGGAGCTTGGGCGAGAACATGGGTGGTGCATTTCACATAGGCTGTCCTATAGCATGAGCAACAAATAGCAAAGACATGGAAAAAATAAAAAAAGTCCAGAATCCAAGGAAATGTATTATTTTGTGAGGCCTTTAGTATATGTTTAAAATGTCACCAAAATACAGACAGACCAATGAGAAGGCAAATTGAAAACGTCAAAATGAAAGCTCATTTTAACTGAACTGGGAAATGTAATTAGACAGGTACATCATTTGACAAAGTGCTGCTCGAAGATTGAAAGTGGAGTTTATAAAATAACCGTGGCCAGTTCCATGCTCATATTCTCTGATGCAGTTTCCAGGCTATTTGCATACTTTTTTCTGCTGAAAGGCAAAATATGTTAAGTCATGTGTACATGTATCAAATGTGTGTGTGCGCGCGCGCATGTGTGTGTGTGTGTGTGTGTGTGTGTGTGTAGTAAATAGTAGAAAGAAAGGAATGACATGACTTGATCCAGACTACAGGTAGGCAGTTTGTAAACTTTAACATGCTTTCTTTTTTTCCATTATTTTTCACCTGTCAGTTTCATTCTCACCAACTCCCTTGGAAAAAAAATCTGCATTTGCAAAGTTGAAAAGATTCTTTGTTGTGACTTGAAAAACTGTGTTTAAATGGGTGTAGGTTTGGGTACTTGATCATGTCATACAATTGAGGAGAAACATTTATGAAGTTGCTTTGCAAAAGAAATTAGGATTCACCTGTGATGAACAGTACTGCAACAGTATCTCTTCCATACAGTGTGCAATCACTCGGTCTGACTGAGTTTAACCCGCAGAGACAAACATAAATCAAGAGCTCTTCTTCTTGTGCACCTTTTCTGTGACCTCTCGGTGCTGATTACAGTATTGTGCCACTGTGGGCTCTGTGGGTACTGCAGTCAAATTAGAAAAAAAATGCTGGCAATTATGAGCACAAAAATATGGTTAAAGGCATGATGAGTAGGATTTTCCTAAAAAACAATGTATTGACTCATACAAAAATAATCCCTTTCAGTCATCACTTCTGAGCCACTAGCAGTGTGTGTTGGGTGTGTGTATCTGAACAGACCCTGCCCTCTGCCTGGATTTTCTTGTTTTGCTGAGCTCAGGACTCTTGTGGGCATCAGCCTTTGGCCAGTATAATATGCTCAATAATGGTTTCAGGAATGTACTCCTGAGGTAAAATGGCTAGATAAATATAGCAGGTGCTGCAAAGCCTCCTTGAACAGTTTTGGTCAGAAAAGAAAACAGCCGGGGCAGCACGTGGACTTTTTTTTTTCTCCATATGAGGATAACAAACATGGATAGGCCAAGGAAGTCAACAGGCCAACATGCAGACAATGCTACAAAGTGAGGCCAACACAGGGGGCTAACACATCAAACTTGGCCAAGCAACATCAGGCCATCACTTGAGGTAAATATTTTTAGTTAAATGATGAACAGCAGGTAAATTATTGTTAAACATTTTTGCCTGGTAATTATTCTCAGCTTACTTGCCATTGGCAGATGAGCAAAAAAGGTCATTTTTGTCCACATCACTGGAGGTTTTTTTTTATTTATTTATTTTTTTTTAGTTAAAATAAACAAAATCAACAACATCAATATTGCAAATGCAAAAAAAAAAAAAGATGAGATGAGATTCTGTTTAACAATAGTAACTCTTTTTTAAACATCTTAAAACAAAACAGTGAGATAGCTTTTTTTTTAAAGGGCAGAAATCAAAGTGATATGTCAGTAAACCGATAAATTGGTCTAACCCTTGGGGCAACAAGACTATTATATTGTGCAGAAGGATGAACACGCACATGAACACATTTACACACACATTCACATCTAGATCTGAAGATCTTTGGTTTGTCTTGAAGACCAGTAAAGCAGTTCCAGGTCCTGTTGTCACTCCAGATGGTGGGCTGATGCCATTCTCAGTTTCATTCTCATTCATCAGTTTGGTGTTGCAAAGAGTGACTCACACCAGACAAATTCATTCATTTTGTAATGACTATGCAATTCTAGTAGATCAAGATCCTGCAGTAATACACAAATTCAAGTTGAAGACTAATTAGTTTGCCTTGTGTACTACTAGTCCTTTTAGTATTCATATTGGTTGTATTTTGATGAACAGAAGCTGCAAATATTCTGTATCATGATATTACACATCAGTGAGTTACGGGGAAAATATAAAGAAGGTTAGCTCTCTGGTGAACCCTAATGCAGACAATGGAGACACAGGAAAGTTTAAAGAGTTCATTGTAAAGGCTCGGAATGTGGTAGTTACAGAAGATGGAATGGAGACGTGAACGCTACAGGAGGGGCTGGCGAAGCTGGAGAGGATGAATGCAGGCAGGCAGGTCGGAGAGATGCTCCTGTTAGTCTTCAGCAACAAAAAAATTAGAAGAGCTATTAACAGCACAACACTGTTGGCTAGACTCATGTATAGCACTGAAGCTGAGGTACCAGTCTTGTGAAGCCTGGCAGTGAGAGCCGGCTTCTTATACTGCAGGTCTGATGAGCAGATGAGAGGCAGGCGCACTGATGGCAAGCAGGATCAGGTGTGGAGTGTGTAAGCGAAGGGCCAGGAGAGAGAGAGAGAGGTTGGTTTCCATCCAAATATATCGAAATTTTTGAGCGAATTTTGTCAAAATGCGCAAAAGAAAATGCGAATTTATGCCTGTTTCCATTAGTTTTGTTTTGCGATTATTGAGAGGAGAGTGCGTCGCCATAAGATAGCATCTGTATCCACTGAACAACAACAAACACTCAGCTGACACTCAACAGCTGATCATGGACAGATTCCTGCTGAACTTGTCGGCTCTTGGGAGAAGTCTGCTTACTATTTTGGCAGCGGTGACTTCGTACCGACCCATCCTAAATAAGGAATAAGAGACTAATAATAATAATAATAACTAATAATAAGACTGTAGCGTAGAAGTTTGACGTGGTATCCGGTCCAGTCATCGTTTATTCGCAAAACCTGTTTCCACAGCAAAAAGTCGCATTTTCTTTTATCGATACGCTGAGAAATCCACCCCCTCCAAGCGTAAAAACTTTTTTGCGAATTTTCGGCCGTTTTTCGATTTCCTGGCGTTTCCATCCAAGTTTTTTTTCTCAATTTCTGAAAATGCGAATAGAAATAGGTGGATGGAAACCCGGCTAGAGACACACACACGCCTATGCCACACATTTGAATTCATTTATTGGATTTTAAGAAGAAAAACATAAAACACACACACACACACACACACACACACACACACACACACATACACACAGGAGAACACAAGGAAAGAAGGGAGAGACACAGAAAACCTGTGGCCTGGTGGAGACCATAACACAGGCAAACATGTCCCCCAGTTGCAGCTGTTTATGAGGAAGTGAACCGGAGACAAATTGAAATGCTATTTTGTTAAGAGGGGACCTGCCTCCTCAGGCAAAAACTGAATGAAGTCTTCATGGTCCGTCTCCTCTGGATTGAATGACATCAACACAACATTAAGACATGCTTCCATAGCTGTAAAGTGTATGTTAAATACGATCACCTTTGTTGAGCATATTATTATAATTTATTAACACGAATTATCATAAAGGACGATACTAGTGATTTTGAATATTTGACCCATTTACTACAATTAACCCACACTTCACACTGTAAGAAACCATTCTGCAAATCATGTGGAGGCACTAACAACAGATGCAACAACATATAATAAAAAAAATCCCTTTATTTTCATGTCTGGTTGAAACACCCACCTTATGGGTGGTACATGGTGCGCGCTCTTAACCGATGGCTCACCGGTTAAGAGTGCGCACCATGTACCAGGGCTTAGTCCTGATCACAGCGACCGGGGTTCAACCCGACCTCAGGTCCCTTGCTGCACGTCATCCCCTCTCTCTCCCCTGCCTTTCCTGTCTATCTCCACAGACTGTCAAATAAAGCAGAAATGCCAAAAAATAATCTTTAAAAAAGAAACGGCGTCCTTATAATGTCCTTCTTCTGCAGGAGTCATTGTCATTCATAAACCACAGAACTGAATGGCTGTGTAAAGCAAACATTTCCCTGGGGACTATTTTCTGCTGGAGAGGCCGTTTCACTCCAATTCACTCATGTCCAATTTCAAGTCATCAAAACACAACAGTGCTGCTGCTTTTAGGAAAACTAACGTGGATGACTTTATTACAGTGATGGAATACTGGTTTAAAGAAAGTTTGAAGTCTCTGAAAGTTCATTTTCATACTCTAGTGAACCAATGGCTGGATAAAAGGGAGGAAAAATGATATCAGTGTTCTAAAATACGACTGCTTGCTGTGGGAAAAGATTCATTATTGACACTTGATGGAAAACTGTAGCCCACAGTGTTTGACAGTGTTCGGCATTCCCCTTAACTGCTGTACACTGCTGGCTTGTTTAGTGTGTGTGTGTGTGTGTGTGTGTGTGTGTGTGTGTGTGTGTGTGTGTCTGTGAGTGAGGTTGAATGTCCAGCTGTCTTTTTTCTTTATGGATAAGCAGCTTACCAGTGAGTGTGAAAGTCACAAGCAAGAAACCTCAATACCACAGGTGACAGCCTCTGTTCCCCTGGTGGGGGTCAGAGAGATGTGTGTGTGTGTGTGTGTGTGTGTGTGTGTGTGTGTGTGTGTGTGTGTGTGTCATGAGTCTTCACAGGTACAGAAAAGAGATAATAATGACTTGTGAGAACAGTTTTTGCTGACTGACATGGTCAGGGTTAAGCATTGTTTATTGGTGAATGAATGTACGAATATCAGTGAAACACCCTCTTAAAGGGTGATACTGGCGTTTTTTGATTTTTATGCCAACAGTTAAGAGTACCATCTTTTCCATTCTTCTTCCTGGTGTCAGAACACTGTCAGAATATTGGAAGTTACCGGGGCTTGTTTTCTTCCCCCTCCCTCATCCTAAACCATGCTTAGCCATATCAAACTGTAGACGTCCCCACAGTTGGGCAAGGCCAGACATTTTCATGTTTGTTTCATATGCTGATGACATGGTGTTATACATGTTATACAGATGGGGGACACAGTTAATCAGTCTACCTGTTTCCACCATATTGGTGAGCTTACTAAGGGTTGTGAAGACAGGGGCTCTTTATTAACAATGTAAGACTATTGAGCTGGGTACTATGACACCACAATGCCTGCCATTATTTTCCACCTGCTCTGATCAGTCTGTTGAAGCAGGAGAGAGAGTTTTAGGAAGCTTTTTCATGGCACTTTAAGTTTTACAGCCAACACAGAATGCATCTTTAAAAGATCAGTGCAGCACTTGTATCCAATCAGGAAACTGATTCATACAATATGAGCAAGGAAATTATTTACAGTACATAATGTGGGCACCTGGATTCTAAGAATAAAAACAGACTATCTAATATTAGAAACATGGCCATGCAAATTATGGGAATGAGCAAAAACAACTGGAATGTATATTCTGTAAAATGCAGGTGAAACAAAAAGCAAGATACATTTTGTCTGATCCTGTTCTTTAAAAAATCATACTGCGCTTGGGAGGCACTATAGAGCTGCTGCAGCAACCAAGAACTTTCCAAAAGTCTGTCATTGCAAATGCAATAACTGCTAAACTGGTAAACACCATTTGCACTGAAACCATGTCTGTAAAAGGCATAAAAGGCAGTTTGTGTCAAAGAGCTGTATAATTGCCATCACTAAGTTGTCCATCCATTACAGACAATATCTTAAACACCAGTTATGTGATTTAGATGAAATTTTTTCTGGGGTGATTTATTTTAGCACCATGTTCTTGCCCAAGAGCACAAAAGGACAGTGCAATAATAGGTCAAAACAAGGTGACATATTTGCTACTGATGGACCCAGAGGACAGCTGCATCATTCATGGCAGTGGTGGCTGGGTTGGGGCGTCGGGTGGGGACGGGGGCGGGGGGCAACGGTTTCCCTCCTCGGCCTCGGGCCACCGATGCAGTCCATGGTGACTGATGTACTGTCCAGGGAGAGACGTCTGGATGAATACTCACACAGCCGTGGGAATTTTAAATGCAGTTCACGCTCTCCCAGTGACCTTGGGAATATCTGTATCCACGTCTGCTTCTTTTACATTACTCTCTGCCTCCTGACCAAACCCATCCCTCACCCCATCTCCATCTGTTTGTCTCCCTTACATCCCCTTTCTCTCTGTTGCTCCAAGCTGTGGTTTGGTATCTGGCTTTTCTGAGGCAAAATGGAGGAGATGTAGATATCATCATAGATTAACAACTTGTGCCTAGGACCAATTGTAATTCAAGTGATGGTTTAAAGCAGGGGTTCCCGAACTTTTTCATGGGCTCACATGTGGAGGTACTATTTGTTCCAAGATCCACCGAATATTTTGTGAAGTGAAATAAAGTTGTGAAAAAGTTTAAGCTTTCAATTCACTTACATTAATTGAGTTCATCTCCATTTCTTTTTCTGATGGCAGATATCATCAATGAAAGCATCATACTAGCAGGCTAACATACACATAATAGTGCCTCTCACAGCAAATTTTGGATTCAGAAAGAATATAACACTTTGCAGACAACAGTAAGTACTTTTTTCAGGAATGGCACTTAGCTGTTTTTGCAAATAAATGTTATCATTCTTACTCATATATTCTTACACATAAGCAAAATCCTAAAATGTATTTGTTGGAAATTACTTGTCATTTCAGTTGGTTCAACCTGAAAGCACTGACTTCAATTTCTATCTGCCATTACTGAGAAAAGAAGGCTTTTATGCAGCCTTGCCAACCCACCTGACTCCATGCTGGAGTAACGGGTCAAGATGCATAGTTTGAAAATGTGTGATGTAAAGAATGCATGTTTAGGTAAAGGACATTCCATGATTCGACTTTGCAGTGGCCTCCCTTTACTGAGTATTTGTATTACTTGTGAAAGTCCTTTATGGCAGAGCAGGCAAAATGCCATCTTCTTGTCAAATGGCAACCTTGACATCAAATGACATGACTTTATTTGAGCCACTGCTTTGCTTATTTCAGCCTATGATGAAAAAAGAGAGTATCTATCTATCTATCTATCTATCTGTTTATTTATTTATTTTAGTCTTTTCTTTCAGATTTCAATATGATATGATGATTTCAGTCTTTTCAAATATTGCAAATTCAGTATTCACTATAATACTGCCTGGTATTAGAACAGAACATTTAAAAATCACTGATATACAGTTTGTACAGTGTTAAGTGCATGAGCTTTTGTGTTAGTGTCTTTCAGCAGGTTGTTGGAAATATAGGAAAATATTAGGAAAAGTCCAGTTTGTTGTCTGCTGTATTAGTATTTTAGTATGTTTTCCCAAGACTATCAGTCATTGAATGAAAAGCCTTTTTTTTTTTTTTTTTTTTTTTTTTTTTTTGCAGATGCAGTAGCATGTTTAGCAAATTCACTTTTCCCCCAAAACATTGGCAAATCAGCAAAAAAAAAAAAAAAAAAATAGCTAAATTTAAAAGGATACAAAGAATAAAAATAAAATAAAATACAAAGAAATGAAGTGAATTTTTATCATATTTCGGCTTAAAGTTGAAATACAATGAGAGCTGCTATTGCACAGTGCTGTTGTACAGGATTGGAATACATTTGATCACCTCCTGGGGTGTGGCAGTGGGCGTGGTGTTTCAGGAAAATGCATGTAACTTTCAAAGGGATTCATGAAACATCATGAAACCTTAATGGCTGTGGGTGTGATAAACTTGAGAGTTCCACAGATACAGTGTTAACTTCAGACCTGGAGGTTTATGCCAAGAAGGCATAAGATAAATTTGAAAGTAAAATGAGAAATAATTTAAATGCCTTTCACAAGCAATTAAACACAAGAAATTTGATCTGCATCACTGAGCTGAACTTTAAATATATTGTTTTAAACATTGTGCATATAGTGTTCTTGACCTTTTTTTAAATAGCATTTGTCATTCTAATTTTGCTATTTTTCTGGTAATTTTCCTTTTGCTCTTCTTTTCTTTTTCCCCTGGTCTTTTTTTTTCTATTTTTTTAATGTTAAGGGTTTTCTGTGTTTATTTTAATCACCATTGACAATGCTGACACAAAAATATGTACGAATGATTATTTGAACATGATGTTTTACTCTCACCATTTTGCATTAATTTGAATGTAGTAAATATGATAGTGGGGGTTGGGACACAGGGGATATGCTTTGTTTCCGGACGACTTCAGAGGCAGGACAGTCTCTCCTAGTTGTCTAATATTTTGGTGAACATCTTTTAACAGAGAGTGGTCAGCTTCCTCACCAAAAATTCTACTTTTCATAATTGAGTTCAGTTTGTAAGCAGTGACATACATGCAACATGTGGGAGTTCATGCGTCCATCTCTGTGTCTAAGCTGTGTGAGGGAGTTGTATTGGTAGGGGCTCCATTGCTGGAGACATTGAATCAGATAGGGCAAAAATGTTTTCCAGGTGCACAAATATTGGATATCGACAGGCAAATTCCTCCTGTTTCCTTCAAATTTATAAAAATGTTTTATCATTTAGAGCCAATTTGACCCCTGTAAGATTCTAGTAAAAATTGCTTGCTAAGTTTATGTGCCAGGTGCTTTATGCGTCTTGGTGACCACCTAAATAACCCTTTAAATAAAACTTAACGTCCCCCACTCAACCCCCCTCAAATGCCTTGTGGGAATCATGTTCCTCCCTCCCAAATGTCACATGACCTCTCACTGGTTCTGGCACTGCTACAGGTGTGGTTCTGCTTGCTGAGGTTCCCTCAAGCACAGGGAGCTTTTCTGATCATAAATGGTCTGTTAGAGTTCCTCAGTGTCCAAAGCAAATAAAATAAATCTGCATAACCTGTTGATATTTCTTATAGATTTTATTCAGCTAAAACAGCCAGGAGTGAAATTGACCTTAAAGAAACACCAATGTATACAAAATGTATCCAGGACATTGAAAACATATCATCATGTTAAATTTTTACCCTCTTGTCCCCGTTAAATGAGGAAGAGTGGTTTAGAGATGTTAACCACTGAATGAGGTTAAAGAGAGTTAAATGTTACACATACACACACAACCTCTTTGTGCATGTGGGTTTCAGTGACACTAAACAGAGAGAATCTGAAGTACAAAAACATAACTAGGAGACCCTGTGGAATGCACTGCACAACACCAACAAGTGTGTGTTCCTCTCTGGGCTGATGTCAATAATCCGCCATGGCTGTAAAAAGTTCAGCAGCCCTGTTGTCCTTATGTTCTTATGTCCTTATATCCTGTTGCCTTGGATTCATGGCTGAAATTGTATTGTGTTGCAACAGGTATTGACTTGGACTCTCCTTGGAGTCTCCTTTTCTTTACGAAGGGATGAACTCTGTGTGAACCGGAGAGTTGCTAAACAATTAATCCTGCAACTTACTGTATGAGTTAAAATGAAATGTCCTCTGTCCCATCCAAGCCAAAGAATCCACTCTGCACTCATGTAGTCGCTCTAGGCTATTATCTGCTACAGTGAACAGTACGTCTGATTCTGACTTATACTGA
This sequence comes from Myripristis murdjan, assembly GCF_902150065.1. Classification (NCBI taxonomy): domain Eukaryota; kingdom Metazoa; phylum Chordata; class Actinopteri; order Holocentriformes; family Holocentridae; genus Myripristis; species Myripristis murdjan. Next base: position 27,697,727 of record NC_043999.1, on the reverse strand, counting down.
TGAGCCTGGTGTTCCAACTCCGACTGCCCTCAGAGCACACACACATGGTTTGCAACTGCTAAGTTACAATGTGAGAAGTATCGGTTCAAAAATGGACTTCAAAGACAAAATCCTGGAAGTCTTACTTGATATATGTTTTTAGGTGATGCAGATCACCATGGAAAAAACTAAGGCACTCTCTCTTTGAATGAAACAAATAAATGTGTTACTTAAGCAAAGCAACTAACCATGCCAATGTGTGTCGACTGTCAGTCTCTGTCCTCTTCAGGGACTGCATCACCTAAAAACTTATATATCAAGCAAAACTTCCAGGATTTTGTTTCTAAATGGACTAAATGGGTTTTGAAATGCATCTTCCCTACTAAAGAACACCCTTCATATAAGCCACTAGAGTCATGCAGTACTTCCTTCTCCCTCTCTGAAATGGACTTTGTTGGAACATGGACATCACAGACTGACCCAGTTGTTTTCCTAATCAACAGATCCCGGCTTAATGATACAGTTCTGGACAACAATATTTCACTGAACACTTAGAATATCTTTGTAATAATAGAATATTTTGATGTGACAGAGAACGTTGGGGGAAGCTCTCTGTCTGCCCTGGAGCAGCTTGATTGCCTGACATTAAGTGTGCAGGTAGGTTGTGTAAACCTCATGGGGATTTATAGACCTCCAAACAGGAGTGTGAGTGAGACAGCAGGCTGAAGCCTGTGGAGGTAACTAGCTCGGCAGCCCAGCCACAGAGCCGTGGTGAGCCGGCTGGAGCTCTGTAAAGAGACAAGAGGCTTTAATTTCCCCAGCAGCTTGTAAGACAAACGGGTTGAAAGTTGAGGGTAATGTTTAGGATTTATATCTGGTGGATAGCGGTGCTGCTTCTGAGTCATAATTAATTCAACGTGTTTCTGGACTATCTACATGTCTTTGGTCTGCCCAGCATGTTGCTGATCCAGAGTGCAGCAGCAGCAGCAGCAGCAGCAGCAGCAGCAGCAGCAGCAGCAGCAGGAGAGTTGTCTGCAGCCTCCATGTGCAGCGAGCAGGCAGAGCAGCAGTTGAAGGGTTTCTCTCAGAGTAATATGGATGTTGATGCCTCCCCTGCAAAGCCTGAAGCTGCTTTCAGATCAGCTTTGGACAAGCAGCATGAAGAGAGCACATTTTGTTTCATTTATGCATTGTAATTAATATTGTGCTTGCTTTAAATTACTCGTCAGCATTTATTACCATCTATGTTTATGTATTATTGCTATTATTATAAACATGACACATTTTTCAAGGCTTACTTCATCTGTAAACTACATGAACCAGCAGATAATAAGAAAGGTACATTTAGGCCAGCAGAAACTAGTTTACTTATGCATTTCCAATGCATTTTTTTTATGGTCTCAGTTTTAGTCTTGTCCACCAAACAACAGTTGCTATGGCCAAATGAAAATATTTTTATAGATAATAAACCTGTATTTTGGTCTCTACTTTTAGATAACCACATTTATCTAGATAAACATATTTATTTAATTTATCAAGTATAAATGCATGAAAGGTCTGATAATATGAAAAACATGTGATGCCGAGTTATGATTATTCTATGATAACTTATACTATAACTTACTCTATTACTTAATATTATTTGGTCTGTAAATTGTATAGTTCTGTGTATGTTCGTTTAAATAAAAGAAGAAACAAGTTTAAAGTCTTGAATTAAATTTAATAAATATTTTTTGTCTTCGGAAAATTATTTGATTTAGAAAATGAACTATGAATGAATGAATGAATGAATGAAAATTAACTTGGAAACTGATGAATTAATAACATAATAACTTGATTAATGACAACTAAATTTAACTTACAGGACTAATTGTTTTTTAATTGAACTGAAAGAATGAATGAAAATTAATTATTTAACCTAGAAACTGATCAAATGACAAATTATGATTAACTGATTAATGACATCATATAAGAATAACATAGATGCAGTATAGGCAAATAGGGCAGGAACAAACAGGAAGTCCTCTGTAGACTGTTTGAGACGGCGTGGTTCGGCCTTCATGGCTTACAGTTAAGATGGCCTTTAGAGAGGCTGCAGCCCCTGAACTGAGACACATCTGCAGTGAGTTTGCTTTGTAAAATGGACCTCAAGTTCAATAAGACAGGTTATCTGATGTAAAGCCTGGATTATCCAGTTAGCTTGCTCTGTTAAATCCTGTCCAGGTGATGGAAACACTTTCATGAACTTGGTAAAGGCTGAATCATTATAGAAATCAGAGATGGAGAGTCACACAACAGACATTTATATGAAGACATCAGGGATCTGATTGAAACATCCTACTCAAAATCCTCTCTCTCCTCTTTGGTCTGGCTGGCTGTTCAGGACTGATCCCAGGTCAGCCTTGCAGTATTAATTGAGCTTCTCAGTGTTGAGCGGCCATTGTTACAACTGAACTGAGGTCAGATCTAAGATGCAAAGGCAGGGATTGTGGAGGATTACATCTGAGGTGTGTGTGTGTGTGTGTGTGTGTGTGTGTGTAGGTGTGTGTGTGTGTAGCTGTGTGTGTACAGCCTACAGACAGTAAAAACAATGAATGGCTTTATTCGATCGGACTTAGTGAGGATACACAGTGTTCCTTTACACTTATAACTATTGTATAACTATGCTACGCATTCTTCTGCATTATATTATTCATATTCTTTATATATTTCAGCTATAGTGTTTGGATTTCTGCTGTACTTGCTAGTAGTTGGGGTATAGTGGGATTCTCTCATATGCAACATGGAAATGCTCTGATAGTAGAGGTGAGTTTTGAGAGCAATTCAGTTGTGTGTATGAGAGTGTATTAGTGTGTATGAGAGGTTCATTACATTTGAATGAGTCATCACCACATACATAACCTGATATTCTGACTGAATGGCCATTCCATTTCCTCTTAATCATTCAGTCAGAATTTCCCCACTGTTAACTGACTGCTGTAGGTGGAGGGAACTGAATCCCATCAACCAATCACCCGCGACAGATGTGTCTGCCTGCTGTGACGTTTTTTTGTGTTTTTTTTGCAGTGGACAGTATCTGCTTTGGCCAGTTTACAGAGCTATTTCACATCAGTCGGACTTAGCTACTTTACCTACAAAAATGTCAGTCAATGTTGACACTTTGTGCCATTTATGCCAAATCAATTTGTTGGTGAAAGGGTTCATAACAAATGCAAGAGCTCTATATTGTAAAGATCTATATTGCCAAAAATCTAGCCATGGAAACTAGCTCCCTGGAACAGAGCTAGGCTAATTCTAACAAAAAGAGCGGGGTCCCCTCTAGCAGGGCTGATAAATTAAATAATATTCTTCAGCAGACAAAGCTCTGAATTAACTGTTTTTAGCTTTCATTTAATTAAGACACTGATAGCAGCATCTACAGCTTTGGCACAGATTGACTACATCAACAATGTTTGACCGGCCCTACAACGGCACCAATTGGTCTGTTTTTGTTTTTTGTTTTTTTTTCAACCAAGACATTGCATGTGAACTGGGCAACACCAGAGCTGTGTCAATCACTTTATTAGAATTAATTCAAACTGAACATGTTTCATGGGTCTGGAGCCAGGCTGTTATATAAATATAAAGGTTTTCTCCTGATACTTTTCTGAGGATGTTTGATTCTAAAAATGTGACTGAATGGTAATGTCCTCCTTCATACTTTTCCAATAATGGCCTCTGCTGCTGAATGAACATGGAATAAATGCTGTGATGAGGTTCCTGCATAACATTCTGCAGTTTGGAAAGAACATTTGATACTTGAAAACTATCTGAAATAGGACATGGCATGACAGTCACTGAACCAGCCGAGTGCTTTTAACACACTTATTTGAATATAAAAGAAGAATATCTTGACACTTAAATAGGTTTCACCTACCTTCCTCTGCCTTTTAATAGCAAACCTATTTTTCCACCTTGCACACCAATTCTCACTCCTCTAATTGATAGCTCTAATCATTTTCCCACTCTAGATAGCTGTTAATTCTCATAATTAATGTTATTGTGGCCATGTTTGATTTTAAATATTTGAATGAATGATTTGAATATTAAGCACCTCTCCGTCTTGTCTCCTCCGGGCCAAGCCGATAAAGAGCCATGTCTAATTGGTCTGTAACTAACTTTGACAGTTAAAGCAATTAAGATGACAGGTAGGAGTGTTTAAAAGGGGCTTGTTCCTTTTAACCTCCACCCGTCGGTGCTGACAGCTCCCTCTTTGCACCCTGTTCCACCTCCCTCTACCTCAGCTCCACTTTTCTTCCAATTTTCTTTCACTCTTACCCCCAGTTTTGGCAATTTAGCTTAGGAAATATGTCACTGGGAAGCCACGGCTGCCATTCTGTGTCACTAAGCACAAAACAATGAGGTGATCCCCAGGGCTCTTTGTATTCTGCATTAATCTGATTCTTGCTGAAGGTCAAATAGGCACACTTGTTTTTTGTTTTGTTTTGTTTTTTGTTTTTTTTTGTAACATCCAGTCAAATTGCATCATCTTGGAAAGCACCGAGGTACACTAGATGACTATTGAATTGCCACCATGTTGATTTGGCAGAGAGGCTGTGGAGAGGTGAAGAAGGTGGCATGCTAAGAGCTTATGGCAAGAGATAACAGTGTGTTATAAGAGCCATTAGGGTTAGACTGATGTATCTGTTTGCCCAGATACTGGGATGATGTAGGCTTTCTCTTAAAAAGCAAATATCATCCAGTCAGTTTTGTTTCTGCTTGTTTGTGTTTGTTTGTTTGTCAGTTTCTCTGATAGAGAGAATATAATGGAACTGCGCTGCCATACATTAACCCTTTGAAACCCTGAACAAAATCACTTAAGATCACAGAACTCACCCATTACTACCCTATATTTTTAGAACAAAATCAAGAAAAAAGGGAAAATTTAAATAACAAATAAAAGATAAAAGAAAATAAAAGAGTTCCATGGTACCATGGGTGTCCCCTGTTAGCTCTAGCTTACAGCTTTTGTTTTTTATGTGAATTCCTCCTTATAACGGTTTTGTTGAGTCATTTATGCAAGAAATGCCCTAATGGGAGAAAGGAGTAGCAGGTAATACTGACGGCCCTGCATCACCTAGTTCCATTATGGCTGGCTTCTGGCTCAACCGCAATGTCTGTCAAATGATGAGCAGAAGATCCCATTTACAGGAGCCTGTCCATTTAGAAAGTATGTTCCAATAAAGCCCAAGCCAGTAGGTATGACGGACTTAACACAGGCTTCAGTGGATGGCATTGTGCTGGACTTGGAAGTGTATCAAGGTGCAGAAGCACTTAGTTCACAGGTTCAGGAAGTGGACGGACTGGGTTTGGGAGGTCATCAAACTGGCTGGCTAGAACTCAGTTCTGTACAGCCATGGAAGCCGTGGATCAAATTCAAGAGAAGCGGGTGTACCTGACATCTACAGTAATAGTAAGAGCTGGATCACTAAAGCACTGCAGAAGCTACCAAGTGACCAAACCATCAAACAGCAAGGTAGAGGTGTTTTCAGCATCAGTTACCAGGGGAGGTAACACAATAATCAATTTTGATGCTTTCTGCTGTTCATGCAGGACAGCCAGAAGACACCTGCCAATGATGAATTGGCAGGTGTCATCTGAAGTGCAAGAAAGACAAACATGTCACTGTCGCATGACCAAATATTGTGCACATGTACAACTCTAAAATGGGTGGGGTTAAGTTGGTAGACAGGGTGATGAGTTACTACTGAATGAGCGTCTGAACCAAGAGTGGACAATTTGGATGCTGATGCACTTCACTGATCTCGCTCTTGCTAACAGATGGCTATTGTATCACCAACACTGAACATGGTACACCAAAGAAGGACATAATGCACTTCCTTTAATTTCACATGACAGTGGTCCAGGTATTATTGACCAAATGTGACACTAATGTCAAACATGTACAGGAAGAGAATGCACACCTTTTGCAACAAGGCAAAAAACATCAGGTCACTCCAGTACTTCTTGTGTCAATCCACACATCTTCTGTTGCACATGGTCAACCTGTACGACCCAATGCATTACAGAGAAAAAGGCTGCTCTGGGAAATCTTGTGTGTGGTGGGTGACGTCTCTGGAGTATGGATCAAGGAAAATTCATACAGAGTTACAAAACAAACAAATCACAAGGCTTTTTGATATGTTGTACTTTTTAACACACAATCTTCACACATTGAAATGAACAGTTTTATACTTGATGAATGAAGTTTTATACTTTGTTACACACTGGTGACTTTGACATGTACAGTGGTGGAAAAAAGTTTTTGGACACCCTTAAAATTTTACACAATCTCAAATATTATCATGAAATATTTGTGGAAAAATCTTTTTTGTGTTTCAAAAGGTGTGGCTGCATTAGACAGATACAAACAAATACAAATTATATATATGTTTTGTTTATTGTTTGCAAGAAAAACTAACAAAACTAAATTCTTGACAAATTCTTCTGACCACAGAATCTTCTTCCAGTTCCTGGCTGTCCAGTTCTTGTGTGCCTGGGCCAACGACGCCGGGCTAGCCTCTGTCTCTCATTGATCAGGGGCTTCTTGATAGCCTTGTAGGATCTTAAGCCTTGATCTAAAAGTCGGCCACGTGCAGTGCGGGTGGAACACTGGACACCAGTTTGGTTTGACCACTGCTGCTGAAGCTCCTGTGATGTCATTCGGCGGTTTTGCCTGCACATGCAGATCAGGATGCGGTCATTTCTTGCTGAAGAAACCCTTGGACGCCCAGATCTTGGTTTGTCTTCCAAGCTGTTGGTTCGTCTGTATTTCTGCAGAGTGGATCCAACTGCTGAAGGACTGCATCTGCACTTCCTGGCTATCTGGTGGCAGCTGTACCCTTCCTGGCTGAGAATCTTTCTCTTCAGGCGTGTTTCCTGCGTTAGGTTCCTTATTCTAGCCATTTTTGTGTCTGAAGAACTTTCAAATGTGCTGCTTTATATAGACACAAAGCTTGGCAACAAAAATTGTGTCTTTTAATAAAAAGAACGACCTTCATCACTGGTACCAAAATGACCCAATACTCAAAATATCTTATGTATTTTTATGGAACCAATCAATTTGAAGTTTTTAATGGCTTTTTTAGGATTTGTTTAGTATTTTGGCTGTGACTGTGCTAAAAGAAATTGCACTTGAAGACCTAAGAGTGATTCTTAATGCAATATTTCACAAATGCATGGGGTGTCCGAAAACTTTTTTCCACCACTGTAGATATAATACCGTATAAATATAAAGTGCATTGTGCTGAGGTGGGATTTACATAAGATGTTGTATACTGAGATAGCAGGCTGGCTTCACAGGTGGTTATTCTTACTGATTGAGATTTTATGGCAACTGGAACAAATGATTTTTTGTAAATGTTTTTCTTTGCACAGGGGACTCTATACCTCTGCCCTGACGGTAGTAACTGAAAACAATGATGTAGAGGATGGCTGCAATCATCTAAAAAGTTGCCCTTGTCTGGACTTCAGTGTGGGATGGTGACCCTGGTCACACTTCTTGCAAGAAGGGTCATTCTTTAAAACTGGAAATTGCTCCACCATTCAGACACTGGGTAAGAGATCTGCTGACGATGGTTTAGAGAAGATCAGATACTCACTTAAGAGTGCTTTCACACCCAGCTTGATTGGAGTTGTTTTGAAACCAGCAGCACTCCCATGAAAGATCGGTTCATTTGGGTATATGTGAACACAACAGCTGCACTCAGGTGCGGGATTAAACAAGTGGGCCAAGAAAGTATGGTCTCCAATCGAATCATGGTGCAGCTCGTTTGAAGTGAGAAAGCAATCAAGTCAACCAACCAAAACAACTCACTTTTACCCTCTAAACATAATTGAGAGTGCAGTTTAGTTGTATGGGACTTACATATGTTGATTAGAAGTATTCTATTTGTGATACCACAGAAATAAATGTAATGTAATCCGTGACAAAATACATTTTCCTCTAAATATAACCGAGAATGCATTAATTGTTGGGAGATACACACACACACACACACACACACACACACACACACACACACACACATATATGTTTTATATTTTTGGTTTTATATTCATGGGGACATTGTATTGACTTATATTCATTCTCTATAGCCTTTCCCTAATCTTTGTCATAACCAATTTATGCCTAACACTAACCCTTAGCCTAACCTTAATCTAACCCTAATTCTAACCTTAATCCTAACCTTGACCAATAAGTCAGTAAGTAAAGGACCAGAAGATTAGCAAGCAACTGGTAATAACAAAAACTAATCCATTTTCATACCTCTGCAACCTGAACACAATCACTTTCTTTCAAAAACATAATAGATTTAAAATTAAATTACAAGAAACAGCAATTAATAACCCTAAATTCTAAAAACAAAGACAAGAAAATTACCGTGAAATTGCCACAAAATTCCTTAGAGAAATGAAAACATTTTTATTCTTATTCTTATCAGTAGTAATACTACTACCACTACCACTACTACTACTATAGGAAAAAAAATTGCTAATCACAAAATCTATTTTTTGCATCAGTTTCCATGTACAAATACCAGCTGACTGACTAAACAGCAGAGGGTTTGTTTGAGGGTGCTTTCAGACCTGTCCCGTTTGGAGCAGTTGTTCCGAAACAGGGAGCGTTTCCCCCTAAAGATCGGTTTGTTTGGACATATGTGAACACAGCAATCGCACTCGGATGCGGGACAAAACAAGCGAGCCGAGATCGCCTAGAAGAGGTGGTCTCGGCTCGCTTCCATTCGAGCCCTGGAGCGGTTCGTTTGCAGTGAGAACATAATCGACACAGCAACCGACACAACTCACTCAGAACTGTGGTCCAACCAGCGTCAGAGCCCATCTTCGTCAGCAATTCCTTGTCGCGGCCCGTCTTCTTCTCAGTAGATGCAGTATGATATTATTTTCCCTGCGCAGTCTTGATTCCTGGTAGAACGGGATGTTTTCCTCCATTACAGAACACCGGTAGGCCTACATTCAGTAGCGGTTTTAGGCATGTGCAAAGCGGGCATTTTTTTCATGTCATGTGGGGGGCGGCACAAGCGCAAAAAAAAAAGAAAAAAAAATCATCAGCGCCGCTCACCTGTCAGATCCGGCAGACCTGACCAGGTGGGCGCGGTACCGGCCCGCCTGATGCCGACCGGTGCCGTGGCCGGTGGCTTTTTATTCAAACAAGATTTTGTCCATATAAAAAGTAGGTAGGAGTAGTAACACGAAAGGGCGCAAGGCAGTAATTTCGCCTAGGGCGGCAACATGGGCAGAACCACCACTGGGTACATTAACCACAGAAACACACAGAAACAAACTAGCCACACACACTGAAGATGCTCCATGGTTTTTGTTTTTTTCCGGGGTAAGAACGGAAGAGGAAACTTCTTCTTTCGGGGTAATTTCTGACCAATGAGAGAACAGCTGGTTCGCGCATGGCATATGTTTACATCTTTGAACCGCTACAGACGGTTGCCCTGTGAACACAAGCTCCCCAAACGAAAAACGAAACAACTGTATCGATTTAGCCCCTGAATCGGAACAAAGCAAACGGGCCACAGGTCTGAAAGCACCCTGAATCTCAAAAACTGAGCTCACACTGCATGAAGCTGCAAATCATACTGCAGAGTTACAAGAAGCTCTCTCTTGTAAAAAATGTTGAATATCCATGTGAATGAATATCATTCTCAAGTATACTGCCATCATGAAAACGCTTATAGACAACAGAAAGTAGAAGGTCTTTGAAGGCTAACTGCGGTTATTATCAAACTTTCCTAATTCTGTTATCATGCTGATCAGACATCACTGTCTTCAGTGTAGAGCTCTCAGTTTGTAGCTACCACTACTGTCCAGTAGCATTCATGCTATTTGGTATGAGAATGGCCACATTTACAGACGCTGAGTACCATCCAAAGATTTGAGTTATTTGCACTTTCAGTCCAAAAATGAATTTGGCTTGAAAAACCCATATCAGTCCAACCTGAATGCAGAGAGCTCTTGACTGACTCCATAGTATCAAATATCAGGCCCTTAGTGCATATACACTATATTACCAAAAGTATTCGCTCACCTGCCTTTACTCATACTATGAACTGAAGTGCCATCCCATTCCTAACCCATAGAGTTCAATATGATGTCGGTCCACCTTTTGCAGCTATTACAGCTTCAACTCTTCTGGGAAGACTGTCCACAAGGTTGAGGAGAGTGTTTATAGGAATTTTTGACCATTCTTCCAAAAGCACATTGGTGAGGTCACACACTGATGTTGGTCGAGAAGGCCTGGCTCTCAGTCTCCGCTCTAATTCATCCCAAAGGTGTTCTATCGGGTTCAGGTCAGGACTCTGTGCAGGCCAGTCAAGTTCATCCACACCAGACTCTGTCATCCATGTCTTTATGGACCTTGCTTTGTGCACTGGTGCACAGTCATGTTGGAAGAGGAAGGGGCCCGCTCCAAACTGTTCCCACAAGGTTGGGAGCATGGAATTGTCCAAAATGTTTTGGTATCCTGAAGCATTCAAAGTTCCTTTCACTGGAACTAAGGGGCCAAGCCCAGCTCCTGAAAAACAACCCCACACCATAATTCCTCCTCCACCAAATTTCACAGTCGGCACAATGCAGTCTGAAATGTACAGTTCTCCTGGCAACCTCCAAACCCAGACTCGTCCATCAGATTGCCAGATGGAAAAGCGTGATTCATCACTCCAGAGAACGCGTCTCCACTGCTCTAGAGGCCAGTGGCGGCGTGCTTTACACCATTGCATCCGATGCTTTGCATTGCACTTGGTGATGTGTGGCTTGGCTGCAGCTGCTCGGCTATGGAAACCCATTCCATGAAGCTCTCTGCGTACTGTACTTGGGCTAATCTGAAGGTCACATGAAGTTTGTAGCTCTGTAGCAATTGACTGTGCAGAAAGTCGGCGACCTCTTTGCACTATGCGCTTCAGCATCCGCTGACCCCTCTCCGTCACTTTACGTGGCCTACCACTTCGTGGCTGAGTTGCTGTTGTTCCCAAACGCTTACATTTTGTTATAATAGAGCTGACAGTTGACTGTGGAATATTTAGGAGCGAGGAAATTTCACGACTGGATTTGTTGCACAGGTGGCATCCTATGACAGTTCCACGCTGGAATTCACTGAGCTCCTGAGAGCGGCCCCTTCTTTCACAAATGTCTTGTTTCACAGTCTGCATGCCTGAGTGCTTGATTTTATACACCTGTGGCCAGGCCAAGTGATTAGGACACCTGATTCTGATCATTTGAATGGGTGAGCGAATACTTTTGGTAATATAGTGCCTTTTGGACACCCCCTACCCAGGTGCTGCTTTGTCAGTCGCTGTGTTCAGCTGTTGCAACACAGCTGTCTGTCTGTCATCCTGCCTTTCTGCTTGATCACATCACCCCTACCACCAAACATCCCCTCACTACCACCCACCCCATACAGCAGGTCTCAGTGGATCGGCTTTGACAGCCCGATGAGTGTGTGTTTGACCTGTGTCTGTTCTTTCCTGTGTGTTTGCACCCTTAGGTGAGCATATGAGCATGGCTGCAGCACCCTGCAGAGACATGTCATGGTTTGTAGTCAGGTTAACCTGCTATATTGGTTTGCTGATATTGGCCTTTTACCAAAAAAAAAAAAAAAAAAAAAAAAAAAAAAAATCATCACCAGATCCTATAGGTCTTCTCCGCCTCTGATAAGACGGAACTTCCTCCCAAATCACACCTCTGTGAGCTGTAAGTGAAACAGTCCCTCACAGGATCACGGTTAGCTCCAGATGTGCTCCATTTGGATGCACCAGCTCATCGCTTCTTATATCATGGCAATGGCAGAGCAAAAGGATTGTGGTCAGAGCTGTAGTAGGTACAAGCTATTACACAAATTAAGTAACAGTAGCTATGATATGAAAACAAATGATAAAATATGGAAGTCAGTGGCAATTCATGGGGTCCAAGCACTAAAGGCAGTTTTTGTTTCAGCATGATCTTCAGAAGAATTTGAAACAGGCCACACCGTGAACATGTACTGCAGGAAGTGGTCACCTCAGGATTCAAGCCCTGGACCTTTGTATCCCCACAGAAGGTGATTTACTGGCCGCACCGCTGGGGCGACATGCTTTTCAACACACCTTTTCACAACTTGACATAATGACATCACATGTGCCAGTATAACATATGTATATATACAGGCATATATCTCCAATCTTCAGTAACACATACAGTGGAGGAAATAATTATTTGATCCCTTGCCGATTTTGTAAGTTTGCCTATTTACAAAGAAATGAACACTATTATAATTTTACTGGTAGGTTTATTCCAACAGTGAGAGATAGAATATCAAAAAGAAAATCCAGACAATCACATTATATAAAAGATATAAACTGGTTTGCATTTCACTGAGTGAAATAAGTATTTGATCCCCTAGCAACCATTAAGTATTCTGGCTCCCACAGACCTATTAGATACTCAACTAATAATAGATACTAATCTCAACTTGTTACCTGCATAAAAGACACCTGTCTCAACTTGTCACCTGTATATAAGACAGCTGTTCACAGAATCAATCAATCAGACTCCAACCTCTCCATCATGGGCAAGACCAAAGAGCTGTCTAAGGATGTCAGGGACAAGATTATAGACCTGCACAAGGCCGGAAAGTGCTACAAGACCATAAGCAAGAAGCTGGGTGAGAAGGAGACAACTGCTGGTGCAATTATTCGAAAATGGAAGAAACACAAAATGACCATCAGTTGACCTCGGTCTGGGGCTCCACGCAAGATCTCACCTTGTGGGGTATCAATAATCATGAGAAAGGTGAGAAATCAGCCTACAACTGCACGGGAGGAGCTTCTTAATGATCTCAAGGCAGCTGGGACCATGGTCACCAAGAAAATCACTGGTAACACACTATGCTGTAATGGATTAAAATCCTGCAGTGCCCGCAAGGTCCCCCTGCTCAAGAAGGCACATGTACAGGCCCGTCTGAAGTTTGCCAGTGAACACCTGAATGATTCAGAGAATGCTTGGGAGAAGGTGCTGTGGTCAGATGAGACCACAATTGAGCTCTTTAGCATCAACTCAACTCGCCGTGTTTGGAGGAAGAGAAATGCTGATTATGACCCCAAGAACACCATCCCCACCATCAAGCATGGAGATGGAAACATTATGCTTTGGGGGTGTTTCTCTGCCAAGGGGACAGGACGACTTCACCGCATCGACAGGAGGATGGACAGGGCCATGTACCGCAAAATCCTGAGTGACAACCTCCTTCCCTCCGCCAGGACACTGAAAATGGGTTGTGGATGGGTCTTCCAGCACGACAATGACCCAAAACATACGGCCAAGGCAACAAAGGAGTGGCTCAAGAAGAAGCACGTTAAGGTCATGGAGTGGCCTCGCCAGTCTCCAGACCTTAATCCCATAGAAAATCTGTGGAGGGAGCTGAAGCTTCAAGTTGCCACATGACAGCCTCGAAACCTTAAGGATTTGGAGATGATCTGCAAACAGGAGTGGACCAAAATTCTTCCTGATGTGTGTGTATACCTGGTGATCAACTACAAAAAATGTCTGACCTCTTCACTTGCCAACAAGGGTTTTGCCACCAAGTAGTACATCATGTTTTGCTAGGGGATCAAATACTTATTTCACTCAATGAAATGCAAATCAGTTTATGTCTTTTATATTAAGTGATTTTTTGGATTTTCTTTTTGGTATTCTATCTCTCACTGTTAGAATAAACCTACCGTTAAAATTATAGAGTGTTCATTTCTTTGTCAGTAGGCAAACTTACAAAATCGGCAAGGGATCAAATAATTATTTCCTCCACTGTAAAAAGATCCAACCAATTTCAATCATTACCCAAGGCATGACTGCTCTAGACCTCATCTTCATTTGTTTATCCTCATATTCTTTGTAATATGACTAGAACATGGGACTGATTCAGCACTCTCATTCAATAAATGCAGAAACACGATGGTGGTAGTAACTGATAAAAGAGGTATAGACAGTGCTAAGCTTCTAGCTCTCTTCCTCTCTTCTCTCTTTCTTTCCTTCTGTCACATCTTTCTTCTGCTTCCCTTCCAGTTCTCAACTAAGGGGGGATTTGGAAAAGAAAGCTATTTTTCTGCATGTTTCCATCCGCGCTTTTGATTGAGTTGTGCTAAAGCAAGGCTGAAGCTGGAAAAGCAAAAGCATTTGCATAAAAGTACGGCCTTGCTCATTCCCAGCAAGGAAGACGTAGCTTTGGATGACTGGACTGAGCTGGAATAAAATGTGAAAGACTTCATTCAAAAACACTATCTGTCCAGGAATAAAAAAAAAATGCAGGGCCTTGCTCAGTGTTCAAAATATAGATGATTCCATCCTCTAAAATATTAGGATTTTGTACGTTCTCAAGATAGCAAATAATATCAGTAATCTTAAAACTCAGTATTGCTTTCATGCCGGCAGTACCTTTTTCAGAGTAAGTGTCCCATTTCATAGTTACTATAAAATATACACAGTGTACAGTTAGTTAATCTCATTTTGGAAAGAAGCTTTTCATATGAAACATGCATCTCCACATTTTGCCACTTGTGTAAGGAAAACTGCAATTGAAATAAAATTCATATTAAATGAATGTGTCCATGAGAAGTAGGTTTTCCTGGTGAGTGAACTTGACAAAGGAACTGTTCACTCTGTTTTCAGCTGTTTAATTAGATGAGATCTATTAGGTATATAGTTTGGAGGAACTCTTTTTTTTCTGCCTTATCCAGTACCAGGAAACATGGATGTAAAACCAATAAGCAGTTTTTTGGACCAGTCATTCTGCACTAAAGGTGTTTGTGTACTTGGATTGATTATGAAATTCCAACAGTCTCACATGAGTAGTATGCACCATAAATTAACTCATCACTCTTTGATCATTTTGGTTACTTCAGATCTCTGACATTTGGATAGTAATACATAATATTGCTCATATCATATCATCATATTTACATGATGGACTTTGTGCTCCTGGACTGAGGGAATACTTATACAAGCCTCTGTGACAGCCAGGTTAGGTGAAGCATGGGGTTGAAGATAGATTCGCCATTGCACTAGTACCTCTTTTCAACCAAGACAGTTCCGTTTCTTCCATACGGGATTCTTGGAACCAACGTCCTAGCTAGCGAACCCACCTTTGCTGCACCAGTTTGGTGTGAAACCATTGTTTCATGGACACTGTTCACTGACTCCAGCATGGCTGTGGCTGAATTCTGGCCTGGTCTCACAGTAGTTTGTGATATAGTCCCATAAATTGAATCTATAGATTGGTATACATGGACGCGAATTGTCGATTTTTTTCATGACAGTCAGCATGACTTTAAAAGTAATGTGATTCAATCAGGGTATATTTCGGCCCTGTACCACATATTGTGACACAAAGTCTTGAGTCTTAAGTCTTCAGAGGGAGGCCGGGTGGTAGATGGGTCAGTCAACATGACTTTCTCTCAGGTTTACGACATGCTCTAGCTTCTTTTCCACTGTGATTACCTTCAATTAAGCATGTTTATTTTAGCAGGGTCTTCATAATATCTGCATGGAGTGATCGCCTTAAGTAAACGGTAACCATTAAGTGTTATATATGGCATGACAACACAATTACAACCAAAACCAGTGATATCACATACTGGTTGCATGCTGATCATGAAACTTGGATGAGACTTTGATCTTAAGTACAAAAGTGTGAGGAAAACAGAATTATTACAAACCAAAGCATTATTTCTGTGTTATTAGGAACTGAGGAAGGAAAACAAACACAAAAGGAACATTGAGAAGTGGTATGGATGTTCGGATGAGGACAAATAAACATGATGGGGAAGGGGGTGCAGGGAGGGAGGGAAGCAATCATTCAAATGAAAGCCCCTTAGAGGTGTGCGCTTTATTGAATTCACCATTTTTCTATTGCTAGCTCATCTGGCGTGGCAATAATGGAGAGAATGTTTTAGTTGATTAGCTACCTGCCGTGCAGTGACGATACATAATGCAGGAGGAATACACTCATCAAAACATCCAAAATGGAACTGATTATTAGAGGAGAAATATGGAGGGGGAATGAAACTGAGGGAAAGGGGGGGAAAGAAAGGAGAGGAAAAAATGCTGACCAGATGCACTGACCACCAGAAGGAAATTTATCTTTTTTCACAGCAACAGGGGTGAACAGAAGTGGAGGCAGAGAAAAGTGAGACGAAACGAGGCGGGAATTATGGAGGAGAGAAAAGAGACAAAATGAGAGAGGGAGGAAGGGAGGGAGGGAGGGAGGGAGAGAGCAGCAGGTCTGTGGAGTGCTGTAGCAGTGGCTCTCCTCCCTCTTCGTTGCCTGGCTGAATTGCGGTGACCTAGAGCGATTCTTGAACAAATAAGATTGCCTTTGTGTGTGCATTATTTTCTGTTGACATTTGCTAAGCGCTAGGGCTCCTGGCCATAAGAGATAGATGAGGGCCGTAAAATGTCTCTGTATCTGCCAGGGCCTTTCATGTTACCTTGAGAACAGTGTGTGTGTGTGTGTGTGTGTGTGTGAGAGAGAGAGAGAGAGAGAGAGAGAGAGTGAGAGAGTAAGTGTGTGTAAGTGTGTGTGCATGAGAGAGAAGAGAGTAGAGGGAGGAGAGGGAGAAAAAGCAATGTGATTGCCGTTCAGTGGAAATCCACCGGAGCTTTGTTTCTGACAGCTGAAGGTAAAGGTTATTGCGCTGCTTTTCTCCCACTGCTGTTGTCTGTTGTTTTGGTAGAAAATAGGCATAGAAATACTGTATTATTCTAGGTGACAGCCCATTGAAGGTGCCCTCCCATTGACTTCCATTTATCGGCGAGATAATAGATCTTAGGCAAGATCTCATATGTATTCATGTGAACATCAGCAGAGTTTGACCAGGAAGCAAAACAGCAGTGAAAACTCTCAGGTCCATCATGCATCTGATGTACTTTATCAGGAAAGTCTGGGCTGCAAATGAATGTGAAATAATGTGATACGTAGGAAAATCATAATGGGGGGGGGGGGGGGGGGGGGGATCAGATCAGTACATACATTAATAATTAATCCTCATTTGAGAACAGTGTGGAAGAGTGTTGTATTCACTTGAGAAAGACGCACTGTTTTTTTTCTGAATGAATGAGATCATTATCTCAGAATTTTGAGAAAATTCTAAAAAAAAAAAAAAAAAAAAAAAAAAAAAAAAAAATCTGCACAATTTCTCTGAATTAATGAGATAAGTATGTCAGAGTTCAGAGAAAAGGCTTTTTCCTGAATGAACAAGAAAAATATTTCAGAATTCTGAGAAAATTTATTTAGTCATTCAGAAAAAGCAGGGCAGATTGTTTTCTCCTTGATTTTTTTTCTTTGAAATCCAACATAATTATCTCATTAACTGAAAAAAGTGTTTTGTTTTACATAGTTCCTGCCTGGCATGCCATATGCCATTATATACTTAAGCACTATCAGACTAGAGTGAGTGCTGTTTTACCTAATATCAGCACAGCCTTGTGTTTGTGACCCAATCCCAGCCATGCTGATATTCACAGCACAACATGTCGGTTATCAGTAATAAGCAGCAAGAGATCATGATTTATATATTTAATTATAATAATTTTGTGGAGGTTTAAACTGCTAACATAAAATATGTTAGTAAATTTGAACATAACAGGAGGGTTAATCAATCTTTCAGCTACACCAACAGAAACAGTTCAGTCAAATTCAAGCTTCAACTGAACTGAACATGAACATTTTCCGACTACAGGCTAGCTTGCATGGAGGTTTACATCGCAGTGTTTGCACATTGTACATTGTTGCCCAGAAAGTTGCCATTAAGGCAGTGCTTCCTAACTAGGATTGAGCTGGATACTCGGCTGAAACGAGTATCCGGTACGGATAAAGCACTTTTGAGGAGTACGAGTATGATCCGAGTAATATGAGTCAATATCTGTGCTCGAGATGAATGAAACTCCTCACTGGGTAGCTGACTGTGTCCACGTTGTGTGATAGGCCAGTCACACACCGCTCCTCTCACCTACGCCGTGTGCCCCGCTCACACACACACACACACACACACACAGTGCCAACCTCTCTGTCACTCTCTCACAGCTCACGTCGCGTCTCGTATATATATATATATATATATATATATATATATATATATATATATATATATATATATAGATAGATAGATAGATAGATAGATAGATACACACACACACACACACACACACACACATATATATTAGGGGTGTAATGATACACGGAAATAACGATTCGGTACGTACCTCGGTTTTGAGGTCTTGATTCGGTAAAATTGCTTTAATAAGCAAATAAACCAAAATATATTTAAAATAAGTTTTACGATAAATAAAATATTCTCAAATAAACAAAAAATATATAAAATATATATTTATAAAAACTCCAATGGCAGTTGTTATAGCTTTGGCCCGATCTGAACTGCTAGGGAGAGGCTGCTTGAATGCCGTAGTCATTTTTTTCTTGTACCAGAGATATTCACACGCGGATGACGCCGTTTCAAATGAAATGAATGAAACAGCAGTTTGTCGTGTTGCCATGAATGTACCCGGTCTCAGCTGAGCAGTGTCGGCACACTGCCTTCGTTTTATCCACTTGTCTTTGTCCGTTTCAAAATTTGACCAGGAAGCCGAAGTGTTCCTAAACAGGAGATTTTAACGACAAGTGACGCTCTTCAAGCTCTAGTTCCTCACTAGTGCCGGTTTCGGTAGCATTAGCTGTAGCCATGACATCAGTGCTCAGGCTTCAGGTCAGGCTTCAGGTGTAGCTTATTATGCTTCATCTTCGAGAGACTAGATGCTTCCCCGGCGTACTGCTGCCCTCTACTGTATCGCATGTGTAGCTGCAGGTGGATATGAATAAATGAAAACGAAACTTATGTTCCGCCACCTATTTTACTCCTGTGGTAACTCAGCTGTGCTGCACACCTCTGTACCAAACTGAACGCCCTGGACCGAACCCAACGCCCTGTATCGAAAATTTTCAATACGAATACATGTATCATTACACCCTTAATATGTGTGTGTGTACACACACACACACACACACACACACATATATATATATATATATATATACATAGGAGAGAGAGAGAGAGAGAGAGAGAGAGATGCTTTTTTTTCATAGTGAATCTCCCATTCGAGATGAATGGCAGTTGGTGTGACCCAGTAACCTGAGAGTAACCTGCTGAAAAATCACATTCATATCACCAAACCCTCTCTACTCTATGTTTGCACCACCCCCTGCATATGTGCACAGACACACACACATCACCACCACCCTCCCCCTCGCAGTTCAAGATCGACAGCTTCAATATCTGCTACAGAGGAGGCCAGGAATGATTTATTGTCAAATTAAAAAATGGGTCAACGGTTAATGTCACTTCATGATCAATCACCCATGTTTTAATAAATATGGTGTGTGCCTGTGTGGGTGCTCATACATGTGAAGATGGGTCTCTTCTCTTCATTTTTCTGTCCATATTATATGTTTGCTTTTTTCTTTTCTTTTCTTTTCTTTTCTTTTCTTGTGTCATGTGTTTGCATGTCAACATTTTGCATAGATCTATACTGGATCTATGTAAACACACACACACACACACACACACACATACACACACACACACACACACACACACACACACACACACACACACATATATATATATATATATATATATATATATGAGGGTTTGGTGATGTATGTGTGTGTGTATGTGTGTGTGTGTGTGAATTTTAGAATACATATGTGTGGCTGTACAAGTGGAAATATATTCATGTGAGTGTGACAATATATGTATATGAGAGGATTATGTGTTGTACAGCCCCTCATACACATGTCCAGCATGCACCATGCATTACACCATGCTGGAGTAATGTCTTTCCCTGGTTGCTCAGCTGTTTACCTGGCTCCACAGATACACCTCCCCACCCACTTTCTCTCAGTAATTAGAGTTGTGTCAGGCTGATAACTGCTATTAATGGGACGGCATTATTAGAGGTGGCCAGCTGCACAGCACTGGCACAGAGGAGGGAACCCAGCTGACTATGATGCTTTTTATCTCTCTCTCTCTTTTATGCTTTTTCCTGGATTAACATTTCATACTCAACCTCTGTCTCACTATTAACCACACACTTACTCTCTATATTTATATTTGAGGCTGCTAGATGATTTGCATAAACATTTTAAGATGTCACACATCCACAATGTGCTGGGTTTGAGTCTGGCCTTGGATCTGTGTCACACGTGAACCCCCAGCTCAAAAACTTTATTATTTTAACCCTCATACCTCATTCACCCCATTCATGTATGGAAATATATGATTTAAATTGTTTTTTTCCGTCATATTAAATGATTTTTCCTAATTTTACTAACATGATGATATGTTGTCAGTGTCACATTTTTTGCATGTATCAGTGTTTCTTTGGGATCATTTGACCCCAAGCTGTTTTAGCTGTATAAAACATTTATGAAATATCAACAAAATAGTGATTTCATTACCATTTTCTAGAAGTTTAAATTACTCAGGTCAAATTAACCCCAGTGTATATAAAAAAAAAAAAAATAGTGAATTTGAAGGTAACAGGAGGGTTAACATGGTGTTTTAATGCTAGCATTTTGAATCCCTTTGTCAGTGTTCAAGTATGAAGTCTAAACAATCTAACACAAAACAAAATATAATTTATTTTATATATTTTTATATAGGACAAATGACTTGAAATGAAAACCTGCTTAGGCGTCTGGATCATGAAAAAGTTTGAAAACCTCTGGGGCAAACCACTGAATGAAGCAAAAATATCACAAGACCAGAGTGAATGCGTGCTTCCTTTTAGTCATTTAGCTAATGGTCTTACCAAGAGTCTCCAGTGATTAGACCACCATGCGACCTCACTCACACACATATACACACCCTGTAGTCAGTTGCCTCGCTCTCACACTTATCTTTCTGACCCTTCCCCTTTCTTCTTCCCATGCCAGCTAATCTGAAGAACAAGACATTCGTTCACTCATTACTTTTACACCTCTAACAGCTCGTTAACACCTACAGCATCTGTTCTCCCCACTCTCTTCAGTCTCTCTTACTCTCCATCAGTGGGTGTTTTTTGTGTGTTATTCACAAAACAGCTATTTTTAAGAAAATGCCATAGTTTTTACAGTATAGATTTCACCTTGAAGTACATAACCGTAGCAACTAAGCATGGTCAGTGCAGGTTAATTTCCCCAGTCACATTACCTGCTCCACTCCCTGGTGGCACCAAACATCTCTAGTCAAAACTATATCTGTAGTCATGTCTCCCCTAAAGTATTTTGTTACAGAGGTGGCTTGATCTATGTATTTTCAGCAGTATAGATGCTACTGAATAATCATAGAAATATTATAAGGAATATTAAGAAATATAGGAATACTACAGGCAGCAGTGTGTTTCTATGATCCTCCTGCTCTTCTGACATGTTGCTATTTGTCATTTTGATCATGAAGGTGACACTATTCTATACAGTTTAGCTATAATATAGTATAGAATAGAGTATTCATTGGCTATGTTTCATAAGGCTGGATCAAGTCTGACAGTTCCTGAATCCCAGTACCGGGTGTCGGGTTCTGTCACTTGGTCTCATGGTTTCACACTAACCCTGAACCTCTGTCAGAGCGGGTTGTTCCCCAGGTTTAGGTTTTTTTCTTCTGTTGTTTAAATTGTTCATATTTCTGTTTTGTTTTTCTATATTCCTTTTTATAATGTTTATATTGCTTTTTGCTATTTATTATCTGTTTATACTGTTTATAATGTAAATTATGCTTCATATCTTGCTATCCACTTTGCTGCTGTAATGCGTGAAATTTCCCCACCGTGGGACTAATAAAGGAATATCTTATCTTATCTTATCTCATCTTATCTTATAGTTTAGAGAATATCATAAATCAAAGATAAAACTGACAAAAGGGTCGGACTGAGAAATAGGAGCAATTACAAATCCATCTGCTGTTTCAGCACCACGGACAGCACTGTGGATTTATCAATACACAGCAAAGCTAGGCTTTTTAGCCGTGGTCGGATTCATAGATTCTAACTTGCAAAAACCTCAATAACATAAAGGATCAATGAGTCAGGCAGACTAGATGAACATATTCAACTAAACTCTGCCCCTGCTCTCTCTCTGCTACTAGAGGATGGAGAAGGGAGATGGCAGGTTAACAAGGGAGATGCATTTTGGTCATTTTGCTAACAAAGGGGATGGCATCCCCCATAATCCCCCCTCAAAATCACCTACTGCTGTCCATCCTCCCATTTGCCCCCCTGTACACTTCTAAAACAGCTGTTTTCAGAACGCGCTGCAGTTGTTGTGCTCACATACACACACAAACACACACACATTGCCTCATTACAAGGGAGCACATCCATTTTATCTGAGCATGAATATCTAATTGGCTTGCCATGCCAATTTGCCCTATTCATCATGTTATATTGGGCTGTTAGTGCCTACCAATATGTTGACTTCCATCATGCCTATATAACCATTAGTGTATTTGTCAGCCTCGTCACGTAGCATCAATGGAGGTGGTGAATTATCATAACGATAAGTATTGTTTTCCCGCTTGTATTTGTAAGCCAAAGATATTGGGTTTGACTCTATATCTGAGGAAATGTCTCAGACATCTGAGGGAACACCCACACCTAAAACAATCATTTAGTCAAACTCCACAGCCCATTCATTTCATTTGGCTCTGTTTTTTTTTTTTTCAAATGTCATTTGTTGAGTTGTTTTTAAAATGCTTATTCAAATGAAGTACTCCAGATCCAGGGAGCAATGTTAATGTTTTTAAAGATGTGTCAGGCCCATATCAGTGTTGGCCAACTCTGATATGATGGATATGATGCAGCTTGATTCCATACTTATTATTTAATCCATTGACACTACATGTCACTAGATGTCTATGGGGAACCCTATACCTTAACTCATTTCAATGCAACATCATGATATATAAGGTGCAAAATAATACACTACATTCCATTTAAAGCCATAATCCACTACACTGTTGTAGGAAAACATGTTCATTTTATTTTATTTCTGATTGACACACCACAGCAGAGGTTCAAATCATATTGAGTTCAGGAAGCTTTTCCATCACTTCCTGCTGCACAGGAAGTGATACTTTTCTGATTTGTTTGGAATACACAGAACAAGAAGAGCAAGGTAGTCAGTGTGAGTAGTGTTACCCACTGTGGCTGAACAAAGAGCAGCAACTACAGAAACTCAAAATAATAAATTTTAAAGAAAAACAAGTCACATTGTTTGACTGGTGATCTCTGGGAAAGTGCAGTACAGAAACACCACAGAACATAAGGATGACAAGATGACTTATTTTTTTTTCATCCAAGTAGCTGTCTCAACAAGAAAAAATGGGGCTGTGGAACAAACCAATGCTTTGGCAATGTTAGACGTTAATGTTAACCTATACTTCCTGTGGGCTTCATATTGTATCGCCCTTACAGACCTGGGACCTATGTAAAAAAGCACAAGCCCTATACTAGGCTTAGCTACATCCAGGCTTATGCTAAATAGTTATGCCCATTGCACCAAGTGCAGCCATGCCAGGCATAGATGATACCCGTTCACTGGGATGAATGCTTCTGAGGTTGAAACAGTTGAAAGTTTCCCATGCACAATTCTTGGCTGGCACCTGAGTTTCTCTGAAAATGCTGACTCTATTTTCAAGAAAGTCTAACGACTGCTTTACCCTCTCAGGCCACTTTTACACCAGCCATGTTTAGTTTGGCTGAATAGAACTCTGGTGCAGTTCGTTTGGGTTGGTGAGAACAACTTAACTGAACTCTAGTGCGCTGTCTACATCCTCATACAACTAAACTGCATTCTCAGTTAGGTTTCAAGTGGGATGTATTTTGTCATGGATTAAGTTTGTTTGACACATCAGGAAAAATGTTTGTAATCAGTTGGTATGAAGTGCACATTAGGAGGAAGATGGGGTGGCGGATGGGTCAATCAACATGACCTTGATTCAACACACACGAGTTCATGTCCTGTGTCAAGTGACAGTGGTGGTTGTTTTTAGTTAACATTGCACTAAATTATGTTACCCTGACCAAGCTGTTTTTGAAACCTAACCTAAACCTAACCTTTCCCGAACCTTAACCAAGTTGTTTTGGTGCATGAACCTAACATTTTCCCTAACCCTAACGGAGTGGTTTTGGTGCCTAAAACTAACGCTGCTACACTATAAAAGCTAGAGAGCCCACTGTGTCTCATCTGAGAATAATTTAGTTGTATGGGAACCAATATGTTGATTAGAAACATATTAGTGATATGTTAGTAACAAAGGTAACATTTTTAGGTTCACTTGAGTCTGGAGTGGTTCATTTAAAATAAAACAGGTAACCACACTAGTACTGCCAACTGTGGGTTGAGAAAGGAGTTTATAACCTGCTGTACCTGGTTGTTCTGCCTGGTGGTGCACTGATGACATCATGACTCTGCTGTTGTACCTCCAGTGCTCTATGTCAGTACAGAGTTCTGATGGCAGCGTGACAGAGCGGATTCAGAGCTAACCAACTTTGCCAGTATCATCACCGATTGGAGTCTATCAGTCTCTCATGTTTTGTTTTATTAGTCTTCCCATACTCTTTGATCTCTCTTTGATGAGCGGACAAAAGGAAGATGACTATAATAAATATTAAAATCTATGTCACTGTTTGCTGGCTGCTGGTTTTCTGCTGCATTCAGGATCTACTGGAAAAAGTAGAGGAACAAGATTTCATTGTGTTGTTTCATTATTGTTAGTTAAAGATAGCTAATAAGTTGATGCATAAGAAAAGCACCTTTTCTCTTCATGGTTTCTTCTCTGACCAACAGTAAGAAACAATGTCACTTCGGTTTACATACATTGATCCACTTTTACTTGAGTCGTGTGAAAGCCAACCGAACCAAATGAAAAAGTAACAATGTATCAAACAACTTGTTCTTCTGGACCTGCAAACAGACTATTGGGTACGAAAGTGACCTCAGATGACTCAGTGGTTTCAGGCTGAGTCAACCAATCTTGCAAATAGTGTACAACATTTGAGAGTGTACTAACATTTCATCTAATATGTTGGTGTGCTCACTGAACTGCAAGCTCAGGAATAAACCTTAGAATAGTTAGTATGGCTAGTAAAAAAGTAAGAAAACTCCTGCCAAAGTTGAGTGACCTACACACCGGTGGGACAAGGAACAAAGCCCTGAGCATCCCGGCAGACTGCTCTCATCCTTTATTCAGTCTGTTTGAGACCCTGAATTCTGGAAGGTGCTATATGGTCTTTTTACTCTTTGTGCCATCAGCATTTTTAAAACTAAAAAATAACCTGCCAGATCTGCTCTCCAGTATTTAATGTTATAATGATTTTATAATATTTGCTTTTAATTATGTCAGTATTTTATATAGTCCTTTGTCTTTTATTAGCTTATGTTCTGTTGTTACTACTTGTATTGCTATATGTTACGTTGATTTTATGTCTTGGTGAGTGGTAAACAATTTTCCACTGAGGTGGAAAATAAAATTGTATTGTATTGTGTTGGGCACTTAATGTAATCATTTTCCCATCAAGGAGCTCCTGAGCAAGGCACTTGGTCCCAGTATGTCATGCATTTGATGGCTGCAGATTTGTTTGTATGATCAGCAAAACAATCCTTGGATAAAAGTTAGAAAAAAGCTTTTGGTGCAGTAATGTTGCAGGAATCGGAACTTTGACCTCCTACTGTGTTTCTAGCACTATAGCCCAGCTATCTTATCCGGACAGCATGACATCTTGTAGAAATTAAAGAGCGGGATGGGCACATTCACTGATAACATGCTGTTTGTGGACTCACTGTTCCTTACTGTTATTGGGCGAGATAGACATCAATAAGACTAGATAGGATCAGTCATTTCACTGTCCATACAGATGAAAGTGCTCCAAAGAACAGTCGCTTACAGCTGCATTATTGCACGCTGTGGAAAAAAAATCACATAAAAAAGCACTATGTCTGGTTTTCTAAGTGAGGATTTCTCCCTCAGTTTTATTAATGCACTATAACCCATCCAATATTGTTTGTGAAAACCAATATTTAAATGGCGCATGTATGCCGTGCAATAACCCAGCAGCATGTGGGATAATATTAATAATAATTGTGCCTCATTTCTCCAATGTCTCCCTCTTTTTTTCTTGACATGTTCGCCTCCCCAATGTGTTATTTCTTCTGGGGGAAAAAGGCAAATCACAGAGTTTAAAAGTGAGTAAAAGTGTCTCTTTTCAGTGCCACAAGCTCATGCATGGCTGTTAATTTGCTGTGCGGGGGAACATTATGGGGCCATTAGAGGCTCTTAAATTGGATTCAAGCAGGAAAGTCATTATCGTCCACATAAGGAAGATTTCAATTGAGAGTGCTTCATCTGATATTTGATATAACTACCATATTAGAGGGAAATGTTGGATCGGATTCTTGGGGAAAGATAATTCTCTGCAGCACTGCTGGATTAACTTTTTCACTTTAATAACAGCTGTGGATTCATTCATAACCCAATATTTCCAAACTGAAGATGTGTGTATCTGTGCATTGCATTTGCGTGTGTGCATGTGTGTGTGTGTGTGTGTTTTGGGAGGGGTGCCTTGAAACCATGAGAGATGGCCTTCTCTTCCAGTCTTGTTTCTTTGCAAGGTAAAAAACAATCACTCAAACTGACGTTAACTAAGCTTTAGGATTTATTCCTCAATAATTTGGCTTGTTATTTATTTATTTATTTATTTATATACTTACTTACTTACTTACTTGCTTGCTTACAAAAATTGACTCAAAATGAGTTAAGAGAAATTCTGGTTCCCCACTCTTTAGCTACTGTTCTAACAGGCCGGAGATACATAACTCCCAGTTGTCCTCTATTAGCGTTTTTCCACTATAGTACCGTGCCGCGCCGTGCCGTGAAATTCACGGTTCCGCATTCATTCCCACTACACCAGCCCGCTTGGTTCCGGGAACCAACCGTGAAAGATTTCAGCCCGGTTTGACATCTGGTGCTGGCTCGGTTAGAACGGGGCCGCGGAGGCGGGCCTAAATATGATCTCCTTCGTGATTGGTCCATTAGAATGTCAGTTAACCAGGCTGCTACAAACTGACAAGTGACAAGTGTCAACCATTAAGCAGTCAGCCAGTGGGCTATTATTTACAAACGTTAGTTTCTGGAGAGATTATGGAAGAAATTGATTTGCTTGCTGAGTTTTTTGTTGGATTTTTCTGTTGTGTAGCCTAGTTTACATTTTTCTTACAAATGGAAATGGAAATGTGACCACTAAGCACAGATGGCAGAGCATCTGTGAAGATGATGATGATGATGGCATCAGGCGGGTCGGCTGCAGCACCGGTCGGCGTCAGGCGGGTCGGCCGCGGCACATCGGGTCGGCGGTACCGCGCCCACCCGGTCACGTTTGCCGGATCTGACAGGTGAGCGGCCGGTGCCGCGGCCGACCCGCCTGACTCCGACCGGCGTCGCGGCCGACCCGGTCACGTCTGCCAGATCTGACAGGTGAGCGGCCGGTGCCGCGGCCGACCCGCCTGACTCCGACCGGTGTCGCGGCCGACCCGGTCACGTCTGCCGGAGTTGACAGGTGAGCGGCCGGTGCTGCAGCCGACCCGCCTGACTCCGACCGGTGCCGCAGCCGACCCGCCTGACGCTGACCGGTACCGCGGCCGGCCCGCCTGACCCCGACCGGTGCCGCAGCCAGCCCATAACAAAGCCACTGGCCGGCAATTTATTCAAACAAGATTTTGTCCATAAAAAAAGTAGCAAAAAGCTAATGTAACAACTGACAGCTCCTCTTGTTACTATAACAACTCCATGGCAACGAGCGCGCCTCTCTAATTCTATGACGCAGACCTGCTGGTACCATAAGCAATGGAAACACTCCAAGGCCAAACAGGGCCGTGCTGGGCTCAGCCCGGCACGGCCCTTCACGGCTCGGCTCTGTACAGTGGAAAAACGCTATATGTTTGCTCACAATCACTCCCAGTTTGTTAGATGTGGTTAATACTTAGGATGACAGTTAGAAGCAATGACTATGAAATGTGAAGATGCAGCAGTTAAGGCTTTTTCTATTCTTTAATTGCAGTCACAATGTTATTTTACAACAGTTCTTCAGATTTTTACTGCTGTGTTACATAACCAGTGTGGTCTTGTGGATTCACCTGTGGAACTCTAAATACACTTTTGTATTTTCGTCCTTCTGTAATGCAATATTTGAATAAGAATTACTGTATACACTGAATAAACTTACAAGTATTAACAAGCAAGGCATTTACATAAAGAAAACCACAGTATGCTGCTTTGTAAGCTCAGTTCCACTAAAGAATGTGCCTACACACAGGGAAGTCACAATACCAGTGTTTTGAGACTAGAAACCTGTTTAAAACTATGTGTATTAAGCATAGTAGAATTTCTGGAATAAGACAATTTTTGTCTATCTTTTTAGAAGGCAAATGTTGTTTTGTTTCATTGATGACTGACCAGTAAGCCCCAAACATGCAGTGCCTCCAATTTGAAAATGTGATGAAGCTGCAGACTTGCAGCTATGAGGTAAGCTGCTTTAAATGAACTTTTCCTGTAACATCATTGCTGATTTCAGCAACAGAGGCACTTGCACCACTGATCTTTTGCGTTTATATACAAAATAGGCGATTTCAGAGAATGCAGAAATCTAAAAATCTACAACCAGGAAATAACAACAGGGTGGCTGTAAATTGCATGGTGGAAGGAAAACCCACAGTAATTGATAATGTAACTTAAAAAAAAGTTTCAGCAGTTCATGATAGCTGAGATGAGGGCTGAAATGCTGAAAGCTCTGGGTGTTGTTGTTGGTTTTTGTGCCTGAAAGGTCTCAGATGGTAGTGGTAGTTCCCATTTTTTAAAAAGGACACTGGAGAGTGTGCTATAGTAAATGGGGAATCACACTGCTCAAACTCCCTGGGAAACCTTACGCCAGGGTGCTGGAAAGAAAATTCTGGTAAATTTGCAAACCTCAGATTCCGAAGGAATAACAAAGATTCTATCCTGGCATCCTGGAACCATGAACCCACTAATTACCCTACCACTAGAGGGTTATGGGAGTTCACACATTCAGTTTACATGTACTCTGTTGCCATGGAAAAAGCTTATAATTGTGAGTTCATGTATAACTGCAAGTCAAGCTCTTTCCCAGTGGGTGTTGGATTCCACCAAGGCTGTGCTTTGTCCCAAATGCTGTTCACAATTTTCATGGACAAGATTTCAAGGCGCACTCGAAGACAAAGCGTGTCCAGTATGGTGACCCCAGATGACCTTAGCTTTTTGCAAATGATGTGCTCCTGTTGGTTTCATGCTATAACCTCCAACATGCACTGGGACGGTTTGTACAGTGAAGCGGTTTGGATGAGGGTCAATACCTTCAAGTCCAGGAGTGAGATACTCCTCCAAATGAATGAGTTCAAGTATCTTGGGGCCTTGGGGTCCATTCGAGTGAAGGTGAAAACCTAGTAGGGAGCTCAACAGATGGATGGGGGCCTCACACATGCAGTCATTGTACCGGACTGTCATGGTGAAGAGGGACTAAACCTAATGACAAAGCTTTTGATTTACTGGTCAATCTACATTCCAGCATCATCTACATTCCACCATTAATTACCTGGTGCTGGATATCTGGTCCTGCATAGTGGATGGATAGATGAAACTCATCTATTGGAATCAATCACGTGAGATTCATCCATCTAGCCAACTCTTTGAACCAATCAAGATGTTGGTCTTTGTGGTGCTGCTAAATTGGTTGCTTTTGGTTGCTTTTGTGTGAAATGCCTGTTGACATTGTTTGTAGATTTGTTAATGTGGATCACCAATGCTGTTGTTATCAGTTGCCTCAAAGGCAAAGTATTTCCAGATGTCTTTTACTACTTTTCTTGTTGGTGAGTCTTAGCAGAGGTTATTGAACCATGTTGATTGGCTCATGCCAGTGAGTGTTCCCAATTCTGTCTTCTAGGTGCATTCAAATGACTTCAGAGAGAGGCACTGAGTTGTGTCCATACTACTGATGTTATTTTAAACACTAACACTGGTGCCATTTTCAAAATTGTGGAACTGATTTTGTACCTACCTATTTACCATTCCTTACTACACTTTAGATATACAATTGAGAATCTGACAGTGAGAAAACAGTACCCCTGTCCAAAAATCTCTTCACTGGTTATTTGTACATTTTAGAGTAGATTCTAAAACTTATTCATTAAAACTTATCTTATTGTGTCATTTTCTCCTGCTTTTATCTTCTACAGTGCTTCGACTTTCATGTGCAATTGCTATATAGATAAGGTTTGATTTGATTTGATTTGATTTGGGAAACACTGCTTGTAAAGCAAATGCAATTAATTGGGCATAATCAGAATCGGGACCAATCATATCATAACCTCTCTCTTGTTTTGTTGTCTGCATTAATCTGTATACTGTATTTAATATGGCAGGAGCCAGATCAGTTGTACTACCTCTACATACAACAGTAGTAGTGAAAGTATTAGTAACAATCATAATAATAGCACTAGTAGTTCCTGTAAAAGTAAAAGCAATGACAGTAGCAGTAATACTAATGTTATTGCTAGTAGAAGTAATAAAAGTAGTGACAGCAGTAGTAGCAGTAGTAGTAGTAGTAGTAGTAGTAGTAGTAGTAGTAGTAGTAGTAGCCCTGTGCTTGCTCTTGGGGGAGATTTTGGTCCATGGAATCGGCTGATATCTGTTGGGTTTCTGTAAAGCGCCTTGAGATCATTTTTGTGATCTGACATTATATAAATAAAATTGAACTGAACTGAATAGTAGTAGTATCTTCCGTAGTATTAGTAGCAGGTAGTAGCATTAGTATTTTATATTTTTCCCATGATGAATGTCTTATTTTAGATTTACACTCCACAGCCAAAGCATCACTCTATGTGGCAGCTTCTGTTTCCTCTCACACTGCCATAAGCTGTGATGGAATATCATGCTGCTTCATTCATTCACACACATCAATCCAGTTGTCACCAAAATGCCTTCACTGAATTCTTGAAAGATATCATCTTCAGCCTTTCATTAAACTAACTTGCATTAAAATGATTCATCATACAGAAAATCAACTTTATTCAGTTTAAAAAAAAAAAAAAAAACACCAAAGCAGGTGACTATTAATACTGAAAATGAGAAATCCATAAATCTTTCCCAAGATCCCCATTAATCTTCCATATTTCATAATATTGGAATCTCTGCCATATCACGTCCACTACATCTAACACACATTCACTTTGTGTTGCAGGACAAATGGCTGGGCTGGGATGGATGGGGATGGAGGGCATATGAGGGGAGAGCAGAGGCCTGGCTGGATCAGCTGTGGAGTAGCTGTATTTCTTACCAACCTGATCCATCACAGTGATGCTGGAATGGATAATGAGTCATTGACTGTCCACCTAGCGCCACCCTGACATAGGCATGTATGTAAATAGAAGCTGAAATACTGATCTCTTGTCTCATATTCATCTTTTGGTGTCAAACCTAACTGTTTTCAGTACACAGCAAAAATGAAGGAATTGGCCTCGCTGTTCCAACAGTTTTGGAGGGGACTGTCTTTTCTAGTGTTTTGCATGAATTTGCCTACAGAAGTATGAAGTGATAGTAGCATAACCAGACATACTGAGAAATTCTGAACAGTTCTGAATTAGCAGCTGACCCTGTGACCATGTGAACTTTCAGTTCAAACTTTAAAACAAATGAAAATCTAAGTTCAAAGTATGCATGCAACAACACTGATCTGTCCTTATACTGTATTGAGCTGTTTTTTTCCCTTCCTTTCTGTCATAGTGTGGCATTTGTTATCACACAGCCATAACCAGTGATGGAGTAGCATGCAGCAGTGTCCTACTTGGTATTGATGTTCTTCCAAACCCTCCATTATGGTATGGGTACAGGTCAGGGCAATGCGTCTGTCACCCACAACCATTTCAATCATCCCTCTCTTCTTGTGGTTCTCATTGAACCCTGCTACCTTCGTATCCCAGATAAACAGCGCAGCCAACAACAACATCAGCCTGGTAACTTACTCCTGGGGTCTGTTTCACAAAACAGGTTTAGTGAAAACTCTGAGTCTGTTAACCCTGAAATGAGGGAAACTCTGAGTTTTCCGTTTCACAAAGGGAGGTAACTCAAAGCAGAGAAAGAGGGGTAACTCTAGCCTGTTTCACAGAGGGAGGGAACTTAAGCTCTCGCTCAGTTACCGCAGTAACAGACTCCATAGAGTTTCTCTCTGTGTCCGCCCTCTTTCAGCCACACACCGTATTTAACTTCCTCATTCATTCAGTCAGCAGGCAAGTTTTGGCGTGGCGTATTAGTTCTGCCGTCTGTTATTTAAAAAAAAAAAAAAAAAAAAAAAAAACAGTCAGTAGGCCTTTATTAGAAGTCCATTAGTAGTTATGTGGCGACTTTTTTTTCACAAACATGGAATGTCCTTTCGACAATGATCCCGTGGATGAAGGTGCAGTGTTACTGCGCAGAGAATTAAATATTCGTCGGGAGATAAGACCACGCATAGATGTTTATGCCGAGGTCTTACCTGTTTGAACAATGTTTTTATATTTCATCTTAAGCTGCTGCCAAGGGAATACACCTAAATGAAATAAATTAATAGGCTACCATTCAAGCAGTTTCCCCCTGTAATATTATTGTGATTGCAACAGACTAGGATTTAAACTTACGCACTGACCCGAGCAGCAGTGTTCTCCCACACCATCTCCCTCTCCTTTGCCGCTGCAGCGGTGTTGCAAAAAAAAAAAAAAAAAAACATGTTCAAACTCGCTGTATGAATGTGTTAAGGTTTCCAATTCAACTGAGGTGAAAAACGCAGCCTGACGCTTCCCCGTTGCCATGGTGACTCGTCAAATCGGGGCTCCATTGACGCTGTCTTTTTATAGCTGTGGTGCACGCGCTTAACTCCAGGTGAAACTACTCCGAGTTGATCAAACTAACTCAAATCAGCTGTTCTGGAACCAAAAACTCAGGGTTTCCTATCTCAGAGTAGATCAACTCAGAGTTCAGGGTAAGACTCGGAGTTTGTTGAACCTGCTTCATGAAACGGACCCCAGATGTCACAGATAATAAATAAGAGTGCTAACCAGTTCTAGATGACAGTGTTGAGGCAACATAAAGAGGTATTCTTTGATCTAGTAAACGGAGGAGTTAATGGTACAACCACAATCGTCCTTGTTCTTGTCGAACAGGTTGGAAGCATGGATGGAAGGATTGAGGAAGGTGGCAGGGTGGGTGGCTGTTGCAGAGCTGAAAAACATACTTGACAGGGATGCCGTTCTGATCTTTTCTTCTTTTCCCTGCGGTAAGTCAGTATCAGAGAGGATCTGTGCACTTCCAAGGGAACGTCCTTCATGTGCCATGACAGTTATCACTGGTGGCAGCTTCTTTAGCGTCAGGCAACACGTTTTTTGAACTGCTCCACGCTACGTTTGTTTGATCATCTGCTGATTTTTTTTTTTTTTTTTTTTTTTTTTTGCCGTGTTGAATGATAATGATGTTGTGTGTCTCCATATGTGTGTGTGGTGTGTGTGTGCCAAGGTGTGTGTGTGTGTTTGCGTGTCTTCACGATACAGCTTAGAGAGATAATAAGGGTACTGGTTCCTGCCAGAGTGCTTGTGAGCTTTACTTAGTTCCATGGTAACTGCTAATTAAATGAAAATGTCAACTGTGGTGTGTGTGTGGCTGTGTACTTATGTGTAAGTGTGGGTGTGTGTTTGATTCAGTGTTTTTGACCCATACTGGTGTTGTCCTCTCATCATGATAATGGAAGCTTGTACAAACGACGACGAGCCAACAAACAGATTTACGGCTGCGCTTCAAGAAAAAATGTATGAGCTTTAAACAGGATTTCAAAAGACTGTACATGAAGAATGGCAGCAGATATTTTTGAAAGTCTGACTTTTCCACAAAGAGTAAATCAAACTCTGCTTTCAGCTTCATATTGGTTTTATTGCAAAAGAAATGTGTCTTTCCTAAGCAAACAGAGAGCACTCTGGAACTGCTTAATGCAAACTTTCTGTAACGTTTTGCAAATGTATTCTGCCAAGTACAGTTTCCTTTTTATTAAGTCTGAGACAGAATGGAAAAGTTCATTTCTATTGTATTTGTTTGATATTTTATTATTTTGTATTTAATCTGTCATCCAGTCAGGTTAGAAATATTAAAATCTTTTCATCTTTCAGTTTCAAAAATATAATTTCTTCACAGCGGGTAATTGAGCTATTGAAACCTGAGCCAAAGAATTCTGTGTATTACAACACATAATGTCATGCAACAGTTCTTTTGCAATTCATAAAATAAGCAGATGCACATTACAGTGTGTCATGCCTTACTTATAATGATGTAGTTGATCTCTCTATAGTTTAATCAATATGTGTGTATGAAATGGTCATTATTATGCCATTTCAGCAAGAAATTAACAGCTGCAATATGCAAATGCATATTGTTTGTTGTCATGACTCTGTAAACAGGCCATTTAATGTTGCATTGCTTTGGAGAACATGATGAGCTTATGAATTACTTACAAGACACTATAATAAGAATTCCACAGCTCATTTAATGTCTTATAAACACAAATGTATAGCTTCCATTGGGAAAACCTGGCTATACGAGTTTTGTATTGCTACATTATTCTAAAGCCACTTTCATGTAATTCTAATGAGACTTAAAATGTGTTACAACCAACCATTAAAGAGTCAATATCAGTATAGAGTGCCATTGAGACTTCCCAATGTCACACAAAAAAAGATGAGATTTTCCACTGAACTCCATATCCATTGTATAAAGTAGGCCTTAAGCTGTTAGAAATGCATGTTGGTCAAGCTCCTGCACCTTTTAGAAATTGACTGCAAGCATAGCGAATTGCAAAATGTGTCCACCCTGTCATGGGACAATTTCTAAATAGAGTAAATATGTTCTAATCATATATTGATTACAAAATGTACATTTTCAGAAAGGGATTTGGTCCCTCGTTCAGGAATATATTTTAGTTTGTGGAAAACATCTCTCAAAAATACAGAAATTATGGAAAAATATGTTTGTATATGTAAAATCTGTGAAAGTTGTACTTTCTTTTCTGAATAAACTCTATAAATAAAGGTATCTGGTCAAACTTTGAAATAATACTGTTTGGCCCTAATCTCTTCAGAGCAAAATCACACAAAAGGTTTTGATAACTTGTGAAAATAATAATTTATTCACGGACCTTGGCATGACAGGGTGGACAATAGTGAAGTGCCTCATATATATTTAAAGGAAACAATGTTACGGTTTTGTCAACAAATGTTTTTTGTCAAAACATGACTTTTTTCACCTACTGTATTTTGAATTGTGCACAGGTAGGCTACATTTGGAAATGACACTCAACAACAGCAAAAATAAATAAATAAAACCTTCAACTAGACGAAAAAAACAAGATTAATATAAACAAAACAAAAACATGTTGGTCCCTAAATGTAGGCCTATCACAAAAAAACACTGAAAAACTTATAAACTGTTATAAAACTAGACTTGATGACGGGGTGGACAATGACAGGGTGGACGTTTTTGGCTGAAGTTTGCATTTAATGAGCACATGTTGGGCCATTAGCTAGCAACATGTATCCGTTAGGAAGGTGACTCTGTATACTTTAACAAACATATTTTGAATTTCTGAAAAGCATTTATATAGATTCATTTTTTGCAATGACAGGGTGGACACATTAAGATTGAACACATTCAAGTTCAATCATAAAATGATGAAAATGTCAAAATATAAATGTTGATATGTACTCTCTCTGCAGGAGCTATTCTTCACTCCATTTGTAAAAGACAAAGCAGTGGTAGTGATGTCACTGATTACAGCAGGGGGTTTCTTTTAGTGGCAGTAACGACCTAATGACGGGGTGGACAGCAAATATAGGGACACATGCGAAACGTTTATTATTATTATGAAATTAGACCATAAATGATCCATTTGACTCATTTTATTCAAGTACTTGATGAGAGCAACAAGAGCATGTAAAAGGTTTGTACATTGTATATCATTTATCTACTTATTTCACTCAGTGAAGTTAGTAGAGAGGAGTTTGGGACATGGCAAAATCACATGCATCTAATCATAGAACATTTTTTTTAAATATGAAAAACACCCTTTTAAAGATGTATCCCTGTATCAATGTGTGTTTAAATGTTTGGCCATTTATAATAAACCCTCAGAGTTTTGTTATTTTGCAAATTTTTCATGAAAAGTGAGTGATTTCTGCCCGGGACACCAAATGGTACCCTATAATGATATTGACTCTAAAATTAAGTTAAATACATTCACTTTATTGCCATTATAATTGTCAAGAACAGACATTTATTTCACTGCAGCCATTTTGACCTGAAATAGCAGGGTAAACACAGCTGTTACTCATGGCATAATTTAAGGACCCTGTTAGACCTAAACAGAATGGAATTACAAAATTAAAGTGATTAAGAACATATACAGTTAACTCCGCTAAATCATGTCAAAATGGCTGCTATTTTCTGTGGTGTGTTTCCAATATGTGTACAAGGGTCAGCAACATTCTGCATAACTTACAACTCATGACAATGCAATTCGTGTGAAGCGCCCTCAAGGGCCTCCATTCTGATTGTCCCCCTTCCCCTTTCTGCAAAGGTTTAGGTTGTAAATGATAAATGCAAAAATGATAATTACAAAGATAGAATTGTGTTTGAAGTTCCTCCATGCAGCTTACATCATCATCTCCACTGCATCTACGAGTGGGCTCATCGAGTTTTGTCAAACCCACATAACTTCATTTTAAATTCTAGCAGTAATCCCAAGGCCTCCAAAGATACCAAATATGTGCTGCTAAATTACAAGGAAATTTGTATACAAAGACTCTCAAGATATGTAGATCTTTTCTATCTGATGTGATGCTGCAGCCAATGGCATCTCTGCTTTGAATATTTCACTCAGTATAAGTGTGATGGAGCTTCAATGAAGCACTGCAACGGCCAGATACTGAATGTTTATGTGACAATATTATAAAATATGGGAAAAACATGTGTATTCTAAATCTGAAGCTACTTAAGGGGAAATTTAAGGGACAATTTGAGTTCAGAGGGTTAATTTATCTTTAGAAAGCAAAGCTTGTTTTCTTGTGATAACTGTTATTTTATATTATTATCTCAAGAAAACAAGCTTTTTATCTCATGATAGTGATATAATTAACTTGTGATGTCCACATAACAGCATTTAAAAAATAAATGATTGCAAGCACACGTACAGATATATAACTGTATTTACATTTACATTTACTATGAGGTGTAAATGTATTACCAATAATCTCTTCATAAGCGCATAATGGTTAAATGCTTCTATTTTTTTGTGCTAATTTTCTGGTAATGTTTTACTAATTTTGAATTAATTTTTGACAAATCTTTTGAATAATACCAAAAACATAAAAAATTGATGGTGGGGCTGTGAACACAAATTTAACTGGAGCGGCTTCACAAATCTCCAGCCAGCCACTGCTGGTCCCGTCATGGGGGTCCATTAGAGAATTGGCTGTGTGTGAATAATGGCCAAATATTTAACAACCAGTCTAGACAGAAGCTATGTGATGAAAAGACAGTGTTGTAGTGTGGGTGTAAAGTTAGAAGTAAAAGTTAGGCAACTCCTTTAGCCCTGCTGTCTGTTCCAAAACACTCTGAGCTGCAGTTTAAGACGAATCAACTGAGCTAGCCTTTAAAGGGAAAGTTCATCCATGTTGAAAAATTTGATACATAATTTCTCCTCCCCCTTGCTGTTGTGTAGGACTGTAGTGGTGCTATCTTCCTCTCATTGTTACTGAGTGCTGGATACTGGCTGGATGCTCCAAATGCTAACTGTCTCTTTCCATTGAGTTGGACTTCCTCCCAGCAATTAGAATTAAAAAAAAAACAAACAAAAAAAAAAACACCTTAATTCGCTCAAAGAAGATTTATTACATTATAAGTGTTGCTTTGTAAAGCTAAAGTGCACATACAACTACAGAGTGTATGCAGACAATAGTTTTTCTCAAATGACTGTCTATATTTTTCCTTTTATAAACATTCGGAAAGATCCAATAACTCCTGCACTTCCTGTATCACTCTATCACTGGCGGCCTTACCTATGTTTCAACTGTTTCAAATGAAATCGGCCCCGACCTCCAGGGGGCCCCCGACTGCGGAGCTGGTGCACGAGGTATGAGGTACTAAATAAAGGGTTCAATTTCAAAAAATTGGAATTTTGTGCCAATTCTTTCATAGTTCAGGCTTTATAGGGTTAAAAGATTGTAGCATCAGGCTGCAACATAACAAAAGTGAAAAAAAGTGAAGGACGTCTGAATACTTTCTGAATCCACTGTAGATATGTCCTTTTAATGATGCAGCACAATGACCCCCAATTTAAAACCCCTAAAAATAATCTCTGTTGATAAATATCACATATTTAGATTTTTTTCCATGAAAAAACACATCAATTTGTGCATTAAATAACTAAATCTAAACCTCCCTCTCATTAAAAATGCCCACATCTATGAATATACTAATAGTCTCTGCCCACACTGGCTCATAACCAGAGCTCTGTTCACACAACCAGGTAGTCCCGTCCCACGACAGTCCTGAACGTTACACTGATATTGTTCATGTGAAAGTCATTTCCAATTACACTTATTTATTTATTTATTTATTTATTTATTTATTTATTTTAAAGTGGGAAAAAATGTGGAGTTAAATTAAAAAAAAAAAAAAAAAAAAAAAATTACAACCATCACTGGCACCTTAACATGTGGAGCTGCTGCTACTGATATGCAATGCAGCACCTGGATTGGCTATTGGATTTGTTATGTACCAGTTCTAGCTGGCCTGGGGTCTGTAGTGAATCTCAGATTTTAGAAGCGTGCACACACACCTCCACCTTTAGTAGAGGCTTGTGAAAACACCTCTCCGGTGACAAACTTTGCACAGACACAAGTCAGTATAGTCAAGGTCACACATTTTAAGGGACATACACCAAAGAAAAACACATTTTTGAGTGGAGTTGAATTATTTGTTAGCCATTATTTGTTACACCGGTGGCCTAGCCACCGGTGTAACTTAGGATCAGTACAGAGACCTCAGATCACACAAGAAAATAGTTATCCTGCTGATTGGTGAATACAGCCAACTTTTTACACAATGCCAGGCTGTAAAAATTCAGCTACACATCATGAAATTCAAACATTGTTTGTTTAACAATTTGATTGGATGGAAAACTTTTTTTTTTTTTTTTTTTTGGTCAAGAATGTTAGCTGTCTACCTCAATGGCAGGAGGCTAACGGTTAGCATTTGGAGCATCCAGCTAGTATCCAGCACTCAGCAGAAAGCACCACCACTGTCCCATATAACAGCTAGGCGGGAAGTGAAATAATACATAAAACTTTTCTTTCCCTTTAAGACATTTTGCAGTGCAGTTGTGATGGTATTATAATAGGTGTTAATATTTGGTCCATTTACTACATTTACTCATATTTTACATTGCAACAAACCTAATCATACTAATGATTTCACAACATATAATCCAAATCCCTTAATTTTCAAATTTGATTTTTTGGTTGAAACACCCACCTTAGAATGTTCTGCTTCTGTGTCTAACAAAGTCATCACCATTCCTAAACCAGCGAGCTGATAATTGGCTGTGTAAAGCAAAGATTTCCCCAATTTCATCCAAACACAACAGTGCTGCTGCTTTTAGGAAAACTAAAGTGGGCGACTTTATTACGATGATGGAATACTGGTGTGAAGAAAGTTTGAAGTCTCTGAAAGTTAATTTCTCCATCATAGTGGAAAAGATTAGTAGAAACATGAAGTACATTTTGTAGATATTATGCTAAACATGCAAAATCACTGGTATGGCCAAAATTATATCAATCAGCGACAGACTGTAGCAAAACAGACTCATTGATATAAAAATGTCTTCACCAAAGATAGTGCCACTGTCATTCTACATAATTTATAGTACCTTCTGCTGGAAAATTGTTGTTTTTTCGGTTCTGAAAACTGCATCTCAGGAAGATAAAGAAAATAAAGCTGTGTTCCTTCACTGCAATGAGACAAGCTTCATGTGCATACAAGTCACAAGTGGAAGGATGGGTTTTCCTTTTGTGTCTTTTCAATGTATTGTATGCCTGAAAGAAATGTGTGGCATCGCAAGTCCTTTGCAGTGTGTAGTAACCTGTCAGAGACTTTCTGTGGTGATATGTTGTGTTTGAACTAGCTTGACAGTGCGACAGTTTGTCATCCCTCCCCCTTACTCCCGTCTTGCTTCAGAAACAAGAATAAGAGGCAGATTAGCCTCGAGCGTCGCCTTCAGTTAAATTCTTTATCTCAACATATTTGCCACCATATCCAGACTATGAGCTTTGTGTGTGTGTGTGTGTGTGTGTGTGTGTGTGTGTGTGTGTGTGTGCGTG
The DNA here is from genome assembly GCF_902150065.1 of Myripristis murdjan. Classification (NCBI taxonomy): domain Eukaryota; kingdom Metazoa; phylum Chordata; class Actinopteri; order Holocentriformes; family Holocentridae; genus Myripristis; species Myripristis murdjan. The sequence goes on along the minus strand of NC_043999.1, from coordinate 27,657,169 downwards.
TGTGTGTGTGCGTGTGTGCGTGCGTGCGTGCGTACGTGTGTGTGTGCGCGCGCGCGTGTGTGTCTCAAATGAAGAGGCCTGGAAAATGAAACTAGCTGTGATGTGACCCCCCACCCCCGCCTGCTCTGTCACCATCACCTCTTAATGAACCTTTAGAAAGAAAGAAAGAGAGTAAAAAAGGAAGGAAGGAAGGAAGGAAGGAAAGAGGAAAGGAGAGAGAGAGAGAGAGAGAGAGAGAGAGAGAGAGATTGAGGTGACATGGGTCGTTTCATTACTTCCCCAAAGGATAAAAAGGCGTAATTACCAAAAGGCCTTGTAGACCCGCCCACTCTTTCAGCTCTCCATCTCCTCCTCCTCTCACCCGTTCTGTCTGCCGCTGCTCTTCCTGTTCTTATTATCCAGCTCTATCAAGGTAGCGGCGCTTTCTTCTCTCCAAGCTTGAATGTGAAAGGTCAGGCCGGTGATCACACTGGTAATTAGACAGACCTGGGAAGAGAAACTAGATCACTGCATGTCACCCTCTTCAGATGAACAGCCAGGAAGCCGATGTCCCCTTCCTATCCAGCCGTAGATAAAGTCCAGGCCTCTTTCCATTGAAGAATAAAACAAGAGCAGAATGCAGTGAGCTGGCTTCTTGCCTTTTTGTCCTTAATCCACTGGTAGTGGCTTCTAAGCCTATTAGTGTTTAGAAACTTTAAGGTGGAGGGTGTGCATCAGGCTAGGGCTTCAAGGTTAGTCACAGGAGAGAATGTGTGTGTGTGTGTGTGTAGTCAGCATTGTAAGCATACTTAACAAAAATGTAAATGCAACATGTAAAGTTTTGGTTCCATGTTTCATGAGCTAAAATTACATTCCTCACAATTTATTTCTTTAAAATCTAAACTTAAAAATCATTGAGGGCTGGCCATAATTTACAATGATGTCCCGTATTTTGGATAAGTATACCATATGACCATTTTTACTATTCTTGAATTGTTATATAATTTTATAATAATCTAATAGTTATACAAACACACACACACACACACACACACACACATATATATATATATATATATATATATGCAGCACTTTACTGCTATATCACATTAGAACATGAAAAGTATATTGTTATAACATCAAATACTATTTATCTTATAACATAAAATGTTTTGCATTATAAAATGAAACTCTTATATATTCTCATGAAATTAAGAGCTCTCACACATTCTCACGCTGCAGTGCATTCTAGTAAATCTGTCTCCATAGTAACCTCTTTGGTGGAGTTATTATGGCTGTCAGAAGTTGTGTGACAGGCTGCAACAGCCATTCACATGACCAATGTGAGTGTACACAACAGACATTTTTTTAATGGATTCCCTTCTTGCATGCAAAAGGATGGAAACTTTTTGGCCTGGAAGATGAGAGTGCATAGACAGAAGCTGCACCATCAGCCCAGGAAGATGCTGCATTGATGCCTCAGGTGGAGGATGTTGAAGGTGGGTCTGACTTCTGTTAGGCTGCAGCAGAGAGGGAGATGTCTGGATGTTGCTTATGTGGTACCAAGCTGCTGTAATCAACATATGATTCATAACATCGAATGCCTATAATAGCAGAGAATCCATATGGAGATGGTTATAGGCTGTAAGTACACAATGCTGAGTGACACTGTAAATTACCCATCAGTGTGGTCCGTCCATAAGAAGGTGAGGACATCACATTCACTGACAAGACTGTAAGTGTGTGCAGTGCATTGACAAATGAGTCCTGGTGTGATTGTGTCACAGAGTAGCGTATGAACTGCTCTCATAATGTCACTGCTGATAACTGTGGTTTCGTGATGTCTACCTAATAAAGAAACAGTCCTTGAAGCAGCATCATACCTTTGTGCTCTGTTTTGTTCATGATGCTGTTACATTTGTAATTAACAATTAGCTGTGGAGATAGTTATGTTGCAAGTTCAAATCCAGATTTATTTGCTAAGGATTTAAGCAAATGGCGAAAAGGCAACAGGGGAAAGAAACATAAAATATCAATCGTCAATAGTTAACAATAGTAGACTTTTTCTTAAAAAAAAAAAAAAAAAATCCAATGAGTGCTGTGTCCCACATCTGTCTGCACATAAGGTGCACAAGGAGTACGGCAGGCTACTGTATTACACAGTCGGTATACATGTTTTCATCAGTATACAGCTATGTAGATTTGTATACTGATGAGAAGTGCACAACATGGTATGAGGAAACAAGAAGGACAACTGATAAATTGTGGAATGCCTCTTTACCCCGGGTTAAGACATAGCAAGATCCTGCTGTTACTGAGCACGATGGATGATATTGTGATAGGCATGTGTAGGCCTAAGCAAAGAAGGATATTAAAATGTATGGCACTGTACAGAAGGAAGAATGGGAAGGAGAAGGGGAGTCTATCTAAACTAAACACAAATGTCCTGCATCATCAACTCTGCACCAACACCAGCACAACGGAATAAAATGTAGCCATTTTACATTTCTGCAAAACCAGCAAGCATGTTGAAATGTCAACATTTGTGCATTCTTCCTAACAATATTTCAACTTTGTGTCACCAGAAATTGTGCTGTTTTCTGGTCTGTGTCGGATTTGGAGCAGTGCACTCCTGGTGAAATGTTGCAATTTACTTTTTTGATGTTCCTACTTTTTCTCAATCTGCCTTGTTTACTTCTATTTCAGTTAGTGATTTCCCAGAATGCCTTCTGACAAGCTCTAGAGATGCAGCGACAAACTGCATAACAAAGAGCAGAATGGGCCCAAAAATGAAAGGTACATCACCAACAGCAGTTTTTTTTTCTTTCTTTCTTTTTTTAATCTGTGTTGAAGTGTTTTATGGCACATTTTTCCTTTAATGTGTTCATTTACAGTGAATGTACATCAAAGGCACAACTTTGGTATAAGGAAGTGGAGAGGAGACAATAAAACGGTGGGTTTGGCGGTCCTCCAAAGAAAAAAAATTGCGATTTCGATCCAATTTCATGTATTTCTACATAGATTTAGGGACTACAGTAACCAATACAAAACCCAGGAAAAAAATTAGTTGGTCACCATGCTAAATTCTGCCAGAAAAATACTACAGATGCATTTTGCATGCATGCTTTTCTGTACTGTATATAACAATGCTGACAGGAAACCAGAGCCATAGTGAAATCCTGTTGGTGGTATTATTATTATTAGTGTACTTTATTTTTAATTCAACTGTGTTTGCTTATCATGTTCACTCCTTCCTTTCATTATCAACAAACCAAAATGATATATAACCTACCTGCCATTCAGTGCTGCTTCGTCCCGCCTCGCCCTCCCTGTCCTCCGCAGACACCTCCTCCTCATCTGATCTGTGATGAAAGCAGAGTCAAGTTCTGCTGTTGAGCCCACGGTGTGTGAGTCAAACCCTGAAGCAAACTAGCACCGAGATAGTCTCAGCTTTTCGTACATTGTTGATACATATGAACTTGTTCTCAAGTTACATCGGATAATCAAGAAATCATGCAGGGTCCCAAGTGAAATTTGTCTTTTTGGACAAATTGTAGCGTGGGTCAACATCTTAACTGGACATTTGGGTGCGACTGTTGTTAACTCCAGACTCCTGTTAACTCCTGCTCAGTGAAGGAGATAAAAGACGCTGTGTTTGGTTTATCCGGACAAACATTGGGTGGATCCTCTGGACGCATCGACAGTATGTCCACTGCGTCATTTCAGATTTTAATGAGTCAGGGAGGACATCGTAGGACTCATACTGTTCAACATTACTGATGTTATGGAGCAATGGTGTATCGATGTTGGCTCAGTCAGTGTTAGCCAACTAGAAAAAAAATATGTTTATCCTGTGCTACATCACAGAATAGCCGTAACCAACTCACATTTCCTTTCTTTCTTTTCATTCCCTCTCCAAAGAAGATATTAAATGTAACAGCTGCTGGTGCTGTTGCTGCTGTTTCGTTTTTAGGAACTGCTGCTTGCACATTCAGTGAGCAACTTTTCAAGTGCACATGGAACACATCCACGTCCACATGCAAAAATGGACGATAGAACCATGTAGGCAGCCTCATCCAGGGCAGTTTTTTGGATTACAGCAGGGCCTTCTAATCAGCAGCTCATCAGCTGGCCAAACAGTAACCTATTAAGCATGATTTTTTGCGGCTAAAAAGATCATAATAAAAAGATTTTGAAAGTGGGGGGTGGACACAAACAGTCCAGTGGAAATTACGCGCCAGATGCACATGCTCCTCATATTGAGCTGCAGGCTATTTTGCACAATCCAAATCTAAGCTCTCTCAGAGCTTAAAAATCCTTCTTTATCTCATTTGCTTCCCTTTATCTACATCTCCTTCTTTGTGATTGCTACAGATTTAATAGTACTTCTACTTCTACTGTGACCTAGGTTTGTCATGCCTGATGCTTCAGTTTGGATGGGAAAAGGGGGGAGAAAGTATTTGCAAACCACACATTTTGCCTGAGCGCTGCAGTAATGACAGGGCAGCCTCTGCAGCGATATCGGGGATGATTAAAAATGCATTGTCATGCAGCAATTTGAGCTTCACAGTTGATGAAACTCATGAATAACTAAATTAATATTACCTATAACATTGCCTGCTCAGGCATAATATTAATAATATTAATAATAATATTGTACTGGCAATCTTGTATATGCTTCTACATGACCTTATTAGGCACACTGATCTCTTCCTCTCTGTCTCTCTTTCATTCTCCTACAGAAATCTTTAATAATGGATACAACAGCACAGATAATGTATCATTCCAAAGCCTATGTTACACTGCACTGGATGGAGTATCACTTTCAAATCATCATCTAGTCAACAGACAACTGCTGCCTTAAAGCAAAACTGAATTTAGTAGTGTACTGGGTTGAACAGTGACCTGAGCGTTATATGAACCCACATGGTGGTGAAATATCCTCATTAACTGCTCTGTGCTGCCCTGAACTGGCAGCCCAGAATACTGTATTTCTATCTCCCCATTCACTTCCATAGCATATAAATAAATACAAGCAAAGTGCATTAGCTAGAAACTTGAAACAGCTTGGTAGTCTTTTACAAATAGTTGTAGTTACCTAAAAATGGGTAGGGTAGGACTTTTTGTCTTATAATGACAGAATCCTCTGTGTTCACATTCACGTTATGGACTAAAAGTGTTACTTTGGAACTGTTTTTGTTTTGGAATTGAATGGAGCGATAGGAACAATGTATTCTGGATTAGCAGCCCATTAACATCTTCATTAGCAGCAACTATTGAGGATATTTCAGCCCCATATGGACTCATATCAGGTAACTATGCCACCTAGCACCCTACTTCTCGTCTACTTGCTTTAAAAGAACATAAATATATGTATGCTGTGATCCAATCAGTGATGTAGAGGTACATCAAGTAGTGATTGAAGTGCGAAGATTAAAGGGGCATTAAGTAGGCATCATGCTCAAGCCAAAAGAAGCTGATGTCAAAGCAGTATTATTATTCTACTATGAAGCACAATTATGTTTTACATCTTAAAGATAGACATTTCTATTGCTCTAATTAGCTGGCATATTTTTATCTGTTGTAAAACTATTACACCACCATAGCTGATGGGGATGTTGTTGGAGGTTCTTGAGGAGGAGGAGGAGATATGTTGTTGCAATGCCTTGTTTGTAAATACAGGAAATAAGTTACTTCATGCCCCCTTAGTTTAAAACTTTCAATTAATATCCTTCATCCTTTCTGGTTGAAATTCTCAAATGGGGGCGGGAGGAATAAAAAGGTTGTGTTCTGACTGGATCGCTCCAGTCTTCCATGTGAGAGTAGCATTTTAATCCCGAAGAAAACTGATTGTTTGAGTCAGGAGAAATCAACCAACAGGCCTTTCTCAACATGGAAACTTCAGATTCTCAGTTTCATGGTGATTTGTACTCCCAGTGATGACAATTAAAAACATTTAATGAAAAATGACATATTTTAGATTGCCATCCTTTTAATGTTTTACTTGGATCTTTACTGGTAGCTTTGTGCCAGTGCTGGCTAGAACTCACCAGGTTGTGTGATGTTTACGTTCTGAAATATATGGCAATCAGATTCAGTCCAAGAGTGGAGAGAGATGATAGCCAATGAGAGCTGATTTTACATTTATATTATATCATACGATGTTATACTACATATTGTGTTATATCGCATCATAATGTGTCGTATCAGCTCGTATTATATTATATTATATGTGTGTATATGGGCATGTATGCTTATGTGTATATATATATATATATTTTTTTTTTTTTAAATTTTATTTTATTTCATGATTGTTATTATTATTATTATTATTATTATTATTATTATTATTATTATCCATCCATCTTCTACCGCTTATCCGGGACCGGGTCGCGGGGGCAGCAGTCTAAGCAGGGACGCCCAGACTTCCCTCTTCCCAGACACTTCCGCCAGCTCCTCGGGGGGAACCCCAAGGCGTTCCCAGGCCAGCCGAGAGACATAGTCCCTCCAGCGTGGTTATTATTATTATTATTTTAGTTATTTTCATTATATTACTATATCTTCTGTTTTCTCATCAACACACAGGCTCACACACACACACACACACACACACACACACACACCTATATACATACCATTGCAACTTTATGTTATTGTCTGTGGTGGTTTGTATTGTCTGTCCACCGTCTGTATCTTGTGTTCACTTGGTGTAATTTATTTGTCCCCTATGTCACCTTGCTTATGTCACCTTGTCTGTTGCCATTTAATTTCACCAATTAAAAAAAAAAAAAAAAGAAAGAGAGCTGATTTTACAATGAAGTGAGGTGGAAGAGTTCTGTTAAAAAGTGACATTAACCACAGTAGGACAAGTGGGGAAGTACATGGATGAAACTTGGTCAAACTAAACACAGCAGTATTTCATCTCCTCAGGTGTGGAAGCCAGTGCTCCTTCCTCCAAACTAGATCCCCTGGACCCACCCCTCCATGATCGTTCTGATTGGCTGCGCCTCCCTCCTGTCTCAAGTGAACCACGGTGATGTCACCATCTTTGAGAGGCAGACGTCCACTGGATGGCTGAGGTAAGTTGTAACGCTTCCATACTAAAAGCACCAGGCTTGATTGAATGTAGTCGTGCTGCAAGGGTATATATATTTCTGTCCACTAAAAACAACAAAATAAATCACTGGAGCTCAAAAAGGCTCAGGCGGACCTGTCAAATGGCCGTTTTTGAATAATTGTAGACTTCCACTTCACAAATTTACAGCACATTTCATAACATTGCTATGTCAAAAGCATTCACTTAATCAAACAAAAGTTGCACACTCTCCCATTTCTGAAAGGAGTGATAGTTGCACCTCCCTCCAGTAGTTTGTAAGTTGCAAACTAAGAGAAGAAGAGAAACTTTAGCCTCTGCAGAAATTATGCATTCTATTCTGTTCTAGATAGAGAACATTAGATTTTCCTCCCCTCTGCTTGTTTCTCTTCCCACTGCCTTCAGGGTGCAGCTGTCCACCCAAAATCCTCTCTACCCCTTCCTCCTTATCATCCGGTGTTCTCCGTCCACTGCAGACACAACACATTATTGTCCTGGTACTGCTCTATGATGCTCCCTATCCACCTGAACTGTGTTGATGTTGTTGTTTTTGTTGTGGTGGTGGTGAGCAGAAAGGCCAGTGTTGACTGTGGTTTGGACGATCGATACAAAGGCAGCTCGCTAGAAGGTCAGACGCTCTAATGAGAAGGCTGTAATTGCGAATATTCATCTTTTGAATGCCCGGCTCTGGGATCAAGTTATCAGTTGCAAATGCACTTGCCCATGCACACACGCACGCACGTACACACACACACACACACACACACACACACATGTTGGTTTCCATCACTTCTGGGGACATTACATTGACTTACATTCATTTCCTGGAGATTTATCCTAACCTTAACCCTAACCACTACCTGCCTAACCCTAACCCTAACCCTAACTTAACCTAACCCTAAAGTTATCTTAGCTTTAAATCAAGTCTTCACCCTAAAATTAAAGGTGCTCCCTTATGGGGACTTGCTTTTTGTCCCCATAAGGGAGGCGAGTCCCCACAACGTGACTGTGTAAACAGATTTATGCCCCCACAACATTAGCAATACCAGGTACACACACACACACACACACACACACACACACACACATAAAACAACTACACACAGTTATGCATGCAAACAAGCATACGCTCCATCCCATGCACTTCCAGCACTGCAAAAAGTCCAAATCTTACCAAGATTATTTGTCTTATTTCAAGTAAAAATGTCTTATTTCTAGTCAAAATATCTCATTACACTTGAAATAAGACATGATCAGCTCAGAAATAATTTGTTTTTAGATGATTTTCACTGAGAAAATTTTCACTTAAAACAAGTGAAAATTAGCTTGAAACAAGAAACAAATTTTGCCAATGAAACAAGCAAATTTACACTTGTTCACTTGTGTCACAAGTAAAAATTTGCTTGTTTCATTGGCAAAATTTGTTTCTTGTTTCAAGCTAATTTTCACTTGTTTCGAATGAATTTTCACTTGAAACAAGTGAAAATAGTCTAAAAACAAGTTATTTCTGAGCTGATCATGTCTTATTTCAAGTGTAATGAGATATTTTGACTAGAAATAAGACATTTTTTCTTGAAATAAGACAAATAATCTTGGTAAGATTTAGACTTTTTGCAGTGAGAGTCTATCTGTTGGCCTATATGAGGTTTCACAGCGGTTTAGATCCAGGATATAAACTACTTGGCAGGGAAGTTGCAATTCAAGGAGAAAGAGGAGCAACGGAGAGCTGTAGGAATCCAGATGGCACTGTGCAGTGCGGTGAGCCGTCAGTGTTGTTCAGTTAACTGAGGGTCAGGACGACTGGGTGTGTGTGTGTGTGTGTGTGTGTGTGTGTGCAGTGGGGGTCACAAAGTGCGCTATCTAATCTGAAAACTATGCTTCCATAAAAATGAATTACTAGGGATCTAGTGCACAGTAAAGGTTGCTATAAATATAATGCAAGCTACATGAGAATAAGGTTTCATGTGGGAAACAATAAAAGTCATCAATAACAATACTAACAACAACCAATTATTATCTGACAGTTTTTTATATTTGTTAATATCTCATTTTCATTTTTTAATATGATTTTTTTTCCCCAAAACTGTTTTTTTTTTTTTTTTTTGCTTTGTAATGGTCTACAGCTGGAGGCCAGACTTTCATCCTTCTACTGCCACATCACTCTGGGAACTTTGAAGGCCTTGTATTGTCATCTGAATGAAGATGATCCATTGCAAACAGCTGCATAGTGGGGTTACTAATATGGAAAATAAGATGAGAGAAACCAAAAACCTGTTTCATTTCATTTCATTTCAGCAGGTGTCCCTTTTGCAATGAATTTTAAGACAAAGTTGTGACAAACAAACAAACAACTAAAAAAAAAAAAAAACAAAAAAAAAAACTGAAAGTGGCGGTGCTGTTGTGCGCGAGTGCTGCCTGGACATTTATTTATCCATCAAGGGGTAGTAGTTGTGGTAGAGGAATACATTTCATTAAGAAAGTACTTCAAACTTTCATTTCAATCTTTATTTATATAGCGTCAAATCACAACAGAAGTTATCTCCTGACGCTTTACAGGTAGAGCAGCTAAAGACCACGCTCTACAAATTATAGTAGAAAAACAAGAAACCCAACAGATTCCCTCCTGAGCATGCTCTTGGTGACAGTGGCAAGGTAAAACTCCCCTTTAACGGGAAGAACCCTCAGGTAGAACCAGACTCAGGGTGGACGGTCATCTACCTCTACCGGTTGGGTGGGAGGGGAGAGAGAGAGAGAGACAAGAGGCTCTATTTTCGCAGACCAGGCAAGGCGGAGGCGCTGTGTCAAACCCACTCCACTCCTTCTCTCCTCCCTTCTGCTGGTAGGAGGGATGGCAGAGTACTTGAGCCACCGAGCACGGCGTGCCAAAATTGCAAAATCCACCTGGCCACACCCAGTTGGCGAAGCGCAGGTGCACTGCTCCCCCGCCTCGCCCGGTCTGCAAAACTAGAGCCCTTTATATATTTATTAAGTCTATTAGCCTGGACTTGACTAGACTTGAGTTATTAGCCTAGCTCTGTCAAAGTAAAAAAGAAAGGTTTTCAGCAACTCAGAAGCTCTTGTATTGACACATTGTATCATGTGGATTTGAAATACAGGTCTTGGAATTTTTTTCTTTTTTAAAAAAACAAAAAAAAAAAACAAGAGTCATTTCAGGAAAAGTGAAATGGTGGAACTGTAACGGCTGCACACGTTTATTATTCCATCTATCCCAGTGATCTGCACAGCAGTGAATATATCCACACTGTACCCAAAGCTGGAGGGCGAAGCTTGAAATAACACACAGTTCCATCACAACAGTCTTATTCATTTGATCTGTTGCTGTTTTTAGTCAAATTTGATTTTTCCCATGCTTTGTCTCTGTGTTTTAAATGAAACCTAACTTTTACCTCAACTTACCGCTGTTTTTCTCTCGGTCCTCACAGACTGATGATTGGTCATGTTATTTCCACATCCAAACACGGCATCCAGTTGCGGTTTTGAGTCATGTCAGCGCCAAGATGAACCCTTTCTGTAACTTTACTATGCCAATGATCGCTTTGCGAAGTGCATATGTACTCAGGGCTCTTCTTTCAGCCAACACATTAATGCAATACTGCCACCTCCTGGATAGTTTTAAATAAGTAAAATTACCAGTGGGACTGTTAATGTGTAATGCAGCTGATCTTGGCAAGATGTATTTTTTTTTCAGCAGCACCACTCATCCTGTGACTGTATATCTGTGTCTTTAACATCTAGCTAGACTACAGCTGACATCTGTTGTCGTCAGGGCTCCAGCGTGCGACCTATTAGGTCGCATATACAACCTAATTTTTTTAAAGTGCGTGTTAAAATTTTATTAGGTCGCGCCGGTGCTACTGGCAGGAGGACGAGTGAAAAAAAAAATCTTTTTTTTTTCTCTCATCACTCCTGTGGCTATGTTAGTGCAGTAATGGTTGTGGTTGATAATAAAAATATGAGGCTACTTTCTGGCTCATTCCTGCGACTCCTATCTCTCCTCTCTCTCGCTCCCCGTCTCTGCCTGCCTGTCTGTCTCAATGCGTGACGTGCACAGACGTACACGCGCGCTTACACGCAGCGCGCTCACTGAATGATCACCGACGATCCTGCTAAAAAAAACTAAACAAAGAAGATGAAGCGGTCTATCGTTGATTATTTTAAGAAAAAAGAATGTGTCAGAGGAGGCTGTTGATGCTGGAGGGTCTGAAAATAGGGAAGCGACAAGCGAATTTTGGACTCGGAAACCGAGTTGAAAAGGCAAAGAAACTTTCCAGCTACAGCAGCGCACTGACATAGATTGTGTAACAAAGTGAAGAGTTCCCACTCCGCTCTATTTTCACTGGCTAACAGCGGCACACTGGCTTACCTTGTCTATTCAGAGAAGAGGTATCACTTTGGCTTATTTTTCAATCTATGTTATCACATGCATACTACTGCTCTTTCATTGGTAGCTGAATTGTTAAGTCTGTTTGATAAGCAATTTACATTGTTAAAACAAATAATAATTTAACATATTGTTACAGTAAAAAGTACTCTGTCAACCCTCAGGTGAAATAATTACTGATGCATCCTCTTGTCATTTTTGTTCAATCAATATCATATCATTTCGTGGTTTTATAGAAGTATTGGATCGGGACTCGGTATCGGCAGATACTCAAAATCAAATGACTCGGACTCGGGGGCAAAAAACGTGATCAGGACATCCCTACTTTCATTTTTATGTTTTGTTTATATGAAGAGGATGATCTATTTTGTACTGCTGCTGCAGAGAAACGTAAAGTTCAAATTAAAATATTTTGCAGACAAGTTTGGGTCATTTTTAATCTTTAAATTTCATCAACATGATAAGGTCATGCACTAATAACACGCTATACAAAGAAAAATATGGTGCTACCTAATTTCTTTTGGTGCTACTAAATGAAAAGCTAGGTGGCACCAGTGCTACCTGTGAAAAAGTTAGTCTGGAGCCCTGGTAGTCGTGTGTTTGGGCAGTTTGAGCGAGCAACATTATGACCGGAGCTCACACAACAGACAAACTAGCTTCAACTTCAGCATATCTCCAAAGTGCAATCTTTGGAGTCTGGCAGCTTTTCTCTTTCAAGTTAATGATTTATGTGACCAGTATATATATATAAAAAGAAAACTTTGCGTTTAGCTTCTTAAATAGGTGTACTTGAACATTATTTAACTTGTAACCGCAACAGCTGTAAGTTTCTTGAGCGACTGTTTGGATGGACTTGGATACAATGTATGCAATTGGGTACAGTTAGACTATAGGCAAATCCTTCACAAATTAAATTCTCTTACCTTTTGCAGAAAGCATATTGTTTTATCTCAAATCAAACTCTAAACTAAAGTTGTGATTACCATTTTTAATGCTCCACCAAAAAGTATAGCTCCCAAAACTAAAGCTTGGCTAGCAACATAAAGCAATCTGAGGGGTGGACTGTTTAAACCAAATGCAATGTTCCATCTGTTACAATGTTACTGTCTAACCAACTGTTAGAAACTGGAGGGCCCATACTGTCTGTCTTGTAGCTCATTTCTTCTCCAATTTGTGACTCATCTTCCGTGACGCTAAGTGACTAGGAGTTTAATCATGAATCTGATCAACGGTCATGTTTGCCTTGTTTTCACTTTCTTCTTCAGACTTTTGATCCAAACAAAAAGTTCGATTTGGAAAAACAGTTTTAGCAACACAGAAAGGTTTCAGTTATGTGTTGTCAGTTGCTAGCTGGCATAACAGAGGCAGACAATCAGCTGTTGAAACAGAACAATATGATAAAATGTCACTGTAAAGAATCACATGGGTTAGCCTGAACAGAAACATCTGGTGTATAATACAGCACAAGGCAAAGTGTGGAACAGACCTGCTGGTCAAAAGTGTGTCAGTGTCACGTTTTGTGTCACCGAGGCTTGAAGATGAAGGGCTTTAGGAAGGAGCAGAAACGTGACTTTGTATAAACAGAGTCAACATAAGGAGGCAGGCAGGGGAGTGAAACAGTCAAACACACAGACTTTCCCGGGAGCGACCTCAGTTCAAATACAAGTCTTTTAGCTCACGTTAGCCTACGAGCTTTAGCTAACGGTGCCCCTGTGTTTGAAAAAGCATCACTGAAGTGCCTTCTAGAATGCCAAAAACGAAAGGAAGTGCTCTTCACATGGGAAAAAAGACAGAATGCCCTCTAGGGTGCCCCTTCACTGCAATAAATACATAATAATAATAAATTCTAATAAATGAGGTGCTCCTCTCATGGATAAACTGTGCTGCAGTGTTGTAAAGGCTGTCACTACATGTGTGAGACCGTGGAAGTTTCTTAATGGATGAGCCTCCAGAGCCCTGACAATGGGCCCACATGGCTCTCTGATGAAGAAAAGCCACAAGGTGACGCACTACACGGCTCAGGGCGCAGTGACCCTGCTCTGTAACTTTACGTTACTGAGCACAAAATCACAAAAACATTCATAAAGACCAATTAATAAAAAGCAGGGTGGAGACTGGTGTACCTATCCCTGTGTGTGTGTGTGTGTGGTTGTGAGTTTTCTGCATATCTGCATGTCATTGTAGTTTATATTTCATTTGTATTTCTGACTTGGTTTTGGGATTATTTGCCACCACCATCTTTGTCTATTTTTGTCTTTGAACTTGCCTTGTAGGGCTCCTCCATCGAGCCTGCATGCAGCGATTGAAAACGTGAGAGGATTTTCTCATCCAAATGAACAATGAGTGGAATCATGTGTTCAGTCAAAGGCTGCCCCAACACTTTGAAGAAGAGAAGGGAGTTTTTAAAATGAGGGCTTGACCATTAAAGCTCAAAATCACAGAGTCACAGAACTGTAAAAAATGCTGAATACTTCAGAGACTCATGTACATTAAAGGACTCTACCAGTGATTTTACATGTTTAGTTTAATATCTACAAAAAATATAAGCTTCACGTTTCTGCTAATCTTTTCCCAAAGTAAGCAGCTCTATTTTATAACTCTAATATCATTTTTCCTCCCTTTTATCCAGCCATTGGTTTCTATTCATTCCACTATGATATGAAAATGAACTTTCAGAGGCTTCAAACTTTCTTCACAGCAGTATTCCATCATTGTAATAAAGTATTCCACATTAGTTTTCCTTAAAGCAGCAGCACTGTTGTGTTTTGTTGATTTGAAACTGGTCAGAGTGAAACAGTGTCTCTGCTGGAAAACGTTTGCTTTACACAGTCAGTCATGAGTTTATGAATGGCGACGACTTTGTTAGTTGCAGAGGCAGAACATTATAAGATTGCTGTTTCAACCAAAGTTTCAAAAAATGTTTAGGTGCAGGCAAGTCCAGCTCAATAGCAGGAGCCTAACAGTTAGCATTTGGAGTATACACTGTAATAAATTACCAGCATTTCACAATAATTAACAGTATTATTTTACAGTAACTTGTTGTAATTAATATCCCAATGAATACCTGTAAAACTACAGTATCTTTGGATTTTACAGCATTTAACTGTTATTTTACAGTAAAATCCTGCAATCAAAACACCCCTGTTATATCACAACAAGGTCTGGAATATCACAGCAACACAGTAAAAAAAAAATGCAAGGATTTCACAGCATTCAACAGTATTATTACAGTGAAATTTTGTATTCAGATATTCCCTGGTAAGTCACATGACATAACCAAACTCACACTGAACCTGAAGAGGCCATTTCCCTCTTCTCTTCTGGGCTGAATGGAGGAGGTGAGCTGCATGCAGAACGTCTGTTTGCAGTACACCCATGGTATTTTAAATGATATTAGCACTATTAGCTAACTAGCTAACGTTAGCTTGCCCGTGTGGTCTGATATAGGCTAGCTAACGCTAGCTAGCTAACGTTAGCGTTTGCTATTTACCACAGCCGATCTTATTATTTAAATTTGAATACCTAAATACTGTACATTATGCTTTTACTGAACTGTTGAGAAGGATGATGACTCAACTTGATAAATGCTGCCTGCAATACATAAGTCTATTTAAAACTGAAACTATCTTTGCTTATTAACAGGTACTTCTTGGGCATCAGTCCTGAAAGAGGCTCAAAGACCAGGAAGCGGACAACAATGAACCCTCATATGAGCACCTTTTGAGGACCTTTTGAGATCATAGTTTTTTTTTGCTGCAGCAGTTGTCAGGCTCAGTTTTGAGTAGTTCTTTTTAGGGCCCGAGCACTGTCCCAGTGCGAAGCCCTATTGTTTTTGCTTCGTTTTTTCTTATTATTATTACGCCACTTTGAGGCTTAATTTGACCCCCTAAACATGCTCAAAAACTCACCAAATTCGGCACGCACATCAGGTCTGGCGAAAAATTTGATAAAATCAAAAATCGGAACCCCCCGATGCAAAAATGGGCTCAGTAGCGCCACCTAGGCAGCCGCTGCGGCCCACAGGAATGTCACAGAAAGACCAAACCAGCGCCAAAACGTAGATCTCATCAAGCCTGACATTTTTCGTGCCGTGCCCCCCACCTAAAACCAACAGGAAGTCCGCAATTTGCGTTTGAAAGTCACGTTTTCACCCAAAATTTGCACTTCGCATGAAATCTATTAACTCCCAGGACGTTAATTTTATCGACTTGAAAATTTTAATAGATGACAGAGGACATAGTGCTTAACAAAAGTTCTGAAGGAATTAGTATAATTTCGAACCGTTTGGATTTCAGAAGCCCTCAAAGTCAGAGTGTCCACAACCAACACCTCCACTTTTTCCCATGGACCCTGGTGTAATCCTGGCACTAATTAGGCCCCTGGTGACTACAGTAAAAGTCTGACAGCTTCCAAACCTATGCCGATGGACAGAGGACAAAAATTTCTACAAAACTGTATATTATGGTGTGGATTGGAAAAAGTTTGGCCGCTGTGAAGACTAGTTTAACAGGTTTGGACTCTGGCCAGCTCTCATCTGCTCTGCACTCTCTGTCTATTGACACTCCAGCTGCCAGCCCATCCCCCCCCCACACACAGACCCACTGAGAGACCTCAGAGGAAGCAGAAATAGCTCTCAAACTACATCAACTTAAAACACTGGAAAAAATGGACCGTTTCCGGCGGGCACGAGGAGGACACGGGGCACGGGTGCGAGGGCCCGTCCAACGCTGCTTGCAGCTTTAATTGTACTTTTTTTTTAAGACAACTTTGCACTACAAGATTTTTGTTGCGTGTGGATTATAGAATGTTTGAGACTGAGAGGAGCGCCTGACCCCTTCACGACATCCCTTCATCGCTCTCTCCCTTCCTCTCTTACCTTGCCATGTAGGCCTCATTCCCATCCTCTTACTGTTATTGGGACACAGCTGGGTAGTTGAATGGCAAGTTTCTGCACAGTTTCTGTGCAGAAACTTTGAAAGATGCTTTGAAAAGTTTGACTAGGACTAGGAAGTTGAATTTCTTGAATTCTTGAATTTCTTGGCATTTATGTTGAATAACCCTCCTCAGAGTTGTGTGTTGGTGTGTTAATTGCACAATGATTGTAAATTCACAGTAAATGGAAACTTCATCTGCATTACTTTCACAGTAAATTATTGGCCAATTTTTGCATGATTTCCACAGTTTACATAGTAAATTCACAGTAAATGACTGTCAACTTGTGCATTACTTTCACAGTACACACTGTAAAAGTACAGGGCCTTGTTGTAATGATGTACAACAAAAGGTTGTAATTCCCCAGTTATGTACTGTAATATCACAGTAATTGCTTTGTCACTGAAGCTGTGAAGTTACAGTACACAGTTGTGCTTTTACAACAATGCATTGGAATATCACAGATGTGAAATTACAGTAAATTGCTGTGAGTACATTTCACAGTATATTGCTGTAATCCTTACTGTGAAAGTCATGCAAAACTTATCCAATAATTTATTGTGAATTCACGGCGAAAAATTTTGCAGTGTACAGCCAGTACCCAGCACTCAGTAACAATGAGATAAGATAAGATAAGATAAGATAAGATAAGATATTCCTTTATTAGTCCCACGGTGGGGAAATTTCACGTATTACAGCAGCAAAGTGGATAGCAAGATATGAAGCATAATTTACACTATAAACAGTATATACAGATAATAAGTACCAAACACTATAAACAGTATATACAGATAATAAGTACCAAACACTTTCTTTGTGTCTTTGTGTTTATCTATGTATCTACGTGGTCAAGGACAGTCTCAGTCTCCTGTCTCGAAGGTTACAATGCTGTCTTCAGTGGAATTAGCTTTATTTGGCATTTTTCTTGGCTTGCAGCCTTTTATCCTCTCAGACCAAATCATTCAAATGTTTCTGTTTTGAGGTCATCAGTTCCCAGCCAATCAGCATAGAAATCAGTCATGTTCATACAAGTATATTCAAGATAATTCCACAAGCCCAGTCCAACCTTTTGTTGTGGTCAGTATGAGCTTTAAGTTGGTGAAAATCAGTATTTATTGAACTGTGTCAAATCTGTAGGCAAATTCTATAAATCTGCTGTTTCTTGGGTTTAAAAAAAAATCCAAAGACACAGTGGCAAAGAGAAAGAAAGAGATTTGCACACAAATGAATTAAAAGCAAAATGAAAACAATGAATCTAAATGCGGGGCCATACTGTCTCTGTTGATTCTCCACCATTCAGAGGCAAAGAGCTGTTGGTGTTTCCTATTGATCTGAGACAGTGAAGTTGTTTCTACGGTTTGTTTCATTCAGCTGAACCTAAAGAAAGAAAGAGGGAGAGAGAGAAAGACAGAGAGCGACTGACTCACAGAATTCATTGTTTCAAAAGAGTTGTGAGCCTTTTGATAGCTGCCATGCTAATTACGCTTACTTCAACCACTTTGGTAATTTCCTCCCTTCACAAAGAAATGTAAAGGAATTACCATTCCTGGTGAGAAATGTGTGTGTGTAGGGGGAGAGAGGAGAAATATTGTGTGTGTGTGTGTGTGTGTGTGTGTGTGTGTGTGTGTGTGTGTGTGTGTGTGTGTGTGTGTGTGTGTGTGAGTGAGAGAGAGAGAGAGAGAGAGAGAGTGCACGTGCATTTCACACATAGGTGCACGCGCGCTTCGCAATTAATTTCTGTGATTTCCTACCAGTCCTTTTACAGGCTTTTTAAATGTCATCCGCTGCTATGATTGACATGCAAATTTGTGGCTGGCAGAGGGGCTAAATGGGAAGGCAGGTTGAGCGAACCAGATAAGGGCATTGTTTCCCAGCTACTGGCTTAGGGAAGCAGAGCAGAGGTTCACTGGGTTTAAGGAGGATGTTAACCCCTGCAACACCACCGGGTGAGACACATATATCGGGCCGATATTGACCAGTTATCATTGTGTACCTCAGATATGATAGAGGTTCCTCCTTTTTTTCATTCCACAGCTTCAGGGGTGATCTCTTGTACTGTAATATAATATTTTCTTTACCATCTCATTCAATGTTATTCGTGCCATCATCAATCTTATTTGTTAGCATCTTTGAGAAATAAAATAAAAATAAATACATCACATATGGGAGACGCCCTGTGATGGACTGGCGACCTGTCCGGGGTGCTTCCCTGCCTTCCGCCCAATGAGCGCTGGGATAGGCTCCAGCAACCCCCCACAAGCTTTTTGAGGACAAATACTGTAAATTTGCACATTGCCCACATCTATGCACATTGTATACATCGATGCACACTGGTTTTTTTTTGTTTTTTTATCATCTATTTATCACCTATTTATCATCTGTTTATACTGTAAATTTGCACATTGCCCACATCTATGCACATTGTATACATCGATGCACACTGTTTTTTTTTTTTTTTTGCACATTGTTTTTTGCACATTGGGTACTTAGATCTTTAGATCTCGAGTGTCATCTTTTATTCTTTATTTTTTATATTCTTTATTTTTTATTATTCTTTATTTTTTATTTACTTAATCTTGTACTCTGTGGATACTGCTGAAAACTGTGAATTTCCTTCGGGATGAATAAAGTATCTATCTATCTATCTATCTGGTTTGGACAATGGATGGATGGACATATGGGAGACTGAATGGGGCCTTTCTTATTTCCTCAAAACAATTTATGACATTTGGACATTTGATATATGACAAAAGATTTTTTTTCCACATTTTATAACTTGAACATGATCAATGTTGTTTAAAAAATAGATTGTTAACAGGTGAGTGGTTAGCCACCCATCCTAACACACCACACATGATCAGATTTGTAGTTATTGTCCTCCTCTTAAACTTTTGTGGTTGACCTCGGAGCAAAGAGAATAGATTAGACACAGAAAAGAACATGGTACCAAACCGTTTTACAAATCTTGTGGAGGCGCTAATGATTTCACAACATATAGTCAAATTTCCCACTTTATATGCTCACTTTATAACCTTCTGCTTGTGTAGTTAACAAAGTCCTTGCCGTTCATAAATCGCAGAACTGGTAATTCACAGTGTAAAGCAAATGTTTTTCACTCCCCTCATTTTCAGCTCCTCAAAATCCAAAAGTGCTGCTGCTTTTAGAAAACCTAATATGAAGGACTTTATTACAGTGGTGGAATACTGGTGTGAAGAAAGTTTGTGAAAGTTCATTTTCATATCATAGTGGAATGAATCGAATCCGGTGGTTGGAGAAAATGGAGGAAAAATGATCAAGCATCTATATTTTCCATGACCATCACCATTTCTGCCACAGCTGACACCAGCATCTTCCCCCTCCAGCAGAGGTGCTGATTGGATTCCCAGCTGAAAAGTAATTGTTGGAGAGAACAGCAACAGCTAAAACAAATCCAAATGCTACACACAGCACCTTTAAAGAGCTGCTAACAATTATTATTGCTGATTTCAATGGAGAGCACTGTTTCAGAGGCACTGTCAGCCAGAAAAGAAAAGAAAAATGCATGGAGGGCATGAAGCATGGAAATGATTAAATCTAAAGACACCGAATATCACCACAAATACTGATTATTGACAGCTTCAGTCCAAAAAATATTAGCATTGTCATCAGCCAGTAAAATCGCATATAATTTGAACCTATAAGCTTCACAGTTAGAATTAAAAATGAGGGTTTACTTTTAATTCTGACCTCAAACACACGCATAATTAAATGGATGTGTATGCAAGCCCAGGCAAGTATGCACACACACCCACACACACGAGGAGAAACAGGCACAAATGCACACACACACAGACTGAAATGTCTTTTCGCTTTTTAGTTGTCCCTAAAAGTGCTCGTTCGATAGCAGATGTTTAGAGTGCAGCTCGGCTGAGAGGCTTTTCATTGATCGGACTGGCGCGTCTTGAAAGAAAGCAGAAATATGTTGATGTTGGCTTCAGAGGGGAAGGCAGAAGGGAGGGGGGGGGCAAGCAGAGATGGATAAAAGTGTCGTTGTCCTGAATAGCTGTAAAGGAGGGCAGACGGCCAATGAAAAAGGGGGGAGTTTGTTCCGTCTGCGGGCTACAGAAAAATGACAGGTCTTTAGTGAATACACAAAGTCATCCATTAGTCACCTGCCTAGTGTCTTTGATTCCAAAGCAGAGAGAGAATAGAGAATGAGGGAGACTTTTAAAGGTGAATGCTACACAAGAGTTCACATTGGCTCCTGTGATGGCCCACAAGAGTCTCCTCAGAATTAGTGATGTTGACCAGTGCTTTTCCAATGCCACCAACAACACTTCTCTGTGTCAAGCCTTCCTTGCGTGATTTTTACCACCAAATGCATTTTTGCATTATGATAATGTTGCCAGCTGCAAACCAGAAAATGCTGTGTCATTTTTCTCTCATGATTCTGCATGTTTGGTGTGATATCTACAAAATGTATACTTCACATTTCTGCTTATTTTTTTCCTAAAGTAAGCAGCTGTATTTTAGAACTCTGACATCATTTTCCTCCCTTTTCTCCAGCCATTGGTTTCCATTCATTCCACTACAATATGAAAATGAACTTTCAGAGACTTCAAACTTTCTTCACAGCAGTATTTCATCATTGTAATAAAGTCATCCACATTAGTTTTCCTAAAAGCAGCAGCACTGTTGATTGATTTGACTCAAAACTGTCCAGAGTGAAAAATGGAAAACAGTCCTCAGGGAAAAATTTGCTTTATCCAGCCAATTATTAGTTCCAACAGCAATATGTTTTCCTCTGTTTCTGGCATAATATAGACCAAACAAAATGTTCACTGCTATCAGTGTTAATTTTATTGACTAAAACTATGACTAAAAGTATTGGTCAACAACACCTTTTCCAGGATGGAAAAAAGACAAAACCTTAACAAAAACAATGAAATAATGATGATAATAAAATATGTCACTTTTGTTAAAAAAAAAAAAAAATGAAAATGAAAATGAAAATGAAAATGCCAGGAGAAAAAAAAGCTGCTTGGAAAACAACAGATATATGGGCAAATTTTATTTTTGATATTAAGTGCAGTATTAAAACAAAAGTTAGATCCAAAATAAAAGAAGCTTAGATAATGAGGAATGTGTATTAGTCAGTATATAAAGGTCACTAACAAAATTATGAAGCATTTACAGAGAAAAAATGTAAGAAATGACTGAGTAAAATTAGATGTCATCAAATAAAATCAATGTCGTTTTTGTCAATAAAAACTGAAACTAAAAATTCAAATGGCTAAAATGTCACTAAAGCTACAAAGCATTTTAGTCAAAAGATTAAGACTAAAATCATAGTTGGTTGTCAAAATGAACACTGCTGTTATCCCCCCTAATCATTTGTTTGGTGTGTTGTGTCTTTACATCAGAGCTGCTCACAGATGCAAGACAGAGAAATCTGAGACACATCAAGTTACCGACTGGAGTTATTTGAAACATTATGCAAAAATGTAGCTGGGCAAGACCCAAAATGCATCAACATGGAGAAAATCTATGTGATTGTAAGCCAATTTGGGTGAATTTTAATGAAGTGAAGAAGATATTTTCTGCTTGAGCTCCTCTTTATATTTGAATAAAATCTGGAGGCACACTTGAGCTCACTCCAAGGCCACGGCCATCATTACCACTTTAAACATGCATAGCACTTCAAATTCATTACCACTGGACTTTTTTTTTTTTTTTTTTTTTTTTGCCTGAATTTCAAATGCATACAGAAGATGTTTTAACAGAAAATGCTTTCCCCCCACTCCTGGCAAGAGTATTTGGTTACTGTATACAGTTTCATAATGACACGGTTAGCGCTGCTTTGCTGCTATTGTCAATAGAGCTGCACCATTCAGAATCATAGCACTGCAGTCTGCTTCACTTAATAGCTGAGCACTATAAAAGGCGCATTTAGAAGTCAATGTCATCTCGCCTATTCATCTCACCAAAGCCGCGCAGCACAAAAGAAACAGATGCACAAATTCAAATCTTATATCATAATCCCTTGTTCAGAAACTTTTTGCAATGTGACTCGACTCTATCTCAAGGTCCTCTGGCGAGTTGCCTGTGTCCTCCACCT
This sequence comes from Myripristis murdjan, assembly GCF_902150065.1. Lineage (NCBI taxonomy): Eukaryota > Metazoa > Chordata > Actinopteri > Holocentriformes > Holocentridae > Myripristis > Myripristis murdjan. The sequence continues at coordinate 27,634,666 of NC_043999.1, read as the reverse complement.
CATGCGGGTAGCCATTTTTCCTTTGACATCTCCCTTTGGAGTTGTCCATCTCTCTCCCTCTCTGACAGGGTTAATGAGACGGCAGCATAGAGGCCATCCGCTGCTCTACTGTTCCTTATTTATGCTAAATCTTAATGTACTCAGTGTGCCTGGGCATTATTTAACACCATGCCCTTGGGCTGCTACCGCGTCTTTATTCAATTCACTGAGGTGGCAGGAGGTCAGGGACTGCGCTGGGCTTCTGAGTCACACAGCAAGTGGAGAGAAACACTCCTCTATCCATCTCTCTCGCTCTCCTCCATCCTCCTCCCTCGCTTCTCTCTCTATATTCCTCCCTCTCTTTATTCAGATTGCGGCAGATAAGGTGTGATTAATGAGAGCCGGATCCTCGCCAAGAATGAGAACATCTGTCCATGATTTATCCTTTTTTATTCTTTCATCCAGGGAGGTTTGAGTGTGTTGTGTGTGTGTGTGTGTGTATCGTGAGAGTGAGTGTGCGCAACCACCTGTGCACCGTCCCTGCAGACGATGTCTGGGATTGGCTCGCAAAAACGGAGTTCAGCGAGATGCAAAATGTGACAAATGGCGCCACATTACCTCCAATGGAGCTGTCAGAGGAAGGAATGTTTGTCGTAAAAATCCTAATATTGGTTGTAGACAATATTGTTTGTTGCATTTCACTAAAAACCGAAAGTGCTGTCCAAGGTAACATTGCCCTCAGCTGCAATTCCTTACAAAAACGTGTGTATTATGTCAGTGCCTATTCAGATGATGAAGAATAGATTCCCTTTTGTGTTTCTTGTTTTGTTTGTGCTGCTATTGGCCTTGGCTGGAATACTGTGAGTGTTTCGAACATATATGGGTAATTTGAGAAAGACTTCCATTTCCAGTGACAGTATCCTTGAAAGATGCTGCATTCAGGTGGCTTTTCTTTGCCAGCAGCCCTAAGAGTTTCCATGTATAGAGCTGTTGTACTTTCCCCCCCATGCATTGGCTTGCTGTAGAATTGGCAAATTCCCTCTGCTTTCACTTAAAACATCCCCTCCTGGAAATGAGAGGCATGAATCACTGTGCATGTCTGGCTCCAACGTGCCCGCTGTGTCACATCAGCCTGAATTTTTTACAACGTGGAAGGAAAGCGCCCGGGCCCGTTGACACTTTCCAGCCTGGGAGCTACTGTTAGTCAACCACTCATATCCATTTTTAATGAGCTCTCAGCCATGATATAGTGTAATTTCACCTCCAGGACCCGGTGACGCTATTTACTGTTAACGAGAAAGAGCACAGCACCGGCCAAATTCTTCCCGATTGGAGCGTTTATGAAATTCACCAGGTTTATGACTTGGACAGGAGGGTGTTGCGTGTGTGTGTGTGTGTGTATGTGTGTGTGTGTATCCTGTTGTTCTGTTGTGTACTTTTTATATCACTAAAGCTTGATTCTGTTTAAGCACATTAGGATATGTTTAAACACACATGAAGACGAAGCACAGGCCATAGCGTGTCACTTTGAATAACAGTAATCACTTGTGACCAGGAGGTTTGTAAGTGGAGAGAGGTGGAGCTGGGTTCGATAAAGCTGCCTTCTGAAGCCGAAAGAGCCTGCTTTTTCCACACTCTTTCACCCAAAAAAAAAAAAAAAAAAAAAAAAAAGTTAACCCTATAAAGCAATTCGTATCATATATGATACATGTTTTCAATTCCGTTTTTCGTTTTCAGTTTAATCAATACTTGACCAAAATACTGTTGTATACCTTTGGACACTTCCCCTGTTCACCCTGGACCATACCATTGGCACTTCAAGTACGTATCATATATCATACACCAGAAAGGTAGTGTAATAACATATTTTTTGAATTTTTCTTTTTAATATATATTTTGTTATAGGACTTTAAAGGGTTCAATTAAAAAAAAATGGAATATTCTGCCAATTCTTTCATAGTTTAGGCTTTATAGGGTCAACTAATCACTGACTTCCATTGCCATTTATTGGCAAGCAGTAGGAATTTTAAAAAATCATCAACAGGTGTCTGGTACCGTTTAAGGTCGCAATTTAGTTCAAGTCTTGAACCTTGATTTTCCTTTAAATTTCCTCTTAGGTTGTTTTCTTCCAAACGGTGTGACAGTATCACGTCCACATGGTGTATCTGCAGGTCACAGCTCTTCACTGAAGCTACATCACACTTATACACAATCAAAGATTCAAGATTCTTTATTGTCATTATACAAGACCATACAACGAAATTCAGGTGCACTCAAGGACTGGACTCAATATATCATAAATAATTAAATCCTCCATTCCATTCATTCATACCCTCACTATACCCAGCATACATCATATCATACATATACTCATTGACAGTGTATGCAGTTAAAACAGGATAAAACCAAAAGAAAAACATGTAAAATTGCGCATAACAAATTATGCCACGTTAAAAGGGGTTGTTTGGAGGGTAATAGTTCAAACAGTTTAAGGGCAGGGTGGAATGAGTCTTATGATGTTATGTGTCTTCTGCAGGCAACAGGAGGTAAGGATGTCATCCAGGGCAGGTAGCTATTGGTTAATGATGATCTGGGCCATCTTAATGATTATCTGCAGGGACTTTTTATCTGCTGCAGAGCTGCTACCACACCACACAAGGATGCCGTGTGTGAGGACACTCAATGGAGCTGTCTTAGAATGACGCCAGGAGCTGCTGTGCGAGATTCACCTTCCCAAGTGTTCTCAGGAAGAACAGCTGCTTTTGTGTCTTCTTAAATAGCGCCATGGTGGTTGCCGTCGATGAGAAGTCCTCTGAAATGTGTGCACCCTGGAATTTGAAGCTGCCTCTCCACCCTCTACCAGTTGATGTGCAGTGATCACTAGATGTCCTGCTTTTTCCTTAAATCAAATATGAGTTCTTTTGTCTTCTTGATTTTAATAGTTAGACAGCCTCTGTACCTCATGCCTGTAGGCGGACCTGTCACCTTTGGTAATCAGTCCCACCACGGTCATGTCAGTCTGCAAATTTAATTATGGTGGTGGTGTCATGAGATGGAACACAGTCATGAGTATACAGCATGCAGCCTTGTGGGGCTCCTGGGCTGAGTGTCAGAGTGGAGGAGCGGTAGGGGCCCATCCTGATTGACTGTGGCCTGTTGGTCAAGAGGTCCTTTATCCAAAGGTAGATGTTGCTGTATGCCCAGGTTGGACATCTTGGAGAACAGTCTGCTGGGTAAGATGGTGTTAAATGTAGAGCTGTAGTCCACAAACAACAAGTGTGCATATGCCCCTTGTTGTTCCAGGTGGCGCAGTACAGTGTGGATGGCTGTGGAAATGGCATCATCTGTCAACTTGTTAGTTCTGTATGTGCACTGGTGGGGGTCCAGGATGGGCAGCAGAGCAGCCATGATGTGTTGTAGGACCAGAATGTCCAGGCACTTCATGATTACAGGTGCCAGAGGCCTGTAATCATTGAGGGATGTTATCGCCTATCGCCCACCTAACTCTGCAGCACAGTCTCTGAGGACCTGCCCTGGGACACCATCTGGGCCAGCTGCTTTCCATGTGTTGATTTTACAGAGTGTGCATATCACATCAAGACCCTCATGAAGACCCTGGAGCGGCTGGTCCTTGTTCATCTCCGCCCCCTGGTGGGACCATCACTGGATCCACTTCAGTTTGCCTACCAGCCTGGCATTGGGGTGGATGACGCTGTGATCTTCCTCCAACACCGAGCTCTCTCACCTGGAGAAACCTGGGAGCACTGTGAGAATCATGTTTTTTGACTTCTCCAGTGCTTTTAATACCATACAGCCTGTACTTCTGAGAGACAAGCTGGAGCACACCGGGGTGGACCATCACCTCACACATTGGATTCTGGACTATCTCACCAACCGTCCACAGTATGTGAGGACCCGGGACTGTGTGTCCGACATGGTTGTCTGCAGCACGGGGGCCCCACAGGGAATGGTCCTGGCTCCGTTCCTCTTCACCCTCTATACTGCAGACTTCTCATACAACACACTCACCTGTCACCTGCAGAAGTTCTCTGATGACTCTGCAATCGTCGGCCTCATCACAGAGGGGGACGACAGAGAGTACAGAGAACTGACACAGGACTTTGTGGACTGGTGCCAGCGGAACTGCCTCCAGATCAACGCGGGGGAAACCAAAGAACTGGTGGTGGATTTCCGCAGACGAGCACTCTGCCCCCCGACACCGGTGAACATCAAGGGAACGGATATTGAGATAGTGACATCTTACAAGTACCTGGGTGTTCACTTGAACAATAAACTGGACTGGACACACAACACAACTGCACATTATAAGAAAGGCCAGAGCAGACTCTATCTGCTCAGGAGACTGAGGTCTTTGGGAGTGCAGGGGGCACTCCTGAAGACCTTTTATGACACCGTGGTGGCATCAGCCATCTTTTATGGAGTGGTCTGCTGGGGGAGCAGCACATTCTCAGCATATCTTATCTTATCTTATCTTATCTTATCAACAGACTGGATGATGGGAGCCAGGCTGTCCATGGCTGGAGCTGGGTCAAAGGTTGTCACTATTCTTTCCTCCTTGAAGTGGCCGAAGACGTGGTTGAGCTGCTCTGCCACCAAAGTATTGCTACTGGTCAGGCTGCCGGTGGTATCCTGCCTGGTAATGTGGTATCCCCTGTCCTACCCAACAACGAGTTGCCAAAGCGTTCCTCAGTCGCTGACTTGTAGGTTGCTTTGGCGTCTATGATGCCCTTCTTCAGGTTCCCCTGGCCACCCTGTACTGTTGCATGTCACCAGAAAGGAGAGTAGTGTTGCAGGTCTTCAGAAGGAGCTGTGTGTCCTTGGTCATCTACGGCTTGTTGTCAGGAAACATGGATCCGTTTTGTGGTGGTGACATTGTCAGTGCAGCAATTCATGTAGAATAGTACAGAGGAGGTGTAGATGTCACAGCAGTCCTGGGTGCTTTTCTACATGGATATGATAAGTTTCAGCTCCTTGATTTTGTTGGAAAGGAATCTTGCATTTGTAATGAAGAGGCTCAGTAGAGGCTTGTGCAAGTCTCTGCACTGCCTTTATTGCTTTGCAGCTGGGAGACTAATCCACGGAGACCCTGGTGGTCTGACAAGTTCCGATGGGATGTCGTCCCTGAGATCTGTCTGGTTGAAAATACAGCTTTTGGGCATTGAATCAATGTTAAGCAGTTCTTCCCGGCTGTATTTACCATATGCCTGTACATACATGACACTCAAGAATAAGTAAACTGTTTAAAGAGTACTGACACATGGAGTGCCGAGCCGCTGCATGTACATGCACCACCATACGAGTTGTCATGCCACCTCAGTGGCAGGAGAATAAGTTAGCATTTGGAGCATCCAGCCAGTATCCAAAAATCTAACCAAAAGAAAAGCATAAGTATTCTGATGATTTGATCCTTTGGTGTTTTCAATTTTTCAGTTCAATTCAATATTTTTTGTATAGCATCAAATCATAACAAAAGTTATCTCAAGGCGCTTTGCAGAAACCCAACAGATATTGACCAAATCCATGGACCAAAATCTCCCCCAAGAGCAAGCACAGGGCACAGCAGTAACGACAACACTAATAATGTTGCAACAACAGTAGTAATCAGGTGACAGGTGGTTTGCCACTACAGATGCAGACTCTACTTATCTCTTATGCAAACAGGCCTGGCTCAGGTAAACAGACATGTGATCTATGAGGGGCTGATGATGGAGCAGGGCTTTTATACCTCTAATGGGCAGTGGGGATTCAGGGGTTTGTGTGAAGTAGAGGCATGCATTCAAACTTTCAAGAGGGGGAAAAACTCTCCAAAAGCATTACTGAGCCACTACTGGTTGGCATTTACCGTGCGTCTCACCTTCTCACTCTCTTGCTTTGTGTTGGCTGTTGAATAACCTTGTGCCACATGGAGAGTGAAGAGAAAGCAAACACATTTAAAGAGTGGGTGGAGGCGTGAGGGGGTTAGCATTTACAAAATATGGAGAAGGGAAAACCTAGATTTTTCAAATTTTTCAAATTTATTTATTTATTTCAGCTACAGCCATGGCGTGGAAAAAGCACACATATTAAGGTCTTTTCTGTGTGTGTGTGTGTGTGTGTGTGGTGGTGGTGGTTGTGGTGGTGGTGGTGGTGGTGGTGGTGGGGGGGGGGGGGGGGGGGTGTCATTCAATTCTAAAATAAGTGAAGTATTATCATTTGTTAAATAGACAAATAGACACATAGACCTAGAATAAACTGACTGACTGAATTTGTATTGAATTTGTGATAATGAGGCCAGTGCATGGGAATTCATTAGTTAAAATTCCAATGAACTCCAATAATCTAACCAGAGGTTATGAAAGTACAATGCCTCAATTATCATTTACTCAGTTATCAGGTTCATTTTTACTGTTTCAGTATAAATTAATATTAAGTCCACCCAAAACAGTTACCCTGTATATCCATGGGCACTTGGCCATAACTGATTAGCCCCTTCTCTCTGCTTGAGGGTGGGGTAATCAGTGAAATCACCTGGTGGAGTTTTGGGTTGAAATTAAAATCTGCAGCCTAAAGGCCATCCATGGCACCAGTTTGACGCATGTGGTCTAGAGTAAGGTGTGGCAATCGCAGACACGCTGCAATGTCCACAAGCTGTCTGGCGAACTAGTTATTAGGTATTTGTCCATGTGGGAACCTTTGATTGGATGCAACAGAGCAACAAAACAGCTTAGCAGGCCCAGCTGACCAGTGTGGCAAAAACAATAACACTGAGTCATTTTATATTTCATGATAATGTAGATGTAAGTGTATCACTTTTATTTAAACGTTAATTTGTTGCATGAGTAAAGAGGGAGGCAGGCATGAGGTAAGTCAAGTATATATTTTTAATTCTTATTTCGTTCATCTAATTACATTATACTTAGTTACTTCAAAATGCACAGTTATTGCACAGTGGAACAGTATTTCATTATGCAGTTATTACATCACGGACAGTTTTTACAGTATTACACTATATGGGGTTATGGTTTCTCCCCATTCCGTCTGTTTGTTTGTCAGCAGGATATCTCAAAAAGTTATGAATGGATTTGCACAAAACTTCGTGGAAAGGTTAGTGATGGGCCAAGAGCTGATTATGTTCTCATGCAGATTGGTCAAAATGGTTCACGGTGGTGGGTGACCCCCAATCACAAAAAAGCATGTAACCTCCAAAATGGAGTCATGGAAAAGTTGTGTGGGCATGTTATAGTGATCAAGTTCATTTGGCTTTCTGTATATGATAGTTAAACCATTTTTGTTAATAGGCCATAGGTAAAAAGTTTTGTTACCTGACAGTTTCGACTGCAGCTGCTGTCTTCTTCGGAGAGTCACATGATGTTGTGACTTCTGTGATGTTATATGGGTATCACCCCACCTGGTGGTGGGATGAGCGCACGCCAGGAGGTTTTCTGCCGGACCCACGCCCGGGGACACATTATTAACAGAAACGGTTTAACTAAGATTTGGGGCCCTATCTTGCGCCAGAGTCCCTAAACCCGTTATTTGGGGATTTAGCATTATGCAAGAGGCGTTCCCCCGCAAAAGTTGCTATCCTGTGCACCTCCCGCTATCTGCAAAACCACCCGCTATATTATGCATAGGTGTGTTTTGGGCGTTACGCCAGTTAAACCAATCAGTGTGCCAGGTGCCATTGCCTTTAAGGGCAGGCTGCGCTATCCTAAATCCTAAATCCTAAATCCTAAACCCGCGATGGAGAGAGGGAGGTAGATTTTCTCAGGGCTTCTACTGAGGCTAAAGCAAGTTGGCTTTATATATATATATACATATGATATATTATATCATAGGCGAGTTAATTCGGGACGTGGAGCCACATGTGTCCAAGTGGACGTGTCACAAGGTTGTACTGATTGAGTAAAATCCCCGGGCCACACCACACACACACAAGAGGCAGAGGTGGAACTATGTGTAAACTAATTTATTGACAAGGTAGATTGGGCAAATAAAATATTAAAAATAAAAATATAGCACAGCTGCTGGCTTATGATAAAACAATAAAACGTGCTGGCGTAAGTGTCCAATTAAAACAGTCTTTCCTCTAAACAGTCTATATGAGTAATATACTCAGTCCATTCCGGCGGCGTCCCGGTATCAGTCCGACCGTGTGCGTGGCGAGGCTCCGTCGGGGCGTGCATTGAAGCCGCCTGGACGCGCTCTCCTAACAGCCCACACTTTAGGGATAGCGGGTGGTCAGGACCACCCGCTATCCGCTATCCCTAAAGTGTGTGCGCAAGACAGCAACTTTAGGGATAGCGCATGAAACACGCCCACGGACACACCTCCAGGTGCAAATAACAGAGTCGGCATAACGGATAGCCGGTAGTGGGGGCGCAAGATACCGTTTAGGGATAGCGGAAGCTCATGAATGAGCAATTCACGGGTAGCGGGCAGTGGCAGCGGGTAGCGGGTGGCACAAGATAGGGTCCTTCATGTTGTTTGGGCACGGAGTGTGGTGGTGGCCATGGCCTATCAAAAAAAGATGTCTAACTCAACAGTTGTCAGTTGCAGCAGATAAATGACAATAGGTCTTTGATTATGAAGTCTTTGGCACTTGTTTCTATGGGGAGATTTTAAGATTTAGGCACATCAGCCCCAAGGAGCAGTGTAATAAAATCCCCCTATGGAATCCCAACACTGGTGGTGAAGGTGGCTGATGATATCTGATAAGACTGAATGAACTGATGAATCTGGGATGCTTGAAGCGCCTCAGGGAGCACTAAAGTCACAGTGGTGTAGTCTTCAGGGAGTAACAAAGTCCATGTGAGGAGGCTGGTGAGGTGGCAGATGGGTTAATCAATACCAACCTGAGTTCAAAGCCTGTCTCAAGCAAGAACGCTGTTCTTTTTTGGGTAGCTAACTAATATTAGTGAACATTAGCTAACCTTGACCATTACGATAAACCTTTCTCTAACCTTAACAATAACCTTTTCCTAACCTCACTAGCTACCTGGCTCAAGAAACGCTCCTTTGGGTCATATTAAAGGGTTGGAACAAATGAGTTATGTGGTGGTATAGACTGGAGGACTTGCTTCAAAGGAGGTGTGTTGCTATGCTACTGGACAGACATGACCAGGTGATGTGAACAGCTGATCTGGCTTGATTGACAGCGCCAGATAAACCATAACTAAAGCCTACACATTAGTTAGTCTTAGATACATTAGAGTATTAGATAGTCTACCTGACTGATCATTCACTTGAGGTTTAATATTTGAATTTATTTAACAAAAAACATTGTCTTCAATTAAAAGTATGGAAAGGAAGAATTCCATATCTATGTACAAATAGCATATCTTGAGAGTTAGAGTGCAGATTGGGCTGCATATTTTTGTCTGAACCCAACCCGAGAACTCCAGCAGTATACAGGAAGTTGGTCCATTATTTTTTATTTATTTTACACTAGAGTTTCACTAAAATAACGACATTTCTGTAGTTATTTTATTTGTTATTAGAGTAGTTGTTACAGTTGCTACAAGGCCACAGGGTACACATGTGAGAAGCAGAATGGCATGAGGACAGCAACAGAAGGGTTAACGGATGGGTTGGTGGCATGCCGAAGGACAGAAATCGAGGAAGAGAGACAAAGAGGCTCAAATCTGGATCCAAAGCAGCCAAATCCAGAGAGGAGCCAGGAGAGAAAGACAGAGAGAAGACAGACATGAAGAGGTGTCTTCAATGGGCAGAGAAGAAGGAAGCTTGGCTAAGGAAGGGAGATTGTGTGTGTGTGTGTGTGTGTGTTGGGCGGTGAAGGCTTTATTAAGATGTGAACGTCCTCTCCCTGGCCTCTCTGACTCTTCTGCTAAGCGCCCTTCCTCTCTCCTGTTTATTACAAAGACTGGGATAACTGTCAAAGCCCTCCCCTCTTGTTCCTTTGCTGGGAGGTGTGTGTGTGTGTGTGTGTGTGTGTGTGTGTGTGTGTGTGTCTGGTACAACAGAGAGAAGTGAGGGTGACTTGGGCTGGACTGCCTCCACTCCTTTCAAAGGGCTCTGTGTGCAGGGGATGAAGCCTCTCCACCTGATGCTGGGCTTTGTCTTTTTTTTCAGCCTTGCTGTGGTGTCAAGAACTAACAGAGACTAAGCCCACTGTAATCTGGAGAAATCTGAAAACAGCATTTTTATGTTGTGTTGTTTTCCGTCCGCATTAGCGTTATCACATAGTTTGCCAAAAAATAGTTTAATGTCTTTCATGGGCGTGCACAGTACATCTGAACCGGTTGATTCAGGATGTCAGCGGGTCCTTAAAAAGTCTTAAAATGTCCTCAATTCAATTTGACAACATTATGCCTTAAATCGAATTAAAGGACCATAAAAAGTGTATATATCTCATGAAATCAAATATTGAAATTGGAAAATTAGGTCAGGAAAATAGTTCCCAAGGAAATGTTTGCTTTACAGAGTCAACTGTCAGTTCTTTGTTAGCTGCAGAAGCAGAACATTATAAGATATTTTTCAACCAAAAATTCATATTTTAAATTTTAGGGATTTGCAGGACCATGATTTCCAAAATGGTTTGTTGTGATGTAAAATGTGAGTAAATTGTTGTTAAATGGAGCAAACATTCAAAATCACTGGTATTGTCCTTTTTAAATAGTGTTGAATTTTAATTTATGGGGTCTTAATTTCAACATAACATTTTATCTAATTTTACTTGTGTATACCATCTATCTATCCATCTATTTATCTGCTGGTGAATGAAAATTGCAGATTTAGTGTAGAAAGAAGGGCAAAATGGAGAAATAAAGATAGGCCTAGGTTAGAACAGAAATGGACAAATAAGGTCATGCAGATGAAAACTAAATACTAAATGAAATGAGATCATTGCCACAAAAAATAGAGTCAAGGAGTTGGATTACAAAGTTACAAAGTCAAGAGTTTTCTTGTAAAGTAAGACAGTGGTAACACTTCACTGTAAGTGCATTTTGCTTCATAACAAACAGATTATAAGGTCATTGGAAGCAGAGATGATATTTTCTTGCAACATAATTATCAGCTTTATCATGCCTAATTAGCACCACTTTAAGTAAAATGTTTTTGATGTATCCACTAAAAATATGGCTGAACTGCTGAACCCATTCCGCAATTTAAGTGAAGTTAACTGCTATCTTTTGACCTTGCTTTTGTTAAGGATGCTGTTTTGTATTTTACATACTGTGTCATGAGCATAAAGTTTATTTGAATGAATCCCCTTCATATTTACATGGCACTGTGACAGGTTTGCTATCAAAACAAGTAGATGGCTTGCACTCAAATAAAGGGAATCGCTGAAGGTTAGGGTTCTACTTGGGCAACAAGTGGGCGTGTCCAGGAAAGCCCTCATCCAACCAGAACCCAGGCCTAAACCTTGTAGGTGGATATTGCCCAGAATTCTGATGGGTTTCATAATAACGCACTGGGATGTCCAGCAATAATGTCATACACATTTATTTATATATCAGTCAACATTCTGTTGAATATCTATAGGGGCCTAACCAAACATAGTGTGGATTCATCACAGCCCCACTTCTTTTTGCAGTTTTTATTGGCTTTTTTTTTCCCAATGCAGAGATCATGCAACATGCATACATTTTTTTTTTTTTTTTTTTTTTTTTGGTGAAATGGTTTGCCGCCCCTCTTTAAAAGCCGCCTGCTTTAAAACACCATTTGAACTTGATGGCTTTATTAGCGTTGGCATTATTATCCCTCGACATGTCTTTGTACTGTTGGATCGGGCTTCAAAGTCGATGGGATTACAGTTCATAACAACAACAACAGCGGAGTCTTGACAAGTTTCTCCTGCTACTTTTAATGACGCTCTCACAGCTGAATAGAAATAGAATCAATTACCCAGAGACGGCGGCTTTGCCACTGTGGTTCAGGGGTTGATACACATCGGAGGCATCGCTCGACGAACACCGTCCATCAGCAACTTTTGTCACGCACCGTGTCAGCCACAATTGGCCGCCATGGCAACCACTGAGAATAATCGCCCTGTTAACCAACTGAAAAGAGTAAGGTGATTATTAGCTGCTGTTTGTCAGCCTCCTCCCACCCTCCCACCCCACCTCACCCAGCACCCCCTCCCCAGCCCACCCCTCTCCGCTCGCAGTTAAGCCCTGCTAGCACTGCCTTCTGCTAATTAAGTTTGTTTATAAGGGATATTAAGTTTAGGTGGTGCGTAGGCGTAAGTAACCTTCACAAAGTACAGAAGAGAAAGAGGGATCCTGCTCACTATTGTGTGAAGCATGATCACTGATGTGGAATGAGACAATTTGAGTAAATAGTGGGAGAACTGAGAGCTGTTTAAACACACATACACCCACCGCTGACGCCTACATCAAGAAAGTGCTTTTCAGAAAGCTGTGTATGTGTGTGTGTGTGTGTGTGTGTACATATACATACATTCATCTGTGTGATTAAACTGAATCTTAAAGGCTATAAAAAGGAGGAAAACTTTCTTAGTTTTTGTTAGCAGGGTTTTAATGAAGGATGAATGCACCTGAATCCACTGTCAAACTACGGGACCCGACACACCAGTGGGCCCCAGCATATACACATGTAGGTCGTGGGAAGGCTGCATCAATGCTTTCTTTTCTCAGTAACAGAGGACAGAAATTTTTAAATCATGCAATGTAGACACAATTTCTACATCCATTAAGCCCCTAAAATGCCATAATGTCCACCATGCCCTGTGTAAGTGGCAATGACCGGACAATATTACCAGTCTTCATAGCTACCATGCAACATGGACACATTTTTAAAGCCACAAGCAATAGCCTGTCTAAAAATAATGGCAGGGATATTTATTGTAAATTTTAGTATGTTAAATTAAAAGATTATCTGAACACTAGATATTAAGTTGGCACAACAAAATTAGATAGATAGATAGATATATACTTTATTCATCCCGAAGGAAATTCGCAGTTTTTCAGCAGTATCCACAGATTACAAGATTAAATAAATAAAAAATAACGAATAAGATCTAAATTAGTTTGAAATTCATAGTAAATATAACTAAAAATCTGTAGTTATCTTTACACACATAAAATCAAAAACAAACAAACAAATCAAATAAAAAAAGATTACAATTCACAGATAAAATAGATTATATATACAGAAAACAGTTTATAATAACAGCGTATTATGTTAACAGCAAAGCATGCTTTAAAAAGTTTGTTTAAATTTGATTTGAGGGAGGAGACAGTGTGAGTGTGTGTCATGTCATCAGGTAGACTGTAGGTGCAGCAGCTGTCACCTGGAGTTCACACTGCCACAGAGATTACAAGGAGATAAGAGCGCCGATATATTGTGGCACAAGTCTGTGAAGTATTTTTAAAATTAATCAGTGAAAATTTACCCTAGATTTGAGAGGAAGGAAAATAGGAGCGATATTTTGTCTTTTATTTGTTTTTTCTGGTAAGTTTAAGCAGGTGTAAAGGGAATTACAGAGATCAAGGCAAGAAATAATAATGGCATGGATTACTCACTCCAAGTTTCTGACATATAAAAATGCTTCAGTTTTAGAGATTCTTTTAAGGTGAAACTGCATAACTAAATTCATGTTTCTCCAAGCTCAGATTGCTGTTGAAGATCACCCTACGTTTTCTACCATGGAGAGTTACATTTTTTGGATGGCTGTCAGAAATATTTAATAGCAATCAGCATCATCGCTCTCAGTCTTTAGCTCTGCCTCACTTCAGAACAGACCCGTAAAGGGTGGAGTACATTTCATGCCCATTTCATGACTCTCCCTGAACCCTGACAGAAACTTTTCTCAAATATTATTTTTCTTTAGGAAACAGGTAATTTGGTTAAAAACAACCCTTTCCGGTATTCAAAACAGCAGTATCTAAGTTAGTTTTTTTCAGCAGTGGTTTTAGAGCTGCAATTTTGAAGGAGTCAGGAAAACATCCAGTTATAAGAGACATGTTAATGATGTTTCTGACAGGCTGCAGCATACAACTAAAACAATTCTTTAAAAATGTACACTTACACGTACACTTACTTTCAATCACAATGTTATTCCTGATCAGAGATAGTGTTAAGGAGAGTATTACCCATTACCCACATTAGCAAACCTAGTGGGTGCTCATAAAACATAAGCTACATTTTACTTAGTATTACTCCTTAAACAGTACAAACTGTGGCATTTTCACCCAGCTTAAGTGGAGGAAAAGTGTTTGTTAACCTAAAAGCTAACATGAACTGGCTGAAACACAAGACACCTTTCCATTGCTTTGGTTCCTGCTGCAAAATCTCTCACCGCAGTCAGTTGATACAGAAATTAGCTTGGTACCATGGCAACACTACACATAAAAATGCGTCAGCCATCCTGGTATGTTGATTTTAATGGGAAAGTTTATTGTTCTCTAGTTCCATGATACAGAAAATAACGTGGAAAGGATGCAGGATTTAGTTATATTTTTAATCATTTGTCAGTTCTGGAAGCAAAATAATTATCAAAAGATGAAGATATCTTCATATGAAGCTTTAGGTTTGCTCACCAACTTTGGCCGTTTTCCCATGCATAGTAGATCACTAGTCCTTTGAGATATTTTTAGCAAAAGGCACAGCACTGGACCAGCGCTCTACCAAAAAGGTTTTTTGAAGGCTGATATCAAAGCTTATATTTCGTGCTGACATTCAATATCTTCAAATTTGACCATTTCATTCCAGTACATCCAGAAAAGTAGCATTCAGCTTTTGCCTCCCCAAATGTTATTTTTCTCTGAAAGCCACTGATGGATTCTTGTGTGTAATCCCATCAAAATGTCACATAAGAGTCCATTCAAGGGAAAGGCTTCCCATCGAGTGTTGATCCTTTGTACAAAAATGACAATAAATCAAACTGCATTTCCAGTTTTTTCTTTTTGAGATATTTGTAATTAATTTTACCTTGTGGTGGTTTGATGACAGCCTTTCATAAAATAAACATTTTCTTTCTTAGTTTCTTTCTTTTAACTTTGTAACTTTCTTACTACCTTAATTGGAACTAAGAGGCTTGGCTGAGGAGCTGCGGTGCTTCACAACAACACCTGCATCTTAAATGTTTCCCGGGGCTTTCCATCATGGCAGGGGGAGACAGCAGCACTCCCCTTAGCCCCGTAGATCATGCCACTTCCTCACTCATCTTCATTTGGGCCACTTAGAGACTCGCTTAAGCATCTCGTGCTGCCATCATCTCTGCATTAAAAAGAACTGAGGGAAGCTGTGTTTTCAGGCTGGATTTTTAGATGAATATCAGAGATGAAAGGTTGATGCACTGGTGTTGAGGTCTGTGGTGTGAGCGAATGTGTGTGTGTGTGTGTGTGTGTGTGTGTGTGTGTGTGTGTGTGTGTGTGTGTATACTGTTTGTGTGTTCTTGCTGTTTTGTCCTCATGAGTCCCTCTATTAGGGAATCACACAGATAGAAAGATGAGGAAAAGTAAGGGCACTGTGGCCATCCTCAATCCTACACAGACTAGTTCAGGATTAGTAGTTGGATTTAGGGTTAAGATTAGAATAATTTTACGTGACCCAACAACTACACAGTTCCCCAAAGCTAGCATTCTTTCTGTACTTAGTTTAAAAGGTAAACTTACTATATTCTCATACAAGTTTCACAAAATATCCTATTTTTCTAGTTTTTTTATTAGTTTTTTTTTTGTTTTTGTGAGTTAACCTACCTTGTTTTTTTTTTTTTTTCTTATTCTCGATGTCTTTTACTTTTTTAAGATATGCAGGTGCTTTTTGTGTTCAGTTCATGCTTTTTTTTTTTTTTTTGTATTTATTTATTTGGGGAGGGGTTTGTGTATATTGAGGTGGCACAGTAGTATTTCATGCACTAACCCCCTCCCAGCTGTACATATCTTCTGACACCAATTATGCATTTATGTGTTTCCAAATGTATGTACATCCAATTTCACCAGTATGTATGTGAAACACGTCGCTGAGGGCAGATAATTAGATCCCATGAAGATAAGACAAGTATAATTTTCATTTATGCTCCATGTTGAATAAACTGAAGGCATGGTGTCAGGCCCAAGGTCACTGACAGCTACACACCAGGCTGCACGACTTAAATCAAGGAGAAAACAACAGGGAGGGTTTTTTTTTTCATAGTATCTCTAAGCCATTTCAATTAACATGCTTATTTTTTGTCAGTTTAATTTAAAGGGTCTTTACCTCAATTCACCCTCAATTTTGCATAGGGATAGATTAAGCAAGACTCTCCTGAAGCTGATCACAGAGGCCTTTTGTGGATGTGTTCCTAGTTTGTAAGCTACATCAGAGATCTTATTTGTCTGTTTCCAGTCAGACAGCAAGTGCCAGGTCAGCGTTCATTTTAAAGCTGATCAAAACTGCTCAACAGGCCATGTTGCTGCTGAGGAAATCTTCCCACAATGCCAAAAGTCAGTGGCCACAAATGGTTCAGAGTGGTTGCCGTAGGAGAACCTTTTCTGATTCCAGAAAGAACCTTTGAGATCACAGCTCTATAAGGAACTATTTTTAAATGGCTCATAAATGCCTCAAAGAGCCAGAAAAAACTGTTATTTGAGGAACCAGCAGTGGTTTCTTCAAGGAAGAGGGAGGAGAATGGAAAGAGCAGTTAATTCTCACTTATTAGGGGAAAAATAAAGGTGGCAACTGGAACCAAAAAGAGCTCTTCATAGTGGTAGTGCTAAGACAACCTTTACTGATTCAACAAAGAACCTTTCAGACCATGGATGGGTCTTCATGAGTCCCCAAAGATGTTTCAAAGAGCCATCAAAAAAGTTCCTTGAGGTTCCTTGAGTTCCTTCATGTGTTTTTATTTTATTGTATTTCAATTTATTCCCAGCTTAAGAACCATCTAATAAATATAGTGATCCTTAAGTAGCTGATGGTTCTTTATTGAACACAGTCTTTTAAAGAACCATTTATTAGAACCATTAGTTTTATGTGTGTGGCTGATGTGGACATTCTTACCATTTGTTAAAAGGAAGACATCGTCATTCCCCATGAATGATGCAGTCACCTTAGCCCAATGTGTAACAAGCACCACAGTTCAAAATTTTAACCAGCAGACTCGGAAGACTAGGAAAACCAAAACAAACCATACCAAATTTCACTGGATTCCAACGTTAAGAGCAGTTTCCCAGACAGAAACTTAATTAAGATAGAACAAGACCTAACTAATCATGACCTAAAAAGTGACTTTCTAAAAAAAGACCTTAACTTCAGATTAGTTACTTCTGGACTCTGGAGTCCTTGATTAAATTTAAAGAGATCTAAGTTTTTCTTGGTTTGGGAGCCACCTTAGGGGTATTTTGGAGGAAATATTTTATATTTTGTTTGGTAATTTTCTAGTTATTTTCCTCTAATTCCTAGTAATAATAATTCCCTAGTAATTTTAAGGTTTGTTTATATGGTCATCGTTTTTTCCCATGTTTTGGAAAGAAATTAAGCAAAGGTGCTCAAAGAAATAGAGGATGGACATTGTGTAGCATCTCCCTTGACAAACAACAAGAGTTCCTGACTGAAAGCCACAACAAAAAATGATATCCAATAAATTATAATGAATCTATTCCTACATATTCGTGTGGAATCTGATAGAATTAATTGATGGTAAAGGCTTCCCACAAACAAACAGTGTGGCATTGATTCTACAATAAATATGTAATCACACAAACTGCATCATATCTATCATGTCAGAAGTGGACAACACAGACCAGACCAGATCTGATTTTTAATCAAACACCGATATCAGTCTGATACATCAACAAACTAATACATGGGGTTAATCCTAAAGCATAGATCCGCAGTAACACCACAGACAGTCAGGCAGACACGAGTCACACACGAGCGGCAAACCCCACTAAGCTGCGGCTACCTAAGTGGTCGTGAGCTGAGTGTGATGATTCTCTCTAGCTTCTTTATGCGTGCTGATAATCAGGGCCAACATCGCGCGGGAAATGCACACTTACTCATCCACGTAATGAGGACGGAGGACGCGGGGCTCGGCGCGCGGCGGGCCTGTTTTCCCTCCGCCTGCCTATCTGCCTGTGACTTATTGATTTGATAGAGCGTGGCCACGGCTTGATTGACTGATTGTTATCCTCATCTGCTCCACTGATTCACTTTAGCCGCTCCCGTTGAAGCCCAATCGGATAGAAATGGGATTTCACGAGACGGTTTTGTTTGCCACAACCACCCCCCCTCCTCTCCCTTCCCACCTCCTCCCCTCAAATTAACGGACAAAGGCCTCTGCCTTGTTTCAGCAGTAGTTTTCTTTCTCCAGACTCTTTCTCTGATTAGCCATATGTTTTTTTCTTTGATGAAGTACACATAGCTAATCAAGCCCTTTAAGAAAAAAAAAAAAAAACAGTTAAACAATTAATACTAATTATAAATGTCGAATTTCTTTACACAGTTTCAGCACGATTGACCCACAGTTGAAAATCAGAGTTAGACATAACATAAGCACTGGGTCCCAGAGGTGTTGTCAAAGTGAAGGACCATATGGTTATGATTAGTAATTAGAGCACAAGGTTAATGAAAACATGGGGAAGTTCCTGATAAGGGGTAAATGGAATAAGGGCAATAACTGGCATCAAAGTAGGCTAATTCAGTGGGCTGATATTTCCTTTAAACATAATTGATTGATTGAATATTTAGAGATGTGTGGGTGAGTGGATGTGTGTGTGTGTGTGTGTGTGTGTGTGTGTCTGGGTGGATGTGAGGGTCATATTTAGACACCTTTTTTTCTATTTACCATGTTGCACATTGGTGTTGTCTTTGCTCTGCACAGCTACCCAAAGTGTTATGAGAAATCTACATCCCCCTGTATAAACTGAAAACGATGACCTGACATGATCTCACAGGATTAATCAGGTTTCTGCTCCACCATAGTTTAGTCCTGTTTTTATGTTGCTCGTCCAGAGTGATATGCTGCCACCGCTGCTGAGCTGAAATACCAAGTAATAAGTTACAGAACAAAGCGATGAGATGCATAATTTCCCTAATTTTCAAAAAATTCAAAGACTAGTGACGAATCAAAAAATCGCCAAGCTTCATTCATGGTGTTGATCTGCCCTGGTGTCAAGCAGACATGAATTGCTGTGGATGTTAAGATTAATCCCATGTATTAGTTTGTTGATGTGTCAGGCTGATATAAGTGTTTGATTAAAAATCAGATCTGGTGTAGTCCACGTCATCCACTTCTGGCATGATAGATATGATGCAGTTGGTGTGATTACATATTTATTGTCGAATCAATATTACAGTGATTATCTGTGGGAAGCCCTTACCATAAATTGATTCTATCAGATTCCACACTAATATGTATGAATAGATTCATTATAATCCTTTCTCATTCCTAGGGCATCAAATACTGCAGCTTTGTCATGCCCTTCTGTGTCTGCTTCCAATGCCAAAGGAACCCTCAGCATCTGATACCACAACAAAAGGCACCCATTAGAAGCCAAAGGCACCCTTTGGTGCCAGTATGAGACGATGATGCAGTATAAAGAATGTCTCACTAGGGCAGGTGGTTGAGGCGGATGACGAGCATCTAACAGGACCCTCACTCATGAGTTTGATTTTTGTTAAACCTAATCTAACCTAAACCTGATGCGTCTCATCCTGAGTTTCAGTGGAGTTTTTGACTGGTTACCAGTCTTTGAATTTGAATTTGAAAAATGGCGCGTTCCATCACTGTGTTCTGCAATTTATTACATGATAGCTTTTGTAACCCATTTATGGATTGGGAGTTAGGGAGGGCTAATGGACTAAATACCAAGCAGTGATTTTGCGTGTTTAGTGTAATATCTACAAAATGCATATTGTTCATTTTTCAGATAATCTTTTCCCAAAGCAAGAAGTTGTGTTTTCAGAATGTATATAATTTTTCCTCCTTTTTATCCATCCCTTGGTTTCTATACATTCCTTTGTTTTCCACCAAAGCAGAGCATTATAAGGTGGGTGTTTCACCCAAATATTTGGAAATTTGGAAATCGAGGGATTTTGGTGATATGTTGTGCAATCTTTAGTACACATGATTTGCAAAATGGTTTGTTTCAATATAAAATGTAAGTAAATTGTAGTAAATGGGGCAAACAGTCAACATCACTGGTATGGTCCTTTAATGAATGAATAGAAGCCTAATGAACAGAGGTGATTAAATATTGAGTTAAAGTAGGGTAAGAGCAATGAGATGAATCAGAATCTTTTTTTTTTTCATCTCTAAAAATGTAAAGCTTTACATATAACAACATTATCCTTTTAATTGAGAACTGGGCCTCCACACTGGGAGGGTCAAATCTGAGTCCAATGCCCGATGCCAAACACCACACCACCACACACCACCAAGGCTGGTGAACTCCAGCGACCTGTCATTACTGTAAGCACTGGAGCACAGCTTGGTGCATTGCCAAAGTCAGCCAGCGCTCAAAAACAAACTGAGCTTCCTTTTGCTTGAGTTCCCTTTTGAAGCCAGATTTAAAAAGTAATGTAATTTTTCACTCCAGTGTTTGTAGGCCCTGGGTTGTCAAAGCTGCTGAAGATGCCTGGTGCAGTCAGGGAGGAGGAGGCAGAAAGAGGCTGACTCGGCACTAATGTCTTGGCCATGGTTAGCCTGGTGGGCTGGACCGGAGGACGGGAGAGCAAAAGCTATTCCATGGCACTCTGTATTTGACTGATGGGCCCTTTCTGCTGACTTTCCAAAGGGGCGTAGATCATAGGAAGCCACACAGAAAATGTGTACAGGCTGTCTTTCAAATGCACACACACACACACACTAGACCATAATAATAATAATAGATTAAAAAAAAAAAAAAAAAAAAAAAAAAAAGATTTAACTTTAACGATCGCCGGGGGAAATTACATTATTGCTGCAGAACAAGTTAAACAGAATGTGAGCACACAAATGATATAAAAAGAAAAGTATTTCTTACTTATGCATATGGATTTACTTAAAATTTTTAGTGTGCAGACTCTTAAATTAAGGAAAAATCAGTACGAAATGTGCTCAATTTTTTAACCTATGACAAACATATCATTCCAAACATGTATAAATAACCAATATATATGTAATGATTTTCCTCTAACATACTACATACACCAAACTCATCCTCCCGTGTTTGCTTGTGCACATTTTGCTCTGTATTTGGTGCACAAAAGTGGGTGTAGTCCTCATATTTTGTGCATTTGTGTGTGTGTGTGTGTGTGTGTGTGTGTGTGTGTGTGTGTGTGTGTGTGTGTGGACTCCACACCCTGTGTAATATTCAAACATCAGCAGGCCATTCATCACCAGTTCGTCAGCTGTGTTCACTCTATCCCACTGAGTCTTAATTCATCACTCTACTTTGTTTCATTGGAAACCTGCTGCTGAGCCTTCCTACAACACATTGCAGATAAATACACTGAAACAGTTTGCTGCGGGTCTATAGCACACAGTATGTCAAGCGGATGAAGGAGCCATTTTTTAAAGACACGATCGCTGTATGACATGCCAGAGAGTCGGAACGGCTTGTATACAACGTTATCAAAACGCAGTATGTTCATGTATATTTCAGTGTCTTTCTGTCTCACAGGAAGTCTGTTTGTCAATTAATCCACATGTCATTTCATCAGTCATTCTATTGATAGAAATGGAAATGACTGTTGTGATTGTGTAATGTGACTAACAGTGACTGGAGGATGCTGATTTGAAACACAGTGAGGACCCCAGCCTACCAGCCCTTTGCTCTTGACTGGTGTATGCCGGCAAGTGGAGCTGATATTGGGACTTGACTCAGAATAAGATACTTGCCAGTCAGTGTTGTTTTCTGCAGATGTTCTTCTTGGTTTTACTTGACAGCATCAGCGGTGCCAGTCTGTCAAACCCGCAGTGAAATGTGCCTCATTCTGCCCAGAGGAGCTGCTTACTCACTTCAATCTACTGGAGAATTTCAGCAGAGATATACAGGGATAGTGCAGCTACAAGAAAAAAATGAGGACACCTCCAGGGGGTGACACTGAGCACTAAAACTGGTCAGTGGGACTTTTTTCCCCCCTATGCATTATTGAAAATGACCAGATGCTGGTTAGATGAGTGAAATCTGGAGCTGTTTAGGGAAATGCAGCCAGTCAACAGCACGTAGCCTCAATGCTAGTGGAAATCTTCTGAAACTGACATCGATTTACAACTATGGATTTCACATCAGATTAGTATTAATTATGATTTCATCATAAATAACAACAGCAATAGTCCAGTTATTGGCAAATATCTGGAATCAAATGTAGTGATCACTATATAGCGCTTAGCCTCACTGACCACCCTATATTCTACTGTTTACAAAGAGCTCAGCACTGCCCCCGATGGCTAAAAGCCTGTACTACACTCTGTTTTTCTGTCAGGTGATCAAGGGTGGAAGTAAATAATTATATTTACTCATGTTACTGTAATTGAGTTTTTTTTTTTTTTTTTTTGTACTTGTACTTTTTTGAGTATTCTTTTAAAGTCAGTATTTATCTTCTACACAAGTATATTTTTGCTGAAATCATATTCAATACTGAGTAAAAATGTGTTTGCTGTATATAAAGAATATCTGTACTTTTTGGATTTTTTATACACTTGACAGTCAAATTTGGAGATACCTTTTTTGTGGATAGCCATGATAAATTAACTTTAATTCACAAAGGATGAGAGCCTTGCCTTGCTTTTATTATGATTCTGTTACCCTTGACGCAAATGAGCACCTTTCTCTGCAGACTAACTAGTGGTATAAAGAATTTTAAAAGCAACAACGTGCTCAGACATCAGCTTTCAAAAACCCATATCAGTTGAACTTTACATTGCATGGGAAGAGGTCAAACTGCTCTTGTATTAGTGTCTGTATGCTGTGAAGCTGTTAGTGGACATCATTTCTCTATCAGTGTTATTAGCAAATGTTTACACATCTTGTCAATGAAGTGAATTCTCATTCACTCATATCTTTGGAATCCAGTTTATGTCAGATTACAGACTCTTAGTTTTCATACAATGATGCATGGCCTTGCATCTTTTTTACTATCCCACCCTATACACATTTAAGTTTACTGTATTTTTTAGCTTTGCCTCATCGGATTAATGCTCATCATATCATTCATACTACACACTAACTATGGGTGTCACCAAGGAAAAACTTTCCCCCCCATTGACTAAACTCTGAAGCTGATCGCTCCCCTCCGAGCCATTCTAAATAGGATGTAATAAATCTCGCCTTTTCCCTGAAATCTGTACTTAAATGTCCTCGCTGATAAATGTAGGCCTTCATCCATGGCGAAATGCATTCCGTTAGAAAGATGAATAGTTGCAAGTGGTGGGAAAAGAGGTAGAGAGAGGGAGACAGGGAGGGATGAATAGTTAGGAAAGGCAAGAAAAGGCCATTTTGTAATGTAGATGGCTTTGACAGAGTATCTCCTGGCTGGCACAGCTAACGGTGAATGAGATGCATCGGGAGATGTTACATTAACCCAGGACGGGAGGCAGGGGCGGGGGTGGGAGAGAGACAGAGCAAGAGAGGGAGAAAGGAAAAAGAAAAAAAAAGAGAAATCCATTTCAATGTCATTTGTCTTGTCACGTACTTCATATTGCACACTGGTTGGGTTTCTCTTATTCAGTCAGGGATGCTCACTCTCACCTTTTCCCTTTTATTTCATCCCTCCCTCCATCATTTCCCTCTCCTCTATTTCTACAGCTCTTACTAACCTCTTCTCTATTCTACCACCTCCTCTCTGCTCCCCACTCAAACACCTGCTCTCTAGCTTTCTCCTCCTCTCCTATTATCGGCCTTCTCCACTCCTCTCGGCGCTCTTCCTTTCATCTCTTCACATGTCATCTTTGCCGTCTTCAATACTCTCCCTCCCCTTTTTCTTCCTACTTTTCTTACCTAATCCCTATTGTTTGACAATCGTCTCCTCTCACCGCATCTCTCTTTCCTCAACTCCTCCACTCTACAGGTGAAGGAATCCATCTCTGGCATCAGGCTGACCCACTGGAGTTTAGCACAACTGAATCCAGAGGCCATGCAGAGCAGCCTGGACAGTGCTGCTGTGGAGCTGGGCAGCAACAGCAAGCAGCAACGCTTTCTGGCACACAGATATACCACAGGGTGCTCTTGTGCATGGGCTCCCGGTCAGGTGGTGGCCAGGCCAGGCACAGTTTGTCTTCCTGACCTTCCAGCTGTGAATCAGAGGAGACACCAAGCTAACAGCCAAAACACAAACCCATAATCAGACCCGTAAGCACTCCGCAATCCTGCAGCTGCATGAATCAGAAGCAACAAGAGCTTCTTCATTCCCTTATCTGTTTAAAGGATCATACCAGTGATTTTGCATGTTTAGGCTATACAAAATGTATTTATTTCATGCTTCTGCATTTTGCTTATGTTTGCTTTATGTTTGCTGAATTGCGATGACATTGTTAGCTGCAGAAATAGATCTTGGTGGATGTTACAATAACCAAATCAAATCAGCATGCAATTATATAACTGATTATATGAAATCATTAGTACCCCCACATGATATGTAAAATCGTCTGTTGCAATGTCAAATGTGGATAAATCAAATGGCTCAAACACTGGTATGGTCCTTTAAAAACTTGTCAACCCTTAATAAATCATTATAGAATTATTTTTGAGGCATTAAAAAAAACTTGAACTTTGTTAAAGTGTTGGATTATGTAGTTACCAGAGTGTGGGTGTGAGTCCATATGGTGGAGAAACGTCTCCATAAGTTGTTCACTGCTAATCTACAGTAGAGCGTGGATCAGGCTGAATATTCTTGTCCACACCTGACTGAAGCCGAGGACATAGTAACTGAGTCCAACCCGAACCCAACAGCCATTCTTTTTTTGTGTCTGAACCCGACCCGAGCCCCAGATTTTGCTTGTCCTCCATCACTAGGTTACATTTACCACCTGAAACAGCCTACGTGTTGCCTTCAGGGTCATCACGTCAACTCCACCACTATACAGGAAGTTTGGTCCATCATTTTTCATTAAAATAATTCCGATGTGACCAAACCCGACCCAAACCCAAATATAGTTTCTAAATTTTTGTTCAAACTTGGCCTGACCTGTTGGCTCTCAACATAATTCTTTTAGTGCATAAACCAATACCAATAAAGTAAAGTAAGTAAATAAAGTTCTGCCACTATAAAAACATCAACATCAAGTTCCATTGACTTTTTTTTTTCTTGGTGTTATTACAGTTATTTGTGAAAATATTATTAGGTTGTTTCTTGCTGGTGCAAGGTGTGTGGAAGCTTCCTGCGGATGCTTCTTGCCGGATCTACTTTATGGGCCCTATCTTGTGCCACCCGCTACCCGCTGCCACTACCCGCTACCCGCAAATTGCGGATTTAGGAACTTCCACTATCCCTAAACGGTATCTTGTGCCCCCGCTACCCGCTATCCGTTATGCCGACTCCGTCATTTGCGCCTGGAGGTGTGTCCGTGGGCGTGTTTCATGCGCTATCCCTAAAGTTGCTATCTTGAGCACACACTTTTGGGCTGTTACGAGAGCGCGCCCAGGCGGCTTCAATGCGCCCCGACGGAGCCTCACCACGCACACGGTCGGACTGATACCGGGACGCCGCCGGAATGGACTGAGTATATTACTCATATAGACTGTTTAGAGGAAAGACTGTTTTAATTGGACACTTACGCCAGCACGTTTTATTGTTTTATCATAAGCCAGCAGCTGTGCTATATTTTTATTTTTAATATTTTATTTGCCCAGTCTACCTTGTCAATAAATTAGTTTACACATAGTTCCACCTCTGCCTCTTGTGTGTGTGTGGTGTGACCCGGGGATTTTACTCAATCAGTACAACCTTGTGACACGTCCACTTGGACACATGTGGCTCCACCTCCCGAATTAAGTCGCCTATAATATAATATATAATATGTATATAAAGCCAACTTGCTTTAGCCTCAGTAGAAGCCCTGAGAAAATCTACCTCCCTCTCTCCATCGCGGGTTTAGGATTTAGGATTTAGGATAGTGCATCCTGCCCTTAAAGGCAATGGCACCTGGCACACTGATTGGTTTAACTGGCGTAATGCCCAAAACACACCTATCCATAATATAGCGGGTAGCGCAGGTGTTTTGCGGATAGCGGGAGGTGCACAAGATAGCAACTTTTACGGGGGAATGCCTCTTGCACAATGCTAAATCCCTAAATAACGGGTTTAGGGCCCTATAGCTCAAATAGGAACAGAACAAGAGCCATTTCATTTCCTCAAAAATGGGTATCGGGACTTGATGCTTTTTATATTGGCATAATCTGCTGTGTTCATGTTTGTTTGTTTGCTGTGCTGCACTATGGAGGTGAATGGAGAGATATCATATTGTGGATTAGCAACCCAGCTAATTAGGATTTCACCACCATGTGGAGCATTTACTCAAAGGAAAAGGAAAGCGAATATGCAAATGAAAAAGGGGAAGGATGAATTCAAAAGTCTTTTCAAGAGCCACTTTGCAAATGACATTCTAAAAGAAGTAATTTATTTATAGAATACAAAAAAAGCAATCCATAACCCCCCCCCCCCCCCCCCCAAAAAAAAATCAAATCATGTTATTAATAGATCAATTTAATTTCACATTTAATTGATTATTTTACAAAAGTTTAATTATCTGTCACATTTCAAATGCATTTTGATTAGCAGTATAATAAACTGTTTGACTTACTTCTCTTTTAATTAAGCTGTTATATTAAAATACTTCAGTGAGAGCTCTGCAGGTGTCAGTGTAGCGTGGCACTCTCAGTGCTCGTGCTTCAAATAAAACAGTTGTCTAATAGCTAAGAAAGGTCCAATATGAATTTGTGAAGTATATGAAAATGAATAAAATGCAGGGCAAATGTGAATGTCTTTCTAAATATCATTTTTAAAAATCAATTTCTGATTTAAAAGCATTTAATTAATCAATTTCTGATTTAAAAGCATTTAATTAAGCTTAAGATAGGATTCTAATAAGATTTTATTTCACATTCTTAACAAAATTCCACTTTATGTATGTATGTATGTATTTTGGCTAAATATTTTGTGTTGTTTGTGTGTTGTTGGGAGAATTTTCTTTTCTCTTTCAACTTTTTGGCCACACCCAGTTTTTGTGGGTGTGGCCTATCAGCAAGGTGCATAACTGCCGAATGAATTCACGTAACACTGCAAGATTTTGTGGCAAGGTTGGTCTTGAGCTTAAATCAACCACACACATAACTGTTAGATTTTGTGAAACCAAAAATATTACCTCCAAGTAATGAGAAATAAGAATTGACAAAAAATGTATTTGGTCAGCTATGTGACATGGCATATGTGCTCTGCTGAGTACCATCTTTTTAGTTTTAATTTGGCATTGCATTTCTCATCACCAGATCATCCATTTAAAGCATGAAGATAAGTGCCAGCTCCCTGCTGCATGGGAACATGCTCATTTTGATAGAGAACTGATAGGCCTGCTCCTCCTCTCAGCCCATCTGTCATGGTGAGGAGGAGGTGTGTGTTTGGTGCCCTCGGTCACAGCGGTGAGCTCCACCCTCGCTGATGTCAGCCTGTCATGGAATGAGGAGGGTCATGGACACTGTCAGGTGCCCCTGTGGCTAGGGTGAAGTGATCATTTACATGATTCTTCTTTTATTTATTTATTTATTGATTTTTTAATAATATTTTATTGGAAGAAGTGTACAACACATACAAATAAAACTCAAATTGAAGTCAGTACTGTTCCATATTTTGTCATTCCACACCTGACCCCCATACATCCCCCACTGCTGATGAAAAAAAAATGCAAAAAATCCTTGGCAGACAATTATAAGATAACTCTAAAAATACCAAATACAATAAAATAGGTTAGAGCGCTTTAAATGAAATACTCAATACTCCACACAAGACATGTTCACTCACCTCAAATGTACCAAGCTCAGCCACATGTAGCATGAACCTTTTTTATATAGGTCACACAGGGTGACATATGTTTTAGTTACTGGAGAAAAAAGTATCCAACATGCCATGAGTATAATCTATACCGATAGATAGCATCCAGTCTAAATGAAGACATCTGATACAAGTAATACAAGTGGTCTTAATCATGAGGAAGCACTGTTAGCACATTTTGTAAAAAAACATTTTTTTGGGATTTGGTAATATTAAAAAATGAGATCTGGAAACATTTTGCAGGAAACCCAAAAAAGACAAGAGAAAACAAAATAACATAAACTGCCTAAGTAGGCACTGACTCAGCACCTGCTTGATTCCTAATTAGGATGGCAGAGGTCTGGAGCCTGAGAAGCACCTTGGACAGGATGCCAGCCCATTGCAGACTGGCCCAAAAATATTATAATCTTCAATGAAAATACACTATCTCTTCTGCCTTCTTATAATTCTTCCAAACAAACCACTATTGTTGCTCAGGTAAATGTGAGATACATCACTTCCTGTACAGCAGAAGAAAAGCCCCCCTTTGTTAAGTGAGGGTACTACCTGACATGACCTCACCACACACTGCACTACTACTTTGTGGTGGCAACTGGGGACAGAAAGGAAAACATAAAATCACCTAAAAATTTTAAAATCCTTTGCAGACAACAAAGATCCCACCAACAGATGAGAAAAATGAGCGATAAAACCCCCACTTAGAGACACCACATAGCCACATTCACCTGCTCAGCTCCACACAGCCACCTAATGTACAGTGCACACCCCCACCACATCCACACAAACACATATAGCTACCCCCCCCCAGCCCCCCATGCTTGTTGTTGTGTTGTTACCTCAGAGACTGCAGCAGCTGTTGGTGTGTTAGTGTGTGAGATAAAGCCAGGAGGCTCGGGGATACAACGGGGAGCTGAAGGGCTAATTAATTAGGATGAAGGAAAAGTGTGTATGAGCACGCTGGAAACCCATGGCATCAGCACAGATGTGGAAAGCAGGGTTTCTCAAAGTGTGGGTTGGGACCCAACTGGGGTCTGTAAAAAGAGAAAACCTGAGAGGAAGTTGGTTTTCCATTACATTTTCCAACATCACCACCAGACAAAATAATGTGTTCCAAGCTTCCATTTGCAAGATTTAGCCTCATAGTGTTTGAGGGTGATTACAAATGCCAGTTGAGTGCCAACACAGTGCCAAAAATTATGAGAACTAAAAACTAGCAACAATGCCACCTAGGAGTATGAGGCAGGTTCTTTAAATCAGGCCTTGCAGAGTTTTAAAATAACCAGAGCAAGAATTTAAATGAAAGGGGTTTATTACCAAAAATATTCTTTTTTGCCCTTATCCCACCCTACAGTCACCACAGGTCCTAGAGGTTTAAAATATCTCCTGGCTTTGCTCAGCGCAGTCCGAACAGTTCGGTAAATTCGTGGTAACACACCTCAGTCCACGGGTTCACCTTCAGCACAAAACCTGTGGAGACAGAGGACAACACGGTGAGTATAGGTCCGCCACTACATTAGAGGGCGCTAATACTAGCCTCTGGAGAAGGGCATGCCGCCAGTGAATCGACATGTACTCATACATTTCCTGGGTCGCAGTCTTAAACTAACCCAGGCCGGAGTAGATTGGCCACTTGCTGCACTCAATCTTCCGCTGAATGCCTCTCTGCTGCCACGCGCCAACCCTTCTTCCTCCAAAATGTGTGCCTCCGTCTCTGTCGGGCCGCTCCTGCCACAGCTCCCACTTCCCTCGGCTCTGCCTCGGGGCCGGCCCTCTGGCCACTCCGGCCGCCCCAACCACCTCCTGCTAGTCCCTCGGGCATCCTTGTCCTTTCCTGCCGGGGCCTTTTCCCCCTGCTGCCCCACAGGTGAGGCCCACCTCCCTGGCACTGATTGGCAGCAGGAGTACTCTTCCCCTTCCCCCAGTGGCTGTCAAAGCTGTCAATCACAAGACTACACCTGCAGGCTATCTCAAATCAGGGGCCTGTTGCACAAAACTAGGATAAGGGATTAAGGCGGGATATCTTGGTCTTCCTGGATTAATTTATCCTTGATCCGGTTGCATCCGGTTGATAGTGGATAGTGGGATATGTTATGACATTAGTTACCATGGAGATTTATTCTGTGAAGCTAGCCTGCTCCAGACCAGGCTAAGTTCCTGGAGTCAGCAGTCACCACAAACGGAAACTAAAAGTTATTCCACTGCCCACTACACATTGTTATCACATCAACACCTTCCTAAAATAATCGCCTAAGTCATTTTTTCAGGTTTTTCAGGAGACACAAAAACAATTTACCAAAAATTAACTGTATGATATTTATTGATAATTTCACTCAAAAAGGTAATAAAACAAAATGACTACTGACATACTAAAACATGTCAGTCAATTATGTAACATAACAGAAATAAATGACTTAGACAAATTTCTGAACATGCCTTTGTTGATTTAGGCAATTGTAATATGTTATATGCCAATGTTATACTAAACGTCATCACTTACCAATTGAGAATGAGCCCTGGATCATTGAAATTTTCTTTCTTCTTGATACCGCTGCCATCTTGAAACGCTTAAAATACCATATTTCACCAATTAATCACCGGGCTGCAAATAGCCACCTGGTTCTTTTAAACGCCTGGGGTCTGCACCCATTTTGCTTATTAAACGCCCACCCGAATAACCGCCGGGGCGATTATTTGCATTATATTGAGATAACCCAAAATAAGGCTACTCACCTTATTTTTGCAGCAGTAAACATTTAGCCGCACAATAACTGTGTGGCACTTCCGTTTTCTGTCAAAATAAGAGCGCTAGCTAACCTTAGAAAAAAGGCTGTACCGTAATCTTAAACGACCAACTATTCTTATTTTGATAGAAAACGGAAGTGTCAGAGGGAACGACTCGCAGCGCACCAAATTGACGGTTTGCACTATGTTTGTATGTACAGCAGGGGCAAGCAGTCATAATAAGCTATAAATGCAGCGCATGCCCAAGCCCTTCATTCAAAATCTTTAAAATGTTGGTCTCCTAGTGTGTCCTTTTATAATATACCTTATTTCTATCATTTTGGTTGCAAACCGCTGCCTATATACACGTATCTATCTCAATTTGCTAGTGAAATGCTGGAAAGTTGACAGCTTGACGCGCCCATGCGCTCTGTGATACCGAGTATTTACAGTAGTTTAGTAGCCGGTGTTTCCTGTACGTGGGCGTTTTGAATGGAAAATAAGCTGTCTGCCAATCAGCTTTTCAGAAGACGCATGAGCAACACGAGTAGCTACACAGCAAGCTCGCTTGAAATGTTCAGCGGCAACAGCATTTTAATAATATAAATATTGTAATTGAAAAACAAAATGTTTTGTTGGATTCAAGTTTGTTTGTTTGTTTGTTTGCTATTTTTGCCAAGTTATTTTTGAGCATGTGTGCGGCTTCCCCACTTGAGATTGATGCAGCTGCTTGAAGGTTTTTAACTGGATTCCACTCAGTTACCAAACAGTGCTTCCAGTTTTCCTCCTTTTCTTTTGGTATGTTCAGCAGTTTAGTTTGACAGTCCAGATAGATAGTGCCATTTGATCCATTTGTTCCATTAGTCATTAGGTGAAAAACCTCAATTAAAAAAAAAGATATTGCAAATAAATGCAAAAACATTACACATCAGTGCCTTATTTCACTCTATTTTCTCACACTGCAAATCAAGCTAAAACCCACTGCTGGCATAACTATTGTTACAACTTTTTTTTTTTTTTTTTTTTTTTTCTGAATGACATCAAGTGAATTTGCTCAGGTATCAAAGGGTTAAGCTGCATTTGCAAGCTATGGCAACAGACATCAGCCAAGCTGGATCTGAAACATAAATCCACAGCATGTCTGATGTGGGGCGTCCTGACCTCAACCTGTCCAGAGGAAACTGAAGGAAAAAAAAGTGAACATTCACAAATTATTACACCTCCTTATGGTGTTCACTGCCACTCCACATCTTTGCTCCACAACCTTCCAGTTTAGTCAGCCATGTGGTTCCACAGCAGTAAAGGGCATGGATAATAAATACTGATACCTCATGATTCAGTGAACTGCTTGATCTGTCCTGTATATCTCGCTCTGCTTCCTGCTCACAATTAAGGCCTATAATTTGTGGTGGGGGAACACAAAGTCATTGCCGATACATTGTATAACCACTGTTACTCAGTGCTGACTGGAACAGTTATCATGTGGACTGACTCACTGCACAGGGCTACACCAGCTACAGAACAGGACAGAACAGAGAGAACTACCACAGACCGCTACGCAACTACAGCATAGGTAGAGAATGGGAATGTGTCGGTTTTCTTCAAGGTGCATAAGTATGTTCCAATATCCTGACATTTGATCATGCCGAAAAAGTGGAAAGTTTTCAGTGATTTATGCAAATTTGTTATTCTTGGCAGAGTAGAAAGGCTTCTGAAACAGCATTTAAGCCCACTGGACATGCAAACACTTTGAAATGCAAGATAATTATATTAAAGAGGAAGAAGTGACACGCTTACTTTTGTGAAATCTGACAAATATGTTGCCATAGGATAAATTCAGGTTAAAGGGAAAGTTCACCTATTTTGAAAAATGAATGCTAACAGTTAGCATCCAGCTGCTATCCAGCACCCAGTGATGATGAGGGAGATGACATAATTACTCTGCTACATAACAGTTGGGGTGGGGGCAGTGGTCGGTGGGGGTTAAATAATATCACATTTTTCAATATAGGTAAACTATCTCTTCAAGAGCTTCACACAGACAACCATTGTTGACCAAATCAAATAAATATGGATTTAAAAAACTGCATCATGTCTGTTATATATGGTTTGTGTTCCATATGTTGTGAATGGGGTGCAAATATGTGTGTATCTGTATGAATGTGTGTGAGGTCAGTGTCACCTCGATTCTGGACAGTTTCTCCCTCAGGTGGTCCAGACGTGAACCTGCCTCTGGTTTCCAGACCTCGTCCCTCTGTCTCCCTCTGAACACACAGTTCAGAGTGG
This sequence comes from Myripristis murdjan, assembly GCF_902150065.1. Classification (NCBI taxonomy): domain Eukaryota; kingdom Metazoa; phylum Chordata; class Actinopteri; order Holocentriformes; family Holocentridae; genus Myripristis; species Myripristis murdjan. The sequence goes on along the minus strand of NC_043999.1, from coordinate 27,601,741 downwards.
CACTTTGGGGCAGAGCTACTTCCAGCAGCCGGTTCACAGCCGGGTTAATTGTGGGTGGCGAAGCGGCGGGCAGAGCAAAGCTAAGAGAGGAGTTTATTTGCAGATTAAATTACCACTTGGAAAGCAGTGGAGGGAGGATGGAGGTAGAGGGCGGTGGCACACAGATTGCTTTGGCCTTTTCTTTTATGGTATACTGGGCCAAGGAAGGGAGGAGACAAACAGTGGAAAGGCTTGAAATATTAGTAACTGAAGGATTAGACTGATATTCCTGTTTGCTCATATATCTCATGACACTGGTCTTTTATTATAAAATCAGGGGCTGGCCAGTCAGTTTTCATCCTGCTTTAACCTTTACAGCTCTGCCAGTCCGATTGGTGAGTTTGTCATTGCGGCCTGCTCAAACCCGCAGATTTGATTTGAATGTTCCCAAGCTCTTTATTTGAGGGGTTAGGGGTAAATGTGTGTTAACTGAGCATTTAACTGGGGAACATAGGACCCTCAGATCATAGGAACCTGGAACACAGGACCTTGTGGACGTAGGACCGCGGGAACATAGGACCTTGTGAACTTAGGACCCTGGTTATATAGACATGCTTCCCTTGAAACTAGCGCTGCAACACCATGATAGCAAATGTTTACCCAGCTGACTTTGCTGTAGAGCTCACTTGCTAGAAACTTACATTTTGGAACTTTTTAATCCCCAGCAAAACTTTTCATTTGACTTAGGAGAAATCAACCGACAGGCCTCTCTTGGCACAGAAGGGTCTTCAGATTCTCAGGTGTTTGATGATTTCTACGCTTAGTAATGACAATAAAAAAGACTTTGATGAAAAATGACATATTTCAGTTTACCAGGCCTTTAACATAGAATGAGGTGAAGCAGCCGGCACTGTGTACTGACACACAAAGCTCAGCGCCACACTTTGCTCAGCACACACCGTGCCAGGGAAGGTGTCATTTTCCCTCTCTGTTTCAGTGGCTGCACCCCCGTGTGCATTTTGCTTGTGCGATCATGCGTGGCTGGATATAGACCTTGTCATTAAAATGCTGAAGAACCTTTGTATAATTTCTTGGCAGTGAATCAACGAGCATTGTCATACCTAATTCCTGGAATGGGAGTGAGGTTATATTGCTACACGACGATGGTATTTATGAGTTCCTTGTCGAGGTCATCCTCGTGCTCAAAACAGAGGAAAGCTTCACTGATGCCAGACGACAGTGTTTGGAGAGGAGGCGAACAGAGACATCGCTCCCAAAACATTTCAACTTTTGACAGCTGAGCGGCGGCGACTGCAGGCCCCCTGGCATTTCTAATAATGCCCCTCTTTTCTATTTACATTTTTTTCCCGCTGCTGTTTTCTTTCCCTCCCCTCCCTCCCTCCTTCCCTCCATACTCTGCCCATCAAATCTGTCCAGGGAGAGAGAAGCGAAACGGCTGTCATGTTCGCAGCATGACGCCTCCTTACTCATTATGCACCAGTGACATCATTACAAAAGCAATCACAGGGCTGTGATAAACGCCAGGCTAATTAAAAAGACAGGCTGACGAACTAACGAACAAATGTGTACGCTGGGCCCATGCAGCGTGCACATTCACATCTGCACACACACACATAGATAAACACACTGGCAAACTGCAAGGGTTTTTTTCCATTTGGTTTCCGTTGTGAACATATTGTCAATTTGCATGGATCATTTCTTATTAGACATACTGCCCAGTTTTAGTAAACCATGTGTGCCTGGATTATTGGTACAGTATGTTTCAGTGATAGACTCTATTGTGCAAATTGAAGGCAGTTGTCACAGAGTCGGCCTGTCAAGATTCAGAATTGGCTTGTTCATTCATTTTCCTCAGCAACAAACCCTGGCAAGTCTTTTATTGCGGGAGTCCAATGTAGTGTCGAGAAGAATAACAGGTGTGGATGCTGCCGCCGTCTGTTGCACAGTGTTCACATTTCAACCTATGGAGGCTATATTTTCATTAGTTGAGGGAGCAAGGATATTAAAGCTTAGGAGGTTTTAGGTATCATAAGGCCTTGAGTCTTTTGACCTTTTCAGCACACGTCGCTGCTGGTGTCTTTGGGTGTGAGGGAATTAAAGGATCACTCAGAGATAGGTTGTCTCATCTAATCAACAGGAATGGGGCCGAGGAGTTTCTGAGCTGTAGGAGTCTGTGATATGAGGTGTGGGACCAGATCTATGCTCTCTTTAGCTTCCTCCAAAGGGCATGCCTTTAATCAACTGACAGGAGGACAGTAGGTGCCACTGAAACTGAAAATTCAACCTTAAATAGATTTCACGTACATTATTCTCATGAGCAGCTGCAGGCATTGGCCACTGGCTCTTCTATCATGCTCACAAATCTTAATGGAATGAATCAAATCATGGAAATGTTGGTTTTCTTTCAGGTGGATTTTGGCCTAATAGGACCACAGTCTTACACAGCAAAATTGATTGTACAATTGATCCACACTCCACTGGCTGTCTAAGGGAATCGTTAACCTGAATTGATTTTAGTAAGAGTTTAAATGCTGTTTCAGAGGCTGCCAAGAATAAAATGCTGGTGAAAAGACTGAATGCCGGTAATTCTTTGCATGAAAATGACAAAATTAAAAGGACAATATCAGTGATTTTTTTTATGTTTTGCGTATTATCTACAAAATGTATAAGCTTTCTGTTTCTGCTGAGCTTTTCCCGAAGCAAGCATTTGTATTTTTTGTATCTTTTTGCCTACCTTTAATCCAGCCACTGGTTACCATTCATTCCACTATGATATGAAAATGAACTGTCAGAGACGTCAGTGTAAAAGGTGGGTAAATTGTATTAAATGGGCCAAACACTGAATATTACTAGTATGGTTCTTTAAGGAAATTGAATGTTGGCACAAAACAGCAGTTCCACAGATTTCCTTTGAGAGATCCTAACAAAGAGGGAATGCAGCAATAGTAACTATAAACTCATTAAAATCACTAAAATGTAACCTTGACTGCTCAATTCGAACATGTCTTGAATTTCAGGAAAATATGGAAGGGAGCACTAGAAAAGGTAAATTAAATCTCAAAATTGCAGAAGACATGGTGAGGGTTGGGTTTGTTAGAACCCTTGACCAGATTATCAACACATTTAAAAAATTAAAGTAGGAGTACAGAGACTCCAAAAAGGACCTTGTGACAAGTGGTGCTGGACAGGGTATGGGGGAGTACTATGAACTGGATAGCATTCTGGGTCATAGGTCAGCAAACCAGCAGAATTCAACCACAGGATCAGTGGTCAGTGACCCGGCCTTTCCTGGAGCAAAGTTTGCATGTTGGTTCCAAGAGGACTGAAGGGGACCTGTTCAAGAACCAGAACTGTTCTTGTCAAAAAGAGGTATTCTTGGTTCCTGGTGATCCCATGTGACAAAAAATGACATGTTACTTACCTAGTGCTTGTTCTTTAGGAAGGCAGTTGTCTCCATTTGCTGTTGGGTTGCTCAGCTCTGCCCATGCTGTGTAAGAGATTATTTGATTGTGTGGCTAGAACATTTAAAAAAAAAAAAAAAAAAAAAGTTTTATTGCATTTTATAAGGAAAGAGAAAGAGGAGTGAAAAAAAGAGAGGCATATCTAAAAAGGGTTCAGTGATAGTTATGTTGTTTGGATGGCAAATAGAAGTGGAGTAAACATTAATAGAAATGCACTGATAGTCACACAAAGACAAAGCGTTCAATTTACAGTTCAATTTATTATCACATTGTCGGCCTACACAGCTTGTTGTCTCAAACAATGCATCTTTATTGCCGCCATAAGTTATTTACATTAAAGCATTGCTTAGATAACTCTCAGAAGCTACCATAGAGAGATAATTTGCACCACATCCGCTTCGAGAAACAAGAAATATGTCTTTGATCACAGAACCTCAAAGACACAAAGTCGTGGTAAAAGCCAGCAGAGGTAGTAATGCCTCTCAGTGCAGTTTGCAGTAAATGGATTTCCATCTCTGTACCTAAGAGCTTGGTGAAAGCTCCAATAACTCACCACAAAGCCACTCGGCTCAAATAAAAACAGTTGTTCTTTGTTATTATCAGTATTAAAAGAAGAATGTAACAGGTGTGGGACAATGAATAGCAAAATATGGTGATTTGTCAAATTTTATTTCTTCAAGTTTGATTCATCTGGTTGTGCTGGTATAGGAAATCAAATTTAGAATGTTTGTTTTGGATTAATATCCACTTCCATTATTAATAAAGCTGCACAGAGACTTTGGGTCTGGTATTATGTGGAAACCTCATCTAATTAATGAACTGACCCCCAGCTTCTCTGTTTCCTGAAACATAGTCACATGGAATAACAATGCAGTTGACTGAAAACACAGGCGTCCCCAGATACAGCTGCATAAAATGTTCCTATTTTTCACTTCCTTGATACAGCAAAGAAAATTTTCAAGTTTGTACTAAAACTGCCTTCAAAATCCTCTAGAATCCTAGAGAATTTGATTTGCATACAGTCAGCTCTACTGTCACTGCAATATGGGAGATAATTTGCACAAGAATTTACATTTAAGTTTTATACAGGATTAAATCCTGATTAATTGTAGGTCCGCATATGTCAGCAGTAAAAAGAACTTTGAAACAGACCTTGAAAACAAAATTCAGATATAAAAACAGAATAGAGGGTGGAAAAAATCCAAACTCTGGCCATCAAGTGTATTTGTTACAAACAGTAACACAAGGTATCTGAATGGTTGACCCAATACAGCACAGCTAACATCACCTTTTCCACAGTTCTCACTTGCAGCTACTTCCATTACTACAATGAACCCACATTTTGGATTCCAGTTTCACTTCACCCAATTTCAAATCATCAAAACACAACAGTGCTGCTGCTGCTGCTGCTTTTAGAAAAACTAATGTGGACGACTTTATTACAGTTGTTAGCACCCAATTCTTTTGTTGAAAGCCCAAGAACAAACCGGAGTCAATCTTCAGCTCTCAGATGAAATATTTATTTGGTCACATATTAAGCAAGGCAGCGCTGGTCTCAGTGTGACAGAGCTCCCGCAGGATCTCAGTCAGAATGAGCCCCGATATCAGGAAATGATACACATTTATGTTCTTGGGCTTGGGTTAGGGTTAGGGTTAGAATAATTGGCCAGTTACCCGGACATGGACAGGCCAACCACTGTCCATGCCTAGTTCCCAGAATGTGTGATGCTATGTGTGTGAATGTTGACTGGGCGTGTATCTAATGCAGCAGACCTAAATAACAAGATAGAAAAGTTACATCTGGCTCCTGTTTTATCTGTTCTCTGTTATGCGGAGCCAGCTCCAAGCGGTCAAGCTCTTCTATAGATATGAACTATATGACGCATTGGATAATACAAAAAGACATTAAGGTATAAGGCCAATTTGAACAAGTGATGGAATACTGGTGTGAAGAAAGTTTGCAGTCTCGGAAAGTTCATCGTCATATCATAGTGGAGTGAATGAAAACCAATGGCTGGAGAAAAAGGAGGAAAAATGACATCAGAGTTCTAAAATATGACTGCTTGACAATAATAGGATCCTTTCATGTACTGCATGGCAACATATGACTCTATCTCAAAATATATTGAGCAGATTGCTATGAAATTTTTGAGCACATTCATGCTCCCCAGAAGATGAACCCTGTCTGTTTTGGTGACCTTGTGACCTTTCCTCCAGCACCACCCTAAGGCCAAAATGCCAGATTTACACAGAAGATAGCACACAATATAATGGATGGATTGGCATGATAGGTGGTGAGTTCTTTCATACTCCCCAGAGGATGATTCCTCTTGATTGTGGTGACCCTATGACCTATCCTCTAGGACCACTCTTAGGACAAAAATTTGGCTTTTAACTGACAAAAATATGGAATAAGGACATGAAAGTCTACCAGTTTTTTGGACTGTCAAGTTTGGCGAGTAATCTCCTCACCAGGTTTCGTGCAAATCTGACCAGAACTTTAGGAGTCATCCTGTTGAGTGATGGATGGAAGGGACAGGGGCAATCAAATGCTGGAAGTTTCACCTCCTTGATGGAGGGGAAAAAAGAAAAGGAAGAGAAATGGCAAAAAAAGCAGACAAACTTGAAGAGTTAGTGACAGTGTTCAACTAGACGTAATGGTTTCATCTGTCAACAGCAGTTGAGGGACAGAAAATGTAGTAATTCACTTATGTCTCACCCACCTCGACCTACCAGCATCAGCTGTGTGGTAAGTACATGTGTGTGTGTGTGTGTGTGTGTGTGTATGTGTGTGTGGTGGCGGATTGGGGGCATGTGTAAATTTAACTGGTACACCTAATGGAGAGAATAGTGCAAGGAGCTGGACTGGGCCCGTTGAGATGAAAGTCACTGCCTCTATCACTTGTTTTATAGACTGGCTCCCTGTCATTTTGGAAAGGTCAAGCTTCTGTTTTTTCAAAAGCGGCAAAATGGAGAAGGGTGGGGAAGTGAGAGTGAGAGAGAAAGCAAGAGAAAGAGACAGAAATGAAGAAAGACCTGTTCCACTGAGATTGTGAGCTATCATGCTATGATATTTTATGATGCTACCATTGGCTTGGCATGGGACTCGAAAAAAAAAAAATCAACAGTGAACCTGTTTGTACTGCACACACACACACTGCAATATACATCAGCTGTCCGCTCGCAAATGTATAAAGACTGACAGCTGCTCGCGTAAGCTTTCCACGCTCAGCGCCCTGCAGAATATATTTACGTGAACTTTGCTCGTCTTACCTAAGAAATTTGTACATATGTCGTGCCACAGCCCCCCACTCCCCGCCGCTCCATCTCCCTCTCCTCACCAGAAGCCAGCCGTTCTTTTCCTCTTGACATTTGTAGATGCCAGATAGCTGTCTAATATACTGTTGCGACAATTGGCTTTGGCGAGGAAACAGGGAGGCGGCGAGGGAGGGGGGAAGTGAAATAGCAGCTGATATCTGGGTAAACAGGAATCATATTATTCTTTATTGTGTGCTGGGAGCTAAGCTGCCTGAGATTGTTGCCGGGCCTCTTTCTAGAGGGAAGGGAGATAAAGGAAAGTTCTTAATGTCAATATGAATGAGACAGCGCAGAGGCTGATCCCTCCATCCTCCCCACCCCTTTAAACTCCAGGGACCCCTCTGTGCTTCTTTTTTAATATCCTGTGCGCGTGCGTGAGTGTGCACGTGTATGTAATACCTATGACCGTGCATCCCGGTATCAAAAGTGTAAGATGTGGCCTGGGTGGATTACCGAGGATCTCTGCTGGTTTCTAAGGGGGGGATCATCACCCGCCAAAAGAGAAAGAATGCAGAAATGACGGTTAATTAGCTTACAGAGGCTGAGCCGGGAGAGGGAGATAACAAAGATGTGAGGGTGGGAGGGGGATTGGACGGTGGGCTGTAATGTTAATTAGAACTAATGTACTGTTTAGTAAAGGAAAAACACGGGGTGGTGTCACGCACACACCCACACACACATGAAATCTGTGCACATACAACACCATCTCACTTGCTCTCTCCCTCACTTGCTGGTTTTTTTTTTGTTTGTTTTTTGTTTTTGGTTTTTTTTTTTCTTTTTTTTAGTGTTCGATGTACTGCATCTTCAGCCTTCTTCATCCTCCGCCTCCTCGCTTTCCTTCTCAGGACTGACAAGTACATTTTTCCTCATGTTGTTCCAATTACCCAACTGTTAGATGCCTTGATTGATACATGGTAGCAGATTTGTGTGTGTGTGTGTGTGTGTGTGTGTGTGTGCGTGCGTGCGTGTGCGTGCGTGTGTGAGCGTGTGGTGTGTCAGTGCAGGCTAATTACCAAATCTCCAGATGAATGTCGGTGTGCGGCGCGGTCGGGACGAAGCATCGCATCAGCAGCAGCAGCAGCAGCAGCAGCAGCAGCAAGTGTACCTGGGATCAAGGTGCCGACAGGCCTCGTTAACCTCCACTTGCTGCTCAGTGTGTGTGCGCGTGTGTGTGTGTGTGTGTGTGTGCGTGTAGATATGAGTTGCCTTCACACCTGTAATTGGAGACTAACACACTTACACACCAACAGGGACATGAGTCACTGCAGGTGTGATTTTCGTAGGGAGTTTTCATGCTGCTTGGAACAACCATAAAACATCTGGGAGTTCTTTTGTGTGTGCGTGTTTTTTTTTTTTTTTTTCGACTGAGCTCTAGACTTTAAGGACCATCCCAGTGATTCTGCCAGTTCTGCCAGTTTAGCATAATATCTGCAAAATGTATATACAGTGGTCCCTCGTTTATCGCGGGGGTTACGTTCTAAAAATAACCCGCAATAGGCGAAATCCGCAAAGTAGTCAGCTTTATTTTTTACAATTATTCTAGATGTTTTAAGGCTGTAAAAGCCCTCACTACACACTTTATACACTTTTCTCAGACAGGCGTTAACATTTTCTCACTTTTCTCTCTTGTTTAAACTCTCAAAGTTCAAACCTTCGTAGAAAAATAAGTCCAGTATTATAGAATGAACGCATTCTGTACTGTACAGGAGACACGGCACGGAGGAGACTGATTGACAATGGTCTACAGTCCCTTAGCCAATCAGGACGCAGAACACAATGCGCTGTAAAAAAAAAAAAAAAAAAAAAAAAAAAGCATGCAAAATTGCACTAAAAAAATCCGCGAAACTGCGAGGCCGCGAAAGGTGAACCACGTTATAGCGAGGGACAACTGTACTTCACCTTTTGGCTTCTCCTTTCCAAAAGCATGCAGTAATATTTTAGAACTTTAGAACAATATCATTTCCCCCCCCTTTTCTCCAGCCGTTGGTTTCCATTCATTCCACTACAATATGAAAATGATCTATCAGAGAGTTCAAACTTTCCTCACACCAGTATTCCATCTCTGTAATAAAGTCGTCCACATTAATTTTATTAAAAGCACCAGCACGACCCTTTATAGATTTTAAGGGGATAGTTATATATATGGAATTATAAGGCTCCATCTGAAATTTTAGACTTATTTAAATATTCTTTTTCTGTGAAAATGTATTATTTTTAGAGAGAACTGCCTGGCACATCAGTTTTGCAATACAGGATGCAAAAACTTTAAATTTCAAAACCACTGAGAACACAGTGATAGCCTTATTATTCCACAGTGTTGAGTTTGATTTTTTTTTTTTTTTTTTTCACTTTCCCCCCAGCTGTTACATAGGATAGTAGCAGTGCGATCTCTCTCTCATAGTTAATGAGTGCTGGATAATGTTCTGCTAACTGGTAGCCTCCTATCACTGAGGCTAACATTCTGAAGAAATAATCGCCTCTCTTGAACCCTGTCAGTTTTGGTGACCTCATGAGCTTTCCTCTAGTGCCACCCTAAAGCCAAAATGCCAGCTTTGCACAGATAATAGCAGAAAATATAATAAGTGAATGGGCATGATATGTGGTGAATGATCTCATGCTCCCCAAAGGATGATTCTTCTTGATTGTGGTGATGCTATGATCTTTCCTCTAGCACCACCCTCAGGCCAAATGTTTGACTCTTAATGGATGGGTTGTTAAGTAATTTGCTGAGTGTACTTAGACTTACTAAAGAATGAACTCTGTCAGTTTTGGCGTCATTATCACCTTTTCTGTAATTTCACCTTTTCTGTAATTTGATATCAAATTTTATATCAAATTCTATGCAACAGACTACCATGAAAACTGAAAACCAACTTTATGCTCCCCACAGAATGAACCCTGTCAACTATAGTGACCTCATGAACTTTCCTTTAGGATCACCCCCTGCCCAAAATGAAAAATCCTCATTTAACCGCTACTTGCTTTCCCCCGGCATGCACCAAGCCAGCAGGGCACCAGATGGAAGGCCTGCGGTACTTATTTTTATTAACACTGCCAACAGAGTTGGAGGGAGGTGGTACTACTCACCTCAAACAAGCTGCCAGAGCAGCCCATGCTGTGAGCTTTTGACATGATGATCCCCAGTGTTGTATCCCTTTTCTGATACAATAGCCTTTTTGATTTCATAAACCAACACTATGAAGTCAGCATCAACATCAAATATAGTCACAGAATTACTGCCAGTAAATATGATCTGGACTAAAATATGTGTCATAAAATTATAGTGAAAACAGGACTCACAGTGCAACATATGATTTGAGGAAGTGAAGACAGATGGAAGGTGGCACTCCACTGGCCAAAACTACTTTGAAAGTATTTTTTGCATGGCAGGTCATGATCTCACTGTGGTGGACCACCATGGTAGAAAAGAGATAAGAGGGAAAGACTGCCAGAGCATAGAGGAATCACATTAGATTTATCTATATGGGTAAAACTTTTTTTTTTTTTTTTTTTTTTTTTTAACCAAGCACTTGGGCCAGAACACCACCACCGTGCTGCAGTGTTCCATTGGACTGGGCACCCAAGCATCCCAGCAGGTTTCCACAGAAAACCACCCTTGAACATCCCTCGAAACAGAAACATTCCTCAGAACAATGGAGCAGGCTTCAACATAATACTAGTTATTAAAACTAATTTAAAAAATGGGTATGTAAATGTCAGCACAGAATGCCTGAATGCATATGTCTCTAATTCATAGTTGTTAGGGGGCAGATACATACAGTTTCCCAACTGTCTTCTGCACAAAATATTCCCCAACAAAACTCTTTGCCCCTGAGGGCTGTGGATCATGCTGGCCATTTGTGTCACTGGTTTTGGAAATGGGTCTAAAATCAAAGACACCTACATTATTTTGATGGCCAAGGACAGATGTGTTTCTATTGGTTGTATGTGTGAATTAACAGGTTAGAGTTTATCAAATATGAATTCTGATGTTCTCGTACATGTGTGGTTTCTGCCAATTGTTTAAAATTTATATTTATATTTTTTTATTTTTTGCTGCCAGATCCGACTGATTTTTTTTGCCCCATTTAATACACCTCTATATGGGCACCATTAGTTACACAAAGCACATCAAGACGTTACTCGATTTCCTGCCATGTTGGCTGTAGCAGAGCCTCATCAGTGGTGGCAATGGCATCAGTGATCTTTTGCTTCACGTCGTTGATGTCCAATGTGATTAAAAACTTTGATAACCACTGAGTACATAGAACAAATCTGATTAACATATCTCATCAATTGTTTTTGTAATAGATTTTTTAAATTGTAAAGGGACTTTGTGGATACCCTGTACATTACCTGCAATTAAAAACATGAGAAGTAAGAATTCACAAGTCAGTGGACATGGAAATGGCATATATTGGGAAATACATACCACTAGCAGAGGTATGAAATCTACTGAATGCTATCTTGTAGTTTTTTAAGCAACATTTTTGAAAAATACCTTCCAAACCAAATGTCCGTGTTCCTAATGGTCAACTTTGGACACTAAGGCTACTTTCAGCATCTAACCTGTGACACCTACAGCTCCAGCCCAAGCAGCTGGACTTAACTCAGTTAGGAGTGAGACCACTCTGCGTAGCCTGTATGATTACAGACTGTTATGCAAATAGTTAAGGAGATACCAGCATCATACTGTCATTTTGGTTCATTTCAGATAGAGACAAACTGGTTTTGTGCTTTACAATGATGATCTTAATCCAGTTACAAACTCCAGTAAGAGTTATCATACAACCAGGGTCTTCTAGTTTTCCATTTTGAATCCAGTGTGAGACATTAGCACTATTTTGTTTTTACATGGTGATGGTGGTTATTGTAAAATTTCTTGTCATAAATGACTGCATTCAGAGCTATAAAATGTTGCATTGCATAAAAAGAGCTAAAGAGAAAATGTGATTTTGCTTTAAATATTAAATATTGTGGTTTTACTGAGTTTTTTTTTTTTTACAGACTGTAACAACAAAGTTGTCTCCTCTTCTTTTCACCTTTTCTTTGCTTTGTTCTAAATTCTGAAACACCATCATTTAATGCATATGTTTTCTGAGGCTAAAATATGTACTTGATATTACATTGTAGTTTTTATAGCTGTACAGTCATGCTCCTTATTTCTGGTGTTGCTGTTTGGTTTTCATTTTAGATTTTCTGCGTGATAATTGTCAGTGACAGCGTATTTCTTCCTTAACATAACAGGAACGTAGGAGGCAAAGTGTTCAACATGTACAAATCAAGTTTCTTTTAGTAAGTGCATCACTAAGTTAGAACAGTATCTGTCTATAGCTGAACAGACAAGTGTAATTAAAAAGAAAACCAGATGGAGTTTGACAATGGCCCTGATTAAATGCTTTGTTGGCATTGGAATGGCGTTTATACATGCATGTACATCTGCCTGTTTACATGCACTGACTCACTGCACCAAGAGTCAAGGGTTAGATCTTCTGAAAATGTCCTTTTTTCTGTGACTGTCAGAACACTTAACAGCCCTTGCTAGCCCCCTGCCACCAAATCCCACATACTGACCTGAATGCACCGTATGCACTGGACTGAACTCAGACTGGTACATCAGTCATTGTATTTGCTGCCTGTTGGGCTACTTCATATGCTGGGAACTGAAGTGTACATATCATTTATATTCACTGCACATATTCTCACATTCATGTCATGTCATGTTTCCTTACTTACTATGCTGTACCAAAACAATTACCACCAACACAGTTGTGTGGCAATAATAAAGTGTCTATCTATCTATCTATCTATCTATCTATCTATCTATCTATCTATCTATCTATCTGTTTTATATCAGTAAACAACATGGACCATACAAAACAGACACACATAATGCAATTTCAGTTTATTCATACTTTCAATTTGTATAATGTCTATATGAACTAAGTCTGTTAACTCTGAAAAGACCATTCCAGTGATATTCCATGTTTAGCATAATATCTACAAAATGTATGTACACATATTCATATTTTAAAACTTTGCTTTCCACATTTTATCCAGCCATTGGTTTCCATTCATTTCAGTACGAAATGAAAATGAACTTTATACAATTAATGGTTTGCATATAGAAAGTACATGTTTTTGTTCATGAAGTGTCATGTAAGGCATATCACTAGTGGCTAAAAAGAGGCCATTTGTAAGTGATGTTTACTAATGCTTAGCCTGCTAACTGAAAGAGTTCAGCTGAGCTCCAAGTCACTTGTGGGTTTTGTGTTTATTATTACATACTGTATGTTCATGAATAATTAAGATCATAGAAATGAATGGTGAAGATTTCAAATATTTCATCCTTAGCCGATTTGATCTCAATTCATTAAAAGCTCTTAAATGTAGGCACCACTAATGATTAAAATCCAAACATAACAATAAGAACAAACTGACTCTCATAATTTGGTCAGCAGTGTTTTTCAACACTCAGCCTTATCCCCTCTTCTTTCACACACGCACACATGCACACACACACGCACACGCACACACACACACACACACACACACACACACACACACACACACACAGACAGACAGACACACACACACACACACATCCTTGCCTCACCACATCTTCTCCCTGTCAGTTGATATCAGTCTGCATTTAGACAGAGTGAGTCACGACAGATTGGATTTTGACTGGAATCAACATGAGGAGAGCTGTGTCTGACAGAGACACTGTAGTTAAAGGTTTGAGAGAAGTGTTCACTAATTTACTGCTAATTACTCAGTACATTGTTTAATTAAGCTTACAGTTAATTAGGCTAAGCTTGCACAGCAGTCTTTGGGCAGTTTTTTTTATGTTTTGGGGGTCAGAGGGAAGATGTGGGTGTTGGGGTTGAGAGGATGGAATTGGGGAATTTAAGATGTGGGGGAGGACACGGACACACAGTTTTAGTCTGTATTTGTATTCTTTGTTTCCCGTACAGCACTGTGTGAGGAAGCTGTCTTGTTAAAAGCACCTCCTGAAAAAGTTTGACTTGACTTCTAACAGGTAGTGCTGATGCAACTGTCAGAGCTGGTATACACCGACACTGAGAGGGAGTGTGTGTGTGTGTGCGTGCGTGTGTGTGTGTGCGCAGACAGGGTCTTGTCTCTATGACATTTTTACTCCTTACCTTGTAGAGACTAAGTCATATCACTTGTTTCTGCACAGTGCATATGAAATCACTGTCAGGAAGGAATTTAACTGTCTTTTGATTACAACGAAAATAACAAACAGTCTCAGGGCTTTTGCTTATTAAGTATTTACATTCTTTAGGTAAAAATGTACTTGTCAATATAATAAACACATTATTATTATTATCATTATTATGTCTTGCCAATTTGCTCATTACCTTTTAAGCAATCATGTTTCATGTTGCTCAGGATTCAGAGGGTTAATTGAAACTTTATTTTGTTCCCTTACACTGTACAGTGTATATCACTTCACTTTTAATTACAAATATTCATGTCCTGAAGTCATGTCATAAATAATTACACCAGGGTAAAAAGTTGCTTAAGTCTGTTCTGAAAATATGTAATGGTAAACCAAGTATAAGTGGGTGCACGGAATCCTTCAGAGTATGCTGAATAAGGATATTTTTTTAAGACCATACAAATTTAGAAAGCTAGAACAGAAGCTGTTAACGGTCAAGTCTCCAGCTGGCAGTGATGTGAAGTGTTCATGTAGCCTGAAGTCGCTCTGCAGAAATATTGACATCACTTCCTCTGCTTCGAGCCGCCATAATCCTTTGTTTGACCAAGAACAGGCTTCTGTTTACTGCAATCTATCACACACGCACACATGCACACACACACACACACACACACACACACACACACACACACACAGAGCAACGTACTCCATTGAGAGTGCTGTCTGGGTGCCACATGACTGAAAAAAGCTGAGAATTAGAGAGCGCTGAAGGGAGAGGAAGGGAGCGTTCTTGTAACAGATACAAGTTGAATATAGCACTTACTTTTGTTCTCACATGATAACTACAAGAACAATGGAAGAATGGATTGGCGCTTGAACATCAGCCTTATCCAGGCTGCAGCAGATATTGCTCACTTTCTGTAGCAAGATCCGATTGTAGTAGTTGTCAACACATAGTGCCACGTTGATACAAGGCAGTCATTAGCAACTAAAGATTCAAGAGTCAAGATTCCTGTGTTGCCGTTGCATGAGGTACAATGAAACTGAAATTTGAAATTTAGTAGAAAATACATTTTTTTTAGCAGCTGAAAACAAATGCACTTTGGGTTATTGCAGTGAGTGTAAAAACCTCTGTGCAGTGTTTCACAGATTTTCCTGCATTTATGTTGTGCACAACGTCACATGGGTCCACGGCGCTGCGCTACGCGAGCAAATAAATTTTGAGCACTTATTTATGAATAAAACGCATAAATAGTGTTTTAAATTATACATTCAGATCATAATGTTGTAGACTGGATCTTTGATTAACTATTAACATAGTATTTAAGCTTTAAGATTATTTTGTGTCAAAAAAATTAAGTAAATAGTAAAAACTCACAGCTTTGATCTCCAAATTCCATTGCCAGTCAAAAGCTGGCAATGGAATAGTTGTGCCAGAATGTAGTTTGGTCATTTTCGCTTCAATTTTAAGAATGCATTCATTGCCCATCAAAATAGCTATTATATTACCCTCTAGTCTCATCTGCATATTGTTGGACAGTTCAACAGAAGACTGCAACACCAGTCCACTAGAAGGCGCTCCTACTCTATCAGTGTACCCATCATAGCCCTGGAGACACTCCAGTTCCAGTAAGACTGGACAGAAGCAGCAGAGTGTCCAGGGCTTTAAGCACTCTCTCTGCTTTAAAGCAGGCAGTCAGAGAGAAATGCTCATGTTCTGTCCATGCTGCAATCACTCACAAAAGAAATAACTTTGATGTGTGAACAGGCTTCAGCTATTTGTGCCAGTTAAAACACATAACTAGCTATCAGTGACCACGTTTGTATTAGTCTGATTTATTAATAATAATTAGGTGTAGTCTGACTTATTTGAGAAAAGGAACAGCACAGCAATATTTTTATTGGGAGCCAGGATGATGAAGCCATTCGTGACTTCACCATTCTGCCAAAACGTTGCGTTAGCCCAGCATCAGGGCTAGCTAGCTAGCTATCTATTTAACACCACATTAGCTATCAGCATCGCGGCTAATGTTAGCCGCTGAGGTAGCTAATGCGGGTAATGTTATTGGTACATTTAGCTTAGCTAGCTAACTAGCTAGCTAACTAACGACACGTTAGCCCAGCATCGGGGCTAGCCAGCTAGCTAGCTAAGCTAAATGTACCCATAACGTTACCTCGGCGGCTGTCCACCTTAACGTTAGCCCCGATGCTGATAACGTGGTAGCTAGCTAGCTAGCTAATAGCTAACGTTACATTACACTAGCTAAAGTGAGCTAACATTACTGTTTTCTTTTAGTTTCAACAAAGCTACATCATGACAGATGCATGAATTCTGGCGAATATTACTTTCTTGTATTTTATTGTTATTGTACATTATTTTCTTACCTTTGATCACTAAAACTATTCAGATTCAGATGAAGATGATTTGCAGGTGATCATTTTGGAATTTTTATTTTGTTCTGGGTATGTGTTCATGTGGCGCTAGGCCTCGTTATAGAAAAGTGGCCTGTGATCTTGTTAACATAATAAATAAATGTTAAATAAATAATTTTGTATTGAATTTGCTTTGCTTTTATATAGCATTATCATTTGTGAGATTAAAATGATCTGTTTTACTTCAATTATCAATGGCACAATTTACCCCAGTGTATTCTCTCTAATGGCACAATTTACCCCACACCGGGGGCAAGTTGTGCCACAAAACCACTTTTTTTTTTTTTCGAAAGCTATATTTCTCAAACAGTTTATATAAGCTCCAAAGTGATTGTTCCCAGGGATGCACAACATCCTAAACTATATGTGCATATTTTAGTTGGAGGCATTACTGTAATCCCCTCGCTTTAAAGGCACTTTAAGTAAAAATTGGCACTATTTACCCCACTCTCCCCTAGTAGTTTGGTGTAAATGAATTCATGCAATAGGCCATATTCACATGGCAGCCATTTTCCTCATATGTCATGCTCAGAGTGGGAAGCTCACATGCTGCTGTCATGTGGCACTGCTGTGTTCCAGGCTGAACGTCGCATAAACACTGGGAATCTGACAAATTGTCATTTCACCACGTCCACGATGTTTGTTGATATTTCAGAATTCATTTACACCATTCCCATTGTATCTGTTTTCACAGAGAACAGCCGAACCTGAGGTTGATACAAAGTTTGAGTTTGATGATATGTGGCAGAATTTTTATAGCTTGCAATGGCATGAAAAATGCTGACCGTTTTTTAAAATTAGCAATAAGCAGTGATTTTCTGTGTTGGTCCTCACTGGTACTGTATGTGAAATGGAATGTAAGTAATCTTAGCAAAATTATCATTTGTGTGCACTTGGTAGTCCTGTGTGCGTCTTAGTTTTGAAAAACAACACCTGTAAAGTGATGTTAACCTTTCTTTGAGTGGATTAAGGTGCATATTTTTAAGAGTGTTAGCTGGGGGGAAGTCCATTTCAATGGCAGGAGGCTAACAGTTAGCATTTGGAACATCCAGCCAGTATCCAGCACTCAGTAACAATGAGAGGAAGAGAGCACCACTTCTGTCCTACAGAACAGCTGGGGGAAAGTGAAATAACACCACATTTCTCAAAACAGTAAACTGTCCCTTTAAAATTGGTAGGACACAATCAGTTTTGGGCTTTTTGATTTGCGGCGGCTGTAAAGCGTGACCCTGTTTGTGTGTGTCAAGTATGAAAATGCTGATCAGAAGCAGCTAAAGTCTTGCCTTGACGGACTCACAGGAGTTCAAACAGCTCGGAGCTGTTGCTCTTGGCTGTCAAGTTGTTCCAACGGTCATTTAAATGCCGCATCAAGTAGACAAGGAACGAAAAAAGATCGAGACTCAAAACAACAACAGCAGCAGCAGACCTGGCCTGTTCAGACGGACCACGCTGTCACACTTCAGCGGTTCATATTTATTTAACTGGCAAATTAGAGTCTATACTCCATACTGCCTGTGGACAAAGAGGGAGAGCAGATGGGGGGAAGGCAAAGTCAGCAGAGAGGCTAAACGCTGCGGGCTCATTATCTCTCCAGTTACATGTTTACCGTTTCTAAATACACCTAATTGGGAGATCAAAGCTGTGAGTACCTCTCCCTGCGGCTGAGAGGGCGGCTAACCACAGATCTGTTCGCCGCTTTCCTAATTTGATCAAATCCGAAGTCGTTTGGTTGCGTCAAAGCGCTCACCGTCGGTTCACTGGGGTGTGACTTGGCATTGGTGAGACGCTTCGCTTCTCGCCTGGTATTCGTTGCTTTTTGTGCGTGTTGGGAGGGGGTAAAAAACAACTTGAAGGAAAATCTGTTGGTTTCATTGTGGGTTTTTTTGTTTTGTTTTGTTTTGTTTTGTTTTGGCAGACTGGCTTTTGACTTTTTCTTGGCTGAGTGGAAATGAGTTGCTGTTTGGAGTGTACAGCATTTCTTGCACATCAGAAAGCGATTTCCTCTGTAGGAGGTGAACATGCCTCTAACCAGAGAGGAAAGGGGTTTTGCAATTAAATCCTATCTCGCAAGCTGCCTTAAAGCAACCACATGTTGGTAGTGTTGGGTCTGAGGGTCTGAGGATCTTTGAGGGGATGTCAGTTTACTTCCACTACAACTGACCACAAAGTATCATAATTAGAGAATGCACAAGAATTAAGGCTGCACTAAGGCTGCACTGCAAAAACGCAAAATCTTACCAAGATTATTTGTCTTATTTCAAGTCAAAAATGTCTTATTTCTAGTCAAAATATCTCATTACACTTAAAACAAGACATGATCACCTCAGAAGTAACTTGTTTTTAGACAATTTTCACTTGTTTCAAGTGAAAATTTGCTTGTTTCATTGGCAAAATTTGCCAGTGGAAAAAGTGAAAATTCACTTGAAATAAGTGAAAATGAGCTAGAAACAAGAAACAAATTTTGCCAATGAAACAAGCAAATTTTAACTGAGGGCCTTTTTAGTGGGTTGGGCTGGGTGGAAGCTAGGGGCATCAAGAAAGCTTTATTCCATATGAGTCTGGTTTTTAAACTGTTAAAAATAATCGATCAATTAATGAATTCATTTGAAAATTATCCTTAGTGGCATTTTTCATCTGTCAATGAAGTGAAAGCAAATAAAATCTTCAGGTTTCATTTTGTATTTACTCATTTTACTTCTGTGGCTTATAATCATAATCCAAGTTGCAGAATATCATTGGGATTTCACTCCCGGAACCTCACTGCCCAGGTCTGTAACAGCAAGCACTACAGGAAGCATTTTGGGCTGAAGCAGCTCCCACAGCTCAGGTGCATATAATGGACTCGTAATTAATAACACACACTACTCGGTGGTGTAAGCAGCTAGCAGTCATGGGTTGACATGGAGCAAGGAAACGTGCTGGTGTATAGTGCAAACAAGCAGTGCAGTAATGAAGAAATGTCAGAGGTGCTGATGGTGCTCCATGCTCATGTTGGATACTGCAATGGCCAAATGTGTGGCCAGTCATGTGAATTCAAATGAACCAAATGATCAATGCAACAGTATCAACTATTCCACTGATTGTAACCACAGCAAACCAGTGGACCAATGGACTATATCAACAGCTGAAACGTTCCCATGTGGGTCTGATGAAGCAGGCCTGTGGTCTAAAGTGGGTCTGTTTTGGGCTTCAGTAAATGGTGGATATTAGCACAGATGAGAAACCTGGTTGGAGAGTTTTGAGTTTTGTCTTATGCAACATCACTAATGACTTGATGGTAACATGAATAAAATCCTCCTGCACCTTTTCACTTCCTGTCAGAAACACAAAGTTCGAATGGTGCTAGATCTAACATTTCTGTTAACCTTCAGGGCCACTTTCAAGTACAGGACCACTGTCACTGTCTTTACAAAATAATTTGACAGTAATAAATCTAAAATGTGTCAGATCAGAAAGAGGAATGTCCACATGTTTCTCTGCTACTCTTCATTTCAATGTCTCAAATTGCACTTAAAGCCAACAATGTGACTTAGCAATGTTTAGTTCAGGTCATGTAAGTGACCATAACTGAGCTTCTGAAGGGATTGTAGTAAAATAAATCATTTTTTATTTAAAATTTGTTTTATTGGTATCATTCGGTGTTGAAAACATCAGAAAACTGAGAATTTAAAGTCGTTATGCGGAGAGAGGCCTGTCAATTGATTTCTCCTGAGTCAAATCAGCGGCCTTCCTGGGGATTAAAAGCTACTTTCACATGTAAGAGTGGAGCGATCCAATCAGAACATGGATCAGGACCACAGTCTTTATTTCCTCCCAGCCCTGTTTGATTGAAAGCCTTCAGCTGCAGCTGTTGTCCTCCGTTCGCTTCATCAGATGGTAGTGAGGAACAGGAACTGTTAGCTCAGCAGTACAACAGCTGATTTTGTTCCTGGATAGAAATCCACCGTTTTACCCAGGATTATTTTACCAAACTAATCTTCTATCAGAAGAGGCAAGGCTATCAAAGCGCCTCAGTCTGATAGATGGAGCTTAGCCAGCCATGCACTTTCTCACATCACCTCTACTACTACAAACCTCTAAAGTGGAAGTTTTTAGCAAGTGAGCTCTGCAAGATATTTTCACTTTGCTGGACAGTTGGTTGGTCTTACCAGGGTCCAGACAATATTGTTACTCTACAAGGGGAACCAAATCCTACCTAGCCCTGCTAGAATGGATTAGTGTAGAAAATGTAGCCCCTAAAACTCAGTTTGATTACAGTTACTGATTTTTAGGAACTCTCAGATCTTGTTGGATGATCAAGATAGTGCTCAAGAGCAGTACTAAGTAACAAAATCCACATTTTTGACTGGGTTTATATCACAGTAAGGCTCAAACCTTCTGAACAGATTCACACGTCATCACAAAACTCTGACCAGGTCTGTGTCTGGGACACAGAAAACCTGATTCATTTTTCAGGCTGTTCAGTCTAAAGAAGGCATGGCAGTAGGCATGGCACACCACAAAAACTCACAGAACTTCAAAACAGATTAGCATAACACAACATTTTGGCACAAGGTTTGTCCTGGACTAAGGAGCAAAATAGAAACTTATACTGCCTGTCTATTCCCAAACTGTATAAGTTACATTTTCCATGTTGTGGAGAGTGATTTATCGTTTAACTTGAATTTAACTTTTCATGCAACTCCAACATAATTTTATACATCATGCATATATTGATTGTTGTGTGCTCTCATTAATACTAGCATTAAATAACTTTTATCCTTGGACAGCCACTCCCAAGCTTCAAGCAAAAGATGTCTGGACAGAAAATCAGCTGGGAAATGTAAAGATGATTTTTTTTTTTTTTTTTTTTTTTTTTTGTGACAAGTTGAGGTTGAGATTTTCATGTGAATATCCAGAGTGTGCAAATGTATCCTGGCTGACAGTGTAGCAGACACTGCAGTGAAAAGCTGGTTGTTTTTAGTGGATGAGTGATTAGAGGAGAGAAGGAGTGAAGGAGGCCTCTGGATGCTGAGGACGAATAATGGCTGCATCTGACAGATAATATCCTTCTTCATTCATCACCACCTACTAATATCACACACACACACACACACACACACACACACACACACACACACACACACACACACACACACTTATCTCCCATGCGCTGACATTCATTTATTTAGTTTCCAGCAGAGCCACTTTGTCACTGGTTCAAATAGCAGCAGAGTAACCCTGATGGTGTGTGTGTGTGTGTGTGTGTGTGTGTGTGTGTGTGTGTGTGTGTGTGTGTGTGCATGTGTGTATGTGTGTTTGTGAGAGAGAGAGAGCGAGAGAGAGAGAGAGAGGAACAGAGAGCATTTGTATTGGAGTGCACACAGGTGGGATACCTCAGTGTTTCTCTCCCACAGCAGTGACATTCATTTGCTGTAGTGAATTGCATCTATAAAGCCCAACTAAGCAGAAGCTGCAGACCTGCTAGTTTAACCAGTTTCACCCATCCACTGCTAACTGGGCTGGGAGCTTGCCCTAAATTGGGAAAGTTTGTTTAATTACATCTTTACTGTGAAACTATGTCAATGGGAAGCCATCAACCTGAATTGCAAAACTATGTTCATTGGAGAGTTTTAGGAAAGCCTATAGAGTGAACAAGCAGCACCACGGCCATTTACTGCTTTGAGACGGAACAAAAGAGAGCAATACAGTCTTTTGGCCATCAGGGCACTAAACAGAGAATGTATAGTGGGAAATGGGACTAAATGCAATAAAATGATCACTACATGAACAATCTCTTTTTATAGGAAAACATAATGGTCTGAATGCTGCTGCTCATGGACATGGACAGAAAAAATAAAAGATGCAGTGATTATTGGATGGGATGGCTGACTCATGGCTGTGGGTGAACTATCAAGTATCTGGACTCTAACAATCTGTAGGTGGCATAAAATGCAGGGGAAAGAGGGGACAGGTCCTAGACGTGAGGAGGACAACCAGTCAGTGTCCCTGACTGGCTTTGGCCTTCAAACCCTAACACTGTCACAAATTCTGTTTGCATGATTTTGGTCTTGTTCTGTGTCACCTTCCCGTGCTAATGTAAGCCAGACTTCCCCGGCACAGCTGCTCTGCAATTGTCTCATTCGCCCTGCCCTTGTCTTACCTGTTTATTTGCCCTCTCCTTATGTTTGCTCGCCGTGTTCAGCCCCGACAAGCAAAATAATCTTTAAAAGGAAATGGTAGTGCATTGAACACCCTCTTGTGTTATGCAGGCATGGCTGGATCCACTGTGTGCATTGCCTTTTTAATGCAGCGGGGTTTACAGTTTAGGTAACACCTCTGACACAACCACCTAATGAGAGAAACCAGCCCTGTGCCCTAAAAACTAGCTTTTCATATGACTAAACTGTATTCTTAATGACATTCAGTGATAAGCATATTTTGTCATGGATTATGCTTGTTTCTGATGTTTCTAATCAACATATCTTTTATCATGTTGAGTGACATTTTAGCCAGTTTTGTTACTTTGGCCACCAATAGTACTTGGTCATGGTTAGGTGTAACAGGGTCAGTTGTGCAGCATAAATATGTGCATGTATAAAATATTATGTACAGTAGTTATTGTTATTATTATTGTTATTGTTATAATTACACAAAATCAGGAACCTAAATTTGAGTTTGTGCCCTGACGTTCTTAAATTGTGTGGCACCGCCCCTATATATTGTGTTTTCGCGCCCTTACCTCCCCTTTTGTTGTTGACCTCCATGGGAGAGGTAAGCGGCCTTGTAGTTGGGAAGTTTATATGAGTTAGCATCGTTTGATTGTATTTATATGTTTAATAGCTAGCTGTGAGGTGCTTGCTACGTGTTTCAACGTGTTTATGTATCATTTAATTTTTAGGGGCGCAGTGTTTCGGGGGAGCTTACCGGAGGGAAGTTTTTTTTTTTTATGCCTTTTGTCAGGCACGATATGTTTCATTCTTAATTTTGTGTCATTTTGTTCCCTGCCCTTTTTGTTGTTGACCTCCATGGGAGAGGTGTGACATAAATGGAGATCGCCTCCGAAGGTGTCCTCTTCTGAGACTTCTCTTCCTACAACACAGAGTAGTATCTCACCGGTTACATAGGGAAAGGTTAGGGTTAGGCAACAAAACCAACTGGTTATGGTAACCTAACGCAGTGGCTTGCAGATTGAAGATGCCCCTGTGCATTTGCCCCTCCCAGCCAGTCTGCTCCCTGTGTGTTCCCCTGTTAACCCGCCAGTTTCCCTGACTCCCTGATTCGTGCAAGCTTTCAGTTACTTCTTTGCCAGTTCATTAATGTCTTTGGGTTTGTTGCCTGGCCACAGTTTGGTTGTGTCTGTTACCACATGCTTACGTGTACCACTGTCTCTGTGTCTGCATTCGGGTGCACTTGCCTGCTCTTTCTGTGACGAGATGGGGAGAGATTGAAACGGATAAGGAAGAGAAAGAGCAACAACAGGTGATGTGATAATGCAAGATAAAGAGAAAGCTATTCAAGCAGGTGAAATTGGGGGAGGAGTGGGGCTGTCACAGAGAGCCGGTAGATAAGTGCCAGTTGTCAGAGAGGTTTTTATGCGGAGGTTTTAGGTTTGTTAGTCAGATGTGGTGATGGACTGGAGGTGCACTTGCTTTGTATCTCCAACAGCCAGGGTCTCAGAGTTAGGATTAGCACAGGCTATCACAGCCGCTGCGTATATCTACCGACATCAATAAGGATCAGTCTGACACAGAAAGCACTAAAGAATCTCACATACTGAAATGCATTCATGAGGCTATCTAGTAGTTTGTATGGTACAGCATTTTACTCTTTTGTGCACAGACTTGCCCTGACAAGAAGAAAGTTGTTGGGCGCTCTACCTGCCCTGTCAACTGTCCTATCAACAAAGAGGAAAAAAAGCTATTAAATGAGAATACAGTTCTGAGTGAAAGCAGCTCCAATCTGCTTAATATGACTATATAACTGTTGCATTAGCTTTCAAAAACATTCCCTTATTTGCTGCATCCTACAGTAGGCATTTAATAGAGGACTGTGGTCTTTCTCTCTTTCTTTTTTCCCCACATGCTATTGCTTATTGACTCTGTCCACCTACACTCTCGCCACAAGGACAGAAAAAAACCAAAAAGAAGTTGTAGTGAATCACATGTCAACCTGACACATTTCTTGACACACACACACACACACACACACACACATTTTCAGACAATGCCAACCCAGGAAAACAGAAAAATGAATATATCCTCTAACATACATGGTCAAGTACATTGAAATACTTTGCAGTAAGTATATAGTAAGCGTACATTTTCAAGTTTCATTGCCAGGGGGGCTGTGGATCAGTGTTCTAGTGTTCCTTTGTCCATCACATGAAATAACAAAGCCGACGGATAATATTTTGACTAAACTTGAGGGAATGGTGCATTTCAATAATTTTAAATTTTCCCAATTTTGAATGCCCTTCTGGTAAGCAAGAACATCAGATTCAAATGGAAAGGTAAGAGAATATGCAGCACAAGCAGCACTGTGAACAAGCTGATGCTGGCAAACACCAAAGTGAACAAGATTAACAACTGTTGTTGCTACTTTGTTGTCAAAGTTCATTATTTTAAATCAGTGGTTTTCAAAATTCTCTTGTTTGCCAACTTGCGGAACTACTTTCAGGGGCGCCGCCAGGAATTTTGGGCCCCATGAAAAAAAAAAAAAAAAAAAATATATATATATATATATATATATATATATATATAGTAAGTAAGTAAGTAAGTAAAATTTTATTTATATAGCACCCTTCGCAGTACGAATACACAGAGTGCTGTACAGTAAAAAACAGATAAAACAAAAAAAACAGTCAGTTGACCGTCGCATCATTATTACATAGACATCACCAACAACAAAAACATCATCAACAATAATGCCATAGCTATGCATAAGAGGCAGTGCAACATAAAGTGCAAGTGCATTATCTCACCAGCAAACGAAGCAGACCATACACTGTACAAATGAAAATAAAAGAACCCGGAGAAGGCGTAACCTCAGGCCTATGTTAAGAAGGCTAGCCGGAAAATATGTGTTTTAAGCTGCTTTCTAAAGCTATCCACCGTCTGGGCAGCTCTCAGAGCCTGAGGAAGCGAGTTCCAGAGGCGTGGTGCCACTGCTGCAAAGGCCCAATCACCTTTAGTTTTTAATTTGGTGCGGGGCACTACCAGGAGCCCCTGGTCAGCTGACCGCAGAGAGCGACTGGGGGTGTGATGGTGGATGAGGTCACAGATATATATATATATATATATATATATATATTTACATGATGATGGTTTTATGATTTTATATTAGTTTTTACCCATTTTCAGGCAAGGGCCCTTGGAATTGTCCTAACTTTTCCCCCATATATGGCGCCCCTGACTACTTTGTTTCAGTATAACCACACAGTGGCTTCACGTACTGGGTGTGTGTGAACAATTACACAGCACTAAAGGGAGCTGTTGCGTAGTGATACCAGACAAAGTAGTTCCAACAGTCAGCAAGCAACAGACCTTGAAAAGATGGAAAAGCCAATAAAGAATCCCCAACAAATGTGTGTTGTTGTGATTCCCTAAAAGATTTTTTTCAGCTTTAGGTCACCCCTAAAAATCATGTTGTTTTCCAGGCCAGCTACACTTCATTCGTTTTCGAGAGAAACACTCCCAGTGAAGCGCTTGTGACAGGGAAGGAGCTGATGGGTCAAACCTGGAGTAGTTATTTGCACATGGAGCAAATACCACTGCTCTATATGGGTAAGAACCATAACTAGCAATTTAAAGCTGCTTTATTTTTGATGGCATTCAAGCCTAAATTAATTTCTGCTGTATTTAACACACATTTGAACACACATTGAATATTTGACCATAAAATACATTTTTTAAGTTGCTTTGGACGACGTCCTTGCTGGCAGCATCACTACTGTGTGACAGGTTTACAAGTCTTCACTTCTGTGTATGTTTGTGTTTGAATGGGATTATCAGAGTATACAACAGCAGTGTGTGCTGTGTGTGTGTGTGTGTGTGTGTGTGTGTGGTCAGGCACAGCAGCACACATCATCATTTAATGATGGCTTAGCAAACAGTACATGTGCACTCGACTCTGTGGAGGACAAAGATAAATGATGCTCCCTACGCTTAGAAACTGCTGCATGATCCCTTTGTCTGTCCCCTCCACCCTCCCACCCCCACCCCCCTCTCTCTGTCTCTCTCTCTCTCTCTGTCTCTCTCTCTCTCTCTCTCTCTCTCTCTCTCTCTCTCTCTCTGTCTTTGTGAAGTCTACAGCTAGTGGGTTGGAGCATCTGGGGTCCACCGGGGTGAGTGAGGCAGAGAGCAGAGCTATAGGGGCCAAGCCTTTGATTTTCCTGTCATGGCTGCTTATAATGATTAATGCCTGGACTTGGGGGCCACTCTGAGTGATTATGGGGCCCACAAGCCTCTACTACTCTTGTGCTAACAGTGATGTCTGCACACACAGGTGCACACACACTCCGATACATGCACCCATGTATGCACAGACAGACGAAATCAGTTGTGCTCGAAGGAGAATGAACTACTGTCATATTTTATTGCTCAAAAATAATCTGTGTATGGGAATGTGTAAGGCATTGGCCTATACAGAAACAGGGCTCTATTTTAATGATCTGAGCGCACAGTCTGAAGAACAAGGCACAGGTGTATATAGGGTGTGTCTAAGGCCACTTTTGCTATTTTAACAGCAGAAAAAAGAGTTGTTATGTCATGTTAGGCGCATGGTTCAAAGGGTTGCATTTAGTCTCTTTATAAATCATGGGTGTGTTTTAGGCATGAAATGCAGTAAACCAATCAGAGTGCCGTCTTCCATTCCTATTAAAAGCCATGTGCGCATGCACCTTGGTGGATTGTTATTGTAATGCTGCATTTGCCAGGTAAGAAGGGAGGCTTTTCTGCAGAGGAAATGTATCTGGTTGTGCATAAAATGAAAGCACAGATCATCTACAGCAACAGCAGGACTCTGTTGACGCTCCCTGAGGTGAAGCAGCGTCCCTGTGTGTGGAACAAGCAGAGTGGACGCAAGTTGGCACCTGCCTATGTAGGTGCACATTACTAGTTACTTGATAATGAGCTTCAAATATCAGAGAAAACTGCAGCACTGACCTCAGACCTGCTTTGTGTTGCACTTTGAACTGCACCAAGACAGCATGGGTGCTCAAATGGGTACAAGTGACTTTGCTATCTCCACAACGTAGGCACTGGACGGGAAAATGACAACTGCACCGGTTTGTAGCTCTTTGTGCTCGGTGTAAGATAGGGCTATTATATTTATCATTTATTATACTGGCTGATCAGTATCTTCTACTTTTCATGTGGTGGACATGCATTTTACATGATATACATATTTGATATACATGACATGCATATTTACTACATCATGGATCAATACTACACTGGTTGACTTTGGGAAGTCGTTATCTTGAATTGATTCAGATGCATCATGTTGTGACATCAGCATAGTTATAGTGCGTTTTCACATATAGTTCTTTTTAAACGAATCAAACTCGGTCCTTTTTTAAGAGAACCTTAAAGTGAACCAACAGCAAATGAACTCAATCCTCTTTGCATTCACATTGTTAGTGGGGTTTAAAGAGGACACACTTCTGTTTTGTGGCCTAGATGAGATCTCTGGGCATTTTATCAAGACTCAAACCAAGTAATTAAACAAATTAGAAGCCAGACCCCACCAGTATTTCCGTAGATGATCATTTTTTTTTTTATAATTTTGTTGTGCTACATTTTTAAGAAGCTTATGGAAATGAAGAGAGGGAAAACAACATTTCACTAATCAACCAGAAGTGTGTTAAAGAACTGACGCAGCTGTTTCTTCTTGAATCCACATGACCCCTCCTTCTCCACAGGTCACTATTTTTCCTTTTGCTTTCTTGTTTGTGGTTATCATGATTACTGTATGTGCTGTGTATGTATGGCAAGCCTCAAGGGGGTGAAGCAAAATGTGAAGCAGACTGTGGCTATGTTTGATTCTTGGAACCGAGGCATTAACTAGTGAACTGGCCCATGTTTGCACCAGTAAGGAATAGAACCATTGCAAAGGAGGTGGCAGTTGGTTTCTGGCCACTGACTCCTACACTGCTGTGACTGAATTCAGCCCCAGTCTGGTGGTTTGCTGGAGTATGACCCAACATGCCATTAAGGGGTTAATAACACCCCCCCATATTATCCCATCCAGTGACACTTTTCAGGTTTAAGGTCCTTTTTGGAGTTTCTCTGCCCCTTCAGTGTTAGCTTGTCGGTAATTTGGTCCAGGGCTCTAACAAACACTCCTGGAACCACAACCTTATCATGGTGGAGGGGTTTGCGTGCCCCTGCGACAGTATGAGCTGTGCTGTTAGGAGCATGTTGCTCCTGGTAGGGACTCCCATGGCAGAGAGGTCTCAAGTGAAGGGCCAGACAAGCGGTTCCGAAGAGTCTCATAACTGACACAGGCACCTTGTCCAGATTAGGGAGACCAGGGACTTCCTAGAGTCAGGCCTCGGAGGGGACCTTGCAGGCGAGCACTCCGAACAGGTCACGTGGGGTCGCCCTCTCGTGGGTGAGAGGAGTAGTAGGGGCCTTGTGCAATACTACATGGATGGCGGGTTGGGGTGGGGCCCCCGATGGGTCTGGGGCGGTTTGCAGCCAAGTGGGAAGCGGTTGGGTTAAGGTCCAGTACCTCTAAGTCCAAGGCCATGGTTCTCTGCCGGAAAAAGGTGGTTTGTCTTTTTGGAGTTGGGAGCGAGATACTGACTCAAGACGAGGAGTTCAAGTATCTTGGGGTCGTGTTCATGACTGAGGGTTAAGTGGAAAAGGAGGTCGATAGGTGGATCAGGGCAGCAGCAGCAGTTTTGCAGTTGCTGTACTGGATTGTGGTGGTGAAGAAGGAGCTGAGCTGGAAGGCGAGGCTTTTGATTTACTGGTCGATCTTTTTTCCAATCCTCAAGCTCTAGGTAGTGACCAAAAGAACAAGGTCACGGATATAAGCAGCGGAAATGGGTTTCCTCTGCAGGGTGGCTGGGTGCACCCTTAGAGATAGGGTGAGGAGCTTGGACATCCTTGAGGAGCTTGGAGGAGAGCTGCTGCTCATCCACATTGACAGGAGCCAGTTGAGATGGTTCAGGCATCTAGTCAGGATGCCTCCCGGCCGCCTCCCGGTGGAGGTGTTCTGGGCATGTCCACCTAAGAAGAGACCCCGAGGCACACCCAGGACATGCTTAGGACACTATGACTCCCAGCTGGCCTGAGAACGCCTTGGGATCCCCCAGGAGGAGCTGATGGATGTGGCCAGGGAAAAGACTGACTGGGATGATCTCCTCAGCCTTCTGCTAGTGCGACCACATTCCAGATAAGCGGCTGAGAATGGATGGATGGCTGGATGGATGGTTCTAACAAACACAGCCTTACCCCTCCTATTGTGCTCATTTCAGCTTAACGATTGTAATGTTCCTGGTCAGAAATGACTGATCCATTTTAGATGATTAAAAATCCATAATAATACATATATTATTACCTAATGTTTTGTTTTATTTTGTTTTTTTATCAATTCACATTTTTGTGAACATTACAAGTTTTGAACCTACATTTGGTATGTGTGGCCTGTAGGCCTCATTGACCTCAGGTCATACAACTCATTAAAAAAAAAAAAAACATTGTATAGATATTATTTTGACAATAACAAATACTCAGATGAAACATATTGTACTATTTATCACAGAGTACTTCATTTCAATGTTTAACAAGGACACTGTTTTGAAACCACTTAAATTTTCAAAACAGTGACACAAAATAACATCTTGTGTTCCCAGTTAAAACTGACAAGTATGATTTATTAAAAACAGATCCCACAGCAAAACTTAACCATATTATAAAAGTAATGTATCTGAACACATTAACAATTACTAACATTAACAAAAACAAAATCTTTACAATCTGTCAATCACTGGTCAATCACTTTGTCATGAACTGAATAAAGTAAATTCAGTTAAGTTTAAACTATACACAAAATACAAGGCATATGTGGGAATCGGTAACATCAGTAGTGTAATGAGTGTATGGATGTGTGAACTGGTAATGTGGGCAGAATGCAAGTCAAGGTAAATCTAACAGAACATAACACAACCAAACAAAGCTGTCCTGGCTGGGAGGAGAGAGAGAGAGAGAGAGAGAGAGAGAGAGAGAGAGAGAGAGAGAGAGAGAACTGCCCTGTAGTGGAGGCAGGGGGACAGAGGTTTCTTCTGACCCTGGGGCCAATGGCCCTGGGGTAATAGGGGGTACAGGCATAACAATTTGCTCTTCATTTATTTCATTTATTTATTTATTTTAGCTTTGCCCACAAAAATAATATTACTATATTAGGCCTATACATAAAGTTAATTTGTTAATTTCTCTGCACCTGCTTCAGATGCTTCTCCTCTTTGACCAAGACTATTGGAGAAACACAGAGTATTTGTCAGTTTTGGGAGTTATATATTTGGGATGAAAATGGCCAAAATATTGGAAACCAGCGATGATCAGTTTCAAAATACTGGTGGTGGTATCAGTTTTCAAAAACCCGTATGGTAGAGCTTGTTAGTCTTCACAGTCATTTTCTCATATGCTTTAGCTGCAACATTTTAGACTAATTCACATGTCAGAATGTGGACCCAATTCTGAGAAACATCATCAACCGCATTCAAACCTGACTATCTGATACATTTCAATCCAGCCACAATACTCTTCATGGAAGTATTGTGCTGTCCTCATTCTGATGGACAATAGCACGGCAAGCAGCTTGCCCATCCTTTCAGCTCAGCGGCGATAGTGATCAGCGGCAGACGGCCATGCCTCTGTGGCTGTGAATACCTCGCTATTTGATCGGGCATTAGCAGCCTTTGCCTGCTTTAATATGTAGGATTATCTCCTCTTCACTTCTATGTAACGCTCTTGACCTCCCCTGATCACTGAGAGACAGAGGGAGGAAGACAGAAGAAGAAAAGAGAGAGAGGGCAAAGGATGGATCAGGGAATGAAGGAAGGGAACCAAGGACAAAGACAGCATGAGAAGGAGGGAGTAGAAGGGTGGGAAGAGAAAGACTCAGAGGTAACTGAGGATAAGATGGAGAGAGAGTGAGAGAGAGAGGGAAGGATGAGCACAGATGGTTCAGAAAAGGTGGGTTTTGTTGAAGTTTTGTTTTGCTTTGTTTTTTTACTATACATGCAAGTGCACGCAACGCAACTCCACTTACATGCACACTCCAAGAAGAAAAGCTACAAAATGTCACTTTTTTTGCAGAGTGGTCAGTACACCTTGCAGATCTTTTGTCAATCTGCCAAATCTGCTTGGAGTTGGTTACAGTGGGGATAGCAAAGTAAGTCAAACTCAACTTTATAATCATTACACAGTGCACAACGAAATGAGGTAGCTGCCTCTCATCATCTTATCATAAAAGCAACAAATCAACGGAAAACTGCATAAAAACAAACAATATGAGAATTAAAGTGCAAGTACTTAATTAGTGTGATGTGTGACTGAATAAGCTAAATCAAAAACCTACCCTTCCAATCAGGGCAGATGACCAGAGCCGGGTTCTGCTCAAAGTTTCTGGCCCTGTTCAAAGGGTTTTTTCCTCACCACTGTCACCCTGTGCTGCTCTGGGAGGACAGTTGGTCCATGGATCTGACCAATATCTGTTGGGTTTTCTGTAAAGTGAATAAAGTGAAGAAAAACATACTGAATAAAAGTGCTGGTGCAAGTCAGTAAAACTGATTAAAGGACACCATGAAAGAAACTGATGAAAATACAACCAAAAAAATCATGAAATGTAACTAATAAAACTGGTCAAATACAGTCATTAAATCTGTTAATACTGAAATGTTAGGGTCTGTTTAAAATATCTGGCAGCAGTTACATTACATTAAAGATGAATTTAAAAGCCTTCCAGTACAACATGTATTCAAAAATGTACTTCATGTTTCTGTTATTTCCAAAAGCAAGCAGTTATATTTTAGAGCTATTTTAGAACTATTATTTCATTTTCCTACCTTTTATCCAGCCATTGGTGTCCATTCATTCCACTACAATATGAACTTTCAGAAACCCACATTACTCCAGTATGACATCACCATAATAAAGTCATCCACATTAGTTTTCCTAAAAGCAGCAGTACTGCAGTGTTTTGTTGATTTGAAACTGGTCAGAGTGAAACAGTCTCTCTGATGGAAAACATTTGCTTTACACAGTTGATTATGAGTTCCATGGTTTATGAATGGCAACGACTTTGTTAGTTGCAGAGGCAGAACATTATAAGATTGCTGTTTCAACCAAAAATTTAAAAAATGTTTAGCTGTGGGCAAGTCCATCTCAGCACTGTTGTGTTTTGTTGAAACTGGGTGGAGTGAAATGGTCTCTCCGCCAGCGAAAATAGTCCCTGGGGAAATGTTTGCTTTCCACAGCCAATTATCTATGATTCATTTTGTTCTGTGATTTATGAATGCTGATGACTTTGTTAACCACAGGAGAACATTAAAAGCTGGGTGTTTCAGCCTAAAATTCACATTTGAAAATTGAGGGATTTTGATTACAGCTTGTGAAATCTTTAATATGTCCAAATGATTTCCAGAATGCTTTGTGATAATGTAAAATGTGGGTAAAATGTAGTAAACTGGTAAGGCATTCAAAATCATCTTGGATGAGTGTTTGCAAATCATTGAAATCAAAGACCACATCGCAGAGGACCGTACAATGCATAGTACAATACTTCTACTAGAGTCAAATATCAGCAAAGTAACAGTACTTGTAGTTGTAGCAAATTCTAATACTCTTTCCACCACTGACGTACTGAGGTGATGCTGATCAGAGGTGATTACCAATGGATCTGCTTATATTCACTGACAAAATATTTTCACCATGGAAAGCTCACAGAGACTTCACCAAAAAGGGAAGAAACCATCAGTGGATTTATTTTGGGTATACATTATCACACAAGAGTAAAAACGTCAAAGATATGCAACATCCTGAGAATTCAGTGCATCTGCCAGAGTGATGCAGCAGTGATAGTTTCCTGTGTTGGACCTAACTTTGAGGAGGAGACGTGCACTGCATTACGTGCACTAGGCACCGCTTGTCAGCCTAAATCACAAAGTGGGGCTTTAACAGGGAGGAGCATCCCATCCCCATTAATTGAGACCCCATAGATTTGCCCTATTAGCCTAAATGAATTTCAGGTGTTGGGTATGGAAACTGGTGGGAAATGTTTTCGACATGGAGAAATTGACAAATTGAACCATAGGGGCAAAATACAAAACTTTCTCCTAAACAACAGCAACTGAGTGCTTCATCGAGAGAAATCTGGACTTATCAATCATTATTTCATATGTTTTTTTTGGTTGTTTTTTTTTGCAGTTTTTCAAGTTTTTCGAGTTGCAACATTTTAAGCTGCAACATCACATTTGGGCCTACATCAGTAGCTGGCTATGTTCCAGTCTACATTTTCCCTATGGGTAAGTAAGCAAAATAATGTAGTTTAGCAGCTCAAACTGTTACAATTAGAAACTGTATTGTGTCTTTTTGAGCTAAAATAAATAATAATAATAATATATATATATTTTTTTTTTAAAAAACTAAGCTAGCGGATATCCATCACTAACTTCATCTCAGATATTTATTTCAGTGCCGTTGATTTATAGATCCAGCACTTTGTTTACTGACATGATGATATATGATATATTTAAATTATTGTTTGTTCTATCATCAAATTCTATTATTATCATTATCATTATTGTTATTATTGTTGTTGTTGTTGTTGTTGTTGTTGTTGTTACTGTTATTATTATTGTTATTGTTATTATTATTATTTTTTTTATTTTTCAGTCATATTTTGATTTTCCTAGATAGGATCTGCTGTCCTGTGGGGGCAGGAGGTTTAAAGAGTACCACATTTTTCAAAATGGGTGAACTATTCCTTTAATGATGTCCCTAGCCTTAGCAAGAGTACAAGCTCAACATACCAAATTTTTCCTGATGCTCATTAATTCCAACTATTCCAAATAAGGCATATGACACAATAAGGCCACTGAACCAACACCCATTTAGCAGGTGGTAGCCGATCACAACATTGCTACAGGGTGTGTTTGGTGTGATTGTCTGTGTGTGTGTACATATAAGTGGGCAGGTGTGTGTGTTTGCTTGTATGTGTCTTTGTGGCAGGGCAGTCCACTGCATTGGATTAGTATTCCCTGCATGTGTTGTTGTCTGAAAAGGCTCAATGTACTGCTGGGGATTAGAGAGCTGGGTGGTGCTGATAAAACCACACACACAACAAACTTCTGCTGGTTAACTACACACTACTGACTGCCGAGTGTGTGTGCTGCCATTTTCCTCTTCAAGAAGGTATCTGTGTGCGCCTTGTTGAAAGAATACTCTGACATTTTGGATTTTAGTTAGTTATTAGCTGGCCCAGTGTGTCTTCAATGGGTGGAGGGAAGTAACACAGCCAAGACGAAGGGTCCAGCTCCTGGGGCGTCCCGCGTCGGCACTCACGGCCCTATAAGGTGCTTTGGAGAAAAACACAAGAGCCCCTTACACCAGGGTTTTTCAAACTTTTTCATGTTCTGGACCCCCAAATTCACTTTCAATAAGGAGCCACATGTGAAGTGCATTTGCCCTATGGGGTTTCTATTTTGGTTTCTGTGAAGTATTAAGTACAAGCATTCTCGCATTCTAGCATTTGGCATCAAAATATCTGGCATTGATCTAGAATCACTGATCTGACATTTAAATCTTTCTCTCTCTTTTTTGCTATTTTTTGTCATACATGTGCACAAATAAAGTAAATTACACCACACAATACTACCAAATAAACTCCAATTCATGTATGAAACTGTGAATATATACTTTCACAGACATGTTGTTGCATTTATTTCTGGTTTGTGCAAAATCATTAAAGACAGAATGAGTAGGATTTGAACATGGCATTAACCGTTTAGGAATTACAGCCAGTTTTATATATCACCCCACCCAGCCTCTGAAAATAGGGTGACAGTGTATAAAACTGGCTGTAATTCCTAAATGGTTAATGCTATATTTTTGTTCAAACCCTTAAATTAAAGCTGAAAGTCTGCACTTCAATCACGTCTTGATTACACCGTTTCAGATCCACTGTGGTATATATAGCATGGCATTGTTTGAGTGAGGCGGAAAAGTGGTTGTTGTTTTTATGTTTTTATGAGCTACTGGATATTTAAATTTCCCTTTGGGGATGAAGTTTTATCTATCTATCTATCTATCTATTTACTCCACATCCCGACGTTGAGAAAAAATTCACTTGAGTTGTAAGCTGGGAAAAAAAACTTACTTGAAAAAAGAAAAGAATTTCAAAATAAATAAATAAATGAATAAATAAATTGGATGAACTGTTGGGAAAACATTTTAAATTACCAAAGATCTGCACAGTAAAAAAAACAACAACTATAACTTACAATGCCAAAAACTTATATTCAAAAAAATTGTTTGTTTACATTATTCTTATTTTTCTGGGTGGAAGATAAATATTTAAGCTCTCAACCTTTTTTTTTTTTTTTTTTTTTTTTTTTTTTTAAAGTTTCAGCCATTGTGACTGTATGTATGTGTGGCACAGTGCTCCTCAACAAAACACTGTGGGCTCCACCCATGGCCTTGTTGAAGCTTGAATAATTCTCATATTCAATTCACCACTTTATTACTGTTGAAGACTTACAACAATTTCCAGTTCAAACAAGTTGAAATTTAAGCTGCGAAGAGTTGTAAAAGTTGCCTAAAGCAATTATTTCCTATGCTGAAGCTGAAACACTTAAAACTGAGGTAATCTAATAAATCATGCATATACTGAAGAGCTAATGCAGAACAATTTCACTGCAATGTTAGCAGTGTGTAGTGAAGGAAATAATAAAAAAAAAAAAATAGGATGATCAAATTGTTTCACTAAGCCTTGTAAGGAGCAGCAGGTGGGGTAAAGACAGCGGCCTTTGTTTTACAAAATGCATGCTGGCCAGGGGTCTGATGGGATATTTTAACCTATTTATCATGCTCTCTCTCTCTCTCTCTCTCACACACACACACACACACACACACACACACACACATTCTTTCATGCACACACACACACACACACACACACACACACACACACTTGCTGTTACATGGAAAGGTCCTTGTATCAAAGTGACTGCCGCCCAATCTCGCCAGCTGGAGAGATCAGGACAAATCTAATTTGATTTGGGTGTGATCAACAGGAGAGGGAGGGGTGATGTGGGGAGGGGAGGGGAGGGGAGGGGGGGTGACTGTGCGGAGAGGGAAGGGGAGAGGGGAGGACAGACCATAAGAAAGCTCAACTGTAGGTGTAAAGGGTATTAAAGCGGGTACCAGTCAGGCCTTATCTCTACATGCTGTGTGGCCTCTGTGTCTCGGTGATGGTGGCGGCAGCCTGCCATGCCGCTGGCCTCCCTCTCTTAACCTCCACTCTTTGCCTTTCCCACATTTGTTCAGTATTAACATGCCTGCTACCATTCTTTCCCCAGCAACAAATCCGGCCGGCGGCGGGCCCCTCCAGCAGCAACAGCTTCATTAAGGTCTAGAGTGGCAGAAAGACCCCGGGAAACCTTGAGGGCCGACTGCTGCCATCCACAGCCATGTCTTACTGGCTCACCTGAGCCTTTCCCCCAAGAGAGCCAAGGCCAAACATAAAAGCACTGAGATGTGTCATTGATTTTTTTTTTTTTTTTTTTTTTTTTTTTCGGTCCCATATGATGATGTTAGGGCCAGGGGAGCAGTGGATCAGTATGTTTTGTTTGTTCATTGGTTTCTTCACCCATCACAAGCCATACCTCAGACAGCACCATTCAGGTCAAAGTGAAGAGTGTTAGCTCTTTGAATTTAGCTTGATTTTTAAGTGTGTATTGGACAGCAGTGGCACCAGCTGGAGGAACTTAAAGACGGTTTTACATATGTCCTGTTGAAACAGAATGTTTGTCCAGGTCATAGATTAGGGAAGGATCATTCACAAGTGCAACCAATAGGATCTAAGTCTGAGAGAGAAGAAGAATGTATCTGAGGGGATGGGTTGGGGAGAGGGGATGGTTAAAGATTTGAGAACTCTTGCAGGTTCATGGGTTTTAGAGGATTTTTTAGGGATTCTTTTGAGAACTATTTAAAGCTATGGTGTGGTTCCAGTTGACACCTTTATTTTTTGTTCAGGAGATTAGAATTAACAGCTCTTTCTGGGTTCCTTTTCTCCTCTGTCTCTGAAGTAAACATTGCTGGTTCCAAAGAACATTTTTTAGAAACATTAAGTACAATGATCTGAAAGGTTCTTTGTGGAACCAGAGAAGGTTCTGCCATGACATCACTCTGACAAACCATTCTAGGTTCCAGTGTACACCTTCATTTTTTCAGTTTGTAGTATTTTCACCTGAATACTGAGATGAATGTGTGATAAGAAACTCATATCTTCCATTTCTCGCCATTTGACATGAGGCATATGACCCACACAGACACGTCTGATCAAAGTGAAGCCAGTCCGTGGATATCTCCAGCACAGTATGCAGACTGCTATAGCAGGAACAACGAGGCACCATGTTGCCAGATAAAAGCCCTAGCAGAGGACTCACACTGCGGCGATGCTGAGCCTTATCACAGACATGCAAATGTGCACTAATTAGCACTAATTATGGCTTCCCATCTTTGGAGTTACACAAAGAATGTCCAAATGTTAAGGAATGACTTTTTCTCCCTCAATTTTCTCAATTACTTAACAAGGGTAATTAAGATGTTAGTGTTCAAGACTGCAATTGTTCTGCGTGTGTTTGTCTCACAGACAAGATGCTGCGATCGAGTCCTGATATTGAAACATTATATTTAATTCTAAAATAATCTTAAGATGGTGAAAGTTCTGAGTGTGGTAAAAGAGAACTTTCGTGAAGTGACAAGCTCTCAAACTCAAACCTCATTTCTGCTTCAAAGCCGTGGTCAGCTCCTGAAAACTGATCGATGACCTGGTGCATATGAACATCAAGTGCCACTTCTAGACACTGTGACCTTGCATTATTTCTCAGTAGTGCTTGCAAGCAGTGTGTTCGGTGCTCTGCCAAAGCCATTAGCTTGTCCATCCATTGCATTAGCCCATGGGTGAAGCTGTCTGTTGCCAACTTCAGCACAAGCACTGCCTGCCCAGACCTGGGAAAATGGACATGCAGATTGTGATGACAGATTAGCAGAAAGGACCAAAGGAAAAAAATCTTGAAAGATGACTCTAAGAATGCACACCTCTGCCAACACTATGAAGAGTAGTAATGTTTTCTTAATAAAGCTAAAATATAATCCCCATCCAACTCCGCTGGATGTAAAAAAAAAAAAAAAAAAAAAAAAAGAAAGAAAAGAAAAATGGAATGACTTGTGGACACTGAGTATGGTGTAGTAAATGTCACATAAGAGTTCAGGATACCTGCCGCTCATGGAATTTCCCGAATATCATGGAAGCTGTCAGGCAAAGTCAGGAAATTTGAGTGTCCTATATATGCCCTGAGAATTTTTCAAATAAATTAATCTGCCTTTCTTTATAAGAAAACAATGTTTCTTTGATCACTGCACTCCTGTTTGTAAGTGACCTCAGGTTGTATTATAATAATTTTAAATCAGTATTTCCGGTGATTAATACCCCAGTAAGGGGCTATGTATCATACTTGCCAACCTAGGAATTGAGCTTTTATAGGCTTTTATAAATTTGTAGTAAATTTTTAAATTGGTTTTCACCCCCGTATATTTACTTCTATGTTTCAAAACGTTAGCAAAGTAGCACAATTTCCACTTGAGTGGATTAAGTTAGTAGTGGTGTTGCCTAACTTAAATGAATGGGGCTTTTTACTTGCAAAATATATTGTGCTGCAGTCATAAAATTGCCAGTTATGTATTTTTTAAGCAAATAATATAATTTTGGCCAGCGAATACCACTATATGGGTAATAATCATAGCTATCACTTTAACATCACAGCCCTTTATTTGTTCCCTGAGTTATATAAGTACAATGCTAGTCTAGCCTAGTGTTGACTGGAGCCTAGAGGAGTTGAGATGCTCAGATGAGAGAGGACTGGTGGGGCACATGCAGCTCTCATAGCTCAAACAGCTGGTGTGGGTTATGAATGAATTAACTGTCCTCACCTACAGTGACAGCAGTTTCCACTGAAGGTAATGTTGATCAGGGAAATATGCTGAAATGTATACGGCACGCTTGTTAACGTTCTGTCTCGGGCTTAAGAGTCGTTTTAAACATCAAAGTTTCCAGTAACTGTTTACAGACACTGCTGCCATGTTTGGAGAAGAATCATTTTCAGGTTTGTTTTCATGACTGAGAGTGCATTAGTCTCTGACAGAACATAACAATGCACACCTGCAGCAAAGCAGTGGCAGCCCGGCACGCTTGAGAAAAAAAAAAGACCGCTAAAATGATCATAATAAGGATTTTTTTTTTTATCTCAGAAATTTGAAACTACAGAGCCCACCTGGGGTCAGCTGAGAAAAAAAAAGTAAATCTATACTGTACTCACGGTTTACAAACAACGCTCTCAGATTAATAATCCTTCAGAATACAAAAACAAGCCCATGGATTTTTAAACTGTACCCGCAATTTATGACTCCATGTGCACAGATTGGCAAACTGTGCCTTTGGATTATGAAGCCGTGTCCATGGATTTGCCCTCAAAATCCAAGGGCACTGATCACTCCTACAGGCTGTCATGGTACTTCAATACATGAAGACTGTCCTGTGATCCACTACTGAAGACATCTTAGAAATCACACACAAGTATATACAATCTGCATTTTTTTCTTTTGGAAATGGTTTTTTATTGCCTTACACACTAAGATGTTAATAAATAAATAAATAAATAAAATTCAGACTTTTTCCCAGTTCTCTCCCCCTTTTCTCTCAAATCCCAGTTCTCAGGAGGTTATAGTATTTCTCCTAGTTATTTGGGATTAGTAGAACCTAATAAATATAAAAAACTAAGCAATATCTTTGAACAGTGAGTAGCTTTCCCAAAAAAATGATGTCCTCATACGAGGACATCAGGACTTAATTTGCTATAAAACAATAAAGTCACTTTTGTGTGACAAAGTAGACACCTGTTTATTTTAATGC
The DNA here is from genome assembly GCF_902150065.1 of Myripristis murdjan. Taxonomy (NCBI): domain Eukaryota; kingdom Metazoa; phylum Chordata; class Actinopteri; order Holocentriformes; family Holocentridae; genus Myripristis; species Myripristis murdjan. The sequence goes on along the minus strand of NC_043999.1, from coordinate 27,561,160 downwards.
CTAAACTGGGCAAAAAACAATTGTAAACAGTGCAAATCATCTCTCCATAATCCACAGTAAATTCACTACACTTCCAGCGATTTTCACGTCCAGTTCTGCTAGATTATGGCCTGGGTTCAGATGCATGCAGATGGTGTTGTGGCTCAAAACGTGCAGGACAGCAGGACCTGCAGGTTGGTGACTGGTTAGGTGACCCCTGCTGCACAGGCTCACTATTGCTATCATCACTGCTCTGCTGATCAGATCTATCATCACTGCTTTGCTGATCAGATCTATCATCAAAGCACTGCTGACCAGCATCTCCAGCGACTGCAGGATCATCAAGATCAGACAAATCTTCCACTTCAGAGTTGTCCTCCTACTATTGCATTCAGCAGTCTTTCTGCTCTTGACAGAGTAATGTGCCCTGGAAATTAATTGCATAAGAATAAAACTCTCCATTTTACTTTTACATAGGTTCACTTTGCATGAACAAAGTCCCGATGTCCTCATATGAGGACGTCATGTTTAGCAGCATGGTAGCTAGTTACAATTGCTGAAATTTGTCAAACTTTTATGCCATTTCAAGCAACAGATACTAATAAGCATAAATACACAAGTTTCAACCAAAAAATTGGAAAAAGGTTTTGTACCTTGCCCACTTTTGTTTAGGGACCTGACCATAGAAGAATTTTGCTGATATTCCCGCCATCTTGTATTCTTACTTTTTTGTGTATTTTCTTTATGTTACCACTAGGTGGTAGAGGAAGTGTCCCCAAATGAGTACAAAAGGTCTAAGTTCAGCAGAAATACGTATTATGGTGCAGGGAGGCCAAAATGTAATGTCCTCATATGGCCATGATTTAGAGGACCATACTAATGATTAGGCATGTTTAGTGTAATATCTACAAAATGTGTATACTTCATATTTCAAAATTAACTCTCCGAGGCTTCAAACTTTCTTATACCACCTTAATAAAATTGTTCATATAGGTTTTCCTCAAAGCAGCAGCACTGAGTTTTGATGACTGAGTTTTGAACAACTTTGTTAGCTGCAGAAGCTGAACACTGTAAGGTGAGTATTTCAAGCAAAAACTAAAATTTAAAAATTGAGAGATTTTGATGATATTGAGAAATCTTTAGTACCCTGGTATGGTTTGTAAAATGTTTTGTTGCAATATAAAATGTGTGGAAAAAATGTGTAGTTAACAGGCTGATCATTCAAAATCACTGGTGTGGTCCTTTAAAATGCCATGCTCTCAGTCAGAGCAGCAAGGCTGAGGTGGGCGTCATGTCAGGAGACGCCTTTCGACCCCTGAATGCAGGTTGGAACACCAATAATCAGCAGCGTGAGCATCAGGAAAAGCAAATGGCATATGAAATTACAACCTAAGTCACAAATCAACAATTCTGTTGGACACAATGTTAGTTGTTTGTCGCCTGTGACCCTCGCCTGCCTCTTGGGTCTGAACCTCAGCCGTGGAGAAATGCCGCGTGAGACCATCCGAGGCTGTCGTCTCAGCCTGAATTTTGTTAACACCACAGAGAGACCTCGGCTAACGGGAAACGCAACGACTTCCCTAACGACACGTCTCCATGGAGACGACCAGACATCACCTGGAAACCCTCATCGTGGTGCCTGGCAAGGAGGACAATTTCAGGCCATTTCATTGCACAGACACACACACACACACACACACACACACACACACACTCACACAAACTCATGCGGACAAAGTGTCGCTGGGTTACACATTCTTGAAGGCTTCACACACACACACACACACACACACACACACACACTTATCTCTGCACTCCTTTTCCTCAGAGGTAATGAGCACACATTTTGCAGTGCAGACAGCCACAATTGGGACTATTTGTGCAGGCCTCTCTTAGCTAATCTATGGGCTGATATTGAGGGGTAATCTGCAGAAATAAATAGCGCTGTGTCTCCTTCACCATGCACTGGCTTATCCACTCATTTCCTTCCTTTATTGTAATTGAGAGGTAGCACTATCTCCCATGTGTAAAAATTGTTTGGCTACCCTGGAACCGAGCCAAACCGACAAAAAAGGCATTGTAAAATGTCAAAAGTGTGTCAGTGTCAATGGACAAATCATTTTTTCTCTCTCCGTGAGAAGCTGATTCCTGGGGGAAGTGGACACTGGCAATTTCTGAGTGCTACATGCTTTCTAAAGTTTCATGCCAACATGAGTTTAGTGAATCCGAGGGACACTGCCAAGGATTTGATCCAGCTAAAATATCAGCGACTGCTTCATTTGTGAAGCTGGCCTAATCCACATTTCTTGATGTGAGCTGTTCAGAGAGAAGCTTTAAAAGTTTGAGTGATGGCCCCACTTTAAAGAGCTAACTAGGAAATTTTTAAGAGATACCGGCTTACAGGGCTCTTGGGAAATGTAATTAACAGTCCCTATGGGGGGCACAGGGTCATTGTTGGTCACACCGTGGCGTAACTTCCAAACAGATGCTTGGATATCCACCAAATTTAGTGGGAAGGCTGGCCGTGGGCCAAGGAAGGAGTGGCTTATTTCTTGCATCCCTTGGCCATAGTCATCACAAAACTTTGATCAGGTCTGTCCTGGGCCACAGAAGACCTGATTGACTTTTCAGGCTGTTCAGTGAAAAGTGGGACGTGGCGTATCACAAACAGTCACAGAACTTCCTAACAGATCTGCATAGCCCCACAAAACTTTGACACCAGGCTTGTCCTGGGCTAAGGAAGAAGATATTACAGTTTTTTCTGAATGCTATCAGTAGCTGGGTTTCCATCCACCTATTTTTATTCGCATTTTCAGAAATTGCGAAAAAAAAAAAAAAAAATTTGATGGAAACACCAGAAATTTGAAAAACGGCCGAAAATTCGCAAAAAAGTTTTTACGCTTTACATTTCTCAGCGTATCGATAAAAGAAAATGCGACTTTTTGCTGTGGAAACAGGTTTTGCAAATAAACGATGACTGGACCGGATACCACGTCACACTTCTACGCTACAGTCTTATTATTAGTTATTGTTATTATTATTATTAGTCTCTTATTCCTTATTTAGGATGGTTCAGTATGAAGTTAGCGCTGCCAAAATAGTAAGCAGACTTCTCCCAAGAGCCGACAAGTTCAGCAGGAATCTGTCCCTGATCAGCTGTTGAGTGTCAGTGTTTGTTGTTGTTGTTCAGTCGACACACAGACGCTGTCTTATGATGTCATCTCACGGCGCACTCTTCTCCCAATAATCGCAAAACAAAACTAATGGAAACAGGCATAAATTTGCATTTTCTTTTGCGCATTTTAACAAAATTCGCTCAAAAATTTCAATATATTTGGATGGAAACCCAGCTAGTGATTCTTGAGGTACCAGCTCTGAAACCATGAGCACTTCTAATGCATACTGGCTGATGCATTTACCGAGTGTGTTCTTTACTTTACACTCAGTTTGATATTTTATAACACACTTTTTGCGAAACTGTAAACACAACTCACCACTTTATGCTCAGTTTGCAGTTTTAGACCTTGGTCTCTGCATCACTGCACTGTTTTGCCAAGTGCCTTTCCACAGTTAAACAGATCAACACACCTTTATTCACTTGTAAATCGGAAAGAACAAGGAGGACAAGGAGGAAGAGGATGAGGAGTTGAAAAAGTAACATGAAGTCTAATGGGCAGACCCACAAAGAGGGTGAATTTTTGACTAATTTTTTCTGTTCTTTTTCACTAGTCCAAATGTTTTTGTGTTACAGTAGACCATTTTGAGAAAAAAAATGTAATGATAATGAGAAAAAAGTACTGATAGTGTGGAATACACATCCATACTTTACACATTTGGATACATGTGTGTCTGTGTGTTTCCTTCATGTATGACAAAAGCTCACTGCAAGCTGTGGCCCTGCATAGAGAAAAAGCAAAAGCCAGAAATGTTTTTCATTTCTGCTGTCAGTGTGTAGCTGGTGATTCATGTGTTTATTCAAATGAAGATGTGTGTGTGTGTGTGTACTGGACTGACTCAAAAACACCAGTTTGAAAAAAAAAGAGTTTGGTAAGAGATGTATAATGTTTTGCTGGCTTGGTGATTAGTTTTGCAAAAATCGCCTAGAGTTTCAAAGACAGTGCCTAAGGATTCAGAAAAAAATGCACTGCAAAAATTTTTTTGTCTTATTTCAAGTCAAAAATGTCTTATTTCTAGTCAAAATATCTCATTACACTTAAAATAAGACATGATCACCTCAGAAGTAACTTGTTTTTAGACAATTTTCACTTGTTTCAAGTGAAAATTTGCTTGTTTCATTGGCAAAATTTGCCAGTGGAAAAAGTGAAAATTCACTTGAAATAAGTGAAAATTAGCTAGAAACAAGAAACAAATTTTGCCAATGAAACAAGCAAAGTTTCACTTGTTTCAAGCAAATTTTCACTTGAAACAAGAGACAATTGTCTAAAAACAAGTTACTTCTGAGGTGATCATGTCTTATTTTAAGTGTAATGAGATATTTTGACTAGTAATAAGACATTTTTTACTTGAAATAAGACAAATAATCTTGGTAAGATTTTGAGTTTTTGCAGTGTGTAATTTCTCAAACTAGTAGGGCCACACCCACTTCCTCTTAGGCCACACCTACTTCTTATTCTTTTTTTTTTTTTGCAGTTTTTCCAAACAGGGCCTTGTGTGGTGTACTCTGACTCATTGAATAGTCTGAATCTGACAAGCTGATTCAGATTCAGATTCATTCTTTATTTTCCTCCATTGAGGAATTTCAGATAAATCTTGTGGTTTTTTTCTTTTTTTCAGAATGGCGGTCTGTATCTTCAGAGGGGTGGGCGTTCGTGTATCATGGTCATCGCTCTGCAAGGCAGGTTGGGACTGCACACCAGCTATTTTAGACGATATGATGGTGATTTTCAGGAGCTTGGCTGGTTGACACATGGCCACGCCCACTTCTTTTTGTGATCTTCGTTTGTGAATCTCATACCATGTTGAGTGAATGAACAACTCTCTGCCAACCATCGTTTTTTTACATTCAGCTCCCTCACATGGCACTGATCAAAGTGTGTGTGTGTGTGTGTGTGTGTGTGGGGTGGAGGTTTGCACCATTGGTGGGGGGCATGTTGGCTTGTTTGACATTAATTGATTGTTAAATGTGATGAATGAATCAAACTTCGAGGCAGGTTTTTCTCAGAGTTTGGACTGAGCCGGTGGACTGTAAAGGAATGATTTGGTCACTGCTTTTGAGAGAACACATCAGCTCCATGTTGTCAGCCCTCTGTTCCTCGTCTGGAGGCAGGAGGCAGAAAACGCTGGAACTGTCCTCACACACACACACACACACACACACATACACACACACCCTTAGCGCATACCACCTCATGCTTCTTTGTGTTCAAATGAGACACATCTAAAGGCCGCTAATTTACAAGGAAATGGCGTGCCCGGCTCTTTGTCCTGCTTCCATTAAGAGTGTATGAGAAGGTGGTGGGGAAGAGGGAGCAGGCTAGCAGGCTGATCTGAGAACCACGGCTCTTTCATGTCTCCGGTCTGACAAAGTAGCACTGTCGCTGCTCAAGCAAATGGAAGATATCACAGGCATTATATTGCTGATGCTCATTAACAGCAGACAGCCAAGAGAAAAAATCAACCAGCACTCTGATACACAGCCGTCCATCTCGCTTCAAAAAAGTCGAAGCACAAATCCTGGCAGAGAAATGAGAGAATTTAGAATGTGCCTTTGTTATTTGATTTTGCCTAGAACAAGCAAATATGATGGAAATATGGCTGCATGTGCTGGCAGATATGACATGCGGCATAAATATTTGCTTTGCATTGGAATGTGTGTTCCTTAAATCACTTATAATATGTATACATACATGTCAATATGTCAAATTCTAACTTACGTACGGAGACAAACTGGGATGTATTTACAGTTTTATAAAAAGCAATAGTGATGCACTGCATATAATATGGACATTCTTTTTTATGGTTTATTTGAAAAGGAACAACACAATGTACACAGACCAATGAAAACAGCTGTCCATAGTGTTTGTAGCAGATGTGTTTATAGCAGATGCAACACCCATTCCCGAGAAGGGCTATTATAAAAATGAGAGATTAAAATGGAAAGAATTTAAATTAAAAATGAAAAAGGAAGAGGGTAATCTGATAAGAGCAAAATACAAAAAACACACATTTATAATAAAAAAAAAAAAAAATTAGGGCTTTCAGTGTTAAAGTGTTAAAATAATGTGGCATAAAACATGTTAATTTCTTTTTCTGAATCACAGTAGTATTTTTTCTTTACTTCAATTATTTTTATTTTATTGATTGATTATTTGATTTTTAGTAATTTTGAATGTTTGTCCCACATTTTACATTGCAGCAAATCATTCTGCAAACCATGTGGGGGTGTTAAAGATTTCACAACACATAATCAATTTTCAAATTTTAATTTCTGGTTGAAACACTCACTTTATAATGTTCTGCTTCTGTGGCTGACAAAGACAACACTGTTCATAACAAGGTTGGCATTTTCAAAGCTGCATGGAACTAAAAATGTGTGGCTTGAAGCTCGCGTTTCCCCGGGGGGACTAATTTCACAACAGTGCTGCCGCTTTTCCTAATGTGGAGGACTTTATCACACTGATGGAATATTGGAGTGAAGAAAGTCTCAAGTCTCTGAAAGCTCATTTTCATATCGAAGTGGAATGATTGGAAACCAGTGGTTGAGAGAAAAGGGAGGAAACATTTTTTCAGAGTTCTAAAATATGACCGCTTGCTTCGGGAGAAGATTAGCAGAAACATGAAGTGTATACTGTACATTTAGTAAATAATACACTGCATATGCATAATCACTGGTATTGTCCTATAAGGTCACCCATAGTTGGGTGAACAAGCAGCACCGTGTCCTGCAGAGTGAAGACTGTGTAGCTAACCTTCACAAAGTGATTCAGATCGTGGCAGTGGAGAACAACGACACCACTGGTGTCAGTTTTCTGAAAGGTTCTTTTCACTCGGAGAGGCTCTCAGACATTTCAATAATCATGCACCCTGTGTCAGCTGGAATTAAAGGGTATTAAAGGGAGGTAAAAACAAAGATGTCACAAACATCCTGCTGGGAAAGCCCTTGAGCTGTATTTGGCTAGCTGACTCTGGTCTAGCTTGGTGCTAATAGAGGGAACACTGAAGGCCAAGCCAAGCCAAACACACTCGATAAAGCTGCACAAAGCAATTTTCTGACCACTAGAGGGCGTGGAGCGTACAAACTCTCCTCCCCCTGGCAGAACACTGGCAGTAACCAAAATTAAAGAAAGAAGTGTGTGCGTGTGGGTTTTTATTTTTTGTTTCTTTGTTTTTGTATTGTTTTATAATTTTCACATTTTGCTCTGCAAGGCTCCTGTTGGATTACTTTGATTTTTTTGTTTCACCGCTGTAATTTGAATTTGTCTGGTCTTTCATGTGGACAATCACTGAACAGTTCAATTGGCTTAACTTTGAAGAGGCAGTGTGAATCAAATGTTCATTGTATGTCTTCTGATTTTAAAGAAATAACATAAAAGACTGTGGTACATTCTTTTAAAAGTACATTTTTTACTTGATAATAATTTTGTTCCTATTCAAGCCATTCTGTTAAGAACATGTGTACTAACCAATGCTTTGGAATCGTGAAAAAAAATGTGGTTAACCATGATTAATTATGGAAATTCTTAGAGTAATCGTGATTTAAAAATGATGATGATGCTGATAACAACAACAACAACAACAACAACAATAATGGTTTGACAGTCCCTGTAAAAACAGCTTCTATGAGGTGACATAATATTGTGTGGGGAGTTTCCTTGTCATGCTGCATTACAACTATACAGAATCATTTTTTAAGAGGTGAAACATGACTAAAACAAAACTAATCCAAAAAAAAAAAAAATTATGCAGCCATGATAAAGTGGCTGACAATCTGTGGTTTGCTCTGCACAGTAGTATTTGTGGCTAGCTGTGCAAAGGAAGGGTTCTTCAACAGAGATATTTCTGTAATCCTCCTCCTACTAATACGTCATGTGACCTCTGCCACCTCCCTGCAGAGCTCTGTCCCAGTGGCTCTGCTCCCTAAATGTAATAATTACACCTACGTGCAAGATGATAAATGTACTGATGCGGTGGGAGTAAACCCTGCAGCAGCGAGTGGTCTTGTTAAATGGATCTCTGCCAATTGGCAGGGGAAGGCCCCCTAACCAGGACATTAGGGCTTTCTAGTTCATTATTTCTCTGTAGAACACCATAAAAAATACAATGCCGGTCATATTTTACAAAAATACATGACACAAACTCAATACAAGTTTTTCGTTGTCTTTCTCTCTCACTCTCTCTCTCTCGCTGTTTCACCACTGCAAGAGAACTTTGAAGCTAGAGTCTTTGTTATCATATTATCATACTCCAGGAATAAGCCAATTTTGTGAACTTGAGTCAAGTTATTTAAAAAGCTTTTTATGTTAAAGGGGGTGGAAGGTGTGCTATCAAGGAAGTCATAAGAGAGCCTGCATAGTCAGCTGCTCACACTCTGTACTTTGGCATCATGGGAAAGAAAGATTGACACAGTGTCTTTTACTGTAACAATGCACCTCGAGTAGATATATCACTGGATCTATTTTCTCATTCAAACTGTTATATTTGGAAAACTTAGCCAATAAAAAAATAAAAAAATAAATAAAAAAATACACCACTACTTCCTCATGTGATTCTCATGTGTTATATTTGTAGCTTGTTCATATTTTAGTTTGAACAGTTTTAAAATAAAATAAAATAAAATAAGTTTCACTGCATTTACTACAGTGCTACAAGTGCTGTTAGTGTTTTACAGTCATGGCGTTAGGACAAACTAAACCCTAGCGCTTTTGTTTTGGTGAAATGATCTGATCTTGAGAAGTGGGTATCATTTTGGTTTCCTGTTAGTTTGGGGCTTGAAATGAACTGTTGTGCAGAGCAGTGTGCTGGTGGAAACAGGCGTACGGAGCATTTGGAAACAGTCATCTCAGTGCTGAGAAGTGGCTGTAAAACACCGTGTCTCAGACAACAAATCCAGTGTGTGTTTCGGTGCAGTCATGCTTTTCTTGGTGATTACAACAAGAACCACCGATGGAAACGGCTATAAAACAGAAATATCAGAAATCTAGAAAGACAAAATGAAGACTGAACAGAGACATGGCTTGCTGCTTTATGTTGCATTCCTGGCATTTTCAAAGCAGATACAGTGCTACGTTCTGTACTTTATCACCTGCAAGACAATAACTTCTAGCACTCAGTTCTCATCCCTCACCTGCAATAATGCTTATGAAACTATAATCCCTGAATATGGAGTCTTCACATATGACTAATATAAATAGAAATATGGTCTACCCTCTACAGTAAATGTCATAAGTAGCAGCTGCTTTTGCTTTATTTGCCCAATCAAATATGTGCAATGAAATATGCATGTGTGTGTGTGTGTGTGTGTGTGTGTGTGATGGCGATGATGATGACTGTGTGTTTGTGTGTGGTGATTAAGTGAGTTTCTATACCTTTGTTTGTCTTTATGTGTGTGTGTGTGTGTGTGTGTGTGTGTGTGTGTGTGTGTGTGTGTGTGTGAGTGAGTGTGTGTGAGGGGGGATTGGAAAAGTCACACTTTTAATTTGGTTCCTTAAACCTAGTCATCTTTTATGTGACCTGTTATTAGAGCCTCACAACAGCAGTGTGTAGTTTTTTTTTTTTTTTTTTTTTTTTTAGAAAAAAATAATAACTTACTGTAGCAATCATTTCCAGATACCCAGACCTTGTTTCAAAACATATACAACACTGGACAAAACCCTTCCCTAGCCTGATCTTTAGACTGACTGACTGTTAGTTTAGCCATAGTTTCGCAGTGGTAGCTGATTTCTGTGGGCGAAGGGATTTGAATCCAGCTGACCGATCACTGGCGACTGAGATGTCCAGCTGCCGTGACGGAGCTCTCAGCCGGCACGCTCGCTGCTTAGGCCGGTATGCAGTGCAATTTCAAATCAGCCTTAGCCACTTTAACTACCTATAGAAATCAAGTCAGTGTTTGTGCTTTGTGCCATGCATGCCAAGTCAATTTGTTGGTGAAAGGGCTCATAACAAATACAAGAACTTTCAAACAACAGCTGAAAACCAATCAATTTCAATTCAATTTTATTTATTTATATATCCCAGAATCACAAATTACAAATTTGTCTCAAAGGGCTTTACAGGAAAATACAACATCCTCTGGTCTTAGACCCTCACGTCGGATGAAGAACAACTCCCTAAAAAAAAAAAAAAAAAAAAATTACATTAGGAAGAGTGATGCAGTGAAGTCAGTCCCTGGAACAGAGCTAGAATCAGCCTTAGTTTGTGTCCAGCCTGTTGCCTTACCCTCGCTCTGTCATGAGCCTGAGCAATGTGCTTGGTAACCCACTAGCAAATTTGCACTATGCGGTAAATATCTTGGTGTTTTCTTTGACACCTCATTGAATTTTTGTCCCAGATTAAGTCCTGTCCCACCACTGACACTTTCAAATCAAATTTAAAGACCCACATTTTTTCCTTTCACTTTTCGATCAGTCAGAGGGCGCCTGGTGTCAAGTCCATTCTTAAATGATCTCTAACATCCTCCTTTTGAGTTTTAATCTGCTGACAGTTTTATTCAGTTTTTACTGGTTTTATTCATGTCCTCTTAACTTATTCCGTATGTTAGTACTTGTTTTTCACCATTTTTTGTGCATATTTTATACTTTCGTCTTGGCTTTTCTGTATTACTCTTTTAATCCTCTACATTTGTATTGTAAAGACCACGTGTCCACAGCAACCTAAGCTGAATATTTACTATTTCACGTCACTTTCACATTCCATTTTCTGTGAACAGTAGAATGACGTGCTTTGCCAAAAAGCTCTGCCTTTGTCTCATCTGTCCACAAAACCTTCTCCCAGAAGGATTGAGGCTTACTCAGGTGCATTTTTGCAAACTCCACTCTGGCTTTTTTGTCTCTGTGTCAGCAGTGGGGTTCTCTTCGGTCTCCTACCATGGCGCTTCATCTCATTCAGATGATGACGTCTGGTCCGAGCTGACACTTTTGCACCCTGAGTCTGCAGGACAGCCTGAATATGTGTGGAAGTTGACTGAAGATGTTTATCCACCAATCAAACTATCCTGCGTTGCATTCTATCGTCAATTTTTCCAGGGAGATTAGCCACAGTTCCATGGGTTATAAACTTCTTTATTATAATACGCACAGTGGACAAAGGAACTTCAAGATCCCTGGAGATGGTCTTGTAACCTTGAGATTATTCATATTCTCAGACAATTCTTGGCGCTTCTTAATTTGGAGCAAAAAATATTCCCCTTCGTGACAAGCTGGCATGACATGCTCGCAGATTTGTCAAGGTATGTGCTTTCACACAATACTACTGGCTTCACACTGTGTTAATAAATGACCACGCTACACCCTGTGAATATCTGTTAATAAACTTGGCTGGAACTATAATTACCTTTCATTATTCTCCATTATCTTTCTAATATTTTTGGGGATTGATGTCCTGCTTAGGATTGTCAATGGGGTTGTCAGGATTAGGCGTATAAAATGTAAGCTCTTTACATTTAAGCCCAGTTTGTGGCAGCCACTGCTTACATTTCATGGTTAAAAAGGTTTAAATTTACAATAGATCAACATATTGTACTAAAAGTAATTAAATATTACTTCCATAAAATTTCAAAATGTACGTGCCAGCCATGTTTTGAACCTTCTATTTCAAGTACACAAGGTCTGACAAACATGTGAAAGCTTGGGTTGTCCTCCTGAAGGCTCACCAGGGGTTTTCATGATGGCATGCAGTCTGGAAGACACAGTTTCAAATCTATAATATCTACTACAGAGGACTCAGGAGGATATGTGCATATAAAAGGATTTATTTGTGCACTAAACAGATATAAAGTCTCACAAGAGAGGGCAAGGCTTGAGAATAGAACCCTGATACACAAAAGCCAGAGCTAAGAGAGAAGCTCAAAAATGTCATTTGTACATTATCCACTGTCTCACTAGCTATATTTCCACTCATTTGTCAAGACAATTTTAATCCAGCGTTTGAAGAGCTGCAAAAAGGAAAATGGATAGAATTGCACCTTTGCATTTCCATCAAATAGACTAGCAAAAAGGTTTCCTGAAGGTATAACATGGTGGTTAGAAAAGCAAATAAAATACACCTCTAGTTATGTGACAAATGCACTTCTACTACAATTTCTTGCATCATTTTTTTTTTTTTTTTTTTTTTAATTTTAAACAGGTTCCTCATCCAGCATGTAGTTTGTGATTTTGGGAAATCATGATACATTGTCATAAATTGTTACACTTGGAATGGAGGTTGAGCCTTTGTAGTTCACCCCTCACTAAGTCCCGCCCAACTTGGTTACTGTTGCTATGCCTGGCAAGCTTCTGCACACGACGTGTCAATCTATGGCATTTTCAGTGATATCAGTGAAAAAAAAAATTCTGAAGTAAATGATGGCAAAATCCTGGAATAATAGTTCTAAAATATCAGAGAGAAGTAGACAGGAGGGACTACAATATGCATTTGAGAGCTATCTTCACAATATCATTTGTTACTGGAGCATTGTGAATGAATAAAGTTCGGCAGCCAGACTTTTGACCAAAACAAAGCATTTTTCACTCCAACCCTAGTCTCACGGCACTGGCTCCCCGTCTCTTTCAGAATTCATTTTAAATTGCTTCTAATCACATATAAGGCTCTGAAAGATCTGGCACCAGTGTATATAACTGAGCTCCTCACACCTTACAGTCAGAGCAGGTCCAGAGTCCAGGCTAAAACCAGAGGCTGAGCGAGCCTCTGCAGTCCTGGCTCCTCAGCTCTGGACCAGCCTTCCACTGAGCATCACATCAGCCTGTCTGCATCAGAGTCTGTGGCTGCTTCTAAATCTCGTCTTAAAATTCACCTAATACTCACCTCTCCCAACAACTGATCATATTTTCTTCCTTGTTTTATGAGCCATTTTCTTGTTTTGCTTCGTTGCTTACGTTTAAACTGTTTAAACTCTATGAGAGAAAATTAAAATCAAGGGAAAAGCTCACCGTCCTCAATGCAAGCATTAGGTAGCCCACGTCTTGACAATTAATGTCCAGAACCAGCTTATACACAACCATGTTCTTACACAGCAAAGTATGACTGTCATATGTTTTAGCCCATTGCCAGCGAAACCATATTATCCCGCGCATCAGGACATTGCTCAAACATCGTGGGTTTGATCTATAAACTGGCGGCACAACGGAAAGCCTTGTGACAAATGCAATCACTCCGTAAAATTCAGTCACTCTGTAAATTTGGCTTAGTTTAGGCAGGGGTTTCCTCAGGTTTTAAGTTAGCTAAACCTGAGCTAGACCTAAAGTGGATGTGTTTTGTGGCAGGCAGGCAAACCTCAACATTAACCGCTGTACTTTGATTAGTCTGTTGTACTTACTACTGAACCACTATGTTCTAATGTGCCAGCAAGCCTTTCTGTTGAAGGTTTTCGGCAGCCCCCATGATGTTCCTGTGTTTGGACTGGCGTAGGGAGAGCAGCTACGGGATTGGCATACTCGGGAGCTGGCATTCTCCTCCCAGGCACCACCACCTCCAAACTTTGAGAATATCTGCTGTCAGACTAGCAGGTTCCATATGCTCACCAGCATTTTCTGTGTTCTGAAAGCTTGACAGGTCCCCCATGCCAAGTTTCTAACCTAAGATTGGACAGTTGCCATTCTAGGGAGGGGCTTGGTTGATTCAGTACATCATAAATCTCATTAAAATACATGGATGGACTCCCAGCTACAGACAGGTCATACTGTACATTTCACATGGGAGTCCAAACTGCAGCGCTGGCAGTGTTGGTGTCATGTTCATGTTAAAAAGCCTACACAACAGCACAAGGTCCGTCTGACTCATCAGCCAAAATATGCTTTGATACGGAGCCCAGGAACCTATGGTGGCTCCTGCCCTGATCAAAAACTACACTTCCAAATGTCCAACAAATTTACATGAGAGGGCAGACTAACAGTTTCAAAGAATAATTAATCCTTTCAAGCCCCGAAGCTCTTGAGCAGACTTTTATTTTCAAGGCCAAACTTAAACTGTATTTTATTCTACATTTTTCAGTAATTTTGTAATAATTCTTGTCATTTAATTTTAATTACAGAATTACAATAAGTAGAAAAATAGTTTTCTGGTAATTAACTTTTTTGCTGATTTTTTTCCTTTCTTTCTTTCTTTCTTTCTTTCTTTCTTTCTTTCTTTCTTTTTTATCTTTTTTCTTTTCTTTTTTTTTTTTTTTAGAAATCAAGTGAATTCCTTAAGGATTCACAGGTTAAAAATTTAAATCACAAATGAATTCCAGAGATCCAAACATTCAAAAGGCCTGAGAATGGAAAAAAAAGAAGAAGAAGAAAAAAAAAAGATTGCAGCGTAAGCCAGGTCTCTGGGACTGTCCAGCACATAAATGCTGTCAGAGTTGTCTTGATATCCTGCTCTTCTCTGGAGGAGGAATAGGAGACCTCCAAGAAAACCCCATTCATGCACCACATTGCTTTTTTTTTCTTTTTTACTTCTCTTGTTACTTAAAACCAAGATACAAAAGAAGCATGGCCTCCATAACCTCTTTTACAGTTAGCCTGACGTTATGTCTTGAGGAGAGATGGTGCATGAGAGGGGGAAAAAAAGTGAAGGAAGGAAGAGAGAGAGAGAGAAAGAGAGAGAAAATGGGGTCCTAATCCAGTAGGGACTCCCAGCAAATACCTGTCTCTGCCATGTTTTTATTGTTTTAATAACGCCAGCATTGCGGTGGATTTGTCCTGATCTTGTAAAATTATAAATATTGATTTTGTGATGGCAAAGGGTGGTGGAGAAGGGAAGGGAAAAGCTGCCTTCTTCTAAAAGCCTGGATAACGGCGCCCAGATCCCAGTTTATAATGCACTGAGCTGTCATGTTGATGGAAGTGTGGATCAGTGTTGATACTGAATTTCCTGCTTAACCTCTAAGGAGAACCAAGCTATAAAGATTTTTTTTTTTTTTTTAGATTCGGTTTTGTGTCATGTTCTTGCTTTTCTCGCACTTTGTAATTCCTGCCATTTATCTCTTTGTTTCCTTCATATGTTCCTTCCTGCCATATTTCCTGTCTTCCTGTCTTTGTTGCTTCCTCTTTGTCTCTGCACATAATCATTTGCAGGATTATGTGCAGCTGTGGCATGGCTGATTGGACAGCTGACCAAACCTTTCAGGGTGTTCATCTTTTGGACTTATGTTGATCTATTCATGGTTAAAAGCAGGGCTCCCCCGGATGATTTGTTGCCGAGGGCCCCCCAGATGTTTAGGAAAGGCACTGTGTGCATACATGAATGCAATGTGGTTTATGTCTTTGTGTGCAGCGGGGTTCAGTTCAGGTTAAGCTCTTCCCATAGACTGCCATTTATCAGTTCTACAATGCATATGTAATCAAACATGCCATAGAGGTGAAAGACACTCACTGAGGCATCCCAGCTATTCAGCGTTGAAATTTGGTAAAAAAAAAAAAAAAAAAATGTTTGCTGAAGGAAACAGTATTGTGTCAGCAACAACATTTAAGAATTAATGGCTGAACAAATGTTACCAAAATACTGATGATTCAAAGTTGAAGTTATAACGAGATGTACATGAAAGAACTTGATGTCTCCAACCTCATTTAAAATGTAAAATGTTCTGTTTTGAGTTATTTGTTATTATCATTATCATCTGCAGTGTTGTTAGTACTTTTTCTGAATGTCCAATAGTGTACATTGTTGAAAAACTCTATACTCAATGCTGAAAACTAAGACATTGAAAAAGCCTTGTGATTTCTATGTTGATTTGGTTTGCAAAACTGAAACAAAAATCAACAAAGATTCACATGACTGATGATATTGACTGACCTGTGGATAAAATAAAATGAAATAATGGCTGGGCAGATCCTTTTTGAATAAAAGTCCCAAATCTGCCTCATACGTCAGTGTATCTGGTGCGCATGCTTGCATATATCTCCCTGCATGTATGTGCCCAGTCTTGGACATGTACTGCAGCAGATTTGTAAAAGCTTCAAATGTTCCAAATGTCCTGCCTGCCAGCATCTTCTCTTACGAGTCCAGGAGAAAGTCTTCACTCTGTGGCCAGCTCCTTACCAATATTCCTCCCGCACAAGAAAGAAATGCAGGTCACCTGATGCACTTGACCTGCTTTACCTTTGCTGTGTTGTCTTTCATAGGGTTTCTTTAGCTGTCCTGGCCTGTGCTCACCTTGAAGAGGGATATTTGGCCAACTTGACCTGTTGCCTCAGAAGCTGTGGCTACTCGGAAGCACTTTAAACAACCCAAATATTGAAACAGCGGGATGTAATCCGAGATTTGGAATGGGATACATTTAGTTAAATGTTTGCCCAGCCTCAAATCGTGTGGGGCGTTGCCAAGTGGCTCTGAGACAGATGATGCCGCTGGGCTGGAACGATGAGAGAGAGACTGGGAGGGAGAGTTGTGGGGCATTTGGATAAGAAGGATGGCTAGACAGAGGCGGAGGGATGAGAGTGAGGAGAGAAGAGCTGTTGAAAAGAGTCATTCATGGAAGGATGGATCGGTGGACAGGCTAACTGTGGCCATGGAGGGATCGGCAGAATGAGTTTCAGAGGCAGACGTTTTCAGGCTGGGCCCATATGTGCTCTTGCAACACTCCAAAAGCCTTCAGGCCACCTCCCAAAAAGCCCTCAAACTCGTCCCTGAGCGCCTCCTGCTGTGACAAGGACAAGGTGGTTCAGCCACCTGCGCCTCGCACACAGTCCTGATGCCAAAACTCTAAAGCCAATTATTTGTGCTGTTCTAATCTGTTGAGTTTTCCCAGCACAGATCCCTGAGAATTTCATGATTTGCTCACTCTTACCTGAGGGCATTTCATTCAAGTTGCATTATTATTTCCCTTTAAACACCACAATCTGCAATATTCTCTAAACCTATATGCTTTGGCTGTTGGAGCTACATGCTCCATTCACTAAAAAAAAATCTCCATCTTAAACGTCATACTCAATCCTATTTTTTTTTCTTGTATGTAAACAAGGTAAAAAACAATCCAGTCTGACAAGAATCCCACTTGTTTCACATGCAGTTAGTTTTAGGAGTTTTCTCTTGAAACAAGTAGAAATACAGTATGTTGAAACAAGGCATAATAAAGCTGTAATGTTAATGTTTTTCTGCCACATTCCAGAAGTAAATTTCTCACTTCCTATTCGAGAATGTTACAGCTTGACAGGCACCAATCCCCAGTGAGATGGATCGTGATATTATTTAAACTGATTCTGAACAAACAATATTTGAAAAATGTTTAAATAAAAGGGCAAGGTACAAGACTGTGTGCATATTGTATATTCAGAATGAAAAAAAAAAATACTCATTCCTAACATTCACCCCTGCTGATACTCCCAAAACGTCTGACTTGGAATCATTCCAGCGATGAGACAGAAGACAACAGGACTTCAGAGATCTGCTGTGTGTGGCACACCCAGGGCCACTGCTAAGCTTTTGGAGGCCCTAAGCTGAACCCCCTCCACCCCCACCCCACCCCATCCCCTCACCCTCCCGGAACGGGTGGGTTTGGAGGGTGGAGGGGGGTCTGTTTTAATTTTTGGGAATTATTTTATTTTACTACCAAAAAAGAGTGTGCTTTTAATTTAATGACTAAAATGTTAATGACTAAAATACACAAGTGAAATAGAAATTACCTTATTAATTTGGACCAATTAATTTAGGTAACAAATACGTACAGGCTGTTCACATTAACTTACAAATGACGATGTTTAGGACGCTGCAGTCTCTTGCATCAGCCTCATCCACAACAACAGAGTACTTTTTACCACGGATCTTTTGTAGCACAGAGGAGATATGTTGCTCAAACACTCTGTATGTAGTGTTAGTGTATGTTTATGAGTTGTAGAACATAATAAATTACCTTGAAGGAGTAGATGTTTACCAGTAAGCTTGACTCAAATAATTTAGCAATATGTTAAATTATTATATGTTTTTAAATTGTAAATTACTTATGAATGACTTACTTACCAATGAATGAGCAGTAGTATGCATGTGATAACATAGATTGAAAAATTAGCCAAAGTGATACCGCTTCTCTGAATAGACAAGCTAAGCCAGTGGGGGTGGGGGTGGGGTTCTTTTAGGTAAAACATTTAATTTGCTCAAATTGAGTAAGGTACACAATTAATAAAGACAACGGTGGGCCTTTTCAAATCTAATTTATACATTTTTTGTTATGAAATAATGTTATAATTATCATGACATTTTTTTATTATCAACCTTAATTTTTGGGGCCCCCTGCAGGTACTCGGGGCCCTATGCGCTGTGCGTAGTCTGCGTGTAGGGAGCGGCGGTCCTGGGCACACCCTCTGCCTGGTGAGCCACCAGGACACCCAGTAAGCAATGGAAACTTTCTTACCTCACACCCTCTTGGTAAATCTAATCAGCCTAACCATCTACACATTCTTATTCTTTCCATCTGCATGTATGCATGTGCAAATAAAAATTGTGGCCATTTGACCCATAATTACCACAGCTAACAGAGTTGGATGAGCGTTATGTTTTCATCCCATTCTGTTTGTTTGTTTGTTAGCAGGATATCTCAAAAAGGTGTGAATGGAATTACACAAAACTTTGTAGAAAGGTTAGTCAAGGGCCAAGAAAGAGCTGAATAACTTTTCATGCTGATTGGTCCAAAGGGGGCTTGGCAGTTGGCATCGCAGATTACAACAAGACATTTAACTTACGGTTAATGTTTAACACATTAACGTAACATGGCAAAACATGGTAGAACGCTTAGTGATGGGGCAAGCAAGAGCTGATTAGCCTTTCACAGTGAAACACAAGTGTGGTGGGTGTGGCCTATCACAACAAGGCGCCTAACTCCAGCACAGAAATAGTCCCTCAACCACATCACCCTCAAACCAAATCAACCATACACACATAACTGTTTGAACTTATTAAACAAAAACATGACCTTCAATTAAAAGCATGAAAAGCAAGAACTGGCAAAAGTTTAATTTGGTCAACTGGAAATGCCATATTTTTAGAACTGCATAGAATTAGTAGAGCTATGCACTCTACTGAGAGCCATCTTTCTAGCTGTTGTTTTGATTGTTGCTAATGAATAAAGATGAACACAAATGACCTCTCTCATTCCATCTTGTGGGGCCTAGACCCACAAAGCCAGACCTATGAGACTTGAGTGTCTTGTTGTTGAAGTCTGGCCCACTCAAGACTCGGCAGTCTCTTGTCATTGAGTTTTGTAATGTGCAAACCTGTGCTGTTACCTCATCCGTAAGTTTGGCACCATTTTTGGATGCCCCAGTGGCTCACATGGTACAACTTGTAGCGTGTACCACATATCAAGACTAAGTCCTTACCTCAGCTGCCAGGGTTCTATTTTGGACCAAGCCCTTGGCTACATGTCATCCCCTCTCTCTCCACTGCATTTTCTCTCTGGCTTTATTGGTGCTATCAACTAAAGCAGAAATACATTTTAAGAAATCTTAAAAAAGGGGTGGCACCATTTTGATCCAAGTTGGGATTTGGTAGTTTGGCAAATATGAGATGTCCTGCAACATTTGGTCGTGTAATGGCCTTCTGGTGTAAGATACACAAGAGCAGATACCCTCTGGTCCATTCCAGTAGCAGATTACAGCACCCATCCTGGAGAGCAGTTTACCCCAGACACAAAGGATCCAAGACACGCAGCCCTGTGAACGCTCCACCCAGCTGAGAGCAGCCAACCAGCCTACATTAATCAGATCCGACTCACATATCTCAGCCGCTTAATTGCATAGAGGAAAATGTCAGAAAGCAAATGAGTCTAACATGTCAATGTGTTAATTCTGCTATCGATTTCATTGACGCGCCACTCACTCCCCCAGCTCATTAAAGCGGACCTGCATAGGTACACAGGCCTTCTCCCTCTTTCACACACACACACACACACACAGACAGGCCCACTCACCCACACACACACAGACAGGCCCACTCACCCACACATATACACATGCACATACACATCCACATCCACACACACATCCACACACACACACACACACACACGTTACAGTTCTTCTTTTTGTAGAATGAGTCTTGCTGGATTTCAGTTTATCAGACAAATTTTGCCAGTGTCATGTTTTTAAACTTCTGTTTGACAAAGTTTCAGTTTCTGCGAGGTGTTTTGCTTGCCTGTTGAGCCATGGTGGTTATACCTGCTTATACCATGGTCAGGGGCAAAACTCCTTTCTGATTGGCAGGCAGGTGTGTGTTAAAACTATATGTTCCACATGTAGTTTGGCTCAAGTTGAATCCCCGCTTTAAATTCATCCACTACCCAACTTGTAACCATAGCAACATTAAAAAGCACAGCTGTCAAAGCTTACTAGTTATCAACTGCAGCAGCACAGCTGAGTTCTCGACTCGATAAACTAACGACCAGGAAGGAAAACACACATGCTGATTTTAGCATTTCTCTCACCTGACCCTGTTGTAATTCATACTGTGATTAACCGGCTTGGTTGTAAATTCTTTGTAATGACAACGGTAAGCTCTAGCTTCGTAATTTCCAATTTTGAGTGCAAACCTTTCATCAGAAACTTACGAATATGTTTACTTTAAATTGTTGGCAAATGACACTGATATAAGCTGGATTCTCAACAAGTAGGTGTGTGTTAAACAGTTCAAAGGCACTTTGGGACACATAGCACATCACGTCCAGGAAAGAGCTATCAAAGCAAATCTAACAGCTTTCACAAAGGGGATATGATTTAGTTAGGGTGTTATATCAACTGGTGAGAGAGAGCAGCAAAATCGACACATAACAGGTCACTAATTGCTCGCTAAAAACATACAAAGAAAGAAGGGACAGTGAGTAGTGCAGGAGTCCAAATGGATGCTACTGAACTCAGTGTGCTACACTGCAAAAACGCAAAATCTTACCAAGATTATTTGTCTTATTTCAAGTCAAAAATGTTTTATTTCTAGTCAAAATATCTCATTACACTTAAAATAAGACATGATCACCTCAGAAGTAAATTGTTTTTAGACAATTTTCACTTGTTTCAAGTGAAAATTCACTTGAAACAAGTGAAAATTTGCTTGTTTCATTGGCAAAATTTGCCAGTGGAAAAAGTGAAAATTCACTTGATTTAAGTGAAAATTAGCTAGAAACAAGAAACAAATTTTGCCAATGAAACAAGCAAATTTTCACTTGTTTCAAGCAAATTTTCACTTGAAACAAGAGACAGTTGTCTAAAAACAAGTTACTTCTGACGTGATCATGTCTTATTTTAAGTGTAATGAGATATTTTGACTAGAAATAAGACATTTTTGACTTTAAATAAGACAAATAATCTTGGTAAGATTTTGAGTTTTTGCAGTGTAGGATTGTATATTTTAAAGGGTGGTAAACTAATTTAATTGTCATCGCTGGGTGTAGTAGAAATCATTATGAAACTATGAATGCATGGATCTGAAGGCCTTTCTGTGCAGTGTTTCTTATGCTGTGCTGCTCAACAGCAAAGTTAGCAAGGAAAACATTTGCTGTCGTGTTGTTACAGTACTAGTTCCAACCAGCAAGGAGTTTTCACTGTAGCTGGTTAGGTTTACTGGTGTGGCAACATGTTACTTTCTGGGAATGCTCAGCCATCCCTGCTGGAGTACAAAAAGCAGCTCCTAAAACTCTTTCCTACAGTTTAAAGGCCTGCTACACTTTAATACAAACTTTATTACAGTTATTAACTTTTAGGAAGTCTCAAATCTTGGTGGATAATTAAGGATTAATACTAAATAATAAAACCCCCATTTTTACTGGGTTTACCATCCCTTTAAACTGGCATGTGGCTAACATTCATTGTTCAATACAGATGGGCCTCACACTCAAGTGCTGGACGACTAATGTGCACACTGGATGAAAACATCTGCGTGATGTAAAGTGTGATTTGTTGTACAGTTGAATCCCTGTCTTGTCAAAGTTCAGATGACAGCCGTATAGTGGTTTATAGTGGGATTTTCCCATTGGTACTACTGACATGGCGGCTGTATGCTCAGGACCAGCCTGCTGCTCACACAGTGTCAGCCAGCATCTCTTTTCCACCAGGGATTTGAACCCTCAGCCAGGTGACAGGGTCTGGTTTGCTTGTGGCTGACGCCTGGCAAGCTTGTGCCCCAACTCTCCTCTTCCTCCTCTTCCTCCTCACCACGGCCATTACATTACTACTGCACTTAGAACAGACCTACACTTAAAACTCTGCACCTATAGGACCTTAGCAGTGTATGTGTGTGTTTGTATGTGTGTGTGTGTGTGTGTGTGTGTGTGTGTGTGTGTGTGTGAAAAGAGAGAGAGAGAGATAGAGAGAGAGAGAGAGAGAGAGAGAGAGAGAGAGAGAGTTTAGTGGGGGGTAGTGGTGGGGGGGCTGAAATGGAAATGGAGAAAAAGGTTGGTTGTCATAGCAACTCTGTTTTTCAAGGAGAGTCAACCATTCATTTCCACACTGAAGACTGCAAGGGAACACTTAACTCTGTTCTTCGCCTAAGGATACTACTTTAAAAGTCTCTCTCTCTCCCTCTGTCTCTGTCTCTCTGCCTCTCTCTCCCGCGCTGAAGTGTCAATCTGAAGTGAAACATTCGGCTTTCGGCTGCCACTCCAGTCCAGAAGCTCTTTTGTTCTCTTTCGGTCTCTCTCCCTGTCTCCCTCTCCCTCTCTCTCTCTTTCTCTCTCTCTTGCTCCCTCATTCCTTTTCTTTCTTTTTCTTTTATTGTTCCTGTGCGTCCCTCCATCTCTTTCAATTCAAATCAGCTTTCTTGGCACGGCAGGAAAGAAACCTACTGTGTGTTGCAGTATAGTATGTACTGATGTATTATTTCTATGTGTCAGTTTAATGTGTTAGCGGCATTAACACAGGTCTAATAGCAATTACAAATAATTGCATAGTGTAAAATCCTTTTCATGTTTTCTTTCTCTTCTCCTTTCTCACCTTGGGTAAGTCTCTGTCAAATGAAATTCAGTAACTTTATTGGTATGAGAGCTTCTTAGAAACAACTGTGTCAAAGCAGTATACAAAATGTACATCTTCAAAACCTTCAGAAAATACTTTATTCATTGAATCCATAGCAAGATGCCAAATTATTTGAACATGTGCAACACAGTGGCACATAGCCGCTATAATAATGGATAATAGTGGATGATGTCTGTCCTTCCCTGCCTTCTTCTTGTTGAATGTGAAACATGCTCTGCTTTGTGAAGGCGTCTAGCATTGCATCATAACTATATGCCAGCGGCGATCATTCCTAATGCTTACCTCTAACTGTGAGCAGCTCATATTTTATTCAGTCCAAAGTTGGGAAAAGAGAAAAGGGAAATATTGGCGTGACTGATACAACAGTGTGTCTGGAGTCGTGCACCTACTGTCAGAGTCAGCATCACAGTTAATCTGACAGGAGGCATTTGGTTTCCCACTGGGGGAGGCAGACATTATCATGATAATACACCTACAACTTGTGGCTACAGGTGCATAGATATGGTTTACACCTCTTACTACACCTGCACTGTTCTACTGTGCTACGACTACTATGATACTGCTGCTGCTACCACTACTACAGCTGCTGTACTGTACAAACAAGGGATGTCCCGATCACGTTTTTTTTGCCTCCAAGTCCGAGTCCTGGCCTGTAAACGTTGGTAGTTAATATATACTATTTTATTCTCATTTATTTTTAATCGCTAATAGCCCATATATTGTTAATGTGATTAAAAATAATAACAATAAATATACATATGTATATATATTATTTATCCAATACCTGATCGGGACATAACATCCGAGTTCCAATCGAGTCTGCAGTCACGTGATCGGCCCCGATTTCCGATCACGTGATCGGATCGGAACAACCCTAGTACAAACCCTATTATAACGGCTATTATTGCAGCTACTACATAGAAATTGAACTGAGTAGAATTGGCATGATATAGAACAAGGATTTTCATTTTTTTTTTTCCTGTTCTGAGCCCCCAAGTTGACTTTCAATAAGCCATGGACCCCGTTTTAAAAGGATTTTGCTGTTTGGTTTACGCTTAAATGCATCTTAATATTAACTGCTTGTGAAAGGCATTTGAACACAGCTTGAGAAAACACAACAAATCTCATGATCCTGCATCACTGATCTGAACCTACATTATTTTAATAATTATAAACAAATACAATTTTGTAGTTGTTTTAAACTTTTATTTTATTTTACTATTTTTGCTACAAAAAAAAAAAAAAAAAAGTGTGCTAATGTCCTAATTTTGTCTAATATGCTAAAAGCCTTCAAGTATCTCAAGTATCTCAAGAAATTTCACGACGTTAAATGACTCCTCATAGATTTCCTGCATTGTATAACAATTTCTAGGGAATAATTTTGCTGACCTTAGGAAGCCTCTCAAGAACCCTGAAAACCAAGGTAAGGGGAACTTGCCTTCTGGGACCTTCTGGCAGTCATCTTTGAGAAACAAGTTGAATAACTTGGCACTTCCAGACTGACAAAGAAACAAAAGAAGTTTGTGGGTGGATGTCTCTGTCATGGTGTGCCCGGCTCGCAGAAACAACGATGGGGGACGTTAAACTTAAAGCCTGTGGTGGTTAAGTTCTGCAGTGGGTGGACCTTCATCAAAAGTTTGAACTTAGACAGCTCAAACACCCACCTCAGATTCAGGACCTGGTCCAACCTTTTTTTTTTTTTTTTTTTCAGATCAGACCCTCTGTGTATACTGGTGGTTTTCAAAGTTACCAACACATGCTTTAATGCACAAAATTAATTAAAATCATTGGCATGTTGCTAAGTTATCAAAAATAAATGGAAGCTAATTCATAGCCCATCTCAGACTAACATTATTATTAGGTAGCCTTAGCTGATCTTGTCAATTAATCCTTATTAGGTACTTTGTTGGAAACAAGGTTATTGTCTTGTGATGAATAGCAGTGATGAACAATACCAGTGATTTTACTTGTTTGGCCCATTTACTAAAATTTACACACATTTTACATTGCAACAAATAATTTAGCAAATCACCTGTGGGGTACTAAACAGCATATAAAAACCTCTCGCTACTCAATTATAATTTTTTGGTTGAAACACCCACCTTATAATGTTCTGCTTCTGCAGCTTACAAAGTTGCAGTGTCAACAGTGTTGAGTGAGTGAAACAGTTTCACTCTGCCTAATCTCATGTCATAAAAACAGTGCTGCTGCTTTTAGGAAAACTAATGTGGACGACAAATGATGGAATACTGATGTGAAGAAAGTTTAAGTTTCTCTTAAAGTTCATCTTCATCTCGTACTGGAATGAATGGAAAACAATGGCTGGATAAAAAGGAGGCAAAATGATATCAAGTTCTAAAATACAACTGCTTACTTTAGTATATACATTTTGTCAATGTTACATTAAACATGCACAGTCACTGGTATGGTCCTTTACATTAACTCAAAATTCCAGTGGCATTCAATATATGTGTGATGGATTGATGAACACATAGATGGATATTATGAACTCTCTAGAGTTAATTATGTTGGAAGCTAGCTGACTTGAAGCTGATGAGTGTGCAGCCTCTTATGGTCTTTCCATTCATCTGTGGCAAACCATTTTCTGTCCATTTCCTTGCAGAAATGCACATTAGCAAAACAAGCCAAGCAATTTGACTGGTGCACTTCATTTTGAGTCAGTCATGAAATGTGAGCCCTACCAAGTGCCCACCAACTTATAATGTCAGTGACTCAGAGGCAGGACTGCCCACTGGAGGCTGCAGTGAGAAAAGTCTGAGAAGCTCACACACAAGTCGCACACACATGCATGCACACCTTTAGCACACACACACAAAAACTCAAAGCACAAAGCATATGTACACACCTTTATAGTCAATGGTCTGCTCACACACACACACAGACAGACACACACATGTATATGCAGACGGGGAGAGCCGCTGGCTGTTGCTAACAAAAGCAGCTACACACTCTCATAATTGGATTTCATTGTGCTTGCTGGAAGATCTTTAGTATATTTGTGTGATATTGTCCCTATTGTTGCCTTCTCACAAAAGCAGATCAGCTGCTTTCAAGTTCTGTTTGTCTCCATATCATTGTGGCACTGACACTCACTCATACAAACATCCACCCACACACAAACACCACCCCCATGTCTTACTGTCTGTCTATGTCCTTTAAAGAGAAATAAGACTGAGTAAGGTAATAAAATGAGGAGTGGCAGTGAGAAATCATGGCAGTCACTCGTACCTCCAAGGATGTCTAATCAGGGTCCCAAATTAACACTTGCCAGTTGCCAAATGCAGGAACGTTTAGTGTGGTGAATAAATTATGGAGACCACCACTCTGGCCAGCAGAAAAAAATGAATTTCCTCCACGTGCTGGAGAAAGCTGCTGGTTAGCTGTCACTTCAATATGCAAGATCTGCTGAGTTGTGTGTGTCGTGCGTGGTACGTAATTGTGTCAGTCATCAAACCGAGCAGTAAGTACATGAGGTCTGTGTTGTCCTCTGGGCAGCTGAAACTAACTCAGCTATGTGGTGATACGCTGTGTGAGTGGAGCCCCCAGGAAAGAAAAGAAAAGAAAACAGGTGGATTTCAGGTCAAAGAGACTGCTGCTGCCTCGATCAATGCAATGCCCCCTCCTCTTCTCATCCACCGACACTGTCATCGAGGAAATTCCATGAGAGGTGGTGATACAGTGACTCAGGTGCTCCAAGAACATGGCTGGAGTTTGAGGAGGGGGTTATGTTTTGTAATAAAAGAAAAAGCGCAGAGGCAATTCCTTCTTTGTTGGCACTACAACTATGAAGCTGGAGAACATCTTGATTCACGAGAGCTCAAAATGTCACCATGATTGTTGCATTTTAGCGTTGAAAGAGTTTCTGCATACAGTTAGTGTCACTGTAATAATAATAACAATAATAATAATAAACTTTATTTCTATAGCACCTTTCATACAAGAATTGCAGCTCAAAGTGCTTCATAATAAAAAGAACATTTGAAAACCTTGAAATAAAACATTAAAAACAGCACAGGATGGAATTAAAAAGAAAAGGCTAAAAATGAGAACTTTGAAATAAAACAAGAGATGCAAATAAAACAATAAAAGACAACAGTGTGGAATAAAATAGGATACTACTTTTATTACTGTACATGAATATAAGATTAATTGAGAAGTGCATATAATACCTGCAAAATAGTAATAACAGCAAATTTCAAGAGCAAAAAGAAATTTCTTATTTTTGGCTTGTAAAAAATCTGTCTAGCTGGTAAATTTAGTCATCTACCCGCTATCTTGGCAGGTAAGCCAAAAAGTTAATTTTGGAACCTGTGCCTAATACATTTCATTCTTTAGTTGAAAGAATATCATTTTAGAAAGCTTAGCTGAGGTTAAGATATTCAATAAATACTCTCACCCTTGGAAACAGGCTCATTAAAACTAGATTGTTCTGGTGTGGGTTTTGAAAATCATTGCTGCTGTTAATGTTCTAGGTAGCCAAAATTAAACATCTTTAAATTTGGTCATTTTCATGCCAAGATTTCATGCCAAAATGAGGAATATTCAACGTTTTCCTGAGCAGTTCAGTTTTGTCCCTGGATAATACTGCTGGTACTCCTCATAAAAACATAATCACACACACTACAAGATGTGACAATGGAATCTATTCAGGTTATGAGCATTTCTATAGACAACTGGTGTAGTAAAAATCGGTCATTCAATAAATATGTTATCATTCAAACTGCGTCATCAGAGATGGGGGTTACCATCCCCCTTATTAGCAAAATGACCGAAAAACATCCACCTTGTTAATGTGCCCCATCCTTTAGTAGCAGAGAGAGAGCAGGGCCAGAGTTTAGTTGAATATGTTCATCTAGTCTGCCTGACTCATTGATCCTTTATGTTATTGAGGTTTGTGCAAGTTAGAATCTATGAATCCGACCACGGCTAAAAAGCCTAGCTTTGCTGTGTATTGATAAATCCACAGTGCTGTCCGTGGTGCTGAAACAGCAGATGGATTTGTAATTGCACCTTTTTCTCTCCATCTCATGCTTCCATCTGTGACTTTTGTAACAACATAAGAAAATAGTTCCTTTTTATTTTTAAAACAGTCAGCTTTTTTAGACAGTTTCAGGCTGTAGAAAATCAGTTACCTGCATCAAAACTTAATTTTTGTTTATTTAACAGATTAACGGATAACGCTTAACGGATTAATGCAGTAATTTAGGCTTATGGTTATTTAGGGTTGGGGGGGTTAAAGAGTAACACACTCAAAATGGGTGAACTATCCCTTTTCTGTTTGATGTCTGAACCTTTCTGTGTTAGAAAAGAGAGGGAACACAACAGAGGGAAAAAGAAAAAAGGGTTGGTCAGAATCAAGTCTGCCTGCCCCTCTTCTGTCCATTTATCCCTTCCTTATTTTTCTCTAAAGGACTCCAGTGGAGGAGTGAGAGGACACAGCTTTGATCATTTGTTTGTTTGTTTGTTTGTTTGTTTTTGCATCGTATTTTATATCCATTCCCTTACCTGCATCTGTCTCCCTAATGGAGCATGAAATCTACTGGTTAATCCCTCACAGCCTCCAACCACAGATAGTGACGGCTGCTCGGTGGAGAGGCCGCTCTCTGCCCTGGCTCTCCACTCTACACAGGGATTACTTAGTAGTAGTATATTTTCTTTTTGTGTGTTTCAGCCGCTTTCTCATTCTTGTTCACCCTTCCCTCTCTCTATTTGGCTGTCAGTCTGAAGCAAAATCATATATGTGCAGCTGGCAGTGAGGCTGGCAGGTCGGTGGGGCTTTTTGCCTTTTTTTTTTTTCTTTTCTAATTGTTTAAATCCCTCCTTGTGATGTGTTTTTAAGCGCCGGTGAAACGTAATTGCCTGTCAAGTGTCTCTTTTCCCGCTCAGGAGGGAACAAGATGTTCACACATGCACGCGTGCACACACACACACACACACACATACACACTCTTACCACGGTGGTGTCAGCAGCCCATCGATTTGGAACAGTTATTGTTTGATCTATTTTTGGGCTTGTTCCTCTACTGCTACTACTATTGCTGTTCCTGCTTACCTCTACTACTATTACTGCTACTATTGCTGTTACTAGTGTTACAACTATTGCTATCTACTACAATTACTGTGACTACTGTCACTAGTATGCCCAATGTAGTCTCATAGAATTTCTACATCAAGTGTGAAATGTAGAATGAGGCCCATTGCCAGCCCCTAATTTTAACTGAGGACATTTTTAACCCATAAAAACCCACACCCATTTTAACTTTTACTACTGAAAATTAAACCCAGGACTGCCTCAGGGAAGCTTGAATAACATTTTTTGGGGAGGAAAAAAAAAACTACATACCATACATATTAACTGTTAGGAAAATGTACCATACACGGTAGACCGTCTTTAAGTGAAGCAGTGTCTTGTGAAATTGACTAGAGTTTCATCAAAGTTTGTTTGAGTAATAAGTAGGCTGTGGGGAATGGTTAACTCAGGGGTTGAAAAGGTCAAAGGTCAAGGTCACAATTAAAGTGTTGCAAATGTTGTTTTGTTTTTTGTTTTTTTTTTCAAAAAGACTCATTAGCTCCCAAAACTTTACAGAATTTTTAATGAATTCAAAAACACAAGCAAAAAAGAAAATAAAAATGATTCATTGCATGGTTCTACACATACTGTACATATAAAAGCATAAGTAAACGTGATTAGTGCTCTTTCTCAGACTGGACTATAGGCAGCTAATTGTATTGTCAAAGGCTTTTCAAATTACAAAACAAATTACTGCATGATTCAAATATAACACAGTACCGTACAGAAAATACACCATAGTACTCCCAAAGCCTTGAATTTAGCTTTTTGTATCTGTTTAAGTTTATTACACACATTATATCAGTGGTCTGGAACCTGTGGCTCTCCAGCCACTTGACTTCTTTGCCAGAAGTCATATGGTTTTTCAACTGCATTTCAAAAAGAGCACAAATTAAAATAGCAAATTTCAAAATAAAGGTCTCTCTCCTTCTCCCACTCTCTCTCACACACTAAAGACTCATGAACATTAGGCAAATATGAAATAATATGAAACACTGATGGCTGATTTGTCAGTTTTTACAATGGTGAATCCTCAGGCTATGTATGACAGGCTATGACACTTTTTACAGTGTTTTTTTGTGTTTGTTTTGGTTTTTATGTGAGTCTGCTGTGTGTTCAATTGACTTTCTTGTTACCTTGAATACATTTGTCTAAAAAACACAATACATGTCCTGAATTTTTTCACCCATGATCAGAGTGAACACGGCCACAATAAGTTTTTTTTTTAAAAATGAGCTGCTTGGGAATGAATTAAGTCAGGGAGCAGTGTAGCAACCTGCAAGTATGCAAACAGAGAGAGAGAGGGGAGGAGAGCAGTAGTGGTTGAGCTAGCTAGACAGTGAATGAAGAGAGAGAGTGGATGTGACAAAAACAAATGTTTTGATAACAGTTGCCAGCTGATTTTTGATCAGATCAATTGAAGACAGCTGCACAAGAAATGCAAACCAAAAATCTCAGACACAACCTAAAGCCTGGAAAAATAAAAGTTTATTGTTTTATATCAAACTAACCTTTAAATTTACATAGCAAAAAACATGATTTTGAATGCAGATCTGATTTCTTTGCTTTTCACATTTTTAGATTCATCATATTTTGCAGTGTTCATATTTTTGGTTTATGATCCTACATCTCTTGGCATTTTAATGTTTTTAATGCTAACCCTAACCCTAAACCTTAATCCTAACCACTTCCTGCCTTACCCTAACCCTAACCCTAGAATTAGAAGTAGAAGAAATTGTAGCCATAATTCAAACCTGAATCTACCTAAACTCAGACCTTTAATAACCTCTAAATAGGCTGCGACAATTAAACAGTAACTACCAACAAAAGGTACAGCCAATCAGAAGAAAGGGCCTCAATCCATTGCAACATACAAAGGCTAGGGGGATCATGGGATCCTATAAAACTAAACCAACACTGACAGCTCCTGCCTCTGAGTCCCAAGCATCAGGAGTTACCACATTGTTATAATAACAGATGTATGTAACTGCTGGTCCTCGCAAAAGATAACCATTACAAATTGCATGTAGTTCTGAAATCGGAGAAGGGATAGATAACCCTAACCTTTCACCCAAATGCTTCACCCTAAAAAAACAACTCTAACTCCTAGCCTTAACCCCCACGCCCCCACCCTTTCCCTCACCCTAACCCCTACCCTTAACCTGACACCTACTCTAAGGGCCTTCTCACATTAGGCCCTGTTGCCAGTTATTGATTGCGTGAGGCGGCAATTTGCGGTTAATCGAGCTGCGTGCATAAAACGATTCTGCGGAGGCAGGAGGAAACGGGGAGGGGCGGTCGCATGATTTACATCATATCCACATTCGCGCGCTGCATGCATGACCGTGCATGTGCTCGTGCATGAACACCCGTACCACGCTGAAGCACACCCCCTCCAACCGTGCCAGAGCGAGGGAAGTGTACTGTACTTCAGCACGGAACGGAACGATCACACTGGTCAAATAATCCGCATTTTGGGGTGAAACGTGCTTGGGCATGGCACGAATAGGGTAATGTGAGTAGTTTCTAATACCCAATCCTCACCCTAAACCCAAACTCTGACAGGGCCAAAAACAGATACTAAAACATCCCTTAGCCCACAACAGAATATACCAACAATAACGAGCCCTTACATAAAATGGCCCTAATAGAACATTGCACGGTAAGCATGAGATAGAGCACCTCCTTATCCGTCTCCTTATTTCTTCCTAATAACAACCAACTGTCACCGACCGTTGCAATGGCATTGGGGGAATAGGAAGGGGCTACGGGGTGGTGGCATCTATACAGAAGCCCCATCAAGGGCCCCATCTCCCTAACAAGCCCATAGTAACAACTGACAGCATGTGCAGCTTATCTAATCTAATGTGATTTGGTGCAACATGTAAAGACTAAGAGGAGGAGGTGATTCCATAAGGCTGAACCAAGACTGACAGCTCCCGCCACCCAGTCCCGGGCACTGGGGTTTGCCCACATTAACTCTGAACCCGTGTCGAGGCGGGTTGTTCTTCGGAGTTGAGGCAGGTCAGACACGGATGTGGGCCAGTGCCTTTTCTCTCAGAAACTCACCTTGCGTGCTGCCTGTACTGCTGAAATTGGTGAGATGTGTGTGCTTTTGACACGTGTGAGATATCGAGTATATTGTTCTTAACCCCTAACCTTAACCTAACCCTAAAGTTAGCTTACCTGTAATTGTCACGAAGGGGACTTGCTTTTTGTCCCCGTAAGGGAGGTAAACAGATTTACATCCCCACGACATTAGTTATACCTGGTACACACACACACACACACACACACAATCAACTCGGATAACAAAAACAAGCTGAGCTGTAGATCATCTCCTTAAAGTTACAAATTATACCAATAGTTAAATTGATAAGTCACAGTGGTAAACCTAACCTCAAGCAATTAGGAGCCTGACTTCCACAAGATCTGACTAATCGCTCATGCACTTGAATTAACAAATAATAAACAGCGTTTGAATCATGCTATGCAACACTGTCAACAATTTGATGTGGTTTACTGTGGCTGATTTAATGCAACTTGCTGATTGGTTGGCCTGTGTGCATGTTTTTGTGTGCTGAGGTGTTACAAGTGTAATACGTGCATGTATTTGTGCGGACTTGTACATGGGCATTAATGTGCCTGTGTGAACACATGATCTTGTGAGCATTTGCGTGATTGATTGAGCTTTTCCTGGTCTGATTGGAGCTCTCTTCCTGACTGAGAGCCTCTCCATAGCTGCCTGCACGGGGAGCTCGACACGGGTTGCAGCCTGTCTCACTGGCAGGAGTGCAGTCACTTGTACAGCAGCCTCTTTCTGTGTGTACTCTGCAGTTAAATCAACTGTGAGTGCTGGGATATGAGAGCACAGTGAAATGCTCCGTCAAGTGAGGTTCAGCATTTTATAGCCAACACTCCACTCCAGCGGAGGGCCCGCTCATGCCTAAGAGTGTACTGACACCACCCCTTTTACCACCATAAAATCCCATTTAATTGAATCACCCGGCGAATTTAATAATCCTTGGAAGATAATCCGTTGGTTCTCTGTTCCGTGGACAATTTCCCCTCACTCGATCGGCTTTGTTTCTGAGTGAAATGGAGCGCTCGTCGAGCTACTGTTTTTGTTATTGTCAGATGCTTGATGTGGTGTGAGAATTATCACCTCATTCTTTGATATGAATCATCGCATACAAGTGGAGTGAGTTCATCACAAAGTCATTTGTAAGAAAAAGAAAGAAAGTTTGAAAAAAAAGATCAGGCTTTCGTTGAAACCGATGAAGTAATTACAGTATCTCCCAAAAGTGAGTACAGCCCTCACATTTTTGCAAATATTTTATTATATCTTTTCATGGGACAACACTATAGAAATGAAATTTTGATATGACTTAAAGTAGTGAGTGTACAGCTGGCACAGCAGTATAGATTTACCATTAATGTCTAACCAGCTGGCAACACAAGTGAGTACACCTCACAGTGAACATGTCCAAATTGTGCCCAGTTGTGTTGTTGTCCCTCCCTGGTGTCATGTGACTCGTTAGTGCTACAAGGTTTTAGGTGTGAATGGGGAGCAGGGCTGATAAATTTGGTGTTTTACCCCTCATACTCTGTCATACTGGTCACTGAATATTAAACATGGCGCTTCATGGCAAAGAACTCTCTGAGGATCTAAAAAATAGCATTGGTTCTCTTCATAAAGATGGCCTAGGCCAGGGGTCACCAATCATGTGCCATGGAGGGCCGAGAGGCTGCAGGTTTTCATTCCAACCAAGACCTCCACCAGGTGATTTCACTGATTAGCTCCTCCTCTCTGATACAAGGTGAGGTGATCAGTGAAGTCACCTGGTGGAGGTCTTGGTTGGAATGAAAACCTGCAGCCTCTCGGCCCTCCATGCCACATGATTGGTGACCCCTGGCCTAGGCTATAAGAAGATTGCTAACACCGTGAAACAGAGCTACAACACAGTGGCCAAGATCATACAGTGGTTTTCCAGTACAGGTTCCACTTGGAACAGGCCTCGCCAGGGTCGACCAAAGAAGTTAAGTCCATGTGTTCAGTGTCATATCCAGAGGATGGCTTTAAAAAATAGACAAATGAGTGCTGCCAGCCTTGCTGCAGAGGTTGAAGAAGTGGGGGGTCAGCCTGTCAGTGCTCAGACCATACGCCGCACACTGCATCAAATTGGTCTGCATGGCCGTCGTCCCAGAAGGAAGCCTCTTCTGGAGCCGATACACAAAAAAGCCCGCAAACAGTTTGCTGAAGACAAGCAGTCCAAGAACATGGATTACTGGAACCATGTCCTGTGGTCTGACGAGACCAAGATAAACTTGTTTGGCTCAGATGGTGTCATGCATGTGTGGCGGCACCCTGGTGAGGAGTACAACGACAACTGTGTCTTGCCTACAGTCAAGCATGGTGGTGGTAGCGTCATGGTCTGGGGCTGCATGAGTGCTGCTGGCACTGGGGAGGGAAACATGAATTCCAACATGTACTGTGACATTCTGAAGCAGGGGATGATCCCCTCCCTGCAGAAACTGGGCCGCAGGGCAGTTTTCCAACATGATAACGACCCCAAACACACCTCCAAGATGACAACTGCCTTACTGAGGAAGCTGAAGGTAAAGGTGATGGACTGGCCAAGTATGTCTCCAGACCTAAACCCAACTGAGCACCTGTAGGGCATCCTCAAGTGGAAGGTGGAGGAGCGCAAGGTGTGTAACATCCACCAGCTCTGTGATGTCATCATGAAGGAGTGGAAGAGGATTCCAGTAGCAACCTGTGCTGCTCTGGTGAATCCCATGCAATGTGAGGGGTGTACTCACGTTTGTGAGATACTGTATACTCCAAAGTTTAGAAATCTATATCTGAGTGAGGAATTTTCTAAGTAACAACTCTGATATAAGTAATTAATGGTCTCCCCCATATTCAAACAGTACAGTTAAAAGAATCTGGAAGTTTGTTCCAACATTGGCCAGTACATGCTAATTTTTATTTATTTATTTATTTATTATTATTATTATTATTTTTTTATACAAAACTAGAGAGATCACACACCCACATCTCTCTTCTGTGGTCACATTTTGAACACTGATGATTTCAGTCTCAGTGATCTCCCAGTTCACTGCAATCTGTTGCACAAGCCAAGGCCCCAAAACACACTACCAAGTAACACTTACTGAAGGCTGAAATGCAAAGTTCAAAGACATCAAGACTGATGCGGGTGACTTTGTATGGTTGTAAATCTTGAAATGTAACATTCACAGGCCAAAATTTAAAGGGATAGTTCACCCATTTAGAAAAAAAAATATATATATAGAATATTATATTCTATATAGATATTATTTCCCTCCTCCTCTAGCTGTTCTGTAGGACAGTAGTGGTGTTATCTTCCTCTCACTGTTACTGAGTGCTGGATACTGGCTGGATGTGCTACTGAGGTAGACTTACCCGGCTAACATTCTAAAAAATTACCTCCTTAATTCACTCAAACTACTATATAAAAGCAAAGTTTTAGTTTGATGATGTGTAGCAGAATTTTACAACCCTAAATGGCTTAAAAAATGTTAAGTATTCAAAAGTACTACTCAAAAAACTATCCAAAAAAAAAAAAAGTTATCTACGCTGTCATTCAAGGTGACATAGCCCAAATTCTGCAAACATTTAAGCCTTAACATAAATTACAGAGGCAACTTATGTGAAAATTATGGGAAATCTTATTGAAAGCGGAAGCATTTTTTGTTGCAGGCTGTAATTCCTGTCAGCAGTAAAGTTGGGTATTTTCACATGGGTGTCAGTGGAGTTTGAGTCGCTTTCAGAGCCAGCCTCCAGAGGCCATTCAAGGAGCTGCAGCTTTTGGCACTTCTGCACTGGCTTCACGTCTCGGCGCCAGTGTTTGCTGCCTGATTCAGACACAGAGAAAACACAAGGAAACTGACATTCTCACACCTCAAGTAAGATCAGATATGAAATTGTGCAGACTATGCAGTGCTAGAGTTAAAGTTTGACACAATTTTAAAACTGTTAGACAGTCGGAAAAAAATGTCTGACTTATCAGAACATGTCTTCACACATCAGATAGAGAGAATGGGATTATTAAAATGAAATCTGGGCAAATCCATTTGATTTATTCAAAATCATTATATATTTAAAATGAAATGACTCCCCCAAATTCAGGAGTAAATAAATACAAATGACCAAAAAGGCCAGAAAATCAGCAAAAATTATTGAAAAAATTAAAGACCAGAAAATGAGTTTTATAAAAAGAAGAAACAAGAGAAAAAATGGGAAAAATGGCAAAATGACTGTAAAATTAGCAAAACAATTCCTAGAAAACTACCATAAATAGAAAAGAAAGAATGAAAAATGAATAAATAAATAAATAAATAAATCAAAGAAAAATAGATTAAAAAGAAAAGCAAAAAAAAAAGTTTCAAAAAAAGAAAAGGTTTATCTGATGAGCAGGTGAAATAAGACCTTTCAAAGCATTAAGGGGCCGTCACATCTTTGTGACGGCCCCATTCATTTCAGTTGAGATGTTCCATTCATTTCAGTTGAGATGCACGTCAAGGCAGGAAAAAAGAATCTGTATGTTTCCTCGCTCCGTACAGAAGTTCAGCCTTGGTGAACTATGACACATACCCTGCTTTTGACAGTGACTTTTTAATGTTAGAAAAAAGTGAGAGTATGAAAATGTATACTGAAATATTTTCTCTGTCTCTCTTGGTGGTTTTGTGAATGGTTTGGTGTGACTAATTGGAAGTGAACTTGGTGGTCACATGGTGAACTGAATGCTGTTTAGCACACCTGGTGCCTGTTGTTGCAGAGAGCAAACCTGAAGAAATGGCTGTGAAAGCTGTCATTTGCTGTGCTTACTTGCAAAATGAATGAATGAATGAATGAATGAAAGTGTGCAGTGATCACAAGCACCTCAAAGGAATACATGGCTGTGCACAGGGCATGCATACACACACATATGTGCATACACACACATATGTAAGTCCCATTATCTACAGTGTGACGAACAGAAATCCACAGCTTTCCATCTTGCTATCCTGAATGTCATTTCCAGCAATGAAATGTTGTCTTTTCCTGTTGCCGAGGACAGAGGAGACTGAGAGACAGAGCTATTTTCACTCACACGGTGCCTGTAAATTTCCTGAGTTATGTTCCCCTCTTCACTGTAGCTTTCCCTGCTGTAAGACAAAAAGCTAATCAAAGGCACCTGCCTTCGGGGCAGGTAACCCCGGCGTGAACTAAAAGAGAGAGCAATATCATTCCATCACTCAGTGTGCCACATGCTCGCTCTGCCTCCCTCTCTCGCCCTCCCTCTCCCCACCTCTCTGGGCTCTGAGAAAACATTAGTTCTCGTTATGGAAATTGGAGGGAAATTTCCTTTTAATGGCCTATTAATACGCAGTTTCTCTCTTTTGTTCCCAGCTCACTCGCTCACACTCGGATTTGGAGTTGAGGAATATTTTCTCATTTTCTTCAGAAGGGTTAACATTTTGCAGCAGCGCAGTGGGACAGGAATAAGCAGATGTTAGTACTTTAATTAATGTGTTAATCACAGTGATTTAAGGCATATACTAATATGTAACTGATTAGGAATTAATGAAGCTCCTACCTGAGAAAACTATTAATAATACCTGTTGTAATGTACTAATTCCTTAAGAACTCATAGAACCAGATTTGCTAAGAGAGATGCTAACAGACCTTTTTCACAGCAGCCATTTCGACATAAAATAAGATAATGACATTAATGAAGGTTCTGTTCTGTTTAGGTCTGACAGAACCAGGGCCCTGCTATTGTCCATGCTGGCTCCCTGGAAACTCTGGTACAGGTAACTGGAACAGAACCGTAATGTCATGAGTAACACCTGTGTTTACCCTGCTATTTCAGGTCAAAATGGCTGCAGTGAAAAGGGTCTGTTAGAGACAAATTAGCGATCCCTTGTGCCTGTGAGGGTGCTCTATTTAGCCCCCAATCTATTAACCAGCCCAGGGACTGGAGATGCACATTAGCTTTTAACTAACCCTGATATACAATGCGTCAAATTTGTTTTGAGATTTTAGACGCACCGGTGTGTGTCACATTTTGTGCTGCCAAGGCATGAAAAGTAACGTGACGTGGTATAAAGGGAGCAACATTAAAGTGGGGACTGGGAGGCATATTTTTGTCCGAACCTAACCTGAGCCTGAGAGCATCATAACCAACACTGCAAAAACGCAAAATCTTACCAAGATTATTTGTCTTATTTCAAGTCAAAAATGTTATTATTTCAAGTCAAAATATCTCATTACACTTAAAATAAGACATGATCACCTCAGAAGGAAATTGTTTTTGACAATTGTCTCTTGTTTCAAGTGAAAATTCACTTGAAACAAGTGAAAATTTGCTTGTTTCATTTGCAAAATTTGCCAGTGGAAAAAGTGAAAATTCACTTGAAATAAGTGAAAATGAGCTAGAAACAAGAAACAAATTTTGCCAATGAAACAAGCAAATTTTCACTTGTTTCAAGCAAATTTTCACTTGAAACAAGAGACAATTGTCTCAAAACAAGTTACTTCTGAGGTGATCATGTCTTATTTTAAGTGTAATGAGATATTTTGACTAGGAATAAAACATTTTTGACTTGAAATAAGACAAATAATCTTGGTAAGATTTTGAGTTTTTGCAGTGAAGCCTGATCTAAGCCCGACAGGCATTCTTGTTTTTGTATCTGAATCCAACCCCAGCCCAAGATTCTGTGTGTCCTCCATCGCTAAATTACATTTACTTTACAACATTAACGTGTTGCCTTCAGTGTCGTCACGTAAACTAATAATGCCAATGTAACCAAACCCAACCTGAACCCGAACAGCATTCCTAAATTTTTGTCAGGTATCCGGGTCAGGTACCCACACTGTAGGCAACATAAGGAGGTAGGGGGCGGATTGGTCAAGCACACAGACATTGGAACAAGCGTCCCAGGTTCAAATCCTTGCTTGCTGGCTAATGTTGCTAGCTAACCTTAACCCTAACTGTAACCTAACCCTAACCTTGACCTCAACTTGAACAAGTATTTTAGTGTGGGCTAACAAGCTAATAGGCTAATGTTCATTTAGCTAACAAGCTAATGATTAGCTAATAGGCTAACACTCAGACATGCACAAATGTTGAGTTTGACCTGATAACAGCTCAGGCTCCTGTGTGTAGCTGGAACTCCTAGATGATGAAAAATGTGACACTAACACGGTTTCCTCTGGTGGACTGACGGGTCGATTACACACTTTGGCATGATGTAGCTAAGTGCAGATGGACCCAACTGTAATTTAATTCATCTGAATTTTTTTTTTAGTTTTTTTTGCCCTTGCTTTTGGAAATGCAATGGCGTCAAACCAAGGACTGGCATAGAAAGCACAGAGCTGGAAGTGTTGGTTGTGGACAACAACGAAAAAAATTAGAAATTGCAAAATAGAAATGTGTTGCTCTTAACCAACAATGGTGTGTGGAATGCCATACTGGCAAAAGTTAACGCAGTTAGAGGAACAGACCACTCCACTGCAGACAGAAAAATGTATCACATGCACCCAGAGATTTGCATGGTAAATCTTCAAACACTGAGGCATTCCAGGCATTTCAATAGTGAAAAAAGTCTATCAGAAAAACACAGAAAAACATAATAGCCTTTATTGCAGGATCTAAACACATTTTGACCACTACTAGGTCCTCCTCAGGCCTTAAAAGAGACAATGTGGGTGTCATCTCATCTATTGTAGCTATATAGCCACAGCAACCAATACATGAGCTAGAGAAAATATAATGACAGACGGATGCAGATGCAGATGTAATTTGTGTCATTCCAGTTAATATAAAAGAAATGCATTAAGGACACTGACAACTATGACAAAAACAATTCTGTATTCTCAAGAAAGCATTACATGAAGACAAACAAACAAACAAACAACAACAACAAACTAATGTACTGAAAAAATGGAAAAGAGCTAAAAAAAAAAAAAAAGAAGAGAAGAGAAAGAAGGGAAAAAAGACACAACAAAGTAGTGCACGGCAAATGAAGGGAACCAGAGGCTAGACAGTGAAATGTGGCCAAGACCTTTGCTGATGCAGGAATTGCACGGCTCCTTTTAGTTTGGGGTTCTATGTCATTTTATATTTCTTCCAATAAGCTGAGAACGACATGGTTGACGGTAAATTAGCACGGTTTGGGAAAACCCCTTCCTTTCTAACCCACTGTAACCATGACTGTCCTACCAATAAGCCCTGCAGCCATGTCTGTGCTCTAAACCAGTTATGTTTTTGCAGACATCCAATATAAACAGTGCCTGCAATTATCAACTTGTGAGCTAGCATCAGGCTGATAAATCACATTTTAAAGCTGACCCACACTCCACCCAGAATCCTGAGCTTTTAGAGGGAAACATGTATAAATGCATATGTGTTCACCTCCCCTACTGCCTTATTACTGTCACACTCACACTGTTGTTGTTAGTGGAGAGCACTCATCTTTTTGTCCATGGAAAAGGGTTAAAAGCTGTTCTCTAGAAACTGTAAGACAACACCAAATTTCCTGGTCATTTAGGCAGTGTTTGTTTTCATTTCAGTGTAGGTTTTATTTGCAAGACCTCACAATCAGCTGAAAAAAATCATGAAGATTATAGAGGTCAAGAGCTAAATGTGGAAAGGAGTACTTACCACAGTCACAAATCATTGTTGTCCTCCTGCATAGATATTATTCCCACGTTAGAGAGGCAATGTGAGAAGAGAGAGGGCCCAGGGTGGGCCAGTGGCACAAAAGATGACCCAGGATGGGCCAGGGTGAGCTGATGGGAGAAGGGCTAGGGCCCCAGCTTGCCCCTGACTGTCGACTTCCGACTTCTCAGTTGGAACTTCCCCACAAATATGTTCTATTGCAAATGACATGGACACAGGAAGTTAGAAACACATCTGTCCTCTGACAGAAAATGACTTGCTAACAAGAAGCAATGACTATAGCTAATGTTTGCCACTAACATTAGCCAGGCTAGCTACAGCTAGTCATCTTCACCGCTGCTGCCAGGACTATTCAATCCACTGCTAGGAATGTGTACTGTGCCACTGCAATGTTCAGACTATAGAGAATGCTAGATTGAAACAGATGAAGTTCTCAAATAAAACTCCAGTCGGAGAAAAAGCTTGTTGACTGTTTTGTCAACATATATATAGCTATTTTGTCAAACTCAGAACTTTCAAATCTTCTTCATAATTCTGACTTGGAGTTCTGACTTCACTAGTGTTTCTTTGCACTTTTCCATGTAGGAAGTCAGAGTTATTCTAGCTCTGAGTTCCACAGAAAGTTCAATATATTCAGGTGCAAATAAGCGTATGATGTCATTTTGCAACTTTAAATGACTCTCAATAATTCATTTATATTATTATATTAATTATATTAAAATAATTAATGTCCATGGAGGACAGGTGACAGCACTGGCTATGAGTATGTAGCCCCTCAGCTGTATGCCTTCCCTCATTCCTGTTTGGCATGGTAACCCTCACTAAAGGAGAGCAGGGCTTTAAATTGCACCATATGTATCATAATTAAGAATAGCCTTAGACTGGGAGGAACCTGGACCTCAACGTACGACTGATATCTGATTTTTGAGAAAAAGCCAATATCAGTCTGAAATATCCACTTACCACTGTATGGGTTCAGTATGTTACCTTGGAAACTGGCTTCCAGCACCATGAAGTCTCTCAGATCTAAGAGATGTCAATCAAAATGTTGTGACCTCAACTCCAGGTCGACTAAGCCTCTCGTCACTTACTGTGCTTGAAGGAAGAGTGAAGTCAAATGAGGGCTGTTTTAAGTTTTAAGCAAATCTTATGTATGCATTATTTTAGCGAATGTTTGACTTTGACTTGACTTTCATCATCTCTTTGGAAAACTAAGGTTAGTGATGTCACCTAATGGCTCAAAAGTCAAATTGTGCTTGCTGTGGCCTTAAACTAATTATTATTAACAATATTGTGTTTATTATACTG
This sequence comes from Myripristis murdjan, assembly GCF_902150065.1. Taxonomy (NCBI): domain Eukaryota; kingdom Metazoa; phylum Chordata; class Actinopteri; order Holocentriformes; family Holocentridae; genus Myripristis; species Myripristis murdjan. Next base: position 27,518,963 of record NC_043999.1, on the reverse strand, counting down.
TTAGTTGTATGTCTTTGTTTTTATGAGCTTTTAAATTTTTGAATTTCTAAAATCATCCCTGCTTATTGAAGCAGGTACAGTTGCTAAACATATTGTAGGTGTTGAAATCCAAATCCTCTGGAGATTACAGCCTTGGTTCAGTTCACAACTATTATTCAGCTTTGACTCAGCATCCTCAGGGAACTCATTTCACCCTCCCTCCATTCCTCCCTACATCCATCTGTCGCTTTTCTCCATTCTCCTTCCTCAATTCCTGCAATACTCCCATCATCCCTCACTTCCTGGTCCATTGTGACTTCTCACTAAAAGGCATGAAACATCCAAACGGATTAATGTAATACCATGGAACTTTGTGCAAAGGCTGGTCAGAACCTTGGTCAGAGAAGTGATACACTTTCCACAGAGACTGGCCAAAGCTGGTTGTGACAGTGGGTGTGGCTTCTTCTATATACATACAGCTTCAGAACAGATTTACACTGTGGAATGTGAGTTTATCGACAGACATTAATTTCTCAAAACTTTGTACAGTTGGTATTATTAGAGTGGCCCTAACAGCCACTGAATAAATACAGTGCTGATCTCTCTCTCTCTCTCTCTCTCTCTCTCTCACATATATAATATATATACATAGACACACACACACACACACACACACATATATATACAGTACAGGCCAAAAGTTTGGACACACCTTCTCATTCAATGCGTTTTCTTTATTTTCATGACTATTTACATTGTAGATTCTCACTGAAGGCATCAAAACTATGAATGAACACATATGGAATTATGTAGTAAACAAAAAAGTGTGAAATAACTCAAAACATGTTTTATATTTTAGATTCTTCAAAATAGCCACCTTTTGCTCTGATTACTGCTTTGCACACTCTTGGCATTCTCTCGATGAGCTTCAAGAGGTAGTCACCTGAAATGGTTTTCCAACAGTCTTGAAGGAGTTCCCAGAGGTGTTTAGCACTTGTTGGCCCCTTTGCCTTCACTCTGCGGTCCAGCTCACCCCAAAGCATCTCGATTGGGTTCAGGTCCGGTGACTGTGGAGGCCAGGTCATCTGCCGCAGCACTCCATCACTCTCCTTCTTGGTCAAATAGCCCTTACACAGCCTGCAGGCGTGTTTGGGGTCATTGTCCTGTTGAAAAATAAATGATGGTCCAACTAAACGCAAACCGGATGGGATGGCATGTCGCTGCAGGATGCTGTGGTAGCCATGCTGGTTCAGTGTGCCTTCAATTTTGAATAAATCCCCAACAGTGTCACCAGCAAAACACCCCCACACCATCACACCTCCTCCTCCATGCTTCACAGTGGGAACCAGGCATGTGGAATCCATCCGTTCACCTTTTCTGCGTCGCACAAAGACACGGCGGTTGGAACCAAAGATCTCAAATTTGGACTCATCAGACCAAAGCACAGATTTCCACTGGTCTAATGTCCATTCCTTGTGTTTCTTGGCCCAAACAAATCTCTTCTGCTTGTTGCCTCTCTTTAGCAGTGGTTTCTTAGCAGCTATTTGACCATGAAGGCCTGATTGGCACAGTCTCCTCTTAACAGTTGTTCTAGAGATGGGTCTGCTGCTAGAACTCTGTGTGGCATTTATCTGGTCTCTGATCTGAGCTGCTGTTAACTTGCGATTTCTGAGGCTGGTGACTCGGATGAACTTGTCCTCAGAAGCAGAGGTGACTCTTGGTCTTCCTTTCCTGGGTCGGTCCTCATGTGTGCCAGTTTCGTTGTAGTGCTTGATGGTTTTTGCGACTCCACTTGGGGACACATTTCAAGTTTTTGCAATTTTCCGGACTGACTGACCTTCATTTCTTAAAGTAATGATGGCCACTCGTTTTTCTTTAGTTAGCTGATTGGTTCTTGCCATAATATGAATTTTAACAGTTGTCCAATAGGGCTGTCGGCTGTGTAGTAACCTGACTTCTGCACAACACAACTGATGGTCCCAACCCCATTGATAAAGCAAGAAATTCCACTAATTAACCCTGATAAGGCACACCTGTGAAGTGAAAACCATTTCAGGTGACTACCTCTTGAAGCTCATGGAGAGAATGCCAAGAGTGTGCAAAGCAGTAATCAGAGCATAGGGTGGCAATTTTGAAGAAACTAGAATATAAAACATGTTTTCAGTTATTTCACCTTTTTTTGTTAAGTACATAACTCCACGTGTTCATTCATAGTTTTGATTCCTTCAGTGAGAATCTACAATGTAAATAGTCATGAAAATAAAGAAAACGCATTGAATGAGAAGGTGTGTCCAAACTTTTGGCCTGTACTGTATATATATATATATATATATATATATATATATATATATATACACACTACAGACTTTCAGCTACAAGGTAAACTTTGAATAAACTTGCATTGCTGAATTAGCTGATATGCGACTGATCCATAATGTGGCCATGTTTATCTGCAGAATGTGCAGTTTCAGAGACAATTTGAATGTTTAAGTGAGGAGGGGGTGAAGAGGAGGGCAGAGGAGGAGCTTATTCTTGGCCTACAGGAATTTAGAAAGCTCAAATTAGGAAATAACATCAAGGTGGCTTGACAACTGACAACAAATGACAACTCTTACACTGAAGGGACATTTTACAGTAAATATATAAATCAATCAATCAATCAATCAATAAAATGCATGTAATATGGCTATTAATATTTGTCGTTTTTATCTGAAAACCACAAGAATTCTGTCCTGCCTGTAAATGAGGCCATATTGCTCTAGGAGCTTCTCTTTTTGTTGGTAATTGGCTAACAGAGAGGTGGAAGACAGATGCTCACTTTACACACTTTGGGCAAAATTACATGTCAGAAGAGAGAGGCTGGACCATCAGCATCATGGATCAACGTCATCTCTTAATTTTGTTCAACAACATGGGGAAATAGGCAAATAGCAAATGATGCTGGATTGACCTCAGACGTATTGTGTTGGAAATGGAGATGTATAATTTCTGTCAGATTCTGGAGTCTATTGTCTTTAATATTTATCAGCAAATTACAAATGTCCCCTGATTTGCACCCCAAAATCTGGTCACTTTTGGTGTGTGAAAGCTGCAGATATCCTGCCCTTTCCTCCTTATGCTTTCCTTCCTCTGCTCCTCTGTCCATCACTCTGTGCCCCTCCTCCTCTCCTTTCCCCTCCCTCCTCCAATTCACAAATTAAAAGCCCTCTGGCTATTCTCAACCCTCCCTGAACGAGTTGGAGGTGACAAGCAGCTTCCATCAAACCAACACCCAACCCCTCCTCACACACACACACACACACACACAAATACACAGACACACACACACACACTCATGACTTACATATGACACATGCAGACATAGAGGCATGTAGAGACTTGCACACTTACACATATAACAGCAATGTACTTGTATACTTGCTGCAGCAACCCCCAGCTGAGAGAGTGACCTAGGTAAGATGTGTGTGTATGTGTGTGTGTGTGTGTGTGTCTGTGTGTATGACCTGCAGTGTTAAACCACCAGTAAGCCCTTCTTGCCTGCTGCTATACCTCCGTTGGCAGTTCGGCCTCAGTGGACCTCACCCCACCACAACCCTGCCTTGGGCTAATCCTGGGACACACACACACACACACACACACACACACACACACACACATAGGTACAGACCCACTCTCACTCCCTGCCTCTCTCATTTCTACCACACTTGGATATGCGCACTGTCAGTCCAAACACAGCCTCTTTGTGAACTTGCCTGACATGTCCGTTCATTTGTGTTTCTCTCTCCCTCCCAGCACACACACACACACACACACACACACACACACACACACACACACACACACACATATTTGCATACATGTACGAGAATAAACAATTAGTTGGTGACAAAAATGCACGGATGCAAATATGCACAGTCATCCCTCAACCATCACAGCCATCCTAAAACACACACACACACACACACACACACACACACACACACACAGAGTGTCCTCAGGGTGGGTGTATAGTGTTGATGACGGCATTAATGTGCTCTGTTTGACCAAAGTGGGCAGTGTGTGTGTGTGTGTGTGTGTGCGTGTGTGTGTTTGCGCCCCAGCACAGAGCAGGAAATCACTGGCTGCTGCCTTCTGGCTGGTGGCATATTAATAGTGTTTTGTTTTTTTTTTGTTTTTTGTTTGTTTTTTTTTTTTGTTTTTTTTGTTTGATTGATTTTTTTTTAAATCTTTTTTTGTGGTGTTGCAGCAGGGTCAATCAAACATTCACAGTCAAAAGGAAAGGGACTACAAAATAATAGTAAAGGTTACAAAAGAACAAGATAACTACAATAATTAGAAAATAATAATAGTTATGAGTAATTAATAATCACATCAACACATAGAGATGTCACTTGGTAGAGTGCATACGTCTGCAAATGTTATGCTGTTCTCAAGATATGCCATTTCCACGTCACAAAGTTGACCAAACTTTTGTCAGTTCTTGTCGGTTGTTTTTTGTTGAATAACTTCGGACATTAAACACTTACAGTATGCAGGTGTGCTTCATTTAGGGAGTCGCTGTGGCTGAAGTCAGGCTGCGGTCCGTGGGATCAGGGCAGTTCAGAGCAGGCGGCTTCGCTGAGAATTCAATTTTGATGAACTCTGACAGGCAAATTCGTGTCTATGACCGCCACTGAGGGGCAGAGAGAACCAAGCACGGAAGAGGCTATGAGGCTGTAGCTGTGTCCCATCACATTGATTAGAAACTTGCCCTGCAGTCTAAAATCTGTCAGGTCTGCATGTCTTTTGTCGTCTTCTCAGCGTGTTGCTGATCCAGAGTGCAGCAGCAGCAGCAGCAGCAGCAGCAGCAGGAGGGTTGTCTGCAGCCTCCATGTGCAGCGAGCAGGCAGAGCAGCAGTTGAAGGGTTTCTCTCAGAGCAACATGGATGTTGATGCCTCCCCTGCAAAGCCTGAAGCTGCTTTCAGATCAGCTTTGGACAAGCAGCATGAAGAGAGGCACATGTTGTTACATTTATGCATTGTAATTAATATTGTGCTTACTTTAAATTACTCATCAGCATGTATTACCATCTATGTTTATGTATTATTGCTATTATTATAAACATGACACATTTTTCAAGGCTTACTTCATCTGTAAACTTTAATGAGGGACTACATGAACCAGCAGATAAGAAGAAAGGTACATTTAGGCCAACAGAAACTAGTTTACTCAAATAATTCTCCATCATCTGACTCAAAGTGTCTTCATTATTTTATTATTTACAGTGATGTTATTTACAGTGATGTATTTCCAACATAAATAGCGAAGAAGGATAACCAGGTGTCTGCAAATTTCTAATCTCTCAACATTTTTTGAGAGATTTTTTTTTTTTTTTTTATAATAAGCTCAGTATTTACAGTGTTAGTTTTGGGCTCCTCAATCAAAACATTCAGCAGACAACAGTTGCTATGGCTAAATGAAAATATTTTTATAGATAATAAACCTGTATTCTAACCTCTACTTTTAGATAATAATATTTATTGAGATAAACATATTTATTCATCAGATATAAATAAATGGGAGGTGTGACAATATCAAAGCCAGAGGATACCAAGTTATTATAATTTTATGATATGATAACAAAATATTATTTTGCCTTTAACTTTGTTTCCTACAGGTGAAGTATTTAATCTGAACAGCTGGTGAACTGAGTTGTTTTTGTATTTCATGCAGCACTTGACATGTATGTGCATGTATGTGTGTATATATGTATTATGTCTGTTGTAAAGTGTATAGTTCTGTTGATTTAGTCAAAATAAAAGAAGAAAATGTAAAAGTTTGAATGAATGAATGAACATTAACAGAAACTGATGAACTGATATTAATTGATAACATGAAAACTCAATGACAACAAATTTAGCTTATAGAGTTCTTTAATTAAAAAAGTTAAGAAAATAGACCAGAGACAGAAGGCAGGGCGGGAACAGCTGTAGATGTAAACAGGAAGTCCTCTGTAGACTGGACCGTCCCCTTTCAGAGAGCACTCTGTTCAGCCCTCATGGCCTTCAGAGGACACGGTCTCTATGGAGCAGAGAGCTGGGTCTTTGGAAGGCTGCAGCTCCTGAGTTGAGACACAGTCTTGGAGTTGCATCAGTTGGCTTTGACTGGAAAGCTGAGACTCTTGTGGATTCAATGAGCCACATTTGATTCATGTGTGATGATGTTAGCCCCCATAGCAGCCATTGCACTGTAGTGAGAGCAATTTTTGAAACTTGGCATCACTGTATAAAATGACCTACAATGACCTCTAGGATAATCACAGCCTCATCAAACTTTACAACCACACACTCGTGAGGCCATTCAGAGGACATTTGGTTTTCCAGGTAGACTGACCATAAGGGCGACACCAAATCAAAGCATGAATTCTTCTACAGTGTTCACCAACATCTTGGTGTCCTACAGTGGTATTCTGGAGAAACTAAAATGTGACACTGTAAACCAAGGAAGTAATGGCACATTGCTTTAAATGGTCTGCTGCTTCGGCAGACTTTCATCCTGCACTCCCATTTTGAGTTCAGATAGGTAATTACAGTACATCATTGAACAAGAGTTCAAACTTCAAACAAAAAGTAACAGCCCTATTGACTGACACATGCTTGTTGGCTAAAGCTAGCCTTGTTGTCATTAGCTTGTTAAGCAATTGTTGTCATTAGCTTATATGACCCTGCACATTAGTTGTACTTCAAACAACTTAGGAATAAATGTACTACAGCAGTGAGAAAATCAAAATCTGATTACTATTTAGCTCTAATCACTAACTCCTCCTCAAACCCAGCCATGCTCTGGAAAGCAGTAAATCTGACCAAAAATAAGACATCTAAATTTCAGCCAGTAAACATTAACACTGGAAATTCTGTGGATTCAGATGATTTAGAGATCTGCCTTATCCTCAACAAGCACTTCACAGATGCTGCGCTTTTATTTGAGAGAGAGTATCCAGAGCTTCTTTCAGTCAGTACTGATAGCACTGATGCTGATGCTGATAGTGAGAGTGCTAGGGGTCAAACCAGTTTCTCCTTCCGTTCCTTCACACACAGTGAAGTGCTGAATGCACTACAATCCATAGATCCTAAATGCTCTACTGGTGAGGATAATTTGGATTCCTTCTTTTTAAAGCTTGCATCCCCTGTTATCACACAGCACCTTACCAACATCCATCTCAACTGGAAAATTTCCCATACTATGGAAAACTGCTCATGTAGTCCCCTTACACAAAGGTGGCACTAGGGATGACTTAAACAACTATCACCCCATTTCCAAATTACCTTGTCTAGCAAAAGTAATGGAATCTTTGGTCAACTCTCAACTCAAGCCTTTTATTTCAGACCACTCAGTCTTAAGTCCTTATCAGTCTGGTTTCAGAGCCAATCATAGTACAATCTCCACCATCACATTGGTGACAAATGACATAATAACTGCATTAGATAAGAGACATCACTGTGCTGCTCTTTTTATAGATCTGTCTAAAGCATTTGATACAGTTGATCACCACTTGCTTTTCAGAAAATTGGATGCTATTGGTTTGGATAAAAATGCATGTACCTGGTTTCAGAGCTACTTATTTGATAGGCGTCAGTGTGTTAAACTTGATCATACAAAATCTGAATTTTTGGTAACTAATAGAGGTGTGCCACAAGGTTCTGTCCTGGGCCCCATACTTTTCACTGTCTATATCAATGATATTGTTTCTTCTGTAAGTGATTGCCATGCTTATCTTTATGCTGATGACACAATTTTATATTGCATTGCGGATTCTGTACAGCTAGCCATCAAAAATCTGCAACTTGCTTTTAATTCTTATCCGACATAAACTACTTCTTAATGCAACTAAGACAAAATTCATGTTCTTTTCCAGAGCCAAAAACATTGACTACGATAGTGTGCATTTATACACCAAAACTGGTTCAGAAATCGAGAGAGTCACAGAATACAAATATCTTGGCATCTGACTTGATGAGGAGTTCTCATTCAAGTTCCATGTGAATGAGCTAGCCTCCAAGTTGCGACAAAAGATTGGCGTTCTGTACAGAAATAAATCTAGTTTTCCAGTACACTCAAGAAAAAAAAAATACTGAAGCTGTATTTTTGTCTGTCATGGATTATGGGGATGTAATTTACAAACATGCTGCTGCTTCAACTCTGAAGCCCCTGGACACTGTTTATCACTCTGCCCTTAGATTTATAACTGGCGATAGATATGACACTCATCACTGTTTGCTCTATGAGAAAGTTGGTTGGCCCTCCCTTAAAGAGAGGCGCAAAGGACATTGGCTTTTATTCATCTTTAAAGCCCTTCTTGGTAGACTACCATCATACATCACAAACCTTTTAGCATGGAATTCTGGCACTTACATGTTAACATGTGTTACATGTTACCCGTTCATCTGACTTGTTACTCCTAAAAGTTCCTCGAGCTTGTACTGAACTTGGTAAAACTGCATTCTCCCTTAATGCCCCAAACTCGTGGAACACCCTCCAGCACACTCTGAAGATGCAAGCACTCCCCCTCTCTTGCAGAGTTTAAGACTTTAATCTCAGAACACTGTTTCTGATTGTATTTGTTTTAAATGATTTTCTTATTATATGGATGTGTTATTTTGTTTTAATGCGCTTCTAAACTCGACGGCATTGAAAATGAGGGTAACCTCGATGTCCATTCGAGAATAAATAAATGTTGAATGAATGAATATAATTTTCACATTTTACTTCACAAACCTGGAAGTGGGACGTCCCATCCCATGAGGATGTGACACAGCCCAAACTGTTATCAATAAGTCGCTCTTTGTTGAGATGAAAAAATGACTTCACTGTCTCAAAAATATCCCCACTTCAATTGTCTTCAACTAAACTTATTCTCACACGGATGGAAGAAGAACACACACACACACACACACACACACACACATATTTTCTGTATCTCTTTTTTTGTCTCTCAAAGGGTCTTCTACACAGAAAAACACACCCACACTTGCTCAAAGACTCCTGCCCTCTGGCCTACGCATGGTGTGTTGGCCCCCATCTGGTGTGTAATAAGCTGTCAGGGAGCACGCCTGGCAGGGAGAGTCCCCCTCTGTGCGTGATCTCTCTCTCTCTCTCTCACACACACACACACACACACACACGCACGCATGCATGCACACACACTCCAGAGCAACACCTGCCTCTGTGCTGATGCTTGGCTAAAGGCTGTGACCTGGTCCCTCATGCTGAGGCAGGCGTAATGCAATTTGGTCTCAGCCTCTGGGGACAGGAAGCTGGTGATGCTGGTGAAGCCGTGGATGGCTCCTCCTCCTCGGCTTCGTCTTTTCCTCTCCTTCTTCCTCCTCCTTGGCCTCAGTTACTCTGAACCGTGGTCTGAAAGGTTCTTTATGGAATCAGAACAGGTTGACACTTATTTTATTATTTTTCCCATAAGAAGAGATTCTTTCCATGTACCCTTCCTGTTGTGTCTTTGAACAACCATTGCTGCTTTCTGTCGTCTGCTCTCACAGCCTGAATTCAACCTCCACTTGCATTTTTTCTCCTTCTCCTTCTCTTTTGCTTAAAATTCTGAATTGGCTTCAGTTTCACTTTCAGATCTTTGTCCTCAGGTTCAGTTTCTCCCGCTCCTCCTTAGTTTCATCTTCTCATCTCCGCTTATGTTTCTCCTTTTCTCCTCCTCAGCTCCAGTATTTCATTCCTTCGTCACTTGGATTTCCCTTCTTTCCCCTCTTCTTGTCAGCTTCAGCTTCTCCTTCTGGCTTCATTTTCACATCAGTCTCTCTGCACCTCCCCTTATGTTTCTTTTGTCACTATTTTCATGTTTTCATTCAGTTTATCCTTTCTCTTTCCTTCTCAGCATGTTTCTCTTCTATCTCCAAGTCTCTTTTTATTTTCCTCCATCTTGACTTCAGCTTCTCTGCTCTCTGCCTCCCTCAGCTTCAGTTTGTCATTTAGCTTCTGTATGAGACTGAACATAAGCATATGACATAGCTACTGCATCTCTTCACTGCTTCATCTCATGTAAAAACAAACCAAAAAATCAGCATTCAATGCACCAGGCTCACTTGAAACAACATTAGTAACAATTTTATCTCTCCAAAATCATTGCAATAGATATTTTAGCATCATGTTTTACTGCAATCACTATAATTTACTCTAATCCTTTTGCCACTTAAGCTAGCAGCAGATCGCTGTCAGGGAGACCCTCCTTCATGAAAAATCCTCTTAATTGCATATTCCAGCACATTTGTCACCACATTAGTCTTGAACTAATGGTACAAGATAAGTATCTCTTACTGTACACAAGTACACCCTCTTACATTGTACATTCATCAAGGAAAAACAGCCTCTGTCTGTACTGGGAGATTTTCAGTCCTTGGCTCTATGTTTAGTGGTAGCTGTTATTTTGCCCTCAAATGAGGGAAAATCTAGTAGAAGGAAAATGAGGCCATAGGCGTACTTAAGGCACACTCGCACAGAATAGGAAATTAGTAAAATGCCTTGACTTACTAGTGCATATCAAGGGAAAAATAAAATGTAAATGGATACCAAAAAATGCCGACTGGTTTTAACTGACACAAGGTTTTCTTCAGGGTGTGTGGAAAGAGATGTCAAAGATTCTGACATCTCTTTTCTTGCTCTGTGCAAGTGTGCCTGAACCAAGCCTATGGGCTTACTTTTCTATTTGATGTGGCTACCTTGCATATACCTGGAGTTTACTGCTTCATACTTGTGAGCACCTGGTGTTTTCCCCTTAAAGCAGTATTCCACTGCTGTGGATCCTGCATGGGTCGATACTGAAACACAAAAATGCTTGCTATTAATGAACAAATTAATTCAAATTGAAGAGTCGATTTACCAAACATTTTTGTCAGGATTTCATCAGCTAATATCTAAAATAAGAAAGTAAGAAATGCAGTCTTCCTCCATTCATTACTGAGTGCTGGATATTGGCTGGATGCTCCAAATGCTAACTGTTAGCCTCCTGCCACTGAGGTGGTAAAAATAACCACCTTAAATAACCACCTTACTCCACTTAAAGAAAGTTTAACATCACTTTACAAGTGATGCAGCTAAAATGTTCATATGATTACCAGGTGCACAAAAGTGCACATTATTGTTAATAACTGTATTTTTCTTTAAAGGTCCAGTAACTAATGTACTTTTAGGCACCTGCCAGCCAAGGTTGCAACTGAGGACCAGCACAGAGCAGCACTGCTTGGACTGCAAAAGAAAATAGTTGTACTATAGTTGTAGATTTTCTTTTATTTTTTATTTTTTTTTCCTTTTTTATTTACACCATTTTAGGCAGTAAAAACTCTAAACTTCACATCAAACTGAATCTTTGTCTGTTTAACAGTTTGAGTGGATTAAGGTGGCTATTTTTAAGAATGTTAGCTGAGGGGGAGTCATTGTTACTCAGTATCCAGCACTCCAGTAACAGTGAGAGGAAGATAGCACCACTACTGTCCTACAGAACAGCTGGTGGGGAAGTGAAAATAATATCAAAATTTTCAAAATCGGGAACTATACCTGTAAGTAAGATGGAGGGACACTGTCAGGCACTTGCACTTGTTTTTTCTTTGTATTTTGGGTGAAAGTTGCACCGGGCAACTTCACATTTTGACACCCCAAGTTGGTATGAAGAAGCAATGAGGTATCTCCAGTTGTTTGGTGTAGGATGCTGTTCTCTTTTGCAGCTCCACTTAGTGGTTTAGGCTGATAAGATGCCAGTATTTTTACCAAAACATAAAAAAAAAAAAAAAAAAAAAAAGCAGGTACAGGGCCGCTCTAAACACTTCAGTAGTTTGAGTCACTTTGGTTAAAAGAGTGACTTTTATGTGTGGGGAAAAAAAAACTGCACCATGTTAAAAGGGTCAATATATTTGTGTAATTTTGTGCTGGCCCAGTCATTGCTATTTCAAGAGATGATAAAAATGCCAGGTGAGGGGTGTGAACACAACCATTATTTCTCCCTAATGCGATCCCAGCTGACAAACTGTTTTAGCAAAGAAGTGCTAATTATTTATCATGGGCTTGGGCATGAGCAGCAAGTTGAATACACTATATTAAAACAACATGGGTTATCTTTCACTCGATACCTCCAAATACATGTTTGTACAAGGTGAGAATCGAGATACGAGCAAATAACGCCTTTCCATGTGCATGTGTGCATGGATGCAAGGTGAAGATGAAAGGGAATATTTTGGCTCCTTAATGCATCCTGACCAGCTTCGGTGCATTGTCTGTTCCATGATATACTGCCTTTTGTGATTATAATACATTTAAATGTGTGAATAGACACAGGAAGACGTGAAGGGAGGGAAGAAACAAAGGAAGGAGGGGAAAGGAAAAGAAGTGTGTCAATGTGTATGGCTTTGTAGAATGAAGCACAAGAGACAATTTACATTCCCATCTGGTGCAATGACAGCCTGTTAAATTTATGGTATTTAGTTAAAGCTCCAGAGGAAGTGCAACAGGAGACTGAACTAAACTAGCAAGTAACAAGATCAATATTACATGCAACCAATAGTGATGAGATTGACTGAGAATGAGAGGAGGAGGATGGAGCTGTATTGGCCAAAACACAGTCCAACAATGACAAGTAAGAGAGGAGTGCAAAAAAAAAAAAAAAAAGTTAAAATAAGAGTTTGGAGACATGGGATAAAGCAGGGATATAATTCAAGGGCTGTATTACAGAAATGTAGTTCTAAAGATAGGAACAGATTTCATATCACCAAGGCAAATCCTAACTAACTTTAGGAATCCTATTTTGTCTTAGGTCATCCAATCTTATCTCATGTTAGGAAAGTTTTGTCTGTTACCTAGCAACCAATGCTTCTTTTTTCATCTCGTCGAGCTAAACGTTAATTTGTAACCACTAGTTTTTTGTTGTCGAGGCTTCTGACTGGCTTGTAGTTCCCTGATAAACAGACACTGCTAGATCCGTTTCCTTAGTGTTCCTTGTAGCTTGGTTGTCTGCACTGTTTTGTCCCTCATGATCTGCCATAGTCTTGTTTGCTTGTTGTTTCCTCCACACCTGCATTGTCTTATTAGCCCTGGGGCCTATTTCACGAAAGGTGGATTAAATAAGCCAGGATATAAGCCAAATCCAGGCTTGCTAAAGCCTGCCCCGCACAGCCTGGTTTATTCCGTTCCACTAAAGCCAAGTCAGGCTGAGAAGGAGGGACTTTAGCGAGTCTGGATTGTGAAAGCCAGGCTGGTGCGCGATCACGCCTCCCTTCAAAAGACCATGCCGGTCGATCGTAGATTCCTTGAACGTGACCAATCAGAGTGAAGCAGAGGGCTGCGTCATTCAGTCTGGACGAGACTCAGCGCCTAATACAAGCATATGAGGAAGTAAAGGAGGTTATTAACAGTAAAGGCAATGAAATCTATATTCACTTATTTATTTATTTATTCATTCATTTTATTTTTCATTTTCTTTTCATTGTAGCCTACCTATTTGCTATCTGTTTTAATCTGCTCTTGCCTTTTACCAAAGTACTTTGGGATTCTGCACTAACATTGATTTTATATTTCCTTGCCTTTTTCCCTATATCTTTGATTTATGTACGATGAAAAAATGCCACAGTTGTTTATCTTATACCTTCTTAATAAATAAATAAAAAAAACTACAACATAATCTTTATGCATAAACTTTTATTTTTAAAAGATTTAAATCACATTTAACTACTGTTTAAAACTCAAAAATCACAAATCAGAAATTACTTAGACGTCTCACATTTACAGACCCTGAAGTTTTTTGTTTCTTTTGTTCCTTTCTCCATATTATTTGTTGTTCACTGTAAATCATTGTAATTTATTTTTTGTTATTTTTATACTTAAGTGTATTTACAGCAACGTCTCTACTGAAAAATGTGTGTTGCCTTTATAATTCATGTACTTGACTTGACTTTGATCTAATAAAAGCGAGAAAAAAAAAAAAAACGTAAAGGCAATTAAAGCAAGGGAGAAAGCGTGGCAAAGTTTTGCCGACAAACTTAATGCATAAGTCGTCCAAAAATATATATATTAGCCTATTTATATTATTATTATTTAGTCCATAAATATACAGGCTAAGCAGTTGTCAACCTACTAATCTCCAAAGCTATAGGCTGATTATATGCGCTCTATCTATCACTCTATCTATCACTCTATCTATCACTCTATCTATCTGCAGTGTCGTGCAATGTTACGATGGCATGGCAATACAAATGTACAAATGTTCTTCCAAAATTATGAGAGACTGAGAGTGACAATGATTATATCACATTAGCCACTGTGAAACAACTATGATTCATGGTCACACACTATTAGAATAATATAATTAAAATGATTATATCTTAATGCTTTTATTTTCATTTTATTTGAATGTAGCATAATTTGAAATTAGTCCATATACTAACAGGTGTTGAATTAACAAAGTCATTGGTTTACGATTGGAGTCATTGACTAATAGTAATTTCACAAAGTTGAACATCAGGGCACTGGATTAATTTAAGCTTGACTTCTAGCCTGGTCCGGAGCAGGCTAAGGCTTAGGCTAAGTTTCCATGGTAATTAAGGTGGGATTACTTTCATGAAACCGAGTTCAGGCTCATTATAGCCAGGTTTACTGGCCAGGTTAATCTCGCAAAATAATCCACCTTTCATGAAACCCATTAATCCCTAATCCTGGCTAAATTAAGCCAGGATAGCTGCTAAATCCAGGCTTAAAGCCTAATCCACCTTTCGTGAAATAGGCCCCTGCTCTTGTGTTTCCTGTCCTTGTTGTGTTATTTCAGCCAATCCTCTGTTCCCTGCAGTCTTGGGTCCCTCCCCTTCTCCAGGTGTGTCTAGTTTGCCTATCAGTTCAGAGGCCTGTACCATAAAGCTGGATTAACATACCTGGGATTTCTCTTAGTTACCTGGCTTCACATAATCAGACATCCACACTCCAGATTTTTGGTACCATGAAGCCGGTTATCATCTCGCTAACTGAACCCTGGCTTTTCCAATCTAGATCTGTGCTCGCTCACATAAAAAGGGCGGAGTTTGCTGCATACGACCAATCGCAGACAAGGAAAAATCCACCCGAGCCGCATACTTTATGACAGAGGAGCAGACAATAATCTTAAATAAATATGGGGAATATAAATCAATAATCCAGGCAAAAAGCAACACAGTTGCAGCTGCCAAGAGCCCCGAGGAATGCTTGGAAAAAATTGCTGACTGTCAATGTGTAAATTAGTGGGATTATAATCTGACTTCCCCACCATGACGGCATGAGTGGATCTGACTACAGTAACATTTGTGTGTTCAGTAAATGAATGTGTCTCCCACTCAGCCGTACACTCCTGCAGAGGAACTGTCCCTCTCTCACAGTGAGGGGCGACCCTCGCTGGACCGCTGCCCTCAGTTTGAGTTTCGTCAGAATCGTCACTTTGATTCAACTGATTCTGATATTTCATTTTATAAAGCATCTGACTCCTCGTGATTATTCTGCTGGTTAAAATATTATTTCACTGTCACTTAAAGACAGTAAAACATTTAGCATCAACTCCCATGTGGACTTTTCAGGGCAGACCCCCTAAATACTAAATATGAGCAAACTAATGGAAACCTAAAGGAGCCCAGAGGCTGGCCTGGATTTTATCAAACTTTTATTTAACCCTCTGAATTAAATTCCCCTCATTTATTTTCAAAAATATTTTTAAAAATCACTACATCAGTCTACCAGATCAATTTTTGGTTGGACAGTGTAGAGTCATGAGTAAAAAAAAACAAACAAAAAAAAAAACAAGAAGAATTCCTTCTTCTTCTATTCAAACTTTAAAAAATGTGAGAGAAAAACAAACAGAATTAGGTAAATGTATTAATTTTATAAAAGAAGAAGAAGAAGAAAAGGGCAAAAAAATACTCAGCCTAACTTGGAAAAAAAGGTGCACAAGTTGTACACCTAGATCCACTGGGTTCTCATCAAATGGGCAGGCCATTTTCCAAGAGAACTGATTGGTCAGTAGGTGGGGCTTTTCTACCTGCTGAGCTCTTATCCTGAACTTAACCTGCTCCGGAGCAGGTTAGGTGTTCAGCGTATGTTACCATGGCAACATACCCCGATAAAAAGTAAGCCACCTTTATGGTACAGAAAAGCCAGGGTTAAGCCTGAAGTTAGCTCGCTAAGCCCAAATCCAGCTTTATGGTACAGGCCTCAGTTTGTACTGAAGTTCTGCTCTGAGTTTAGTTTCTTTGTGGACTCATTGTGTTCAGTTTGCCACTCAGTTGTTTCTGAGTGCCTGTGTTCTCTAGTCTTCATTATATTCTTCACCTCAAGCCACCCTGCCTGGCTCTCTGTGTTTGGGTCCACCTGCTCAGCCACACAGAACATAATGAACATTTTGTCATCAAACTGCAACACATCTTTCAGGTCTGCTGTAAGCCTTCTGGGGAGAACGTTATGCCTACTGACATTTTGTTGGCTCTGTAAAAGCAATTAAAGAACAGACAGATGGATTAAACAAGTTAGCTAACAATACCTGGTGGAAAAGTGCAACGGGACGGCTTAACAGTTATCCTAAAGCTAGAGTTTAAAGATTTGGGGAAGTTGGGCTGCTTGCATATTATACTTTTCCTATCTTAAAGGGCCACCCCAGGGATTTTGAATGTCTGGCCCATTTACCGCAATTTTACATCACAACAAACCATTTTTCTAATCATGTGGCTGTACTAAAGATTTCACTATATACAAACAAAATTACTTGTTTTTTAAATGTGAGTTTTTGATTGAAACACCCACCTTTTTATAATGCTTCTATGACTAAAAAAAGGCAAACATTCCCTTGGACTATTTTCCACCAGAGAGACCGTTTCACTCCACCCAATTTCATGTTATCACACAACGTATTCTCATGAAACGGTTTGTATGATATCATACGAAAAGTTATGCACAAATTTTTGTGCATATTCCTACGAATTTCCAGCACCACGAGCAATCAGCATGCATGCACGAGCCCCAAAGCGAGAGCCTTAAGAAAAATGGAGGACATTCCTTTTATTCTCAGTGGAAAATGATATATTTTAAGAGAGCTTATGCATTCAAATGCGTTTTGATAACATTTCTAGCGGGAAATGTGCATTTTATTTCCAAAATCTTCGTTCAGTTAGTGTATATAATGTTTACTTTGTTAGTTATTACGAAGATTCTCTCAGGTTTCTATCATTGCTATGGCTGTTGCTATGGCTGTTGCTATGGACGCTGCTACCACTATCGCTGATGTAGCTTCCGCTCGGAAGTATTGTCCTCACTGTCACCATGGAAATCTGGGGAGGGAGGCGTGGGGTTAACCTGCTCTCACAGAAATCTGAAATGAGCATGACCTCCTAATAACGCATTGCATGCTCCTCGCACGTAACCTGTTTTAATCATAGGTTTCTATGGTTTTAATTCCGTGTGGTCACCACACAAACAGTGTCCACTGAAAGACAGCGAGGATCCGTGCTGGACACACAGATATTTTGTTTTCACAGAAAGACCAGCCTGCAGCGCATAGGTCACGTGATCACAACTTTCTGGCTCACAATTACGTGGGTTATATACGAATTATAGTGCAATACTTTTCGTAGGAATTTGTACGAATACTGAATGAGCACAGCCTGGATCACAACAGTGCTGCTGCTTTTAGGAAAACTAATGTGGACGACTTTATCACACTGATGGAATACTGGTGTGAAGAAAGTTTGAAGTCTCTGAAAATTAGTTTTCATATCGTGGTGGATTTCATGGAAACAAAATGACAATCTGATTCTAAAATTCTAAAATACAACTGCTTGCTTTGGGAAAAGATTAGCAGAGATGTGAAGTATGTACATATTGTAGATGTTACACTAAACAAGATAAAAGTAATCTCTGGTGTCCCAAAGGAAACAAGCAAGATCACCGACATGGTCCTTCAATTTAGGACAGGAACATTAACTTAGGAACTGTTAATCTTTATCGACTATGTTCCTAAATGAGGTCCTAACCCTAATTTACATGGTTACCAAGCAGCTACAGAAGTTTCTCTAAAATGGCCAGGAGTGTAGGATTGGCTGACAAGGAAAAATTCTGCAAGGCTGAAGATGAGATGGAGTGCAAGAGGGAGAGATTTGGAAGAGCAGCCAGTAGGTAGCTGCAGTGATCCAGATGACAGATGACTGACTAATATGAATGGGGATGATATTTTGGTAAGGAAGGATCTGATTCAGTGCATGTTGAATTTTGTGCCACAGAGAGCTAAGAGTACAGGTTTTCACCCCAACCATACACTAACGCTGGTCAATTTCCCCAGTCACTTCTTTCTCTCTATCTGAATCTGTGCCAGTGAAATCTAATGCTGTGTTTGGTTGGAGTGGAAAATCTGCAGACCCTTAGGTGTCAATGGCACATGATCAAAACCTCTGGTGGAGAGGATCAGTTTGTAAAAGTGTGCGCCTTTCATGATGGTTTGCTTGGCAGTCTGGGCAGGAATCACCAGCTTTGTCAGGACTCGTGTAAAGAGCAGTGTTCATTTTGTTGACTAAAACTATGACTACAAGTGTTTGCCAGTATTTGCTCTTCCTGGATGGAAATTAAACTAAAACTAAACAAAAATGTATCTGTTGACAAAAGCTATGACAAAATATCATGACCTTTTCATTAAAAAATGCGACACAAAATGCCAGAAATGGATGAATGCAAACAACCTTCCTCAGTGTGGAAGATTATGGGCTTTACTTTTGATAGTACAGTGTCAAAACAAAACTCAGATAATTTACTGGGCAATTTAAAGAGAAAAAATGATATGGCATGATATGACAAATGATTATAGAATTAGATTTAAAGGTAGGTGGTTTTAAATGAAACCACCTACCACCTACCACCTACCTAATTAAAACTAAAATGCACTTCAGTCAAACACTAAGACTCCCACAAAATGGGCAGTCAGAACTGCTGGATGGCAGGGTTTTCCAGAGGAACACAGTTCCTCAGTGTTGCTGGACGCCGACAGCATACACATATTTTGCTTCTTTTAATTTGAATGTAAGCCTACCTGCTCTCAAACTCCTCAAACTGGCCTTGAGTTAATTTTTGCTTGAGCTGTTTATTGGCCTACGTAGTTTTAATTCTTGTGTTCTGAAGTAGTGGCTTTTGCCTGGTTTTATTTTATTTATTTATTTTTTTGCCCCCTCAAACTGAAAGCTGGCCTTGATTTAATTTAGCTTGAGCTGATAATTGGCCTACATCATTTTAAACTGAAATATTGGCCTTGATTAAGTTTTCTTGAATGGAATATTGGGTTTATTGTATTTTATTCTTCTGTGTGGGGAAAAGAAAAAAAAAAAAAAAACTTTTGTAAGTTTTTGTATTAGCCCATTTAGTCATGTGTATTTGTCACCAGTTCTCAACAAGCAGGCATGGTGAATGGTCCTCAATCTGAACTAAAGGGATTTAGAGCTACTTAGGGTGGCCACACAACATTATGCAGACAGTGCATACAGCTATGAAAGCCGTCTGAGAGGTCTCTGAACTTTTCCATGCCTGTACATCTAGCCTTTTCTTTTCTTTTTTTTTTCTTTTTGCAGTTTTGAGGGGAATAGCATTGTAGTTATTAGTAAAAGTGAATTTCCATCCTGCATATGATGGATTTGTCTGAAAATGTGAGGAAAACCACCAATTTATGCAGCTATAATTTTAAAATGGATTTGCATGTTTATGGTTGTTCAGTTTTGAGCAAGTTGCCCACTATTTTCCACTATGTTGAGGAGTTTTACTGTCACAGTCCCTTTAATCGTCGTTTGTATTCCTGTCTGTCTTGCTCTGTCCCAGGACCCAGAGTTAGTGAGGAACATCTGCCACTGGGTTGTAGTGGGCGTAGTGGGCATAGCCATAGCAGCATATGATGGTACCACACAACACACACTAATACACACACTTTACACCACTCATACACACGCACAATAAACCAAGAGTGCACATATGTACATACCTGCAGAGATGTGAGCACACACCTCTTTTCTCTCTGGAGAGCACACTTTGTTTATGTTAAATAAATTTAATATTGTGAGTGGTTAAATGTCTGCAGTGTTTGTCTTGCATTTATATGCTGCTTTTGGTTTGAATCATTCCTACAAAGGGACAGATGCAGCCATTGGGCTATAACAGTATTACTTGGCAGCTC
Source organism: Myripristis murdjan (assembly GCF_902150065.1). Classification (NCBI taxonomy): domain Eukaryota; kingdom Metazoa; phylum Chordata; class Actinopteri; order Holocentriformes; family Holocentridae; genus Myripristis; species Myripristis murdjan. Next base: position 27,498,786 of record NC_043999.1, on the reverse strand, counting down.
CAGCAGAACTGACAGGCACCTAAACAGGCACCCTGCAGTACTCCATGGAACCGCACAGCCTCTGGCTTGCTTTCCTCCCCCTGTCCTCATGCCCAGTCCTGGGCCCGGTCTGGTGCCCAGTTTGGTGCCAGTTAAATACCCCCCGTTGCTAACAGTTAAACCGTATGGCTCTCTTCCATGCCAGCCCCTCTGCCCCTTATGCCCAGTCATGTGCCAATTAATTTTCCTTAGCTAACAGCTAAATGTTTTCAGTGGCGTTTTCTTGTCCAGATCTGTGCTCATCAGTTCTTTGGTACAGTAGCAGGAGTAAATGAACTGCCAAACTTTGTCTATGAAACTGGAGATGTACTGATACTGATACTGGTGTTGATTATCAGGCCAATACCAGGCCAGCGTGAGTCGCCAAATGACAAGAATGATATTTTTTAATGAGCCTGGATCCCAACATAAATGTCTATCAAAATCCCCCAAGTCTAAAATCCAAACTCTTGAACCTAATCTTGTTCCTGTCTTTGTCAAATATAAATCAGGGTTTCCCACTGATGTATTTCATATGCATCATATGTCTATCATTTCTGTTCATTGACACCAAAATCCCAAAATTAATTATTAATTTAAATTAGAGAGTAATTACACATAGGGGTGGTTTCCCAGACTGGGATTCATTTAAGACTGGACTAGTCTTAAATCCAGAACAGTTGATCATGGCTGAAAAAGTTACTTTTTAAAACATAGCTTCAGGTTAGTTACCTCTGGAATACGGAGTTTAAATTTAAAGTGGTATAATTCAGTAAAAAATTTCCTTGGTTTTGGCAAAACCTTTGGTGAGAAGTAAAGAGGACTACATCAATCCATGACCCAGTGAGCTGGAGTTATTCCAGTTTAAAGGGCATTTAAGCCTATGGCTAGGTATGACACCTGTCTGGGAACCCAACCCTTGAGGCAGTGGTGAATTAAAAAAAAAAAAGGGTTAACTCTGACCTCCAGGCAGTGATCATCATGAGTTAAACCACCACTGACTAGAACCATACTAGTAATTTTACATTTATGGTAATATCTACAAAAAACATTTTTCCCCATAGCAAGCAGAATTACAAAAATCATCCTACCTTTTTTATCCAACCATTGGTTTCCATTTATTTCATAAAATATCAAAACTTTCCTAAACTTCAAACTTGGCTCACAGCAGTATTCCATCGCTGTAATAAAGTTGTCCACATTAGTTTTCCTGAAAGCAGCAGCACTGTTTAGTTTTGATGACTGAAATTGAGAGAAGTGAAATGGTCTGTCTACTGCTAAATAGTCCCCAGGAAAACGTTACTTTGCATGGCAAATGAACATTTCCATTGTTTATGAAGAGCAACAACTTTGTCAGCCACAGAACATTGTAAAGTGGGTGTTTCAGCCCAAAATTGTAAAAAAAAAAAAAAAAATTGATAATATGTTTTGAAATCTCAAGTACCCTCACATGATTAGCAAAATGGTTTGTTGCAATGTAAAATGTGGGCAAATTGTCGTAAAGTGGCCAAACATTTAAATCATTGGTATGGTGTTTTTTAATTGAATAAGTGCTCCCCACATACCTCTATATGTTTCTTGTTCCTGTCCCAAAGCCAAACTTTGTTTCCTCTCCATCAGCGTATACTTGTCCACAACCCTGAGTTTTTTCCCTGAGAGCAAAACTCCCCCTCTCTCCACAGGTGGTGCAGATGGCATGACGGCGACCAACACCGTGTCGGGCCTGATGGGACCGCAGGCAGACGGTACACCCTGGCCGGGCATCGGCCACGCCAAGCACACCACATATGGCGGCATGTCTGGTGAGTGTCATCTGAATTGCCGCTACCACTACCACTACCAGCTACCCGAGCCACTGCCACCGCAAGCTCCCTGAGGGCCCGGGGAGCCAGATTGGTGGTGATGGCTGCGGGGGGGTGGGAGGTGGTGTTGGGCAATAACAGTGTGTGTGCCTGTGTGCGTGTGCATGTATGTGTATGTGTGCATGATCTGCAGTTCCACCATGATCCTCTGAGGCAGTGATGCTGGTCACTGTCTCTAATAGCACTGACAGATGGAGCAGATTTGGTCTAAAAGTGGTCCTAATTTCTCTCTCGCCCTGTTTCTAGGTTGAATGAGGAAAAAAAAAAATACGAATGAGACAGCCTGCTCTCGTCATTGGTAAACTGTGAGGAGAGACAGTGCATTTTTTTTTTGCCCTCCAGAGAGTTGCCTGCAGTGCTAGGAAAATTACTTTTGAGAGTAATTAGTTACATTACTAAGTTACTGCTAGGTAAGTTACTTTTGCGCCCTATTTTAACTCGGCAATCATAATGACCAGTGACCTGTGCATGTAAAGAGTAAGTGTGTGTGTGTGTGTGTGTTGTTATGACTTTTGTTCTTGAGGCCATGTGTTTTTGTTTTACTGTGAACTTGACAGCTCTCTCTCCAGAGGGCTGTACTCTGAAGGAGGCTCAACATCCCCAGGCTTTGTGTTCACTATCAGGCTCAACAAAACCTAAAGCTCCAGTCAAAGTTAAGTGGTATCACGACGGCGGTTCTCATCAAGGTTTGTTAAGTCCGGCTGTCAGCTTTGTGCTCTGTGCGCCTTCACAGAAAAGGGGGCGTTTTGGCGTCATATGATTCTACTTCCGCGAAAAATGGACCGTTCACGGGCTGCATATTTCACACAAGAGGAGCAGCTTGTCCTCATGGAAAGCTATGAACATTTTAAAAATAATATTAACGCTAAGAGCAACACTGTGGCCGCAACATTGCTCACCAAAAGTTGATGGTCACAAGTCATCTGTCAAAAGCATTTCTGATTAATTTCAAAGGAAGCACAAAGGTTGGGGATTCTGTCACTGTTATAGCCATTTTAAATAATTGCTGCAATATTCATTCAGTATTATGAATTTTAGTTTAGAAATATGTAACTTCAGTAGCTTTATGGGAGTGTTGCCTAGGAATTGGAGGTAAAGCCTGAGGTTAAGTCAGGTGACTGAAGGTGTGTGTGGGTGATGGAGTAGGCGGTGGTTACCATGGTTACATGACCATTTTGACCACTATTTACGCTGCTTAGAGCTACTTGTCAGTAGTTTCAGATAATTGTTCGTTACATTTGAAATTTAACTAGAATTATGGAGCCATTTCTGTTGATGTTTGTTTGCTCCTTTTTTGTTAAATCTTTTTTTCTAAATTGGAATAAGTGGCGTTTGGAGTGCATTTGAATCACCACGGGCTGCTCCCGTCCAATCATCACCTTCGGATGCCGTGACAGTCACCGTTATAATATAAGGGGTTTCTTTTAAAAAAAAAAAAAGTAGGCTGCTATAACAAAGTCTGTGATACAACAGAATATTTCTATTTCACCACTAATAGTATACCTGTATTGTGCAGGTATACTATTAGCGCCACGCACACCGTTTGCCCTACTGTGAGCGCACACCTTCTATCCGTGGCATTCCTGACACTTGGCTCAACAAGTGAGCAAATGTAGTGTATTCCCTCAGATGAAAATCTATACCGCCCATGGAGAATATCGTCAGGAAATGCCAGCGGATCCACGCGATCCCTAAATCCTCTTTTTGTCTCCGTAATGAGCCACGGACAGTCCTGGCTCCCAGGTCCACCGGATCATCAGTGAACGGTGACGCCATCTCCAAAAGAGTTAAATGGTGAGATAGCGCCGCTTTTATAGCCGGACGGGGTTAAACTTAACTCATAACCTGGTCGGGACCAGGTTATGAGTTTAGCATAAGTTACCATGGTGATCTAGCCGGGTTAAAAGAGAGCCACCTTCGTGATACAGGAAAGCCTGGCTTTAGACTCAACATATCTCGCTAACCCACTAAACCTGCTTCATAGTACAGCCCTCTGGTAAGGTCAGGGCTGTACTTGTTTTGTTTGTTGTTTTGGGCTAACTTCTCCTGTCTGAAGTTTAAATAATAAAAAAAAACTGCTCTGTGAACTTCCACCATCCTGATCCTCTGATCCTGTTGTTTGTCCACGTTTCCCCTAGGCCAGGGACATAACAGTGTGTGTGTGTGTGTGTGTGTGTGTGTGTGTGTGTGTGTGTGTGCGTGTGTGTGTGTATGTGTATGTGTGTGAGTGTGTCTGAGTGAGCACTGTATTGTAATGTGCCACCTGACTTGTCCAAGCATCTAAAATGCATTTTCAGCCAAATCCTGGCTTGACTGTATGGTCCTTGCCCTCAACAAAGCGTTGTTGAATCTACATTGCTGCTGAATTGTTGGCATAATATCTGGCGTAATAAGCCATGTGCATAATTGGTCTCCAAACAGCCACACATCTAGAGCACCCTGGAAGGCTACAGGAATGGGAGAACTGACATTGAACTGAGATTAGATATGGTCCTTGGGATCTTATTGTAATGTTTTGTTTTTTTTTTAGTTCTTTTTTAAATTTTTTTTGTTTTAAACCAAAACAGCAATATCTTGCCTTGCGCTTTCTCATATTTCAGTGGTACATTTTCAGGCAGCGTGGCTCAGGAGGTAGAGCGGTCGCCTGGTAATCGGAGGGTTCCCGGTTCGATCTCCAGCTCCTCCAGAGTGTGTTGAAGTGTCCTTGAGCAAGATACTGAACTCCTCACCGCTCCTGATGGACAGCTTGGCACCTGGCATGGTAGCCTCTGCCATCAGTGTGTGCGTGGGTGAATATGAGGCAAACATTGTAAAGCGCTTTGAGTGGTCAGCAGACTAGAAAAGCAGTCCATTTAGATCTGTCCACAGCAAATGACTCACTAACAGGAGACAGTAACAGCAACTAAAGTTATCTGCTAAGCTAGCTAATCCTCTTCACTGCGAGTGGCAGGTCTGTTCATCAAATTAAGAGAATACTGTAAATCTACACCATCGTAAAAGAAACACTACAGAGAATGCTAGACTTAAGTTAAACGTGTTTTCAAATAAAAATCCAGTCAGAGAAAAAGTCTGTTTATCGCTGACTGTGTTGTTGATGTCATACATGGGTATCTTGGCAAACTTCTCTCTCTTTTTTTTTTTTTTTCTTTTATGCTGTGCGGGCAGTGCATTTTACATTATTTTATTCTATTAAAATTATAATTGTATTATTATTTTATTTTATTTTATTTTATTATTTTATTTTAATATTTTTATATATTTTATTTATTCTATCCTATTTTGTTTTATTATTTTATTATTATTATTATTATTATTATTATTATTATTATTTTACTTTATCTGATTTTATTTTAATTGATCTCATCTTATTTTATCGTGTTATCCTACTGTGTTTTTTTTACCTTTTTATTCTGCTTTTGTTGTGTTATTTTGTGGTGTTTTATCTTGCTGTGCAGCACTTTGGAAAACCTTGTGTTTGTTAAATTGTGCTATATAAATGAAGTGGATTGGATTGTATTGGATAATCCCAACATGGGTGCATGGATTTAACTATCCCTTTGCACTTTTTCATGTAGGAATTCACATTTATCCCAGTGAAGCTCAATGGAAGGTTCCTTTTTTACACAGCAAACATATTAGAACAACTCATCTGTTCTCATATTCTAAATGTCAGCCAGTTTTGCCCTGACAAGAAGCAAAGACTAATGAAATATAAACATATAGTTTGGTTGGTTTATTGCTCTCTGTTAAGCATTCCTTGACATAATGACATTAACCTTAAGAAGAAAGAAAGAAATGAATGTCATCCAGTCAGACAGGTCCAGCGCTTTGAAGCTGAAAACTAGCCGTGCTTGTTTGTCTGCTGAGGCCTTTTTTGGGTTTCTCTCAGTCTGTCTGAGTGTTGTTGACTGACGTGGCGGTGACTGAAACAAAGCCATTTTGGTTGCCATGGGGTATTGACGTGCGGCAGTGAAAGAGAGGTGCTTTATGAGTCTGCTGTAAAAGGAAAAGCCATCGACTGTTGAGTCGATGACAAGAACACAGTGACCTCAAGACTCATCAGAAAAAAATCACTCAGGTGAATTTCAGATAATAGCTTCTTCAGGGTCTTTCTGTGAAGCTTTGATTCAGTCATAGACACATATCAAGGATTCCTGTAGCCACTGTTGTGTGCCAATAATGATATCAATCTCATGATTTACAAAAAAGCCATTTTGCAGTGCATTTACAGATGAAAAATTCTGCCATCCTATGAATCTCCTCTTCAAAACCACATCATGCCTGAGACTGGTACACAATTCACAAAGTCTCATATTGGCAAAAAATAACAAAAGTTGTGTTTTCCTCTGGGATTTTCTATATTTCCATATGGAGAAACAAAGTCAGGCAGTTTCGCCTGGCAGTCTCCAGCCTGGCTAGCCAGCTTTTGCTTTCACCAGACAACAAAAATATTATCCTCCTGCTGCTTTTGATACAGCAGAGTGTCAATAATTCATGGACGTGCACCATTCTTTTCCTCGACATAACTCTTATCCCCAGTTCACTGTAGGAGCTGGGCTACTGCTGCTCTGATGCATTCTTAATGCTATTTATGAGTTTTCTATGACAGCAGTGTCGGTGTGAGGCCAGCAGACTGGGGTCGGCTGCCGGGTCCTGGTGAAACTAGTGACTCTTTTCTTTCATTCTTTCATTCTTTCTTTTTTCTTTTGCACCTTCTTTCACTTCCTTTGTTTTACACTTTGCCTTTCTTTCCTTTGCTTGCTTACTGTCCTTTTCCATCTGTCTCTTTTTACCTGCTCAGTTTCTGCTTTCCTCTGTTTTTTAATTACATTTTTCCTCCTCCTTGCTTGTTGTTCTTAACTTTCTTCTTCACATTATCTCAGTCCCCTGTTCTAGCAGCAGGGCCAGGAGAGGAGGGACTAGTCCTAGCAGCGAGACAGGGGACATTAAATATTGATGATGACACTATTGCAGCAGTATTTTATATAAGCAAAACCAACTTGTTGTCATTGCTGCAGCAGGGCAGACAAACGCCAGAGGGATCTAGTGCCTAGATACCACGACTCGGTTCAACCGGTATAGGTTTGCCAGGATTGACCTTTTGGTAAAGAGCGGTTCCTCTGTGTCACTCACCTTCAACATACATGCTATTATAATTAGGGCCCGAGCGCTGGAACAGCGCGAAGCCCTATTGTTATTGCTTCGTTTTTTATTATTCTTCTGTGTCATTCGGCCTTAATTTGACCCCCTAAACATGCTCAAAAACTCACCAAATTTGGCACACAGGCCACGTCTGGTGAAAAATTTGATAAAATGGACAAACAGACCCCCAAGGTGCAAAAATGGGCTCAGTAGCGCCACCTAGGCACACAAAGGCAGCCGCTGTGGACCACAGGAATGTGATAGAAAGACCAAACCAATGCCGAAATGTAGGTCTCATCAAGCCCTACAAATCATGTGCTGAGACCCCTGACCTAAAACCAACAGGAAGTCCGCAATTTGCATTGGAACACAGCAGCTGCCAGTAGTCCTGTCGGTCACACACTAGGACTTCGGCCTTTCAAAATAAAAGCCAAAAACTCTTTCAAAATAAAAGCACCGAAAAATACCCTTCAAAGTGGCACAAACAGAGGAATTGTCTGCACTTCGACACGCGCGCCGTCCCTGACGTGCACGGGGGGGTGAGGGCCCGCCCAACGCTGCTTGCAGCTTTAATTATTATTGCAATTGTTATATCAGAGATATGACCTGAAAATTCAAATGTTCAAGTGTTTTGTGGAACGATTTTACTCAGCAGCTTCAGGGATGGCAGTCTGTTAAACATAAAATAGACTTGCCATGAATCTGTTTGGCAAGAATTTTATATAGTGGTGTCCCATCACCGCTGGTTGAGACACTGTAGACTCACCCTGTTTGCAAAATTAAATTCTGGTATCTTTATAGTCACTGGTGGAACATTGTGTCTGTGCAGGAGGTGATGAAGTGATAAAACAACAAGAGTAGACTATGAAGGTGTGTGCTAAACAGTTCTGAGTGAGCATTATTGAGGGGAAATTGGGTGCTTTTAAGGCAGCCAGGTCCTTTGTCTCAACTTTCTTACAGAGTTTGTGCACATCCATCACCTAAACATGCTGGGGATTCTTACAGTACAGTTTCCTAGCTGCCACAATAAGAATTATGCATTGAATTTATTTGTAAACATTTTAAATGAATGTAATTGGGAAAGTATTACACACATGAATTTCAATTTTATAAGTACACATCATAGTCAGATCTCTCAGTAGGAGGACAGTAGTGCTGCTCTCTTCCTCTCATTGTCACTGAGAGCTGGATACTGGTTGGATGCTCCACATGCTAACTGTTAGCCTCCTGCCACTGAATAAACAGTGTAATCCACTCTCATTGTCAAATGTGAGTGGATTACAAGTTTGCAGTTGGTGATGTGTAGCAGAAGTCGGAAATGGGGTAAACAAATGTTGACAGTTTAAAAAAAACCTTAAGGATATTAGTGTTTTCTTGTGTGGTCTTCTAAGCTCTCTGTCCTCTTTCTCTGTTACAACAGTGGCTGGCAGGAGCCTGAAGGCATGTGAAATGTGTCTGACAGAAGGGGACAGAGGAAAAGACAAAGCTAGCCACAGCATTACTTCCCAGCTATCGTATTAGTACTCTGGAGAAATTTATTTTTGTCCTTCAACATGTGTTCATTAAAGAAAACAAATGATAGCAAACCCTAACAATGTATGTCTGTCTCTGTGGTGGCTGCTGCTCCTCTGGTGTGGAGTGATACAGGAAGTGCAGAGGTTACTGGATCTTTCCGGATGTTGATCATAGAAAAAAATAAATATATATTGAGAGATTTTTAGCAACACTAGTGTCCGGGTGTCCTCAATAGTTATTCATTTCTAGAAGGCAACACTTGTAAAGTGATTTTAAACCTTCTTTGAGTGGATTAAAACAGTTATTTTTCAGAATGTTAGCTGGGGGCAAGTCCAGCTCAATGGCAGGAGGCTAACAGTTAGCATGTGGAGCATCCAGCCAGTATCCAGCACTCAGTAGCAATGAGAGGAAGAGAACACGACTGCTGTCCTACACAACAGCTGGGGGGAAGTGACTTTTTTTCATGAAATTATGAACAATTGTCAGATGAGAAAATGTGACATGAGCCTAACAGCTTTTCTTTAATTGAATTTGCTCAGGCCATTTAATCTGCAAAATTTACACCACAATAGCAGTGCACTTTCAGATGCACATGAGTCTCTTCATCACCTCCATCCCCACCACTAGGCCGCTAGCACCTAGATCCAGAACCCCAGCCCCAGTATTCAGAGCCAGAGGTGGACAGGATGGTGGGGGCGCAGGGTTCTGTTTATACACTAACAGATGTAAGCTCAGTGACAAATTCTGCATTCACAGGAACTCAGACCTTGCAGTTTCAGTTTCTGTGAATGTGTGTACGGCTTGAGCAGCTCAAACACTGGATATTTGTAATTTTGGAGAATGTTTCGGCCTGAAATTGGTTAAATAAAAAAAAGATGATCATCAGTAGATAATATCAGTTATAGGAAGTGTCAGTCCAGGATCAGCCTTCAAATACCAACATCAGTCAAAGTCCACCCAGAACACAGAGCCTATCTGAAACCAGTGCTGAATATCATCATCTGTATGTGGGTGTGTGCTTGAGTGTGTGTGTGTGTGTGTGTGTGTGTGTGTGTGTGTGTGTGTGTGTCTTCATTAAAAGCTAATTTTATGTACATCAGATCATAGCGTTTATAAAGGTATATCTGACATACTTACATACTTGTCATGCCACACACACACACACACACACACACACACACACAAGCTCCCAATATATGTATTTACCAGTCTTCTGCCAAAGCTAAACAGACACAAATGTCAAGCTCTGTGTTTTGAAGTAGGGCAATGTATAAAGTCTGACATTTCAGCAGGAGAACATTCTTCCTTGCATATTTCATGTTCAGCTTCAAATTGTTTGTTTTCTCTCTCTCTCTCTCTCTCTCTCTCTCTCTCTCTCTCTCTCTCTCTGTCTTTGCTCTATTGAGTCTTATTATTATTATTTTCAACCCAGGGGCCTTAGAGCCAGTGAGACAGACAGACAGACATACTAGGCCTTTGATTGGTCCAACTGGACACTATGCATAGACTTTGGAAAATTTGGACGCCATAGCCCTCTTGGTATTTTTTGTGTGGGGTGGGGATGGGGTGTGTGTGTTTTTTTTTTGTTTGTTTTTTTTTTTCTATTTATTTATCTATTTTATGTGGCCTCACCGACACAGTGAGAAATGGTGCAAAACAATACCTAATTATAGAAGTCATTCCTCATCTTGGTCTTTACCTTCTTCCTTCGACACATGTATTGATCACACATGACTTCTCTTAACTCATGTATTCACATACAAACAAACACAGGGTCACACTGGTCCAAATAAGCTGTGCGTGAAAAGATACATCCACCATACTGCTCTGTGTGTACGTGTGTGTTTCCTTTCCTTGGGTTACTACCTGGGAGCAGTAGACTCTTGTGTTTGCATCCACCTGGAGCAGTATTAGCTCCTGGTAGGGTCTTGGCTTCAGCGCTCTTACAATATTTAACTAGTTTGTTTGTCTGACTGGACAGGTTAGCCAATGAGAAGACAGTGTGACCCGGTCACTGCAGGATAATCGGGCCGATTGTTGTCCCAATCTCCCCCTTCCAATCAAAGCCAGCAAAGGCCTGATTGATTTTGTAAGCATATTCATTTAAAACCAATATAACTGCCTCTGACGGTGGTGACACTAATCTGACGGTGGTGACAGTCGCCTCATTACAACATACATTTCCAAACTTTATACCACTGTTTTAATCAAGTTGAAATGATTATCTCCTATCCGAGGACAACTGGTTTTGTAGGGCATGGGCCAACATATAATCATTAAATTAATACAAATTAAAAATAAACCTATAAAAGAACCTTACAGATGTGCAAAGGACCCCCTGATTATGCCCTTGATCCTTTTTATTCATTAAAATGTTGTAAATTTCCAACAGAAATAGCATTTTTCTTAGTGGGACATGATTTATCCAAATTCCCAAGAATCAGTGATTTGTGACTAGAAATCCTGTAGTGTGTGGGGTGCTCTGAGAGGAGCCGAGCATGCACAGTGTGTAATGTCACGTGTACCGGAACAAAAGCCAATCAAGACGCGAGCTGAGTCAGCTGACTGACGGAAGAGGAAGTAAAAATAAACAAAAAACATGGCGCCGGTGTTCGTCCGCCATGTTTGTTTACACTGAAGTCACGTTTGACTATGTCATCAAGTGTTTGCTCTCTAAATCTGTGACGGTTTGAAGAATCCTGTAATGTGTGCCAGCCTTTATGCACTCCTATTGGCAGAGTTTTGCAGAACGTGTGAATGAGACCGTTTCATACGTTCTGCAGAACATCTTGGCGCAGCTATTCAAGTAATTTTCATGATAGATTACTTGTGCCAAGATGTGCCACAGACCATATGATAAGGTCTTTTGCACCAGTGCCAGTGCTGCTAAACTTTTTAATTATATGTTGTAGGAGCTGCATTGCTTTTTCAACATGATGCACTCCTGTAGGTTTGTAATGTCTGTTGTATGTAATGTTTCTGTTTTGTATTTATGCTGTCATCTCCATTTTTGTTCACATTTGTTATAAGGTGGCTGATTAAGTTCAGCCCATGGCCGCTCCCAGGTTGTCAAATATTGCATCTTTGTCAGGCCCTTCTGCATCTGATACCAACACAAAAGGCACCCATTAGCAGCCAACGACACCTTTTGGCATCATTAATGGCATCTTTGGCATCTTTAATGTGTGTAACCAACTGTGCCCAGCCTAAACCTAACCTTTCCCCAGCCTTAACCAAGTGGTGTTTATGCCTAAACGTAACTCCCCAACACTGACACGTGATAAAAATGAGAAAGCCTGATGTGTCTCATCCTGATGCTGAAGGGTGGCCTGGCACTGATATCAGGTGTGAAAGGCGTGTGACCATGCTGTGGTAATTCTTCTGTGGGAATTAATGAAATTGTCAGTCAATCAGTGCAGTAGCACCTGATGTTCATGTGGAGGATGAATGCAGTTATCGAGGCTGCTTCAGTTGGGTCCATCAGCATATAGAGGCAACCCTTGCTAAATGCCACCTTCCCTCAGTTGGACATGTTATCCGTATGCCTGAATCAGTACTATTAGTTATAAAGAAGCACAGTAGTTAGATAGATAGATAGATAGATTTTTATTGTCATTGCACAATCATATACGTATAATAATGCAATGAAATTAGGGCTCAGTCCTTTCGGTGCAGGGGAGAATAGAAAGCATCGTGCATCTTGCTAGTTGAATAGCCAAGTCCAGTAATAGATGGCTGCAGCCATGTCTCTGATATCAGAAAAAATGCAACAGTCACGGAAACACTTGTTGGATGTGCAAGCACAGTTCGTCATCCCGTGTTCGCCATGGACTTGGCGCTGGAAAATGCTGGGAGGCGGCGGCCCAAAGGGCTGTCCTTTCAGCTGTGTCAACGCACCGGCCCTGCAGCCTCGCCGTCCTCCGGAATGTCCTGGCAGCGACGAAAGTCCGGTGAAATTGGCATCCCGCAGCGCAATCCCAAGCTCAAAAGGTCCTGATAACTGTTGTTTCCTTTGCTTGTTTACGTTTCCTCCTGGACTTGTCACTGGGAAGAACTATCCACGGAGACCCCGGTGTTCTAACGGCATCCTCCGGAATGTCCTGGTAGCAATGAAAGTCCGGCGAAAATGGTACCTCGCAGCACAATCCCAAGCTCAAAAGGTGCTGACGACTGTACGCGTACATTGCCCAACATAAGGTGGTGTTTTAAGCTAAAAACACAACCGTTCACACATACAAAAACATATAATACGGCACCGAGAGTGGAGAGCTGTAGCCGCTGCGTCTATGCGCGCCGCCATGGCAACCAGTTCCACCTGTTCTTGAGTAAGAGGGCTAGAAAGGAGCGTCTGCATCTTTCACAACATTTTTTCAGCTTTGGGTCACTGCTTGAAATAGTGTTGTTTGCTGGGCCAGGTACACTTCAACAGTCCCGGTGAAGTCTTGTGACAGGGAAGACGTTGATGGGTTTAGTTTTGAGGACTGATCACCCTCTTATTTTCAGTACATTTAATTTGGATAAGACCCTCAGTGTATAATGGTGATTTGTTAAAATTATGCGGGAAAATTTTACCTACATAAGGTTTAACTCATGACAGCAATGCACCATCTTGAAAGATAGTGCCAAAGCAGTGAAAAATTATACACCTGTTGAAAACTTTGTGACTGCGAACCTCTCCATAGATGTAATCAGAGCCTCAGGTCCTGCCCACAATCAGCCACACATCACGCTTGTGTATTTTGTGTGTTGCATGTGTTAACAATTCTCTAGATCAGTCTTGGATTGAGAATGGCCCCTCTCCCATTTGCATTTTGATGTATCTGCCTAAAGGAGGCCCTCATGATACTTATTATGGCTCATACACAAGCAACACAGACAGACACACACTGGAGATGTACACGGCAAATAAAGATGCACACTGCACTGCAGCACGTTTACGACACACATCAAGAAAACACCCACACACATGCACATATGCACATAATGAACTCACATGATGCAGTGTGTGCACACATACAGCACTGCAACAAACACACACATACATACATGCAGTCTGCCTTTAACTGTGTGCATGCATTCATACACACACACACACACACACAATGAAGAATACACAAATGTAATAGGCTGTGACTGTTTGCATCAATGCTGGTTTGATCCTCAGCACACACAGAGAGATGAGGCAGCTACATTACAATAAGTCTACTTATTTGAAAATCTGTTAAGGCCCACAGCCCTCTTCCATTCTTCCTTACACTCAACCCCTCTGACAGATGCTGAGCTGTGGTCAAGATTTCAATTTTATATTAAATGTCCAGTGCAATGACTATTGCATTTCCCCTTTGTATGGTATTGATGTACAAGAAGTATGTTAAAGGATGATGTTTTTGCATGTTTTGTCTAATATCTACAAAATGTAGATTCTGCTAATCTTTTACCCAAGCAAGCAGCTGTATTGTAGCACTCCAATATATTTTTTCCTACCTTGTTGTCCAGCCATTGGTTTCCATTTATTCCACTCCAAAATGAAAATGAAGTTTCAAACTTTCTTCACATTAGCATTCCATCACTGTAAGAAGATCGTCCTCCAGGCTGTGATCATCATGAGTTAAACCACCACTGATCGAAATGAAAATCAATTATTCTTTCTGGAATACATTATTATAAATGGATTTTTCTTACATCAGTTTAATATACTATTGATACATACTATGAATTTAAGTCAACAAGGTTTATGCCAGCCTAGATAGGTGGTGAATTCCATTCTCCAAGTTGGAAGCTATAGCTAAGCTGCACTTTGATGGGTTTTTTTCATAGCATCAAAAAAAAAAAAAAAAAAAAAAAAAAAAAACACAGTTCCTTGACAGTTTATCAGATTTGTTTGATCTGTTGCTGTCTCCTTGGAAGTGTCTCATGCATTTACCAGGCAATATCAATGTGTGTTCTATTGCAGTTCAGCTTTTACCTCACCTTGCCATAGATTTTCTCCTAGTCCCATCATGATAGCACATGATAGATGCACAAGCTGTATCCAATTACAGGCATTTTGTTCGGGCCGTGTCAGTGTGGAGATTAATGGAAGATTTAACCTTAACACACATTAACACTTTTTAAAAATAAATATGCCCATTTAATCATGTGGTTGTAGTGCTGTTTTGTTGTTTTCTAGTTTAATTTCCTTACACACTGCAAGCTCCTGTTAGAATGCCAGAATGATTATGACATAATTCTGTCTTAGTAGAGTCTAAGAGACCAGAGTGGGTATGGACAGTAAGGACAGGCAGGGCTGGAGATCAGAGCTTGCTCAGGTCTGGAATAAAACTTACATCACCAAACAACACAAATTTGATTGGGTCGAGTTGCTGTTCTGACCTCTCAAACCAACTATGCAAAGGAGCTCATCATCTAAATACACACCTTTTGGGATTTTTTCAGCCACCAGTGTTACAGAGGATCTTGGGGAATGGTGTTTTCCGGTACTGATAGATAGATAGATAGATAGATAGATAGATAGAAAGACACTTTATTCATCCCGAAGGAAATTCCCAAATGATAGGGACATTCTGTTTCCTTGCCTTCTTATTAAAGAATTAAATCATGTTTGTTTTTTTTTTTTTTTATTATTATTCGTTAGATGCTAATTATAATCCATATATGGGGTTACATTTATTTCAGCTCGCAAAGCTAGGGTTGAAACGTTCTTAATCCTTCTGTGCCTTCACAATATAAAAGACTGCTTCAGGAAGTGCATGCACACAATGCACTCAGTGCTCTTATTTAGTTATATACCCGACAGGCTAATAGGATACTGACACCTGCTGGATATACACTTTTTATAGATGTGTTTTTAAGCACTGTTCTAGTCATTAAAATTAAAATAGTGTTGCATGATTGGGTCCTAAAGGAAGTTTCTGTATATCAAATTAAATGAGTCATCAAAATCTAAAAAAAAAAAAAAAAAAAATCTAAAGTGAAATAAAATAATCAGCTCATGAGCCAGTCGCTGGTGGCTGAGTCTGAGCCTTGGCCAGTCATTCACCGGGCCTCCACTTGGGAGATCGGGAGAGGTGTTGTGGTATATGGTATATATCAAATTTAAAGGTACATTCAATACTTTTAAATTTTGACCTTTGTCATACTAGTAGAGTATTCGGGCTCTAGTTTCGCAGACCAGGCGAGGCGGGGGCGTAGCGCAGATGCGCTTCGCCAACTGGGTGTGGCCAGGCGGATTTTCCAAGTTTGGCACGCCGTTCTCGGTGGCGCAAGTTCTCCGCCGTCCCTCCTACCGGCGCAAGGGAGGAGAGAAGGCGTGGAGTGGGTTTGACACAGCCGATTCACATTTAACCAACCAAATGAGCCCCTGTCCTCGCCTTTAAAATGCGCTGGGCGAAGGCGTAATGAAAGTTTACACAGCTGACATGGAGGTCTACTGCCGCAGGCGGAGCGGAGCTCAGGAGACAGGCGCGGAGCGGAGACCGGCGAGCAGTGCGGACACGTCACCAAAACCTCACAGGCAGGCTTCCGGGATGTCAGGCACATGAACAATGCAATAAATACCGAAAAAAACACTATTCAATGCTACGATCACAATCAGCACATACATATATCTCCATATCAACTGTCCCGTCACAGCTGATGTCAGATCAAAGGAGATTGGCACCGTTTGTGCTGATTGTGAGGTTTTGGTGATGTGCGCCAGGCAGCCAAACTTCCACTGCGCCGGCTCCGCTCCGCCTTGCGCTGAAAGTAGACCTGGTTTCAGATTGCGAGCTTTTGGCGCACCTCGGCGAAGCCTTTTGGCACGAAACTGTCACTGCGCCAAGCCGAATCTGTCGGCACCTCCCCCCGCTGCGCCGCCACTCCCATCTCGGCGAACCTCCGCCGGCGAAACTTGGAAACTGTCCACCTCTGCCGTTTCGCCGGTCGAAACTAGCTCTGCGCAGGGTTCGCCTCACTGCGCCACCCCGCGCTGCGCCGGGAAACTAGAGCCCTTCATGTTTGGCAGGGTGGAAAAGCATCTGAAATAGCATTCATGATGTAGGAGGAGCTTCAAATTAAATGCATGTAAAAATCTGACTGTGTCAACTTTACCAGCCACTTTGGTGGATGAGGTTTTCTGAACTGGTTTCTGTAACAATAGAAAAGCTTCTTCAACACAGAGGCTTTTATAGCAATGTGCTGCTGTGAGTTTTAGCCCATCTTTGAATCAGTATGTAAGGAAAGGACCAGGGGTCATTGGGTCATTGGGTCACCAAAATCGCCAACATTTGGTGTCCTCACCAAATTTCATGGCAACCCACCAAATATATTTAGAGATATGCTGCCTGACTGACATGGGGACAAATAGGTCCCTGCTTCCTACTGGGGTAACAATCTAGAATATTTTTATCTTTTCTACAGCTCCACAATGCAATTCTACAATGCAACCGCCACACACACACACACACACACACACACACACACACACACACTTAAATCTCTGCCTTTTACCAGGCTGTGGGCTCAAAGGTGTTGACATGCACAGCCGAATGTTCTGGCCCTCCAACACTTTTGGAAACCGGATGGATGTTTGCTCTATAAGACAACCATGTGAGATCCCAGTCTCATCTCAGCATTTCAGACAGATAATACAGTCAGCAGAATAGTTTATAAAGCAACCATGAAAACAGTGTGGAACTCACAAATATTTAATTGTGGAATTGCATTATCTTCTCGAAGCAGGGCAACCTTGAAGAAAAACAATAATTTATTAAGCAGCCTTTGTGCTGCTTTGCTGACTATTGACAAAGGTAATAATTGCCAGCTTGTAGCTTTTCCTACATTAAGACACTCACACACGTCCCATGTTTTCAGCTATGAGAAAGTGCCATTAAGCCTTTATTATAATTTTTCATTTATTGTGTTCAGTGACTTATTTATGCTTGTCAACAAAACAGGACAGTGTTTAGTATTCCTGTGCAGACACAGTATTTTCTTATTGTGTCTTTGTGATGGGAGGCTTGACACTTAACTTACCCCACTGACCAGCATCCATAAACATACATCCACCACTCACACACACAATGCTATACTTGAACTATAGTTCAACAGGCATGAGTTTGAGGACTGTCAATGACTTAACATTTTGTGCCACCATGGATTTGTATCTTTCATGCCAGCAAATCCAACTTTGACAAGGATTTAATGCTTCCCCCTAATTTTTTTCTTGTATTTCTAGCATTTAGATCATCATGTTATGGGTAGGCAAGGGTTTGTTCTGCTTATAGTTAAGTGGTGGGAAAAGCTGCACAGAATGAATGTAAGTCAACACAATGTCACCACAAAGATAGCAAAAGCAATGTGCAGTCATTTGAGCAAAATTATAATCTGTGTGCACCTGGTAATTGTATGTGCATTTTAGTTTGAGAAAGCAACACTTGTGAGGTGATGTTAAACCTACTTTGACTGGATGAAGGCAGTTATTTTGAAGACTGTTAGCTGGGGGGAAGTCCACCTCAATGGCAGGAGGCTAACAGCATTTGGAGGATCCAGCCAGTATCCAGCACTCAGTAACAATGAGAGGAAGACAGCATTTTTTCACCTTCTTATTTTACACGTTAGGTGATGAAATCATGACAGCTGTGTCTGATTAACTCTTCCCTTAACAGTCAGCATTTTTGTGTTTCCGTATCGACCCTTACATGATCCATATCAGTAGAAAACCACTGAGGATTTCAAACCAGAGGAAGATAGCACCACTACTGGAAGGGAAATAATTTCACATTTCCCTTTAAGGTGGACCAACACCTTTGAAGCTGTTCAAGGAAAAATGTAAGAAACACAGGCGTATCAGACATGAGCAAATCTTAGTTTATGAGTTTAAATAAAAGGACAGTATTCGCCCACACTGATTCTGGTCTAAGCATTTCCAACAAAAACGGTTGCGGAACCCTGTTTTGTGTGGTTTTGGCAAAGACTTTATTTTAGATCTTATTTATTTAGAATTAGAATGAATTATTTTCCCATGACAACCTCTGTGTCTGCTCAAATATAAAGTAGTGGTTCTAAAATAGAAGACCCACATTTTTTAGTGGATGGTTCTCACTCAGGGTGTGGGGGGTCGGGTACTGGTGGACACCACAAAAAATAAAATAAAATAAAATAAAAAATAATAAAAAGGGTTCTTAATTGAACCAGTTGGCTCCACCAAGAACTCAAAGAGGTTCTTAGTTAGGTAAAGTTCTAAGAAGAACCATTTCTGGGTCCTTGAAGCACTTTTGAAGAACCATTTCAAAAGAACCATGATCTGAAAGGTTGCAGTAGAAACAGTGAACAACTATTTTCAGATCATATTTTAGAATTGAGAATTAACTGCTATTTCTGTGTAGCTTTTCTCTCCTCTCTTCTTTGAAGAACCATGGCTGCTTCTTCGAAGAATTGTTTTTCATGGCTGCTTGAAGCACCATTGAACCAGGTTCTTTGTGGAAGTTCACTCTGAAGAACCATTTCCGGTTACAGTTGGCATTTTTATTTTTCTGTGTGGTGCTGCAACTTAGTTGATTATGGCAACTTCACTTCTCCAAGTTTCATTCCTCAACTTCAGGTTAACTTTTGTACTACTAATAACTATAATTTAGACTCTATAAATATGGAATGTTTTTCATTCAACACAAGTTATTTTGAGCTCCGCATGCGTCATTAATTATGCAACATCGTGTCAGAGAGCAATATTGCCTCTGATAGTTGGTAAGTCAATAAGACAAATTAACGTTCTGCCTGTGCTGTTTCTAAGGTAACTTCTTCATAACTTTCCACGACCTTTACAATGTGCTTCCCACCTCAACTTAGCTGCCTTGCTGAAGTTTGTCATGTACTTGGAAAAAAATAGACTGTGTTCATCTCAACCTCTCACTTCTCCTTGACGATGGACACAGTAGCTTTTATTCCCCCCTAACAATAGTCCAACAGACTGTAAGTGCAACTCTGAAATACCCCGTTGGAATTTCACAGAACACAACAGAATGAAAACAGTTTACATTGTCCCTCTGTATTATTCTGCAAACGTCAAACATAGAAGCAGAACAAAATCAATAAAGGGAGTCGATAAAAAAAGCTGAACATGTTCACTGAATATGCAGTAGGAGGCCTCAGAGGGGAGATGTATGTGTGTGTTTGTGTGTGTGTGTGTGTGTGTGTGTGTGTGTGTGTGTGTAGCATGCACATATGGGATGGTGGAGAGGCAGCGGTGGGGTGGGGGTGTTTGGGTCAGGGTAACACACACACCGGCTATATTCATATTCATACCAGCCCAAAATATTCATAGCTAGTGCTGGATGCCCATATTTTATGTTTCATGCTCATTCTCCCAGAACATCTTTTAGCCATGCGTCGCACCACTCGGCTAAAGCAGCCAGCCACATAATTTATTGATGCAATACAGCCTTGTAGCCTCTTCACCCACTTGCTACATGATTTAGCATATTGCTGTAGTCCACTGTGTGTATGTGAGCCTCTGCCTCGCCACTGCTATTAGATTTCACACATTTGTAGCGCATGTGAGTGCATACATATGTGTGTTGCATATGTGTGTGTGTATGTGTGTGTGGTGCTATGTACATGGCTGCTGTGAAACGTGTTGAGAGAGACAGCAATGTCACCCTCGGCTGATTCCTTGTATAATGTGAAAGCAGATGATGCTTCACACTCCGTATGGTTCTGCAGAAGAGGCTCGCTGCTGCTGCTGCCGCCGCTTAGACAGATTCACCCTTGCCTCTTTCAGTCTGCTGCCTCCTGATTGGCTGGAGGCTCTGGCTCTGTGTTGGAGTCACTTCACTGTAAATGCAATTTAGTTCAAAATGTAAAAGGAAACAACTGCACGAGGGGCCTTACTAATTCCACTGCTCATGAATAGACTGACATATGGGACATATTGGCCATTTATTGTTGGAAATCAGATCTGGTCCAGAAAGTGGCATCCTTCTCTGAAATGAAACAGTTTGTTGCTGAAGGTAAATATATAATCAGTCACAGTTGAACCAGGGATATATTTTCGCCCCCTTCAATCTGTCTGTTTGTCTGTTTGTTTGTTAGCAGGATATCTCAAAAAATTATGAATGGATTTACATAAAACTTTGAGGAAAGGTTAGTCATGGGCCAGTAGAGAGCTGATTAACATTTAATGCTGATTGGTCAAAAGTGGGCATGGTGATGGGCATCACTAATCACAAATTCACATAACTTTCAAATGGATTGTCATACTGTGGCAACATTTTGTGGAATGCTTAGTCACGGGTCATGACTGGCCAAAAGGGAGTGTGTTGGTGGGTGTGAACTATCACAAAAAGGTGCATAACTCCAGCCACAGAAATACTCCCTAAATCAAGCCCACACACATTTGACCATTTAATGCTTGAATTTGATAAACATCTTGTAACCTTGAGATTGTTCATATTTTTCCACAATTTTGTTTCTTAAGTCCTCAGACAATTCTTGGCTCTTCTTTCTCTTCTCCATGCTTGGTGTGACACACACAGGCACACAAATGTTGAGTCAACTTTTATACATTCTAACTGGCTTCAGGTGGGATTTCTATATTGCCAGCACCTGTTACCTGCCACAGGTGAGTTTAAACAAGCATCACATGCTTGAAATAAAATGATTTACCCACAGTTTTAAAAGGGTGCCAATAATTTTGTCCTGGCCCTTTTTGGAGTTTTGTGTAAAATGATGTCAAATTTGACTTTTTTCTTGTGCTTTTTTGTGTTGTTCCAATGCACATAATGGAAATAAACATGTGTATACCAAAAAAACAGTTGTAATTGCAACAATTTCTGGGAGAAATGGAGTATTTTCTGGAAAAAATTCCAGGGGTGGCAATACTTTTGTCCATGACTGTACATGAAATTGCTCCAGAGTGCATCAGCTAAATAGAGTCATCTCCTAGTCAGCTGTGCCCAGTACGCTGTAAATAGAGAGAGATCCAGAGTGTATCTGTACCAGGGTCCCTAGCCATCTCAATTGGCTTTTTCGGCCAACAAGGAGCTGGTTCCGTTCTGGTTCATGAATTTTGAACCTTACTGAGTATCTTGACAAAAAATAAATTGGTTTGGAACCTGAAAAGAAGGCTCTCAGGTAGAACAAAAAAAAAAAAAAAAGAAAAAGAAAAAGTGGGACCTGAAGTAGGAGCTGTGCTGATAACAAGAGTGTGTGTGTTATTCTACAGGCCCAGGCATGCGATTGTAATCAAAGAAAAGGTTTTCAGGTGAGCTGGTGTTGCTGTATTTGAGTGTTACTAAGGACAGCTAGGCAGCTATCCATAAAAACAGCAATCCCACATGTCCAAAATATTCAGCATCCCAGCAGACTGGGGAGCTGAATTCAGCCACAATCACAGCTGGAGTCAGTGGCCAATCATTCCAATGGTTTCACTCCCAGGTGGTGCAAATGCGGGCCAGTTCACTAATCCTGAACGGAGACTGTTCACGAACCAGAAGTGTTTTGGTCACAAAGAGGTTTGTGCAAGAGCTGTGGTAGCTCTTCCACAGCTCCAAGCTCCAAGCTAGCCACCCTGCAGAGAAAACTCATTTTGACCACTTACATCAGCAATTGAGCATCAGTAAAAAGGGTTCCGGCAAACCGTTTAATCAGTTAAGAGACAACATCCAGGTTCCTCTCTGTGCAAATGGTGTGTTCCAGTAAGGGCAGTAAAAGCCATAGTTATTTCAATTCCAACAAACAGGATTTTTTTTATTGCAGTCGTGGTCAACCAGGATTGCGATATTGTTATCCTACAAGGGGAAGTAAAGCCTGCCCAGCCCTGCTGGATGGATTACTGTAAAGAATGCAGACCCCAAGGTACAGTTATTGACTTTTAGCAACTCTCGAATCTTGGTGGATGGTGAAGATCATACTCAAGAATAATACAAAGTAAGGAAATCCAAATTTTACCAGTGTTTACCATTCATTTTAGGCCAACTGGTGAACTGCAATCCATCGTGGTGACAGAACAGTGGACCAGCTCTTTACCCTCTTGTAGATAATTCAGGGGTCATGTGAATTTGCGAATCCTGTCTCTCAGTGCATTTGGAAGAGGTGCTCTGGGTATAGGAGTTAAAGTTGTGCATTCTTGGCTTTAAAGCAAACCCACTGAAGGTGGGCTCAGACAAGGATGCATATTTCCCCCTCTGGAGAGTGATCTCAGTGCGCTCTGGAGTGGTTTCCCTACTTAAAACTTGAAGTGTTCCAGATTTACCACACCACACCAAATGAAAAAAAAAAAAAAAAAAAAAAAAAAAACATGATGGCTGTGAAATAGAGACAAGCAAACCCATATGCACAGGGGAAAACATTACCTCGCTCTCAATTGATTTTGTATTGCGTGAAGGTGCCTCCTTGATTTTCGACGGTTGTTACGTCAAAAGTATTCGTTAGTTTGCCTCACACTTGGTATCACTAAATTCAACAGAAGACACTGAATGTTGTGGTGGTATGTGCAAGTTTGGTTCATATTATATGATTATGATGCGTTTGTGCTCTGTCTCTATGCGGTTAAGGTACAACTGCAGGTACAAGTGAGTGTGAGTCACTTGCTACACACTCACTGGTATCCTCATTTGTCCTCTAACTTGCTAACAAATCATAATTTACATGCAGGAACAGGCTTTAGAATACATGTTTTATTTTAAGAAAAGAGAACATCGGCTTTTAGTTGCTTGCCGTTTACAGCTTGTGCCTCCATGGGTGCTGCCATTGTGTTACATCAGAATGTTGCTTCACATGGAGTCAGGGCAGATGGAGTGGCGTTCCATTATACTTTATCTAGATGGAAGTCAGAAATTTGCTCCACTTCCAAGTTCTCTGGAATGCAGTATGAGGCCATGGTTCTCACAGAAAAAAGGCACCTTGCCTTCAGCCATAAGGCCAGTTGATACTGAGCCACAAAGCCAATCTAGGCTGGACCAGGGCAGTGACAGAGACAATGAGATATTCTGAGTGTTATTATTATAACTAAGGTTACTATTATCCTTGGATTCAGTAAAGTGGAAATGCTTTTGTAGAGGCCTCTCCACTAACAACGATGAATATTGCAGAATATTTTACACAACCCTCACAGTTACAGTTTTAATTCACTCATTTTCGAGCCATGCCTCTCCCCTCCCACTGTAACCAAGCACAGGCAACAAGGTTACGGCCCCTTGCCTTAAAAGCCTCAGCTCATAAAAAATGAATTTTACATAAACCCAACCCCAGCCCTAAAATTAATCCTAACCCACACAATGAATATCAATAGACGGACAACTTTTCACACTAGTATCAGTATTAATGCTCAACTTCTTATGAAATGATTACAATGTCAGTAAAACATTTACTGACTATAACAAAAAAGTCTGACAAAATTCTGAGGGAAACACTTGGTCGGAGGCTCCTGGCTCTATGTTGAGGTTAGGGGTGCAATGATTAGTCAACATTGTTAAAAAAAAAAAAAAAAAAACGATTGCAAAATTAGTTACCGACTAATTTAATTGTTGATAATTAGTCAGTTACATCATCACGTGTGTTTTTCATGCTTTGTGTGGACCTGACATTGTTTTCCGGAGCTGAGCTAGTTGTTAGTTGCAGCCCTAGTTGGAGCCAATTCACTTTAAATCCAATTTTGTTCAAAATGTAAAACAGCTGCACAAAGGGCCTTACTAATTCCATTTCTCATGCACATAGGTTTAGACTGACATGGGACATTGGTCATTTATTGTTGGAAATCAGATGTGGCCCAGAAAAATAAAACTAATACAAAAATTGCCAAATTTGAAAATGTTGCATGCTAGCACAAATGGCAGTATCTGCCTTAAATAAATAAATAAATAAATAAACAGAGGTAATGACTTGAAACAACACTGACCCCATATATCAGCAACAAAAATATCAGTCTAATCCTCGTGCAGTGTCTTGTGTCTGTAAGGGAGAAGTGTGTCGCTGTCAGTATAGCAGTGAGAGCGGCTGCTCACTGGCTCTTTGTAATGTGAAGGACAGGCGACACAGCGTGAAACAATGAACACGACGTCCATGTTGTTCAGCCGTCCTGTCAGCCTGCAGCTCAGCACGATACCTGACTGTA
Source organism: Myripristis murdjan (assembly GCF_902150065.1). Classification (NCBI taxonomy): domain Eukaryota; kingdom Metazoa; phylum Chordata; class Actinopteri; order Holocentriformes; family Holocentridae; genus Myripristis; species Myripristis murdjan. The sequence goes on along the minus strand of NC_043999.1, from coordinate 27,474,159 downwards.
AATAGCAGACAGTCATGAAGAGTTGGGCTGAACTGCACAGGCTTTTGTTGGTGTGTGTGTGTGTGTGTGTGTGTGAGAGAGAGAGAGAGAGAGAGAGAGAGAGAGAGAGACATCAGGGGAATGAGGTAACTACAGATCAAGCTTTATCCATCCATTTTTTCATTCAGTTGTGACCTGCAATATGTAAGACACCCTGATTGGATTTCAACAGAATTTGTGGAGCTGATGCTTAGGATTCATTATCTATAATGGACCACACCAGTGATTTACCCACATTTTGCATTGTAACAAATCATTTTGCAAATTTTGCAGGGGTGCTAAAGATTTCACAACATATAATCAAAATCCCGCAACTACAGTTTTTTTTCAATTCCTTACACACATTTTCAAAGCTCTGTCTTTTTCTCAAAACTTTACACACAAATCCAACTATTGCTCACACAAAATGCAAAAAGCACCCTATCTACTGCAAAAGGAAACACAGTATTCAAAATATTGTGAACACGTCTCAAAAGCAAGCATTTGTCTCACATCACAAACACATTTCCCATTGTATCACATACTTGTGTATATCATTTACACACTGTTGCTCTAAATCTAAAGCTCTTTTGTTTTTATGGATTTTCTTGATATATTGCCATATAAGAGTGAAAATACAGTAGCATGCAAACAGAAGTCAACACAAGCAATAATGGAACCAAAAATATGTAATTTTCTGAATAAATCAGTTGCTGTTGTGGATGCAGCATTGTACAGCATATAATAAAAAATCAAAGCAAAGTACACCAACCATCACATATGGAGGTACAGCAACCAAAAAACAAACACCTCTGAAAAAGAGGGAGAGTGTGAGTGTGTGTGTGTGTGTGTGTGTGTGTGTGTGTGTATGTGTATGTGTATGTGTGTGTGTGTGTGTGTGTGTGTGTGTGTGTTTGTGTGTGTGTGTGTGTGTGTGTGTGTGTGTGTGTGTGTGTGTGTGTGTGTCTGTGTATTTGTTGAAGAGGGAGAGCTAGTTGGGTGAGTAGAGTCAATCTCTCCTCCGGGCTGGGTCTGGCCACAATATTTCGTCCACATCACAAGCTATATTTTCTCTTGCCAGACATCGAGGGAAGAATCTTCTCGCGTGACGTATCCAACCTTGAATAGAGGCAGCATCAATGTCGCCACATGCTTCCTCCATTGCCTGGAGAAGTGCGTGACGGACATAGGGACAATGGTCATAAACTCTCCAGTTTTGAAGAATTCTTCAATTGGGTTTAAAAATGGTGAATATGGAGGCAGGTTGACAACGTAAAAGTGGGGATGATTCACAAACCAATTTTGGACCAGCTGTGAGCGATGAACATTAACATTGTCCCATATAACAACAAACCTAGCCTGTTCTGGATTCTCTTCATTTGGAGCAAGAATGCCATGAATAGTGTCTAGGAATGTTAGAATATGAGCAGTGTTATAGGGACCAAGAGTGGCATGATGGTGCAGGACACCATTCTGGGTTATGGCACCACACATGGTTACATTTCCTCCCCATTGGCCCGGGACATTTACAATTGGCCTCTGTCCAATGATGTTTCTCCCTCTCCGTCTGGACTTTGTGAGGTTGAAGCCCACCTCATCCACATAAATATATTCATGAAGAATGGGGTGGGCATCCATCTCCAGAATTCTCTGTATTAGACAAAAGAATAGATCAACCATTTCTTTGTTAATATTGGCACTGACCTAGCCAAAGACCTGCCAATAGTTGAAGATATGAAGATTGATACATTAACTAACAGCAATACAATGTTTTTAAGTGGAGTATGCCAGAGTGACGTGTTAGAAGTAGTAAGAAAATTTAAAAACAAAAAATCTATAGATTGCAATGGTATTGATATGTGTCTCATCAAGGAAGTCATCCACTGTATTATAGAACGATTTACATATATATGTAACAAATCATTTTCATCTGGTATCTTCCCAGATCAGATGAAAATAGCCAAGATAATACCGATTTACAAGAGTGGCAATAAACAATTATTGTCCAATTACAGACCAGTATCTCTGTTACCACAATTTTCTAAAATATTAGAAAAACTATTTGCAAATAAACTTGAAGATTTCATTGATAAGTACAATTTATTAAGTAAGCATCAATATGGATTTAGGGGTAATCGCTCAACAACCATGGCAATAATGGAATTTGTGGAAAATATAGCAACTGCAGTAGATCAAAAATTAAATGCAGTGGGTGTGTTCATTGATTTGAGTAAGGCATTTGATACAATTGATCATGCTAAGCTGTTAAGGAAGTGTGAAAATTATGGCTTAAGGGGTATAGCAAAACAGTGGCTACAAAGTTATTTATATAATAGATATCAGTATGTAGCAATAAAAAATACTGAATCTCAGTTTGAGAATGTCATATGTGGAGTTCCACAAGGCTTGGTCTTGGGACCAAAATTATTTACACTTTATATAAATGACCTTTTTTCAGTATCAAACATGTTGAAATGTGTTATTTTTGCTGATGATACAAATTTGTTTTGTTCTGGAAAAGATATATTTGAGTTATTACATGAAACAGAAAAAGAATTGGTACTGATAAAGAAATGGTTTGATTATAATAAACTATCTTTAAATGAGAATAAAACAAAGTTTATGATTTTTTCAGGTAATAGAAAGGTTGAAAATGCAAAACTATATTTAAATGGTGTGGAAATAGAAAGAGTTTATGAAGCTAAATTTTTAGGTGTCATCATAGATAGCAAATTGTTGGAAACCCCATATTGAGTATATTAAAAGTAAAGTGTCAAAATCTATAGGCATACTGTACAAAACAAGGGACTTACTAAACAAAAAAAGCCTGTACATGACATATTGTTCTTTGGTTATGCCCTACCTGACATATTGTGCAGAGATATGGGGAAACGCAGGAAAAACTATTATAGATACATTAGTAAAATTACAAAAAAGAGCTATTAGAATAATTAATAAAGTAGGATATTTTGAAGCAACTAATAATTTATTTATTCAACTTAAAACCTTAAAATTCCAGGATATTGTATATATTAAAATATTAGAGATGATATATAAAGTAAAAAACAATACTGTTCCAAATACTATTCAAGATTTCTTTAAATTAAGAGAGAGCAACTATAATTTAAGAGGTCATTGTATTTTTGAACGTATGAAAGTTAGGACAAATGTGAAGTCTAGATGTACTTCGGTTGTGGGTGTGAAATTATGGAATGGACTCGATGATGAATTTAAGACTTTCACTTCTCTGACAAAGTTTAAAAAATGCCTTAGGTATAAGATCATACAGGAATACTAAGTTGAGATGGTAAATGTGTTTATGTTATTGTTGATTGTTGTTCTTTTGTTCAATGTTGAATGCTAGATGCTGTACATATGTAATGTAATAGAAGCAGTGAATCAGGTGTAAAGGATAGGCACAAAAATAAGCTTTTGCTTCTAGCCTAATCCTTTTTTTGGGTTTTTTTATGTGTTTATTGTGATTGTTGTACTGTGTGCAATGATTGATGTACAAACCAAAACCAAAAATAAACCATTCATTCATTCATTCATTCATTCATCAGTATATGCACAATACAATATTACTGTAACCTTGGATGAAAGTCTGATGTCCTGGCAGTGCTATGTACATACCTCCACATAGTCGCGCTGCAGGTTCTTCACTCTGTCACAGTTCCTTTGAAATGGGACCCTGTAGAGCTGTTTCATATGGAACTGATTCCTCTGGAGGACCCGATGTATTGTAGACAGACTAACAGCACCGATATTGTTGAATATGGTTTCGTCTGCCAGTATATGACTTTGAATTCACAACTGCAGTCTCCTGTTCTTGTGAGAATATGCGACTTCATCCTCCACGATGCTGTTGTCTTTCCACTCTAGAAAATTCAGAAATAGTATGTGCTGTATATAGTCAACGTTGTACTGCCCTATGACCTTTCATACAGTGCTGTGTACTGTAAAATGGATGCTTGGAGCTACAACAGTATACATGTATTTTACAGCTATGCAGAAATGGCTATTATGTACATGTACATTACTGTTGATTGTTGCATACCTGTTCTCATTTCGAATTATGTTCGCCACCGTAAATCGACTTAAGTTGGGCTGGACTCTAAGTCCAGCTTCTCTGGACAACTCATGGTCAACCCATGATTTATCACATGATCAATTAGAGTAGCCCTAATCTCATCAGGGACTATTCTTCTTGGTTCTCCATCCCTTCCTCCTCCAACTCGTCCTCATCCTCTTCCTTGTCCTCTTCCTGCTCCCCCTCCAAAGCGTCCTCCACGAACCCGGACCCCTTGTCCTCTGCGTCTTCCTCTGACTCCCCTGGCTCTCTCTGCATTGTTGTTATCCATTGTTCGAGACAGATAGTTTGACCTTTTACCTATTTATAGGCCTATGTCAAGGAGTGATTGGTTTGTGTTCAGTAAAGCAATTATTGTTACACATGTGAGGACAGAGTCTGAGGCACTGATGAATAAGTGTGGCATTTTGATTGGTTGTGTTTGAAATGGGAAATCAAGTTACTTCCTGATAGATTTTTGTGTGTTAGGTAGGTTCATCTCTAGGTTAGGTGTTGTGTGTATTGATTTGCAAAAAGTGAATAGCTAAATTGAAAACTGTGTCAAGGCTGAGAATTAGGGCCCTATCGTGTGCCACCCGCTATCCGCTGCCACTACCCGCTACCCGCAAATTGCGGATTTAGGAACTTCCGCTATCCCTAAACGGTATCTTGCGCCACCCGCTACCCGCTATCCGTTATGCCGACTGCATCATTTGCGCCTGGAGGTGTGTCCGTGGCCGTGTTTCATGTGCTATCCCTAAAGTTGCTATCTTGCGCACACACTTTAGGGATAGCGGATAGCGGGTGGTCCTGACCACCCGCTATCCGCTATCCCTAAAGTTTGGGCTGTTAGGAGAGCGCGTCCAGGCGGCTTCAATGCGTGCCCCGACGGAGCCTCGCCACGCACACGGTCGGACTGATACCGGGACGCCGCCGGAATGGACTGAGTATATTACTCATATAGACTGTTTAGAGGAAAGACTGTTTTAATTGGACACTTACGCCAGCATGTTTTATTGTTTTATCATAAGCCAGCAGCTGTGCTATATTTTTATTTTTAATATTTTATTTGCCCAATCTACCTTGTCAATAAATTAGTTTACACATAGTTCCACCTCTGCCTCTTGTGTGTGTGTGGTGTGACCCGGGGATTTTACTCAATCAGTACAACCTTGTGACACGTCCACTTGGACACATGTGGCTCCACGTCCCGAATTAACTCGCCTATAATATAATATATCATATGTATATAAAGCCACCTTGCTTTAGCCTCAGTAGAACCCCTGAGAAAATCTACCTCCCTCTCTCCATTGCGGGTTTAGGATTTAGGATTTAGGATAGTGCATCCTGCCCTTAAAGGCAATGGCACCTGGCACACTGATTGGTGTAACTGGCGTAACGCCCAAAACACGCCTATGCATAACATAGCGGGTAGTGCAGGTGTTTTGCGGATAGCGGGAGGTGCACAAGATAGCAACTTTTACGGGGGAACGCCTCTTCCTAAATCCTAAATGTGCAAATAACGGGTTTAGGGAGTCTGGCGCAAGATAGGGCCCTTAGTTTATGGTTTTGCTGATTTGAGGTGAAGTTGTGAAGTTTGAGTGAAAGAGTTTAGAAATAGTGTGATATATAAAGGTTTTGTGTGTAAGCAATTGAAAAAAACTGTAACATTCAAATTTTTAGATGATATTGTTCAGCCAACAGGTCCATTCATAAATCACACAGCTGATAATTCACTTTGTAAAACATAGGATTCCACAGAGACTGTTTTCCATCAGAGAGACCATTTCACACCGTCCTATTTCAAGTCATCAAAACACAACAGTGCTGCTGCTTTTAGGAAAACCAATGTGGACAACTTTATTACAGTGTTGGAACACTGGTGTGAAGAAGCTCATTTTCATATTGTAATGGAATAAATGGAAGACTTTCTTCATATGAGACTTCTTTTTTCAGTCAAAAAAATACCTGTATATACATTTTCCAAGTATTAGGCTAAACATGCAAAATCCTTAGTATGGCACTTTGAACTTTACCATCTGCATGCCAAAAAAATATAATTGTAGCGTTTTTTCCCTCAGTAATGATAAAATAATATTAATGCATCCTTGTGTGGAATCTGCTCAAACTGCCACTTCAGCCTTCTTATAGACTACAAGAATATTACTAATCAATAGACAACATATGTTTAATCTAACAACACTGAATCATATCAGTCAAATCAGATGATATTTTATTTTTAATATGTTAATACCAGACTAATTATATACAAATCTTGTATCACTGATTAAATTTCTTGGGGAAAAGCTTCATTTGCCCCCATTCCTTCATCAAGCCACTGTAGGGACCTTCAGTGTATTCATGCACACTATGTCTGGATGCATTTGGGTATATGCATGCAAGCGCACGTGTGCCATAGCGTGTGTTTCCGTGTGTGTAAGTGTGTATTTTGCGATCCCCCCTCGGGCGAGATTGCCTGTGATTCGCCTTGAGTGGATTAAGGGGCTGAAGGTGACAGATCTGTGCATCATGAATGGCTGCAGTACTTCAGGCTGGGTCCCACCTGATAAAGCTGTCTCTGACAAGGAGAGAGAGATGGAGGGAGGAAAAAAGGCATGGAGGAGAGTGAGGGGGGTTAAACGGGAGATGTGGTGAAATAGCTAGAAAGAGAGGCGCCAAAGGGAAGACATACTGAAAGAAAAGACGAGGGCAAAAGATGCGCAGTGGGGCAATCAGAGAAAGGAGGAGGAGGAAGAGGACTTTGGGCGGAGAGAACAGGAATCAAATGAGAGAGCAAAGAAGGAGGGAGACAGCAGGAGATACAAAAGAGGGTGAGGTAAACATGTGGACAGGGCTGAGCAAGATGGAGAGGAAGATGAGAGAAGAGAAAGCAGGCAAATAGAGATGAGAGAATCTGCAGGCCAGTCTAGTGGCTGACAGCATGGAGGTGGATTAGAGCACCAAGCGTGTTGTATGGGGAGAGTTTCATTAATACGGGCTTTTGAAGGCTCATACTAATACTCTCGTGTTTGAATCCACTGATAGCAGATTTTCATTATCTGTAAAACATTACCAAGCAATGTTTAGAAATAAAAATAAAACAATAATTTTGAAACAATTCTTTTTAATGACATGAAGATTCAAAATGTTTCATAAGTTTTGAATGAGCTTTTTTAACCTACGAAGCTCTGGACCCTTATCATTGGTTTATAATATTGTTTACATATTTGTTTTTAATAAATGAGATTGCAGCCCCAGAAGCAGCCCTGAAGACCAGATTTTTTTCTCAGCACATTAATTTTGATCAGACCCTCTGTGTATGTCAAAATTATGAAGAAAAAAGTTCCAAACACAAGCTTTCAATCTTCTCTTAAAAGAGCTTCTCTGTTACCACATTCCCCTCAAATCACTTATCAACAATATGCAGAAGTGCCAAGGAATGAAATGAAAGCAGTCCAAACATCTGTAGGGGTCGCAAACACATTAGTAATGACGATTACGTTAATCACAAATAATGCATTTTTCAATGTAAGGAGTATGATAAGCATGTTTTCCAAAAGAACTAAACATACTATCTAAGACTATCTATGGCTGCACTTTGCCACTAAGCCACCAGGGTGCGCAGTAGAATACTGAACTAACACAAACGTTCAAACTACTACCATGCCACCGAAAAAGATAAGATAAGATAAGATAAGATAAGATATTCCTTTATTAGTCCCACGGTGGGGAAATTTCACGCATCACAGCAGCAAAGTGGATAGCAAGATACGAAGCACAATTTACACAATAAACAGTATATACAGATAACTACCAAAGAGCAATATAAACACTGTAAACAAGGAATGTAGAAAAATACTATGTGAACAATTTAAACAACAGAAGAAAATAACCCAAAACCTGGGGGACAACACACTCCGGAGGTTCAGGGTTAGTGTGAACCCATGAGACCAAGTGGCAGAACCTGACTCCTGGACCTGGGTCTCAGGAACTGTCACACTTGATCCAGCCTTATGGGATCACCCCTTCCCTCCCGTTTTTACGTGTGTGTGCAGGCCGCTGCTCCTTAGCTATTTTTTTTTTCCTCACAAAGAAACAAAAATCAGCTTAAGAAGGCTGGAATTCACCTGCTAGCGTGGAGGTTAGGACTAGCTTTGCTACGAAGCCCATTTTGTAGCTGTTGTTTCAGCACCATGGACAGGGAGGTTTGCTGGGTGCAGTCACCCTGAAGCCGGTGTTCTGCCAAATCGTCCTACTTCCGCGAAACGTCCTACCGTAGGTTGAACTGACAGACTTATCTGCCGATGTGTTACCTTGTCCCAAACCCTAGCCCTAACCCTAACCCTAACCTTGTCAGAATATGCTTCTACATGCAGGTAGGACGTTCTGACAGTTGAAATTACCTTGTCAGAATATGTTTCTACACATGCGCAGTGTGGCTTGGTTGGATATCTTTACGGGTAGGAAGGATTTCCAGAACACTGGGCCTTCGCTGCCATATTTAGGCTACTGAAACTTTGTTGTTGCCATATGGCTGACATTGGCTTGTTGAAATCTATTTGATACAACTGTTGCAAGTACTTAGCTGGTGAGTGTTGTGTGTGCCAATGTTGGACCATGGAATGAGCACCTATCTACATCCCTAATGTTTGGTGTTATTAATGTTAATTATAGGCCCATGTGCAGTTCAGTTTTAAAAACTGACACTTCTAAAGTGACGTTAAACCTTCTTTGAGTGGATTAAGGTGGTCATTTTTAAGAGCTGGGAGGACATTCACCTCAATGCCAGCCAGTATCCAGCACTCAGTAACAATGAGAGGAAGATAGCACCACTATTCCTAAGCTGTGAAGCACAACAAGAGGGTGGGTGTATCACTTTGGTGCATCACAACCAAAATAGAATATCACACCATAGCCCAGCTTTTTCGGTGTGGGTAACACCTCAGCTGATCTGTCTCAAGAGACAAGGCTGTACATGATGTCATCCAAAGCTTAGAGACAAAATGGGGTTTTCCTCAGTGTGGAGGAGCTTTTAGGATCATCTTCCAATCCTGCCAGCAAAGGACTTGAAGAGATTATTTCAACCCAAAGGGATGGATTTCCATTACTCTACAAGGACTCGTAGATCCAGTGCATTGGTTCACAAATTTTAATATGGGATTTCCTGGCAGTGTATATGATGCACATGCTTTTTCAAATTTGTATCATCTTTGTATGGTAGAACAGTCTTTCCTGAGAATCCAACAGGCAATTGCAGGTACTCCTGCACCCACTGTCACCCTGGCTAATTCTGCATATCCACTACTGTTCTACTACTGAAAACATGCAGACACTGGTGCTCTCAGTAGGGAGCAAAGGGTATTTAATCATAGGCTAAGCTGAGCAAGAATGGTAATAGAGAATGCTTTTGGACGACTGAAAGGAGGCTGGAGGAACCTGTGTGCTGCAGATGTTCTGTGCACACAGTGCGTCTGTATCCCTTTACATACTTTTTTCCTCTAGGCCAAAGAAAAAGGTAGTGGGGGAGTCCATCTCTCTAGACATGCTGAAGCAAGCACTTGGTCTTCACCTTCACTCAAAATGAAAAAAAATTAAAAAAGAGATGAAATTAATCCAATTATGAGACATAGTCAAACTGACCTATACTGAATATATTAAAATAGTTTACATTACATGTTATCCTGATAAAACTGAATAATTTAAATATAATTTATTTAGAGATCGCAAACTGAAAATGATTTCCTTTTGTTATTTCCACTAACTGCTCATGAACGAAATAAATTGGTTTAAACTAATTGACCCAAGTACTAAAAATTAATTTCCTTTCTTTGGCTTATGCCAATATCATTATGGCTCCTAATTTTCATTCAGCTGGAATGAATTAGTCCAGCTAAATCCATCCATTTTCCATACCTGCTCATTTCTATTTAGGGTCACTAAGGGGGGCTGGAACCTATCCCAGCATGCTCTGTGTAGTCCAACACATAGGCACGCTCACAGCTATTGGCAATTCAAAGTGTTCAAGTGATGTGCATGTTTTTCAGGAAGTCCACACAAACATTTAAAAGCTCGGCAGATCCCTGCATGACACGACACAGTTCCTCCCCACTAAAACCTCATACAGAAAGAAAGAAAGAAAGAAGGAAAAAGAATGAAAGAAAGGTTATTATTGTTATAGGTGGCCGACAATAATAATAATAACAAAAACGTATTCATATCCACATTTCTCACAGATTTTTATTAAGGTTTTTATTTCCGTTTCTTTCCTGTCTAGGATTCACTTAATATGTGTTTCTGCCGGCAGATACTGACTGAACCTGCCAGTATTCAGCCTGAGAGAAACAAAGTACTTTTGTAGAATCTGCCCAGTCTGTCATCCACTCACATTCAGCACCTACTGTTTCTCCACACATGTATGGATTCAACCCAGTTACAGGCCTACCCCTCTAACCTGTAGCTCAGTGACTGCTGACCTTTTTTCCGGTTGGGTACCCCATCATAGTAATTACACCTTGTCTTTCAAACATCTGCATTTGGCCATTTTGCCCATTTCTTGATATTTACAATCATAGTAGCTTACCATTGAAATGAATGAGAAGTGTGGGCCTGTCTCTCTGTTCTTGGTAGGACAGGGGAGCGGACCAGTCTACCATTTCCATCTTCTGGCTGGTGTATTTCTTTTGTTGGAAAAATTCTTTTAGATTGCCAACATCCTCCAGGTGTTTCTAACGTTTCTAGCTAAACAAGAAATATGGCAAGCAGTATCCTAACCCATGTGCAGATTTACTGTAATCAGATTACTTTTCTCAGTAACAAGGTAATGTAAGTGATTATAGCGTTCAGAGGAGAAAAAAACATTTTTTTGAGAATTTTTGAGATTAAAGGATATGAGGGAAAAAAATTTAAATGATTTAAAAAAAAGATTGTGAGAAAAAAACTGTCAACAAACTCAAAAATCCTGAGATAATAAAGTTACAAATTTACAAGGAAAAAAACCCTGAAAACTAGTTTTTCTTCTACCATGGGATTTAGAAAGAAGGAAATGATTTGAGCCCAGAATCACAATCTTCTCCCCAGCATCTGGACTTTGAAGAGACATTGCTGTGACTTGGGCCGATTCAAAAGAAAACAATATTGTGATTCTGGGCTAAAATCAGCAGGATTTCCTTGTTACTAAATCCCATTGAAATTTAGAATTTGATTAGGCTGATCCAGCCTTGCAAACCATGTGGTTCCTTGGACAAATTTGGCCAATTTGAGCTTTTTCTCACAAATGTCCTCAAAATATTACCCCTCCACTCCCTGGCTCCATAATTTTTTCACCACAATGGCCTTCAATTTACCATAAATCAGTTCAAGTCCAGTGGTTATGATATTAACACTTAAGTCCCACATCAACAAGTAATCAAATCACTCGTGCCTGCTTACTTTGATATTGTCTAGTCCAGCGGTTGGATCAACATACTGCTGAGGAAAATGATGTTTAATGGGATTACACTTTGTAGAAAGTAGGGAGTAACTTCACTTAGTTAGAATTGTCACATCAGAATTTCTATTGGCTCAAAGCGGTGCCCACATATCAATATGCACTTTCTTAATAACACAGCACAATTTGATCAACTATTTATTAGTTTTATCAGTAATTTTGTTATTTATCAGTTATTTTGTGGACCCCGTGGTCATGGCCCCACTTTGGGAACTACTGCTCTACGTAACCAAAGCAAAGGAGCAAAAGAAGGAGAGAGAGACAGACAGAGTCAGAGAGAGAGAGCCAGAGAGAGCCCAGTGTGGCGTCTCCTCCGCTAAGTGCTCAGGTGAAATATGTGGAGTAACTTGCATGTTGACACACTATTAATCTCCCCAGTATTTCGTTCACATTTTTTAAGCTTGGTCATAGAGGGGAAAATCTCTCTCTCTCAGCTCTCAGCTCTCAGACACAGACAGACACACATACTCGTACACACATGCTGCAATCTCTCCCACCACACCATTACATGTATTATCCCTTCCTTCCTTCCTGGCTCCTTCTCTCTCTCTGTTTACTTGTATGTTATTTTGCCGGTGCAAGATGTTAGTTAGTTAGAAATCTGGAAACTAAATGACTGAAGACATTGTCTGACTGTGATCAATGAAGGGAGAGCCTGGCAGCCTGGGCAGGTTACATCTAATGTGATCAACAGTCCCCCACCCCACCCGCGCACACACACACACACACACACACACACACACACACACACACACCCAGGTTAAATCTAATGTGATGAAGTAGTCTGGCTGGCTGGCTGGTAGAAGAAGAGCTTTTAATTCATCCCAGACAGTGATGCTCAGAGCAGCAGGCAAATAGATGGAGACTGTAGCCTAACATCCGAGCTCTACTGCAGCCATCAGCCGTGGAGGAGAAACTTCCTCTCAAATCAGTCAACTGCTGCATTGTGCTGTTTTTGCTTTGGTGTAGTGTTGGAATAATCTGGGCATTGCACTGGTTTTAGCTCAGTGTGTGGACAGTGTTGGATTGCATATAGATATTGCATTGATGTTTTTTTTTTTTCATAAACATGGGGAAAAGGTGATTAGCACTGACAGAAGAGTGAACCCGAAAATAAGCAAGAAATTAGTAAAAAAATAAAAGAAAATGACCGGAAATTAAGAAAAACGTGTAACAAAAAAAAAAAAAAAAAAAAAAAAAAAGACAAGAAAATGAGCAAGAAGAAAAGTACCCAAAAATTGGTAGAAATAAGAATAAAAATAATGATGATGATGATGATGATGATAAATACAAGACAATTACTAGAAAATTAGAAAGAAAAATCTGTAAAAATAAATAAATAAGAAAAAAAAGAAAGAAAATGACATCACAAAACAGGAAAAAATCAGAGAAAATTTACAAGAAAATGACCAGGGAATAACCCAAAAATTAGTAGAAAATTACACTCAAAATCAACATGGGCATGTGTTTGATTAGCAAACTAGAAATATGTTCGCATTAAATGAATTAATTGTGTTTATGTTCATTGAATGATTCTTGTTGTACATCAAGCAAAGAAAATTCAGATGTCACATTACACATTACACGCCCAAGCAGGATTGCCCCCGGTATGTACGTCATCACGTTTAAATACGACACACGCATGGCCCGACGTCATCATAAATCAATATAGGCCTAGTTCAAATACATTCATCATGTGTTCCTTTTAACTAAAAGACGTTTTTGTAGGCTACCTTGTAATCAGACATAGGGATGTTTATTTACCTTAAGTTTCGGAGGTAACCTCCTTCTTCAGAAAGGTCCAATTGACAGCCGGAGCAGCACCTGTCAGATCCGGTAGACCTGACCTGACCGGGTGGCCGCGCACTGTGCGGTGCCGACCGGCACCAGGTCTACCGGATCTGACAGGTGCGCTGCGCACACAGACTGCCGTACTTTCATTATAAACCGACTTTTGTTTATATGCGGTTGCAGCAGCACAACGGACACAACACAGACAACATGGTTCATTATTGATTGCGCAACGCGGCGATTTGCCGGTAATTGCACTGCGCACATTAAACGATTTTGCGGAGGCAAGAGGAAAGTTGCATGATTTACACCGTATCCACGTTCGCGCTGCGTGCGTGACCGTGCATGTGCTCGTGCATGAACGCTTGGGCGCGGTACAAACTTTGTAATGTGAGTAGCCTCTAACTCATTCATTTCATTGGATAATATGCCGGTGGGGTGAGGGGAAGTCCCTGATTGATCGAAAAGATTCTTCTGATTGGCTGAGCCTCTTGTAAAAGTGGCCCAGCCGCCGCCACCTCTGCTCTGTAGGCATAAAAAGTGGCTTTTCTCAGGCTCAACAGATAGATCACAGATAAACAGAACTGTTTTTAGTCAAAAGGAAAAAAAGGCTCTTGATGATCACTTCAGCGTGAGAAATCGGAGGTGTGGCGTGAGAGCGTATGGAGCCAATCAAATGCGTGACTCTCACGGCCAATGCGTGAGAGTTGGCAGCTCTGTATCTACATGAATTTATTTATGTAAATATGGTGAGTGATAGATAGTAGTTACTAGACATTTGTGAGACATATCTCAGTCACTCGTGTTTCTCACAGTTAAGCTAGCTCAACTTTTCTATGGCTAGTTTGTATTTAACGTTACACCCTGGGTCAGGGCTCGAGCTTAAGGACCTCCTGTCATTCTGGGGCCGAAAAATGAGTTTAAAAAGTACAAAGTACGCAAAACAGTACACAACATGTTTTCTGTTTGAATTTTCTGAGTCCGTTAGCATGTCAGCCCGTGTTTGTTTGGGTGTGTGCACGGGTGTGTTTGTGTGCGTGCGCGCGTTTGTCCGTGTGCGTGTTCACGGAGCAGAAGTAGCAGCAGCTCAACACGAATCCAAATAAAAGTGCTTTGGGTTGTCTAAATAGTGTGTGAGGGTGCCAGGATGTAGTGGTAGCCACAGTTAATCATTGTGTTTGGAGTGCGCTCTGCGCTCTGTTTCATCGCGGGTGGGGCTCAGCTCCTCCACACACACAGCTTAGTGGAGCGGAGGAGAGAGAGAGACAGTGGTGAAGAGTTGGAGAATTGAGAAAAATGATTGTTACTGTAAGTGCAATAAAAGCTTTTGCAAGTAAAAAGCCAGTAAGAGTAATTTATTCACGCAAAAGACAAGAGACGCCAAATTATGAAAAATATTGAGGAACCCACCTCAACTTAAGAGCACCACTGCGATCCATTTACAATGATATGATTATGATTACAACTGTCACGACAGCCCATCAGTAAGTACAAGTACAAATTCTGTTCCACATAGGGTAGTACGCCTACTCACCTCTATGAGAAAGGGACTCGATGCACCTTGCACTGTGCAAACTCATCTACTGTGGCTTGTATGTCCAGTTTCCTCGCCTGATCACTTTCAACTGACAACATAGCAAGTCCACTGTGTCTCTCCTGTCCCGTTGTGCTTCTCAAATAGTTTTTAATTCGCTTCAATTTAGAGAATGAGCGCTCAGAGGTTGCAACAGTGACAGGAAGAGTAAGAAATAATAGTAAAGCTGTGCAAACCTCACTGAATGTAGAGGTTAGTGCTGGGTGATTTACAATCAGCATTTACAATCAGTTTTGTCAATTTACTACAAAACATGAGCGTAAAGCCTAATTTATACTGTGTTAGAAAACAGCCGACCTTCTAGGTCTTGAATACGTTGCGTCCATGGCATGCTGTAATTATATAGGTCGATTAATTTCTCAGCGCGACTCAGGTGCAACAGAACATAAAGTTGGGTTAATCCCTTTGTGATTTGGGTAGTACATGTACAGGCTACCCATGCAGGCTTAGGGGCTTTCACATAGCACACGGTTTGGGCCGCGCTCTGCGCTTGGTTACGGCGCAGGCGAGAGCAGAGCAGCGCGCAGGCGCGTGCAGAGTGACTATACTGCATTGTCTTTGCAAGAGTAGTGCATATCTCATGATGTCGATCATCTAGATTTCTAAATACATACACCTCTTGTCCGTGTAGCAGATCAGGCCGAAGCAAAAAAAGATCAGGCCATCATCGCCGCCGCAGCCGCCACTCTCCCACTCCATCGCCTCCGAAAACATCTCAAATTTCCCGCCATCAAGACAACTCCGGCATCACAACATGCAGCAAGTCAAATCGCTACCATGCTCCAGCAAGGTCCCCCGGTGGTCAGTTTTCATCAAAAATCTCCGTCTGGACAGTAGCAGCTCTCCAAAAAACACTCAAATATAAAGGAATCGCATTTCACAGAACCGACAATAAAGCAAAACTTTTTAATATTCTTATGACTGCTCACCGCTACAACACAAACAGCCGCCTTCCGAATGATGTCACCACGCCCACAACGTCATCACGTCCTAATGTCACCGCCCCCGCCGCTGTTGAAGGAACAGTATACAGACACTCTTCACCTCAAAGTCAGCAGAAAGACACACCAGAAGAAAGAATACATTACATCTAGAACAAAAACCACCAGACAGCCTGCTTCTTCATCCAGAGCAGACAACCACGGGATGCCCCTATTCCAGCAACAGCAACGGCTTCCTCCAGCACAGGCCTATGGCACCGGGATGCCAGCGCCCTCTGCAGTCCTATTCCAGCAACAGCAACAGCTGCCTCCAGCACAGGGCTATGGCACCAGGATGCTAGGGCCCCCTGCAGCCCTATTCCAGCAACAGCAACAGCTTCCTCCAGCACAGGCTTCTGGCACTGGGATGCTTGCGCCCCCTGCAGCCCCATTCCAGCAACAGCTACAACTTCCTCCAGCACAGGCTTCTGGCACTGGGATGCTTGCGCCCCCTGCAGCCTCATTCCAGCAACAGCTACGGCTTCCTCCAGCACAAGCTTCTGGCACTGGGATGCCTGCGCCCCCTGCAGCCCCATTCCAGCAACAGCAACAGTTTCCTCTAGTACAGGCTTCTGGCACCGGGATGCCAGTGCCCCCTGCAGCCCTATACCAGCAACAGCAGCAGTTTCCCCCATTCGGGGCTCCTGGCACCGGGATGCCAGCTCCACCTGCCACTCTCATCCAGCAGTCACAGCAGCTAGCTATAGCTGGGGGTTATGGCACCGAGATGCCAGCACCCAGTTTTCCTCTCCTTTCCTCAGGCCTTCCTCCCCAGCCTACCTCAGCTCACCAGGCTCTAAATTCCCTCATCTCTCGCCCTTCTCCAGTTCCCACAAATCTCCATAAACAAATTATTGATGGTAATTACATTGATCTTGCCCTCCTTATCTTGCCTTCCCTTCATCAACCCCCAACTGACAGATTTCTCGAGGGGCCTGAAGGAAACCTTCACTTGAAAGACAGACTTCCTACCCGCTCCAGAGAACTCACCCCAACTGAGTTCGCTTACGCTTTCTCTCTCTTCCAAGATGTAATCTGCTCTCAATTCCCCACCCGTCGCCAAGAAATGGATGACTACCTGGCCATCATCCTAAATTTGGCCCTTCGTTTCGGAGACAATGGCTTTTATCAATATCACATCCATTTTGCTTCCGAAGCAGCAGCTCGACTTCATCAATTCAATGAAGACACATATTGGGGCACACTGGATAACGAAATTTATTGCCGCATCTTTGCCGCCCGTGTAGCCCTTCCATGTTCCCTGTGCAGAGCACCTTCCCACCCAGCCTCCTCCTGCTCTATCCCCGCCCACGCCAAGACATGTCAGCCATTACAGAGCCAAAGAAGAACCTCTGCTTTCTCCCGCTCTTCACCAGCAGCCCCCCCAAGCACCTATAACTCCAAACCAGCAGCCCCATCTGTCATTTTTCCCACAACCAGAGGCATTGATAAAAAAAGGCAGGCCCATCATGCATCAAGGAGGTCGGACCATCTGCAATAACTTAAACGATGCAGGATGCAACATGTTACAGTGCCGCCTCCTCCATGTCTGCTCCTTCTGTGCTGGTGGTCACGCCCGCCCAGCATGTCCTCACAACCCCACCCTACAGAAGCTAGGTAAGCACCTATCCACACCCGTTAACATTCCTGATTTAGCTGCAGCACTTCAAAATCACCCAGATCCAGCATTCGTCCAGTTCCTCATCAAAGGCTTTCAAGAGGGGTTTCACCCTGGGATTTCAACCCAACCATCCACTTCTTTTGAATGCATAAACCTTCAGTCAGCCATTAACGACCCAGAGTCTGTTGATCACCTCCTTGCTAAAGAAGTCAAAGAAGGCTTCATGATCGGTCCATTCACCCATCCCCCATTTCTGAACTTCCGAATTAGCCCCCTCGGAATTGCAACCAGGAAATATTCCGGGAAAAAATGCATCATCACAGATCTTTCCTCACCCCACGGCAGCACCATCCCCAGCATCAACAGCCTGATCCCAAGTGAAGACTTCTCCCTTCAGTATGCTTCCATCAACCATGCCATCTCCTTAATCAAACTTGCCGGGAAGGGGTCCTGGTTTGCAAAAGTGGACATCACCAGCGCTTTCAAGGTTCTTCCCATCCACCCTGACTTTTGGTGATTCTTTGGCGTCCGCTGGTGTGGCAAATTCTATTTTGCCATCAGACTCACTTTTGGGTGCAAAAGCAGCCCCAAGCTTTTCGACACCCTCTCCGAAGCCCTCTGCTGGATTCTGTCCAACAATCACAAAGTCCCGTATCTCGTCCATCTCCTGGACGATTTTCTCACAATTACACCACCCTCGTCACCACCAGCTTCGGGTTTGGCTACACTTACTGCAGTCTTCTCCAATCTAGGAGTGCCTCTGTCTGCCGACAAAACAGAAGGTCCCTCCACATCTCTGGAATTTCTTGGCATCACTCTGGACACAAACTTGATGCAAGCTTCTCTTCCGGTTGAGAAGCTCAATCGAATCAGCCTCCTGATTTCGAACTTCCTCCTCGCCCCTCACTGCACCAAACGTCAACTTCTCTCCCTCTTAGGCCACCTCAACTTCGCCATGCATATCATCCCTCAGGACAAAGCCTTCATCTCCCACTTGCTCTCAATCGCCGCTTCTGTTCCATCCCTGCTGGACTTCATCTCCCTTGACAGTCCCATGACAGTGCCATCTCCTGGGGCCATGAATGGTCTCTCAGATCCATCCTCCTCTACTCTACATCATCAACAAAGGTCGTTCCATCATTAACAGTCTATCACATTCAACACTCTCTTCCTATTGGACTACTTGGAAGTACTTCCATCGCTTCCACAATCACTACAACTTAATCTTCCCATCATTCGACCTCATCACCTTGACCAGTTTCATCACTTATGCCCACTCCTCATTGGCCATCAGAACTCTCACCATACAAGTAAACCTGAGCGGTATAAGCTTTTTCTCCAAGCTCCTAACTGGCTCCCCAGGTCTAGCCTCCAGTCATCCTCAAGTAGCATCCCTCCTCAGAGGCCTCCAACGCCAGGAGCCAGCACAAAACCCTCGTTGTCTTCCCCTTACAGCTGATCTTCTATCCATCTGTATCCAGACCATTCAATCTGGTTACGGTTCTCCCAACGTGGCCCTAACTCTGGAAGCTATGTTCCTGCTTGCTTTCTTCGGGTTCCTCAGATGCTCAGAATTCACCGCCTCTACTCTACACTGGGGGTTCGTCGTGCCCGGGAGCTACAGCGGATTCCCTGTGAAGTTTCCCCACACGCAGATGAATGACAAAGATCAACAATCAAGTTTACTATTCACTTTGAAATAAATTGTTCAAACGTATCTTGTTGTTGGTGTGGTCCTTGCTCATGAATTGAAGCTATCAGCGTAGTTTCAGGAGCAGGACCACACCACAACCACGCCTCTTCCGGCATTGCTTAAATTCTCCTAACCCCTTCCTCCTCTGTCACTCTTGTACTCTGCACCCTCCCTCCCACCCTGTTTTCTCTCCTTCTCCTCTCCCATCCTCGTAGAGTCCTAAAAGGGGGGTTCATCGTGCCCGCGAGCTACAGCGGATTCCCTGTGAAGTTTCCCCACACGCAGATGAATGTCAAAGATCAACAATCAAGTTTACTATTAACTTTGAAATTAACTGTTCAAACGTATCTTGTTGTTGGTGTGGTCCTTGCTCGTGAATCAATAATACAGCTCAACTGACCACAGTTTTGATTCTCAATGGCTCAAACACATTCTTATTACAGAAAAATTAGAAATTAAGGTGATACTGGTTGTTTCTGGTGCAATGAGTTGCGTAAACATTCTGGAAACACATTCAAGTGTGTTTGAGATGTTAACTGATGTCTAAGATGAAATACACTCAATGTCACTTTCTCAGGTCCACCTGTACAGTTTAATGCAGTTCAGGTCAGCAGCTCTGCCATAAATTCTACCTTTTAACAAGGTTTATCATGATCAGTTTTTGCTGACATTGTGTGTAAATGTGTACATTTAATTCTATGTTTATTATTGAGGTTGTAGTTTGCAGAGGTCTTGTACTGGACTACATTATTTTGAGAGGTGTTTCTATTTTTTTGTCCTCCCTATTTACGTACATGAGGGGGACAGAATATTAGAAACTGCTCTCAGTAAAATGCAGTCCAGTCCAACAGCAGTACTAACTATTAGATCAATGCCAAACATAGAACTGAATGAACACCTTTGTTATTGTGACGAAAACCTGAGCATTAACAGTTGGATTGGATTGTATTAGACTGTGCAGGTGGAAGCTGATAAAGTGCCAATAATGCTAGCTGTTAGCCCCACATATGTAGAACTACCATTACCTTAGTGGTGGAACCAACATTTGTCTTTTTACAGGATTAGAGGTGAACGGTAGGTATCTGTCATTGTGTGTGCAGTCTCTAAATGCAGTTAATCTGTGTAATTAGGTAGATTTGATAGCTGATACAGAGCAACCCTGGATAATGTGGCTGCATGGCTGCAGACCCTATAGAGCTTCATTTTATTACAGTTGTTGAACTGTTCTGACCATTGTGCTGTGTGTGTGGATGTGTGTGTCTCTCCAGGTGCCACCCTGTCTCTTAACCAGCTGTAGTGACTGATCACTTGCACCTGCAGCCACTCAGCCATCAGTGATTGTGCATCAAACCCCAGGGCAGAATGCAGACAGTGCCCAGTTGGCCTCACAGCAGTTTTCACAGTGTATTGTTTAAGTTTTGCTTTAAGTGTGTTACTTGCCCAAGTGTATTGTGGAGTACCCAAATCTGAATGGTACTCAATCAATCAATCAGTCACACACACACACACACACACACACACACACACACACACACACACACACACACACACACCGACACACACACACACACACACACACACACACCGACACACACACACACACACACACACACACACACACACACACACACACACAAAAGCAATCATTAAAAATAGGTGCAGGAACTGGAGATGAGGAACCACTATGGTATGGCACTCCCCGGATGTAGTTTGTTTTCCTTTAATTAACTGATTTAAAGGTGGCCACCCGGCAGCACTCCACATGCCAAAGAGGATGTCCCTGGATTCAGCACCGTTAGAGCTGGCAGGGATGCTAAATTATGCCGCAAAAGCAAAGCTAGGGGACATCAGATCACATCAGATGTGGTAACCCATGGCATGTGACAGTTAAGACAAGAGCATGATCCGTTGCTGGAGGAAGCCATGGCAATGGGACAGGAGTATCAACGCAAGAAGGGTGAAATTACAAAAGGTACGTAGGCTTATTCATTCATTCATTCATTTTCCAAACCGCCTATACTCACAAGGGTCGCGGGGGGTTGCTGGAGCCTATCCCAGTGCTCACTGGGCGGAAGGCAGGGAAACACCCGGGACAGGTCGCCAGTCCATCACAGGGCAGACACACAAACAATGATATTCACACACACAATCACACCAAGGGGCAATTTAGTATCTCCAATTCACCTGACCTGCATGTCTTTGGACTGTGGGAGGTATGTAGACTTAGCGATAATGTTTTGGCTTGTCAATGCTTTGTCTGTGTCATTGGATTAAAACACTTCACATCATATCCTGGTAATCATACCAGAGTTCAATTTTGCTTCAAGAAGGTGGTTGCAACAGTGTGTGTTGACACCCTTAGCCTTACCAGTGCTCAGCGTTAGATAGAGAGGTTTATTGCAGATGAACAACATACCTCACATGGAACACACACGTTCAATCTGCTGTGTGGGCAAACATCTGCCTTGCTGAAGTGTCCTTGAGTGAGACGCTGAATTCTTACTAGCTGCAGGGCTTCTGTGACCCTGGCATCTGACCTCTCCACCAAAGACAGATAATCTGCAGGGAGCAGAACAATGACACATGCACGTGTGCATGATGCATGAATGGATCAAAGGATGGATGGATTGATAGATGTAGGGGTTTTCAACCAGTGATCCGCGGCCTCCTGCTGGTGCTTGACAGTATTGCACATGAGCCCTTAATTTGAATTCTGGACTACATTTTTTTTTTTACACATTTCCATTTATTACTAGTTTGTTAGTAACCAAATTTATGCAAATGCAGAAAATTAGGAAAAGTCATAGAGACTTTTTGATTACATGGGGACAATTATAAATACCGCTCCCCCAGTCCCTTGAATCTTGTTGTCAGCTAATGTTGGAATGTGTCATGAATGTTCCGTGTGTACCTTTCCTACCTATACATACACACATGCACACAAATTTTAGCTTACTGACTAGTATATAAAAATATCCCTAACCCTCAGTCCCCATGAAATGAAATCACATGACCTCTACTTGCTGTAAAACAATATCTTAAATAGTGACATCATCTTGCACTAGCGGCTGTAAATTAAATATTTGTGAAGGCTTTATTGTTTTAAATTTTAAATATCCTCTCTCATCCACCTGTCCCTTCAAATAAAACTTGGTTTCTCTCCCAAAGTGATATCCTATTGGTTTGCACTGGTGAATGATCCCTCCCTGCACTATGTCCCACTCAAACTAAAACTAAGCAGACTGAAGGGTGACCTTAGATCACACACACACACACACACACACACACACACACACACACACACGTCCAGCTCCTTCTTAGTCAGGATGGTGATCCCCAGATCATAATCAGCTGAATCCCTGGGTGGATGGATAGATGGCTGGCTGGATACACTAGCAAAAAAAATGGCAAGCTTGGCAAGGGATTTTATTCCATAACCAGACCTCTGTGCATCCTCATTATAATCTGTCTCTCCCTCAAAGCCTCCTTCCCTCTTTCCTCTACATCAAATATTCGCTCATCCAGTTGGTGCAATTGATTTAACGAGCATTGTGCTGAGAGCATCAGTGTATTTAGCACATTACTGAATGGTTTGTGTCATTCAAGCAGGCCGTCTGTTCTCATGTAGCAAAATTACTATGGCATTTCATATTGGTTTGTGGGGGAGGGGTGGGGGGGGTTGTAGTTTTTTTCAGTTTATAGTTTCTCCTTACATATTTATGGGTTTTGTTATCTGTGTTTCTTGCCACGTTTATCCTGCTCTTTTTGATAAGGCAAAATCAAATATAAAAGTGCTGAGTATTTACCGATGTTGTGTGATTCTCTCTCTCTCCCCCTCTCTCTCTCTTCCTCACTCTCCCCTCACCATGTATCATTCACACCCACAAGCAGATTTGAGACTTGACAAAATGTACCATTAAGTATAACAGAGCTCATGCTGCGGCCCAGGCTGTGGAAATCATGGCTTGGAGTTGATTCCCATCTGCCATCTCTATTTACATGGGGGCCATGCTACACCCGCTGTGTAGCCCAGGCAAAAATGGAAGGTTCAGAGCAAGCTTACATTATGCCATCGCCTTTTTTTGTGTGCGTTGCATGCTTGTGCTCGAGTGCCGTTGGGACCAGTAATTGAACTTCTTTATTGGAATGTGTCAAACTCTCTAAACTGGAAAGTATTTTTCTAAGTTCACTGCTCCTTTAGTGGTTTGTGCCAAGGGAGTAATCAGTTTTGGAATCAGCATGCAAATTGAATCACATCCTGTGAATAAATGTGTTCGCTCTTTGTTTTCTTTCTCTCCTTCAATGATTTAATATTTTGGTATTACCGCTGTCTCCACCTGTTTGCCTCATCAAATCCCCTGACGCAGGATCTGAGAATCGCTTGCAATGAAACCAAAGATTCCCTGATTTAATGAAATCACTTTAATTACAGGATAAAAGAATTTTTGCTTGATCAAATCAGAATGCCTTCCGATTTCTGTGGAGGCTGAAAAGCGTTTCTTTGCATTTCATCTTTTGTCTCTACCACCCCTCCCGCTCATTTTATATGTTGATGAAAGGCATTGTGGGTTTGTTTTTGCATATGATCATATCAAGGTAATTTGTAAAAGAACACATTGCGATTAGCTTGGCTGCTCTGATTGTTTGGCAGCTGCAAAGTAGATATAACCAAAAACCGTAATCTGTCCTCTCTCTTCCACTTGCATGTAAAGGAACACTTACGAAAAATGCATAGAGAAAAATATAGACATTTTCCTTTACTTGGCCACAGAGGTTGGACCACACCAGTGATTTTGCATGTTAAGTGTAATATCTAGGAAAGATACAGTATGTACTTTCTGAAAATTTTTTCCCAAAATAAGCCATTTCTATTGATTCCACTACAGTATAAATAACTTTCAAACGTTCTTCACACCGGTATTCCATCACTGTAATGAAGTCCTCCACATTAGTTTTCCTAAAAGCAGCAGCACTGTTATGTTTTGATGACTTGAAATTGGGCAGTGGGAAATGGTGTCTCTGTGTGAGAATAGCCCCATGGAAATGTTGGCTTTACAGAATGAATTATCACCTAGGTGGCTTATGAATAATTAAAAAAAAAAAAAAAAAAAAAAAAAAAAAAATCAAGGGATTTTTGTGAATATATTGTAAAATCTTTAGTACCCCTGAATGATTTGCAAAATGGTTTGTTGCAATGTCAGATGTAGGTAAACTGCAGTAAATGGCCCAAACATTCAAAATCACTGGTAAAGTCCTTCAACACACCTGGCAGTTGAAGCCATTGGTGAAATACTTTGCATAATGATACCAGGGGGTGGGACAGGAAGCAACAAGGCTCATGGGAGATGTGGTCCAAATTTGGAGAAAAGCTAGCACTAACAACTTAGCTGGTGTGAGATACAGATTACAAGGTTTCTCCAGCATGGTTCCATTTGTTTAAGGTCATTATTCCAAGGTATCACAATGAATTTGACTGAATCTGGATATGGATGTCTAGAACCTTCAAAAACACTGGTTTAGTCAGTTTTTAATTATTGCAGATATTCCTTTCATTGTGTTTTTCCCCACATGCAGCCATCAGACACCAGTCAGAGAGAATTCCTTAAAGTCAGTAACTGTAATAGTTTTAGGGGCTTCATTTTCGAATGTAAAACATTCCAGCAGGACCGAGTGGGGGTAAGGGGCATTCAATTCAAAATTTACGAGGAGGTCCAGTTACTCAAAGTTCCACCTCAGCAAAGGTCCAAGCCTCCATATCTATCTATTCTTGTGATTTGTGGGCCTATATGGATGTAGTATTGGGGGTCTATGTGAACATGTTTGTATCTATGTAACTATAAAATGTAACAAAGTACAAATCAAAATCAGTGCCTTTGCCAGCCATTGTCACATTAGATACATTGAAAAAGACAAAATAAATAAGCAGAGTCAAAATGAGTTGAAAATAAAACAGTGCTCACTTTAGTCCTCATCTGAACAAGACAGGCTCTTTATCCTGAGCATTTATCAGTGACAAAGTGCTTGTTGTAAAACTGAGGTAAGATCAGGTACAACAAAAACACATCAGTTTTACTGGATGAAAAACAAAGTGATTATTTTGAATAAATACAAATTTATTTTTAACACATCTTTGACATTTTTCTTTTTTTTTCTCTTACATTTGCACCTCTCTCTCGCTGAATACAAGCACTTTCTGTTGTACAATTATTGGCCGAGAAGGTTGAGTGATTTAAATAATAAATAGAGCTGGCCATGACACAGAGATACAGTAGCCACAGCAAGCCAAAACACTAGAAAAAGTTTGCTAACTGTTTACCGGTCCAGGTGGAAGCGTTACTAGGTGTTCTGGACCCAGTAATGGACTGGAGTGGACTGGGGACTGGAGTTCACTCATTAGCTGTCTTTCCACTGTCGTGCCACTGTGAGTTAGTGCTATCTCCGAGCCACACGGTGTTAATAACCCTCAGCCTCCAGCGGTAAGAACAAAAAGCATTTGCGTTTCCACTGTTGTGCCAATAGTCTAATCCCATCCATGCATGTGAGTGGGAAATAGGAAGTGAGAGATTAAAGTCTGCACAGAACTACATACGCCGGGATTTTTTTTCCTTTGGTCGCCACTTTGTACATTCTGTTTTCTCACTGCCTTGTACTGACACTTCAGTTTTTGCAGTTTTTCACAGACCTGTCCCGTAGCGCATTGGATCCCCACCACTGCCAGCTCTCTAACTATATACTGCTGAATGTCCTCATTTCGGCAAACACCATTGATTTGACGTTGGACATTATCCTCTGCCCAGATAGCGAGCAGAGCCCTAATGTTCTTGTTTGACGACTGCCGCTTGTTCCCCATTTTTCTTTTCTGCTGCAAAAGCAAGCTGCTGCGCTGACATCTGTACTTATCAGTTGCACCTCTCTCCCCACTTAGGACCCTTAACCCCACCTCAGAGCTCAGTTAGCCCTGTCTGGCCCCATGGATATTTGGTGGGCGATTAGCACCTGGAAACTGGCCCTGCCAGCCCCACTGAGGCACCGTTTTTTGATGACTGGCTGCCCTAGAGTAAGTTCACGTTATTGTAGCGACTGGTCACAACTCCAGTAAGACAAACCAACTGCTAAAATATCTCACTTGTTGGAACTAACACTGTGGCAGTATGATCGCAAATGTTGTCCTTGCTAACATTGCTATAGAGCTCACTTGCTAAAAACACATTTTGGAGGCTTGCAGTTGCAGAGCTGAAGTGAGAAAGTCCATGACTGACACCATCACTCCTTAAGGCTCCATATTTAGATGCAAGCCTTCGCTTGTCCTTGTCCTCTTCTTGTCTTCTTTTATAATCCTCAGCGTGCCGTACTAACAAGCTACCAGTTACTATTGTTTGCTGAAGCTAGTACATGCAAGAGCAGGACAGCAGGTGCACCTGAAGAGTCAATCAATGAAGAAAACTGAGGTCATATTCTGATTGGATCGCTCTACTCTTCCATGTGAAAGTAACTTGTTAATTCCCAGCAAAACCCATTGTTTGAGTCAGGAATCAACAAACAGGCCTCTCTCCTCATAGAAAGATTGTCACAGTTTCATGATGATCTCCACACCCACTGATTACAATAAAAAAAAAAAAAAACCTTTAATGAAAAATACATACTTTAGTTTACCATCCCTTTAAGGAAATACCTTGCAGAAATGGCATCGCTGCCACATAATGTGCTCCTGAAACAATAAGACCATAATCTTGGTAGTTATAATCATCATGTTTTTGTCCTAGAGACTGCAAAGGCTGTCGCCAGCCGCTGAATGACAGCGAAGGAGAGATTCACATCCCAAGGCCGTTTGCTTTGTGCACAGTTGCAAAGAGGAGCTGGAGGAGGAGGGTCTTGAGGCGGCCATGATTGATTCAGAGGGTACATCAGGCACATTCTTTCCCTCAACAAACAATATAATGAAGTGCATTCATAGTTGCACCATTGATCTCTTCTCACATAGAAAAAGTCTCCTCTCCATGCTTGCACGTTTGCTGTCATGCAGCAGATTTACAGAACTCAGGATTTCAATTAAGTAGTTTATCTCTCAACTGATTCTGGAGCATTGAGTTCAACTGTTGGTCAATATACATGTTATTTAATTGACTGCAAAGCACATCTAACATTTACAGTCTCCCCTGCACTATCTGCATCCTCATCAGCAGTGGCTTTTGCACGGCTGTGTTAAAGTGTGAATTTGTCAGACTCTCCCTACATAATAAAAAATAATCCACTGCATTTTCAGAATTAATACAATAATATAAAATGGGACATTCATTATTTGCAAAAGAATGTGACATTTGGACACCCTGTGATGAAAATGAATGACAGCACCTCTATGTTACCATGGTGACAATTTCATGTTTCTATCCAGCTTAAAGGACCATAGCAGTGATTTTGAATCTTTGGCTCACTTACTTCAATTTACCCACATTGTACACTGCAACCATTTTGCAAATCATGCAGGGTACAAAAGATTTCAGAACATATAATCAACATCCCTCAATTTTAAAATAGGCTAAAATAGACTTTTTTGGTGAAAACACCTTATAATGTCATGCTTATGCGGCTAACAAAGTCATCACCATTCATAGACCACAGAACTGATAATTGACTGATGATTGTAGGGCGAACGTTTCCCTGGGAAGTGTTTTCCAGAGAACTCTGCCCAATCTCAAGTCATCAAAACACAACAGTGTTGCTGCCTGTAGGAAAACTAATGTGGGCGACTTTATTATGGTGTGAAGAAAATTTGAAGTCTCTGAAAGTTCATTTTCATACCATAGTGAAATGAATGGAAACAAATGACTGGATAAAAGGCAGAAAAACCATATGAGTTCTAAAATATGACTGCTTGTGCATACATTTTAAACATGCAGAATCACTGGAATGCTCCTTTAAGCCGAGAAATCCCAGGCCTAACGATGCTTATGCTTAATTAATGATTAATTTGAATGGCTTATTGATGTGATACATTATCTTTACCCTGTTCAGCGTATCAACACATGGATTGCCATGAAGAAACCACCATCTGCCTGCTGATGCAACTTGCATGCATAATAAAGATCAAGAACTCAAAGCACTGTTAAGTCCAGCTACAGTGAAGAGAATATGAACTGGACCCACTTAAACAAGCCGGTCAGCTATTCCGTGTTTTAGGTGTATTGATTTGTAAGCGAGCAGAGGCCTTTGCATTCATTCCACTGCTGACCAAAAACTAGGGGGGAGAGGTTATTGTGTGTCCACTTGAATGCATCCTCTAACAGCGGTCTGTTGACAGTGGTAATTGCTCGTATTCACTGACTCATGAAATGTATTTGCCTCCCTTCCAGACAGTATTTTTCTACCTGTGGAAGAAGACAAAATATCACTGGGCTGTGTGGCGCGGCATCCTTGGGGCGAATTGGTCTGTGAATTAAAGGAGAGGAGACAGGAGGCTCAGAGGTCTGCAGGAGTTCACCGTAGCATTTGGCTCAGCATCAATCTGATCCTCTACTTTTAGGGAAGAAGGCTCTCCAATAAATGCCAGAATGTTATCACTGAAAATGAGAGGGTAGGGCAAACACAGAGGAGATAAAGACAGACAAATGATATGGAGGACTTTGTGAAGGTGCTGAGTACACTTTCAACAGAATGGGTTTTTCATGGCCAATAATGCTGATATGCCAAATCTTGAAATGTAACCATTTTCATACCAGATAAAAAAAATCCCCAAATTACAGATAGCTGATGTGATCCTTCACCCTCCATAACAACAGTTAGCTGATGCCAAAAATAAACATATTCAAGCCAGCTTACATATTACATCAGGGAATCGTCACACCCCTAGCTTCTACCATTTGCACCATCCTGGGACAAACAAATGATATATCGCTATATTGATGATCAATCGATAGAGAGAGAGAGAGTGAGAGAGAGAGAGAAAGAGAGAGACCCACAAACAAGCAGCAGCTGAAGACAGCTGCAGTAAAAGCTTAGCAGAGTGTCTTAAGGGAGGAGACTCAGAATTTGGTGATGTTGTCCATCGGCTCCAGACTTCAGGCAGTCAGACTGTAAAGGATTTTCCTCCAAATATTCAATATAATCCTTATAATTAGAGTTACGTATATTATATATAGTTTGTCCAGTTACTTTTGAGCCTCTGAAAATGGGGTGACAGTGTACAAAAGTGGCTGTAATTCCTAAACGGTTAATATGGCCATATGTTTGTTCAACCCCATATTTTTTTTTTTTCACCCTAAAAAACAACAAATCAAACCGCCAAACATTGTCAGCCTATTTATATTAATCTTTGGCATGTGTTTTTTTTTTTTTTTTTTTTTTTTTTTAGTTTTGTTGTTGTTTTTTTTATAGCTTTTATTATATTTTTATACTTTACTTATGGTAGTCATAGATTGTTTGTATCTTTCTTTCCCCAATCTTTCTTTCCCAGTTATGGTATGCATATCGTATCCCATAATTACTAGAAGATGTTAAGAGTTTCGCCTTTGCTTTTCTTTGTAATTATGCTCTGATGGGTGATGCCAAAATGCATTAGCATTTTTGGGGTCGAAAAAATGAATTTGTTGAAAAGAGGTAACAGCTCTCGTTTTCTTATTTTCTTATGGGTTTGTTTTTGAAGTTTTGAGATGAAAGTCAAATATCTGTGAGTACATCATTCTGAAAAATAAAGCTGACATTTCAAGATTAAAATCTAATGTTTGTTGTTGAAGGGTAGCAGCATGGCTTCTATTGAGGTGTTGCTGAAGAGGCACTTTGGAGCTGCTTTCAGTAGCAAACAGAATTCTTTGTCTTTGGACCAGTGACGGGGCCAACAAACTACAGGATGGGGGTTAAGTTGTACTGAACACCTTGCTGGAAATTATATTGCTGGTGTTTTGTCCCAAAAATTTAGTGTTTCAGTTGAAATGGCAACTGTATTTTAGAAATGTCTTTAACTTCTCTAAATTCTGACTCAACTCTCAGAGTTTTTATTTCATCACTGGACACAATTTCTTACTTTTACTTACTTTTTTTTTTTCTTATCCATGGCCTTATCACACCCCCATACGTTCCTGTTTAATTGATCATTTTCTTGCAAAAATAATTAAGTAAAACCTAAGAGTTGGGCTCCTCCGTGAACACCTGTGTCATTTGGCTAGAGTTTCTTTTCTCTACCCTCACTTAACTGAGCAGCTGACCCGCTGTGTGGGCGGAGAGATGTCCACTAATTAATGCAGGTAATTTTTTTTTTTTTTTTTTTTTTTTTTTGCTTCTTCTGATGCAAATGGGAAAAGTTACAGTTGAAAGGACACAGTTAAATTTATGGAGGGGTGAGCAGGGATGGACACGGGTGTCACTGCTGGTGTGTTTGATCACATGTTTACACCCCCATGTTCCTTCAGAGTGACTCATACATAGAATGAAAGAAATCATCACAGCCTGTTTTTATCCCATATAATATTCTTGTTTTGCAGAAACTGCAGCAGCTCTTCCAAGTGAAAAATTCCCATGCATGTCTCACTGAACCATTTGAACTCTTGTCTGTCTCTCTTGTTAACGGACGGACATATTCTGAAGTTAAAAATGCCCGACAAAGTCTACCTCTGTCCTTTTGTCCTCTTGTTCAGGCGCATTAAATCAGCCATAATTCTTTTTTCAACTCATTAAACTGTTTTCCAACTCTAACCTATGTGTCCTATCGCAGATGCACATAACTGGGCTGTGCAGCTGATTTCCATGTTGTTTGTAATGAGGGGATGTGTAGAGACAGACAGACAGCTCTGTTTCGCTAACAGGCCCAGCGGTAACAAGCGCTATGCTAATCGCAGTCCTAATGAAAGCATATCTCCAGGCCTGATACGGAGGGAGAATAAATGCCTTCATTTAACTCAGCATGGGGGCCCTGGCACTGGGAAAATGCAGTTTTTAAATACACAAACACCACAGCACGGCTTGGCTTTTCAACAAAGAAAACAGTTTGTTGTGACTGTCAGCGAGCAAGGTAAAACAACGCCGGCACCGCTGCCCTCCCTCCCACACGATAAAGCCCGTGAATACTCATCGCAAGTTAAAAGCTGGATTTTCCCGGTGACTCGTAGCACATTCAACAAGCAGACAAACACAAAAGCCACATATGCTTTAGACAGACACAACACAGGCAGCCCGCTGTCATGTTTAAAACGTTTAGCGCTTGGTTTTACGTTAATCCTCCGATAGCGACGGCTCCTCTCACTTACATCAATGGAACGATGTGTCAGCTCCCCGAGATGGCGTCTGATGATACACTAGTGTGTGTGTGTGTGTGTGTGTGTGTGTGTGTGTGAGAGAGAGAGAGAGATCTGGATGATAAGCACATCTTACTTCACCTGCTCCAAGACTCATCCCTGTGTGTGAGCGCGTGCGTGTGTGTAGTTTGACAAGTATAGGAGACAAAGGCACAAAAACGAGGGTTCCCACTGTGTGATGTAGATCTGATAGTCTTTCTGTGGAGAAGATAAGCCAAATGAATGGCTCTCACATTGAGGAGTGTGTGTATGTGTGTGTGTGTGTGGGTGTGTGGGGGTTGTGCGAATGTGTGTGCTTAAGTATGTAGCTGTGTGTTTGTGTGTATGTGTGTCTGTGTGTGTGTGTGTGTGTGTGTGTGTGTGTCAGCAGTTAGCTCAGAGTGACTCTCCAGATAAGCCTTATTCCATCTGAGTAACCTTTAATTAACTGAAAGGAATAGTTAATGAAGGGAAGGAAGAGAGCACTGCGATCGACTGTGTGTGTGTGTGTGTGTGTGCGTGTGTGTGTGCGTGCGTGCGTGCGTGCGTGTGCATGTGCATATCTGTGTGTGCATACTTGCCTAAGTGCAAGAGAGTGTGTCCTTTGGGATCCCAATGTGATGAACAAACCCGTTTCATGGAGTACAATAGAAATGGATATCAAAATGAAAAAAAGAAGTCCCTTCTTTTTTTCTGTGCCTGTTGATGCCACTAACTCTCTGAAACCCAGCAGAAAAGGGTTGAAAGGTTTCATTTCAACCTCTGGAATTCCTTGTTTTTTCTTTTCTTTTTTTTAACATACATTCTTTGGGGTAATCTTGTGGTAAATTCCTTGCAATTTATTTGAATTATGTATTTAGGACCATCAAATAGTTTTGTCTTTTTGTGCATTTTAACCTGTCAATAACCTTAGCCAAGTGGTTGTGTGGGCTAAACCTAAGCATGTGACACTGCCATGTGATAAAAGCAAGAAAGACCATGTGCCTCGTCTTGGTGCAGAAGGTGTCTTTGGTGTCAGTAGCAGACGCAGTGTGTGACCAAGCTTTAGTGTTTGACAACCTGGGAATGACAATTAGTTACTACAGTGAACCACAGCAGCATTTGTGTGATCAATAGTTTACACCAGATTAGGGGATGCAAAATCAGCAAACAAACAAAACCAATACTGCCCTTTTTTTAAATTAATGAATAATTATCTCAGAACTCTGAGATAATCATCTCGTTAATTTAGGCTGGATCACAGCATCTCCTTACTGCCAGGCTGCCCCAACAAGTCTCTAAAGACCCTCCAGCTGATTCAGGATGCTGCTGCACATGTATTGACTGGAACTAAGCAACGACATCATATTATTCCTGTATTAGCTTCTCTGCATTTGCTTCCTGTAAAATCCAGAAGAGAACTTAAAATCCTGTGCCTTGATGGTCAGGCACCATCTCACAGAGTATCCAGAAGTGCAGTGGGAGGCAGAGCCTTCAGTCACCAGGCTCCTCCCCTGTGGAACCATCCTCCAACTCAGGATTGAGAGATGTTTAACAGTGGGCATAAAACCTGAACCTCTAGTTAAGGTCACCCAATGCTTGCCTTGGACCAGCCTGTAGTTATGCCCCTATTGGCCGAGACTGCCGGGGGACCTCCCATAATGCACTGAGCTCTCTCTCCATGCTTACACATTCATATTTTCTCTTCTTCTGTCACTTTATGCAAATGTTTCTGCCTCTGGTGTTTGGATCTCTGATTCCAAGCCACCTGAAGCCACCTCCACTGAGGTTCCAAGCAAGTCCAGCTGATTCTAAAATATGACACAACACTGCAAACCATAGACTGGTCAGAGAGCAGTTTACAACAAAGCCCTGCCAGTTGATGCTTGCAACCATGAAATATAAAAAGCAAGATTTGCTAAACTTGTTGTAGTGTCCACTTTATTAGTTTCACCTGCACAGTCTAATACAATCCAGTCCAGCTGTTGTGCCATAAAGTTTGCTTTCCTGCTGCCTATAATACTCAGCTTTTCTTGCTGTCACAGTAACAGAGGTGTTCATTCACTTCTATGTTTGGCATTGAGCTCATAGTTAGTGCTGCTGTTGGACTGGACTGCATTTTGTTGAGAGCTGTTTCTAATATTCTGTCCCCCTCATGTATATAAATAGGGAGGACAAAAACTTGGAAACACCTCTCAATATAATGTAGTCCAGTACAAGACCTCTGCAAACTACAACCTCATTAATAAACATAGAATTAAATGTACATATTCTCCACAATGTCAACACAAACATTATAAACATTGTTAAAAGGTGTATATCCCTGGAAGCAGTAGAAAAGATACACTATGTACTTGACTTCTGACCTAGTGGTTTTCAAACTGAGGTCTTGGAACCACCTGGGGTCCTCGCCTGTCCTCCAGGGGGTCACCAGGATTGACTGAAATGCAGAAGTACTGGAAAGTAAGGAAACGTACTGTGAGCAGTAAACAGAAACTTTGCTGTGAGCTTCAGGCAAATCTGCAAAAAGTTTATTACAAAGTTCAAAGTCAATAATCAGTCCAACCAGGAAGACGCACAAAAACACTGGAAAGCAGAGACGAGTCAAAACCAGGCAGGCAGAAAAACAGACAGGAGGGATACGTACACTGACCTCAATGACGATTTGGCAGATAACATAGGAAAACTGACTGCTACAAATACTGCAGAGTCTAATGAGCTGACAAGCAACAGGTGAGTAGCAGAAGTGGCGGGCTAACAGGTGATTGGTTAATGAGCAGTGAGTGGGTGTGCAGCTATAGTGGCGGGAGCAGATGGCAGGTGGTGACTGGAGAGCAGACGTGGGGCATGGCAGTAGGGTGGCTGTGCAGGGACACACAGAGCAGGGAGGAGAGGGCTACGAGGCTGCGAGGCCATAAAAGAGTCCATGACAAATGTTACACGCTTGTGAAAAGCTGTTTTCAGACGCCTTTCACAAGCATTTAACCACAACAAATGTGATTTCTACGGAGCCCCTTAGGGGACATGGGAGGGGGTGGGGGTGGAGGGTGGAGGGTGGGGGGTAAAAAAAGGGTAAAAAAAAAAAAAAAAAGATTAAAACTGTTTATATTAAGAGCATGTTCTTCCGGGTTATCCGGGGTCAGAGCAGAAACACAACAGACACAACAGGAGAAGTTTATTGAGTTTTATTTTGACTTGGGCCTAAAATACAAAGATATTAAAACAGTGCTAGGCAGTAGACACTGGTTCCATATTAGTGAGAGACAAAGCGTATTCGGATCTTGTGGTCCTGGTTGACTTCACTCTTTTGGGACCTCTCTCAAATGCAGGAAACGCTCCAAATCGTCCTCCATGACTTTCTTTTGGCGAACATTGAACACAACTAATCAGCACCGGTAAATACAACTCAATAAACTTCCCTCTCCCACTCCATGACTCCATGCCACTCCATAGTTGTGTCTGTTGTGTTTCTTCTTCTTCTTCTTCTTCTTCTTCTTCTTCTTCTTCTTCTTCTTCTTCTTTATATTTTATGGCAGGTGCCAACCAACGTTAAGGTGCATTACCACCACCTACTGTGCTAGAGTGTGAACCAGGGTCACCTATTTCCACTAAAAAAAAAAAAAGATTCTCTTATTTAGCCCTGTACCTTTCATAAATTGAATGAGTTTCCCTAATCCAACAGTTGTAACACTTTTCAATGTTAGATCTTGTATTCCAATCTGCCTAAGCTCATTCTTTAGACTGACTCTCTCTCAATGAAGAATGACGTGTTCTACTGACTCTTCCACTGAGCATGTCTGTTGTGTTTCCTGGAAGAACATGTTCTTAATGTAAACAGTTTTGCGAGATCTCGCAAAAGTTCAGCTTTTTTTCCCACCCCACTTTGCAAGATCTCGCAAAACCTTTGCGAGCTCTCGCAAAAATTCTTCTTCTTTTTTTTTTTACCCTTTCAATGCAGCATCACTGATTTTTTTTCCTTTTTGGATAATTTTCTCGAAATACTTTTTTCTTATGATCTGGTATTATTTATTTATTTATTTTTTTTTTTTTTTTTTTTCCCCTAATTTTTTTTCTTAAGTACACACAATTTTTCCTAATGTTTGAGTAGTCTTTTGCTAATTTGCTCTAACTTTTTGTCTCATGTTTTTTTTTGAAAGAAATCACGTGAATTTGCTCAGGTTTCAAAGGGTTAACTCCCAACATATTGCTATGTGACACAAAAATATGTACAAGTCATTATTTTAACATTATGTTTTAATTTCACTACTTTGTATGTATTTGACACGTATGACTCATAGACAATTCCATAATTAACACAAACCAAACCAAAGTACTGTAACCTACATCCTTTCTGATAAATATCAATCATTGTGTGTGTGTGTGTGTGTGTGTGTGTGTGTGAGGTCCATGTTTTTAATAACCAAGGCTGCGTGGTGATGTTGGTGGTTTGCTATAGGGGAGCGCGGGGTTAAACCTAATGCGGGGTCAGTTGTAACATGGACTTTTTAGGTAGTTGCACAAGGTCAACCGGCAAGTGCTTCTGGTTATTTCATCACATAATCATAACAGAGGCCAGCGCGAATTTTGAGGGGAATTGGCTGCATTTTGGAGGAGATATGTGCACAAGTGTGTTTTACCACCAAGTAAGTGAATTTCTTTACCCTTATAATTTTTTGACTACTGAACTGTGTGTGTGCGTTACCGAATCCAATCTTACATCAACGTATTAAGCATAATGTTGCCTAAAACATAGCACTGATTCAAAACATTTAACTAAGTCATAGTGAGTGCTAGTCAGGTTTGGGACCAGTGACTACACAGTGGGGTTGGTTGTAACGCAATAAAAAACAACTGCATATTTGTCACTAACATAAGAGTAACGTTAGCTACGTAGTGTAGCTGTGCGTGCGCGTCCGTGCACGCGCGCGCGTGTGTGCGTGTGCGCACAAGGTGTGTGTGTGGATATAACATGTGAGCCTCTATCCTCATGGAGGAGTCTAAATAAATAAATAAATATACATATATATACATACCTACATATAAATACAATTAAAGATAAAGATCCAATCCATAAATATAAATACTAATTACAATTATCACTCTCATTCACTTTCTAGGTTCTTGCTCCAAGAGGAAAACACCAGATTGGGGCCATGACCTCTGGAGAGAGAGGGAGTTTAGTGACTGTGTTCCTGATAAGATGTGCACTTTAAATAGCAATAGTCAATATTATGACTGTTCACTTAAAAAAAAAAAAAAAAAAAAAATATTGTGTAGGCCATCAGTGGCGTATATATATATATATATATATACGCCACTGATGGCCTACACAATCAGTAGCATTTCTCTTCTTCCACTTAGGGTGAAATTCCACAGAAATGGTAGGTTCTAGAAACAAAGTTAAAGTGTTCATTTGTAGCAGAGATGTGTATGTTGCTTGTATAAAAAAAAAATGAGTTCTCTAACTCCTACATATCCTACATTTTTTTGCATTTGGCCTGAAACGTTAGGTTGTACCCCTCGCTCCCCTACTGGTGGCAAAGCTGGTTTGCCTTGAATGTTTCCAACAAGCACTTTGGATAGTATTTTATTAATAAGCACTATTTTAGCTTTACTCCTCTGGTGAAAGTCAGCTGACCTCTGTTCTTTTTCAGGTGGCAACCCGTTTTTACACTCGTGCTGTTTCACACACTCCCTGTTTTATTCTCTTTTAATCCTTGTTTTATTCTGTTTTAATCCCTGTTTTATTGTGTTTTATTCCCTGTTTTATTCTGTTTTAATCCCTGTTTTATTCTATTTTTTTGCTATTTTTATTGTAATTCCGTATTGTTTTTATGGTTGTTGTACATTCGGCATCATTGCAAATGAGGGCTTGCTCTCAATGATTCCCCGAATCCAAATAAAGGTTGAATGAATGAATGAATGAATTAGAAGCTGACCAGAGTCTTCTATTGAGCAGCTGAGAATCAAGGGGTTCTGCGCCTTGCTCAAGGGCATCTTAGTTGTTGCAGGAGGGGAGAATGTTGCTGAATCACTTTCTGCACCAACATTTGAACCCAGAGATTCAAACCAGCAGCACTGTGAGCACAGGCCTGCTTCTCTATCCTCCAACTACTGCTGCTGCTGCTGTCCATGTACATGACATACACATTCATTCATGTGCAGTGCCGTCCCAAGACATTTAGGGCCCTCGGCACTTGCATTATGCCATGAATAGATCAATGCAGGTCCAAAAGATGAACCACATGAAGGTTTTATTTTACCCTTTGAACAAAATTAACTTTAGTTATTTTTATTTTTCATTTTGGGGGACATTTTTGGCAATATTCTTCTAGGTTTTGTTACACTTTTTTTTTTGGTAATTTTCATGGAAATTTTAAGTGTTGGTTTTTTTTTTAACAAATGTTTTGGGCAGGTTTATGGCTATTTGACTTGAAATATAATTTTAAATATATACATCTTTGCTTGCTAATATCTGGATTATTTCTTGCTTCTTTGCTCATCCCCTTTTTTCCCCATGTTTTTGAAAGAAATTAATGTAACTTGCTCAAGTTTTGAAGACTTAATTGTTTGTGAAAGGCCCCTGATCACAGCCTTTCAACACCAGAAATGTGGCAATCCAGCATCCCCTGATCTGATGTTTAAATATATCATTTTAATCACTATAAATTCTAAATTTATAATGAGTATAAATTATATTCTTATTTTCTTTTTCTTTTTTTCTATTTTCTGGTAATTTTTCTTAAAGAAATCAAGTGAATTTGTTCAGGTTTCAAAGGCTTAAAAATCTGATTTGGCTGTCGGGGCCCTGTATTGAGGAGGGCAGGACCCAAGGGGCCACTCCTGATCTGCTTGTCCTGTCTCATGGCAGTTTGTGATACAGTTATGGCAGTTTTTTTCTAAACCTTTGTGTCGCCAGACATGACTTTAAAAATTAAAAAATTATGTATTTTAATTAGTGAGTATATTTTGTATCATATTGCGCAGTAGTGTGTAGAGCCACAAAGTCCACGTCAGGAGGAGGGTGGGGTGGTGGATGATTCAGTCAGCACGACTTTCACTCAGGCAACCCAGGTTTGAGTCCAAGGCGAGACCATTTGATAGACCAACACTGTGACCAGTTTTGTGGTTTTGGTGCCTAAACCTAACCTTTCCCCACCTGGATATATAGGTTTTTGTTGAATCTAGCCCCTTCTGGAAGTGGTTTTAGCCACTTCCAGACTGGTGCTGTGTTATGCATGAAAAAATGGACAATTGGTGTCCATGGAGAGACATCTGTAGATTAAATTTTGTGACTGTCGCACAAACTCCTGTGAGACATGGTGGGATGTGCCCAGTGGGCCACACGGCTCTGTTCACATATAGTATATGTGCTCAAAGTGGCTGCATGTGTTTTATTCCCATATTTCCTCCTGTAGCTTGTCAACAGTAATGCTCTGCCACACTCAGTGACATACAGTACTGTAGTCTTGGGACACTTCTGTGTTTTTGCTTCAAACCAGCTCACTCGCTATAGAGAGAGAACTTTTAAGCAAATGCTTAAAATCAATCAGATTCAAATCAAAAGCAAAAAGTCTTTCTAATGGAACACCTGCTTTGATAAGCATGTCTGAGAACACTTTTCACTGTCAGACTGTTTGTGGCACTCGTGTAAAAGGCCAAATGCACCAGTGATGAATGGCATCTGATTCAAAAGCCCTTGCTCTGTGGAAAGTTGTTTGTTGTTACTTTCCTTTGAAATAGAACATCAATCATGTGAGAAGTAAAAAGGATTTACACAAGCGCCGTCTTAATCTAATGGTCTGCCACACAACCCAATGAAGAAATCTCAAACCAAATTTGACAAAGCCAATTGTCAAAACATTTTCTTCTAGTAGCGTACACTCGGTCCACATTGGGAAACACGGCGGAAAGTCTCCTGGTGTTTCCGACAGCAGAATGAAGCCACATGTAAATGAGGAGCCAAAAGAAAAGCGAGAGACATGAAGGAAAAGAAAAAAAAAAACTATGTAAACTCTTTTCCGACATTACAAATTAGGGGATGTTATCGGATCAAAGGCACCCGGGCTTACACGGCGGAACGCTACGTTCACACACACATACGCAGTGAGCTTCCAACTGTGTTTGCGGCGGGACGCCTCACAGCAGTTATATGTTAATGCCAAATGAGTAGAGGGGGCGAGACAAGGAAAAAAGGGAGAGAATTAAACAAGGCTGGGAGGGAGGGGATATCAGAGAAGTGATAAGTAGAAATAATTCTTTCCTCTGCTGTGGCTCTACAGACCGACATTGTCAAACAAATTGTGTGGCTTCAACAATAAAAGGCACTTTCTTTATTCTAAGCTTAGGAGGACAGGGGGAAGAGGAGCAAGGAGGGAAGAAGCAAGATGAGACTGAGGGGCAAATATTGGACTTTTATTTAAAATTGTATCTGGTGAAAACAATGCTGTCCACCACAAGAGTTGCATATTGTTTAGATTTTTATCAATTCTGGCTTTGATTCCAGATCCTATCAAATCCTGATTCCAATTCTTTTCAAGTTATTTGAGGACAAAAAAAGAAATCAAATTGGACTGAAAGCAAAACCAGTTTAATGCTGTGGTCCTCTCTGAAATAAATCACATGAACAAATCACATAACAACAGTTATATGCTATCAAACAGAATCCCAATTCTATTTGCAGTCATAAAAATACAGAGCTATACTATATCATGGTTATTTTTAACAAAACTCAGATAATATCAGTACATGCACCACACATATCACCCATTTAGATGAAGGAGATTCAGCTGTTTAAAAAGAATGTAATATCTTCACAATAAACCTTCCTACAGCTTCAACTTTGATCTATGTTTTCATAAGATGTCTGTCACTTGTTTATCATTATCATAGTTATTTATTCATCCTTGTCTGGTTCAAACAGCATCAGTAGAGTGAAAAAAAGGTAAGGACGGGAACAATAACGCACCCCTCCAAACAGCTCGGTGTCTTTAGGAAGTAAACAATGGGGATATTATTGTGGCAGAATGTGTGTGGAGAGTTGTGTAACTGTATCTCAATCCCTGTGTGTGTAATCGGATTTGTAATTGTGTAAAAGAATCTGTAAATGTGCACTGAAATTTGTGAATGTGCTCAGGTATCTAAAAAAAATTATACTCAGAGTCTGTTTGTGCATTGTCAGTTTTGTAAATGTGTAACAGAATCTCCAAATCTGTATTCTGATTTGCAAGTGTATAAAAAAATTGTGAATGTGCAGACACATCTGCAAATGCATACATAGATCTGTGAATGCATACATAGATCTGTAAACATGTACATCAATCTGTAAACATGTACATAGATCTGTAAATGTGTACATAGATCTGTAAATGCTTACATGGATCTGTAAATACATACATAGATCTGTGAATGTGTAGTGGCTGAAAAGCATTTTGCTCCAAAAGCTGGAAATACAGATGAGTCATCAGTCATCACTCAAATACGCCTCTCAATTTCCTGTTTCTTTACATGTGATTTTTGCTACACTTTTTCAGTGGCAGAGATCTGCAAATTCATTTGATGATTTGTCTGTATTTCCAGGTTGTCTTTGCCCTGAGCTCAGGCTTTCAGGCTCCTGCTGCCAGGCCGGCACTAACTCATCTTACCACATCATCGTCTCAATGCTAGAGTAAGCCCAATTTTACCTCAGTTTACCAGAGTTTTAAGCACCAGTGCTACCATCTGATATGGAGGTATATGTTGTTCTGCACACACATAAACAAGGGTACATATCGTGCACACAAGTGGTGGTCTCTACGGCAAACATGCAGGACCAAATTTGTCACAGGAACCAATGGCACTGAAAGTCACATGACTTAACAATGTTCTGGTTCTTCTAAATTTCCCTGTCCCTATCCACCACCAACATGATGATTTAACGTAGTTTGACTGATTCATTATAAAATGAACCACTGGTTGTCTATGGGAAGACCTTAAAGCACCATATCAGTAATTTTGAATGTTTGGCCCATTTACTACAATTTGCCCACAAATCATTTGGCAAATCATGTGGAGGTACTCAAGATTTCAGAGTATATCTTGATATATAACATATAACAACATATAATCACAACATATAATCAGAAGTTCTCCAAATATGATTTTTCGGTTGAATGGTCTTATAATATTCTGCTTCTGTGGCAAAAAAAAGTCATTGCCATTCATAAACCACAGAGCTGATATTTGGCTGTGTAAAGCAAATGTTTCCCTGGGGACTATTTTCCCTGGAGGAGGGATTGTTTCAGTCCAGCCAAATTCAAATCATAGCAAACACAAGAGTGCTGCTGCTTTCAGTAAAACTAATGTGGACGACTTTCTTCACACCAGTATTCCATCACTGTAATAACTTTTGAAGTCTCTGAAAGTTTATTTTAATATCTTAGTGGAGTGAATGGAAACCAATGACTGGATAAAAGGGAGGAAAAATGATATGATATCAGAGTTCTAAAATATGACTGCTGGCTTTGGGAAAAGATTAGCAGAAATGTTAAGTGTATCCATTTTGTGAATATTATAGACTTAGACTTCTTGTATGTTAAACATACAAACTCACCAGGATGCTGCTTTAACCTGAACTGATAGGATTTTGTTCATGACACTGTGGTGGGATTCTACACTAATATGCATGAAAACATCTCTATCATCATTATTATTATCCTGTGTTCCAGTTGTCTACATGCACTCTCAGATGTTTTCTGTCTCTGCCAAGAGTAAAATTCTGAGGAAAACACTTAAGGTTTCTCATTTTTGTCAGAAAAAGGTTAAAAATATAAAGATATTGAAGAAACTGGCAGAAAGTGATTGGCTACCAGCAGTTTCAATCCCACAGTAATGGCATCAATATTGGCATTCACCAGCCAGTATCTGCAGAACCCTAGAAGACATAGGAACAGAAACAAGGGATTTGATAGACAGAATGAAGCGAAGAGTAGAGGCAATTCAAGAGTGACCACCTGTTAGGGTTTATTTTGCAATAATGACCTGCTGGCTATAGATTATCAAGCTTATTACACGGCTACTTATGAAGGAAAGCATTAATTTGATACCAAGTATTATTATTATTATTATTATTTTTTTTTTTGTAATTATTTTTATTCAAGACTCCTCTAAAACAAGATTCTCCTTGCATCCATAGCTAGATGCATTAATATCATTAAAGCTGCATGTTATTGTCTGGACCAGTAGTTTTCAAAGTGGGGTCCAGGGACCTTCAAGGGTCCTTGAGGGTCTTCCATGGGGTCCTCAGCAAAATGAAGAACAGTGTAAATGCTTGTGAAAGGCCTCAGAACTAAACCTCTCAAGAAATCTTATCCAGCATCACTGATCTGACATTTAAATATATAATTTTAGTAATTATAAATGTTTTCCATTAAATTTTACTAATATTTTTAAGTATTATTTTTAAGTATTTAAAATAATAATAATAATTTTTCAGTAATTTTCTTGTGACTTTTTACCAAGTTGCTGCTAAGTTCCGGGTCTTGCCAATTTATTTATCTCCTTTTTCCCTTGTTTTTGAATTAATGAATTTGCTGGGGAAAACAGGGTGATTTACAAATTAGCCAGAGCAAATATACTGGATCATTAGTAAAGAATTAGAGAAAAGATTAAAAAAAAAGAAAACTGAAAATTTGTTTGGTGAAAATTTGCAAAAAATATTTGATGGGCATGATGATTAGGGAGTCATATGATGTGTGGAGTGACCATTTTTACCTCCGCCAACAGACCTGAACAGGGGGTATGTTTTCACGCCATTCTATCTGTTTGTTTGTTGTGTGTTTTTTGTGTTATTTTGTCAGTTTATTTGAAAGGATATCCTAAAAAGTTATAAATGGATTTGCACAAAACTTTGTAAAAAGGATAATCATGAACCAAGAAGGGACTAATTAGGTTTTCATGGTGACCGGTGAAAACGAGGTGTGGTGGTGGGTGTTAGTGATCACAAAAAGGGATATAACTTCCAAACAGAGCCATGTAACATGGCAAAACTTTGTAGAAAAAA
Organism: Myripristis murdjan; assembly: GCF_902150065.1. NCBI lineage: Eukaryota > Metazoa > Chordata > Actinopteri > Holocentriformes > Holocentridae > Myripristis > Myripristis murdjan. The sequence continues at coordinate 27,430,625 of NC_043999.1, read as the reverse complement.
CGGTTATAGGATAAGGAAGAACTGATTAATCTTTCATGCCAATGACCTAAAAGGGAATGTGGTGGTGGTGTGCCCTATCAGAAAAAGGTGCATAACTGCAGCAACAGAAATACTCCCTGAAGCAAAAATATCAGTTTTAACTATTTAAAAGTCCTGTTAGAGGAAAGGAGGCGGTAGCTCCAAGAAACCCCTCCAACAAGAGACTAACTGGATTGTTAAACTAAATGCAAGAAAATATCCAGGTGGAGACATGGTAGTCTCCATCAGGTGACCTCTGGTCACCTGATGTCCTCTGGTGTTGTCCCTGTAAGCTTCAAACATGCAGTACTGCAACCCCTGCTGAAGAAGCCTGGCCTCGATAACACTGTTGTGGCTAATTTTAGGCCCATTTCCAAGTTGTCTTTTATCTCAAAATTCTTGGAGAAAGTTGTTTCCTGGACGATCACAATATCATGGAGGTTTTTTAATCTAGTTTTAAAACTCTGCATAGCACGGAGTCAGCTTTATTAAAAGTTTTTAATGACATCTACATGGAAAATCATTCTGGCCACTATGTTGTTCTTGTCCTGCTTGACTTAACTGCTGCTTTTGATACTATGGACCACAATATTTTGTATTTTATACAGGGTTCCACAGGGTTCAATCTTAGGGCCCCTCTTTTCTCCCTGTACTTGCTTCCCCTGGGTTCCATCCTTAGAAAACATGGTGTCTCTTTCCACTGTTATGCTGATGACAGTCAGATATATGTTAAGTTAATGGCTATAACGTTATCAGCGGAACTAATGAAAAACCTGGGACCCGGGGAAAAAATAACATCAGCCAGTGGTCTCTAACGTGTTGCTTTTGGAAGAGTGTGCAATGAAACATGAGTCTCCTTGCATCCATCTATGACACAACGTTTCTTGGACATGTGGCTAACTCGTTACCTTGTTACCTGGGGAGTGGAGGCGGGCAGGCTAGTTTAAGTGGGCGGCATATTATGAGTGACATCACAAAAAGGAGGAAGTGCTGTCCGCTCGTCTTAAAGGGACAGTTTCAAAGAACGGGCTGTGTGCATTTCTCCATTTATCACAGGTTTAATGCATGGGACAGTATTTATGTGGCCCTGAGACCTTCCCTATCACGAAAAAAACAACGAAAATTGCATTTTTCATGCCATGGGGCCTTTAAATCTTTAAATGGCCTTGCCCCGCCCTACCTCTCTGAGCTACTTAATCTTTACACTCCTGCCCGGTGCCTCAGGTCACCTGATCAGCTGCTCCTGGAGGTACCGAGGTCAAAGTGAATGCTCAGAGGGGATTGAGCTTTTTCTGTTGCTGCCCCCAAACTCTGGAATGACTTACCTTTGCACATTAGACAGGCCTCTTCACTGTACGTCTTAAAACCCATTTTTACTCATTTGCTTTCAACCCAGCATGAGATGTCACTCTGTTTTATATGTTTTATTGTTTTTATTGTTTTTTCTGTACTTTTAATTACTCTTACTGTTCTGTTGTTTTATGATTATTTATGTACAGCACTTTATTTCAGCTGTGGTTGTTTTTAAAGTGCTCTATAAATAAAGTTGAGTTGAGTTGACGAACCAAAATACCGGACCAAAGAACACCTTCACTGACCCAGATTTGAGTTGAATTAAGACCTGATGTAGAACAACATGCAAAGAAAATAGGAGATCTATTTACGTCAAAGTAGAAGGAAAAAGTCTTTGGGAGCACGCGTCAGCACCTGGCTTCTCTCTCTCTCTCTCTCTCTCTCTCTCTCTCTCTCTCTCTCTCTCTCGCTGTCTGTCCCTCTCTCCCTCCACAACCTCTCCCACCTCTCAGTCAACAAAATAAAGCCATGTATTTCCTGTTGTCGGGAACTGAGCTGGACTGTTGACCTATAGGCATAACAGGCCTTAAGGGAAGCTGTGATTGCTTTGCTCTTTGAAGGTTGGACTCTTGCCTCCCGTCTTGATTATACAGTAGGAGGCATTTCAGCTCAGTGCTCTGAGGAAAACATCCTAGCTTTTGTGTCTCTCATGCATCCCAAAGCCTAAATCACCCGCTGTGATATGCTCACCATTTGGCGCATATTTTTTCTGCAGTCTTTAATGTATTTTTTACGAGGTAATTTTGCCAGAATGCAATACCTGATGAATGCCGAGAGTTGGGTTAAAAAAAAGAATATGTGAATGTTGTGGATGAATTTCTGCACTTACAGAAGGTTAACAAGAAAAAGTAAGCATGGTGCCAGTATTGTCCTTTTATTAAATATGATTTGGCCCAATCAGTATTCACCTCTAAATGATGGGTACAATGTGGTTTGATTACATATTGAAAAATGATCTATTGGAAGGCCTTAAATTGTTTCTAATGATACATTTTGATCTGATTCCACACATGTATGCATGATTATGAATAACTATTATCCTAGGTTTCAATAGAGAATTTTAGTGTCACTAAACTAAACTGCCCCTAATTATAACTAATGATCAAATCTGAAGATGGTGAATCTTGTCTTGAAAATTAGCTTCTGTGTAAAAATATCAGCATCATATCAGTTGATCTCTATTGTGTACAGGCTTATGTGCATTTGTGTTGGCAGGTGTGACTGTCCGTGTGTGTGTGTGTGTGTGTGTGTGTGTGTGTATCAGTTGCAGATAGTGGAGTTCAGTCTGATATTGGCAGGCCTGTGTGTCAGGCAGTTCAGATAGGCAGTGACAGCTCACCTGTGGCGCATAGGGCATCACTGGCCTGCAGGCAGACAGAGGAGGGAGGGGGGTGGTGATGGCACGAACCCAGCATGACACACACACACGCGCGCACCTGCATGTGTGTGCACAGCGGGGGTTAACACGATCACATTACTTACTGCGCTGCGTGTGTGTGTGTGTGTGTGTGTCGGGTGCATGTGAACCATGGATGAAGTGCAGTGTCTCTGACAGAAGAACAAGGAAGGCTGGAGTGTGGAAAGGAGGGGCAAAAGGAGGAAAGTGGAGTCAGCCCACCAAACACCAGACATCATTTAAATGTTACATCTGTGCTTTAGCTCTCATACAGTCCAGGCTCATTTTACTGTGTGCAGACCATGCAGTAAACAAATTGTTACATTTTAAAGGGAGAGTCCACCCATTTTGAAAAATGTGATATGGACTTCCCAGCTAACATTCTTAAAAAAAAAGAAAAGAAAAGAAAAGGAAACTAACAATAAATGTCTTACTGTCTGACTTCAAGAGGGTTTAACATCACTTTAAAAATGTTGCTGTCCAAAAGTAAAATGCACATATGACTGCCAAGAGCACAAGGATGATAGTTTTGCTCAAACTACTGTTTGTAACTGTATTTTTCCTGTTATCGACATCCAGAAAGATCCGGTTTCTGCACTTCCTGTACCAAAAAAGAAAGCATCAAGAAATGGCACGACGAGCTGGATCCTTGCATGCTATCTATGCTGAGCTGTTGGATGACAGCGGGGAACATGATGGTGATGGCACCAGCAACGCAGCATAGGCACAGATGAACCTCTATGTACCTATTGGAGCCAGTTATCCCATGACACAAAAACCCGCTTACATTTTGGCAGGACATGAAGGCCGCTTTCCATCTCTAGCACGAGCAACACGAGCGTACCTATGTGCACTGTGCACAAGTGTAGATAGTGAGCAGTCGTGCAGCAGGAAATATTGCAGGTGTCAGACGGAACAAGCTAACAGGTAAAAAAGCAGAAATGTTCATACTTCTGAAGGTAAATCTGCCAGTGATGCTGCTTGAGAAGGAAAGGAAAGAAAATTGAAGTCTGAACTCTGACACCACATATGCAAACTGACTGAATATTGTTACTGTATATGAAGGACAAAAGTAAAAGAGAGTACATAGCGGGATCTAAAATGCGGAGAGATTAAACATGCAGGAAATGGCTCAGGACAGAACCTGCTGCTGGTAGACACACAGACTAACACCAGCATGTCTCATCCAATTCACCTGTGTGTTTCCCCAAGCTGCTGTCACAGCCTGCCCGCCACATCAACTTGACATTTCCCACATCTGGGTAAAACCCTCACTTTACAGGACCATACCAGTGATTTTGCATGTTTAGCCAAATATCTACAAAATATACATACTTCACATTTCTGCAAACCTTTTCCCAAAGCAAGCAGTCATATTTTAGAACTTTAGAATAATATAATTTTCCTACCTTATTATCCAGCCATTGGTTTTCATTAATTCCACAATGATTTGAAAATGAACATTTTAGTGACTTCAAACTTTCTTCACACCAGTATTCCATCACTTTAATAAAGTTGTCCACATTAGTTTTCCTAAAAGCAGCAGCACTGTTTTGATGATTTGAAATTCAGGGGAGTGAAACAGTCCCTCTGCCAGAAAATCATCCCTAGGGAAACATTTGCTTTACTCAATTCTCATTTCTGTGGTTTATGCATGGTGACGACTTTATTAGCTGCAGAAGCAGAACATTATAAGGTAGGTGTTTCAAACAAATATTCAAATTAGAAAATAGAAGGATTTTGATTATATCTTGTGAAATGTTTAGTGTCCCCACATGATTTGGAAAATGGTTTGTTGCAATGATAAATTCAGGTAAATTGTAGTAAATGAGCCAAATTCAAAATCATTGGTGTGGTCCTTTAAAATAAAAGCTATGCTATCTCATTCCTCTGCTGATATAAAAAGCAACTCTATTTGCTGTCTGTCATTATTCAACAAAATCAGACTTCTAATTTTTTTTCCATTAAGTTGCTATGGTTACCTGATATTTCTGACCAAAGTACTTGAATGCCATTCAAATTGTAAGCTGGAGTTCCAACGTAGGATACAGGAGAAAGACAGTGGTAGATAATATGAGAAGCCTCACTGACACACACTGGTTTGGTTTCATGTTAAGGGACAAGGTGAGCCTGAAAGAGACAACATGAATTCATTTAGAAAGCACATCTGAACATTTAAACAGGAGTTGACCTGTGGCTGTGACGTCTATAAATAAAATCATACTAAACATATGGAAATTTTCCAACAGAGCATCCACACAGCACTGTCACAATACACTCAAGACAGGAAAACAAACTACAGCTGAACCACTGACTGATACTGCCTTTGTAAATACCAAAACAAAGACTTACATATTGCATACAGTCTTTTCTTAACTGGCTCTAGCATAGGCCTACAATTTATCACAAATTTAGCCTTAGGTAGAGTGCATCTGAGTGTTTTGGAGCTTGGATTAACCGCTTAGTATGCATCAACCATTTAGTATGCACATTTTGCTATGCTGAATAAAAAAACTGCTTGATGGAAAAGTGACGTCAAATAAAATCTCAAAAATGCAAGTAAAAGTTTTTACACTCATTTAAGGAGGATGAATGTTTTATTTGATTTTAAAAAATGCTATAATATAGACTGGAAACTGATTTGCCGAGTAAATACAGACCATATACATTGGATTTAATAACAAGAATAGTTGCTCTTTGGCCTTTGACCTAAGACAGAGCTGCTGTCATGGCGGTAATGTCAGGAGGATACATGAAGAGGTCACAAATCACATATGCAAAGACTGGAATGGCAATATGAGACAGGAAAATATGCTGATTTATTAAGGTTTTATCTGAGAATATGTAGACCTAAGCTGAGGGAAATTATCTTTTTACTTTTAAAATAGCATTGTGGATGTGAGTCTATTGACAGGACTTATTTTATCTGTAATATAGTATATACACAAAAGTAGCCTAATTTTCAGTAAAGAATATTGTAAATCTATATATGCTGATGATGTCATTCTTTATATATATAGCTTGCTTATAGCTTGCTCAACTGTTTTAAGCTCAATAAACAAAGATAATATTTGACCAGAATTTCTACCATTTGTCCTGGACCACTGAAATCATCCAGGACACATGGAAGTGAGGATATTTTGGATGTAGGATTAAAATTAGATTTAGGATTAGGTTTAGATTAGAGTGAGGGATTGAGTTCAGCATGTAGTAGGTAGGGAATACATATAGTAAATGGAAGGTCCCCCCAAGTATAGAAAGATAATTCTGTGTGTGTGTGTGTGTGTGTGTGTGTGTGTGTGTGCGTGTGTGCATGCGTGCGTGCGTGCGTGCATGTGTGTGCATGTGTCATGAGCATGGCAGTGAGCTCCATGTCTCTCAGTGTGAGTACTTTCATTGAGCCGTTCAAGGGGCTCCCAGATCTCTAGGTGTGTGTTTGGCCAGGAACCCCTGCTGCTGGGCACTGTGGCGACCAAATGGCACACACTGACGCACACACACACACACACACATATATACACACACACACATACATGCCTCACTACCCCCCGGCCTAGATCAAGCTTCCCTCTGCCCCACAGCTCTCCGCTGAGCACGAACCCTCCAGCAGGGCAAGGGAGGAGGCAGAAGTGCTGGCTGGTTTGGCGGCAGCAAGGAGAGGATCAGAGGAGGAGGGAGGAGAAGGAGGGAAAAGAGGAGAAGTGCTGGCTGGTTTGGTGAGGCATGGAGAGAGGGAGATGAAACGCAAAAAGGAGGCAGGAGTAGGAGGTGGGAGGAGGAGGAGGAGGAAGACGGGAACAAGGTGTTGGGTGGGTGGGGGTGGGGGGCTGGTCTTAAATAGCCGTTTGTCCCGTCTGCTGCTTGGCAGGCCAGCAGCGCTAATGAAGACTTCAGAGCAGACAGACTGTCAAACGCTGCTGGAGACCAGAGGCCGAGAGAGGGAGAGAGGAGGAGGAAAACACAGAGGTGGGAGGGCGATGATGAAAGGAATTGGCCAACAGCACAGTTAGAGCAGAGCTGTTTTGGACGGGCCGGCTCTTTGTGTGTTTCACTGGTGTTGTGCTCCTTGTGTCTGCGCTATTTTAGGAATTCAGGCAATAAGGATGTGAAAATGTCAGCAGTCCAGGCTTGTCTCATCATAAAATCCACAATAGTTTGGATGAAGTACTCCTTTAGTGAGGGGGATATCACTGTGGTATTTAAACAACTAATACCAAATGCAATACAAGGTTTTTAATGATAACAGATAGCGTTTGAAGGCTATACTGTGCTATACTCTGATTTCATTTCTGTTGTTCATTTAATAAAACAGAGTCTCAACCATTGGTTTCAAGATGTTTCGAAAAGGGGCAATACTAAGTGGCATTTATAAAACTACAAAGTCGGTGACTGAATCAACCACCTGTCTGTCATTACCTAATTCATTAAATCAGATAACATGATATGATGTAGTAACACAATACTAAACTAAAAGCAGCTGTGATGGTGAAAGTTGGCCAACATACTGGCAAGCATAGTGTGCGCTTGTTAACATATTGGTACACATGTTACCTTTATATGAAAACTCCACAGATTATTATGTGAGAACACACAGTTATTTCCTCAGTAATGTGTAAGCAAAGCTCTTAAAGGTCCCATATTCGAACATTATCAGACATTTGTAGTGCTTATGCTTATGCATATCCATTAAGAAGATTTTTTACAATGAGAAGTGTGCTTATTTGTTTTTACCCCTCTATTATGAAGGCCTTTCTCTCTCCCTCTATACAAGATAGTTAGTGGAGGTAAGTGCATATTAGAAATTAATATTCATGGGCAAAAGCTCTGATTGGTTGAGTGCAGATCAGCCTGCAAAATGAAGGAAGGTTTTCCTTTTTTTTTTCTTTGGTGTGTGTCTGTTTGACAGTCACAGTAGAAAGAGACGGGACAGGCAGGGGACAGAGAGGGTGACAGGCAGCAAAGGCTCTGGGCTCAGATTCACACCCGGGCCACTGTGGTAAAGACTCAGTCTTGACATGTGGTACATGCTCTGAGACACCCCAAAATGAAGGGAAGCTTTGTTAATTATGGCTGCAGCCCTGGCAAATGGGTGATGAAAAGATGGGGTTAAGCAAGCTTGATGACTATTGGTTATCTGGTTGTGATGCAGGTACTAGATCAAAACTTGATGGGCTAGTAAAGCCGGGAGGACATCTTGCCATCTTGCCATGGATAACTCAGAGAATGGCAGTAATAAGTGACTTCACACTTTCACAGCTTTTATTTCATCCTTGTCTTTAACAAAGAAACAGCAAAAAATTACAACAATAAGGGACCTGTAAAAAAAAAAAAAAAAAAAAAAAAAAAAAAAAGGCTCCAATTTCCATGGCCCTGGAAAGCACATAAGCAGGTAGAGAAAATGAAAAAAGAAGTAATAATGAACATTTAATAGTGAGTTTTACTCATTTTAATGCCAGCAGTGCCATTTTACAAGTGTAGTTTATTAGGTTAAAGGCAGGAGGCTAACAGTTAGCATGTGGGGCCTCCAGCCAGTATCCAGCACTCAGTAACAATGAGAGGAAGAGAGCACCACTACTGTCCTACAGAACAGCTAGGGGGAAGTGAAAAAATCTGTTTATGTATTTATTTATTTGCTTGTTGGTGTATAAAAATCTCATATGTATGTCGCTTTGAATAAAAGCGTCAACCAAATGTGAATTTTAGTTGTAATGTGAATTATAATTTATTTATTTATTTATTTATTGAAAATGGGTGAACTATCTCTTTAAGCCTTAAGCGGGTAGAGAAAAGGAACAGTAATGAATATTTCACACTGAATTTTACTTTCACACCAGTAGTGTCATTTAAGAGAATCTTGGTAGGTTACAGTTTTTTTTAAATATAAGTTATGAAGAGCACATTGTTTTCATACATATTACATTGCACTGCACTTTAGATCATTGTGCATCGTTGGCACCTGGTTGTGGAGACTCCCAGTGATTGTTCTGACAGTGCGGAGGCAGCAGCTTGTCCTGTCCTCCCACCGATTAGCCCTGACCACAGTCAAGATGTACAGTTATTGCCATGGCTATCTAGGGCTCCTCTATGGGATGTTTCATTACATAGACTCATATCTGGCCCTTGAGACTCTCAGGACAAATAATTCCTTTCTCTCCGCTCCCTCTCTGGCCAATTCTGCAGTGCTGCAGGCAGACAAACCTAAAAATGTGCAGTCATAAGGGAGAGGGCATTCATCAGCTGCCTCTTTGTCATTTCAAGTGTAGAGTTAACTTTATTCAAATCAAGTGAAAATCAAATCCCATAATACCACTTTATTTTTCTCTTATCTCCACCTAATTTGGGTCACAATTACATTTTGAATTCAATAATCCAATTTGCATTGGAAATTCCACACACTAAAATGCTTTTGCAGCATCACCACTATGGGCTAACCGACCTGTGATTTTTCTTCCAAGGTGGGGCCAAAGCTCACTTCAAATGCTATGCTAGGATTGTTTTTATTTTCTAGTTTAAATCAAGTTACACAACAACAAAAACACAAAAATGGTGTTTTTTTTTTCTTTCCTGCACAAGTTAGTCCCTCTCTAATCCACTTAAAATCAAGGATGGTAACGGAACAGATTTTTTGAGTAACGTGCTTCAAGCACAAACTTTTGTGTTCACTGATCTAGCAAATGAAATGAAATGGAATAATAATAATAATAATAATAATAATAATAATAATAATAATAATAAACTCCTGCTGCTTTTGGGTTATTGTTGGGTTATTATTCATTTTTAAAATTGCCTTCATAGTTTAAGTTGATTAAATGCAAAATTAGTTAAAAATTGCAATCCATTCACAAGAATGTTTTAAAAACGTGAAAAAAGAAAAAAAGAAACTTTGCATTAGCATCATAACTTCTGTTCTTAGTGAGCCTGACCAACGCCTGTTAGAGGAGCGAAACTGCTGCTGCCATCAAAGCCTCTTATAAATACATAGTATAGTTATAAATACATAGTATACATAAGTACACTGCTTTTGGTCTGTGATGATAACAAAATGGACATAGATAATTGTTTGAGTGGTAAAAATTAAAGGCACACTGCTTGATTTTGGTTACATGGCACAAGAGCGCCCCCAGAATCCAGACTTTGTGCCCAAAGGAGGTACTGCAACTTTAAATGAGGTAGGCCAAGAGCAAAGACAACCAATAGGGGTGTGAGTTCTGGAGTTTAAAACCAAAGCAATGTTTCTGTGCCATTTGCCTCAAACATAGGTGCACTCTGAACCGAATATAGAACAGTGCCTTTAAACTGCAGAGAGATATTTACTGAATACGCAGAATAAGTGGCAAAATGAAGAGGTGTTAATTAATTGACAGTAAATAAAACAACACAATTTCTAAGAAGGTTAATCTATTGAAACTGTACCCACACAATATTACTAATTATTTATAAACACTAATATGGAATAATTATGAAATACTAATAATAGAAATTTTCATAATGAGTTACTGAGATGGTTTCACATCTCACATCTCAGAAATCCATATAAAACCATGCAAAAATTCATGACATTCTCATTTGGGTTTTACCACCTTGTTGGGTTTATTCATGTGTGTTGAACTTAGATATCCAACAGCATATAGTGACAGCTTTTTTTTTTTTTTTTTTTTTTAAATTCAGTCATTCATCCGCTGACCTTGGTGAATACTGCTTCATTAGCTAGAATATGGTTTACATTTATAATCAGTCAAAAGGTGTTTTCTTGATATCTATGCCTCTTGATATCTGAAGCCATAGACTGATTGGAAATGTGTGCCTAGATGTAGCTAATATTTAGACTTTGACAGAATCACTGCTGTCAAAAGTACTTAAAAGGAAGATTTTTCTGATGCAATAAAACTGAAAATCAATTAAATAACCTTTTTGTTTGATAAATGTAACTGGTAATTCAGTATAAATAATCCAGCATGTTCTTTAAAAGTGCCTTTAACTAAAAACCCTCTGTGGTCACGGCACCACAAAGAGTTCTGACAGAACCGTTTTCCTCATCCCATAACTGAACCCTGTTTTTATTAGGAGTGCAGGTTTTACATGAAAAACTCTGCATCACAGCTCTACCTAATTGGCATAAGTGAGGCAGTTAGGCTCTCGTGTTTGTTTTTGTTTTGTTTTATGCCTAAAATAAAGACTGATTTAACTTGAGCGATGACGAATCAGAAAAGGCAAAGTGCGCTCAGTTGCTCATTAGCAGAAAGTTTTTAATTGCCAGTTTGAATGAACTTTTTCATTTATTGTTTTCTTCTTCTTCTTCTTCTTCTTCTTCTTCTTCTTCTTTTTCAGAGTTGAAGAGTGATTCCCGTCTGTTTCCGCCTCCCTCCCTCCTTTCTGAGTTCGTTTCTTCTTCCCTGGCTGCTCTGGGGATCATTTTCCAACCTGTACCGATGTGGTGGGCGCTGACAGGACTACAGCAGCCTGCCTGACAGACAACAAGCTGCAGCTCAGCTTGCTGCATAATTTATGAAGGCAGATGTACAAGGAGGGTTATTAGCTCCCAACGCTACGCTGCTCCCCTGATTTACAGTTTAAGGAAGCGAGTATAACAAATAGAAGGCATAAACAAATCAAACCGGCGACAAGTTTGTTTGTCTGCGGGTGAAAACGTGTGCAAATGCAAGAAGACAGGAAGGAAGAAAGGGGAAAAGAAAAATACATAGCGGCCAATTAGTGGATGGTGGGTGATTGTTAATGATGCAGAGGCACTCGGCATTCTGGGTGGGAGAGGCGTCACCCCTGCTACCTCTCATTAAAGGAGACGGATCTCACAAGTTTTCATTGGCCAGAGCTATTAAGCAACAAATAGGCGGCTATCATGCAGGACACAGGACAGAGACAGCTCCGTCTTAATGAGAGCCTTTCTTATCCTTAATGAGCCTAAGTAACTCTCTCTCTCTCTCTCTCTCTCTCTCTCTCTCTCTCTCTCTCTCTCTCCCTCTCCCTTCCTCTCTCCCTCTCTCTCTAAGGATTTCATTCAGCTCTCATTCCCGCCTCTCTGTCTTTTCCACCTCCCTCTCTTCATCTCCCTCCATCCCCTCGTCCCTCCCTCCCACCCCCCCGTGGGGCCTGTGGTTTATGATGATGGAGCTGTGAGGCTAATATACATTTTAATGCTCTGTAATGGGAGGGGATGGAGGGATGGGAGAAGAGCAAGAGCAAGAGAGAGAGAGAGAGAGAGAGGGAGAGAGAGAAGGAGAGGAAAGACAACAAGAGAAACAGTGGGTGGATTAGAAGGCCTCTCTCTGAATGTCTCAGCTTTAAATTAATGAGGGGGCTGAGCACACTACGATAAATTTAGCTTTTCATGTTTAATTATGCCTCGACTGCGGTAGTTTAGTGAGGATAAATCACACAATTATTATGCTCCTCGCCTGTTGCTGTGTTGTTTCTCCTTTCTCCCCTTTTTCTCCTCCCATCTATTTTTTTGTTGTTGTTGTTTATTCATAAGTTGATGTCTTTCCTTAATAGCGGTGTGCATATGAGAGGCAATAAGCCTTAATGTTTCTATCATACAGAGAGAAACTCCCTCTGTGAGAGAGAGAGGCAAAGCGACAGAATGAGAAAGTTTAGTGCTTGGTGGTTACTCATTTGGAGTTCAAACCGGCAGAATGTGCACAGCTGAGAAGTCGCCATCGTTCATCCAGATGGGCTGGTGGAGGAGAATGGCTTTGTCTTTACCTCTGAAACACACCAGGGACGCAGAGGAAATCAGATCTGAGCATATGTAATGTTTCCCTACTGTAATGTTGAAATTTATAACGAGTGCTAACCTTAAAATGGCACTACGCAGTTTTTTCTTGGTATTTCTGCTTTATTTGGTAGTGACAGTGGAGAGAGAGACAGGACATGCTGGGGAGAGAGAGTGCAGCAAGGGGCCTGGGCTCGGATTCAAACCCTGGACGCTATTTTTTTTTCACATACGTAACGCATAATAGCACGAAGTGTCCAAATTCAGACTGAAAAATTCTGTAACATGTAATAATGAATGATGTTTCATATTGGATTTACTGAAAATAGTAGCTGTTGGTAGCCTGGTTCCAGACACATGAATTGCACATTTACTTGCATTTACTTGCCCAAACTGTGATTCGCTTGAAAACTGACCGGGCCACCTGAGCTGTGCCAGAGCCAGAGAGATCACTGCATATTAACTAGAACAAGCAGGCAAGAGCAGGTCATCCCATTTTTGGCTGACGTGCATTGGCTCCCAGTGTCTCTAAGGATTGATGTCAAAGTTCTTTTACTTGTTTACAAGGCTCTCAATAGCTTGGGACTGGCCCACATTACTAATTCTTCATCATTTTATAAACCTTCATGGACTCTTAGATCCTCTGCTTTTTTTTTGGTTTCATTTTGCTTATATATATATATATATATATATATATTTTTTTTTTTTTTAAATACAGTTGTCCCTTGCTATAACGCGGTTCACCTTTCGCGGCCTTGCAGTTTCGCAGATTTTTTTTTGTGCAATTTTGCATGCTTTTTTATTATTTTTTTTTTACAGCGCATTGTCTTCTGCATCCTTATTTGACATGAAGGTTTGAACTTTGAGAGTGTTTAAACAAGAGAGAAAAGTGAGAAAATGTGAGAAAAGGTGAACTGCGTTATAGCGAGGGACAGCTGTGTACATTAAAGGTGGATTGATGACCAACTTGTGAGAGAGTGGTTTACTGTCATTTTTAAATGACACAAATATTATGGGAGATAGAAGGTCTTACATCAAAATCTGTGTTTTGGAGAAGGGAAGAGAAATTAACTTCCATGACCGATCTAATGTATTATAAATATCTTTCCTATTGCAGTTTTTCTCACATGAAGAGACCTGCATGCATGTACATGATGTCTTCACATTGCAATGGTACAGTTTCCCTAAAGGACCGTTTTTTACTGCTCCACAAAGGCTTCTGTATATTAGTTTTAACAATGCTCACTTTAAAATGGAAGAATTCTGATGACATTTGTGGTGCAGGAGGTCATGATGATTAAAAAAAATCACATGGCAATTACATTTTCTGAAAATGTTTTCATTGTTCCAGTATATTCCCACAGTATGCTATGGCATAAGGGTAATCAAGGGTAATCTCTTTGGATTCAATGATTGATCCAAATCTTGGGACTGAAGCTAATAATAGCCAAAGTATTCAGTGTTACCTCCAGGGAAAGCATCTGAAATAGCATGTAGATCATCACTAAAACTCCACTGAGACCAAAGATAATAATAATTACAATACATGAAACTGCATCCTGTCCATCCTGTCAGAGGCAGATAACTGACTTAATAAAAGGCCAATCAACCAGTATATCAGTCTCACCCCTCTCTAACATTGTAACTTCACTGAATTGTCATCTTAAGCTAAAATGAAGAAAATGTAGTATCCTTCAAATGAAAAACAGCAAAAACTAATCTGAATTAATGTTTCACTGAAAAGCAAAATGTGGCTCACGCACCTGTTTCTGTCGTTGATGTAGCTATAAAACCTAGCGGCCATCTGTACCTCCATCCCTCTCTGCCTCTCTCTCTCTCTCGTTATGTCTCTCTCTCTCGCTCTCGCTCTCACTCACTCTCTCAGTGTGAATGTTGTTGGCTCTAACAGATGTGAATGAGGCTGACAATGTAACTGTGACAGAGTCAGTGTGAGCCTCCAAAATGCCAAGCTACAGGTGCGGGAGTGATGTAAATCTCCTCTACAGTATCTGCACTAATCCCAGATTTCATTCCAAATGCCAGATGAGCTGCTTTACTCAGCAGACCCCATGGTAATGTTACCAGTCCACTGAAATGGTAGCAATGCCTTCAAATAGAGTTCAACTGATATTGAATTTTGAAGCCTGATACAAATACAGATAATTTTCGGATTGATGCTGCCGACTGAAAAAAGAAGAAAGAAAAGAAAAGAAAAGAAAAGAAAAGAAAAGAAAGTATTGCAACATCTAGGGGGGAAGCAAAATAATTGAGAACTGAACTGTCCCTTTAAATGCATTTGTTTAAAAATTAATAACATGTATATGAAGTAAATATCTGTGATTAGGGACGAACCTCCATCATACTGACTGGATGGTATCTGATTTTTAATAAAAGGCCAATGCCAGCCTGAGGTGTCCATCTATCCCTAATCAATGTAATGATGCAAACCATCAATAGTCATACCAGCTGATAGGCCAGCACTGTATGGTACGGGATCTGGTTTCACTTTTTGGCATGCTCTTTTTTGTTGTTATTTGAGAAATATGCATCAGAAATATACTGCAGACCAAGACTTTCATCACATTTCACCCTGGGACAGAAATCTACTAAATTCCTGCTGAAACATCCAGTTGTCATATATGCAAAAAAAAATAAATAAATAAATAAATAAATAAATAAATAAATAAATAACACCAATAATAAGTGTAAAATTGTACATTAGACAGTAACTGCACTGAAATATTACACCTGTTTTACAGATGTTATAGTTCAACAGTGGCAGCTCATAGGCCACTAATGTAGAGCCCACCCTGGTCATGCAGCAATGTGACAGCAACACAGTTTTATCCCCACTGATTCCATTTTCATTGAACATTATCCATGCATTCAAAAGCATGAAATCAACCTCAAAGCTCAGACACCAGCCTGATACGGTTAAGTATGCAATTTTATACATTTTTCCTATCAGAACCATGGAATGAGACAACTTCTTCCACACAACAGCTGACAGAACTGACACACTATTAATACAATTAGTAATTATGCTTTTAGGTTTGGAATCACTATGATGTTTTGTTGGCTTTATACTGGGAAATGACATAACAAAGTAAAGTAAGTTGCTTCGGGTGTCAACTAGGCGCAATTTGGTCTCTTATTTGATCAGAAATGCTGGGTTTAACTTGCTATAAAGGTGATGATTGGTGCCAGAAGTTGCATTTCTAACCTAAAAACACAACAATATCTCATATGCTCGCTCAGCAGAAAACTGCAACTTCAATTCCACCTCGCTGCAGGTGCCTCAATTAAACCATCAGAAGAGAGGATTTGCATTACCCCAGCCTGTCCACCCACCCAGGAACCCTTTTCCCAGGCAATAATGCTGCCCAACAAGGCAGGATATTAACACAGCAGTAACACCCAGGTCTGGCTGCCAGAGGACCGTGGGTTCAATTCCACTTTTGTTTTGGCTTTTTATCACCCACGATGAACTGCTGCTTCATTCGTTTGCTTGTCTGTCACCTGCAATATCTCAAACACTGGTGCTGATTAGATTTTTGTGAAACTTGGGGAACTGATGCATGCATCAGTTTCCAAATTACACTAACTAGTCCTTGGTAAATGCTACAGTCCTAAGTAAACATGCGTAAGTTTAGTAAACGGTTGGCCAAGGTACTTTCTACTAGGTGACAGTTCCACTTCATTTATTCCTGTCCCACAAGGTAATACTTGGGGCTCTAGTTTCGCAGACCTGGCGAGGCGCGGGCGCAGCGCAGCTGTGCTGCGCCACCTGGGTGTGGCCAAGTGGATTTTGCAAGTTTGGCACGCCATGCGCCTTGGCGCATCTACTGCGCCGTTCCTCCTACCGGCGCAAGGGAGGAGAGAAGGCGTGGAGTGGGTTTGACACAGCCGATTCACTTTAAACCAATCAAATGAGCCCCTGTCCTCGCCTTTAAAATGCGCTGCGCGAAGGCGTAGTGGTAGTCTACACATTTGACATGGATGAAGAGAGCAGCCGCATCACACACGCAGTGAGGCCAGTCTTGGATGCTGCAGTGTTGCTGGAGCTACCTGCCATCCATCTGTCCACCCATCCATCTAACCACCCATCCATCCATCCATGCATCTATCCTTAAATTCCTGAGTCCCCTGTCTTTCCATTACCTGCCTGCCTCGCATCTCTTTTTTTCCAGCTCTGTCACCGTCTGTTAAAGTTATTGATTTTTACGAGCAAATAAAAATTTTACTGTGAAGCCCCCATTTTTAATGAATGTTTTTACCTCAAAGGATAATCCTCACCATATTCATATAAATAGCCTACATGTTTGTTTTGCAACTTTCGACTCCATCACTTACTGATGCAACAACACACTAGAGATTAAAACAAAATCCGGTTCATGAAAGCTTTTACATTTGCTGTTTTAAACGCCTAGTGTCTGGCAAGGAACCGATGCATTTTACATTTTCGATATGTGTGGAATCAGGGTTTCATTCATTCATTCATCTTCTAAACCGCTTATCCTCACTAGGGTCGCGGGGGGTGCTGGAGCCTATCCCAGCGCTCATAGGGCAAAGGCAAGGAAACACCCTGGACAGGTCGCCAGTCCATCGCAGGGCAAATCAGGGTTTCCGTTAGAAAAAATTGGCACCGGACAACGTGACCGGCAGGTTTTCAATTTACCGGACAAATGTTTGAAATTCCGGTCAAATATTATCTGAATTTACTGAGCTTAAAATTATATGCAAGCTACACTATATTACCAAAAGTATTCGCTCACCCATTCAAATGATCAGAATCAGGTGTCCTAATCACTTGGCCTGGCCACAGGTGTATAAAATCAAGCACTCAGGCATGCAGACTGTGAAACAAGACATTTGTGAAAGAATGGGCCGCTCTCAGGAGCTCAGTGAATTCCAGTGTGGAACTGTCATAGGATGCCACCTGTGCAACAAATCCAGTCGTGAAATTTCCTCGCTCCTAAATATTCCACAGTCAACTGTCAGCTCTATTATAACAAAATGGAAGCGTTTGGGAACAACAGCAACTCAGCCATGAAGTGGTAGGCCACGTAAAGTGACGGAGAGGGGTCAGCGGATGCTGAAGCGCATAGTGCAAAGAGGTCGCCGACTTTCTGCACAGTCAATTGCTACAGAGCTACAAACTTCATGTGACCTTCAGATTAGCCCAAGTACAGTACGCAGAGAGCTTCATGGAATGGGTTTCCATGGCCGAGCAGCTGCAGCCAAGCCACACATCACCAAGTGCAATGCAAAGCGTCGGATGCAATGGTGTAAAGCACGCCGCCACTGGCCTCTAGAGCAGTGGAGACGCGTTCTCTGGAGTGATGAATCACGCTTTTCCATCTGGCAATCTGATGGACGAGTCTGGGTTTGGAGGTTGCCAGGAGAACGGTACATTTCAGACTGCATTGTGCCGACTGTGAAATTTGGTGGAGGAGGAATTATGGTGTGGGGTTGTTTTTCAGGAGCTGGGCTTGGCCCCTTAGTTCCAGTGAAAGGAACTTTGAATGCTTCAGGATACCAAAACATTTTGGACAATTCCATGCTCCCAACCTTGTGGGAACAGTTTGGAGCGGGCCCCTTCCTCTTCCAACATGACTGTGCACCAGTGCACAAAGCAAGGTCCATAAAGACATGGATGACAGAGTCTGGTGTGGATGAACTTGACTGGCCTGCACAGAGTCCTGACCTGAACCCGATAGAACACCTTTGGGATGAATTAGAGCGGAGACTGAGAGCCAGGCCTTCTCGACCAACATCAGTGTGTGACCTCACCAATGCGCTTTTGGAAGAATGGTCAAAAATTCCTATAAACACTCTCCTCAACCTTGTGGACAGTCTTCCCAGAAGAGTTGAAGCTGTAATAGCTGCAAAAGGTGGACCGACATCATATTGAACTCTATGGGTTAGGAATGGGATGGCACTTCAGTTCATAGTATGAGTAAAGGCAGGTGAGCGAATACTTTTGGTAATATAGTGTATATACTAATGATATCAAGGCATGTCAATTTATAGCGTAATCTTTTTATTGAAAAGCAGGCTGTATCAAATTAAATTGCCGTCAATTGACTCACGTGCGTAACGTCTAAAATAAATAAATAAATATTGCACAAGCCTGTGCTCTTTTAACATGAACATTGCATACAATTGCAACTACAATTTGCAAACAAAAAAACGGGCACATATTATTTTAATAACGCGGCGTGCTGCCAACTTGAAATCAAATAGATGCAATAAAAACTTAATTCAGCAGCTGAATTAAAATCAAAAGTCTCAAGTGTCTCTCCGCAACTTGCAATGCGCATCAGTCTTGTGACCTTGTTCTCCCCCAGGCGACTTTGCTGTGCTGTTTTGATCCGGTTCTGCAGAAAAAAACCCTCTCTCTCTCCCTCTGGTACACCGGAGACAGGGATCACGCAGTCTATTTTTTTTTTTTTTTTTTTTATAAATAAAATTACGTGGAAATTGACTGTTTTAATAAAATTCAAATTGTGAATATTTTCACCGGACATTTAAAAATTCCCGGACTTTGGCAGATTTTACCAGTCATAGTCCGGTGATTACCGGATAACGAAAACCCAGAGTGGAATATTTAAATATATATGGAAGAAGTACTGTGTAGTTAACAGGGGCAGCGCCAGACACCATAACTGGAAAAAAGACATCACGGTACTGGATACATTGTTTGACTGACAGGTGATCAGGTTGGGTTTCCATTACGCTGCCAAACGGTGCCAATCTCCTTTGATCTGACATCAGTTGTGACGGGACAGTCGATATGGAGATACGTTTATGTGCTGACTGAGATAGTAGCACTGAATAGTGCTTTCTGTGGGTATTTATTGCATTGTTACTGTGCCTGACATTCTGGAAACTTGCCTGTGAGGTTGTGGTGACGTGTGCGCACTGCCCGCCTGTCAGCCAAACTTCCACTGCGCCAGCCCCGCTGCGCCTTGCGCCGAAAGTAGACGTGGTTTCAGGAGGCGAGCTTTTGGCGCACCTCGGCGAAGCCTTTTGGCACGAAACTGTCACTGCGCCAAGATGAATCTGTCGACACCTCCCCCTGCTGCGCCGCCACTCCCATCTCGGCGCAGATCCGTCTGCGAAACTTGGAAACCGTTCGCCTCACGCGTTGCGCCTGTCGAAACTAGGGTGCGCCTCACTGCGCCACCCTGCGCTGCGCCGGGAAACTAGAGCCCTTGGTCTCCACATCATAGGAGCTGTTTGCAGGGAGCTTGGTGGTGCTTTAGCACCCCTGAGGATGAAGATAACAACCCCACCCGCCACCGAGTTCCCAGGAGAAAAATGTTGACATATAAATGTATCCTTAGTTAGCAGAAAACATAAAATGCCAAAATTTGGAAGTTTTGTGACACAGTATTAACTGAGTGACAGTTGCCACATTGGGAGAGCAGGTGGGGTGGTGAATAGGGTGGCCATACGTCCGGATTTAGGCCGGACAGCCCGGAATTTAAATGCCTTGTCCGGCGTCCGGCGCAGTCTCAAGCCAGACGCTTATTTGTCCTCCTTTTTGGAGTTGCACTTGAACGCAACGCTGCATATCATCCAATGGTGTAAGACAGGCCCGGACTGTACATCGGGAGAACCGGGACATTTTTCTTTTTCGTCATAGACTTTTAAATTACAATCCAAAAAGTGCATTCATTGGATGCGCGTTAGTTAGTTTTTCTCCTCCTGCGCTGCTGTGTGCTCATGCTGGTGTGTGTGTGTGTGTGTGACTGAGGAGCACACACCCACTGTCTGAAGCGTAGCGCGGCGAGAACAAAACAGCAGCGCACTGACATAGATTGTGTAACAAAGCGAAGAGTTGCCACTCCGCTCTATTTTCACTGGCTAACAGCAGCACACTGGCTTAGCTTGTCTATTCAGAGAAGAGGTATCACTTTGGATTATTTTTCAATCTATGTTATCACATGCATACTAGGCTACTACCATTCATTGGTAGCTGAATTGTTAGATCTGTTTGATAATCAATTTACATTTTTAAAATAATAATAATTTAACATATTGTTAAATAAAAAAAAGCCAACATGATGCAGGTCAAAGACAAAAAAAGAAAAAAAAAAAAAAAAAACTAAAACTAGACTAAAATACTTTGTAATTTAGACTAAAATGCCAAGACTGTTCGTCAACTAAAATGTGACTAAACAAAAAAGAATACAAGTTGACTAAATATGACTAAAACTAGTCATTTGACACAAGACTAAGACTAAATTGAATTTAACACTGGTATATGCTGAAAGGGGCACTAAGGGGGTGGAATTGACCACAAAACAAACAGGCACCATGCCTTCGCTGGTACTTTGTGCTTCTGTCCATATAGCTCCATGTTCCAACTGTTTGTCTCGCCATAATCTTTAGAATAAGAAAAACTGAACTTCTAGCAAACAAAAAATGTGAACAAAGTAAATTATGTCAATGTAAAAAACAACAACAAAAAAAAACAACAACAACAACAACAACAAGCACTGGTACCCATTTCTTTTTGTGTAATTACAACAACTGGAGAAAGTGCAATCAGGTTGTTTCTTCCTGGTACAAGATTACCACACTATATTTCCAAAAGTATTCGCTCACCTGCCTTTACTCATACTACGAACTGAAGTGCCATCCCATTCCTAACCCATAGAGTTCAATATGATGTCGGTCCACCTTTTGCAGCTATTACAGCTTCAACTCTTCTGGGAAGACTGTCCACAAGGTTGAGGAGAGTGTTTATAGGAATTTTTGACCATTCTTCCAAAAGCGCATTGGTGAGGTCACACACTGATGTTGGTCGAGAAGGCCTGGCTCTCAGTCTCCGCTCGAATTCATCCCAAAGGTGTTCTATCGGGTTCAGGTCAGGACTCTGTGCAGGCCAGTCAAGTTCATCCACACCAGACTCTGTCATCCATGTCTTTATGGACCTTGCTTTGTGCACTGGTGCACAGTCATGTTGGAAGAGGAAGGGGCCCGCTCCAAACTGTTCCCACAAGGTTGGGAGCATGGAATTGTCCAAAATGTTTTGGTATCCTGAAGCATTCAAAGTTCCTTTCACTGGAACTAAGGGGCCAAGCCCAGCTCCTGAAAAACAACCCCACACCATAATTCCTCCTCCACCAAATTTCACAGTCGGCACAATGCAGTCTGAAATGTACCGTTCTCCTGGCAACCTCCAAACCCAGACTCGTCCATCAGATTGCCAGATGGAAAAGCGTGATTCATCACTCCAGAGAACGCGTCTCCACTGCTCTAGAGGCCAGTGGCGGCGTGCTTTACACCATTGCATCCGACGCTTTGCATTGCACTTGGTGATGTGTGGCTTGGCTGCAGCTGCTCGGCCATGGAAACCCATTCCATGAAGCTCTCTGCGTACTGTACTTGGGCTAATCTGAAGGTCACATGAAGTTTGTAGCTCTGTAGCAATTGACTGTGCAGAAAGTCGGCGACCTCTTTCCACTATGCGCTTCAGCATCCGCTGACCCCTGTCCGTCACTTTACGTGGCCTACCACTTCGTGGCTGAGTTGCTGTTGTTCCCAAACGCTTCCATTTTGTTATAATAGAGCTGACAGTTGACTGTGGAATATTTAGGAGCGAGGAAATTTCACGACTGGATTTGTTGCACAGGTGGCATCCTATGACAGTTCCACGCTGGAATTCACTGAGCTCCTGAGAGCGGCCCATTCTTTCACAAATGTCTTGTTTCACAGTCTGCATGCCTGAGTGCTTGATTTTATACACCTGTGGCCAGGCCAAGTGATTAGGACACCTGATTCTGATCATTTGAATGGGTGAGCGAATACTTTTGGTAATATAGTGTATGTGGAAGCTTCCTGCAGATCCTACCTGCCGGAGCTACTTTTCAATTCAAGGAAAATAACGAGAAAATAACTGTTTAATTGCCTCAAAAAATGGGTACCGGGCCTTGTTATATTTTACATTGGCATAATTTGGTTTGTTGGTGTTCATTTACGTGCCAAAAGTGCTATTCTGGGAGCTGTTTTGCCACACTACAGAAGTGCATGAAAAGATACACATATAGTATTGTGGCTTAGCAGCTAAAGAAGCCCTGTCTCCTTATAATTATGTTTGCATACGGACACTACATCCTCAATTATTTTTCTGTCCTGAATTATGTTTGTTTGGAATGTATCATATGAACATTTATACTCCCACGTCAGTCAGACAACTGACTTTCACCCAAGCAATGCTGGTTTGTTTTTTTTTCAAATGTTACATTACGTTACCACAACCAAGTGGTTTCTATGTCGAAACCTAACCCTTCCCTAACTTTAATGAAGTACTTTTTTGAGAAGTAACAAAAACGGCTAAAATGCTGCCTGACATGATATACAAAATATATTGACTAGAAATGTATGTGATGCGAGAGATGCAAACAAAATCTGTGACAAAAAAATGTTTACCCCTAAACATAATTAAGAATGCAGTTTAGTTGTGGTTGTATGTGTAAGAGAACATGATGTTTCGGAGACCTTGATTTAGGATTGGGCCAAGAGTGCACGGAGCAACTAATGAGGACATTTCATCACCATGTGGACTCGCATCACGTCCAGGGAACTACACAAGCCAGCAGTCTACCAAGGTCCAGGGGGCAGAATCAGCTCTCTCAGTTCTGTGTTGAGTTGTACCTTGTTAAAAGTTGAGTGTTAAAATGCTGCAGCCTGCATGTTGGCAAGATTACTACAAAGCGTAGTTGCTGTTTTTTTGTTTTTGTTTTTTTTCGTAAGTGGGTGTGGGGTTTGGGGTCGGGGTGGGGGGTGTAAAGGCAAATCAGTGTTGATGCTTTTGCCCATCTTGGTCTTGGCCAATTTCCTTTGGCCAATTTTGAGATTTGCAGTTTGAAATGAATTGGGGGACCCCTGTCGAAGCTGACTGATTGCATTTCCACAGAGCCTCAGTGGCATGTTGTGCCTGAGATCAGCTTGGCATCCTGGCATGAAGGCAATTTCCATAAAATGCAAACTGCCTCCATGTCTCTCGCCACGTGTGTGTGTGCGCGTGTGTGTGTATGTGTGCTGCAAAGTCGCACTTCAACGCAACTACACAGATTAACACTGTATTGCTTGCACGTGCACACTCACACACACTCACTCACACACTCAAATACATATCTGAGGCACGCTGCCTTCCAGCCAGCCTGTATTTAATTCCCATGCAGCAGTCTGGGGGTAGTGGCATGTACAATCCTCTCCTGTCATCAATATGCTAATCTGGGGGAATTAACGAGGGAGGGGTAACTTCTCCACTTAAACACACACCAACAGGCAAGTGGGGGCCTGTGGAGGACCGCTTCCACTCACACATACACATACACACACATACACATACACATACACACACACACTGGTATTCATTCACACAAAGGCCAGATACATGATGCTATTCATGTCTCTTGATACACACACTCTTTCTCTTGCAAACACAATTGTTCAATATTATAGTCCTTGTGATAACGATGACAACATGACAATGAAAACTAATCAGTATCACATAAAATAATACACACCTCCATATGTTTAATGGAAAAATAATAAGACAAAGCGCTATTTCTGTGCTTTCAATACAGGGATGTTTTGACAACAAAACCCTTATCTTTTTCCCTCCTCTCTATTGTTGAAATGTAGAATAGAATGGTTCATTACCCTGGAGCATGCACACTTATATAAACACATATGTTGCATCTGAAAAAACAAAGAAAAAAGAAATGTTTACATACACATAGTACTAAATACATGTACATTAAATGGATTCTGTTTGGTTATTATCTGTACAAAAAGAGAGTTCGGCTCTGTTGTCCAAAGGTTTTGATTTGGAACAATAATGAACATTGTTGTATTTTAAAAGTGCATTTTTTTTTTGCATCCTTTTAGCTACAGTCTGACTGTGGTGATTTTTTTGTGTGATTTTTTAAATACTATTATAGAACAACAGGTACGACAGGTGTGGTTTTCAAACAAGCCTGTACAGGTTTCTCCCACAATTTCTCTGGAAAGTCCCAGAATGATGTTCAACAGATGTCAATTGATATTTAGGTAAAAAGGCAAGAAGCTAAAAATTGCACGTATACTATGTCTTAAAAATGTGACGCAAGTGTCCACATGCTCAAACACAAAGATGTAGGCTGGTCTTATTTGAAAACCTTTCCTGTCTAATTTTAGTGACTTTTATGCTTCAGTTGAAGGATTTCATGCTCCTCTTGTGTCGAGAAGATTCTACTGAGTATAAATTAAGTAAGTAAGGCTTCTTTTCTTCCTGCTCCTGAAAATTTACAAGAGCTGTACCTAAGAGTATCAATATGCATCCAACGCAACCAATGCTGTTATTTGCATTGGTTAAAAAGAGGCATTTCTCTTTACTTCTTACCTTCTCGTGCTATATAAGTCTCTGATTGACTTGCTCCTGGTCAATCATGTCTCCAATAACAAGCATGCTGCTGAACAAACCAGTATATTGGTTTGCCAATGTGTTGCACCCCATACTGGTCTTTCTTAGGTAAATGGAAAATGGACTGCGTTTATTGGCGCTTGGTGCTTGTCTACTGACGACTCAAAGTACTTTACAATATTCAAAAAAAAGAAGAGCCAGAGATCAAACCGGGAGCCCTCCAATTACTCCACAACTGCTGTACCTGCTGAGCCATGCTGCACCTTGATTCCAGATATATGGGCTTTTATTGGATATTGGCCAGGCAATGTCGCCCACCTCTGAAAGGATGGAGGAGGAAATCGTTTCAGTGTGGTGTGGGAGGATTTTACTCAACCGTCTGTTAAACCTGCAGTGAAGCCCAAGGAGCTGCTAATGCCTCCGGTTACACTAGACCAGGTTTTCCCAAACTTTTTCATGCTAGGACATATAGAGGTAAAATTTGTCCTGACACCCACCACATATATTGCAAAATGAAATAAAGTTATCAAGAAAGTAGTTAAGCTTTCAGTGCTGTTCTCCTTAGTAAAACACATTACATTCAGCATGAGCAGATCAATAACAACTTCTTCTAGTAAAGAACACAGGGGACTTCTTTCTGATGAGGCTACAGGCAGGCTACAACATCATAATATAATATTTATCTTTGCTTTGTATATAGTGCCTTAATTTATTTCATTTTATTTTATTTTATTGTACTTTATTTTATTTATTTTTTTGTTTATTTGAAGTATGATCCTTATCATTGTTTTTCGCACATTGCATCACTGGGCTTTACAAATCACTCCATGCTAAGCGGGCGGTTTCTGTTCTTCAGTAATTGCTGATTTTGCGGGGCATCATGGTTGAAGGTGCTTTAGGAGGCCGGGTGGATGTAAAATTTGTAGCTACACTGCATCATTTAAAATTTTCCATCATCTGTTATTCAGAAAAGAATGCAATGCTGGGGAAGTAAAATTTTATTCAGTTAAGGCTAGAACACAATTATTGAATTTAGAGGAGCTATAAATGGCTTGGTGTATCCTTGACTGTCCAGATGCTATTTCTGAAGTTTTTCCACCCCGACAAGAATAATGTTTGTATCTGATATTTTGGGGGGAAACATTTAATAATTGCAATATATAGCATAAAAATGGTGAAATTTAAATATATGGAATTTTAGCACAGAGCTATCAGTAGCTTCAGTCCAAAAATGTTAGTTTCAGTCTTCAAAAACACACATTGGTATAAGCAGGGGTGCCGCCAGGAATTTTGGGCCCCATGAAAAAAAAAAAAAAATCTATTTACTTGATGATAAATAATAATTAGCATAATAATTATCAATAATTTTATATTAGTTTTTACCTATTTTTTGGGGGGCCCTGTCAGGCAAGGGCCCTTGGAATTGTCTTAACTTTTCCACCATATACGGCGCCCCTGGGTATAAGCATTATGAAGATATGACTCTTTGAGCCCACACATGAAGTGACTACAGACTACAGCTTTTTGGGCAGCAGTGACTACAGCTTTTTGGGCAGCATGGTTTATGTGGTGGAACGGTCGTCTGGTAATCAGAGGGTTCCTGGTTTGATCCCTGGTTCCTTCAGAGAGTGTATTGAAGTGTCCTTGAGCAAGACACTGGACCCCTAACCGCTCCCGATGGGCAGCTTGGCACCTTGTATGGCAGCTTTAGTGTATGAATGTGTGTGTGAATGTGGGGCAGACACTGTAAAATGCTTTGAGTGGTGGTTTGAGTGGTTCATTTACCATTTAAAGAGAATAGTTAGTGACTTTGACTTCACCTCAGTTAGGGTGATCAAGGTGATTGGGATCCACCTGTGTTCATAATACACTTCTTTTCCAATTAACGTGTCTCTAAGGATCAATTCAATCATTTGTCAGTTTGTGTCCCAACTACTGAGGTAATTAGAGTGTGTGGTTTTATTGTCTAACTAATATCAGTGTTTTGTTTGGAAATTTTCACAAAGTCATGTCCTCAGAGACTTCAGCTGATGGGAGCTTATCAGCACACTATGAATGTGCCTTCTGCCCTGCTTTTAGCAGTGTGGCCTTGCTTACACTGGCACTACCGGAGATATGATAATGCATTCAGTATAACACGGTCTTCTCTCTGAGATTATATTTTCCCCAGAAACAATCAGATATACTTTTTTTTTTTCTCTTCCTAGAACACGTTGAGTTGTTTTCACTGTAATGCCACCGTGAAACAAAATAGCCCATTTCAAGACAAGCTGTTAAGTGCTGGAGGTAATGCTCTCATATGCGGCATCACCTGCACTGCAAAAGTGAAAGCCTCCAAAAAAAAAAAAAAAAAAAAAAAAAAAAAAAAAAGGAAGAAGAAAAAAAGGAAGAAATTCTCAAGTGGGATATCTAGCTGGCAGAATCCATTTTGGAGTGAGCAAGCAATTGCTGCTCATTGACATGGCAATGTCTTAAGCCTGGTTGGTGAATGAATATTTTTGCAAATATATTGCATGATTTTACAGTAGAGGGCCTGCAGCAGATGCAAACACAGTAAAAACTACGACAACAATCTGCGAGGAAACCACACTGTGTGACTGTGATCAGCTCTTATTTCACTTTCAGAAGCCCAAACAATTTTTCAGTATCATGTCAGATACATGGCAGCAAGCGGTGAGGAGATGAAACCTTGACCTGGAGAAAGTGAGGCTGCAATCAAATTGCTTTTTACACATACATATACATCTTCTGATGTTAACAACAGCACACCAAAGCAGATTAATGCTTGATTCTCTCTCTCTCAGCCGTGTCTTTTGAGGACAGTACACCTACACCAGCACGGTGCGTGCTCTTAAATGAGAGATACTATGTAACTAGGAGCTTATTGGCTCATCAAAGCCTTTTGGAGTCCTCCCGCTTCTCCGCTCAGCACTCTCAAAGTGTCAATGTTAGCAGAAAGGATCTCATTAATTTTCGGCGGATGAAGAACAGTGGCCACTACTCCAGAGTAAACAGCAAGGTTTTAATAATAATTGGCCGACAGCTGGGGCTCTTTGCCTCGCTCTCTCTGTTTGCTGTCCTCTGTTGGCCTAATAAGAGGTGTGTTGGTGTTGTTGCTCACTAGAGGCAAAGAGAATAGACTTGGTAATCAGTCGTAAGCAAAAGACAACAAGCGTCCCAATGACAAGAGTTAACCCTTAGGATCAGAAATGCAGACCACAATGCATTACCACCCTACCACCCCACTTTGACACTTGACCACGTGAATTCTCTCAATGTAGTCGTCCAGCAGAGACAAAACAGTTTTATACTTGCACTGCACTCCAGAAACACGCCAGAGAGCCCAGGGCAAGATGCCCCCTCAAGAACTATGCCTTATTTCTGTCAAAATAATAATAATAATAATAATAAAATAAAAATGATATGTATAAGGGTGATAATGAAATCACATTTCATGGATAATTATATCATAATAATCCACAACCTTGGTGTTCTGTTTCAGACACTGAATTGATTAAGAGAGCATCTTACACTGGGGAATAAACCCCCAGAGATGATTGAACCCGTTATACAAACTTCATTTTTTTTTTTTTTTTTTTTTTTTTTTTTTTTTAAGATTAAGTTTATTCTACCCTAGTTATAAAATTTAGTAGGTTATGCTAATGTTGGTAATGTTAATAAGCTCAGTGGTCTACTGTCACATTTTCATAATTACCACAAAAGTATCTGTGGCACACTGGCGGTTCTGGGGAGGGGCCAGCAGGGGCCAGTGCCCCCGTAACACTGAGTCTGGACCCTGCTGTGGTCCCCCCTCCGAACAAAGATTAGAAATTGTGAAGTGGCTTTCCCATAGTGCGGTTTGGGCCGCACTCTGCGCTGGATAGGGCCCAGACTTGCGCAGAGCAGCGCGTACGTGTGTGCAGAGTAGGGCGCACGCATGCACGGCGTGCACGTGTGTGGCGTTCGTTGCTGCGCGACCGAAACAGATGCTAGGAAGTAGTTTTCCGTTCTGGCACACTTTTTCTCTGGCGGACAATATGACAGCTTCATTCTTCATTCTTTAATTTATGGATTAGCTGAACTAAATAAATAATAAATTATGTTGCATGAATGAAGGCTCTATTTTTTTTCTCATTTCATCTGATTTCACCTGTTACCTGTTGTGTGTGTGACTTCACATGGAATTTTATAATAAATGTATGACTATACTGCATTGTCTTTGCAATAGTGCATATCTCATGATGTCAATCATCTAGATTTCTAAATATAAACACAGACCGGTGCACCCTCGCGCCCTGCGATCACATCCACAATGAATGGCTGCGCCATGCGCGTGTATGTGAAAGTTGCTTTAGAGCATTGCACCACTGGAAATGGCAGTCAGTTTTGTTGATCTACGGTGAAAACGGCGAGCTCGAAAAGTTACCAACCACCTGATGAGAGGCAGTCAGAAGCAAGAAGCGACTATCATGAACAATATTTTATTGTTACAAGGTAACAATAAGCTTTTAGAGTGTAAATATGATGATGATTTATTGATGAAGATAAGAAGACAGTGGTGTAATGAAGATGTGATGATGATGTTGATGAAACTGCCTGATAAAGATTTTAGAAGCAGCTTAGTTTGTAGCTACTAAGTGAGGAGTTTGTCTGTACTAAGGTTACACTGAAAAATAGGATATTTCCATTGTTTCTGTCTCCTACTTGTGTCTCAAATGTGATATTTTGAACCATTCAATTTGGTTACAATGGGTAATCACTAGTTTTATAGAAAAAAAAAATCAGATATAATTTTGAATTTTTGTCTTTTTTTGCCCAGGGTTGAATGTGCCCCTCTGACAAAACCCCTGGCCCCAGCCAGGGGTTTTGAGTAAAATTGGTCTAGAACCTCCACTGTTGTGGCACGCTGGTTGCTCACCTGGTAAGAGCTTGCACCACTTGTTAAGTCCTGATCACAGCATCTGGGTTTGAATCCAACCTCAGGCCATGTGCTGCATGTCGTCCTCTCTCTCTCCCCTGCCTTTCCTGTCTCTCTCTACTGTGTCTTTCATATAAAGCATTAATGCCAAAAAAGTGTTATTGGTATAAACTGACCTAAGACAAGAAATGTTTTTGATGTCTTTATGTTGTTTGTCATTTTGGCAAGAGGGGAACAAATTTATGTTTACCTGTATCTGTCTATTACTCTGTCATTTTTGTGTCATTATTTTTCATTGTGGGTAAATTAAAAAAAAATGTTCATTTTAGTTTTTGTTGTCATTTTCATTATTGCCATGAACAAAAAGGGTTGCCAAAAATTTGTCCAAAAATTCATAGACACAGTTAACACTAGTGGCAGTAAAAGCATAGAATGGTTCCTCAGAGTGATGCTATGGCAGAACCTTTTCTGGCCCCACAAAGAATCTTTCAGACCACCAATATTTAAACAGACATTTCTTTGAATTGTCTAAATCTGCCTCAAGGAGTCATAAAAACAGTTAAAACAGGAACCAGCAGTAGTTACTTTCAAGACAGAAGAGAAAAGGTACATGGAGTCATTTGTTAAAAAATAAAGGTATCAGCTGCTACTGAAAATATTTCTTCGTAGTGTTGTTATAGGAGAACCACTTCTGATTCCACAAAGAACCTTTCAGAGCACAGTTCTTTAAAGAACGATTTCTCTAATTAGAGCTTTAAATTATCTCCAAAAAATCCCTCAAGGACCCATCAAAAAAAATCTTATAGGAACCAGAAATGCTTCTTCCAAGAAAGATTTCAGTCAGAATTTTTTTTTTTTTTTCAAAATAGTTCTTGGTGGAGCCAGTTCAAATGTTTCAGATGAGGAACCGTCCACTCAATAAAGTGATTCTTTAGCAACTGGTGATATTTTATGGAAGTCCTGTAAAGAACTATTTTAGAACCATCATTTTCCCACCATAATCCCGCCACTAAAAAACATGTGACCAACAAGAGTTTGCATTTATTAGCATGTGAGCAAAAACCTCTGTCTGAATGTGCCCTGAACTGTTGAACACAAACTGTCTCCTTTACAGCAGTGAGTACGCACTCCATCCTGACCTGGGAACAGAATCTGCAAGCTCATGTTATTTGCTCTAGCAGATTGGTCTGCCCCCGTCCTGTTCAGACAGATTTCCAGCCAGCCTGGCCCAGGTCTAGCCAGTCACAACCGTTTATCTAATATTGGGCAGATTTGATAAGATGAATGACAGAAGAACGTCTTTGAGGGTCAATGGTCACTCAGCACTACGTCACACATTTTGGTGCTCTGACTGGTTGGTCATTGTTCTACCTCTTTCTTTCTTTCCCTCCTTCATTGTTATTGACCAGTGTAAATGTCAGATTGGAGTGCTGTTAGCCCCATCATGCATGTTTACAGATGTTTCTCAGTGGGCTGCAGGCTCCTTTATGTCTCGCTGTCTTGAGGAATGGCCAGTATGTATAAATTTAAGTTGGCGGTATCATTTTCCCCTCTGTTAGGAAAACCTGTCATTTCGTGACCCCAAAGAGGTACATCCCGTACTATTAGTTTTGTACAGCATTCCCCATGAAATGAAATAGTCAATCACCTTTTATATTACCTCATTAAATCTAGGTATTCATCTATAAACCTTTAAGTTAAAGTGACCTTTCCAAATGAAAAGAAGAACATGAGTTTTAGAGAATAATGTGTAACCTGGAATGTTAAATGTAATCAGATCTGAGGCTAAAATCTAATCTCAGCTGGGTTATTAGAACTGTGATTTCCTGAGTGACTGGCAGTGATTCTCATTTATTGCCCTTTTTGACCATTATTTAGAGGGAAGGTCAACTACATTACTTTCTCTTTTTCCATGACACCATGCTTTATATTCATACAGTTACTTATTCATATACAGAGATGAGCAGTACAACCACAGTGATCTTCAGGTGGCCTGGGGACAGAGGAGGGTTAAGTTGCACATTGGTCATCCCCCTCACATTTTTTTTCCATTTTAGTATATGGCTACAATCAGGAAACTGATCTCCTGGCACAATAAAGAGGTTACTTTATATATCCATTTAGATCTAACAAAGACATGGCATGTAGAAAACCCAGGCTGTAAATATATTTAATGAACACTGGTCATGAAGATTGATGGATGGGTGGACAACCTAAGTTCAGTTGTGATGACAAAACATTGCCCTAACCTATAAGCAAAATGCTACTTTTCCAGAGTGTTGGGTTGTGTAGTTACTGGCCGTGATAAGAGTCCTCATGGTGAAATCTCCTCATCAGGTGCTCTGTGCTCCTCTGGGCCGCTAATCCACAATACTGTACATCTATCTAATTTCTTCTATAGTGCTGCAGTGTTTATGTGCACTTTTTGCACATAAATAAATGCAACAAAGTGGATTATGTCAACAACAACAACAATAGTAATAATAATAAAGTCCTGGTACCCATTTTTGTGTAATTACAGTTATTCGTGAAAGTACTATCAGGTTGTTTAAGAGAACAAAATGGTAAATTCTCAGCACCCTGACCTTCATTTCTTAAAGTAATGATGGCCACTCGTTTTTCTTTAGTTAGCTGATTGGTTCTTGCCATAATATGAAGTTTAACAGTTGTCCAATAGGGCTGTCGGCTGTGTAGTAACCTGACTTCTGCACAACACAACTGATGGTCCCAACCCCATTGATAAAGCAAGAAATTCCACTAATTAACCCTGATAAGGCACACCTGTGAAGTGAAAACCATTTCAGGTGACGACCTCTTGAAGCTCATGGAGAGAATGCCAAGAGTGTGCAAAGCAGTAATCAGAGCAAAGGGTGGCTATTTTGAAGAAACTAGAATATAAAACATGTTTTCAGTTATTTCACCTTTTTTTGTTAAGTACATAACTCCACATGTGTTCATTCATAGTTTTGATGCCTTCAGTGAGAATCTACAATGTAAATAGTCATGAAAATAAAGAAAACGCATTGAAGGAGAAGGTGTGTCCAAACTTTTATATATATATACATATATATATATATATATATATATATATATATATATAGGTCATAGGTCAGTTTAATTTGTATTGTTATTAAAATTAAAATCTTAGGTTTCAGTGGAGACTTGAAAATTCCTATGGTCTAAATGTGATTTAAGTGGCTTTTCCAGCTTAATGAGAATATAATTATTAAAAATAAATAACTGATACTCCTAGTTTTGGGTAAAACTGTCAAAACAAAGTAAGCCTTCAAAAAACATTATTGATGAAGTCCTGTTATGTTCTGGAGACAAAAGGTATAAAACGAGACAATAGGGAAGAAAGAAGATCAGAAGATCTAAGGAGACAGAAAGAGAGATTAGACCTTTTACCATCTTTTCTTTTTCCAATGCACCTTAATCACATACACAGTACATTTCAGAAGCCAACAGAAATTCGGGAATGTCATCCCTCATCTCCTGTTGGAGTCTCTCTGGGGTGTGGGGCTTGCAGGGCAACAGATATATTAAAGAATTCATCTGGGCCTCTCTCCAGCTAAATAAATGTCCCTTGAAATCTATCAGGAACCTGGTGATGAAGTAGACGGGGCTCCGTGCGTTTTATCAAGCTGGTAATTATTCATGGTGTTAGGCATTGTCTTTGAGAGGATGGGACAGTGAGAGGCATTCCATGTTATTAATGGTTTCTAATAAAGACGGGCATTCATCAGCTGTTATATAGCACCATCAGACAGGCAGGGCTTCATGCACATGCAAATTCACACGCACGGAAACACACACACACACACACACACACGTGTTAAGACACATGCAGTGCAAATTAGGCCACTTTGTTCCTCCTCCCACCCCTTGGAACATGCAAATTTTACGAGGTAGCAGTATTGTATCAATCGCCGGGTTTCCCTCTAGTGATCTTTATGCAACTTATGAAGTATGATATTACAAAGCACTGAGTAGTAATGGGAAAAAATGTAATGGGAATAGCAAAACTGGAATAAAATTACCTCAATATTACCAAGACGTTTTTAACATTTGCTTGAGGTGGAAAACATTTTTGTTGATAAAGAATTGATGCAAACAACTGCGACATAATGAAATTATGACACAAGCTTGACAAGGCTCACCTGACAAATTGTTCAGTTTCATTGTACAACAGCCCAAAAGTAACGTGGTGTTGTTTATGACATATTTAAGTTTCCATTGTTGTTGTGAACATTAATTAGTGCATTAGAATATCTATTAGTTGTTAGTTGGTGCATTAGAATGCTGCCAAGAGGATTTCAGCATCAGTGTCAAATATTGCCAACATTAGCTGAGGCTAAACAACAACTTGCCCAAATTGTATTTTGTTTTCTGCAGCATTACATCGATAGATCGCTCATTTTGAAAACCCTGATCTTATTTCACTTCCCCCTAGCTGTTGTGTAGGACAGTAGTGCTGCTATCTTCCTCTCATTGTTAATGGATACTGGCTGGATGCTCCACATGCTAACTGTTAGCCTCCTGTCATTGAGCTGGACTTCCCCCCAGCTAACACTCTATGGGCGAAGGTGAAATAATAGAAAAGATGTAAAAGTGGGGAAGTATCCTTTTACTGTACTATATATATGCTATCATGTTCTATACTATATTAAACTATAGATTCTGAAGGGGTAGGGTAGGTGTAATTTTGCAGTTTTGCGTTTGACTACTTGCTGTGTTTGTTACTGCAAAAACATGAAAATGTGAGTGCACACTGTGCAATTTATGTGCAACATATGCAATAAAAAAGTTAATCATTAAAAATGTATTATATATGGCTTTACTTCTCCTGTACAGTCCTATTCACTACGCTGCACAGTCTCCAGCAATCTATATATATATGTATTTTTTCACAATGCTGCCTGGACAATAAACAACAGCGTGGGTAAATTACTGTATTTATCACTGTGATGAATATGTGTCAAAATATATCACGCTGTCTGTTGATTCTCATGCAAATATAATGCGGGCTGCAGGCGCAGCTTATCGGGTGCTGAGGATAAAGCATCATGTTACTGGACTCAATGCACTGCTTGTGTAAGTGGCCTTGGATGATATAACTGGCCTCTTCAGCTGTGTAGTTTTCTTTTAAGTGTCATAGACATTCTTATTGTTGCCCAAAAAGCCTCTTTACAAGTCTCTGCCCCTTCTCCTCAAATGATTTACCTTCTCCTCCTTTGATTCTATCTGTCTCCCATCACCTTCCCATTCTCCACATGCTACACTGCTGCCTTCTCTCTCTGTCTCTCTCTCTCCATTTATCCCCCTCCTCTCTCTTTCTTTCTCTCTTTCTCGCTCCCCTCATTTCATTTCCTTTCCTCTCTCTCTCTTATGTCCTTCTGTTCCTCCCCTCTCCGCTTTTTTGACCCAGGGAGCCAGAAGTGATCGACAGCTGCTCTGGCTGTAGCCTGTGCTGAAGTATCTTCCCCATCATTGACCGCATCTGAAGTATGACACCGTACGTGCCCACAGAGCCCTGACGTCACCTGTCATGCTGGCCTGCTGAAGCAAAAAGATGGGCAGAAAACAGAGAGAAGGGAGGTAAAACAAAATAAAGAGAAGGAGAAGACAGAAGGGTAATGAACTATATCCACAAATACACCTATGCATATCTATAAGAAGCAATAAATTACTAGAGACTTCGTCAGAAACTGCGTCAGAAATCTCCTAGCAACCATGGCTGTCACCATCATGGAGGTCTAATGGTTAAATATATAGAAGAGAAGAGAAATGTGTGAAAGGGGTTAGCCTGAACTCTGGAAATTTCATGAAAAGAGCACATCTTCAAATGCAAATATGTGTTCCATGCATGAAAGATGAGAAAAATACATTTTTAAGGAAGTACATTATGGAGGCACACAAGTAATAGTCTGCCACTGAAAGATCACAGCGTAAGGTTGTAAATGTTTGTCTTAAACTGCTAGAATCTGCATTCAAATCCCAGTCCATACCAAGAAGAGTTTAGCTGAACAAAGTTTTGTTTTTTTTTTATTTAAGGTTTGCATGATCAAAGCCTTTTCCTTAACCATAACCAAACTGTTTTACTTGCTCAGACCTGAACGAATAGGTTGGGATTTTTTTTTTTAAAAATTCTGTTGCCTATATTCCAGTCACGGGCAATGTCGCGCAATGGAGGTAACATTTTGGTCTTGATCCATCCAGTGTGGCGTACCGATGGCAGATCCTGAGCTCCACAGCTACAGCTCAATTCAAATCAGCTGGACCAAACTTATCAATCATCTTTCAGTGCAAAAACCTGCTATACTTTGCAGGCAAAGATAATATGGTGCTACAGAGGGCTCACTTTACAAAACTAAATTCCCTCTTTGTTAGGATCTCTCAAAGGAAATTGGTAGAACTGCCGTGGTGACCATCAGTGATTTTTATTCTCTCATCCAGGAAAGGCACAAACACAAACCATTTTCTTTGATCTCTCATCAATTTATCGTCTGTCCTCTATGTTCTGTTGCTATTACGGCACTACAGTAACTTCCACACAACAAGCCGGCAGGCCTTCCTGGTGCTTACCAGGACATATGCCTCCACCATGCTGATTATTCTAACTAAGAGAAACTTAGCAACAGTGACTACAAACTACTACTTAATTTTGTGAAGTGAACCCTCTACACTGGATGGGTAAAAGTGAAAATGTAACCTCCATTGCTCAACATTGCCCTAACTGGAATAAAGGGACTATCCTTCAACAAATGTGAACATAACCTTTAAAGCGATATGGGAGTTTAGTAAATGTACCTGTCTATGTTTTTGAGTTCAATATAAGTCTGTCTTGCCATTCAGGTTCACCAGGAGACCAAAACGACTCACAGAGATGTAGTTCTAACTAAAATATGAACAAGTGACAAACATGACCCAATGAGTATCAAATAAGGAAGCAGTGGTCTCCCAGGTTTTGATTACTGACTGCTGAATTTTCATAATGGAACTTTTTGAATGAGAACATAGATCTAGTTCGCTGGATTTACTTTCCAGATATTCCAGATATTCCAGATATTCCGGATCACTGGATCTAGAATCAAGGTGTAGTGTAGAGGCATAAGTCAGCTTTATGATTGAAAAAGTGTTTTCTTAAGCCATAGCTTCTCCAACCCTTTAGCCTGTTTTATTGCTCCTCCAGCTCTGGCCCTTGTATCTCTGTCTCCCTTTCAAAACACTCATCATTTACACAGTCCAGTTATAGCTTGTAAACTGCCAGCTCAGTTAAACCTTAAAGGACCATACCCATGATTCTGAATGTTTAATGTTACCACAATTTACCCACATTTTACTCAGCAACAAACTATTTTACAAATCATGTGGAGATACTAATGATTTAACAACACACAAGTAAGTACAGTCGATACAATACCTTTATTGTCCTGATGGTGATTTTTTTCCGCCAATGTCAGGATAAAAAGACATATAATAGAAATACAACATCATAAAACAAAAAGACATTAAAGGCGCCATCAAAAAGTCATCAATCACACAAGTCAAAAGCCAGATTGCAGGGGGAACAAAACAAGCCTTTTTCCTGTTGAATCTGGTTGTGGGGGTCCTGTACTGTCTACCTTTTCTGGCTGACCCACACACTTTATAATGTTCAGCTTCTGTGGCTAGCAAATTCGTCGCCATTCATAAACCAAAGAATTGAGAATTGTCTGTGTAAACCAAATGTTTCCCTGGGGGCTATTTTCTGGAGCCGTCCAATTTCAAGTCAACAAAACACAACAGTGCTGCTGCTTTTAGGACAACTAATGTGGAGGACTTCGTTATAGTGATGGAATACTGACGTGAAGAAAGTTTGAAGAAAGTTCATTTTCATATCATAGTGCAATGAACGGCAACCGACAGCTGAATAAAATGGAGGGGAATGATATCAGAGTTCTGAAATATGACTGCTTGCTTTGGGAAAAGATTAGTAGATATATTAATCATGCAAAATCACTGAGATGGTACTTTAACTTAACCTTATTAGCCAGCAAACTAGCTAACTACCCAGCAGGCCAATTCAGCATGCTACTCCCTATTAGCCATGTATCATCAGTTGTTTCCAAAATGAGATTAGTTAACAGCAAGCCACACACTGCATTTATGTGCACTTGAGTAATCAGGCTATGTGCTGTTGTCTGATTTTTCAAATGCCATGTTAACAGGAACACTCATTTGAATAATAGTGGTATGGGTTACCTGAACAGATCCAGGTCTGGGACAGCTAGCTAACACAATATCCACATAAATAATGATGAGATCATCATCACTTACTAGTCAAGATTGTAAGCTTAGAAATACAGTAGTTGCCATGTCTAGTGGCCCCTCCAACACAGCCCCATATTACATCACCTGAAAGTCCTCCATTAATAATTGCAACATGGAAAAATAGCTTTTAATATATGTGATGGAAAAGTGTAATTAGTTTGGTGAAATAATTGCCTTCATAACCCCCAACCTCCTCCCATCGGCCAATTATCCAGGAACAATCGGGGGAACTCAAACACTAACGAGTTTTTTTCTGCAATGGCAAGGGCGACATGTCGTCGTTGAGTATTTTTCTTCTTCTTTTAATTTTTTTTCACCCACCAGACTTTTTGTCTCCTGTCTCTTGTTCTGTCAAGTCCATGACAATGATAGTGAAAGGGAAGGGGGGAAGGAGGGTAATGGATGTTTATGCAGCACAGTGAAATGCCCCCATGCCTCTCCTTTGACGAAGGCTATACTTCCTAACAAGCACGGAGATGACAGCGGATGGGCAAGCCCCCCGGCAGTAAAGAGAGACATTATGATGCCTGGAAAATCATCAGAAGGACAAGAGGAGGTAATGAAGAGAGATGAATAGGTGTTCACCATGGTCGCTGTTATTCTGCCACTGATTGGCAGGACAAGCCTCTCCCTCTGTTCCCATTTCCCTGTCTCCCTTTGTTTCTATCTTTTTGTATTTCTCTGTCTCCCTCCATTTATTTCTCTTTTTGTCTACTTCTTTCTCTCTTTAATTCAACAACTGAAGGAGTTGTATCTGTCAAAGCTTTCATCATGTTACAGACTCATTCTCCACCAGTAAACAGCTATGCTACACCTCAGTAAGCTTGTTTAAACAGCTAATCAAACTCCCACGTAAAGCTGAAAATCCTAATACCTTCCCAACAATATGTATCCGTGCCCTAAACCCCCCACACCTCGCACACTTTCCATGCTTAATCTCGCAAATCAATGTCAATTACACACTGATTATGTTTAGTGCGCCTAACCATTTGTCTTGATTTGGGAAGTGTGTAACTGTGGAAATCAGCAATGCTTGTATGTTGTGGTAGATATTGCCAGGGAGCAGGAGGGGGACACGGCTGGGGCACAGTACAGTATTGTAACTTTAAAGGTCATGTTTGACTGTTTCTGCATCATTAGATATGAAGAGTAGTCCTGATTTACTGGGAAACACAAAAAGGTCAAGCGTGACCGCTCTCTCTCTCTCCCTCTCTCTTTCTCTCTCTCTCTGTCTCTGTCTCTGTCTCTCTCTCTCGCTCTCTGTCGCTCTTTTTCTCTCTCTTGCTCTCTCCCTCTTTCTGGTTGTAGCTATGGTTAGGTTAGATGTCACACTGT
The DNA here is from genome assembly GCF_902150065.1 of Myripristis murdjan. Classification (NCBI taxonomy): domain Eukaryota; kingdom Metazoa; phylum Chordata; class Actinopteri; order Holocentriformes; family Holocentridae; genus Myripristis; species Myripristis murdjan. The sequence goes on along the minus strand of NC_043999.1, from coordinate 27,391,138 downwards.
GAAGACAAAATGGCAGCAGCCAAGGGGCCATAGCAATACACACTGCATCCAGCACAGCGGGTACCTGTCTGAATGTTGTCCAGCCGTCACTATGCCTTTGCGTTGCCATTTCACGTCGCATGCAGGTGGAAACGCACTGATTTATCACGGCTGAATGAGCCCAGAAATGTACTTTGACTAAAATTGTTTCCAGTTTGAAGTCTTGATGATTTTTGCACCAACTGTATTAACGGTGCTTATAGCTATTTCTTTGCTCTGAAGCTTCACTAAGTGCAGATAAAATGACACCAACCATGAAACTAATGAATGTAATCTCATGCAATACAGTCTGTAATCCAGTGTGCCTTCCCAGTATTTTCAACCTGTATGATAATAAATTGAACATTAAGTTATGCTGTTTGCATATCATCTTTTTTTGTCATTCCGTGGTTTTATGATGTACTTTAGATTGCTATTAAATCTTTAAATGCGGTGGTCATTGAAATAAATATTCCTTGCAAAAATAATGGGATCATATGAACAGCAGCTGCATTTAGTTCAAAGCAGTAACAAAGCAGGGTTCGAGCATATACCCTAGTCTAAACACACATACCCTGATCCAAACAGATACCTGGTCCAAACACATACGCTGATCCAAACAGATAGTACCTTGGTCTATACATACATACACTGGTCCAAAAAGTTCATGATACATGGATTTAAACACACATACCCTGATCCAAAGAGGTAATACCCTCATCCAAAGATGTAATACCCTAATCCAAAGAGGTAATACCCTGATTCAAACAGATAATATCCCAATTAAAACAGCTGATACCGTGATTCAAACAGATAATACCATGATCCAAGTGCATAATACTCTCATTTAATCAGAAATACCTTAAACCAAACAAATATACCCTGATCTAAACAGACAGAGTGCATCATTCAAACAGACAGGCCATGATCCAAAGAGACTAACCCTGATAGGAGCCATCTCTAAAATTTAGCCACTTAGCAGGAGAGAAAAAGAGCTGGAAAGCAAATGAAGGAATGGCGGATCAAGAGGGCAAGGTTTTGTGCAAATGTTTACCTCTGCATTCAGTGCAAAGAAGGGTCGGATAATTAGAATGACATTTAGCATAGCCAACGGTTTCCGGCAGGGTTGTCTAGCACTAGCGTCGTCTTTCGTTTGGCAGCACATCATTAAATATCAACATGGCATCAATCTTGGGTCTGCGGGCATGAACTCTGGGCCAAACAAACGCTCATCAGCAGGACGGTCAGTGGCAGGAGAGCCGAGAGTGGGAGGAGTATCACTGGCTCCCCTCGGCTCCCAAATGAGGTGAAACCGGTGCTTTCCGCTAATATGCAACTGACCCCTGACAAGCGATATCTCCTGGCACGAGGTATGCAGCAAATCCAGGAGGTCACATTAGCAGGCTAGTTATAACAGAGTGTCAAATGTCTGTCAGCGCAGGCCAGGCTAAAAGGCTATAGCCACACAATGAGTAGCCATCTATCTGAGGTTTAATAAGTGACAACACTGAACTACTCCTAATAATGTATGGGCAGCCATTAGCCAAGAGGGGAATAGGCCCCATTAGATATAAGACGTGATCTCTCTCTTTCTCTCTTCTCTTCTCTTCTCTTCACTTCTCTCTCTCTCTCTCTCTCTCTCCACACTTGAATTAATGACACAGGCACCCAGGAGAGGAAGAGATCCAGGACTATGTCCATGTTATTTAAATGAGTCCTGTGGTTATTTTCAGCACTTGGGGTGGGGGGTGGGGGGGGGTCAAATGTGGCAAGGCAAGATGCCGCAATGAGAGTGATGCAGGAGCAAATGTGGCTTTAACATAAGGGGCCAAGCGACCGCTGTGTATGTTTTCGCATTAATGCAGGCGGGCATATTGATCCTGGATGCTCGCTCTGGAATGAAGCCAGTGAGTCTAAGCAAAGCTCATTAGGCCCTGCACATCCTTCTGGCCAGAGCCAACTATAGAAACTGATTTAAAAAGAAAAAAGACAAAAAAAAAAAAAAAAAAAGCAACTTAAAGTCTTTGGCTACGTGTGTCTCAACACTGTGGAAATGTTCATATAAAGGTGGAAGAATCTTGCTGAATATGTAGCTGCCTTGAAATCCTCTCACTGGAGCTAAGAATGAAGATCCCACAGTATTCTGCTTTTGTCTTTGTGAATAGTATGAAATTGTTCATTTCATTCATTCAGCCTTTATTTATTCTTGATGGTCACTGAGGTTGAGACCGCGCCTACAAAGACATTGAGAGTGCATATTAAAGAAAAACAAAAAGAGAAAAATCACACAATAGAATTAAATGATGAACACAAATGCATGATAATTTTCTTATAATTTTCTGGTAATTCAGTTTTAAATATATACGTATAATAATAATAATAATAACAACAACAACAACAACAACAACAACAACAACAACAATAATAATAATAATAATAATAATAAGTATAGTTTTTGTTTTCTTTTGTTTCCTTTCATTTTATTTCTGGCCATTTTCATCGTAATTCTTACTCACTTTTTGCTCAAATTGCCAGGTCATAGAACAGACGAGCAGAAATGTGAAGTACATACATTTCGCTGATATTAGGCTAAACAAGCAAACTCACAGGTCCTTTAAAGTTACTGTACACACTGTCAATGTCTCTGGCTCTTGACAATAGCATAATACATTTTTTGCATGTAAAACCAGCTTAAGGTTGACCAGCACATATTGCAGAGCATTGCAACCCCTCAGTGGCCAGATGTACAGAATCAGCACAATGAAGGGAGGCAGGTATACATGGTATACAGTATAAAATACTTATGTCATGACGGCAAAAGGCATCTTATCAGGGTTTGCTAAAATGCACGCTAAAAACATTGCTGGTGATATCACCTCCCAAGTCTGTATGGATTATTGACGAATACTAAAATCAGAGGTAGGAATTAGAGTACACAGAAGTATGGAATAGTGTGAATTGGTAAAGTAAGCTCCAAGGCTTTCAGTCTTATTACTGGGGAGATTTGCACACAGCCAGCTCTGCTGCCTCATTTGAAAAAAGCACATCAATGAACGTTGTTGTCATGGTTTCCTTTGTTCCAGCTTGCTGAAGGAGTTGCCTTGGATGGCTGTAAACTTCCAGTTGCAACGAAAGACCTTTGTTTAAATGATGGCTGGCGAGGCTGCATGGCAGGCAGTGATGGAATATGAGAGGTGACACAAGGACAGAGGATCTGTGACTTCAGTGCAGACCCAACAGTAGCTAACCTTTACAGAAAGAAAAACAGCTTCTGTTTGAAGTTACGTCCAACTGTTATTGAATTTCATTTTGCGGTGCATCCCTCTTTTTTTATGACTGTTGCTATAGTAACACATCATTTTAATTGTGCAAAGGTATCTCAATCCAGTGAACCCTCCATAATGACATGTAAGGCAATGAACCAAGAGTGACTAAAATATGAGTCTGTCAATATCATTTTTCACAATTTTCCCTCAAAAAGCATTGACTTAGAAATCAAAAGCCATGCTTATAGTGTTTCAACACAACCAACAAGAGCTCAGTGAAATGATGGGTTATTTGTTCGATTTAACTGGCAGAATCATTAAGAGAAAATTGATTGTTTCACATCATCTCACTACCCAAGACGGTGACAGCAGTGCACCTTCAGCTTAAGAAAAGTCAAATCACTCCTGCTTTAGTGAACATGTAGGAAAAAAATGGTGCAAAGCAAATCCTTTTTGGACATCCATGCTGAAAAAACTCAGGACATTAGGCATTTTATAAACTGCAGAGCTGCTTTAGTTGCGGAATAACTCGATATATGCCTATTTTGCCATGTGTTTTATGTACTAAGCATTGCCTACGGGACACAACTGTGCTTACCCTATGGTCAAGGAGTTTCATAATAAAGATGATCCTTAATTTTTTGTTTATTGGTATTGATCATGTCTCATCATGTCACATGGCAATCAAATGCAAGCGCTTTTGAAACTGTCTTTACACTACACCCCTAAACTAGTGTATATTAGAAAGCCATGCAAATTCAAATTATTTCTTTCAAAACATGGTAGAAAAGGGTAACAGGCACTTGGAAAAAAATTCCAGAAAACTGACGTAAAATTAGTTATTATTATTTTATTATTAAAATGAATACTGAAACATCATTTCACAGGAAAATTATTGAAACAGAAAATCCAAATTATTTTCAGCAACCAAAACTGAGCCGAACCCAAAGCACTCAGCCCACAGCGCTACATTACTGCAGCACCAGAGCGCTGCATAGATGCAATCTGAGCATTCCAAAAAGCACAACATCAGTAGGATGGAATGACCCAACAGCCAAGCAGATGTAAGTGTGAAGTAAAGGAACATGAGCATCTCAGAGCCAGCTTCACACCGCCCTCATACAGAAAACAGTAGTGAAAAAGGGAAATATGAAACTTTTAGAAAAAGATCAATGCAGTTGGACAGCCAAACTACACGAGCCAGAGAGTGTGAATATGCCACATCACCTAACAGTACAAACCAGGGCTGTAATGTTATTAATTTCAGATTCAACATGATTTTGGTTACTAAGGTCACAAGTCAAGTCAATACACATTTCTTTATGCGTTACAGTGTATTTATACAGAGCTTTAATTAACCCTGTGAAAACGAGACTATCCCCCAGAAAAAAATGACCCCATAGCTCATTTGCACAAGCAACTTGTTATGACTTATAGCAACGTTTTAAAGCTAAGCCACCACTTGATCATCAGTTTAAATGGCTGTGAAAGGCAAGCTGTGACTCGACATGACTTGGAATGGCATGACACTGAGGAGAAGTTTCCAAGACTCAACAACCTGTAAACTGAGCAGAGACAGTTACATAGTAGCAAACTCTTATTATTCCATTAATGGAATAATAAGAGTGGAATTCTCATGTGTGGGCATACTTTTACCTCCTTTCATGCAACGTCAGCACCAGGGACAGCAGCAAATCAGACCAGTTGATGTGCCATAAGTATTTCATCACTGTAATAAAGTTCAAATTAGTTTTCCTACAAGAAGCAGCACTGTTGTGTTCTGATGACTTGAAACTGGACAGGCCCTCTGCCTGAAAGTAGTCCCCAGGGAAATGTTTTGCACAACCAACTGCCGGTTCAGTGATTTATGAATGGCAACAACTATGTTAGCTGCAGAAGGAGAACATTATGATGTGGCTGTTTCAGCCAAAACCTGACATTAGAAAATGGAGGGAATTTGAATATAAGTTGTGAAATCTTTACCACTTAATGTAAAATGTGGGTAAATTGTGGTAAACAGACCAAACATTCAAAATCACCTTTAATCACCTTTTAATCACCTTTAAGTTGAAGGATTCCATGGTTCTCCATGGGTCAAGAAGACTCTATGGTGTATAAATTACATAGTAGTCAAGCTGCTCCTGAAAATTTACAAGAGCTGTACCTAAGAGTATCAATATGCATCCTGTTATTTGCATTTGTTAAAAAGAGGCATTTCTCTTTACTTCTTACCTTCTCGTGCTATATAAGTCTCTGTTTGACTTGCTCCTGGTCAATCCTTTGTCTCCAGTAACAAGAATGCTGCTGAACAAACCAGTATATCGGTTTGCCAATGTACTGGCCTTTCTTAAGTAAACGGAAAATGGACTGTGTTAATTGGCACTTGGCACTAGTCTACTGACAACTCAAAGCACTTTACAATGTTTTTTAAAAAGGAGGAATATTCAGAATCACTGGTATGGTCCTTTAAAATTGAATTACATCTCAAAGACTGAAATGGACTTCTGTGGGTATTCACATAAATGATTCATAGGTTGAAGACTTGGGCCTGTCATCTTCAAAATTCAGCTTGAATGTCTGTCACAGATGGAGTGAAAAAAACAACAGGAGCAGCTGACAAGTGAGGAGAGTGATGGAAACTTTGTGTGCTGATGGGTAGCATCCTTGTCTGTGGGAAGGTAGCTCTGACAGCAGGGACTGGAAACTATTTGCTGAAACTATCTGAACCTGCTCGCCATTTATCAGGTCAGTTGTAATGAACAAAAGCACTATCTCAGAACTTTTTGTCCACCGTTCAATACTATATCTGTCTGCTGTCGCTATCTAGTTAGTGCTGCACTGAGGGATCGCCTTGTCTGACATTTGGGACTCGTCAGCCCCAGTGATGGATGATTGAGGGGGTTGTGGTAACACCTCTACCTAAACTGTCTCTCTATTGAGGAATCATGTGTTGTCCTCTTTGTTTTGCTTAACCAGGTTCTTTCAAACAGCCAACCTCTCTGGGTTTATACCAGGAAGCCGACAGTTTGCCAGGATGTAATCACTGTAGTGCAAATTCTGCACAGTCCCATGGTGCATTTGTGGCTACAAGGTATAATCCTTTCTGAATATAAGAAAAGCATTGGGAGTTTTCATAGAAGTTCATTGTGAAAAATACATTTTCAAAGTCAAACCTCCTCTTATCTATCACTGATTCAAAAAAAAAAAAAAACATCATGTCATTGTTGCTAAAGCAGATTTCATTTGCTCTTTCTCTCTCTCTCATTCTCTCTCTCTCTCTCTCTCTCTCTCTCTCTCTCTCTCTCTCTCTCTCTCTCTGTGTGTCTCTCTCTCTCTCTCTGTCCATCTCTCAACCCTTCTGGTCGAGGCAGATGGCCGCCCACCCAGAGCCGGGTTCTGCTCAAGGTTTCTGGCCCTGTTTTTGGCCCTGTGCTTGCTCTTGGGGGAGATTTTGGTCCATGGATTTGGCCAGTATCTGTTGGGTTTCTTTAAAGCACTTTGAGATACAAACAAAATTAAATTTAATTTAGTTGAATATACTGTCATATATTTAAAAGTCAGATTGGTGATGGTAGATCAAGGTCTGATTTCTTGTATTTAAATGCATTTAAATTACTCATAATTTTGCTTAGGACCACTGGAAGACCATCAAGGACCGCTGGGAATTCCTGTACCCCAAGTTGAAAACCACTGGCTTAGACAACAGTCAAAAGTCATCTGAAATCTGACATTAGCAACAAGTTCTAAAAGTGTTTGTTGACTTTAAATGGCTAACAGACACTGGCTGAAATGCAGGACATCTTTCCATTGTTTTTGTCTTTGCTTCAAAACCTTTCCCCCAAGAGATCACCAGAAGCTGATTTATATGGAATCCTGCCCTGTGCCATGCCAGTGGTCCATCAAACACATTGTGCTTATTATCATTTTAGTGTAATTAAAGTAATCTGACAGAGGCAGAGAGGAACAGTAAAGAAGTACACTAAATGTTCCATCAACGTGTAGTATGTCAGCCCTGCTGTTTGCTCATGTGGGGATTTTTTTGTGTTGCTTTGTTCTCTTTCCTCCGGCTCTCTCTACACGCTGTGTGGCTGTTTGAAGCAAGACAGCTCTGTGCTCAGCCCTGAAGTCTCGCGGGGAATGAGGGACAGAAGGAAAAGGAGGAACAGGAAGAGAATGGAGGGTCACAGCTGGACAACAAGACAGAATAGTAGTAGGTGCCTACGCAAGTAAACTTCATTGCCATAGCACTGTTCCAGACATATAATCACAAAGTCCTTCAGATTTATTTTAAAACAAATAAACTAGGAACTTGAAAAAAACTATTTAATAATACAGTAAGTATTAATAATGTAAAGAAATAAACAAATCTTCTCTCCAGACAGGTTGCAAACAACACAAAATACACGTGTTACTATATGAGGCACAGCACAACATCTGAATGACTGACAGAAATGATGGCTTTTAAAGCATTTTCTGAAACCAGGTACTGAGCCAGGAGAAGGGAGATGGAAAAACTGGAGAATCTGTGAGTATTCAATTTTTTTTATATAAAAATAAAGTGACTGAACCTATATCCAGTTCATGTAAGCTTTTACATTTGCTGTGCTAAGTGAAAGTTGGTAATGATGTGCCAACAGGAAATGAATTTTATTGGGTAGTGGACTCAAGGACAGAGGGTTGTGTGGCTGTGTCCCAGTTAAGGGGCCGCCTCTTTCAGAAGTCACATTTCCAGACCACATATAAACAAGCTGGACAAGGCTAAGGCCATCTTCTGAATGTAGTCTACTGTTAGCAGAATTTATCCTTTGTCCGCCCCTACCCCCACCCCCAACCCCCCCTCCTTTTGAGGCTTCGCTATACTGATGGTAACCCCCAATGATGCGGGAAAAATCCTCAGTACCCAGTTCTAATCGGCGACCATTGGCTAAAAGGTCTAGCCTTCAGAGCTCTTAAGACCACACCTTCAAAGACCCTGTCCTTTGAAAGTAGCCCTTTTTTATTTTTTTTCTTTGACTTTGGATAATATTGTTTACTTCATTAGGATAAAACAATATTACAATACAAACAAAATACAATACAAACAAAAAGCAAAACAAAGACTTAAAGTAATAGAAAAGACAAAAACAAAACAACAATTAAACAGACACAATACAACTAAGACAATCAACACAAAAACATCAGAAAAAATGAATACATTAGTAAACACAACCACTAGATAGCCACTGAGAGCACAGCAAAAATAAAATGATATAGAATATACTTTGATTGTATATTGTATATAGGTATAAAATCATCTAATTAATCGTTCATCTTATAATAAAACATACTATTTTTATGTAAAATGATGTCAGTGATTGTATGTTTGAAGGTAAGTTTTTCCAGTCTGAAGGGGGGCTTGAACATGATAGCTCTTTTTCCAGTTGCTTTTCTGACTTTTCTGACTCAAACCAATACCTCTGGTAAAGTTTGTAGGACGGGTGTAGCAATCTGTTAGGGTGGAGCAGATTTATGGCGTGGTTGTTGTGTTCTTTCTCGCTGGCTCCAGGAGAGAAACAGCTAAATGTGACTGTTGCTGTCCGTGGTCCTGAAGTAGCTGCTTCAGACAGGCACAACAGGAGAAAAGCTCAGTCTTCCTTGTTAAGTATTTCCTTGTAGTCAATTACACATGAAGAATGCTTATGGCACTTAATGTTATTGTTCTCTCCTGAAAAGATCTTTTCTTGTGGTGGATAAAAATTGCATATGTACATTGCTTTGGATAATAGTGTCTGCCAAATGTGAATTGTAATTGTAATTGTAAATTCACTCCCTGTGACTCTGCTATATAATGCTTGTCTTGTCATTTCAGTCCAGCCAAGTCTTGGTTTACCTTTACTGCACACAGTGCTCCTTGTTCAAGTCTAGTTTTCCAGTCATTGTCCAGGTAGTATAAGGTATTCCTTTCAATGCTGACGATACAGTCCTTTACTGTTGTGGTACAAGCTTCGCTCAATTAATTGAGTATCTGCAGTCTGCTTTTGGCATCGTACAGCCACAGCTGGCTGATTTGAAACTTGTGCTGAATACCGCAAAATCTAAAGTGATGTTATTTTAAAATGCTGGTAAGACATTAGCTTCTCCTAACACCAAACAGAGTGTCAATACAAGTATTTAGGCATTTTAATTGATGAATGTTTATCTTTCAGCACTCATACTGAAAACCTTGTTGCTGCTGTTTGCATGGGTTGGACAGTGTGTATCACAGTGCTCTGATGTTTATCAAAGGCTGCAAAGCCATGACTCACCATTATGTTTTATAATGTATGTTCTTAACTTGTTCATTTTGGAACAGCTGCTGCTGTCTTGGCCAGGGCTCTCTTGTAAAAGAGATCTTGCATACTCAGTCAGACTATCAGACAAATTAAATTAAATTAAATTAAATCAAATCAAATCAAGCTACACTAAAGGCCTTTAAAAAGGCCCGTTTTCGTTTTTGTTCATTTCCTCCAACAGTTAGTGTTAGGTAGGTTTATCCAGTGTTTGTCATTTTTATGCTGTCAGCAAGGTTAGGTAAGGGGCAGGTTTAGTGATGTAGTTTTTCTTGTTTTGTAGATTAGGCAAGCTTTGGCAGTGTTTTCTCATCTGCTGTACCTGCCTGTTGTGGAAAAAGCAAACCATTTTTGAACTTTCATTTTTTCATGCTTTTTGTGTCAGGGTCCATGCTGAACTCTGTCACTGGACTCTTCTCCTTTGGTTCTCTCATTTCAGCCACAATGGCTGAATGGACAAAGAAAGGGGTGTCACCTGCAGAAACTTCTGAACTCTGTAATAATATGTTGAGATGTGCATGATTGTATGTGCATGAATGTGTGTTTATTTATACATGAAACAAAGGCAAGCAAGAACAGGAGGCATGGCCTTGGGTCAATAAAACAAGTTTGACTCTCTCTCTCTCACCAACACACGCATACATACACACATACATACACACACACACACACACACACACACACACACACCTCTACCTCTTCTCTTGTTGACATTCTCAGCAAAGCCATCATGGCAGGTAATAGTTTTCTGTGGAGGATGTTTACCTTATCAAAACAGCCGGATGTTATTGGCCTGCAATTGGGGAATACAATTCTTAAATTTCACATTTTTCCCTTTTGTGATTCTTGAAAAGATAACAGTTGTGATGCTTTTCATTTCCCTTTACAAGACAGGGAATGATGTTTGAGTCTTTTTACACATAAGATGTTTGAACACACAATACACATCTCCATACAGTACAATAATTCCATATGTCTAGATTAATGAATGTCATAATGCACTCATTTTGTGATGTGCATGTGGAACAGTGATACACACACACACACACACACACTCCTAGGCCCCCGTGTTGGTGGGTGTAATAGCAAAGCACGTCCAGTGAGAACAGCTTTACCATGCATGGATGATAGGCGCCATTCTCCCTTTTACAATCACAAAGCCAATTCCCCAACCTCCATATCTCTAAGCCACACACACACACACACACACACACACACACACAAGCACAAACACACACACACACACACACACACACACATACTCACACACACACATATACACATATACACACTCAGAGCCCTCCGCTTCCCTAGCTTTCCCTCTCTGATTGCAATTAGTGAATTATGCACTTGGACTTTGGCCAGCTATGCAGGATTAAATTATTCATAAATGTTAATAGGCACTGCCTCTCTCTCTCTCCGTCTTTCTCCCTCTCTCTCTCATCCCTCCAATCGTCCTCCTGGGCCGTAGCTCATATAGCCCATGCCGGAGAGATAATATTGACCTTTTCATTGGGGCATGTTATTAGGAGCTGCTCTCTATTAAAACAAATGATGACATTGTCTGTAAAGCACAATACAATAAGTCATTTCAAAGGGATTAGTTTTGCTTCCGCCCAGCGAGAGAAGGAGTTAACTCAGTACAGCTCTGGAAAGTCAAACCAAAATGAGCAGTGATGAATGTAGTAAACAGAAGCTCAAAAAACAAAACAAAAAAGCCTATGTATAGCAACATGCAGGCATTGTGACGCAGCCTTGTTTATTAAAGAGCGTACATTTATATAACTTTGTAGTGCAACTAGCTTTAGTCAGTCTCAGCAATTCATTGAAAAGCCCCAATTTTAAGCACAAATTTTGCCCCAAAGGTGCTATTTTGTAGTATTCACACACAAATATATTATTGTCAGACTGATAGGAGGTTAAAAACTTTTTTGATGCCACATTAATTTTTACAACCAACACAGAATACATTTTTAACAAAACAATGCAGCGCTTGTATCCAATCAGGTAAACTGATTCATACAATATAAGAGAGGAAATTTTTTACATGAGTGCATGATGTGGGCACCTGGGTTCTAAGAATAAAAACAGACTATCCAGAATTATAAACATGGCCAGTAAAATTATTTGGAAAAAGCAGAAACAACTGGGGTGTACAGTATATAATATAAAAAGCAGATGAAACAAAAAGCTGGACAAATTGTGTCTGATCTTGAAGAATTCATCAAACCACCCTTGGGAGGCGCTATAGAGCTGCTGCAGTAACCAAGAACATTTACAAAAAGTCTGTCATTGCAAATGCAATAACTGCATTCACACTGGAACCATGTCTGTTACTGCTGTGTGTAGTCTGCTTGTTGTTTTTATTATTGTATGGATTGTGATTTACTGTGACGTGTTTGAACCAACTTGTGAAGCCAATGGCAAATTTCTACATCTGCGGACAATAAAGATGATCATATCTTATAGCTCTACCTTGGTGTGATTACTGTAAAAAAAAAAAAAGAAAAAAAAGAGACCATAGTAGAGACAATTCTCAATTCTCAATTGAGAATTGTATTCTCAATCTGACACCATTGGTATTGTGAGAGCTCATGTTTCCGAAAATTAAAGCTACATTTTAAGATGTGCACCAGAGCAACAGGCCACCAGTTTTGCCCACTTCTGTGTGAGGAAACTCACTGTTGGCTGTCCCAGAAGTTGCTAGATGATGTCATCATCTCATTTGCATACCAGACTGATCTGCATGATTATATATATGTAGTATTGAAAAAAACATGGATAAAATCATCATTTGTCATAGGTTATCAGGTTATACTGTGTATGCACTATTTATTTGCACTGTTGCAGCTGTGGTGGTGTGAGGGAGCAGCTGCCATTCCAGTGAGACTGACCCACACAGGAGCTGTGGGACAGGGAAGGACACTCACGGTGGTCCCTCCTGCTAACGAGACCACTCCAGGGGCGTGGACTGTTATGTGTTGCAACATCACATTAAGGGCCAGAATATACTTGCTGCATGACCAAACGTACATGTACACAGTGTGCTTCGTCAGTGCACACACTTGCTGCAGCACAATGCGTCCAAAACACATGATACTGGAGGTCTCCACTAGGGGGCAGACAGCAGCAATCGGACCCGGAAATCGTGAAAAAGCCAGTATAGCCAGTATATAGCCCGGATATCACATACCGGTATTGTAAACAAACAGGGATACACCGGGAATATTTTCACATGTCGGCCAGTGCATTTGACGAGCTGTTATCCCTAATCGCTCTGTACATTCAGCACTCCAACACACACACCAAGCCAATAACATCAGCAGAGAGGCTTGCTGTCACCCTCTGTTTCCACGTTCACACGAGCTCCTCTAGCGGTTATGTCAATACTGCATCTCTTGCACGTGCCACGTTACCGCGTGTCAAAGTGAGCAGCCTATGCGCCAAACGACCGCAAAATACGCATGGCAGCCATGATGCGTACACGCACGCGTTGTCTGCAGCTAGTATATTCCGGCCCTAAGAGTCACCAAGTTGGCAAGACTGCAGGCGATACATCATTTTCAGTGGAAGTTGGCAACATGAAGCTACAAACACACACCCAACACCTGAGTCTACCTGATACACTATGGAAAAAAAAAAAGAGCTGGCTTCAACTTTTTTAGCGCCTCACCTGTCACCTGTCGTCCATCCTCTGAGCTCATCTGTTCCACAAGCCACTGCTTAGACTGGAGGAAAAAAACAGGTCTCGCTGACGACCAAGTTCCTGCGTCTAGTTTCATTTTCCCCACTGTGATGATACACGTGATGAAAAACACAAGTTGGCCAAAGGTGGCACTAATTGTTGGTGCACCAGATAAGTCACATTTGTCTACTAAAACATATTTTACTAACTTGGCAGTCGCGTGCTGTATACAACGTGTATTCATGCACAGGAAGCCCGTGATGACATCATTTACATGAACGGACGTTTGAAGGGAAACTGGTAACAGTGTAGCCCCTGTAGCTTGGCTGTTTTGTCGCTCGATGTGTGAATGCAGCATAACGGTGAAGAGCTTATTCTCTATGACTACATGTGTCCATACTGCTAATGATACAAGGAGCAATTTATACAGTGTTTCACATCCACAGTTTGCTTTTGTTCTGTCTCCGGAATGACTGGGATGAGTGGTATCATTAATTATGGTCAAAAGTACATTTTTATTATTATTATTTCCCTCATTAAAGCCGACAGATTTTCTGTATCATGAATGGGACATCAGAGCTATAGGTGATAGAAATATAGATTGTAACAGCTCTGTTTTATAAAGTTAGGTGTAGCAATATGGCGTTGCATGGCTTTTACATCAATGATTTGAAGTGATTTTTCCATTGACTTCTCACTCCTTCCACCATCTGCCAGCAGCTGCCAGAAGCTCTGAAAGCTTTAGCTCTGGTAGCAGTGGAAAGACATCGCCCTCTTCTTGCTTTACACTAAATGCGACACACACACAGCGTAAAGTCTAAAGTTTAGTGTCTGAAATATCTCTGCAAGTTAAAAATATATAAATATATATATAGATTACAGCCATATTTCCTTCACATTTACAAATGACATCATGATTGTAGGGTGAAAAAAAAAACAAGTTTCAGTGTGAATATAAAATCAGTAACTCTTTTGTTGATTTCCCTGTCTGCTTTTTGTTGGATATGCAAGGTTTTGCAGCATGCTGACTGACTCACTACTGATCATTATGCATGTTGAAAGACCAAACAGTTTCACAACTCAGCCCATCAGACTGCCTGTCAATCACTCTCTAGTTCCACATCCACCAAAAGAGGGCGATGTGAGGATCAGGCCACACAGCCAGCTTGAGACTGCCATGGTTAAAGAAAGACAAGATAAAAGATATTCCCTGTGTAGCTCTCCCTCCTCATTCTCTCTCTCTCTCAAGTTGAAGAACAAATCCACCATTGGGGATCAGCCTGTGGCTGGCACCACTGAAGGTAAAAAGACAGCAAATAGCAATACAAAAAATAACAGACACTGGCTGGATCTCAGAGGAAACATGAGGATTCACATGTTGCTCATCACAAGAGTTTCATGGGGAAGTGATGCAAAATGTCTCATGTGTCATTAAAAAACTGATATGACTATTTTGCATTATTACCTGTACTCACAATCCTTTATCAGAGGCAAAGAGTTTCCCAAAATAACAAAATGTACACATTCCAAACCAAGAGACCATACTCTGTGCCGTTTCCTCAGACCATAAAGAGATTATAACCCTTTGAAACTCGACTTCTTTCAAAAACATGGGGAAAACGCTGATGAGCAAATTAGCAAGAAATGGCCAAAATTTTGACAGAAATTTGTGAAATAAATAAATAAATATAAATACAAGAACATCAGAAGAAAATTTGCAAAAAATAGAATAGAATAGAAAATAGAATAAAACAAAAAATAGAAAATGAGAAAAAAGCAAAAAAAATTAAATAGTAGCATAATAAATAAATAAATAAAATGACAACAAAATAATCAAAATCAAATAATAGTAAATTAGCAAAAAAATGTTAAAAATTAAACTAAATCTGTATTTATAATTGTTATTATTATATATGTAAATTAAATGACAAAATTAAATTACCCGAAAAAATTGAAAAAAAAAAAAAATAATAATAATAATTACAATACCGATACTACAAAATCACAAAAAAAATGTGCACAAAAAATTACAAGAAAATTACAAAAATAAAGAGAGAAAAAGAAATAATGAATCTTGAACAGAGGGTGAAATAAAACCTTACAAAATAAAAGCCTGTCCACAGGCTGCTGGGTTTCAAAGAGATCAACATGCACTGTAGAATAGTGTAAAAACACCAATACCTTTTATATGTGCTAAAATGAACATTTTTTCGTTCGCAATGGACTTTACAGTAGGTTGTAATCATAAAAATCATAAAAGGAAAATCAGTTCAATACATATCAGTTTGCACCTCAACCATCCATGAGGCCGTGTGTGTGTGTGTGTGTGTGTGTGAGTGTGTGGCGTTCCATTAGGCACAACACTGAGAACATGAGTGCTTGTTCACATGTGCATTCATGTGTGTGTTTGAGACCACGGTGTGTGTGTGTGTGTGTGTGTGTGTTAGAGTGTGGATACCTGACTCCAGCAAGACCTGACAGGTCGGACTGGGGCCGACCTGCCCTTTGTGTACATTATTTTAGTGAAACTCTAGTGTAAAATAAATAAAAATGATGGACATACTGTCTGTTCTAGGCAACTTCCTGTATAGTGCTGGAGCTTACGTGACAACACTGAAGGCAACACGTAGGCTATTTCAGGTGGTAAATTTACCTAGTGATGGAGGACAAGCAAAATGTGGGGCTCAGGTCGGGTTCAGACACAACAAAAGAATGCCTGCCTGGTCTGGGTCAGGCTCAGTTGCTCTGATCCCATCTCAAGTCAGGTTCAGACAAAAATATGCAGCCCAATCTGCACTCTAGTGTGTGTGTGTGTGTGTGTGTCTGTGTGACACACACACACACCAGAGGATCACTGACTTTGTATCATTCAGTCCAATCAGGCACTGACGGTCATGATTGATGCATTTGCCGTTAGTTAGACTGAATGAAAACACAATACAAAGAGACTGGATGTGGGTTTGGTTGCAGCTGCTGAAATCCATCCAGCAGGCTTGAGTTTTGACATTTAAAATGGGGGTGGGGGGGGGGTAGATAGCTAAGTGATATTGTGTGAATATCCTTCTCACGAAGAAGCAAAAACTCCTCTAAGTCATTGCCTTTTATTATAAATCAGCAGGGAGAGACCGCAGGCCCAGTCTGACATTTTGATGGAGACGTTCTGTGTGTGATAACATGCAAATTCAAATGATGCTGCAGCTGTAGCAGAGCATGTATATGTCTCCCCCTCTCTCTGTGTCTCTCTCTCTCTCTCTCTCTCTCTCTCTCTCTCTCTCTCTCTGTCCCTTCTCGTCACAACTCTCTCTTCAGGCCAATGATGCGTGATGCTATCTATTACATTGCTCTATGTATTTGCATTCCTGGTCCGTGGCGAGCGTTTTTAATAATGTCACAACAGATGATGTGCTGCTGCTGGGCAAGGGGAGGGCTGGTGACACCATCAAAGCTCGTCAGTGCACATGGAAATAGGCGCCGCTGTCATCAAAAGGGGACGGCAGAGGGAGAGGAGGAGGTCAGCTGAATTTCAATCATGTCTTTATTCATTTGTGTGTGTGTGTGTGTGTGTGTGTGTGTGAGAGAGAGAGAGAGAGAGAGAGAGAGAGAGAGTGGTTGCATGGAAGCATACATGCATTTGTTGGTGCAAGAGTGTCTGACTCTATATATTTGTCCTGTGCCTTGAAACCAATTCATCTGCACAAGTGCTGCCTAATAATGCTCAGTGCAGGAGCTTTGAAATGAATTCAAGGATTCCCATTCAAACTCTGGAAACCTCAGGCTCACATCCACTGATAATCACACACACACACGCACACACACACGCACACACACACAAAGCCACGGTAATACTGTTCTACTACAGACTAAAAGGCAGGCCACAGTAATCACTGAGGTAGATTAGCATAACGATACAAAGCAATGGGCTAGGCTACGGCTGCTAGTCAATGCAAAACCATGACCTCCTATAATTACAACAGGCAGGAGGCTTCCAAAGAGGTTTTCAGCGTGTGTGTGTGTGTGTGTGTGTGCGTGTGCATGCGCATGCGTGCGTGCGTGTGTGTGTGTGTGTGTACATGTGTGTGAATGTCCTTCACAGAGGGCATAAATGAATTGTGAAATAACAAAGTGTTATCATTGTCTGGAAATGTGATGAGTTTGTTTGATGACCAAAGCCTGACTAAATATCAGAGGGAGGGGAGGGAGGCCTGGCTGCTGGAGGATATTTTGACTGGAATGTGTTAGCACCTTACTGAAGCATGTTTATTCTGTTTAGGAGAGACCTTTTTTTTTAAAACAGTATGAATAAGGCAGCAGCCAACCTGCAGTCCCCTCTGGGCCAATCAGTGGCAGTAATGTCACAGTCTTTTGACCTATAATTGCAGTGCCCCCCTTTGGACACTCACTGTAATTTTGACAAATGGACAAATTCACAAAGGAACAAAAATCTCATACGGTGATGGCAATTTTGGTGACATTTTGTGATATATATTTTGATTTCACACAATATCCCACAATAAAGTGCTACTGAAATGGAGGTAGCAGGGCTGGTTTTAGTGAGTTTCGAGGCCGAGCTGCTGCAAGTCTGACAGTTCGAAGTGTATTCCACCACATGTAGCATCAACTCACACATTCAAATGAGAAGTGCAGTCTCTACTTAAAAACAAATTCAGAGTAATATGCATCCATCTTTTTCTTCAACAAAGGAAGGGTAAGCCACATGCCACCTATTGTCCGACTATTAAAACCAAATTCAGGACGTTTGGTTGGATATTTATGCCAAGCATAAATAGTGTAACTGCTCCCCACAACCAAGAAAGTATCAGTGCATGCATGCACATAAGGCAAAAGTTAACTTTGTTAGATTGCTGGGTTGTATAGTTGCCTGGATATGATAAGAGTCCAAGTGGTGGTGAAATCTCCTCATTAGCTGCTCTGTGCTCCCCTGGGCTGCTAATCTACAATACTGTACTCCTGTCTCCATTCACTCCCACAGTGAGGCTAAAGCACTTCCAAAATAACACTTTTAGCTCATAAATCAACACAAAGTGGTTTATGCCAGTATAAAAAACAACAACTCCACATACAAATTTTTTGAGGTCATTATATGGTTCATTTATTTTTATTTTCCTATTTGAATTGGAAAGTAGATCCGGCAGATAGCATCTGCAGGAAACTTAAACATAGTAATATTGCGCCAGGAAGAAACAAACTGATAGTACTTTCTCTAATAATTGTAATTAAATGAAAACAATGAATTTGGTTTATACTTTTCTGGGGTCCTCGGCCTTCTTGGGGCCAGAGAGACAATTGCTGATCCTGCCTCATAGTTAAAGTTCAAATTCTTACCCATACAGAGTTTATTTGCTGGTCTATGCACTGCTCCAAAATGAATGAAATAGATACAGACTGGAAAACAACGCAATTTTGAGAGTTTTTTTTTTTTTTTTTTAAGGTAACAACACTGCAAAAACTCAAAATCTTACCAAGGTTATTTGTCTTATTTCAAGTCAAAAATGTCTTATTCCTAGTCAAAATATCTCATTACACTTAAAATAAGACATGATCACCTCAGAAGTAACTTGTTTTTAGACAATTGTCTCTTGTTTCAAGTGAAAATTTGCTTGAAACAAGTGAAAATTTGCTTGTTTCATTGGTAAAATTTGTTAATTTTGGCTAATTTTCACTTATTTCAAGTGAATTTTCATTTTTTCCACTGGCAAATTTTGCCAATGAAACAAGCAAATTTTCACTTGTTTCAAGTGAATTTTCACTTGAAACAAGTGAAAATTGTCTAAAAACAATTTACTTCTGAGGTGATCATGTCTTATTTTAAGTGTAATGAGATATTTTGACTAGAAATAAGACATTTTTGACTTGAAATAAGACAAATAATCTTGGTAAGATTTTGCGTTTTTGCAGTGAAGTGGTAAGTGTTTGAAAATGGTTTGTGCTTCATTACCCCGACGTGATGAAAAGTTTTATGTAAGCTGCACACAGCATTGCCATCCAGTCTGTGATGCCAAAGGACAAGAGAAAAAAAATGTTAACTTCCTATGTGCGGACGAGTTCCCCTGTGTGACTATGCTCGACCATGTAGGTAAGATGGACAAATCAGGCTCTCCTTTAGCAGGATGGGATGCGCTTTTTTATTAAAGCCCTGCTTTGCGATTTTAAGCTGGTCAGATGAGGGCATTTTTACTTAAAAAGCAATGGCTGTTGCAATTTTAATGTGTTAATTGTGTCAAAATTGGTGGATAATAAAATATTTTCCTCAAGTTCAGTTGGTCGGGAAGAGATGGGCAGAATTTTAATCTGGAAGAAGCAGCTATATGCTTTCCCCGTTTGGTTTATTTGTCATCCAAGGTCCTGAGCTGGCTGGGGTTGGACAGAGGTGAGAGGTCACGCAGTACAACTCCTTCTATCAATGTAATTGCTCTGGGCGGAGAAAGCTATTTTCAGTGTGGAGGGGAAAAAAATCTGGTTGTTGTCTTTTGTTAGCAGACAAAAACCCCCGTGGCCCCTCCATCCGGCTGAGGACCCCTTTGAAGCCTCATGCCGGAGAGAATTACCTTGTCGCTTCCTCAGGACAAGGCTTTGATCACAAGTCCATCCGGCCAAAATGTCGATGTCTATCACAGGTGTGTGTGTGTATGTGTGTGTGTGTGTGTGTGTGTGTGTGTGTGTGTTGCATGTTAATATATCTGTGTGGGCACTGCTGCCATATAATTCTATAATTCTTTCACAGGTACATTTACATGCTGTGTGTGTCTGTACATGTGTGTCAGTGTGCTCTCCTGTCAGAATTTTTCACAGATATATTTATCCCCATGTGTGAGTGTGTGTGTGTGTGTGTGTGTATTGCATGCCTTTCTCCATGGTGTTAGAAGTCTTTTCATCTAGCTTGTAATTGCTTTCCTTCACCTCCCTCTACTGGTTTCCTGTCTGTTCGCTCGGTCGTTGTTGTTGTGTTGGAGTCGGCCGGAGCTTGTCTCTCTCTCTCTCTCTCTCAAGTGCCAGTCAGATGTAAGGTTTGACAGATGCAGGTTTTTGAAAGCCAATACCATTTTTTTTTTTTTTTTTTTGTGATATTTTGTGCCAGTATTTGTAATTCAACTATCATTCTTGTCAGTGTGGACAAGCCTGTAAAAACAGAATTTGGACCCTGATGGGACACGACCACTGGCCTCTGGCTTCTTCTTTTCCTCTATTGTACACCTCTCAGTCTGTGTCAGGCTCCTGCCAGCCCCCGCTGTGACCGAGGACCAGCACAGAGAGCTTAGACCACCCAAGGAAGGAGTGTTTGATTTTTTTAATCATTTATGTTTATTTATTGAAAACACATTTTATTTATTATTACATTCTTCTTCTTCTTCTTCTTCTTATTATTATTATTATTATTTTCATTATTATTATTTATCATTATTGCTTTTTATTATTTTATTATTATACTTTTGTTATGATCACATACACAATGAATTTCCCTTGTTTTTGAATACAAAATAAAAACAAAAAAAGGATGTTTTTGTTTGTTTCTTTGTTCGTTTTTGTTTTTTAAAATCATTGCACATGTTTAGTGGTAAAGTAAAGGTAAGGTCGAAAGGTTACTCAGTCAGATCAATTAATTGAATAATTTATAAAATCGAATAATCCAAAAAAAAAAAAAAAAAAAACTCAATTCAAATCATTTTCAAGCCAAAGATTCACACTACTACACATTTGTGTTCACTTTATTATAATTACAATTATTTTTATTACTACTACTACTGCTACTGCTCAGTAACACTGAGAGGAAGATAGCACCACTACTGTCCTACAGCAGCTGGGAGGGAGTAAAATAGCAACTTTTTTCAAGATAGGTGAATTGTCTCTTTTAAAGTCCAAAGTGCTGCATAATTAATGGGGTGAAATGGTCTTTAAGTGAGAGTGAATAAACCAACAGCTGGCATCCATGTGCACCAGCTACTGTATTATACATGGCATTGTACATGGTGTTTAGATTCAATTAATTCTCTCTATACTAGAAAGGTCATGACTTCATGTTTCAGTGATACAGTGATGCAAAGGAAGAGAAAAGATTGGTTAGTCCCTGATAATAATACTGAACCTGAAGCTTTTTAATATCCTCATGGCGCACCTTTAACATTTCAGCTTCACCACGCATACAATCCTGGCCTTGGCGGCATCTGGCCCCAGGGGAATTGTATGCACTGTAATTCACAGTTACAATATTTGACAGACTTATGCAGGGAGTAATATATCATTATCGCAAATGTTATTTTATGCAGTGTGCTGAATGATATGGACAGGAGATATGAAAAGTGGGAGTCAGTGGGTGTCTGGGCCTGGAAAAAGCCAAGGAATTGCTTTAATATGCATCATATATGAAATCATCTACCGCCTTATGAAAGCAAACGTCTGCATCAAAGGATCCGCCCCCAGTGGTGGAACTGGGATCATTTACATGGGAACATCAGAGTGTGATATAAGGCTACAGCTGAACTTTGCTATATCTCTCAAATTGTTTCTCTGAGATATTCATATTGGCATACACCCTCCCTCACCATCACCACCACCATTGTCATCCCACCAACGTCCCCCTTCAGAAATTATCCCTGTCGGCTGAGGACATGTGGCTGAGCCAGTTAGGCTAAATCCAAATCAATTCCTCTCCGATGGCCGTAGAAAAGTACCAAATCGAGTTTATGCCAGGGTAATAGAATCAGCCTGTGGGTGGGGAGAGGATGTCTGTGCCATCATGTCTTCCCTAATTTCATTTCGCCAAGGCAGGCAGGCAGGCAGACGGGCGTGCCGGCTCGCTGGGGTTGGCGCTGGAGGGATGCCCACTGCCACCAGGCATGGCTGGCCGAGCACAGCGCCAAAAACCGTGGCTGTCAAAGGTTTCACAGGAGAAAAGACCAGGCCAAACCCTCGTCTGGAGGGAGAGACGAAGAAAGGAACGCAGGAGTTGGGAGAGAGGAAGACAAAGAGGCACAATAACAGACAGAGGTGGGAAAATTTGGGGCTCATGAGCAGTGGATCGCTGAGTGAAGAACTTTTGGACATAAGGATGCAAAAAAGTCTGTAACTGAAGGGGAAAAGAATTTACTTAGAGTGAGGAGGTGTTGTGAAGCACCGTAAAGTCACACAGCCTGATACAGTTTAGTTAGAACTTTTATTTCAAAGAATATAAGCTTTGGATGAGCCCCACCTATTTGGCTCATACCAGGGTTCAGCTGGCATCAGTTTTCGAAGGCTGATACTAATACTTAGATTTTTTAAATCACAGCTGCTGATAGCCAACAACAATAATAATAATAATAATAACCAATATTCAGTATTTTTTAATTTGACCATTTTCATGTCAACATTTTATTTCAAAATGCAAGTGTTTAGTTTGTCCCTCAAAATTGAGGCTCCAAGGGCGCCGCGGTGGCTCACCGGTTAAGAGCGCGCACCATGTACCAGGGCTTAATCCTGATCGCAGCGACCGGGGCTCAAATCTGACCTCAGGTCCTTTGCTGCATGTTATCCCCTCTCTCTCCCCTGCCTTTCCTGTCTATCTCCACTGGGGCTGTCAAATAAAGCAGAAATGCCAAAAAAAATAATCTTAGGGAAAAAAAAAAATTGAGGCTCTAACCACAGGACACAAAAAAATCTACACTGAAAACAAACATTACATTAATCCAAAATAAGGAAAATGATTTTTTTTTTTTTTTTTTTTTACTTTCTTGAGAGGAATCTGAGCACAAAGTCTCATGAAATCAGTTTAGGGGCTTTCCACTGACAGTCGTTGTTGTATCGAGCCATTCAGCAAGCAATATGTAATCAAACATTGCATCCCATCCATCATATCAGACTTGAACAGCACAGCGACTGAATGATATTTTGAATAAAAAGTCCACACATCAATAAAACCAATGCGTTGGTCTAACCTAACCCTAGGTCCATGGCACTTTTATTTTTAACCAGATCTGCAGGACAAGCCTTTTAGCTGCTAATATCCTGGTGTGCCCCGAAAGCCATCAATTAATACTCATGGAGCCCTGGCACTCTGTCCTGGAGCCTTAGAGCCGAAAGGGTCTCTCTCTCTCTCTCTCTCTCTCTCTCTCTCTCTCTCTCTCTCTCTCTCTCTCTCAACAGGAACATTTTGCCTTTTAGCGTGCGGATGGTGGCGTAAAGCAGATGTCGGTAAAGTGGTCCCTCAGTAGGCGAGGCTGATGAACACTAATGGATGCGGTTACCTCACCGGGAAAATGGAGCCCTCGGCATCAGCGGTGGCCAGGTCGAACCATGTGGGGGGAGAGCAGGTGGATCAACTTGAATCAGGGGAGAGCAGAATATTTACTCCCTTGGCCTGACCCTGAGACAGAGCAGAAACAACACCCTGTGACCCCAAAGGAAGAAGGGAAGGTGGAAGTTGAAGTTGGTGATGATGCGTGTAGCCCCAGGAAGATTTATGCCCTGATGGAACAATCCTCTGCAATGAACACCCTTGTCATACACCACTGCTGTCTTTATTACAGCCACTTTTTGCACTTTTTGCACTTTTTGCACCTCTGCCTTTTTTTTTTTTTTTTTTTTTTTGTTTGATGATTCAATTTGATTTTATTTGACTGACTAACCTTTTGACCTTACATTTACTTTACCATTAAACATGTGCAATGATTTCTTAAAAAAAAAAAAAAAAAATCAAATTTAAAGTAAAAAAACAAAACAAAACAAAACAAAACAAACAAACAAACAAAAACAAATATAATGCTCAAAACAATTATTAGTAACATAAATAATAATAATAATAATAATAATAATATAAAGGAGTACTGAAAATAAAATAATAACTACAATACAACACTGGCTTAATCTATTAATTTAAAGGATCTTCAATGCCTTACTGGAAAAAAAAAATAATAATCTGCAAGGCCTTTAAAGCTGTTTTAACACCCTATGTTATATTGTGACACCTGGCTTATTTTAAATGTTATGTTCTATATTTGCACTATTTCATTTACCATTTCCCCTTTTTTAAGTGCTGATGGTATGCTGGGACTTTTTAGTCTCCAGTTTTTAGTTATTTGCCTCATAGCTGAGAATCTTAACACTTGATATAAAAGTATTAAGAATGTTAATAAGAATAAAATGATTTCTGTTTTACAAATCTTACACACTACACAACTTTTGTCTAGGTTGCTGTTTCTCTTGCAGAAGCCAAAACTCTTCCAGACTTTGGAATTTTGGTTTAGCAGAGCTGGAAATATAATGTCTGTGTCAGCCCTGCTGCTGGGTTGTGTTGTGTTGTGTCTGGGCGCACGGTGTAACAGGAAATGGGGTCCGTGCAGCAACGTGTATTCACTTTGCTGTATTCAAGAGCATAATGTCACATACAAACTACAATCTTTTCACATGATTTGCTCTTTACACATGTGAAAAGAAAACAATATCACATGTGAACTACCTACTTTCAAATGTGATTTGCTCTTTTCACATGATTGAAATTTTCCACATGTGAAAAGAAAATTGATCACACAAAGTCATGTGGAATTAGCATTTTCACATGATTAGCTGATGAACTAGAATTTAAACTTGTGGAAAAAAAAAACATGAAATCACATGAGATTTGCATCTTCACATGCGAGTTCCACATTATC
The DNA here is from genome assembly GCF_902150065.1 of Myripristis murdjan. NCBI lineage: Eukaryota > Metazoa > Chordata > Actinopteri > Holocentriformes > Holocentridae > Myripristis > Myripristis murdjan. Next base: position 27,366,219 of record NC_043999.1, on the reverse strand, counting down.
ACATGTGAAAACAACACATTTCACACAAAATAACATGAGATTTACATCTTCACATTAATTCCACTCTTCCACATGTGCCTGAATGCCTCTCATGTGGAATATAATTTTCACGTTTCACTTGAAAATCACATGTAAACTAAACCACATGGTTTCTGACAGGCACAGGTTTTTCGTTTTGCTTTTTCTCCTGGAATACTGGTGAATGGTTTATTTTACATGATTTCACGCGTGATTTTTTCAAAAGGGTTTATTCAAGTCTGTGTAATTTAAAATGGATTCATCAAGACAATAAATGACTTGTTGCACACTTATAAATTTTGTCTAGGTTTGGGAAAGTAACAGTAAGGGTTAGAGGTTATGGAATGACGTAGAAGGTCCTCGCTGGTACATTAACATGCTAGTTTGTGTGGGTGAAGTGTTTGCTGTGTGTATGTTGTGTACGCTGTGCCATGTGTTTCTGCTTTTACTGCCTTTATTTATGTGTGCTAGCCTGTCTGTGTTCTTTTCTGCCTTTATGTCTGCTGCTTTGTTTTTCCAACCACTGTGTGTGCATGTGTGTGTGTGTGTGTGTGTGTGTGTGTGTGTGTGTGCGCACACGTGTCTGTGTTGGACAGAGCAGAGTGGGCCTAGTGGAGTGGAGCTAGCCAATGTAGTGTGGAGAGAGCTGCAGTCTGCTGTGGAATCAATGACCCCTGAGCCGGTGGGAGACCCTGCAGGGGAAAACTACAGAAGTACAGCAGCTTCCACTCTGCACTGCTGGAGGCTGCCACCACACAATGCACTCAACACATCCGACTCAAGTTGCTGCCAGGGCTTGTGCTGCTGCAATTTTACCCAAGTCCATGACTAAAGTTACTGGCAAATAAGTAAATAAATAACTAAATAACTAAATAAATAAATACACTGAGGTAAAATGAAGTTTGATTGGGTCATTTTTTATCAGTTGTCCACCCATTTCATTTTTTAAATTTCTTATCTGATAATTATATAAGGTATTTCATATCTGGGCATGCATGAAGATGGATGATATTTAATTTAATGATTTTATTTGTATTTGTGTAATTTTGCTTAATTATTGAATGATGACCTCACAGTGTGGGAAAGAGACTTCTTTTTTTAATGATGGTGAGAAGCAAACAAGAACAAAGCAACACAACAAAAAAGACAATTTTGTTAAAAACAAACAAACAAAACAATTGAAATTACATTTTGTATATGATAAGATTATGGAGCCCAATGGATGATATTCATATAGTGAAATTGTTTCACTCATAAAAACTATCTAAATATAAGAAAACACTTCATAAATACATTTCTAAAGGTGTAAGATACATGAAAAACAATCAATCATCATCCCATCCTTTTTTTTCCCCTTTTTCTCCTTTTGCTTCTTAGTTATGCATGCATGTATGTATTTATTTAGTTATTCAAGTTGTATTGAACATGTTATAATGGACAGAAGCAGGAAATGGAGAATGACATTTAATAATGGTCCTAAACTTCAGGATGCAAGTATGATAAAGCACTCAAACCATACAATCCCTGACTTTTAAACAGCACGAGCACAGAAAAGGGGGACTCAGACAGTAACGAGGGTGAACAGAGTCTGTTACCTCCATCCTCGGAGAGACAGAATGGGTAAGAGCCCGGCGGAGGATGGGAATGAAGAGAGAGAGAGAGATGATGTATGTCATGCTGGTTGATCCATCCCTCCCTACGGGAGAACAGAGTACCGCGGGGATTATCCCTCCTCCTCTCTTCATACATAGAGAAACACACATTTACCATCTCAGATCCCTCTCCTCCAGCTGTGGCCACGGGCGGAGTGACACGGCCACAAAAACACTCAGCTTTCCTCTGCACTGTTCCAAGCAGCAGGAAGGAAAAATTATACGTCAAGAACACAAGTTACCACATCATGAGCATGAGATGCTAACATTTTTAATAATTGGGGTAAATGAGATACCAGGGTTCCATCAATGGCTTTGTGAGGGTCAATCCTAATGCCAGTGTTTCTGGACTGAACCATTCTTAAGGCAATAAATACATGAATAAACAAAGTGAGAATTCAGTGTTTCCCCCATAAAAAATGGGAGCAAGAAGAGAAAAAGCACATTGACAGAGCCAATTCTCATTTGGTAAAGGTTCAAAAAAAAAAAAAAAAAAAAAAAAAAAACAGGTGCCAACTGAAATAAAAAAAATTTCATAGTGGTGTGTAAAATGGCCATACCACTGATTTTGGATGTTTGCAACATTCATTATAAATTCCTGACATTTTACATGGCAACAAACCATTTTGCAAATAATGTGGGGGAACTAATGATCTCACAACATATCATCAAAAACCCACAATTTTCAATTTTTTTAATTTATTTATTTATTTTTAGTTTTGGGTTGAAACAGCCATTCAAGGTGCTTTACATCTTGATTGACAAATAAGCATAAAATAAGAAGTGAAAGGACAAGGAGACCGATGCACACTCATAAAATATGGTTAATTAAAAAACAAAAGATCAAGAAATAAGAGTGATCATACAAGAGAGTGAATAAAAAGATTCAAAACAATAAAAACACAACAATACAAGAAAACAAAAAAACTCAAGAATAAGATACTGAATAAAATATAAAAACAAGATGAAAAACAATAATATAGAATGTAGAATAAAATATATAGAAACTATCAATACAATAACAATAAAACAAATACAGATAAAATAATAAATAGTAAATAAGAAATACAGTACCTATAAAACTATAAAAGTATAATATTATAATATTATAAGACACTACATGAAGGCCAGACCAAAGAGATGGGTTTTTAATCTACGTTTAAAAGTTTCAGTGTTTCCAGCTCCTCTCAGATCCTCCAGCAGGCTGGTCCAGAGTTTTGGAGCATAGTGGCTGAAAGCAGCATCACCAAATGGATGGAGGATAGGAGGAGCCTTCCTGGTTCATGTACTAAAAGCATCTCTGACATATAGTCCGGTGCAAGTCCATGCAGCGCCTTGTAAACTAATAAAAGAACTTTAAAATCAGAACTAACAGGCAGCCAGTGTAAGGATTTTAAAATAGGCGTAATGTGTGCTCTCCTTCTGGTCTGAGTCAGAACTCTCGCTCAGAACTCTCACTGCAGACCCATTTTGGAGACCCATACAAAATAAATAAATAAATAAAAACATTTGACATGGTTCTTTCTAAACTCTCTAAAGAAACTTTATATTTAGTTGCTGGTGGAGCCTATTGGTTCAATGGAAGCACCATCCACTAAATAAAGTGGTTCTTTAGTGGCCTTCTCTCAAAAAGTATTGTTTCTGAAATGGTTCTTCAGAATGCTCTCTGGTTCTACAAAGAACCACCAGCAGCTGAAGAACGTCTTTATTAGGGGCTGGTTCTTCACACACTGTATGTGGTTCTTTAAAGGGCTAAAGGTTCTTCATGTTTATTGCAGCTAATAGTTCTTTCATTGTGAATTAATGTGCAGATTCTTTTCTCAGTGAATGGATTAATGTCGGTCAGAAAACAGTGAGGAATGCCACAGCGTCACAGCTGACATTTTTAATGGCTCGTCTGGAACCCAATGAAGGAAAAAAGAACCTGGAGAACCGGCCAGTGACATATTCATGTTGGTTTTCAACCTGACCACAACCATTTGATTTAAAAAGCTCAGAGAACCTTTTATGCTGAAAAAATTACCAAAGAGCCATATAAAAAAAGGTTCTTTGCTGAACCATTGGGTCCACATAGAATTTTCTTAAAACGGTTCTTTAAAGAACCTATTTTTGCCAAAGTTAAGAACCATCTACAGAAATGGGTCTTCAAAGACCTTTTTAGCAAAAGGTTCTTTGTGGAGCCATGAATGGCTCTTCTATGGCATCGCTCCGACGAACCATTTTTGGTTTCTGTTAGCACCTTTATTTTTCTTTTTTTATTTAAAGAGCCGTTTTAACACCGTTCAGTTTCCGTGTGTAAGCTTCTGCATGCGTTCACATCTAAACTCTGGCCCAACTCTGGGAGTGAATCCCTAAGCGTGGCAGCGTCAATTCCATGTTCCTACCTGCCGAGCTATTACACCAGAGGAAAGGTGTTTCTGTCAGAGAAATTCCCATCCATCTGGAGCCTTTACACATCTATATTGTCTCCTATTCATGGAGGGAATCTTTTCCTCTAACAGCTGAGGGACTTTGCATCAGGTTCTCTCTTTTTTTCTTGTCTTCCTCGCGGCAGATCAATCCATCTGCCCTTCCTCTATAGAACAAAGATGCCGTGTCTAAAAGAGAGATAAAAACAAACAGAACAAATGCGATACCTCCGGAGCACAGCATCACGTATATTGGTAAATCTATGATAAAGTCACAAAAGGAATCCCTCTCCCTTGAAGACTTGGAGATCCCCTCCCCCTGTATCTGCCTGGCTGACAACCCGGAGCACACAAAGAGAATAAATCGTTCCAGTTCATATGGGAGTCAAGCTTTGAAAATTCACGTCTTCCTCCTGCTAACAAATGCTGCTCAGATAGAAATTGTTTGGGGAATAGTGTTGCAGGTAGTCCTATAAAACACAAAAGCCTCAGTTCTCTGTGCTGGATTGGAAATCATAAGTCAGAGTGTTTCCAAGATGAAGTTATTACCCTTCATATTGATGAACTGAACTTGACACCAGGCGTTCGAACCAACCAAAAAAAAAAAGGGAAAAAAGGAAAAGAAAAAGAAAAAAGAAAAAGTCAGAGAAACTACATCACTTCTCTCCTATTTCTGATGAGAAAAAATCTCCATGCCTTGTTGTTTAGCAACAGGTCAGAGTTGATGTGCTTTATGTGGGAAGATTAAGCCATCCGAGGGAGTTAATTGAGTTTTCGGCTTTCTTTCTTTCTTTCCTTCTTTCTTTCTTTTTTTTAACTTGTTTCAACGCCCCCTAAAAACTGATGCAAATTCAGTGGTAGTTGGCGGAGCTGGAAATAAATGAGGATGCTAGTTAATTGTGAGGCCGTCTCATTTGCAGATGCCCTGCTGCTAAAGGTTTCTCAGACTCACCTTCTCTGCTGTCAGGCACCCCAACTGGTAATTATGGTCTAATTACACCCAAAAAGATGATCAGAAAAAAAAAAGCATGAGATAAGGTGCAGTGCAGCCACTTCACTTTAACACTTTTAAAGTACTTCAATATGTCCAGTGGAGGCTCCATTATCTATCTATCTATCTATCTATCTATATAAATATATATATGTGTGTGTGTATGTGTGTATATATATATATATATATATATATATTTAGTGAGAGAGAGAGAGAGAGAGAGAGAGATTCCTCAAAGTAGCCACCCTTTGCTTTGTTGACAGCGCTGCAAACCCTAGGCCTTCTCTCAATAGCTGGGTTTCAATCCACCTATTTTTATTCGCATTTTCATAAATTGCGAAAAAAAAAAAAAAAAAAAAACTTGGATGGAAATGCCAGAAATTCGAAAAAAAGTTTTTACGCTTGGAGGGGGTGGATTTCTCAGCGTATCAATAAAAGAAAATGCGACTTTTTGCTGTGGAAACAGGTTTTGCGAATACACAATGACTGGACCGGATACACTTCTACGCTACAGTCTTATTATCATTATTATTAGTATTATTGTTATTATTATTAGTCACTTATTTATGGTGGCCGAGAACCACCATCGCTGCAAATAAAAAAAAACACTGCAAATAAAAAAGAAAAACGCTGCGTTGCAAATAAAAAAAGCAACGGTCGCTGCAAGTAAAAAAAAAAACCCCTCTGCAAATAAAAAAGGAAAACACTGCGTTGCAAATAAAAAAGGAAAACGGTGCTGCAAATAATAAAAAAAGCAACGATGCAAACAAAAAAGCTAAAACGGATTATTCATGGCAGATTTTTAATATTTGTTATATTTAAGCAATAAGCCCCGAAAAGCCGTGGGTTACAGTGATTTTACAACAGCTGAGGGCCGTTTTAAAATGTAAAATCGCCGTTGTAAAATCACTGTAACTCACGGCTTCAAGGGGCTTATTGCTTTTATAAAACGGTTACCCTACATATAACCCATAAAATAAACACACAAGAAAAAATTCAATAATTTATTGGTAATAATGCAACAATAAAACTGAGAACTATTCATTCTTCCACCAAGTAAGATAAAGCGGACAGAATGGTTGCCAATGGTTGCAACGCAGCGTTTTTCTTTTTTATTTGCAGTGTTTTTTTTAATTTGCATCGTTTTTTTTATTTGCAGCGATGGCAGTTCTCGGCCACCACACTTATTCCTTATTTAGGCACATGAAAGGCACATGTGTGATAGAAGGGAGTGCAGGAAGGAGAAGTATTTTTGTCCTTCAACATGCATACACATGTTCAATGTACAGAGCAAATCACAGCAAACTCAATCTGCTTCTGTCTCTGTGCTGATCAACGCATTACTCTGCTGGGGAGGTGGAACTTTGGAGAGTGACAAGCAAAAACTCAATAAAGTGGTTAAGAGGGCGAGCTGTGTCCTGGCCTTTAGATCCCGGAGAGGAGGTGGGTGAGGGGGCTGTTATCCCAGCTGACGTCAGTGTGAGATGACAGCGCTCAGCCCCTGCACGAGGCCGCGGGGCCTCGAGCAGTTCCTTCAGGAGCAGACTGCTCCACCCTCAGTATGAGACACAGTGCAACCGCAGGCCCCTCCTGCTGACCGCACGCAGACTTCTAAACAAGAGCAGAGTGTAACAAACACTGTTGCTGTGTCTTGCACCATCACCTACCACTTACAACATCACAGCTCCATATAATTATTTATCCCAGGTTACTTGTCTTATTTCTTTTTTTGTCTTATTTAACATTATATTCATCAGTATGCAGTAAGACTTCATACCTTTTCTCTGTGCAGTTACCCCAATTTACAGTGTAATGTACAATGCCACTGTTTTGTCATGCAACCATGTGTCTGTTACCATTGTGGGGTCATACTTGAATATTTGTATAATGTGGAAGGTGCATATGGTGCATATAATGTATCTAGCTGATAGATTTTTTTTTGTTTTGATTTTAGCATTTTTCATCATTTGATTTTTTTAAACATGTAGCGCTCACTTACTTTTTTTCTGTCTTTTCTCCTCTATTTTTCGTAAGCTGCTGTAATATGTGAATTTTCCTGGTGGGGATCAATTAAGTAAATGTCATCTTAGTTTATCTAATCTTATAACAGGAATCATTTTAGCAAAACTACTGTTCCTGCGCATTCAGTGGTCATATGTGCATTTTAGTTTTGGAAATTAACACTTGGAAGGTGACGTTAAACCTTCTTTGAATGGACTAAGGTGGTTATTTTTCAGAATGTTAGCGGGCAGGAGGCTAACAGTTAGCATGTGGAGCATCCAGCCAGTATCCAGCACTCAGTAACAATGAGAGGAAGATAGCAGCACTGCTGTGCTACAGAACAGCTGGGGGGAAGTCAAATAATATCGTTCTTTTCAAAGTGGGGACCTATCCTTTTAAGTGTCACTAGTCCACTGGGCTTGATGTAGGTATGTAACAAGAATAAAATAAGAGCAGAATGAACTAGTCAGTTGCTTCATAGAAAAATATCCGATTGATATACAACAGGTAGTTTACTTTTTCCTGTCTCTTGGCTTTATTTTCTCTTCCCTCACTGCCTCCTATTTCTCTTATATTATCATCATTTTGTTTTGGTCCCCCACCCCCCACCCCACGGCGGAGCCAGGCACCTCATCCACCTCCAGCCTTCCTCTGATCGTGGTGAACTGCCTTGTTATCCCACAAGCTATCATCAGAGTGCAACTCCCCATTCAACCCAATTCATTTGAGCCTCCAGCTGCTCCCTCCACGGCAGTACATAATATTTACTGGCCTGGCCTGCATCCCGACACTGAATGCAAATGATAGATGTTGTGCTCTGTTGAGGGAAATATCATCCACACTGTGTTCAACACATGGAAGTGGCTTGCCAAGCTTGCTTTCAAGGTCGGAGCTCAGTGCTGTCAAGAGCCTCTCGCCAATCTGGAGGGAGAAAAACCCCGTGCCCTTCACACAGAGCTGGCATTGCTTCTCCCCACTGCTGTATAGATGGGTTTGTTAAAGATGCTCTACGATTTCGAGGAGTAACACACCCATCTCATCAGTCTAAACCACAAACTGGGGGCAGCAACAGAGAGGAGTGTCCCCTCTCGTTGAGGGAAAACTCCACCAAGGTTTTGATTGACTTTTTAGGTGTAATCACTTTCTTCAACCTGTTTTTTCTACTGAAATCAGTGATTTCATTCATCTCCCAGAATTTCTTTTAATGAGGCTCAGAGAAGAGGTGTTTGTTTTATTATAAATGCACAGTAGCTAGCCATCCAACTAGTTAATAAAAGATTAAAAGTTAATGAAAACGAATACAAATGGGAAGATTTCATGACAAGTTAATAAAAATAAAAAACTGTGTCTATGACTGTGTTTACACCAGGGGTGCATGATGAGTCCCAGAACAGATTCTGCTGAAAACTGCTTTGGAGCCGGCCTGTTTACTTATTTGGCACATCAGTCCTAATCTGCATTTACAGTCTACTTGTATATCTCACAGATAACATATATTTTTAAATCATGTTTTCTAATTATTAATGTCAAGCTATAATACATTTGTTAAAGTGTAAATAGTAAATGGACTGCATTTTGATAACACTTTTCAGTTATCATGCAGGGTGCCAAGCTGCCCATCAGGGGCGGTTGGGGGGTTCAGTGTCTTGCTCAAGAACACTTTGACACAATCTCTGGATGATCCGGGGATTGAACCAGGGACCCTCCAATTACCAGATGACTTCTCCACCTCCTGAGCCACACCATATATCTAAAATATACTTATATCTGTATATTTTCCTTTGAAATTTTTCTCCCACTGCTGAATAGAAACTGGTGTTCAAGACAGTAACCATAGAGACTGTGGTTACTAATGAGCAAGCTTAGAAATAACCTCGCTGGTAGAGCTTTGATTCTCTGACCCAACCCAATTGGGCCTGATCCATCAGGTTCAGGCCCAATTGGGGCCATAGGTTGGGCTCAGATAGAATGAGATTTTTTTTCTTCTTTTTTTTGTTAAAAATGTATGGGCTGTTGCCATCAACCAATTAACTGCTGAAAATCCTGAGATTTAGAATTAGATTTAAAAATGTTAGAATTAGGTGCTTGTGATGCACAATCAGCTCTGATGTCATCTGGATCCACTTCATCTACCCCCCACCCACCTGAACAGGGCTTATCATTTTGTCCAGTTGTATAAGCCTCACACATATGGACATCTCACTCCACCTGTGTGTGTCTCTGTGTTGCTTTTTAAATGATGTGGAGCAGCGCAAGCTTTCCAGCTGATGTCTTTATTGTGTGTTGTATTGATGTATGAGTGTTTTCTTCAATGATTTACCTTACCTTCAACATTCAAGAGGCTGCTTTCAGTAATTGTAAATATTTCCATGCATGCGGCAGTGACACTGTATCATGGGACATTTATGCAACAAAACTAAAACCTAGTTCTCCAGGGGAAAAATTGTTTTAGCTTTTGAAATATATTTTTAGACAGCTGATGGAGCTCAGGATTTCTCAGGAGAAATGCTGCTTTACTCCAAACAATTCATCTGCATGAACGTGGACTGTGTGTGTGTGTGTGACCTTCTGGATGTGTAGGAGAACACAGAACATTAACACAACATCTTGATCTTGATCATCTTGGTGGCATGAATGGAGATTTAAATAATCAGTGAATTTACACCACTGTGCTTCATCTGTAAGCACACACAGCCTCTCTCTTAATGGAGGGAGATGCACTTATAGTTTTTGCTGTAGGGGCCGGATTGCTGAAAGTATCAAATAAATAAAATAATAATAATAATAAAAAAAACACCATCAACCCATATCTGCTATTAATCAGAATGTTAATTTTTATGATCAGAACCTCCTTACCCGCAGATTAGGCCAAACAAAAAAATACTTTGGGTTCCGGTTCCTTGTCATTTAAGGGCATGAATAGGTAGGGAATTTATATTATTTTATTTTTTATTTTATTTAGCATTTTAAGGATGGGTAGGTGGGATTTATTTTATTTTATTTATTCATGGGAAGGATGGGTAGGTAGGGATTTTATTTTATTTTATTCTTTTTTTTAGTTTTGCAAGCGATGCATAGGTTGCTTTTTAAATATAATTAATTCAATATTTGCATAAGTTACCACCTTTTTAACGGACGGAGCAGCGTTATTACTAGCAGAGGGAGGTGTCTCTGGCTCACATCGCAGCGCTAGGTACCTGAAGTCGAATACACCCATCACGCCCACCGCTATAGAGCCAAGCTCCACTTGCAAACCTACAATGGCACTGTTTCACCTCTTTCACTACATCTGCAAAGGTTTTCTCTTGTAGTCGGATTATTTTCGCTGGTGGTTTGCGAGGACAAATCACACACACACACCGTGCGGAAGTCCATTCTTTCCAGCCAGTGCTGTCGGTGGCACGTGATTTCATGAAGTTATTATCCGAAGTTACGTGAGAACATCACAAATAAGGCGAGCGCAACATAGATCAAAATAAAAGCCCTGCTTAACTTTTGACCAATGCTAACAAGGTCACACTCGGTCACATAGTGCCTTTATTTTATTTTTTTATTTGATTTTTACACAGATGCCAATAAAATAACCTGACTCGGGGGTTAAATGGGACACTCGATTGGGAAACGGAACCCAGAAATTATTTTTGTCTGGCCATACTCACAGTGCCTGTGGATATAACTGCAATCTATACATCACTATAGGTCACACAATCAGTTTTGTACTATATTATGCTAGACTACAGGGCACAACAGTGGAAACGCAAATGGTTTTTATTCTTGCCACTGGAGGCCAAGGGCCAGTAACACCATCTGGCTCGAAGATAGCCATTAACATCTGGAAAGTGACCCCTACATTGCCCCACTGATGCATGATCAAAGACCTAAGTGACAATGGAAATGCAACTGGCCTTGGCTCACAGCGATGCAGGTGGATGCCCCGCTCATGCCTTGGATTGCTGACTAGCTGAACGGCAGAGCATGGTATGTGCCTATGCAACACTGTGTGTCTGACAGAGTGGCACTGTCTCCATTCCTCTTCACCTTTACAACTCAGAGTCCTGCCATCCTCAGAAGTTCTCTGATGACTCTGCAATAGTTGGATGTATCAGGAATGGTGAGGAGGCTGAGCACAGGGCTGTGATGGGAAACTGTCATATGGTGTGAGCAGAACCACCTGCAGCTTAACATGGCAAAGACTAAGGAGCTGGTTGTGGATCTGAAGAGGGCCAAGGCACCGGTGACCCCTGTTTCCATCCAGACGGTCAGTGTGGACATCGTGGAGGACCACAAGTACCCCACGTAGTGTAATTGTAGCTTTTTTACTATTTTAAGATTTTTAACTTAGTTGCTGGTTAATATGATCTGTTTGTCTTTTGTTGCGTATGTATCTATGTGTATTTACTAATGTGTGAATGTATGTATGGACTGTGAGCTGTGAGATACCTGAATTTCCCAATGGGATCAATAAAGTATCTTTCTATCTCTCTATCACTCTATCTATCTATCTATCTATCTATCTATCTCTGTATAATTGTCTAATAGTAGTGCAATACCCCAGTTTATATTTGGTATATATTGATATACTTCAACATATTCTCTTTTTCTTATCTTCTGTTTATGTTGTAATATTATTGTAGGATTAATGCACATTTCACAGTCTACTGCACATATTTTTATAAATCTTATTTCCTTCCTATCTCTTGTAATTTCACTTATGCCAATAGAGATTTTTCCCTCTAGAGTTTAAGCAGCTGCAACTAACCCAATTTCCCCTCAGGGAGTCCCCTTGGGGGTATTTCTGATTCTGATTCTGATTATGCTGCATTTGATATTTACAAAATTTTAAAAATTTGAAAGTGCACAGTCCAATTTATCTGCAACAAATACACTACAAAGTTAATCATGAAAAATGTATATATAGCGTCACATCTCCAACTTTCTCTTCAAAAATTTCAAAATGGGTGAACCACTTTTAAGCATTAAAAGTAGCAGTGAGGGTAAATAATGAAATATACCACTAGAGATTAGGTGATGAAGACTGTACAGTGTAGAACTGATTTAATCATACAGAAATAATTCATATGACAATGACATATTACCTGAAAGATATGGTGTCAGCATGACTTAAATTCACTCTTTTTGTCTATTTTACAAAGGCAACATCAGATGACAATCAAGGGTTTGGCCAATTTATCACTTTGCCAATATATCAGGCTAATATTGGCCTTTCAATAGTATTTCATTACCATAGGTTGTAATGAGTTTCCCTACGGATACTCTAAATGTGGTTTCAGAGGCTCTCCTGCCCCACAAAGATTTAAATCCTGGTGGAAACACTCAATCTTTGTAAGTTTTTGTAAGTTGTCAGCATGAAATTGGTCAAATTTAACTAAACAGCAAAAAATCTCACCACAAAATAATGATAATCAGCATCTTTGATCCAAATATATAAAGTGTCAGCCTTTAGAAACCGTTATCAATCAGATCCTAATCCATACATGGACGTGCACACATGCAAGAACAGACAACATGTATGAACACACATCAAAGACTGTAGTCCTCTGTAACCCTGTGATGGCCACATGTTATTTTTAGAGCAGCGAGGGATAATAATGAGCATGTAAATGTTTGGTTTCCTTCCAGCACACCGCAGAGAGTGAGTGAGACCCCTTTTTCCCCCGCACAGATTTCTCTGGTTAAATCGTCCCAATTAGCCAGCACACCCAGACGCTCTCTCTCGGGAACATGCACTCTGCAGGAGGGCAAGATTAAATAAATTACCCTCAAACTGTTTCAACCAAAAAAAAAAAAAAAAAAAAAAAAAAAAAAAAAAAAAAAAATCTTCTTTTGAAAGCTGTTGATGTGAAAATTTAATGGATTTTCAAAAGGACAAAGATATTTAACGATAGTTTTTTCACCTATCTCTGTATCTATCTGCTGTTGCTATCTTTGAGAGCAACAATTTTATTGCCAACCTTATACTTTGTATGTATATAAGTGTCTCCTTGCCTGAGTTTCATCAGACCTGCAATAATAACCCTAAAAGGCGTAAAGTGCTTATTTTTATATATGTATGCATGTATGTATTCATGAATGTGTGTATATATGTATATTTATTTATTTACATTCTGCTTTAAGTCAAGTTTCTGACGATATAAGAGCGTCTAGCTTTAGGTTTTACTTTTAAATTCATTTCATGAAACCTGAACAGATTTACTTGATTTCTTTCTGAAACATGGGAGAAAAGGTGATGTGCAAATTAGCAAAAAATGACCGTCACATTAGTTAAAAGATTGCACATACAACGGTAAACCTGAATAAAAAAGAAAATAAACGAAAAACAAATGAAAATGTACACAAAAACATTTTAATGACATCAGGTTAGTGATGCTTGATTAACGTCAAAATTCTTGTGTTTAAATGCTTCTTATTTAACCCTTTGAAACCTAAGCAAATTCATTCGATGTGATTACCAAAAAATTACTAAGAAATTTGCTAAAAACAAACAAAACAAAATAAAGCATGAATTAAAACAGAAGTATTTGCAGTTATTATAAATACATATTAAAATGGAATTACAAGAAAACTGTAAGACAATTACCAAAAGTACTCCTTCCAAATAATAAAAAAAAAGGAAAAAAATAAGGTGAATCTTTGTTGAGATGGTGAAATTTAGGAAAGGACATATAATGTATCATTGTTTTTGAAATGGTGACAGGTTTATACAGATGTTGGCATACAGAAGCCTTACAACTTTAGTAAAACGTTAAAATTTGAAATTAAATTATGAGGAAAATTACCATAAAATTACCACAAAATCCACAAACACACACACAAAAAAATAAATAGATTAAAAAAAAAAAAAAAAAAATTAACCAAATTTTGTTGAGGGGTGAAATCAAACTGCACAAGCTCCTGTATCTCCAACACATGTATCATATAATTTCCTCTTTTAGGTCCATGTCTGTGGATAGTATTTATGTCACTTTCTCCTTTCATATCATTCTCATGCTCTTCATACTGTGTGAAAAAGTCAATAAAACCTTGGGTCATCAGCTTAGGAAGTGATTTAAGGCAATGACTCTCTGGACCACTGTATTAATGTCATGGCCTGTGTGAATATTTCCATGACAACTGTGATCTATCATGAAATATTGTCACTGTAGAATGGGCTCATGGTCGATACTAAGACATAGCTGAAACTACTTCTTTCATGATTGATTCTTTGTGGAGCTGTTTGCCTTTCCCCACACAGCCTGGAATAAAGATTTTGCTTATTTCAGGCATGAACCAAACCTGAATGAGTCTGGTACTTAGCATTATGGTGTCAGGAAGCTCAACTCTTTGTTTGTTTTTATTCGGGTTCTGTTTTCATATCTCATCACTAACTCTCCTATTAAAAAGAAAAAACCTGAAATATCACATTGACATAAGTATTCAGACCCTTTATTCAGTACTTAGTTGAAGCACCTTTGGCAGCAATTACAGCCTCGAGTCTTTTTGGGTATGACGCAACAAGCTTTGCACACCTGGATTGGGGGATTTCCTGACATTTTTCTTTGCAAATCCTCTCAAGCTCGGTCAGATTGGATGGGTACCATCACTGGACAGCCATTTTCAGGTCTCTCCAGAGATGTTGGATGGGGTTCAAGTCAGGGCTCTGGCTGGGCCACTCTAGGACATTCACAGACTTGTCCCTAAGCCACTACTGTGTTGTCTTGGCTGTGTGCTTGGGGTCATTGTCATGTTAGAAGGTGAACCTTCAGCCCAGTCTGAGGTCCTCAGCGCTGTGGAACAGGTTTTCATTGAGGATATCTCTGTACTTTGCTCCATTCTGCTTTCCCTCAACCCTGACCAGTCTCCCAGTCCCTGCTGCTGAAAAACAGCCCCACAGCCTGATGCTGCCACCACCATGCTTCACTGTTGAGATGGTATTGGTCAGGTGATGAGCGGTGCCTGGTTTCCTCCAGACATAACATTTGGCATTGAGGCCAACAGCTCAGTCTTGGTTTCATTAGACCAAAGAATCTTGTTTTTCACAGTCTGAGAGTCCTCCAGGTTCTTTTTTTTTTTTTTTTTTTTTTTTTTTTTGCAAACTCCAAGTGTGTTCCCAGTTACGCAGGCTCGATTATTGTAACGCACTTTTCACTTGTTTAAACCAAGCATCTGTAAACCGTCTCCAACTGGTCCAAAATGCAGCTGCCAGACTACTCACCAGGTCAAAGAAATCATGTCATATTACACCAATACTTGCCGCCCTACACTGGTTACCGGTTCACTTCAGAATCCAATACAAGGTACTACTGTTTACTTTTAAAGCTATCCACGGCTCTGCTCCCAGCTACATCTGTGACCTCATCCACCATCACACCCCCAGTCGCTCTCTGCGGTCAGCTGACCAGGGGCTCCTGGTAGTGCCCCGCACCAAATTAAAAACTAAAGGTGATCGGGCCTTTGCAGCAATGGCACCACGCCTCTGGAACTCGCTTCCTCAGGCTCTGAGAGCTGCCCAGACGGTGGATAGCTTTAGAAAGCAGCTTAAAACACATATTTTCCGGCTAGCCTTCTTAACATAGGCCTGAGGTTACGCCTTCTCCGGGTTCTTTTATTTCATTTGTACAGTGTATGGTCTGCTTCGTTTGCTGGTGAGATAATGCACTTGCACTTTATGTTGCACTGCCTCTTATGCATAGCTATGGCATTATTGTTGATGATGTTTTTGTTGTTGGTGATGTCTATGTAATAATGATGCGACGGTCAACTGACTGTTTTTTGTTTTATCTGTTTTTTACTGTACAGCACTCTGTGTATTCGTACTGCGAAGGGTGCTATATAAATAAAATTTTACTTACTTACTTACTTACTTACAAGTGGCTTTCATTTGCTACTATTTTTAACAAACTTGACCTGTGCAATGATTACCATTTGGTGAAAATCATAGAGGGGGATGAGTAGAGGACTGCTTTTAAGGCGAGACACTACAGGTGAATAGGGTAAAAAAATTAAATAATAGATATCACCATGAAACTTGCTCAGTTGATTACTTATATTAAGATGAGAAAAAAATGTATTGCAAGTTCTTAAAATTTTAAAGTTTAAATATGCAAATGAGGCGTTATCTCATTAAATATGCGCCAATTTGCATAATTTTTAAAAAACGAAATCAGATCGTGTGCTAAAGCCAAGCTCAAAATTCTTTTTTCATTTTGTTGACATATTAGATGGGAAAAAAATTACAGAGGGATTTATGGATATCTACTTCTGTTATCCTGTAAATCATAATATACTGTAAATATCCTTAAAAAGTCGATTTTCGCCATGTTTTTTGGTATAAAATGTTCTATAAATCAGGCTAGGAATAATATATTTACAAATCCCTCTGTAAAAGTCTTCATAATATAGCTAGGTGCAACACTGGGAAGTTTGGTGTATATAGGTGCAACTGAAATTGAGATTTCGTTCTTGGAGTACGAGAGAAAACTCATTTTGAGAAAAAAGCCGTTAAAGATTTATATTGTAAGAATCAACACATTTCTTATGGAAATCATTCATTACAAGCAAAATAACTATTCAGGGTCTTGGTAATAACAATATACAACATCCCAAGTACTTTAAAATTGATAATTCAACAACACAACAGGCATAAAAGGCCTTCAACTGTAGAGAACATAGAACATATATACAAACAAACTTGCCACCAGAACTGCAAATGTTCATCCCTAACACAAGACAAAGTTCATCCATGTCTCCAGCCTAGCTGTCCATGCCTGCACCATAAGTGGGTCCCTCACCCATCTCCTGCTGATGCCTTTTCAGCTTTTTAGCTATGCTTTTTGTCTTTCTGAGATGTTTTGCAGAAACGGACCGGATGGTGTCGGCTTTACAAACCCTCAACATGTCTACGTCCCTCATGTTGGTGATTGTTATGATGTTGCTTTCCAGCCATAATTTATCCATCACCGCTAGCATGGCAGAGGCCCCCTCATTGAATGTTGAAATTGCCATACTGGCTGCTGCCTCAACTCTGCTCTTGCCAACAAACACTGTTTTGGGACAGCGAGCCCATATCATCGAGTTGAGGCACTCATTGGCATTTTGAGTGCCACCATGCTGCATGCGCTGCAGCAGGCTGTCACTTGACATGCGGTGATAGACAGGGAGAAGCTTCTGGCCCACCTCCTTGGCTAAAAAATTTCCGGCATGGAGCCTGTGGCTCTCTGGTGTTTCTCCATTTTCCTCTGCTCTCCTGTACCAACACCAGGACGGGTTGCACCGGTTGTGTAAGGGTACCTCATCAGTGGACATGCTGTGGAGGAGACCAGCCCATATTTCGTTCTTCATTTTATCTACAGAACCCTGATTGTTTAAAATTGCCCCCCTATAATAGTTCTGTAAAGTCTTGCATTTGTTTGCCGTCAATTTTCCAGGACCCTTTCCCCCTAGTTTGCGCTCTGCACTTAGTTTTCGAAGCGCTGTGCCCATGCGCTTATGGGCATGGTTGATACATTCCAATTTGACAACCTCATGCCCAGGGTATGGATTGAGGGACAACACCTCCCTAAAAGCCGCACTGTCCCCATCCGACAGCATCTCTGTATAGCGGAGCTGGTGGCGACTCACTGATCTGGCCCACATCCTTTTCGCTGCCTCCTGCTCCATCGCCTTACTTGACCCCTTAAAATTTTGAGCACAGTCATGTTTTTCCCTCCAGCTCTGAGTCTCCTGCTCTGTGACTTTTCCCTCCTTTCTGGCAGCTTCTCTGAGGGCACACCCATGGCAGTAAGTTGATAGGATTTCAAAGTCTATCACTAGTCCAGTGAAGAGATCAATACACACACCGATGCCATAGTAAGAGGTGAAGCCTCTTTTCTGCCAGGTGCCATCAAAAGACACACTGATATTAATCACTGCATCTGGATCCTGCCTTAGCAACTCTGCCACATCAGCATCAACATCTGCATAGGCCTGCCTGACCTGCTCCCTGGTCCTGTGCAGTGACTCCAAGCCTCTCTCAATTTCTGCCGCTGAAATGAGATGTATTTTTTTTATTTTAACTGTTCATTTGGTTTGGTTTTATTGATACAATACACATTTCTTTCACTTGGGGCAAAAAACTTCAAATTTGTTTTTATGTTCCTCTAGTTATTTCAATTGTGTGAAATAAATAAATAAATATATGAATATATTATATATTGTTATTCATTTATTATGTGCAAAAGAAATCATTTCAACATTACTCTTCTAAATAATGGAAATAATGTCAGTTACTACCTTGATTATATACTTTTACTATTATTGTCACTGTTCTTTATACTTATTATTTATTGTTCAAATTCTTTCTTTTATTGTTACTCCTCTATTCACTGTCCTGCAGCTGTAATGATGCAAATTTCCCCATTGTGGGACAAATAAAGGAATATCTCATCTTATCTTAGGTACGCTGAAAGTAATAATTACTAAACTAAACTAATAGAATAGCCAACAGCTTTTCCTAAAATGGACAGATCCATAACTCTGTGTGAGAGAGAGCAACTCTATCTCCCTCTTTGTGTGTAGCTACTATTTACTATTACACACACTAGGTCTGCCCAGTGTACACATTTTGTCATAAAGTAATCATATTAGATTTGAAGATTTATTTTCTTTCTTTATTTTTGCCACTGAATCGAAATCTGCACTGTACAAGCAAAACTGACCAACATAATGCATGATGGCACTTTATTCTGTTCTTATAAATGCATATTTATTCCATCCATACACAACAGATAATGTTACAGTAATGTCATAATATTAGAAGGCGGGGCTAATTCTGTCTCCCTGTCTCCATACCTGTCACTCTCTTGTCGTGCCTCTGATAGGTTTTAAGGTGAAGGGCAGGGATCCCCAACACCTTACTTATTTTTTTTAGGGCAGCATACCCCAGACCCAACTCGTGGGCCAAGAGGACCATCCTCACATTGACGTCAAACGCCACATCACTACGGGATTCATCTTGAAGTCGCGGCGACGTGTAAACACTCCTCCTGTACTTGTCTGTGTGACACAGACGGCACTCCAGCAACAGGCTGCTGCAAAACCCCTGATTTTTCTCATCTATAATTATTGTCAGCCCTGACCCAGCACAATTTGGACAAACTAAATCATTTATTAGCTCGTTCAGTCGGGCGACATGGACAAGCAGCCACTGCTGTGTGGCATGCGTGTCGGTATTCACAAGATCCAACTCCCCCCGGTTTCCCATCGACAGCTTACGTGAAGAAGCGCTTCCCGAATATTTTTCACGGGGTAATTCATCTGCTTTCTTCCTTTGCATTCCCTGGCTTTTAACAGTTGTTGTCTCCTCTTTACTGATTTTCCCGACATTGCGTTCATTCATTGAAAACAAATCCCGCGAAAAGGATATGTCAAATACACCGCGCGAAGCGTCTGAACGAATCATGATACCAGAAACCAACACAGACCAATGAGATTACGCTCCTAGCTTTAAATGCCCCTTTGGATGTTCATGATTGGCTGCTGGTAGAAAGGAAATGCCCTTGTTTGGATAACATAGTGTTGTGTGCATTGTGTGGGAGACGGAGAGCGGAGACTCCGCTTCGGTGAGAGAGCAGCTGACTGGAACTCTGCCCGGCGCGGAGTAAATCTAATGCCGCTAGCAGGCAAAACGTGATGAAATAAACACATAAATTTATAATTTGGACATTTTCTTTATGGTAGTTTGAAAGATTACATGTTCATGGAGTGAAAGAGCCCAAAATCTCAAAATTGACCACTGCATGAAAAATCGATGATTTTACCTGCCGTGTCTCGCCTTAATATTCCCAGTGGACACTGTGAGTATTTAGTTATACCTTTTGATTTCACTAATGCCCCTGCAGTCTTTCAGGCGTTGGTTAATGATGTTCAGGGGACAGGAGCCTGTGGTGCATGTATGCTAAGTCCTCCAAAGGCTCTTGGAAAACCAGCTGTTTGTGAGGGCCAAAATGTGCAAAGTCAACATCTCCAAGGTATCCTTCTTGGGCTTTGTTATCAACACTGGTAAAATCCAGATGGATAAAGACAACACCAAGGTGGTTATGGACTGGCCCACTCCTTCCACACGCAAGGGACTTCAACTCTTTCTGGTCTTCACCAACTTCTACAGATGATTTACCTGAAACTACAGTTCAGTGGCAGCTCCCCTCACCACTATCACCTCCCAGAATGTGCTCTTCCAGTGGTCCTCCACAGCTGAAGAGGCTTTTGGTGAAAATCACATTTCACCTCTGCTCCCATTCTCATATTCCCAGATTCTGCTCATCAGTTTGTTGTGAAGGTGGATTCTTGGGACACTGGTGTGGGGCAGTCCTTTCACAGTGGTTAGCTGATGATCAGACAGTTCATCCATGTGCCTATTTCTCCCGGAGGCTGTCCCCAGGAGAGAGCAAGTTCTAGTTCAAGTACTCTCAGGAGAGAGTAGTTAATCCAGCCAAGTGGCTAAACTCTCAGCAAGCCAGGTGGGCCCTCTTCTTTAACCATTTTGATGTCTCCCTCTCATACAGACCAGGTTCAAAGAACTTCAAGCGCGATGCCCTGTCCAGGCAGTAACAGCAAGAAGGCTCTCTATCTCACCCTGAAAGTACCTCACCAATTCTCCCACCTGCATGTGTCATCAGTGCAGTAAACTGGGAGGTGGAGGCTAAGGTAAAGTACCCCCATGCTGAACACCCTGCTTCTAGTGCTGCTAGTACTGCTTGTTTGTGCCTGTCAGTCTCCGTTCTCAGGTTCTCCAGTGGGGGCCTTCTCCTCGCCTGGCCTGTCACCCTGCGGTGAGACGAACCTTAGCCCTGCTACGACAACACTTCTGGTGGTCATTGACGGAGAGAGACACCAAGGAATTTGTCACTGCTTGCCAGATCTGCTCTCAAAACAAGAATTCTTACCAAGGTCCCTCAGCCTTTCTTCAGTCCTCTGCCAGTTCCTCATCGTCCCTGGTCTCACATCTCACTGGATTTTATCATCGGCCCACCACCCTCTGACAGTAACACAGTTATTCTCACTGTCATTGATCAGTTTTCTCAAGCTGCACTACCAGTTCCATCACCCAAACTACCCACTGCCAAAGAAACTGCTTAAGTTTTGTTGCAGCATGTGTTCCAGGTACATGGTCTCCCCAGTGATGTGGTCTCAGATTTGGGGTCACAATTTACTTCTCGTTTTTGGTTTTAATTTTGCCGGCTTCTGGGGGCCACAGTGGGTTTGAGATCTGGTTTCCACCCCCAACCCAATGGTCAAGTAGAACATATGAATCAGAGATGGAGACAGCACTGTGCTGCTTTGCCTTGCGTAACCCCTCTTCCTTATCCAAACAGCTACTATGGGTGGAGCATGTCCTTCTATTGCTCCCTAGGGGTATCAACCACCATGAGGCTTATGTCCCCTCAGTTCAGGTGTTTGTCCAGCAGCAGTGTCAGCACACTTGGATGCAGGCACGTTCCACACTCCTCCACCCCTCCAACCATTACCAACAGTTGGCCAACAGACATTGTGCTCCTGTACCCTGTTACACTCTGGGACAACACATCTGGCTGTCCACACAGGACCCTCCCCTCAGAGTTGAGTTCAGGAAGTTGGCTCCCCATTTTGTAGGTCCATTTCCTGTCTCTAAGGTCATCAGTCCTTCTTCCCGTCTTCATCTGCCCCTTTCCATGAAGATTCACCACACACTTCATGAGAGATTTGTTTTCTCTCTGGCTATTGCTCTGGTTTTCACTCTTCCTGAACTGTTCATTAAAAATAATTCATTTCAGTTCAGTTTGCGTATTTGGGAATTACCATGGAGCCAACCTCTTTTGTTTTATTAACTTCTTTTTTAGAGAGGCAACAGAATAAAGAGTCATATGCAGTGAGCCTGCAGCATCATCCACAAAGTGATCAATTTGGGAGGGAATAATTTTAGCGTAGGAGTCCTTGGTTGTATCAAGAGAAGGCGTAGAATTAAATGCTGATGGAATCACCTCTTTAAATTTGGTTATAGCACTGTCAGATAGGTAACTAGTGAAGACATTTTTGTCTAGGAGCGAATAGCCCTGAAGTAGAAATTTGAAGGTTATTAAATAATGGTCTGATACAAGCAGATTATGTGGAAAGACTATAAGATGATCAATTTCAATGCCATATATCAAAATGAGGTTTAGGGTGTAGTTAAAGCAGTGAGTGGGTTTATTTACACTCAGAGAGAAGCCAATTGAGTCAAATAATGACATAAAAACAGTGCTAATGCTATCATTATCTTTGTGTACATGAATATTAAAATCACCAGCTATAATTACTTCAGCTGTACTAAGGAATAGGCTTGATAAAAACTCTGAGAATTTGGACAGAAATTCAGTATGGGCGAGGGGAGCGGTACACTATAAGAAATAGAATGGGCGGTAATGCTTTCCAATTTGGGTGTGAGAGACTA
The DNA here is from genome assembly GCF_902150065.1 of Myripristis murdjan. Classification (NCBI taxonomy): domain Eukaryota; kingdom Metazoa; phylum Chordata; class Actinopteri; order Holocentriformes; family Holocentridae; genus Myripristis; species Myripristis murdjan. The sequence continues at coordinate 27,343,707 of NC_043999.1, read as the reverse complement.
AGAACAATGCTTTTGAATGAGTTATGTTTACATTTGGGCCTGGGGTTCATTAATAGGCTAGAGTCAAAGATTGCTGCAACTCCACCACACCTCCTTGGCCAGTGTCTCGAGGGATGACTTGAAGGGGTGGATTCATTTAGGCTAACATATTCTTCATGACACAGCCAGGTTTCACTAAGACAAAATAAATCAATTTGATACTCCAAAATTAATTTATTCAGTAATACAGCTATAGATGAAAAAGATTAATGTTTAAACCCACATTTAAGGCTCCTATGTCGTTTTGTTGCTGCAGTGGTAGTATTAATTTTAATTAGGTTTTTGTGTATAACTCGTCTTAAGTTAACTTTTGACTGAATTGATAAAAATGGCCGGGGGGCAGACACAGTCTCTATGGGGTGATGGGTGGGTGACTGCTCTAGTGCAGAGGAGCATGTAGGACTGCACCTCTACTTTCTGGTCTCAAATCTGAGTTTTCATGGATTTGAGTGACTAATAAACTCAATTTCTAGAAATGAAAGCTGCTCCTTCCAACGTGGATGGATGGATGCCATCTCTCCTAACGAGACCAGGTCTTCCCCAGAAAGAATGCCAAATATCTACAAAGCCCACGTTGTTTCTGGACACCACCTTGACAGCCAGCGGTTGAATGATGACATGCGGCTAAACATGTCACCATTGGTTAAATTAGGCATTGGCCTAGAGAAAACTATGGAGTCCAATATTGTTTTTGCAAAAGTGCACACTGACTCCACATTAATTTTAGTAACTTCCAACTGGTGTAATTGGGAGTCATTCTTGCTGACATGAATAATGATTTTACTATATCTACACTTTCCCTTGGCCAGCAGTTTGAAATAGTATTCCACCTCACCTACTCTGGCCCCAGGAATGAATTTGACTATGGTCGCCAGAGTCGCTAATTTCATGTTTTGTAAAATAGAGCTGCCAATGATCAGAGTTGGTTTCTCAGTGGTTGTGTTGCTGAGTGGGGAGAATCTGTCAGAAAAATGAACGAGCCGGTGGTGAACCGTGGTGGGCTTCTGCTTCTGCTCAGGGCTATAGACCCGTTTACGGCCTACGTCATCGAAAAGCTGTGCATGCAGTTTGGTAACGGAAGTACTATTTTATGAAATAATACCGTCAACAGCATCAAAATGTTGGGTTGTTGTGTGTACGGTTGTCAAAATCGGTATTCTAAAGGGGGACTCGAGTTCTAAAGTTCATGTATCAAACCTAAGCGCAATCAGGTTTTACGTGAAAATAAAAAATACTGGCTTCTGAAATTATGGCCAAATTGCCACTATGTAAAGATTATGAAAAAGTTAGCTTCAAATCCTGATTATGACTAAGCTACAGGAGCAATGCTCCTAAGATTATGGTGAGGAAAGTTATGAGTGAAATCTGAAATTACAGTAAAACAGTTGCAGAATTCATGTTTGCATAAAAATCGAACTCTGAACTATGCAAGCCAACAACACAAAATAATAGGGGAGAGTGGGGTAATTTATGCCAAGGGGCAAGTAGTGCCACCCCTGTTATCTATAAAACCATAGAAGAAGTTGGTCATGTGACCACATATTTTTGAAGAGGCATCCATTTCACTCATCCTGCAAAGAAGGGAGACACATGGCTTGAGAGGTAAGCACATTTAAGTTCAAAAAACATTTTTTTGCCCTCCAAAGTAAAATTTCTATGATCAAGGTTTTTTGATTGCTGTGTTTGAACAATTATAGAAAACTTTGAAAACAGTTCACACAGGTTTTAGTACTTTAGTAAGCTACACCATGAGTCTATACAGTTAGCATGATGTTAGCTCAAAACAGCTGGGGGATGCATTTTTTTTTTCAAAATGGTGGGCTTGGGGTAATTTGTGCCAAAGGGCCTGGGGTAAATTGTGCCAGTGGCACAACTTGTGATTATATACTATATATTACTTTATTGTATTTTATTGTTATTGTACATTGTCTTCTTACCTTTGATCACTAAAACTATTCAGATTCAGATGAAGAATGATTTGCAGGTGCTCATTTTGGAACTTTTATTTTGTTCTGGGTATGTGTTCATGTGGCGCTAGGCCTTGTTATAGAAAAGTGGCCTGTGATCTTGTTAAAATAATAAATAAATGTTAAATAAATAATTTTGTATTGAATTTGCTTTGCTTTTATATAGCATTATCATTTGTGAGATTAAAATGATCTGTTTTACTTCAATTATCAATGGCACAATTTACTCCAGTGTATTCTCTCTAATGGCACAATTTACCCCGCACCAGGGGCAAGTTGTGCCACAGAAACACTTTTTTTTGAAAGCTGTATTTCTCAAACAGTTTATATAAGATCCAAAGTCATTGTTCCCAGGGATGCACAACATCCTAAACTATATGTGCATATTTTAGTTGGAGGCATTATTGTAATCCCCTCGCTTTAAAGGCACTTTAAGTAAAAATTGGCACTACTTACCCCACTCTCCCCTACTGCCTGCCTTACAGGTGCAATTCGCAGTTAGGATGTAGGCTAGTTTTCTGCTTTGTGTATTATCAGCCAAGCCTAAAAAACAAAAGTCAAAGTCAAAGTCACCTGCACTCAAGACAACAAACAGCAGCGCTGGATAATGGAGGCAGTGGAGATCAGAAAACGAGTGCAAACAACAATGAACCGGGACGAGGGGGCCTACATGCTTTCCACAACCTGGGACAGCGTACTCAAGCAGCAGAGTGACGGCGAGAGGCGTGGCCGGCCTGTCAAACTTGACAGGTAGGCTACGCCTCTGCGAGCAACATCAGCTGATAAAGACACGTCACACACCACCTAGTGACACCTCTGATGAAGGCGGAAGCATACCGCCGAAACATGTAAGGTAAGAATAAACCTGCTTCGTGTCTGATACAGATGAAACTTTATGATCGATAGATACAGATACAGATACAGATAGTGGTGTACTCACTCATCCCTAGTATTCACTTTCTCGCAACCTGCCTTATCTACATCTACTATGGTGACTGCCTGCATTTCCCACAACGCCTCTGTCATCCACCAGAGAAGGGGCATGAACTTGTTGTTTTCAAAGGTGGGCCACCAGACTTTTAGTATAGGCTAAATAAAGCTTGCTTGCCATATATTTTGCAAATATTGGGGTATGTATATGGTTGCAGCCACATCCCTTACTGAAAAATATCTTGTGGCTGCAGTGCATTCTGATCTATTGAGGCTTCTGACAGAAGAAAAATAGTCTCTCTGCCTCCATGATGGATTTCTTCCTGTTTGATTGTCGAATGCAGGTGTAAAATTGCAGCTCTAAAAGAAGTCCTTGCTCTTTGATTTTGAGGGACTGACAGCAAATCTGACATTTGACATTCTCAATTGCTGAAACATTTTCTGTCACTGCTTCTATGTACCTTGATTATAGGAAGGTTACAGTTTGGGTTTGTTACTGACTCAATGGCTAGGAGTGAATAATTAAACAGCCATTTGCTTCTTCTTGCTCCTTTTGAAGCATGTATGCATTTTTTTTTTTTTATTTGAACTAGAAACGTTTTATGATAATGTTGTCTGTTGTTTTTAGTATAGCTTTTACTGTTTGTTTGGTTTTTTTTTCCATCTTTCTTCTCTGTGCTGTACATGCCTCAAACGTACTTCATATCATCAAACACTTTTGGGCGCCCTGGTGGCTCAATCAGTGAAGTGTGTGGCCCACAGTGTTAGAGCGATTCACTAATCATGTTACACTTACAAATCAAACAATTGTGGCATTACTTCCGTTACGTTATTCCATTATCTGCATAATGGACAAATGTCATCACCTCACATCACCCCAGGGTTCATATGGGAGAGAGAACAAAATGGCAGAGCAGTCCACAACTTTTGAGGGGTGGAGATATGCACATTATTTTGAATTTGTTGCACAGAAGGAGAAGAGTGTAACAGTAAAGTGCAAACTGTGGTCAGGCCAGAAACAACTCTCCACTGCTGTGAACACAACATCAAATGGGCTGCTTCTCACCAGCTTTGCTGTCGGCTTTGTGCTATTACTTTGTTAAAGAGCAAAAAATAAATATCTTGTGTATGTCCTTCATATTAGGATGGAGATTTGTGCTGATATGTGGGCAGATGTAAAGTTTAACGTTATATTTTTAACTAGCAGCTATGTGAAAATGCATCTCAGGTGATGTTGTGGAGTAACACATAAGTAATGTAACAAGTAGTGTAATAAATTACTTTCCACAGGGACTAACTTGGTAAAGTCATGCATTATTTTAAAAAGTAATGTGTAATTTGTAATACATTACTTTTTTGAGTAACAACCTCAACACTGTACAATTTTGTGACCACTTCAGGGTGTCGAGAGCAAAAATTAATTTGGAAACACATAACACCACTCCTCCACCTGGATGATCGCTTGTAGGCACCAAAAGTAAAGAAAAAACTTTCGTTTTGTGCAAATGAGGGACACGTTTTAATTTTGCAAGGCTCCTGTTGGATTACTTTTTCTCTGAGCTTCAGTTTGAAAATGTGGTGAGGCTGCAGGCTTCAGGCCACAAGGTAAGCTGCTTTAAACTTTGAACTTTTGTTCCTCTGCAGGTGAAGTGCTGACTGTAGAACACTCACATGAGTCTGAATTTGGATATGTTTATCTGTGGAATCTGCAGTTTCAGAGAAGCTTTGAATGAAATTGAAGTGATGACGAGGTGAAGAGGAGGAGCTTATTGCAGGGCCAAAAAGCAGAAAGCTAAAACCAGGAACTAACAACAAGTTGGATATAAACTGTAAGGTGGAAAGCCCAATAATGATTACTCTAACATTGCAAGGGGTGATTTTACTGAAAAAAATGCCGATAATATTGCTTGATGTAGCTTGAAGGCTAACTCCCTGCTGTGTTGGCCCACGCCCACAGCTGCCAGTAGGACGCTGATTGGTTTGAACCACTGTGGAACAGCCACAAGTGCATCCTTTAAAAACTGTGTCAAGTCCCGCCTCTTAAAATTCCCAGATATAGCGTATGGTAGAACCCTTGAAATTGTCTTCCGTGTAAGATTAAAAACTATGCCGGAATGTATCCTTAAATTATTTATCTTGTATTTATAATGTAGGTAAGGCTAGGATGAATATTAAAAGCAGAAGTGTTTCTATTCTGGGAGTTAAACTGTGGAATAACCTTAGCGATGACCTGAAACTATGTAGCTCCTTACAGATATTTAAATGTAACTTAAAACGCAAGTCACTGCTTAAATATTCTGTGTAGAGTTGGGACTCTTCCCAAATTCTGTGTAAATGCCTTTGTACCTTTCCTCTGTTTATTCCTTGTTTTGTTTTTTTGTTTTTTTTGTTTTTTTCTCTTTGCCATTATGTGTGTATTTAGTCTGGTCTCATAGGATAAAGGATAGGCTTCCGCCTATTCCTATTACGGCCTTTCATTTGTTATTAAGTATACAAGTATATTTATCTTATGGGATAGTCAAATTTCATTTAATGTGCTAGTATGCATTCTGTATTTCTGTTGCTACTTTTAGCCGAAATAAACTTCAAACTTCAAACTTCAAAAGTCTGGCAAGATGAATTCTTGTGATTGTGATCTTACAAATCCAGCTGCCCCAGAAAGTAAGTGCGTTGCTGCATGTCATCACCTCTCACTTTCCTGCAGCTCTCTGTACACCTGTCAAACAAAGCAGAAATACCCCAAACACATTCTTACAAAAATCATCCAACATTATCTTCTACATACTGCATAGTTTTAAGGTGTGACTCTGATGACCATCTTCAGTCCTCTATATTTTCTTTAATTTTTTCCCATGAATTCAAATATTGGGAGCCGTTTACGAGAGATTTATCAGTGTAACAGCTCTTTTTTCTTCATCTTCTTTTCTAGCCTCTCTATGTCTCTCTCCCTCCATCTGGCTCACTATGAAAGCCTTAACATGTATCCCTGTCACTGATGTAGCTGTGTGCATCAGGATGTTTCTTGGACCAACAGCTGCTAAGCTCAAATCAACAGGTTCCCACTTGGCAGATTCATTGTTCACTCATTGATTATTTAATGGAGATGTTTTAACAGAGATGAGATGCTGTGATTTACAGTTAGTGCAAATGCTGTTGCCATAGCATAATCAATTTCTGAGCATACAAACTGACAGGAACACTGTCTGTGCTTCAGATTGCATTATTTGAAGTGATTCAGAGCACACAGAGAACTTAGAAATGTGCTAATACTGCGGTGACTCATTAGTCCGTGAGACCATACTTAAGCTTACACATTCTCTGCTTACACAGGCTTGCAAAATGCCAAATGAGTCTACAATATTCATTTTAGAACAAAACACAGTACTCATTAGAGAAGAAAATATGTTGATTCTTCCTACGGATTTAGAGGCCATTTCCTGAGCAACAGGAAATTGAAAATCAAGTCACAACATGCTAAGTAACCTTTAAAACGACAGACTTTCCCTTTGATCAATCTCTTTCTCTAATATTCCCTGAGCAACTTCATTAGCACAATGTATTCTTCATTTAATTTCTCACAAAAGCCCTGGGAGAATACAAGACCCCTCTGAGCTATAATAAAGGCACCCGAGCATGTGCCTGAAATAAATTTATTAACCAGCGCCAATTAGGCCAACATTTTGTTTTGGATTGCGTTGCCGTGGAGACCTTGTTAAGGCATCGCCAAGCGAGCGCAGAGACAGCAGACCTTTAGTATGTCGCAGACAGCAAGAACAGCTCCAAGAGTGATGTGCATGAGTCTTAGACTGATATATTACCATGGCCTTTCTTAAAAAATTATTGTAGAATGTATCAGTGCTACCTTGGCTGCCTGGAAACTCCTCACATGAACTGATTGTAAAAGGGCATTTTGACAAACATATTAATGCATTTCGTCCTATGCGTTAATGTGTTTTACAGCTATTGTTATTATTAGTTGTTGTAATAGTACTATTAGTACTGCTGCTGCTGTTGTGCCCTGTTTTTCAGTGGAGAAAATGAGAATACCATGGTTTAAATGTTGTTTCAGGCTTTACCACTCTAAGTAAAAGAATATAATTCTGAGAGAAGTACCCAGTGCTTGTAATATCTTGTAATTGTTTGACTTGATAATGATCAAATATAAAGCTATTAAATATGGTACCAATATCAGTGTAATGGTCACCATTACTTCAAATTATGTCTGTATCTGCCTTCCAGGAACTTGTATCAGTTGAATCAGATATGTCATATTTCCTGATCAGGAATTTCTGCGATTGCCAAAGGGGAAATTGTAACAGAGATGATTGGAGAATATCCTATGAATATAACTCTAGAGATATAGTTCTGTCAGTGTTGTCCACTTCTGATCTGATGTAGTTTGACTGATTTGACATTTATGATCAAATTGACTAATCACTAAACTTATTGTCTACTGCTCTACGGTTGAATTTAACTGGTGCATTTACACCCTAACCAAACCCTGGTGTGCACCAAAAAATTAGAACCAGAGTCTGCTTGAAACAGGTGGTCTCAGGTTGGTTGCAAGCAAACCAAACTCCAGAGCAGTTCATTTAAAGTGAGAAAGGTACCTGCACTAATGCTGCCAGCTGTGGGCTGAGAATGGAGTTTATAACCTGCTGCACCTGGTTGGCCTGTTCTGAATAATGACCAATGCTGTTTTATCTCCAGCCTTCTGCATTGCTACCAGGAGCCGATGGCAGCATGTTTAACCGGTATCACCACCATTCAGTCCCATCACTCTCCTTCTGTTGTGGTCACACTTGTCTTTTGTTTTCAATTAATTTTAATTCAAGCACATATAAGGGCAGGGGGAAAGTATTTGTATAAGTCTGCAGAGGAATTTTGTCTCCTCATTTCAAAGAAAAGCTCAACCTTGGTGAACTCTGACCTGCAAATTAGCATGCTTGACCAATAGAAGACTTCAATGTCATGGAAACCTCTGGGCTGAAACTCAAACATGGAGGAGGCTCTAATTTTATCAGTTTCAAACCATCAAGCTCTGTACAATACTGCGTGCATAATCGAGCAAATTTCGCCTTGATGAATCATCTGTAATGTGCTGGCCCCCTTAATCTTCCTTTGATGCAAGTTCAAGTTCAAAAGGAGGATAACATAAACTTTTAGGTGCATGGTTCATGATATTCTTATATTATAAAAATAACCTTTTCTCCTTACGTGCTTCCCTCCCTGACCAATAACAAGCAAGCACATGAATTTGGTTTACATGCCATGGTCCACTGTATTTGAGCCATGCAAAAGCTAACAGAACTAAATTTAAACTTTTTAGTTCAGACTGTGCAAACAGACTATTAGATGTGAAAATAACCTAATGCAACCTGAGCAGAAATTCATGTTTTGGTATTGTCACTTTCTTTTCAAAAGTGAATGTCTGTCTTCAACAACCCATAAGGGAATGCTAATGTGTATCAGTCCTGTGGCTGACCTGTTAAAGTTGACTAAAGTTGTGTCGTCAGCTGAAGATACTGATTCAGAAATGGCACAACATCAGTCTTGTAACTAATTGACGTGTGTACAAATGTAATCCAGCAAGCTGACATTTCCTTCCGTTTCATTTCAACATTGCCTTCTCATCCTTGTTAGCGCTTTGAAATCAGATCTTTGTTTGTCCCATGTTCCCTGACTCAAAAGCGTTAGCCTAACCTTGTAAAAGAATCACCCAAGCATAAACATGAAATACGTGCTACAAATGTGAAGTAGAAGTTTTAGTAAAAGAAATACCGGTGAGCACAATGGCTTTTGTTTGATTGTTTTTCAAGCATTTTCATCTGTTCTATGAGTTTCAGTGGAAGACAAAAAGCTTATCTTGAGCGCACCTTGCTGCTCCACCTCAATCAGCTCACCAGAGTCAGAGATTCAGACGCACAACAGACAGATAATAAACCACCAGGTATCCTCCCCACTGCAGCTTTGGATCCAATTAGAACAGTGGTGCTGCTAGATGGAGAGAAATATTAAAATGTGATAATATCAGCAATGTCTGCCTGTGTGGCTGGTGTTTTTTTTTTTCTTTTCTTTTTTCTTTCTTTCTTTTTTTTTTTTTTTTTTTACTGCTGGCCTCACTAGCACTTTTCCATGGAAAGGTACATATCCTGGCTCTAAGACACAGGAAATTAAACTTGTTTTCCTTCCCCTGATAGTTCCTGCCAGGAGATTAGATCACCATGGTGAACTCACCTCACTCACTGATGTCATCCCCCCGGTGTCAGACTGTCCCTCAGAGGCCACCATAGGGGCCATCGGCCACATGTCTTTCCTGCCAATAATCACCCCATTAAAATGAATGATTTTGCCCAGACCGTGTACTGTACATAATCGTCAATTAGCCACTGGCGTCGAGATGGCACCTCTGCTAACCTCCAAGAGTCTGCTGGTGCCTCATTATGGGGACTGTGAGTCACTCATGATCACAGCCTGTCTCAGGGCGATAATGTGAATTGAAACATCAGCTTCACGCTCATGAGATCCACGCGGTGAGATGAAATGAACTACATGCAGTGTCTTCTTGCTGCTCCATGACTTAAATGAGAGGAAGCTTTTTTAATTTTGGTTTGTTTTTAATGGTACAATTTGACCACTGTGTAGATGGAAGGCAGAGGGGGAGGGTAGGAGACTATAAACATGCAGACAGTGAAACAGTAGAAATTCACAACTTAATACCTCATCGATCCATTCATGTGGCTCTCTCTGCATGGTCAGCAGCAAAACACACACTGCATCAAAGAGTTCATATACATATATAGCATAGGTGTGGACTCCAGTCACATAACTTGGACTTGACTTGGACTCGGGTCACAAATGTAATGATTTAGATTCAACTTGTCAAAATAACAAAAGACTTGCAACTCAACTTTGACTTTAAAGGACCATGCCAGTGAATTTGCATGTTTAGCATAACACCTACAAAATGCATATACTTCACATTTCTGTTAGTCTTTACCAAAAACAAGCAGTTTTAGAGCTCAGAGATCATTTTTCATTCCAACCATTGGTTTCAATTCATTACACTATGATATGAAAAGTAATTTTCGCAGCCTTCAAACTTTCTAGTTTTCCATCACCATAATAAAGTCCTCCACATTAGTTTCCCTAAAAGCAGCAGCACTGTTGTGTTTTGATGACTTGAGATTCATGAATGACTTTGTTAACTGCAGAGGCAGAACATTATGAGGTGGGTGTTTCAACCAAAAATCCAGATTTGAAAATTGGGATTTTAATTATATGTCGTGAAATCTTTAATACCCCCACATAATTTGCAAAGAGGTTTACTGCGGTGTAAAATGTGGGTAAATTGCAGTAAATGGACCAAATATTCAAGATCACTGGTGTGCTCCTATTGACTAACTATTGACTTGTTGAGTGTTCAAAATAGCTGGCCTGTGAATAAGGTAATTTCCCACAAACCACTGCATATAGTTACTAACAGCAATTAAATGTAATTGATGCTTTGTTACAGCATCTGACAACTGTGGGGATGAGACTAGCTGAACTTCAAGGAATGACACTTGCTATCTCCTTTAGCAAACCTCAGTTCCAAATACACAAAATATCACTATGTGGACAGGATTAGGACTGTGGAGCCAAGGTGGTCATAAAATATTGTTTAAGCTCCTTTGTTTTTTACTCATTGCTCTGGATGCAGATTTTTAGCCAAACTGCAGATAGATTTGAGTAATTTGGTCAGATGTTTTCCAATACATCACTGCACAAAAAGCCAGCTAGTAGTTTCTAATGCAGACAGCACTTTGAAAGTTTAACTTGGCATCCCAAAAGGACAAGAAAATAAGGCATCGGTGAGGAAGCCCTGTGATGTTAAAGGGGTAAGAAATTTTCACACCTACTGTATATCCTGTTTGCTTTGGTTTGAATCAGCAGAATAGTTGATACCTTGTTGCACTGTTTATTTGGTTTGGTAGGAGCTGTCAGCTCACTCACTGGTCATGGCCAGACTAATGCCCCTTTTCCACTAGTACCTACTTAGCTCGACTCGGCTCGACTCTACTCGGTTTAAGAGCTTTTCCATTAGGTGGTAGTGCCTGCTAGCAGGTCCCATTTTAGGACCTACTCAGCCGGGGTTCCAAGCGAGCTGAGTCGAGCTGAGTCGTGCTGAAGATGTGACGTAAACGCCGTGCAGGCCACTGATTGGACAGGGAGTGACAAGAGCGACTCCTGCACGAAAACAAAACCCGACATTTAAAAAAAAAAAAAAAACGGCAACAGCGGCCATGCGCATTGATCGTCAGTGAAGTTGTCAAAGTCGGAAAATGGCAAGCAAACCGCTACCGCGGTCAAATAAAGACGTGGAGACTTTTCTGTGCTTGGTGGTGGCCCAGAGAATCCAGAGGGAGCTGGACGGTGCGCCGCCTCGCTATGACGACTCCACCCACGGCGAGGTGCTACTTAATTGTAATGGAAAACCACCTAAACCGTGTCGAGGCGAGTAGAGTCGAGCCGAGTCGAGCCGAGTAGATACTAATGGAAAAGGGGCATAAGATCACCAAGGGCAGAGAAGGGAACTGTTTTCCTCTGGCATAGTCTTCCTCTCCCTCTCTCACTTTGTTCTAGAAACAATCTAGGTTTGGTTTGTACCTGGACTGACAAAGACCACCTCTTCAACAAGGTCTCACTATGCTTGTATGCAAACTTACAGCTCAAACTTAAAGTCCAGAGAAATGGTGATGTTAGCCCTAACCCAAAACAAGATGGCGCGGATGAGTCCAGACGCCGTCGTGACTGCTCAGCGTAGACTGTGCTTTTTGCTTGTTATTTCCTTAGCTTTCTTTAGTTCTCTGACCTCTCTTACTTCTGCTTTAATTACCTCCGACCGCAGCACACTACTGAACATTGCTACTAGGACTACGTACCTTTTTTCTGGAGTTTCACATCAGAGCTTCACTTGGCCGAAGGAGATTCTACGAGATGCAGAGTGTAACCAGGGGAACGGGCCTCCGAGGAAAAGCAGAAAGAAGAAATACAGGGAAATGTGCCGGAGTCAGAAACAGGCTACGAGCGCAAGCACACCATCCACCTCTTTCCAGTATTCTGCTTGCCAACGTCCAATCCATGGACAACAAGTTGGATGGCATCAGAGCCCGGGTCCGCTTCCAGCGAGACATGAGGGACTGCAACATCCTTTGTTTCACGGAGACATGGCTCACGCCGGAGGTGCCGGACCATGCCCAGCAGAAACATTCTCCGTGTTTCGCATGGACAGAACAAAGGAATCTGGTAAATCTAAAGGTGGTGGAGTGTGTTTCCAGACCAACAACACCTGGTGTGATCCAAGGAATGTTTCTGTTCTGTCGCGCTCATGCTCACCAGACCTTGAACATCTGGCAATCCTCTGTCGCCCTTTCTATCTGCCCCGGGAGTTCTCTGCAGTCATCATCTTTGCCGTTTATATTCCACCGCAGGCGGACACGGACACTGGTCTCACCACACTATATGATACAAACACTACGCCAAACACCCAGACGCAGCCCTCATCGTGGCCGGTGACTTCAACAAGGCGAACCTCAAAAAGGTTATGCCCAACCTTTTCCAGCATGTCACATGTCCCACGAGGGGTGACAACACTCTGGATCACTGTTACACCCCATTCAAGAATGGATACAAAGCCATATCCCTGCCGACTTTTGGTAAGGCTGACCACGACGGCATTTTCCTCAAACCAAAATATAAACAAAGGCTAAGACAGGAACCCCCAGTATCGCGAGAGGTCACACGCTGGTCCGCCCAATCAGAGGCCACACTACAGGACCCGCTGAGTGACGTAGACTGGGACATGCTTCGGGTGAGCTCGGATAATGTCAACGAGTTTATGGAAGTGGCTACGTGTTTTATATCCAAGCTGTTAGATGATACTATTCCTGTGGTGACTGTGAAGGTTTTTCCTAATCAGAAATCATGGGTGGATAAGTCTATCTGCAAGGCTCTGAAAGCATGTACCGCTGCCTACAACGAGGGGCTCATCACCGGAGATATGTCACCGTACAAAGTGGCAGCCTACAAGCTCAGACAAGCGGTGAAAGTGGCTAAGAGGCGATACAGGGGTGGAACAGCTGTGCGATCGCAACAGCAGACGCATGTGGCAAGGACTGCAGACGATTACGGATTATAGAGGACGAGTGAACACCTCGGCTGTTGTGGATTACAGCTCAGCATCCAACACCATAATTCCCCACAGACTCGTCACCAAGCTCAGGGACCTGGGGCTGAGTCCCTCACTGACCGGCAGATCACAGGTGGTGAAGGTTGGAACCTATACCTCCAGCTCCTTAACCCTCAACACTGGTGCCCCCCAAGGCTGCATACCGAGCCCTCTGCTCTACTCCCTTTACACCCATGACTGCACAGCGACACACCAATCCAACATCATTGTGAAATTTGCGGATGACACAGCGGTGGTAGGCCTGATCTCCAACAACAACGAGACGGCCTATCTGGAGGAGTTGGAGCTGCTGTCCTCATGCTGTCCTCAGCGTGTGACCTGAATGTCACCAAGACCAAGTAGGTGGTGGTTGACTTCAGGAGAGAGAAGCAGAGGATCCACTATGCACCGCTCAGGATCTACGGGACCCCGGTGGAGAGAGTGAGCAACTACAGGTACCTCGGGGTTCACATCTCTGAAGACCTGACTTGGACCATGCACACCACCACCCTGGTGAAGAAGGCTAGGTAGCGGTTGTACCACCTCAGGCGGCTGAGGAAATGTAAGATCTCCACCACGCTGCTGAAAACCTTCTACGCCACCACAGTAGGGTCTGTGCTTTCTGGGAGCATCACCGCCTGGTACGGCAGCTGCAGCTCCCAGGACAGGAAGATCCTGCACAGAGTGATCTGATGTGCTGAACGCATCACGCTAACCACACTGCCCTGCCTTCAGGACATCTACACCCGACGGTGCAGGTCAACGGCAAGTCGGATAATCAGAGACACTCACCACCCAAACCACAAACTGTTCCAGTGGCTGCCCTCAGGCAAGCAGCTACGCTCCATCAAAGCCAGGACTGAGAGGCTGAGAAGGAGCTTCTTCCCCCAGGCCTCACGGATCTTGAACTCTTAATAACAAAACACTTCATAACTGATCACATAAACACATATCACCTGCCTGCAGCATCAGACAGTTCAGCACCTTACTACCCCCTGCTGTCTGACGCTTGAATCTTGAATCTTGAAATGTTCTGGGCTGCAAGACGTGGTAATTTTGTCTCCATGAGCCTAAAGTTATTCACACTAGTTGAACCACCTGCAGCAACAGCAAAGCTGGAAAAAATTAGTAATGTAAGTCCCAAAACAATCAAGTCAGTGGCTTTAGAGGTATTATGGTCAGGGTCAAGGTCAACGTACACTTTATTATCCCCAAGAGGAAATTTGTCTCGGACTCATGTTGCTGCCAGAGTACTCAGCACCATGTTCAGATGGTCAGTAAAGCAGCACCGCCAGAAATAGGAGATCCAAGACAAGTTAACAAAGAAAATCCAAGGTGTACAAGGGGAAATTAGAGGAGTTTTTATTGAAAAATTATTATTTAAAACTGTGGAGTAAATAATAAACTAGTTGAAAAAACTTAAACAGAATACCAGGACAACAAGAAAGAACACATCAGAGGTGCTAAGTTCCATAAAGCAGTGGTTCTTAACTGTCATTAAAGGGCCATACCAGCAAATGTAAATTCTTAACATTATAATGGAACAATGGAGCTTCAGGTTGTGCAGAGGCATCAAACGGCAGCTGGCTATGTGGAGATGTTGCAGGGGGCATCCCTCATAACTGAAGGCCATCGTCTGTGTGGTAATAACTGGGTTTTTCAACAGGACAATGCTGCAGTTCACAATGCCCGCCTGACAAAGGACTTCTTCCAGAGAAATAACATCACTCTTTTGAACTATCCTGCGTTTTCCCCTGATCTAAATCCAATTGAGAACATTTGGGGTTGGATGGCAAGGGAAGTTTACAAAAATGGACACCAGTTCCAGACAGTGGATGCCCTCCGTGAAGCCATCTTCACCACTTGGAGCAACATTCCCACTAGCCTCCTGGAAACGCTAGCATCAAGCATGCCGAAACGAATTTTTGAGGTGATGCCCAAGAAATCTTTTTTGCCTTTGCCATCAGGAGGTCATGACAGTGTGGATACCTGACAGAAAATGACACAGAATCCACATTTTTACGAAGATTTGGGCTTTTAAAGGCTGTGGTCTTAAACTTTTGATCAGCTGATGAACACCCTATTTCAGTTTTTTTTTTTGTTTTGTTTTGGGTTTTTTTTGTTTCACTCCCATTTCTTCTTTTTGCATTTTGAAACTCTACTTAGAACCTTCTTAAGATCCAGCAGTGCAAAATGTAAATTCTTCAACTGGTCTTAAAATTTTGATCAGTAGTGTATATTTCATTGTATTATTATTTTATTTATTTGTGTATTTATTTATTTATTTTTGCTTGTTTGGCTGTTTTTTGATGAAGTCGTCCCACACGCCTGGATCCACTCAAAATTGACCTGCAGTTCACTTTCGGACATGACCCCATCATCATGACATCATCTTTTGTTCAGTTCCCGAATTGAATCAGTGGAAATGCAGGCCAGTTCTTAAAGTGTTGGGCTGAGCAGCTGAACCATATCACAACACTGTAAAATAGAACCAGAATTATTAGACTACCTGCAGCTACTGCTACTAGCACTGTAACTACTACTACTACTGCTGATAATGACTTGATGCTAATCACCAGGTGTTGGTTGCCCACAAAGGAGTTGCACTCATTCATATCAGGTGACTGAGGCCTTGGGTATGCAGGATGACACCAGTCATATCTGGTAGGGGGGGGGGGGGGGGGGGGGGGGGGGGGGCGTGAAATTACCAGCGTCCGCCTGATGTCCCCATATGTGACATTCAATGGGACAGAGCCCAGAGGAACCAGGGCACACCTGATCGTGACAACAGCTGACAGCAAAAGGAAAGAAAAGAGAAGGGGTGGGCATATGCCCACAAGGTAAAAATATTCACAAAGAGGAAGCTATGCAATAACCAATGAATTTTAGCTGCCTTCGCTCCAGAACCTGAGGGGAAAGCCATTGGTGTAATTGAAAGAAATAAACTCTGAATGAAAAAAAAAATGAAATGGAAGATGAAGGAAAAGGAATGAGGAAGTTAATAGTTTCCTTTATAGCGTAACTGTGTTATTTTAGGTGATGGAAAAGACACCCACTTTTCAAAAAAAAAAAAAAAAAAAAGATCCTACACATAAATTATTCAAATAGGTTGTGGGAGGGTGAAGCATTTGCATATAGATAAAAGTCAGTTCAGTATTGTAAATTACCTTTTAATATGGCAATCTGGAAGATTTGGCTTTAATCTCCAATAAATGTCTGTCTTTGTTTTCATTTTTTTCTGCCTACCTGGAGTGTGTGAGTGGATGAGTAGGAGTAGCGGAGGAGGGGAGGTGTGGGGGAGTGGCAGAGTGGGGGGTGCAGTGCGGAGATATCACAGAGGAAAAGATTCCCTAATCATCCCACTGCCTTGCCTTTAATTAATAGATTATTTACACATGCACACCCCTGTCAGTCTCTCTGAAAGCTTCCCATTACCACTGTGACCTCTCCGCTGCCCAGCAACCTCCAACACACACACACACACACACACACACACACTTCAATAAGGATGTGGGGGTTGATGAATGGGAGGGGTGAAAGGGGTTGGATTGTAAAGGCAATGGTATACTTAGCCAAGCAAACTTGCCTGAAATGGAACCACAGTCAAACATGCTGCTGCATTCAAATATATATATATATATATATACATATGTATATATAGATAGATAGATAGATAGATATAGATATAGATATAGTCACTGCTTTGTGCTCATTTACAGGACCATCCCAGTGATTTTGAATATTTGGCCCATTTACTACAATTAAGCCACATTTGACATTGAAACAAACCATTTTGCAAATCATGCAGGGATACTGGGGATTTCACAACTTATAATGAAAATCCCTCAGTTTTCATATTTTGAATTTTTGCATGACACGGCCACTTTATTAATACTTTTACTTTATTATTATTATCACTTTATTATGTCCTGCCTCTGTAGCTAATAGTCGTCAATATTCATGAACCATGGAGTTAATAATTGTTTGTGTAAAGAAAACGTTTCATCAAGGACTATTTTTTAGGGCGGAGCGACATGGTCCCTTCGCCCAGGTTAAAGTGATCAAAACACAACAGTGCTGCTGCTTTTAGAGAAACTAATGTGGAGTTTAACTGCAGAGAAAAAAGAGACTTTTTGGAATTGATGGGAAGAGTAGCCTCGAGGAAAACAGGGGAGGGTCATGCTTTTTTTCATTTTAGTCCAAGGATTGGTATGCTGTTTTTAATTTGAGTCCAGGGGAGGTCATACAAATTTGAAGTGATCAGGTTTTAAAATAGTTTTTGTTATTATTTATTATTATATATTATTATATATATGTTTTGCTTTTCGGAATGAAGCGGCTAGAATGAGTTCCTTCAACAACTCCCTTCATATCCAAACTGTTTAGTGTAACCCTGTGTATTGTCTTTCTTTGGCTGCCCTATGTTTGGGCGTGGCCTTTCCAAGAAATGAGAGTGTACAGTATCTGGCCAATCAGCTTCATTCTGCTGGTGGTGGCAGGGAAGACTGCAGCGTGTATGACTAATAACATACATGGCGTCGTTTGTTTATTTATTTATTTATTTATTTTGGATTATACCAGGAGTTGGCGATAACAAAATAACATTTATAACTCTGGCCTCCTGGGCATTAACATTCAACTTTGTATATTATGCCAGATTTATTTTTTAACAGTATCAGTACTGCAGTTTTGCTGTACAGTTTTGCAGAACACATGCTATTTATCCCCACAACACAATACAACACAGCACTCGGCAGCAACAACACACAAAATAGAAAATGTTACACATCGTAACACATTGTATTAGCAACATGAGGTATGTACTGGGTCCGGATTCACTTGCCAGATGCAGACCAAGGTCCAGCCTTTGAGAAGCCCTACACTGAACAGATAGAGGAGGTTCAATCAGTTCTTTTTTCAGTCACTTGAAAAATATATTTCTGTAAAGGGAGAGTCACAGCTTTTTAATTCAGATCACTACAAAAGTCCTCCAGTGACCCCTCATTCATAATGTACAGTCCCAAAATATATGTCCCCAACATAAATTTTATAGATATTAGGCTAAACATGCAGAGTCACTGATATGGTCCTTTAAAGGGCCATTGAGTAAGTCTGACCTTTATCAACCTCTGTTGGCCACCAGTGGGAATTACAACACCAAAACGTTTTCCTACACATCTCTGCCTATGGTGGTCTGTAAGTGGCACAAAAATGAAGCCACATTGTGGAGTGGATGTGAGCTAGCCCAGTAGAGACCCAACAGAACCATGCAATGACATGAATAGCAGTGACTACAGCTTTAACACAACCCCTCGTGTCTAAAACAGTTATGCTACACAATATATTTGTAGACCAAGATATCAACACAAGTTTCCCACTAGCTGCATAGACAGCACTAATACTGACCAACATTCTAATAAAAGAACATTTATATTCAGTCTCCTAGCCTCAGTGGTATTAAGCGTCTACTTTATAATTAATTCAGGCCCCATCTTGAGAAGTTCGCAAGCAGGATAATTAAAGAAATTCATTACAAATTAAACTGTTACTAAGAATTAAGGAACTACACCTAAGTGCCCTTTTAAGAACTTCATAAAATTTCTTACGTCATTTTTAAGATCTTTTTAAGAACACATTCATGAATCCGACCCCTGGCCTTTTTAACCTGAAACTGTTGTGACATTGGCTGCTTGCTTGAAGCACTGTCCTCTGTCACTGAGCAGTTACAATAACCAGCAGGTGGCGAGGTTTTCCCCAAAACAGTAAAGGACTGAAAGGGAGTTTTGAAAGCCAGAAATCTCAGTGCTGAACCAAGTAATTGTTGGGTCACTGATATGAATCAACAACCCTATCAAACTTATTGCTCTACTAAAGTCCCCATGACATGACCTCACATGTCCTCTACTTCCTGTAAAACACAGCATCTTAAACAGTGACATCATCCTGTCATTGTTGGTTTAAATTAAAATTTCAACCAGTAAAACTTTAACAAACCTTTACACATCCTCTCTCATCCACCTGCCCCTTCAAATAAGTGTGTTTCTCTCTTAAACTGATATCTTATTGGTTTGCACTTGTGAATGATCCTTCTCTCTACTATGTCCAGATCAGACTTTCTGTTTCAACAGGAAATACATCAAATCAAGAAAGTAAGAGTCCATTTCATGGGGTCTTTTCCATTTGTAAATGATCACACTCTTGGGGCCGATGTGCAAACACTTCAACTAACTTGGCCAGCCAGCCTGTACACACTGCTGAGGCCCTAACCAACACAGCACTTTGCTTCCTCTGCAAATTTGTGCCCGTGTTCATTCAAAACAAAGGATTATTTTTCCACCTTACAGAGGAGGAAATGTAGGAAGGTAGACAGGGGGATCAAAGGATGAATGGACAAATTACTGTCAACAAAGGAAAAGAGAAAAAGCCAAGAGTGGCATCAGTGTAGTCTATGCAGCCCTGGAGATGCCGCAATTTTTTTTTTTTCCTTTTCTGTGTACACAATGCACTAAGTTGTGCCCAGGAAACACTGAATCGAGGCCCACAACACAGAGCTCCCCTCTCCATCCAGGGCCTACACCACATTCTTTGTCTCGATTTTTCCTCTTTTTTTCTGTGCAGATTCTAGCAGAAACAGCAACAGCAGCAAGCCATTGATAAACTAAGGCAGCATGATGTAAAACTAATTCTTGGAGGTACAAAAAACTGCATCTGTCTTTAGTTGTGTAGGTGTTGTATGTGCACACAAAAGAGACAAATGTGGCCATGGATGCAGGCACATACTTCTCAGTCTTGTTATTGTTGTTCACTGAAAAAAAAAAATCATGTAGTGTGGTGTTCTTCAAGGGTATCCATGATTCGGGATTGTCTGGGATTCAAATCAGCTGAGGACACCTGTCATATCCTCCTCATCCCTCTGGTAAGAAAAACAAAATAAAGGCAAAACAAGTCAAAATGTAAAAACATAAAATGCATGCTAGAAGCTAAAACGTGATGTCCTGTCTCTGCATGATGTCTGCCTGCTGTCCCTCCTCAGCTGAGGATTTCAGTGTGGAGCCAATGGATAGAGATGGAGATGGAGATGTGAATCAGACGACTCTTTCCATGTCCCATAGCACTGGAGAAGGTGAAAAATGTCTTGATAATGTACTTTGTGCGATAATGGTTGTACACCTTGATGATCAATGTAAGTCATAAAAAGCACAATGACGTAAAAGAAGTGATGAATCTCCCAGATCGTCACCGAACCAAGACACATAAAACCAGACGGCTGTGGTTTTTCATGACTATTGCTGGATTCCTCCTCTCACCTCGGGGGCGAAAAATGCGAATAAAATACAGATTATAAAAAAGGATAATGTGTGTGCTTTGGATGATGAGGAATGAAAATATCAGCGGGCCTCTTTTTGATTTGTATGTCCAGCGGCGACACTTGAGATGAACGAACCATGTCTTAAATTACCATGTAATAAAATTTTTACCTCAGAAGGTGGGGTGCCTCACTCAAAAAAATAGCACTGGCAGCTTAATGGTGCCAGAATGTGAAAAAAGACCATTATACTTTCCCATCTGTGACAAATCCTATTAGTAGGGTGGCATGTAAAGATGGAAGTGCGGTGATGTTATGTCTGGTGGACATCTTATTTTTTTGATTTGATAATGTAGATTGATGTGATAACAAAAGACAGCAATCAGCGTTAAATTGTGTTCACTCCTGTGCTGGAGTGCAGGAGACTTGGGCTTACTTATTGAATCGGATTATGATTAGGTCCAGAGCTGGGACCAAACTGTTAGTTCTTTTAGCTGAAAAACAGTTCCAATAAATACAAATTCTATATATATATATTTTTTTTTTTACAGCCAAACATGAGCTTCAAGTGTAAAATATACATCTCTTATCTTGGTATTTATTGTTGTAATATTCGGTAGGATTACTGCACATAATGCACATACTTTTTTGCAACTAGGATTAATGCACATATTTATACATAATGCATGAATTTCAAATTTTTAATGCACTTGTTTTTATAGTTCTTATTTATTTTTCTATTATAATTTCACTCATGCTTATAATTTATTCTTCTCTTTTGAGCAACTACAACTGACCCAATTTCTCCTTGGGGAGTCAATAAAGTATTTCTGATTCTGATATTAACAAGTCAACACCGTTGGTAATTTTGACAGGTATTTGAATTTTAGTTTTAGTCTTAGTCATCCCATGAAATATTTATTTATTTATTTAGTCAGATTTTATTCATTTAGTTTACATCAGTCTTTATTTTAGTTATAGCCATAAGTACTTCAAATTATTGATAATCCAAATCACTGAATAATCAAAAGCTACATTTATATCGAATATGCTGTATGCACCATAATCTACTTTTGTTAAAAAAATGAGAATGTCCTTATAAAGTAACTTTGAAGTTGTGAAAATCGGCTGTTTTCTTAGCACTCCAAGTATTGGTCAAGCCCCCCTTAGCACCAGGACAGAAAAAATCCTGGCGTCATGCCTGCAACAAATGTGTTTTCCTTTTCATAATAAAACACAACACAGACTACCAAGACACACAATATATTCATGCCATTATATTTCACTGGATGGTTAGATTAAAAAAAATAATTTATTAAAAAAAAAAATGAAATATGTTTTTTCATTTTAATAGAAACCTCTTCAGTTGTGTTGCTAGTATTTCAGTGCTGGAACTGTCCCTTTATGTTTTCTTTATTTTTTGGCCAGAGGGCAGAGATGGAAAATACTTTTATTGTTGCATTATCTTCTGCTTCCTTGTATCTGTGTTCTAGTGCACTTGCTAACACTTAATTATAATTATTAATTATTATTCATGAATTAAGTTGTACTGTTTATTATCAATAATATTTGAATTGGATTAATTTGGATCGATTTTGAGCTATTATCGGGCTGGAAAGCATCAAATCATTCGGGCCACAGTGAGTGAAGTAGAGATACAAAACATAGTGCATATGCATCCTAATCATCAATTTCCCATGTGCATTTGCATAAAAAATTTAAATTCTAGGAATACTTTAAAAGAAAAACAAATAAAACACAAACATCCTGCAGGAGTCACCAGGTGGGTTTGCGCTAAGCCGGCTAGTTAACATATGCCCGCTTCAGGCAGCATAATGAGACATGTTGGAAAGCCGAGTGTTTTTAGACTCTGAAAGCTAATTCAGCGCCCGCTGCTAAAACTAATAGGAAAGGCAAAAAAGCCAAGCTGGCAGCAAGACTGAGCAGGGTGGAGAGCTACATGGGAGCTTGATGTGTGTGTGTGTGTGTGTGTGTGTGTGTGTGTGTGTGTGTGTGTGTGTGTGTGTGTGTGTGTGTGACAGAAGGAGAGATGGGAGGGCAGTGGCAAAAGGTGTAATCTGTTGGTAACCCTAACCAGTAACCCCAAAACCTAAATCCTAAATCTGCAGTTGAACAACCTAGTTTATAGACCTTAAATCTTGCTTAAAACCCTCAAATCTAGCTAATTTATCTAAGACCTAAAGTTAACAATATCAGAGGCAATTGAAGAACGTTTACTGTAGAGATATCTCAATGACCTGCACGAATTGGAAAATGTGTCACAAAATAAGTTACTGGCAACAAATAACACAATTAGCTAGGCATGGATCATTAGCTGGGATTTGACACCCCAGCTGGCCTCCACAGATGAGTGTCTCAGGTGTAAAACTAAAACTTGTTTGTGCAGAATAAAAGATTTAAAAAAAATCAAACCACCATTGTTTGATTTCCCCATTTCCCCGATCCATCGAATCCATAAATTCATGTCTTGCATAAGCCGCGATATTGTTCTAAACTGGACATAACCCAGTCCAAACCCTAATCTTAACCATTTCAAAATAAGATTAAAATAATGCATAAGACTCTAACCACAACCTGGCCCTAACCTTAACCAAACTTAGACCCTAAATTATTCTTAGACGAGACCAAAACCAGCCAAAACCCTAACCTCAACCCTTTTAGAATAGAATTTTTGTCACTAATCATAACTTGACTTAGCATGGCCGCATGGGCTCACATTCATTCCCAAGTTAAACATGTTGTGCCTTAGGAATAGTATTTATAACGCAGTGAATGTAAAAGTCAATCCCACAATGGTGCGGTTAGTATGAGGAAGAACAGCTCCTTCTCACTCATCTCCCTAATAATAAATTCCTCACAACCCATCATAACTACCAACAGTGCATGCAGCTTGTCTGACAAGACAATGAGTCCCAATTTGTTGCAGCAGGTAAAGACAGATGAGATGATTCCATAAGGCTGGATCAAGTCTGACAGCTCCTGCCACCGAGTACCAGGTATCAGGGGCTGCTACATGGATTCATGTTATCTCATAATCGGTGTCAGGGCCTTTTCTCTCAAAAACCCACTTCGCTACCCAAATGGGAGATGGGGTAGTTGTGAGATATTGAGCATTTTGTACCTAACACCTAACCTTAACCTAACCCTAACCTGACCCAAAAATCTACTTTTTCCCAAATGGGGACACTACTTTTGTCCCCAATTGGACAAGCCGTCCTCTTTCAGGCACAGTTTCTTGGATGTACTTGTACAAAAAAACAGACAACCAACTATTTATTTAGAAAATGCACAGTCCTCAAATCAAGCTATTGCCTACATGTCTGCTGTATGAAGGGCGGCTCATCTTAGCCTTAGGAGGGGGCAGTCTAGTGGTGTTGTTGATGTGTTCCATTGTTTAATCCTGTTTGTCTGCCACCAGGTGTTTGTTTGGAATGTCCTTTGACTCTCATTCCTTTTCCAGACAGAGTAAATGGTTAGGTCAGCTGGTGTGGGGTTCTTCCAGACTGGGAATCATTATGGTAGACAAGCAGTTGGTGGATTGAAAAGGTCTGTGGATTGGTAGGGGAGGGAAGTCTTTGGCCATCTGAAGGATCTTCTTGAGTGCGAGTCAATGGATTGTGGATGGAGGATGTTTGACTGAACAGCGAGCCAGGGGAGTGGTGTTGAGAAGATGGTCCTGATTATGATATGCATGGTTGTGTTAAGCAGTGTGTCAGTGTGATGAGTGTCAGATGATCTAGACCAGACAAGTGTACAATGGTCAGCAGCAGCATTAAAGAGTCAGAGCTGAGGTAGGCAGTGCAGGGGCCGGTACTCCCCATTCGGATGCTGCAAGCTTGCAGAGCAGATTATTTGTGAACTTCACTTTAACTGCTACTCCTTTTAGGTGTGCTTTGAAGGGCAAGGTCCTGTCAAGGGTCACTCCCAAATATCTTGGGTTTTGGGAGTGCTTCAGTGAGAGTCTGTTCATATAATTGTTAAACTCTTTGACGGAGTTGGTGTTGTAGAGGGAGAATACACTGCAGTTGGTTTTATCTGGGCTTGTTCAGGTACCAGTTTTCGCAGTAGTGGTCCAGCTTTAAGAGATCTTGGGTAATAACCTGCTCCAGATAGTTGAAATCAGCTACTTGGGTACTTGTGTTGAGACACTGGAAAGGTTGAAGGTTGCCTGTATGTATATCAGTGTTTTGCGGTGTGGTTATCTGTATGTTTCTGTGTTTGTACAGACTGTCAAAACAAATTCCCTATGGGACAATAAAGACTATATATATTCATTTATCTATGAGGCAGATGTCATCAGCATGAATGGATTTGTGGACTTTGGTATTGGTTAGGTCAAGGCAGGGAGTTGACAATTGACAATCACCTTGACAATTTCAGCAGAAAGCTTTTGTGCTAAACTGCTCTACAAGCTCAGCTTGCTCTGAAAGCCATTCTTGATGAAAGTGGTAAGGTTCCACTGTACTATGATCCTTGTGGAAACTGGTCCAATCTACACAAAGGATCTTCTCTACTCCTGCAGAGATGCATTACAGAATTTCACATCTTTCCTTGTATACACCTGGATAAGCCAGGTTCGTGTTCAGGGGCCAGCATGCTTCATGAACTCTGAAGAGATGTTGTCATATCCTGTTAGTTTTCCACATTTCAAATCCTTCAGGACTTTGCACAGTGCAGCCATCTAAATGAATTTCATTGTATTGTGTTCACTTGGCTTTTCAAGAATTCCATCAGGCATTCCTTAATGACTGGCAGATGAAGTCCAATATGGATGAGTAAGAGGCAGAGTTGGCTATGCAAGAAATCATCAAGGATGAGGCTATGTGCTGGATAGCAGGATCCATTCAATGCATTTACCAAACAATGGTCAGGGAAGCAGTCTCTGTGCCACCTGGTTGAGTGGAGGGTCCTTCTTTGTTTGAGTTGGGGCACTCTAGCTTTTGGAAGCCCAGTCTGCGAGTCCTTTGCTGTCACAGTCCACCACAGTCAGGGTGGTCATTGTTGAAGTTTCCTAGGTAGATGGCAGGCTGGGGTAAAGTGGGTAGGACTTCCGTTTCTTGGAGGCAAGTGATACTGATTGATAGCTGGATAGTGAGAACTTCATTGTGGCTTTGCTTATCTACAGCCAGGTCTTTGATGAGTTGTAGTATTCATAGGGAAGATGCTACTGTGATGTGCTCTTTGCTGCTTTTGGCTTGGGGAAGCTCACTAGGATTCCTTGAGTTGGCTGTTTGCCTCTCTGTCTGGGAATTTAGATTGCTGTTAGGATCATTAACTTCCAATGGAGAGTATAACATGGACGCCAATCCCTCCACAACCAGCTACATTTGGAATTAAACCATAAACCAACTTATTGAAACTCGGGAACAGTTTTTAGGCTTAAATACTTGCCCATTAGCCAGTTTTATAGGGCCACAAGGATTAGCAGTATGAATCAGTCACTCAGGAGTCACACCACGGATCATTCTCTGAACAGAGGGTATAAAAAGGAATGGGTAGAGGCAGGAAAAAATTGTTTGGTTGTGTCTTACAAGTACAGAGTATACAAGCCATAAACCCAATAAATGTCTCCATACAGTGTGATATGTTGTATTAAGTATTTAGCAATGGATTTGGAATTTTGCTAAATCATTGAAAAAAAAAAAAAAAAAAAAAAGTGGCACATCCTTCAAAATTTGTGTTCAAATGACCCCCTAGCCTCCAGAACACCCTGTCCAGGGCTGACATGTACACCCATGCAGACACTTTCATCTTAAGGTCCAAAGTTCTGTGGCCATATTCATAAATGGCCACAATACCCATAGCTGCCCACAATCTATTTACACCTACCATTACAAAATATGTAATCACCCACATACTGGTGTGGATATCAAAATCAAGGTGTGTTTATCTCATCAGATGGCCATGTGGTTTAGCCTATGTTGGCAAAATATCTCCAATATAATCCAGGACACAGGATGACACAACATCAGCTCTACAAGACGCATAGTTTTTGAAGTGAACTTCAGTGATTTCTAGGCCTGTTTCATTGGCCTATAGACGAGAAATATGTGTGGATATTGAATTTCATTGTATTTACGCATCTATCTAAAATAGTAGAAGTTGTTTGATGTAACTGGGACAATCTGACACACCTGAATGTGACTACACTTTTTTTTCAGGTTGCTAGTCACCTAAATACATATTCATACAGTTACTATTGCATACATATACAGATAAACAATATTTTGGACATACACATTGTCCTAATCAATTATTATAGCCAGGAATAGAAAATAAAGTGCCTGACATCGTTGTTATTTGTAAATGGAATTATAGTTTTCCAGCATTTCTGGGAATTAACTATTACTATTAATTAGTATTACTATTGTTGTTGTTGTTGTTGTCATAGTTATTAATAATTCAACCCATCACCACAATATTTGGAAGAACTTGAAATTTTGCAAACTTACCATAGAGTTTCAGTGACATGTTCAAATCATCAGATCTGTTCTAAGGCCAAACATCACATTTTGTCACATAATACAGTTTAATCAAAGCAGACATCATGTTTGCCTTGGTCTTAACTACAACCAGTGACTCTGTGGATCCCAGCATTTGGTTTTCAAACTGAAGAACACAAGAAGAACACAATATCTACCTACCATTGAAACTCAGTTTTTTATAACCATGAAATTGATTCAAAATTATTTTATTTGATGCTAAATGTGTTTATGTTAAGCTCAAGGTTTATATATACAGATGGGAATCCAGTGTCTTGCTGTAACTTTGGCAAGGTGGCCACATTCATCTGTTCAGAAATGAGAATTAAGAATTTTGAGTAGTTTCTATAATAAGCAGTAGGCATGTGCTTATCGCAGCCAGTGATTTACATATGACTCTTTCCCAGAAGGGTGTAATTCAGTTGGTATTTATAGTACCATTTAGTACCTTTTTCTTCCCTTGACTTGTGATTTGTGCCAGTTCATGGAATTTTACTGCAAAAACACAACTATTTTTGCATGTAATTTTTAAGAAATGGCACCATATAATCAAGCATTTTTGGTTGCAAAAAATCACACAAGTAGCAAGAAATCCTGAAGGGACTAACCGACAGGACAGGTATTGTATCACGGTGCATTTTCTAAAATGCCAACAGGGATTTCATCACCAACAACACCCAGTATGGAAACACACACTCACACACTGTGTATGTAGGGGGTGGGGCTCAAGATGGAGGGTTGATTTGAAGAGAGGCAAAGCTAGTGTCAAAGCAAGCCATGCATTAAAAAGACACAGTCCTGTCCATTCTCAAAAGACAGAAACGGAAAGAAAAAGAGAAAAGAACAAAAGCCAAATCAATACTGTCATTATAGGCCTGGTGTAAGGCTGAATTAGATGTCACACGGCCTCGGGGTTAAAGAGGGGATTTGACATATCTGAACATTAAGAAGGCTGCGTGATGGATAAGGTTGCGTGTGTTTGTGTGTGCATTGCCGGAAATGAAGCTCTGTGTGAGTGTGTGTGTGTGTGTGTGTGTGTGTGTGTGTGTGTAAGATCATCCTCTCACCCTGACCGATGTTAAGTGGGCTCACAGTTGCTTATGTGGCGCACATATATGGATTTGATGCAGTTACTTTTGCTATAATGTAATTCTATTCAGTGATAAATCCAATTCTAGCAAGACACAGTAGTCACTGAAGTCACCAAATGTCATGATGACACTTGCAGACACCCTCCCCCCCACACACCCACAAATACATACACATACACACACAAACACACAGAAACTGTGGTGCCCATCACAGAAATGAGTCATGTAGTACATTTTAAAAAATTGCCTCTTTTTTTTCCAGTGTCTCTGCAGTGAAACCTGACTCAGCCTTCCTTAAAGAGCTGGTAACCAACAGAACATTATTTCATAAAACTGACTTTCAGTAACAAATTCTAGTGTCCTAAGATGGTCTAAGGCTACATTTACACATGTGGCAGCAAGAGGTAGTGTAAACTGGTAATAATATATCAATTAATCATTAAAGTTATACCTATAAATACACCAAGATCCGACAACGCCACCCCAGGAATTGCACCTGGGGAATCAAAGTAACCTCTGTTGGCACCAATAACAGTAGGCATGCAAGTTCGTTTTACTAACAAGCGTGAGACGTGGTTCCATACAAAAATAATTTATTTATTACATGTAGAAATTCACAATAAAATCTTAGCGGACCAAGAGAGCAAAACAAAAGAAGCTATTCAAAATAACAAATAATTCAAACAAAAACAGAAAGAAGAAAGGAAAAAGGAGGTCCCTTCAGGGCTGAGGCCCTACCAGTGTGGATGACTGGGGGAGACCAGGAGGGAGCCCAGAAGAGTCACCCCACTCACACGTGCACAGCCCAGCAATAATGCACACACACGTCAAGTCGACACTCAAACCGGGAGGCGACAGCACAGCAAACCAGGAGAGGGACACCATCACCGGACCACACCCGTCCACCACTGTCGGCCCTCAGCTGCTGAAGGACAAGAACCAAAATTAGGAGGGGATGCACACAAATAAATCAATCTCACCTATGCCAATAAAACAAAACAAAAACTTAACACAATATATGCACACAAAGAAAGCAAATTGCAAATTAATTCAAATAATTGAAATCAATAAACAAAACAATCAAACAAAGGAAACAACTATACACAAAAGAAAAATCAGAAAATCAATCCAAGAAACAGTCACATAAATTTACAAGGAAAACAACCATAAGAAAAGAAATCCCTTAGTCACACAGTCCAGTAATGCCTGTGGGAAAGGAGCCACACAACAAGGCGCCCCAGCGGTGGGGAATGACCGTAGGGCCGGAGCGAACCACAGCCGAGGGGAGCAGAAAGAGCGGACACAGGCACACACCGGCTCTAGTCGCACCCAAAGCACAGCCCCGCGGTACCAGCTAGTAGCAGTTGAGGTGGAGTAGTTGCAGAAAGCCAGCGACTTTTCCGTACCACAGGTCAGTAGAGCAAGGTTCAGCAATGCAGCTGCAGCGAAGCAAGGCAACACAGCAAAAGCGAAGCAAAGCAGAACAGTTGCAGCAAAGCAAAGCTAAGCAAAGCTAAGCAAAGCAGAACAGCTGCAGCGAAGCAAAGCAGCAGCAATTCCGGCCGTCAATTAGCTGTTAAAAACAGCGGCACCCGTCCGTCATCCCAGGCGGCATCTATAATAAAAACGGACATTAACACAAGCTAAACATGATAAACTAACATGCTAACATGCTAACGCGCACACACACACACACACACACACACACACACACACACACACACACACACACACACACACACACAAACACACACACAGACCAAATGCACGTGTTAAACATGATAAGCTAGCGCCAGCACGCTAACACCTGCAAACCAAATCAAAAGACCCACCAGAAAAGCAGTGGGCGTGCACTCATGCTAGACGAGCGAGGGGACCCAGCACGGACAGACCTAGAAGGCAAGAATGTCTAATAAATAACAGCAACAAAAAAACTGCGCAAACCACGATGGAATCGGCAGCTACAAACATACCTGAGCGAGAGCGACACAGGTGCGACCCTGCAGCGAGGCGAACAGGAAGTGAAGCGCCGTGGGCGCCAAAGAGCAAATAGCCCAGATTGGATATGCATTATGCAATTGTGAAAATTAACATATGGAATCACAACAACAGGAATGGCAGTAGCCACATTACATGCCACTTTTCTAACCACATGGAGGTCATTTTAGATGATAAAGCTCTTGTGTGTGGGTTCTTTCAAGTTTAATATGGTGTAAACACAGTAGTCAGACACAGGCAGGGGCGCCGCCAGGGATTTTGGGCCCCATGAAAAGAAATCTTATTGGGCCCTTGTAAAGCCGGCCAACAGGCCGGTGAAAATTTTTGATGCTGTTTTATATAAAACTATGCATTTTAATCATATTTTAGACCATCATTCCCATATTTGTGAAAAGAACAACATGACAGTTACTTGGTTACTGCTCACTGTCTCCCTTGTAGTCCCGCATGCAGGTCTAATTTATCTCAAATTTATCAAAACTGTAGACTCACAGGTGGTGACATTGGATTTGGGGTGAAAAAATACATACCGTATATGAAGCTACATGGTCGTTGCAATTTAATCCTCTGATTTCCAGAAAATATAAACATTTCTCTGATTGTATTAAGAGCAGTCACTCAGTCTGCAAGCACCAGAAATGTGAAGCAGAAAACTGCACATAGGAAAGTCATGGCGACAAACAAAGTATACCACACAAATCCTTGTTTAAATCTGAATCTAAATCAATTGGTATATATATCTCCCCATTAAGTTAGAACAAGGCATTAAAAAAGGCAAAATAATAATAATAATAATAATAATAATAATAATTTAGCACTATAATACAAATTCACAAAAAGAGTACAAAAATGAGAATTACTGAAACCCTAAATGCCACTGTGTGTGTCATCTAGCCATTGACAGAATAATTAGAGTCACTTCATTGTCATGGTTAACAACAAAGTGAGGTAATAAAGTAGTGATGCCTGCCTGTCCGGATGGGGAACCGAACCCCTGGTCTCCTGAACGGGAGGCGGAAAACCTAACCGCTCTGCCAGCGGGGCTTATGTGCTTGTGTACTGTGTGGTTTCATTCTCCATTCATGTTGATAAATTACGAAAGACTGCAAAGTCCGATTGGTTTGACAATTGACACGCCGCTTTTTCCTCCACAAGAGGCAGATTTTTCATATAGGATAATTAAATAATAACAATAAATAAAAAAAAATGAAATAAATAAAGCTAAAAAAAGATGCGGGGCATAAGCAACTCCGATTGCTGACAGAGAGCCTGCTCGGTTGAAGCTGCATCAGTGAGCTCAGTTAGAGCCTGGTTACGGCGCATTTTATTGTCAGTAACGGTAACGGCATTGTAACGGGGGAAACAGTAATTTTTTTGAACACTCATTACTGATAAAAGTAACGCCATTAATCTATAACGCCCCATGTACCAAACATGTTTTACTAGCTTACTGGGAAAGGAGCTAATTATTGCTCCAAATTTGAACTGTTTTTACCGAGAGGTGCGCGACCTCAATGTGAAATGATTACTTTTAATAATAAATTTCAGTAATGAGGGCTGAGATGAGGATAAGGAACCTGTTGCTGCTGAAGCTGAGCTAGAGTCATGGCTGTTTGACTGCCTTCAGCCTTTCCAACTGCTGACAATAGCTTTACTGTGTGAGCTGTGAACTGTGCTCACCTTTCTTTTGAAAGAAATTAGTCAGGAGTTGTCTTCCCTCTCCTTGCTTTCTTTCCCTTTCAGCTTTTTCTTTTCTTTTAAGGCTCCCTGATTTTGCTTTCTTGGGGAAAGACATGTCTCTACTCTGCCATGACCAGCAGCCGCTCGGCTCCTTAAGCTGCTTCAGAGACGGCTCGCACACCTGCAGCTGCAGGGGTGGACTGAACCATTATGTATTGTAAGGGGTGAGAGAGGCCCCAGAGAGCCTCCACTGTTTTGTTTTTAATACAGAGTAAAGCCTCTCATCTGATTTATTCAGCCAATTTTAAGTTAATTATGACAGTAATTACTTAGAAATAAAATAAATAAATAAATAAAAACAACCTTTCTATTTTAGGCCTTTCGAGGGCCCCCCTCCCACTGTGGGCCCTGGGTAATCAGTCCCGCTTGTCCCCCCAGTTCGACGCCCCTGGACACAGGTCATCTGTAACAGCAGATGTAAGTAGGCTGTCAAAAATATCAGATATACCGTATTTCCCCAATTAATAGCCCGGGCGTTTAATATGCAAAATCAACTTGGACCCCAGGCGTTTAAAAGAACCAGGCGGCTATTCGCTGCAGGCCTTTATTTATTTTTGCACAGACCTGCACCAGGCCGTTACTGTGATGACAGTTACTGTCCAACATATTTTTTAGTACAAAAGTACTGTAAGGCATAAGGTAAGCATATCTGTACATACAAACTCAGTGCAAACCGTCAAACTGGCGCGCTGCGAGTCGTTCCCTCTGACACTTCCGTTTTCTATCAAAATAAGAATTACTCAGTCGATTTAAGATTACGGTTCAGCCTTTTTTCTAACGTTAGCTAGCGCTCTTATTTTGACAGAAACAGATGTGCCACACAGTTATTGTGCGGCTAACTGTTTACTTCTGCAAAAATAAGGTGAGTAGCCTTATTTTGGGTTACCTCAATATAATGCAAATAATTGCCCCGGCGGTTATTCGGGTGGGCGTTTAATACGCAAAATGGGTGCAGACCCCAGGCGTTTAAAAGAACCAGGTGGCTATTTGCAGCCGGGCGATTAATTGGTGAAATACGGTAGGCAAAAAATTGGAACTGGGCACCAACACCTGTGGTGAAATCATAATGTCAGTGAAACCAATCAAGGTTCCTGCTTTCAGCTGGATTTGATGAAAAAGCAGAAAAACGTTATTCAACTCTGTGAAATAAGCACAAGACATACGCTTTCAAAGTAAAATGCACCGTTATTTAAATAACGGTGGTCGGTACATTTGTGTAGCGTAGGGGTTCTACAAACCAATCAGTGCATTCATTAGGTGGCTTCAGAGAGTCTTTTGGATATATAAGTACTTTTAAAAGCAAGTACTGCAGTACTTTAACTCAAGTAAAAATTTGACTGAGCAACTTTCACTTGTAGTGAAGTAATATTTGAGTATCTCTTCTTTGATTCAAGTAATAGGGTTGTGCTTGGGTTGTTCCACAGCTTTTTCCACCTACAAAACAATCATGATTTTGGCACATAGCATGTTTTTGGGATGTGAATTTTCAAAGTTAAAGATATTGAATATCAGCACATGATAGCAGCAGCATCAATCCAAAAATATCCACAGCAGCCTTGGAAAACCACTATTAGTTGAACCTACTTCATAAGCATGTGTAATCTTTGGAGCTCCCAGCCCAGGGTGATGTGATGTGGGGGGAGGGAGGGAGGAAAGACACGAAAATGAAAAGCCTACACAGCCATAATGCAGAGCAACTTCAAAAGAGTGGGATTACATTTCCTGCATTTTCAGTGTTATTTTTACGTTGAGGGGTGTCAGAAACTGGCAGGAAGCTGTTGTCTGGTTTGACAGCTGGTCCGAGAAAGACAGCAGACACTTCTCTTCATGAACAGACAGATAAAGAGGTAGTCAAAGGAAACTGGACTGGATTAACATCGCCTCAGCATAAAACCCTTGAGGCCTTTTAGTGTACTGATTGCATTCAAACATGCACTAACATTTGGTGAAATGTGAGAGAATTCCTTTTCAGCGTTGAGAAATGCCTTCAGGGAGCACAGACAAACCAAAGTCAACATCAGCCACTCTGTAAGGTTCTCTTACCCAGAAGTAATCTGCCAGCCAACATGGTCTTCATCACAGGTTCAGCGCCTTCAACTCTTCTAATGCTGTGTTTGGTGTTGATTTAATAAGCTTTTTTTTGTAATTTGTTTGTGTGCCAGCTTTGTTGTCTTTGATACCTTTGCGGAATGCAGATTAATTTGTGGGAATGCATCCTATAATTTCACACCTGCCTGCTTGTGTTGTGATGATGACGGGCCCGGTCATGATTTGCTGTTGGAAAGGCTGATAGTGTTTGGCGGCAGAACTGCACTAGCTGTCAGTAGCTGTGCTGGTTGCTTGCTGCAGTGAACACCAGAAACATCACATTTTGGTTGTGATTGCAGTGGTGCGCTGACCAAATCTGTGATGTTTGTGCTGTAATCCGTCCATTCTCTGCTGGTATGTCAGTTGCACAACAGTTCAACTGTGCCTTTCCATGAAAGCTGAAATATGCAACTTTTTTCCAAATTTAGGGAGAATTTCTGTTGCCGGAGTTATGCACCTATTTGTGGTAGGCCACACCCACCACCACATTCCCTTTTGGCCAATCGATGTGATAGATTGATCAGCTCCTCCCTGCGTCATGACCATATTTTCCCACAAAGTTTTGCTATGTGACATGAATCTGTTTGGAGCTTATATGTCTTGTTGTGATCAGTGACACTCACTGCCATGCCTCATTTTGACCAATCAGCATGAAAAGTTAATCCGCTCTTTCTTGGCCCATCACTAACCTTTGGACAAGGTTTTGA
Organism: Myripristis murdjan; assembly: GCF_902150065.1. Lineage (NCBI taxonomy): Eukaryota > Metazoa > Chordata > Actinopteri > Holocentriformes > Holocentridae > Myripristis > Myripristis murdjan. The sequence goes on along the minus strand of NC_043999.1, from coordinate 27,309,128 downwards.
GAAAATGCATTCAGTACTTTTTAAAATATCCTGTTAACAAACAAACAGACAAACAAATGGAACACGGCAAAAACATAACCCCTCTCCAGTTCCGGTAATAAATATGTATTCCTCTGTGATCCTGTGTTGAGGACTAAATCCTATATTTATCTGAAAATGACTTTGTTATGATGATGGGATGTTTTAATCCAATAGTATTTAACTATGGGTGTGTCAGGTGGGTGTGGCTTGTTTGATCTGGGTGCGAATTCATGGTAAATCCAGCAGCCACCGAGTAGGGAAGTCCCAGCAACAGCAACAATGGAAGGAAGCAGTGAGAGAAGAAAGAACAGCAAAGCTAAATACTCAAAAAAGAAAAAAGAAAAAAGAAAAAAAAAAGCAGTGAACACTAGTGTTGCTTTTTTTATGGCCAATTGGGTGCTTTTGGGATCTGCCCGTGGAGCCTTCACAGTTGCAGGATAGATGGCACGTGAAGGTAGACAGCTCATCAGGAGGAGTGACAAGTGCCGGGGTGGGAACTTCAGCAACTGAGAGGGAGGAGGGCAACTGACAATACACTTCGCTGACTCAAGGTGAAAAGTTGCATACTGTAGCTTTAATACTGGCCTGTCATAACAAACTGTACCCTGGTGGGAAACCTAATGTCCTCCTGTTAGCTGTGGCACCAACCCTGGAAGATAGGTGCAGATGACTGGCAGCGGTGCTGAGGCTGCTGGAGGTACACAGACACTGAGGATAGGCTGGAGTGTTCAAGCTCTTTCAGCTTCTGAGCCCACTGGTTGACACTCAGTAAGCCCCGCACTCTCTCTAAAAGCAGCTCTGATATGAAGATATTTTGGTATGTCTTAACTATGGAATTGTCAGGGTGTCATAATTGTGTCATACATACATTAGTTAAAAAAGCAAACAATTACCGGATGATTCCTAAAAATAAAAAAATGCAAAAATTACTGGAACATAAGTTAATAAAGATGGTATTTAAAAAAAAAGCAGATATTTAGCAGCAAAAAAGATGAGAAAATTACAATTTATAATGATTAAAACAATATATTAAGGCCAGATCAGTTATGATTTCTTGTGTTTCAGTTCTTCTGAGGCTGCAGTCAGATGCCTTTCAAAAGTATTTAAACAGATCCTTATTTGATAAGGACCCCCTGAAAGACCCTTAGGGATCCCCAGACCCAGTCTAAAAACTCCTGTGTTAGACAGTGCTCCAGGAATGTCACATATACACTGGGTTGCACCAAGAAGAATTCATTTTTGTTCCACATTAAATCATAGTTTATTAATTAATTCATTTATACCAAACTTTAAAACTTGTTTAAAGTTTACAGAGATTCAATTTCATCTCCCTCAGTTTTTACTCAAAACCTAGATTAAATGTAATTCTGTTGCACCTCAAATTTAAACTGATTTAAACTATGATCCTGTGTTAACTTTAAACTGCAACTTGAGGAGGTTTAACTTTTACCCACTGAAACCTGAGCAAATTCACTGATATCTTTCAAAAACATGAGCAAAAAGGTGAATCAGCATGAAATTACTGTGACATTTGTAAAAAATAAATAAAAAATAAAAATACCTGGACATTACTTTAAAAAAAAAAAAAAAATGCTGCGTAATAATTAACAATGTAATGAAAGCACAATTTCCCATTTCTAAATATGCAATTTAGCTCCAAATGCTAGCACAGTCAGTTAATCGCTTTGAAAACCATTAGTAGCTACACTGTTTAATGGTGGTGAAGCTAGTGAAAATCCACAGGGGAATTAGACAACATAAAAGAGAAGCCCTCATCCCATCTCCTGTAGGCAGTTTGATGGAGAGTGGGATCCCAATGTCCTGCCTCGTTGATGCATTGGCCAGACTAGCTATTGATTGGCTCTACGCCTCTGCCCTGATACATCATGTCATCTTTGTTTAGAGAGCTGGATCCAGGACGCAAGCACTTCCATTTAAGCTTGCAAAAGAAAAGCCCCTTGTGTTGGGACTAACCAAGTGCTGTGTCTGTATGGTGATGGATCAGGTCGTCTGCTGGGTCCCAGGGCCTGACTCTGGAGCGTCATCTTCATCAGACAGAGCCTGACAGGATGTCCATCATCACACACTTGTGCCGATGGGGCAGCTCCCCGATGGAGCAGCGGCTGCTTACATCCACACATAGGCAGGCGACTTTATCATTTGAAGTCACTTAAAGGACCATACCAGTGATTTGGAATGTTTGGCCCATTTACTACAATTTACCCACATTTTACATTGCAGCAAAGCATTTTGCAAATCACACGGGTGGTACTAGTTCAGGAGAATAGCTCAAGAAAGGGTCACTTTGTGATAGAGGTGTAAAAATTTTCATACTTGAATGATTTTTCGCACTGAACAAAACCTGATGCAATTAAGCAAAGGCCCAGGAGGCGCTGAGGTGCCCCCTATCATCTCTGAAACAGCACTTACCACTGATGACACAGTGGGGGATGGCTTTCCATGTGCTTGTTGAATAGTCATAAATTATAGCTTACATTGTTTGTCTTGACCTAACCAACCATTTTATACCACAATAATGCCCTTCTGAGGCTGGTGAAGTTGTTTAATTTCCACCCAATAAAGAACCATCAGCATGGAAATTCGGATTTTATTGTCTGTAGGTCTTTCTGAGCCCAATGATACCTTGACCCCACACAGAGCATTTTAGTCTCATAGTAAGGCTCTGAAAGACTTTAAACAGACTCTGCATTCTAAACCAATTCATCCATTCATCATCCATGCATCATTCATCACCTCCAAAAAGTTGTGCATGCTCACCATCAAAGTGTTGGCAATAGGTTCACCACCATCGACCTGAGGGACATACTTTCATGTCAAGGTGGTGGTAACACAGCCCTGCAGCCACTGTGCAGCCAGGGAATGAGAGTCCTTGCATACTGGGTCGACCTCATTGTCATGGCCAGGCCCAGGGAATGGGCAAAACACAGCCCAGCTAATTACACACCTAACCAGGTTGGGCTTTGCAATTAAGTGGAGGAAGTGCACTCCCCAACCATTCCAGCAGGCGGAATATCTGGGAGTGGTGTTCGATTCCACAAAGCAGAGGTCGTTTCTGTTGGAACCCAGACAAAGAGCCCTTCAGCAAAAAGTTCACAAACTGCTACAGGATGCAACTCTGACAGCGTTACCTTGCGGGGTCTGGGGCTCTTGGCAGCAGCACACCCCGTGTTACCACTGCAGCATCTGCCAGTCTCTGCTTGAATGCCAAGAGACACAATCGTTGGCCGGTGACCATCCGTGCTTCAGTGCAGGGAGGCCTGTGTTACTGGGGGTCCCCACAGTGCCTGTGCCTGATGGTAGCATAACAATAATAATCTGTTTCTGGAGAGCACAAAGTCTCCTGTCTCTATAATACATCTTGAATGCATCATATGGTGGGGCAAACGTGGCTATAACACAGACCAATCCACAGACATGTCACACATGTTGCTGTTAAAATGCCCCAGCTCCCACAGTGTGTTTTTATGGTCAAGAAATTTGACACTCAAACTAAGCCCAGGTTATTCTTCTATCCGCCTCATAGATGAATGAATGAATGTTTTTTATGATAATATTTCCAACTTGATATTTAAAATTCAGCGAAACACAAATACAACCAACCATATGCAGCAGACATTATTATTCTTGTTCATATTTTGACGAAAATTTTATCAGACAGCTAGCCTTTCAAACTCGACTCTGAGAGTTTGCGAAAATGAACTGACAAATTAGACAGTTTCATGTATGTATGTTCTGTATGCTTGACATTGAATGTTAAGATCTTCAGCCATATCATATTGTTAAATTTTGATACTTATTTCAGGAATAGTAAACATCACAAAACGCCCCTTTCTTGCACACATACAATTCTTTGTTCAGTCTTCTCAGAGTGCTGTGGAGCTTAGCCCACTCTTCCATACAGAAATCCTTCAACTTAATGACATTTCTGGGTTTTAGAAAGGAAAGAGCAACACACACCATATGTCGATGAGCCGACCAGTAAGATAACAACAGGAAAGTAGGGAGTCAGTGCACACTCAAGCTCTGATTCATCATATTAAAAAGGCCAATGTTTTGACAGAAACAGTCTTCTTCAGGGTCAGTAGTAGTATTTCTGGGTTTTAAAGCACATCTTAGAACAGGACTTGTTTGTGTTCTTCAGGTCACTGGCCTGCTGCATTTAAAGTGAGAGTACGTCACTTTGGATAAAAGTGTCTGCCAAATGTGAATTGCAATTGTAATTGTGCCTGTAAATGAAGAGAGTAGATCTACTGCAAACCATGTCAGTGAAAAGGTTCCACTCTTGACTTGTTTATAGAACATCTTTGCAGAAGTTTTGAGGAATCATCTTGAGACAAATGTTCATGTATTTTCATGTTGTTGTTGTTGTTGTTGTTGTTGTTGTTGTATGGCTGCAAATGGCAATTTGCAGGTTCAAATTGCCATTTGCTCAGCGGCAGCTGAGTCAGCAAAAATTAAATCTGTGAGCAGCAACAAATTTGTTTCAGGCTTCACAAAGCTGAGCAGAGTCACTTGAGCCAGTTTGATTCTGTTTACAGAGAGAGCAAGACCAATCACACACTTGTTTCATCATTATAATGGATGCAGAAAAAAAATCTTCTACAATCTTTGAAAGCATATCACATACATGCATTGCCACATTGTTTGCAATTAGGACTTGATCATGTGGGGATTTGAACCCTGGACCACCGGCCCCCCATTCTGTGCATATCAAGTGTATTGTCAAACATTTTGTTGAGGTTTGATCAAACATTTTGCAAAACTGAACATGTACATACAGTGGTGGAAAAAAGTTTTCGGACACCCCATGCATTTGTGAAATATTGCATTAAGAATCACTCTTAGGTCTTCAAGTGCAATTTCTTTTAGTACAGTCACAGCCAAAATACTAAACAAATCCTAAAAAAGCCATTAAAAACTTAAAATTGATTGGTTCCATAAAAATACATAAGAAATTTTGAGTATTGGGTCATTTTGGTACCAGTGATGAGGGTCGTTCTTTTTATTTAAAGACACAATTTTTGTTGCTAAGCTTTGTGTCTATATAAAGCCAGCACATTTGAAAGTTCTTCAGACACAAAAATGGCTAAAACAAGGAACCTAACGCAGGAAACATGCCTGAAGAGAAAGATTCTCAGCCAGGAAGGGTACAGCTGCCGCCAGATAGCCAGGAAGTGCAGATGCAGTCCTTCAGCAGTTGGATCCACTCTGCAGAAATACAGACGAACCAACAGCTTGGAAGACAAACCAAGATCTGGGCGTCCAAGGGTTTCTTCAGCAAGAAATGACCGCATCCTGATCCGCATGTGCAGGCAAAACCGCCCAATGACATCACAGAAGCTTCAGCAGCAGTGGTCAAACCAAACTGGTGTCCAGTGTTCCACCCGCACTGTACGTGGCCGACTTTTAGATCAAGGCTTAAGGTCCTACAAGGCTATTAAGAAGCCCCTGATCAATGAGAGACAGAGGTTAGCCCGGCGTCGTTGGGCCCAGACACACAAGAACTGGACAGCCAGGAACTGGAAGAAGATTCTGTGGTCGGAAGAATTTGTCAAGAATATAGTTTTGTTAGTTTTTCTTGTAAACAATAAACAAAAAAATATAATTTGCATTTGTTTGTATCTGTCTAATGCAGCCACACCTTTTGAAACACAAAAAAGATTTTTCCACAAATATTTCATGATAATATTTGAGATTGTAAAATTTTAAGGGTGTCCGAAAACTTTTTTCCACCACTGTACAGTTTTCATTAAATCAAGACAGTGAATGTCACTGTGGACTCAGCGTTTTACTGATCTGAACACCACTTTGAAACATGACATCTAGAATATCTGTCAATTCTGGTGATATTTGAAATAAAGACTTGAGGAGATGTTCACTAATTTCTTGTATTTTGAAAAATATAGAGTGATGGATTTCTGAACTGACCATCAGTGGTTGTGCTGAAAAACTTTCAGCTTAGTTGAAGTGGAATTTAAAATGTCTAGAAATTTATATTCATTGTAATAAGCCATGCCCACTTTATTCAGTCATTTCTGAATTTTATGCATTGACTGAGTCATAACCCTAGATGGTGTAAACCAAATTTTGAACTAATCAATGCAGCTGATGACAAGATATACTTTTTTCTGCATTTATGGCACCCCCTAAGGGTGAAGCACAATGCACTTCATTAGGTGTGCTCAATTAATATCCTCAACATACAGTATGTGTACAGTTTGTGTTGGTTCAATAAAAACTCAATGAGTTGTAGCCCATTTCCCACTAAATCCTGCCCTTCGCTAACTTTACTGATCGATGGTGGCAAGTTTTTGGACCGATCTTGCTCATTTATAATAGAATTGTGTATCTCAGACCCCCAAGGCTATATGACAAAAAAGCAAAAAAACCCTCATGCAGACTTTTATGGTCCAGTTTTACAGAGCACATTCAGCTGGATATGTGCATCAAATTTCAGGTCAATCGGACCGGATCCTGGCCTTTGGAGGCTTTTTTTGACGTGTGACTTATAGCCCCACCATCTGGCCGATTACAGCAATTTGTCTTGTGAAGCATTTCCACATCACTTCCATTTATTGGACTAAGTTTCATGTCTGTGGCATGTCCCAGCTCACAGCAGTTTGAGTCGCAGCAGGAGACAACAAATAATAAATGATAATAAACCAAGGGGGAGCTCAATAGGGCTCTACCCCTTCGGTGTTTGAACACTAAATATTAAACCGGTAAATGATGCACACACCAGAGGCCTGAATAGCTCTAGTTATTTTTCTGGTACTTTGACTTAATTAATGATTTTATGCCTTTTTGGAGAGAGAGACAAGTTATTGTTTTTTTTTTTTTTTTTCCATTTGGAGACATCCTTGGTGATAAGCAGTCATTGCTTTGGTGCCTTGTGCCTAAGGCAGTTATAAAAATAAAAATTTATGCCTCTACACTCTCTGCAAGCTCCCTCCAGCAATACTCTCTTGCCTTGGCAGCAGAGGCAGCCTTACTTGGCACTTTTTTTTGGTATAGTTCATAGTTATGCCTGTTCATCCAGTTTGCTTGTCTTGAGAGAAGAATAAAAACTGTTAGTAATCCATTTTCCCTCATCTTTCCTACTTCAGCCAACACTCTGAGTTGTATGTAGCATTCTGTGTGTGTTTCATGATGTTCCTTTACCTTTGCCACTACACGGATCATTTCACCAGGGACCAGTGGTTAAAGCAAAATTCAACTCTGGTGGAGTGTTGGGTTGTAGTACCACAGTGTTGGACTTACACACATGGTTATGAGATATCCTCATTAGTGATCTGTACTGCCCTAGACTGCTAATCCACAACACTGTATTTGTGTGTCTCTGTTCACTTCCACAGTACAGCAAAACAATACATATATACATATACTCACTGGCCACTTTATCAGGTCCATCTGCACAATCTAATCTAATCCAATCCAAGTGTTGTGCCATAAAGTTTCCTTTTCTGATGCCTATACTGCTCAGCTTTTCTTTTTGTCACAGTAAGTAGAGGTGTTCAACAAAAACTGAACATTATAAACTTTCTTAAAAGGAAGACCTTTTACAAAAGTGGTCTCTTTCTCAGGTCCACCTGTACCTCTCATGCAGTTCAGGTCAACAGCTCTGCCATAAATTCTACCTTTTAACAAAGTTTACCATGTCCGTTTTTGTTGACATTGTGGTGAATGAACACCTCTGTTACTGTGACAGTAAGAAAACCAGAGCATTATAGGCAGCAGGAAAGGAAACTTTATGGCACAACAGTTGGATTGGATTGTATTAGACTGAGCAGGGGCCTGTACCATAAAGCTGGATTTGGGCTTAGTGAGGTAACTTCAGGGTTAACCCTGGGCTTTCTGCACCATGAAGGTGGTTTACTTTTTATCGGGGTAATATACGCTGAACACCTAACCTGCTCCGGAGCAGTAAGCGTACTGACCACTTTGAAGTATGTTTTTATACTTTTTTTTAAAATTTGCTCCCACCTTCCTTTTGCTCCACTGGGGTTGCATCTGAAATAATAAGGCTGGAATCACATGGGATAACAACAAATTCCATAAACACATAAATTTATGGAACACAAATGTTACTGTTGTCAGATCTACTCATGCCGTCATGGTGGGGAAGTAATATTATAATCCCACTAATTTACACATTGAGACAGTTGGCTCATATTTATTTCAGATTATTGTCTGCTCCTCCGTCGTAAAGTATGCGGCTCAGGTGGATTTTTCCATGTCTGCGATTGGTCGTATGCAGCAAACTCCGCCCTTTTTATGTGAGCGAGCACAGATCTAGATTGGAAAAGCCTGGGTTCAGTTAGCGAGTTGATAACCGGCTTCATGGTACCAAAACTCAGGAGTGCAGATGTCTGATTATGTGAAGCCAGGTAACTAAGAGAAACCCCGGGTATGTTAATCCAGCTTTATGGTACAGTGGTAGGTCTAATCAAGTGGCCACAGTGTGTGTAAATGTCAGTGTGTATATCTACATATCTATACACACACACACACACACATATATGTATATATCTAAATTATATATATATATATATACACACACACACACATATATATACGTACACATATACATGTGTATATACATACAGATGACACACACAAATACATAATATATATATATATATATATATATATATATATATATACAGTACAGGCCAAAAGTTTGGACACACCTTCTCATTCAATGCATTTTCTTTATTTTCATGACTGTTTACACTGTAGATTCTCACTGAAGGAATCAAAACTATGAATGAACACATGTGGAGTTATGTACTTAACAAAAAAGGTGAAATAACTGAAAACATGTTTTATATTCTAGTTTCTTCAAAATAGCCACCCTTTGCTCTGATTACTGCTTTGCACACTCTTGGCATTCTCTCGATGAGCTTCAAGAGGTAGTCACCTGAAATGGTTTTCACTTCACAGGTGTGGCTTATCAGGGTTAATTAGTGGAATTTCTTGCTTTATCAATGGGGCTGGGAGCATCAGTTGTGTTGTGCAGAAGTCAGGTTACTACACAGCTGACAGCCCTATTGGACAACTGTTAAAATTCATATTATGGCAAGAACCAATCAGCTAACTAAAGAAAAACGAGTGGCCATCATTACTTTAAGAAATGAAGGTCAGTCAGTCCGGAAAATTGCAAAAACTTGAAATGTGTCCCCAAGTGGAGTCGCAAAAACCATCAAGCACTACAACGAAACTGGCACACATGAGGACCGACCCAGGAAAGGAAGACCAAGAGTCACCTCTGCATCTGAGGACAAGTTCATCCGAGTCACCAGCCTCAGAAATCGCAAGTTAACAGCAGCTCAGATCAGAGACCAGATAAATGCCACACAGAGTTCTAGCAGCAGACCCATCTCTAGAACAACTGTTAAGAGGAGACTGCGCCAATCAGGTCTTCATGGTTAAATAGCTGCTAGGAAACCACTGCTAAGGAGAGGCAACAAGCAGAAGAGATTTGTTTGGGCCAAGAAACACAAGGAATGGACATTAGACCAGTGGAAATCTGTGCTTTGGTCTGATGAGTCCAAATTTGAGATCTTTGGTTCCAACCGCCGTGTCTTTATGAGACACAGAAAAGGTGAACGGATGGATTCCACATGCCTGGTTCCCACTGTGAAGCATGGAGGAGGAGGTGTGATGGTGTGGGGGTGTTTTGCTGGTGACACTGTTGGGGATTCATTCAAAATTGAAGGCACACTGAACCAGCATGGCTACCACAACATCCTGCAGCGACATGCCATCCCATCCGGTTTGCGTTTAGTTGGACCATCATTTATTTTTCAACAGGACAATGAACCCAAACACACCTCCAGGCTGTGTAAGGGCTATTTGACCAAGAAGGAGAGTGATGGAGTGCTGCGGCAGATGACCTGGCCTCCACAGTCACCGGACCTGAACCCAATCCAGATGGTTTGGGGTGAGCTGGACCGCAGAGTGAAGGCAAAGGGGCCAACAAGTGCTAAACACCTCTGGGAACTCCTTCAAGACTGTTGGAAAACCATTTCAGGTGACTACCTCTTGAAGCTCATCGAGAGAATGCCAAGAGTGTGCAAAGCAGTAATCAGAGCAAAGGGGGGCTATTTTGAAGAAACTAGAATATAAAACATGTTTTCAGTTATTTCACCTTTTTTTGTTAAGTACATAACTCCACATGTGTTCATTCATAGTTTTGATTCCTTCAGTGAGAAACTACAATGTAAATAGTCATGAAAATAAAGAAAACGCATTGAATGAGAAGGTGTATCCAAACTTTTGGCCTGTACTGTATATACATACATACATACATACATATATATATATATATATATATATATATATATATATATATATATACACATACTACTCACAAAAAGTTAGGGATATTTGGCTTTTGGGTGAAATTTATGGAAAATGGAAAATATTCACGCTACAGTGATATTATATCATGAAAGTAGGGCATTTAAGTAGAAGCATACACTGGTGATTTCCTCATCTCAAACAATTTCTTGAAACAAAAGCCAACAACAGTGGTGGATATACCACAACAAAAAATGTCAGTGTCAATAACTTGTCATGTGCCCTTGAGCATCAATTACAGCTTGACAGCGACGTCTCATGCTGTTCACAAGTCGACTTATTGTCTGCTGAGGCATGGCATCCCACTCTTCTTGAAGGGCGGCCCTCAGGACATTGAGGTTCTGGGGTACAGAGCTCTGAGCCTCTACACGGCGACTCAGCTGATCCCATAGGTTTTCTATGGGATTCAGGTCTGAGAAAGTGCAGGCCACTCCATTTGAGGTACCCCAGTCTCCAGCAGCCGTTCCCTAATGATACGACCTCGATGAGCTGGAGCATCAAACACCTGATGTGAATTTGGCCGTTAAGCTCCTTGTTAGAGAACAGCAACTTGTGCAAAAAGTACTGAAACATTGAACAGTTGGACATGTGCATTCAAAAGTTTACAGAAGATCACATTAAGTTCACCTGTAAAGGTTATAATGCATTTTAGGTTCATCCTGAAATTTCACCCGAAAGCCGAATATCCCTAACTTTTTGTGAGTAGTGTGTATATATATATATATATATGGACATATACATACAGATAGATAGATATACATGAATATGAGGCTAGATATGTACAAATATATTAATTAGCTGTAGGAGTTGTCTCCATTCTCAGAAGTTTAACTATACCAACCTGAGTATTTCTGGTTTCATACCAACTTACTCCCAGAAACATTTATAGAACTAAAACTCCAATTTGCAAAACTCAATAAAGCCGACACAAAATTAATAGGATCAGATTATGTAACACCTGTGCTTTCACATAAAAAGCATAGAGTTCAAGAAGTAACGTTGGTGATGTAAGACAGTAATTTCCACTGGTGATTAACACAAGCTGTGTCCACACACCACAATCCTTTCAGGAGGGGAGAAATGCCAGCCTGATGCTCTGAGGTTTTCCATTACAAAACTGTTTTTACTGGCTACACCTTTCCTTTTATCTGTGCCTACAGTGCAGTACCCAATGTAACCACAAAATGTCTGTAGCTGTAGTGTTCCAAGATTCTCCAAAGCTTGTGATAACAAAAAATGCACAACGCTTTGAAAAATGACAACTGAGGCCATTTATGTAATTGATAGAGCTGAGAGAGCAAGCAGATAGATCAGACAGATTGTCAGGAGAGCATGAGGCCCTTAGAGACTGATTAGAAAATACACGACTACCAGAGTGAGAGAGCAAAGACATCAGAGAAATTCATTCAGTCACTTGGCAGGGTGGGAAACACATCAAGAAAATGTACTTCTTGTCCTGTGAATTAGTACCATCACAGGCCTCAATCTGGCTTATTAGAGCTGGTTTTGAAGTGGCTCCAAAATGGATTTTGGCTTCTTTCCCCACCCTGGGACTGAAATGGCTCTCAGAAGTGAGCTGGATAGAAAGAGGAGAAAAGGAAGAGGAGACTGAAGAGAGACAGAGGAGGTGAATGCAGAGCTACAGAAGAGTTTTATTTGGCATGCTACAGGTAATGCAGAATACACATAGGAGAGAGCGAGAGAGAGAGACCATGAAAGGGGACAATCAAAAAGCAGGAAACCAAGTCGCACCTCCCCTTGTTAGAAAAAAATCATCCTTTAATTGTGCCTCTTCCAAACTATACCGAATTCTTACATTTAAGATGTAAAAAGTGAGACTAAGATAGAAAATATACATTGCCTGTTATTTCTGAACATAGAACATATTTGCCTTGATAAATGTCTAAAGTTTTTGAAGGGAAGGATATTCTGTAACTCATCCCCAAGGACCAAACCAGAAAGGGTATTAACTAATTTATGACTGCAGTTTTTTTTTTTTTTTCTCTCCCTGAAATGCATCATTATTTCAGCGTTTCCATCAAATGTTTGTTTCTGTTAAAGTGAATCAAAGTAAAGTAACACTAAAGGCACATAAACTTTGGTCCAACCAGGTAGCCCTCTCTTGAGTAAACTGTCACATGACAATGAAATCACAGTGGACTCAACTCTAATTGCATCCAAAGCATGCAACACTTTCTGATTCCAGATTCTAGCAGAACTACACATGCTTATAAAACCTCTCATTGACAATTACACCTAACTGCTATAGAAAAAGCATGGAAGATTTAAAAAACACCTATAAAGAAATACTCAGCTACGAGCCACGCTATAACAGTTCAGCTCGAGAGGGATGAAAAGCTTAACTGGAGAAAACAAGCTTACAAATGAAATTAATTCTGAAGAAATAAAGTTTCCAATTGTATGCTTTTTTTTTCAAAATATTTTCTTCAACATTCTTGCCTCGCTGATAGCAGGAAAAAATGGATAGAAATATGTCTTGTTCCTATTCCTGAACTAAAACAAGTCTGTTGTAAAACCCTGGAGGGAAAAGGCTACAGCTAGTTGGTGGCAGAGCTTCAGAAACTGTTAATGTCTAGAAGATGATAAGACAGGTTGCATTCTCACTATCTCCCAAAACTATCCAATACCAATGTGCCTCAAAAGCATGGGAAGGTATTTAATGAACATGTTCAGCTGTAGAAACAGTTGATATTGTCAAGTAAGGCACATAAGTATCTTCTCAACTAAAAAAGAATTAAGTGGAGCCTGATATCCATCAACCTCACACTCATACAGGAGGACAGTAAATCAGGACAAAGAAAATGTCTTGCTTGTGACACAAGTGGTCAGAGTGTAGAGGTACAGCTGGAGGGGCAACTGAAGAGACGGTGCCGAATCTACAATATACACCATGTTTCTTCATAAGGAAAAAAAAAAACTACTTGGGCTGCAAGTCAAATGTTTCAGTCTCTCAAGGAATGACAGGATCAACAACAAAAACACCAACAAAAAAGCCAATCAAATCAACCTAACAATCACCCCATCAATATGGTCCCCCCAGTGTCCAGACACAGTCCAAATGGGTGCTGACCGGCGGCTCTGGAGGCAGTAAAGCCGTGGTATATTGTTGTGAGTTTATGGGTCAGATTTCTAAATGGTGGACTTGGAAAAGGAGACCCGCAGGTGTTGGTTTCCTCCCATGTTGTAATTGTGAAGGTCGATCAGAGCCTGGATGGCCTCCTCTACTGTCGACATCTGGAGGAGAGCCATTTTGTGGTCCCTGGCAATGGAAAACAGCAGTTAAGACTTCACCATGCACAGCCACAGAAAACTTCATTTGTTGAGAAAAAACACAAAAAACATACTAAGTGAACAGAAGTCCAAGGAAGGGTATTTTTTACACTGAACTGTTCAGCACTTAACAGGTAGATACAACTATTTGTTGAGTCCGCTTTATTATTATAACTTACTGGAAAAACTTAAATGCTTTCACAGTGCCACCAGCATTGGAGAACAACAGCCGCAGATCATCTTCAGTCACATCTTGTCTGTTGAAATGAAGACCACAGAGGACAGTTACACGGGGCTTCCAGGTGACAAAGCATCCGCTGACAGTCATATCTGAGCTCCTTGGCTCTTGGTGACAACAGCTGGGAACAGCTGACTTCATTTATTTTTCTTTGCAGTTATGGAATGAGCATTCTCCTTTTGTGGAATAAACATGGTTATTTTGGTGCTGTTTTGACTGGGAGCAGCTGACTTTGCATTACTGCAAAGTCATAGGACTTTCCTACCAGCATCTAAGAGTGCAATTTTGAGCTATCACAACCTGATTCCCCTGATACTCACGGGATGTTGGAGAGGTGAAGGGTAGCTGAGGGCGGGAAGATGTTCTGGAAGTTCTTGGATCCGGGCTTCTTGAAGCGATGCAGCGGAGAGTTGGTGAAGTCCTTGGTCAGACCCTGGTCATCCAAGCCATCGCGAGGTAGTGCCACGGTCTGGTGCTTAGACAGCGTCACCCGGATGATCTTCCCATACATCTTCTGGCCATTCAGGTGGCTCATAGCTGTGGTTGGAACAAAGGACAGCGAGCAATGTAAGCCAGTAATAATGATAATATTGCAACTCTTATAGTAACAGCTTACTATGCTAACTGAAGCAAATATGTCTACAGGTATGAGATGTTAAACTGAATGCTTTTGAAAAATGTTTCAAGATAAACTGTAACCAAATTTAAGACTCATTTCTGGAAAAATCACATAAGCATTACAGGTAAGTACTATATATTTGGTCTTGTGCTATGGTCAGTTTTACACTGTTGTCACTGACTGCATGAGTCTAACCGACTCCTTTAGTTTAGATAGCAGCTGCTGCTGCAATAATCTTAGCCGGATTTTTTTTTCTTTTTGTTTTTACACAGAACAGATACTAAAGTGAATAATCTGCTTTCTGTGTGCATGTCAATGTGGTGTTTGGGAGTAAATATAAAATAGGTTAGTATACTGTAGCATAATCTAAGTATAAAGAAAATTTTGATTTAGGTTTAAATTTAAGACTATTCAAAAGACTTTTAAAGGCCTAATTTTAATCAAATTGAAATGAAGACTTTTTAAGAGTTTTGTAGAAAGGCCTGCAGACACCCTGTAATATACCTAACATAATATACAAATTCTTTATGTAAAATAGTGCAAATTACATATAAAAAGATACCAAACCCAATAAACCTCCAGTAGATAATATAATATGTTATGTTTCCTGGAGGCTATTACATTATAAACAGAACTGCAAGATTTCTGATGAACTTGTAATATACGAAAGAATCTTTTTAATGGCCAAACACATCATGAAATGAATACACCTGATGATGGAATAACGTACATGAAACATAATTCATTACATTAAATACAAGAGGCTTACATGATACTACATTGTGGACTGTTTAATACATTATCAATTGTTTATCAAATATGAAACAACTTGTTCACTGCTGATATTTTAGGCACGGGTGATTAAGGTAGGTGATTATGGTATCTGCTCACCAAGCTGCGCCTGGTTGGCATCTGACATCTGAATGAGAGCACTGTCCTTCTTGTTGTAAAGGATTTTCACCCTCTGGACATCCCCATACACCCCTGCATTAGAGCCACAACCAGGCAGGAGGAGAGGAGGTGAGGGGAGAGAAAGCATACAGTCAGGAAAACACAGTTAGCACTGTAGAAAAGGATATTTCAGTTAAGAAACACAGAAGAGAAAGCAGAAGAGTACACACAAGAAATTAACAGGAGACTTGATAGACTTGAGAGTGAGAGGTGTGTAGAAAGAACAGGTAAAGAGAGAGGAGACACCCTCTAAACAGATAAGTTATCAAGCTGTGTCAGATGACTATAAATAAAAACTGCATGCAAAACAAATTCTTTAACCGTGCATTAACAGAAATTACTATGTACTGAATCTCAGGGCAAATTAATAAACATTAACCCAAACCAATAAACAGGGGGCCAAAATGTATTACAAATTACAAAACAAGCTACTGTGCGCAAACAAATATACATAAGCTGGCAATAATAAAAATGATAAATGTCTCAAAGATAAGAGTGGAAATAGAATAACAAAAAGAGAGGGCAGAGGAAAGAGAGAGAGAGCGAGAGAGAGAGAAAGAGAGACAAAGAAAGAGAGAGAGTGAGGAGAGAGAGCTAACGATAACATACCGAAGAGGGTAAACAGACTTTGGGGCGTAACCATCTTTAGAGGGAGAGAAGAGCAACAAGCAGCGTGAGACAGGTAGAGAGGTAGAAGAGTCGGAGCGGAGCGGAGGTAGAGATGGACAGATCGATCCAGAACGGAGGTAGGTAGGAGGAATGGTGGTTTTGTTTTCCCCCCGAAGAATGATGGAGGTGGTGGGTCATGGAGGAGGAGCAGGAGGAGGAAGATGAGCCATGGAGGGTTTGGGGATGGTTAATGTGGGAGGAGGAGGAGGTGGGAAGGGTTCATCGGATGATTTTGGGGTGTTAAAAATCCCCAACAACACATGGAGAATGGAGGATGCAGGGGAAGGAGGGATGGATGGAGAGGAGGGGAGGTGGATGAATAGGGAAGGAGGCAAATGCAAATTGGGAAAGAAAAAAATAAAAAGTGAGGGGGGGGGACAAAAAATAAAATATAGGTCAGTACACTGGAATAATGCAGGTAGTTTGGTCAGAGATAATGGCTTGGATCAATGTTTTCTTTAGTCAAAAATCAGCAAACAACTTGCGCCAAAATGTGTTTCACCCTGGACAAGCATGGGGTAAAGGTACATTCATGTCAAAAATCATAATAAAAATCAGCAATATAAAGTCACAACCATGGGCTAAAAACAACATGCAGCAGGTAAGAAGTCTGAAGATCTACAATCTTTCAGCAGGGGAAAATGGTAGTACTAAGATAGTGTGAAATGCTGAGGGGGGGAAAAAAGTTAAAAGACCATGCAATTAAAATTTAGTTTGCAGTACAATTTGGCATGCAAGAGTTGTTGTGAAGGCCACTTGAGTAAAGCATGGCGTTCACACAAGTCCAAGAGCCTAAGAGAAAACTTAAGCACAGTATCTGAACATGAGGGGTTCTCCTTCAATGGTTTAGATACTGTCAAGGCTCCAGTATGACTCATTCATTCAGAGCCAGAGAGAAAGGGGAGAACAGACAGATGAAAGAGAGAGAGAGACAGAGGTTAGATGACAGAAATTAGAAACTATTTACGTCACAGTTTAAAAAGGCAGAGAAAGAGAGAGAGACAGATAGAGAGAGCAAGAGAGAGAGAGAGAGCAAGAGAGAGAGTGTGAAGCGAGCGTTTCAGAGATGAAGACAAGCGGCAGGTTTTTGTTCCCGAAACCAAGACACAGGTAAGAGATCAGAGAGTGATTTCATATGAGCTTTTCATATGAGCCGAGGAGAGGAGAGAGCTTAGAGAGAAAAACAGAAAAGAGACAGAGTTAGCCGAATTAGATACAGTTTGACATAAGAGAAAAGGGAGGGAGGGGCAGAAAAACTGGGGAAGGAAAGAGGGCAGTTTCTGGTGGATGACAGAGACAGCAAATCACCCCCCCATTCTTGTAGGGATATAATGAGTCTTGCCAAAATAAATAAATAAAAACATAAATAAATAAAAAACAGCAAGGTTCTGTACATATAAGGGACAATAGAAAATGCACCAAAGAAAAGGGTTAGACAAAAAATAAATAAACAAATTTAAAAATAAACATTATTATTATAACCGAGTTAAATATCAAGAGGCCCAGTCAATTTCTTGTACATTAACATCAATTGTAATTTTCCTGTGTCCTAGGATAGTTCTGTGTCTTACACATTAGTGACTACTAGACTGCCAGACACAACAGTTTGTATACGGCCCCTGTCTGAGATGGCATACTGACTTACAGCTTCACTGAAAGTCTAAGAATAAATAACTCAAAAACCTGACAGTGAAAAAACCCCCAAGGGAATTTGCTGGGGATATGGACTCATTTTCTCCCTTAGGATACTAATACATCAACTATAAATAAAAATTCTGCTGACTGAAAATACTCAAACAAACTTAGGGGTCTCTCATTCATGGTCAGTGGCAAAGCTGTACGTCTTTAATGGCATCTCAGACAAGAGTCTTGTTCTGTTGTTTGTAATTTCTAATTTTCCAAGAGTTTTTCAAACTGACAAAAAAACGAACTGTCCAAGACCACAGAAATTTTCCATGTGAATTCTCTCTAAAATAGTGCAATTGAGCTTGTCTATTAAAAAGCAAATCAACTGCCTCAGTGGACCCTCTCAATATAGGCTCTACAACAGACAAGACAATGAAGATGGCAATGGCAGCACAAGGAGGAGGACAACTGGCAATGACCAGTAAGGGAAGAGAGTTAAGTCTTTGAGAGTGTGTCTGTCTGGTGTGTGTATGTGTGTGTGCATGTGCGTAGGTTACTGACCTCCTCATTTAGGTTGCTGACCAGCAGGACCCCGCTGGAGCCTGACTGTCCGGCCAGGGCCACCCTCCCTGCAGCAGCAGCTGCCGCTGCTGCTGCACTCAGAGGGTTCAGGGCTCCTGGGAAGGAGTAGACAGGAAAATCATGGCATGGGGAGCAGCACTTTCAGAGAGCAACCACATTACAAATTCAAGGCATTAATAGATGAAGATGCTGTAGCACTTACACAATGAAACCTAATTCACCAAAGTGGTGTGTGATTTCAGAATTTACAAGCTAGTTTCACCTCTGAGCTGTCAGCATATTTAAAAAACAAAAAATGTTCAGCTAACTGCCTGACTGAATGGAAATGATTACGGTTTGAACATGTCAGTTTTGACAACCAGCTACTGACGTTTTTGATCTGAAGCTGCCAGTGGCTGCTACTCATTATTTAAATTTGACCATTTTCATGCCTAAAAAATGACAAGTGTTACAATGTTTCCACCATAATTGTAGTTTTAAATAACCTTAGATCATGCAAAATTGTCAACCAGGTTTTCTACTGTTTTTGTAATCCTTTAGTGATTTGCACAAGATGATGCAAAGTACACTGCAATGGCTCTGCCCTGCGTTGTGTTTGAAACTAATTTTTCCCTAAACAAAATGATGGTGGCAAATCTGCCCAGAAAAAGATCAACTACACTGAACTTTGTCCATCGAAATGAATAAAAATCTGATGGAGACATCATCAGCATCCCAACTCTCGAGACAGAGACAGAGAAAGACAAATGTAGGAAAAATAAAAGAGGGATCTACCTGGGATCTTACCGAGCAGGGAGTTGGAGTCTTTGCTAAAGGCTGCGGCCACTGAGGGGTCGAGGGTGGGCTGGCCATCACCTGCAGGCAACTCTGGCCGGGTGTAGTCACGACTCTTATCATTGTTGTACTTGACGTTTAGGTTGACTAGCTTGGAGAAGTCAATGCGCAGGGTGCAGCATGAGTTATAGATGTTCTGGCCATCCAGCGCCTGGCAGAAGAAAATCTCATCATACACCACATTCAGCTATTACACCTGTTATTCCAGTATCCAGATACACACGTTGAGACCATGAGCTATGATTAACTGGAGAGATGTAAACCAAGACTGTGTTGGGGACTTTAGTCATGACGTTCTCACCAGTTTAGCCTGCTGGGCATTGACAGGATCACTGAACTGCAGCAGGGCCTGGAACTGATTGTTCTTGGTGAAGGTGATGATCTTCATGACCGTGCCAAACTTAGAGAAAATCTGAGAACAATAACCAACAAAGGAAACAACAAACTTAAACATCCTGTTTCTTTCTGAGCCAAATCTGGTTGTGGCTGCCACTGGTTCATCTTTTAGGAAAGATTTTCTATGTGAGCCCAATGTTAAGATTATTCCATCTTACTTAATCAAGTAGTGCTATTGGCAAACATTCAGCAACATACAAGTACAAACATTTTCTATGAAAAGCAACCTTTGAGGCCAACTTAAGATATAAATCAGTCTATAAATCAGACAGCATCCAGTCACCTTTAAGTAGAAGAGGCAACATGCAAATACAAAATGTATCCATAATAAATAATACAGACATGACAACTGAGTTGCATGTTTTTCCCTTTTATCAACCGCATGTAAACAGATATTCCATTTTTCTCCTCAGCCTCCTCCTAGCAGCATCCTGGTACCTGTTGCAGAACGTCGAGTGTTACGGGGTAGAACATGTTATCAATGATGATCCGCAGCACTGGGCTGGAGGCTGCAGCTAGGGCCTCTTGAACGTCTGAGCTGGGTGAACCGCCTGACTGCACTGCCGACACAGCTTGGAGCACTGCTTGGGTCCGCTAGAACCAGAGACATGTTGTCAATCACTGTCACGCTATTAACATTGGACCATGCCAGCAACTATGGGAGTATGAACATGCTGACTAATATCAAAGCCACAATGTTGCAGGCATGTCAGACACACTAAACACATTTGTCAAACTGCAGTAACTCTAGAGTTGCACTATGCCAAATATCAAATCATTCCAATTTTATTTATCACATATCTATTCATGAAATGTATAGCGAGCGAAAAATCCTTGCGCTATCTTGAAAGCTATCTACAAAGGCTACTTTAAATCAGTGATTTTGTTACCAGTCATATGCATAGGTAAATTGTTGGTTTAAGGTCCCAGAGGAGCTTGCACAAGATGATAACAGACAATATCTTTATTCAAAGAGAATATCAAAAAGTAACTGTTTTATGAATCAGCTTATCTAACATATATGTAAACTATTTTAACTAAAAGCTGTGGTTCACAATCATGTACTACTGAGACCACAGAGGCACAAGAGTAGATTAGTTTCCTACTCCAGCTATTAAGTGTGTGTTAAAGACATAAGCTGCAGTGTTCAGTTGGAAGTTTGATGATGCATAGCTAAGAACCACTGACCTATAGGAAACTATGTGGTCTGTTATCCGTTTCCCCTTACCTGGTTGCCAGCATCAGTCTTAAGCTCTTTGTGGGTGGAGTACTGGATGAAGACAGGGACATTGCGAACGTGAGGAGTGACAGTGGTATAGTAATTGACCATTGTGATGGCTGCCTCTTCCGTTCCCATTTCCAAGAATGCCTGACAGGAGACACAGAAAATGATCTGATTTATTTTCCACAAGTGTTACTATTCCTGAGGCATATTATCTTTAATGATATATGAACTAACATGTTGGTCCGACAGTGGCCTTTTATTAGGTGCTCGGGTGGAGCACCTCTGTAACAGCTATGCTGTGTTCATTAATTTGTGTGCAACAATTTTTGCAATGCCCACTGCTTATGGGAATTATGGTAAACTGCTCCGACCACACAGAGCCCAAACAGCCCTGCATAAAAGAATGTGTGCACTCCTACCAGGTTTTCTAATAGACGTTTTTTTGCCAACCAAAATAACTAGAACAATTTCAGGATTTTGGACAAGCAGAACATTTACTAGAAATATTTTCAAGAGGCTAGAATAAATTTAAAAGATAAATAATACAAATCAAATGCAATCAGCCAACAAAGTTATTTTATTAACAGTTGAGTCAACAGAAAGGAAACTATTTCTTGAAGGCATTTTAGCTGCAGAGTGCTGATAGAAGAGTCTTGCTACCTTCTGGCACTATTTGTAAGCACTTCCTTCCAAGTCTGACAGTTGTAAACAACAGCCTCTCAAACAAGAGGAGCTTTTCTGCTCCTTTTCAGAAACCAAGCAGTAATATTTTTTGTAAAAAAAATAGCGATTACAGCGTTTGTCGATTCGATGCGATTATTGGTGCCACGATTCTTCGATTATTGCGATTTTTACAGCTATTTTCTATGCAAGACTGATTTTGTGTTAATCTGTGGCTAGCTTTGTAAATAAATAGCCCATAAATTAACTCATGTCATTCTCAGAATAAAGATTTTTTGAACATTTGACTAAGACTTATTTTTCAAAGACACAAAATATTTTGACTATGTAATCTGGGAGTAGCTCCCAACATTTAACCCAACATTGCCATGGAGCACAGCCCCATCTAGGGGCCAGTGAAAGAATTGCATAAGCCAGTTCCATCATAACAGAGTAATTAAAAATTTGGTACACAGGCACTACAGTACACCACTGACTTTTATGTATGTATGTATGTATGTATGTATTATAGTTTATAATTTATCGTGTTGCGAAAGTACTTGACGGTGGCGTTAGTTTCGTGGGTGGAGATAAAAGGCTGGTGGATCAGGAGGGGGCTTGTCTGTAAAGTCTGGTTTGACGTGCAGCTTCATGGGACGCAGGGCGAACGAGGGCAACCGCAAATTAAAGCCCGACTCCTTCAGCATTCGCCACGACGAAAATGGCCTAAAATATGTCACCATGTCTTTCAACGAATGCACAAAAAAACCACAAAGATGCTGCCGAAAAAAACATAGAAAGCCTGCAGGGATTCATATATGAGCAGCCGGGTAACCCACTGTGTCCGGTGGCCTCCCTGGAGAAATAGCCTACCTCTCCCTGCTGCCTCCTGATCCACCTGCCTTTTATCTCCACCCAAAGCGGACACAGTGTGACAGCGCCAATGTATGGTAAATTATGAGTATACTTTTATTATTATTGTTACAACCGATGTTAGGCATAGCCTACGTCTGCGCAAAAACACACCTGTCGCGAAACGCACGCCACCGTCCCTGCAAAGAGGAGTCCATACATATTGAACACTATTTTAACAATTGCACTATTAATGGAAATATCCAATTCAACATTAACGAGCCCAAATAGCCTGATGTGACATGATGATGGCGCCCGTCTGCGTTCTGTGTATTCTGTCCACTCTATCTTGCTTGGTGGAAGAATGAATAGCTGTCAATTTTACTGTTGCAGTTTTACCAATAAATTATTGATTTTTTTCTTGTGTGTTTATTTTGTGGGCTATATGTAGGGTAACCGTTTTATAAAAGCAAGTCCCTTGAAGCCGTGAGTTACAGTTATTTTACAATGGCTTTCTGTTTGCTATGGTCCCACCTACTAAACTGTCCGGGTGGCACGCGCATTACCTACTTTTTGTTCCGGGTACCCGCTGTGATTTATCATTAGTATTTCATGGTATGCGCTCTACATGGTGAGCCACCGGGGCACCTAAAAGTATGTTAATGTTCAAGAAGGGTTCAAAAAATGCATGTGTGGGCATACTTTGGGATTGGAATTCACAAAGTCAAAAGCAAAACAGCATACAAGAATAGATGCATTTTGGAAAGAGTGCTATGTGAAAATTAAACATCTTGGCGAGACATCTAATCTCAGAAATAACCTCTAAAGAAGGGGAATAACAGCCCGTCTCAACATCTGTCAGTTTTTTTTTTTGACAGCTACATTTCTACATAGACCTTACATTCTGTGGTCCTGGTGTGTTCATTCAGTATTTTGACACCTGACAGAAGAACCAGAGTACAGTCTGTGTCAACATGCTTCAAAGGTTTCATTAATGTATTCTACTAGAAATGCTTTATTTTACTGACACAGAGCACTTTACAGGTGCTACCTAAATGTATAGTGTAGTGTAGTGTAGAGAGGGGTGTTTTATTTTGATTTAGGGACTGACTGTAATGTTTTTTTTTTTCCAGGACTGATACATTCATTAGAGATCAAGACGACCGTTGACCTACATTTGGGGCCACATAAATTTGCAGTAAATACAAAAATTTCTGTCAAAATTGAACACAACCCTTGCTTTTAATTAAAAAATGTTACTTGAATGAATTAATCAATCACTGACAGTTACAGCAATTTCCAGTGAAGAGTAATGCAGAACAGGAAAACAAATTAAATTTGCACTATAGGGGAGTAGGGTAGTTGCACACTGACATATAGGGTGACAGGTGAAGCTCTCACACTAGTGTGGAAATCAAATTGATATAAAAACATTAATAATCATTATCACATTTTCTGAGAGAAGTCTGAAATTTGGCAGAAATTTTCCAGTCATACAAGGATTTGTTCTGTACTTTTTACATGGAGATCAATCATTCTGTTGGTTTAAATATACTCCATTTTACACTGGCAACAACATACTGCATAGGAGCAAAATTCAAAATTCTTTAGAAAACTATTTTTGACATGCAAGTATGAAATCTGATATACTGAGTAAATTCACATTCTACAATGATGTCATCTTTAAGCAGATTTAATTTTTATTAAGTGAGAAATTACAGTAGAAGTAGACAGCTGCATTTACAGTCAAATATTTTAATGAACTGTGCAATTTTGATAATGAAAATCCCTGTATTATGTCTGAAGGGGACTGTCTGAAAATTCTCAGATAATTTGACAGAAAAACTGTATGACTATTTAGTTTTAAGGCAGAATAAGGATTTTCCTAAAAAAACAATGTATAGTCCCATACAAAAATAATCCTCTCCATCATCACTTATGAGCCACTAGAAGTGTGTGTTGGTGTGTGTGTCTGCAGAGACCCTGCCCTCTTGCTTGGATTTACTTGTTTTGCTGAGTTCAGGACTCTTATGGGCATCAGCCTTTGGGCAGTGGGTGTGTAGCTCCCAGCCAATAACAGAATCTGGGGTTGGCTTTCACCTGCTGGTGAGCACTGAGGGAGAAGATGAGGGTAAAGAGCAAAATGCTGTTGGCATGTTTTTGACTGGGCATGATTTTTCCCGTAGGACAGCAATGTTACATTTTGGGCAGATGTTTCATTTTGTCACTATCCTAGGAAGAAGAAGACTCGCTGCCACCAATTACTTTAGCCAGAGAGGATGGGCCTACTTTGAATGCTGTGTTTACAAACCTTTAATCTTAGTTTTACGACTTTTCTTAAAAAATGTAGTGGTAGACTTGATAATTTACTCTAGCTTGCAGTATAGGAGTGTTTCTACTGACTCAGGGTTACATTTTAGCGCTACTTAAAAAGCCATAGGACATACCGCTGATTTTTAATGAATTTTTATTGGAATTTTACACGCCTGATATAGCATCACCTTGAGCAATTTTGGGTCCATTCTCAGGCATCCATCGTTTTGGACAGGACTGGACAACTGCGCAAATCTTGCTTTATTTTTATGCATGGGAAAATTCTCAGCTCATTCGGATTTTGCACATTCTTGTCTTGTTATTTGCATCATTCACACTGCCTGGTGCAAACTCCACTGTCTTTGTATGTAATCGCACCATGCGAAAAATTCACGTGGTGTTTGGGGTTTGGCATTTGCCCAAGCCCCACTAGTATTATTATTATTATTATTATTATTATCATTATTCTATAGCTTCCACAGTTTAATACAATCAAGGAAAACCCCGGATTCTAATCAAACATTTTGATAGGATTTAAATCATAAATATGTCTTATTTTCAACAATTATTCTAGATTTGAGTAGTGATAGTCATATTATGCTCTAAATGCCATTACAAATGCAATGTCAAATGTCAGATGGAATGATGGAATGAGTCCATTGGCGATCTGTACATGCTTCTCGATACTGGATCAATTTTTTTCCAGGGAACAATAGGGCCCTGAATGCACCATATGGAGTGACACTACCTCAGTCAGTTACTTAGGCCATTCACTTTGCTGTCAAAACCCCAACAATGGCTAGGCAGCAGGTGCATGTGGCTCCTGCAGAGGCTGCTGCTGGGGCTTACTGCACATCTCCAAACTTGTACCTGCATTTCGGGCGATGCAGGTTTTTATTATTTAGCAACCTTATAAAATGTGTTTAAATGTAATATGTCTGACAGATAACAAAAACTAGGCTATACACACAGTGGGAATGCTGTGAGAGCTATGAGTCTTTAAGGAAGCAGCTACTGCAGACCAACAGTGCGAACTGAAATGAGCCATTGAACCCACTCTGGCGGCAAGAGTGACACTATCAGACCAACAGAGCTGAGGTCTTCTGGACCTTAAGACAAGGCAGCTACCAATCGATCAAAACCGGCTGACTCATTGACACTGGCACTGTGAAGGAAACAAAGCAAGTACTCGAGGGTGGGGGGGGGGGGACAAATGCCAAGAATTTCCTACGGTCCTCCGCAGCAAACACACAATAGCCTTTTGGCCAGCTTTTGTACTCCATCCATTGACTTCAGTGCATGCTTGAGGTGGAAAAGATGCCACTCAAGATATCAACACTGACTGCCTCCAGAATACTCGTGTGGAACAGTAAGGGGCTTAGCTGACACACTAGCAGTGGGCTCTTGATAAGTCATGGCGGCAACTGCAAAAAATATGGCACAGCCCAGGTTTTCAATATGAACCCTACTATGGAGTCAAACAGACATAAACCATGGCTTTGTGAAGCTTTACAAAAACATACTCGTGTGTGTCCAGGTCTTACACTCACCTGGTTCTTTCCCTTCAGGGTGAGGATGTTGGTGACCTTGCCAAAGGGAAGGCCAAGCGCAATGACTTCGGTCTCTGAGGCCTCGTTGGGAAGCTTCCGGATATGGAGGACACGGGATGGTGGGGCCTCCTCCACCCTCAGCTTTTTACTATCGCTGCCATTAGAAGTCCCATCTAAAATATCAGTGCCAACTCTGATTAGCTACACTAAAAAATACAACGACAGTAATATTTTGTGAGACTGTATTTACATGTGTGATGTGGAGCACTGTTTAAAGAATACACCAAGATTTTTGGGCGACTGTCCCCTTGATCATTTGTTTACTCATGAGAGCACAGGCACCAAATACATCCATGTGTCCTGGCAGATTGTCGCCTATAGTGCTCTGTTTAACACTTAAGCATACACAATCTCAAATGGGCTCCATGCAAACATTTCAGTGTATAAAATTAAAGTTGGCTGAATTCAACATTAAAGCATTTTAATAATACATGTCTTAGATATTAAAAAGATTGTTGTTGTTTTAGAAGAAGTTAGATTGTGGAACTGTAACTACAGAACACATCCTTCCGTTTACTGTAGTGATCTGCACACCACCAAAGGTATAGGAGCACAATCTAACTTCACTGCATTCAATCCAACAGAGCCTTCTGTTGTGAAACAGAAAGTCAAGCTTTTGAAAGCTCCCATTTGCTCCAAACTCTGTTTGTAATTTTGATGCTGCTCAATATTGAGAGTTAACATGAGTGTTATACAAAAGACTGGTATACTGCCAATTTTAATTTGGCAGCAACTGAACTACTTCTACAATTACCACAAAATTTTGACTGCAATTGTCCAATTAATACTTTGCTCATAGTGCTCATGCACTTGTTTACTTTGTCTTCTGCTGTGTTTGAACCATGTCAGAAGAAGCAAAAGAAAGAGATTTTGTTGTTGAATCACTAAGACTGGTCAATTTGCTATTGTATTTATGGTTTGCATGGTCATAATTCATTTTGTGATGCTGGATGGGAGACATCACAGCCAGCCACATATCCTAATTGTGATTACCACTAGAAGACAGAAGTGAATGGTTTTCAGAGTCAGCAGTTTGTATTTCCAGAACATCCAGTGAACACAGCATCAACTGCTTAATTGTCAATGAGCTGAAGCTAATATATTTAATAGAGGGATATGTTTAAGTTTCAGGCAAAGGACCTAGGATGGCGCCACTGCAGTGTTGTGTTGAAAGGACGAGTTAATTCACTTTGTTGGATTCAGCTGTTGGAGATTTGCCATTGGCACTGTGTGTGTCTGTGTGGACAGAGGCACTCACAACAACCAGGAAGCATAAAAGTTCTACATTCAAGTGATGAATTTTGAGCAGAATCAATCGTCATTATGGCAAAAATCAAGAAGGCCCAAACCGCCAACAACCCCCCTTCTCTTTCAACAGCATAGTTGACGAAAGGGACCCTCTCCCAGAAATTTGGTGTATACCTTGAACACGATCCTCTTTGGTTGGCAGAGCATCCAATGACCCTAGCTTCATTTGGGTTATCTTGTGAGTGCATGATCAGCTCTTTCAGTTGTCCTATTTTCCACTATTTCCTTTGAGATGGTTTTACTCTTATCTACCAAACAGTGAAGGGCATAAGAATGTGCAGCAGCATCCACACCATCTCTCCCAGTCACGTGCCATGGTGTGTGGGTGCCCACCTACTGGGGAGCATGAGGTTACTGAAACTAAATGCCTCCCATAAGGAAATGGTCTTGCTTTCACAGCTTGCTTCACTTTTCATACACTTATTAATCCTTTGATTTCTTTTACTGCCGCTGGACAATGCTGATCAAATGGCTTCATGCAAGTTCTGTCTGTCCCCTCCCTATTCAGGGGCGGTCGGAACGAACTCACCACTGATACTGCTCATGCCAGAGTTGGGACTGTTGTACATACTCAGCTCATCTGATCCTCTCTACAGAAAAAAAAGGAGTGAGAGAGGGAGAGAGTCAGTCAGGCACAGCTGTTAAATAATAGGAAAAACAATTTCCATTTTCCAGACAAACCCCTCAAAGACAACAATAAAACATAACCCTCAGAAGACAGTTTAAAAAAATAAAAGGATGGTAGGATAGAGAGGCAAGAGAAAGAGGACATAAAACCGCAACAGGAGAGTGGTCTGGCTCTTCCTTCACTTGTGTGGGTTTAATCTTCCTGAATTTAAGATGTCAAGATGTGTCATTTCATCCAGAGCTGCTCTGGGTCCCAGAGGGCTCAGTGGAGCTGACGGGCTCCCTGTGCTCTTAAACCTGACTGATGGGATGACGAGCAACCTGGCTGGAGACCCATTACACACACAACTTTCTAATAGCTTCATACACCCCCTCTCCCCCTTCAACCTGACTGAATTTGAACCAATTGTTGTTCTGTCACTGGCATTCTTTATGGTTACGATAAACTAGATGTTGCAGGCCCTGGTATGGCAACACGGTACAAATAAATTGAAGGGTAATAAAGTTGTCTTTGACTTAGACCAAAATGTGCGCACAGGCTGCTTGAGCTGGAAGAATCTAAGAAATGATTGCTCTCCCAACAGCTGGCAATTTTCTGTTTTGTCTTAGACATGAAATATTGATGAAATAAACAGGGTGGCCAAGAGCAGTGTTATCAGAGGAATCTGTGTTTTACGGCTGTTCCGATTCCCTTCAAGGGAGGACTTTAACTTTGTTTTGTGCAGAAGAAAATGCAGCCAGTGCTCAACAAATCAGGTTAGCTACCCAGAACCACGCATTCACACAAAGAAATAGGTTGGTTTAGTTACACAAGCCAAGCCCATTTCATTACAGCCACTGTTGTGTTGTGAGAGCTACCAAAGGTTTTAATTTTTTATACGTTAATATCAAGTACCAACCCTAATACCAAAGGAAACTTAAAATGAAAAGCAGACCAATTTTTACAAATTTTGATGTATCCATTTAATGATGTTTCTGGTATAACCACTGGCTTAAAATTATTTAAAAAATACTAATAATGATCTCTAAAAATATCCAACGCCATTACAACCATCAGTGAATGAAAATTAGATGAGATGCAGGACAAAGGATCTAGATTAAGAACCACTTGGGGAAGTGGTTTAGCTTGCACTTATATTGGAATGGCCTGTAGTCTGGACATCAGACATCTCAAAACTCATTCACTGGAAAAACATCAAGAAACCAGGCCCATGACATATCAGATCCCTGGCAAAAAATATGGAAGACGGTGGCTGTTAGATGCGTGGCAGTGCTAAAAGCAGATGCTGGGACTGCATGCTAGCAAGACCTTAAGGCCAACCACCTGAGCACAACAGCAATTCATTTGTACACAGATTTGGGTGCACACAGATGAGTCAGCTGACAGTCAAGGCAAGGCTGCAGCAACTCACGTATGTGGGCATTCACAAATGTTTGCATTCAGAAACTATGAATCTAGCCAGAATCTTTGAAGTTATGCACAATACAGTCCCGCCTGCACTGGCTACGTTTGTGCACTCATACCCTCCTCTCTATCAAAACAGTTGATGCAAAAGTTCAACAGTCACATTAAGAAGACATCTGCCCTGCTGCCACCTGTCAGGCCCTGCAAAGACTATTCAGTACTTCTGATAAAGTTGAAAGGAAGACACTTTCACAAGTACTGAAAGCCATAAAGAAAGCTCATAAATATCTATTTCTAGTTGTTTTGACATATTGTGTGGGATTATGAAATCCTAAGAACAATCTGATCACAGTCACTTTATTGTCAAGCATACCAGCCTGGTGAGAACTGATGGCTGAATTCTCATTTCAGATGTCACGTGAAAAGACTAGTGTGACTGTAACCAATGAATGGGCTGACACTGAGCCATGTTTCTTCACGCACTGGAACTGTAGGTTAAGATGTTAGAAGGCAGAATGAGAAACTAAAACAGATCTAAGATTCAAAGTCTCAACCCACTTGACAAAAACAACACCACTTTCCTTGAATCCAGCCAGACATATACTTATTTGACCATAGTCACTGTCAGTTTCACTGTGGTCCTCACTGAAATTTCAAGGCATGACAGCAGACACAGTACAGGCCAATTTCTGCTTTGCATTTCTTAGATGGTTTCAGAAATTAGATCAGTTCAACCTAGTCTGTATCCAAGAGATGCATAGCTCACAACTGGTAAGTAACTATGACTGAGATGGAAAGGTGAATTTTTGAGCCACCACAGAGTAGCCATTTGCAAAACATCAATAATATGAGGAGCTTCGTAAGTCGTTTTAATATAAAGTCTTTGAACACTACTAACAGTGTATCCAAATCAACTCCATATAGTGCCACTTTCAAGCAATAGTTTTGACATTTTAAACCACTGGTGCAAGTTAATTTGTACTCACAGTTACCAAACCACTGAGTGCTGATACTGGGGTTTGCAGTCTTACTCTTATCAATGCATCACAAAGCAGAAAATTAACATCTAGATGGCTGAATACATCTAGTATTGACAATTTGGGAAATGTGCACCATAGAATTTGTAAGCAACAGACAACTTTAACTGCACTTCAAAATTTAAACATGGAGGGTCAAGGTTTGAGTGAATTTGAAGCTCACCTTCACACCCACTGCAACGTCACTGATGCTGAAAGACAAAAAAAAAAAAAAAAGAAAAAAGAAAAAAGACAACATTTGAAAACAGATCATTCTGTAAAGCACATCCATTTTGGTTACTATACAACCTAAATAATAATTTATTTAATAATCATTCTGTTAAGTGGAAGAATGTGGAATCTACTTCCTACACCATACAAAAACTACAGAGCTTGATAAACATTAATACTACTTGAGATGTTGGTTTCTTCAGTTTCCTGCTCAATATTTTGATATTTGTTAATATTTCATTCATTTTTAATTAATTCCTAAGCATCTCTTTCATATTTAGGTGCAATTAATACAGTGCAGTGTTCATTTTTTCTTTGACATAGCATTTTCTTAAGATTATACACTCATAAAATCTATGCTCCTATGTTCCTTTCAACTCTCTCCTGATACTTCTGTTGCTTCTTATCTAGCTAGCTGTGTATATTTACATAGCCCCCAGACATGACTTGAGTAGGACCCTTCTCTTCACTCTATTTTACTTGCTTCTGCAAGGACCCAATTTCTCAAGGGATCACTCCTGTTTGATTTTATTCTATTAACCTTAGTTCATGTTTCCATTCGATTCCTGTTATTGGTCATTTTACAGCCTCACAATGACACACCCTTTCATACTTGCAACATTACGGAAATGGATACATAACATGCACCATAGCCACCTCGGTGGTGTACTTTAAATTCGTAGAGCTACTATTTACCAAAAACTAATAGTACTAAGAGTAACGCATAGCGTTCACTATCTAGCTAGCTAAAGCTAATCCTGCCCAATATATCCAGCAAATAGACTCGACCCGCTTCGTTAGCCGTAGCTACCGTTGGCTAACGTTGAAACACAAAGGATCAACGTCTTGTACGCTAGCCTAGCAGTCTGCTAATGCTGGTTAGCTTGTTCATTAACAAACAGCAATGTTACCGGACAACTTCAAAACCCCATAACCTCTGTTTAATTGAGTTTTGATTCATAAAGCCATTCCGTTCGGATGTTTCTTTCTAAAACAATAACGCAGCTAGCTAACGAAGAGAGCAGCCCTGGAAGAGAGCGCGTGGCTATGGAAACCCCACGCTGCTCAAAGCTAACAACACAAGTTGAGCTTTTTCAGACCCGTTCAGACCTACAACGCCATCCTTCTGATTAACTAAACATGTTTAGAAGGGGATGCAGTAAACATCATCTGAAAACGTTACCCGTCCATTTCTGTAGAAATTTACTCAGAGACTCCGCTTTCGGTCCAGTTCCTCGTACCGACAACGTACACACACGCACGCACACACACACGACTGCAAAATGGAGGCAAATGGCCGTTCGGAGACGACACAATGACGGACAGAGCCGAAATATGGCGGAAAGACACGACGTGCACCATCTTTGACACACTGGCACCTGTATACAGACCACTGTGACTGACTATGGAGAACATGGGTACTGTCACTGTGTGTGTGTGTGTGTGTGTGTGTGTGTGTGTGTGTGTGTGTGTGTGTGTGTGTCTGCGCATTTAATATTAATAAGGGAGGGGGGGGGGCAAAATATTAGAAACAGCTCTCAATAAAATCTATCTATCTATCTATCTGTCTATCTATAGATAGATAATTGTTTTGCTATTCTGGGTAAATAATTGCAGCACTGTGTCTATCTTCTTTTTTCACTTTAACGTTTTAAACCAAGTTAATTTATGTCAAACACATGCAGAAAAATTGCGGAAACTCAGTAAAAGTAGATAAAAAATTATGCAATAAAATAATGGTAAAAAAAAAAAAATGTAAAAGAAAATTGGAGAAGAATTTGTTTAAAAATAGTCTATGTCAAATTACAAAAAAATGGCTTGAATGTTAGCCAAAAATGAAAAGAACCTTTCCAGAATACACACAAAAACAAAACAAAAAATTACAAGAAAACTGTATTTGTAATTATCAGACATTTAATTCTATATTGAAAATTAAAATACAATAAATTACCACAATATTACACAAAAAATTGCAAAAAAAAAAAAAAAGAGAGAGAGAGAGAGATACATAATTTTAAAAAAGCACAAGACATTTCCCATACTACTACTGCAAAAAAAAAAAAAAAAAAAAAAAAAGAATTTTGTTATGGGAGTGATGTAAAACCTGTCAAAAAAGCCCTGGGGCTCCTTGGATTCAGAGGCTTAACTGTCACACATTTTTGTTATTAATCAGTTCATGGAAACATCAGTCATTCATTCTGTCCCTGCAGTGTGAAGTACCTTTGTGCTGCTTGGTTATGAAATCCAATCCATAAACAAATGATATATGTCACAGGGTCCATTTTGCTTGCCGTTTTGCAAGAAATATTTACAATTGCCAAAGGTAATATGCATTATTCTGGATGGTCTGATAAGCTATGTGATGATTTGAGCTGGTATTGATCTAAAGGAAATTACATTTTGTTGAGTCAATATAAAGATCAGAACAAGATTTGCATTGCTCTAAGTCCCCAGTAGACTTCATAGGATATAGAACTTTTAGTCCTGGATCACGCTTTGTGTGATTCAGGACTAAAGGTGAACTCTTCATATTTGTCTTTTCTTCTTTTGATAACTCCCCCATTCCTGACGTCACATGGGTGTGTCGCTGAAAACTATATAAAAAAATGTTTGGCAGGAAAGCCACCATAATGTATGAAAATGTTATTATTGCAGCCTTAAAATATGCACTTTGAAAACCATTTATGGGCTTGTACAAAAAAACACACAAAGGCTTAAACAAAATGTAGCTGCAATAAAATGTTTTTTGCACAACAGGCTTCTCTCCTAATCATTTTTATAATTTACATTTTACCTTTTAAGGAAATGTGTTTTACATGTTTTGTGTGCTGCTTTCATCCAGTATTAAACAGGACATGGTGGCAAGTCATACAGGCGTGGTTTACTGGACGTGGTTTCGGCATCAAACTGGCTCTCAACAGGCGACTTGTGTGTGTTCTGCGTGTGTCTCCCAGCATGCAGTGACATAAAGAGAGCCACACTTCTCACACTGTGCACGCTGGTCCAGGAGGTGTCCACTGGGCTGTTCCTTCGCAATTTTGTCTGACATCTTTCAAAGTATACTGGCTGCTTTATTATAAAAGCAACCAAGAAACCAAGCGCAGTCAAAATGTAAACTTGAAGTTTACGTGTATTAGCTGGTGTGGGGGGTGGGACGTGGACAGTGGCTTTCCTTTATGCCATCAGTGCATAAAAGTGTGCAGGTCTTCATTTCAACCGCATGCAACAGCAGCTGACTGCAGGCAGCCAGAGGAGAGGCATTAATCAGTCAAATCAGCCGCTGTAGTGTTTGGTTGAAATGAAAACCTGCACAATATTGGGTCACTGTGGTACATGATTGATGGTGCCTGCCTTTCTAAAGGCCTGTGCACATCTCTGGTGTGTGTGCGTGTGTGTGTGTGTGTGTGTGTGTGTGTGTGTGCGCGTGCGTGCGTGCGTGCGTGCGTGCATGTCAACCATGGCATTGACAGACACACGATTAGGGGCTCCTTTTCCATGCCAAGGGAGAGGTAGAAGAGAGAAAAAAAAACAGGCTAGTTTATGCATATGATTAATCTTGACAGACATACGTCATGCTCCTGGGCTCCTGACAACGTCACGCCCTGGGTGAAATTAACGCCTAACTGCTTATCTTAAAGGACCTGGGATTTAATTAAAAATGACATTTCCCCAAAGACTCACTTGTGCTTCCGAGGCTGCCACGTTGAAATTAGCTGATGAGGGGCCCTCTGAGCAAAAGGGAAATAAGCAAACTGTCAAATGCTCAGCAAATCACTGCCGTTTATCAGCCTTGCTCTCTGCTCAGGAAATAACAGTGGACTGACATCCTGCACGGTGCCCATTGCACAGCGGATACAAATCATATTGTTATTAACGGGAGGGAGGACAAAAGCAAGCCTGTCAAATGTGATATGGAGACAAACAATGTGCTCAGGCTAAGTAGGGGAGTAGGTTGCTGAAATGAGTTCTTTAGTCACCACGGCCCTATTTTGGCACTGATAAAGGCGTATTTTACAACTGTTCAAATTCCTCCATTTTGTAATAAGTGCCACTCAAATATTTGTGTGTCCTCAACTGAATTAAACAAAATAGGGAGGTGAAAGGACCAACACAAAATGCTGCTGAAGAGAAGAGATGAATTTAGCAATATTTGGGTGGCAATCAGGGTGGCAAATTAGCACCAAATGTGGAGACAGGACAACCTGTCATGCTAAAGTGTGTAACACACCCACCGCTCCACCAGGGGAAACACACTCAGTGTCTTTTGCATCGCCGAGGAATCACAAGTCAACGTGTCAGTTATCAGCTCCAGTGTAACATTAGTTTGATAGCTAATTGGTAGCTTTTTAGTTTGTGAGCCTGTTGGCTAATGTAGCTAAAACACTTGGTTAAGGTGAG
Source organism: Myripristis murdjan (assembly GCF_902150065.1). Taxonomy (NCBI): domain Eukaryota; kingdom Metazoa; phylum Chordata; class Actinopteri; order Holocentriformes; family Holocentridae; genus Myripristis; species Myripristis murdjan. The sequence continues at coordinate 27,273,873 of NC_043999.1, read as the reverse complement.
GTTAAGGTAAGGGGTTAGGTTAAGGTTAATTACAAGAAAAATACATTGGTAACTATTATATATTCAGTTATATATTGAAAATTAAGTTAAAATAAAACTACAAAAAATCAGCACATTACCACCAAAAAATGTACTGAAAATAACAATAATAAATAAATTAATTAATTAAAACAAATTACAGGAATTTTACCATAATATTCCCACAAAAATACAGAAAAAAACATGTTTTAAAATTACAAGCAATTACCATAAAATTAGGAAAAAAAACTACCAAAAAATATTAATTCTTAATTCTTTCAAAAAAAAAAAAAAAAAAATCCACACAAAAAATGAAAAGAAATGAAGTGAATTTTGTTCAGAGAAATAAAATAAAGAAATAAATAAATAAATTAAAAACCTGAAATCAAAAACTTGCCAATGGGCTTGTTGGATTGATGTTACATTACTTGTATTTTAAAGGCATAAAAATCACATTGTAAATGTAATTATCCAAAAATAAAATTAATCAAAATAAAAACATCTGGCAAAATTTCTTTTTGATTGGCTGGTAGAGTTTGGGCATTCAGCGGACACTATGGCATGTGGATAAAAAAAAATCAATTTTGCACCCTGGCCTGAATGGCTCAATTCTATGGCCTCAGTGTCTAAAAATAGCATGTCACAGGAAAAGACTGAGGTATGCATGAAATGTATCTTCCTCTCCGTCTCTCTCTCTCTCACACACACGCTCTCGCTGTCATCTCTTGTTGACAGCGGTGTCACAGGTGAGGCCGTCAGGAGAGGGATTGTGACAGGCTCAGTCAGAGGTGATGTCATCACAAGGCGACCCGCGAGGACGAGGGCACTCCGATGCAGTTCCCCATCTGTGGCGGTACGGGCCGCGGGGCTGGATGTGTTGCTGGAGGTGTGAGGATGCGTGTCAGTCGGTGTCACCTCGCATATCTCCCTCGCTTTAAATCAGCCACATTCACTTTGAGCTGATATGCTAGCTCGCTGCTGTCTCCATAGGACTGGATGGGCACACACACACACACACACACACACACACACAGAAACTACAGTGGGCCTTGCTGAGTAAGCCATCATTGCTGATGCGTGGTCGGTATTCAGTTTGGAAATTTAGCCCTGCACGTTTGAAATTGAAACATTTAAACAGAGAACAGTAATGTCATCAAATGTCATTTGTGTCGTGGCAACCGGCAGGAAGATAAAATGTCATCTTGTCTGAGAATAGAAACATTTCTGCAGGGTCGGAGAACCCATTTATTAAAATCACAGCGCCGGAGCCCCTCTGTGCTAAAGAGACAATATTCACTGTCATGTTTCACAGTGACCCTCTAGCTTGACATTTTGATTTCTCTCATTTTGTCCCTTCCAGTTTTCTCTCGGAGTGACAGCATGCATGCCTGTGTGTGTGTGTGTGTGTGTGTGTGTGTGTATCTTAGTGTGTAACAGACAAAAACCTCCCTTCCTAAAAGGCGCCACAAAGAGAATCTCAAAAATGTCACGACAGCAACATGCCCATTGGTGACACGGGGGATTGGCAGATGTGCCAGTCGTCTTTAAGAAGAACATGTCACCCCTGTCACCCAATACCCACTCCTATGATGTTTGACCTCTCTCCTCACCACTTTTCAATGGAGGTTCTGGAGCTGAAACGTCTTGAAGATGGCACCGGGGGAGACGGGGAAAATATTAACTCCAAAATGCTCTTTTCAAAAATGCGTTTTTCTACATCTCTGCATATGTTTGCACCATCCATCATTTGGTGACAACAGCTGTAGGAAGAATGTCAAAGCAATATTATGCAAATGTATTTGCTGGAACATCACAAACATTTATGGATTGTGGTATGCGGAATGTGAGTTTTATGTGCTTTGTCACTGTGTGGAATAACTAATGATGAGGCACTGGCCTGTTTGGTTGAAAAGTGTGCCGCAAAAAAGTGCAGACTAAGCTGCACAATGAGAGTAGAGAACAGGGAATACTGCAGCTAAGACAACTCATTCATTTAAACAGGGAAAGCAGACAGAGTCATAGACTGAGTTTGACTGATATGAAACTGATCCCACTGTACATAGATGTGATCTAGCACACGGACTTGCAAGACTTTGTTGGTTTTGACTGACGTTTTGACATACAGTGGCTTCCTCAGAGTCAGTAGGGTGTGCCTGCCATAGACCTTAATGCATCATTTTTGTGTCAAGTCCTCAAGTGCCATGTGCCGCCTTCAGTCCCTGACCAAGAAAGTTTTACTCACACGTCTTGTTTGTAAACTCATCTTCCAAAACTGCAGCATGAGTGCATCCGTCCAAGTTGCTGTGAAACACAGTGGTCTCAAAGTGGTCATTGCAGCAAGATCTGAGCGAAAATCCTTGTGTCTGGGAACTAGACACCAGAGACTTGGGTTATATAACATGACCAGTCTAGGCTTTTTAGGAGATGGCTTGCATTTTTGGAATAATAACTTTCTTCATTGGGAATATAAGGTGAAGGCAACGGTGAATACTGGATTCAAAAATTTTACAATATGGGTGAAGCGTCCCTTTAAATACACTCTACCTGCTACGTGTTAATTTGTCATCGCTGAGCCAAAAATGGGATGTTATGTTAAGTGGACAATAGCATATTATTACATAGTCATTCATAAATACATTATAATTGTAATAGCCGTTACAGGAAATGGAGCGTATCTCAGTCTCCTCACAATACAACTCATAAATACAATAATAAACCATATAGACCAAATGGTCCAACAGTGTTTTTTTGTGCAAATTGCAGTCTTGTGCTCCCCAGTCAATAGTCTCCTACAAACTACACTCCTACACTGGTTGAAAGTCACTTGTTTGTTCTGTCCACCACCCCACCTGCCTCAGTGTGGATTTCAGACTAAGTGATTACAAATGTTCTTGTGATACATTGCAAGCAAACATAATTTATAACAAAACGTTCTCTGTGAAACATAAATGAGAATGCAGTTGTGTTGTATGAGAACATCATTTTTAGGAGACAGGGTGGCCCTATGGCACTTTTAAAAGGACCGTCCCAGTGATTTTTCAAGTTTGGCCCAGGTAGTACAATTTCCCCACATTTTACATTACAACAACCGACCAAATCAACCAAATTTTTACGGGGCTGGCCCAGTAGCTCACCAGATAAGAGCACAAACCACATGTTAAGGCTGAGTCCTGATTACAGTGTCCTAGGTTCAAATCTGACCTCAGGTCATTTGTTGCATGTCATTCCCTCTCTCTCCCCTGCCTTTCCTGTCTCTCTCTACTGTGACTGTCAAATAAAGCAGACAGACCAGAAAAATACTTTAAAAAAAAAAAAAAAAAACATTTTACCACTAAATTGGGGTACTAAAGATTTCACAACTTATAATCAAAATCTTTCTACTTTTAATTTTGAATTTGTGGTTGAAACAGCCACCTTGTAATGCTCTGCTTCTGTGGCTAACAAAGTTGACACCATTCATAAACCACAGAAGTGATAATTGGCTGTAGAAAGCAAACATTTCCCTGGGGACTATTTTCCTGCGGAGAAACTGTTTCATTTTGGCCAAACAGCAGTGCTGCAGCTCTTAGGAAAACTACAGTGGGCCACTTTATTACGGTGATGGAATACTGGTGTGAAGAAAGTTTGAAGTCTCTGAAAGTTCATTTTCTCTGCTTTCTGATAGGCCAGTGAATCTCTGCTTTTTTAATACTGTGGCTCTTGTCTTAAACTCATCATTAGCACTACAGTTTCATAGCTTCAGAAACTGGCCAACAGAGATAATATTAAATATGTATGATAAAAACTCATAAAGTTGTATGAAGTGGTTGTGGTTTGGGGTCTTCCTACTGGTTTCAAGCATTCTACTGTTTTAGGAAAAAACTTCCAGGGGCTAAATTGTTTGTGTTAAATCAGCCATGTTTTCATTTCAGAGGTAATTATTGCAGAATTATATTATCAACAGGAAGGAAAAGCTTCAGAAACAACATTTAAACTGACAGGCATTTTTATTTAATTTTTTTAGTCTTTGAACTAACATGTATTTTATTTGTTTGTTTGTTTGTTTTTTATATTTATATTTATATTTTATTTTATTTCATATTATTTTATATTTCATCATAGCTTTTATGAATAAATGTTAATTTTTGTTTAGTCTTCAACTTGTTTCCATCCTGGAAAGAAATGTTGTTGGTAAATCCCTTTAGTCAGAATTTTAGTCCACAAAATGAACACTGATTTAAACCATAATGGAGCACTAAATATCTCATGTCATCATCATCATCATCATTGTAAAGCATACATGTGTGGAACTGGATCAAAATATCTCATTAAAATCAATTCAGGTTAAAGGCTTGCCTTAGATAACCACTGCAGCACCGATCAGTAAATATTGGAGAGAAACCACCCACAACACATGCATCCTACAGGAAGTGCATGACACTGACCGCTTGATTAAAAATTTTTAATAAAATATATCAGTCTAACCTTATTGATCATGGTACCAAAGTGGCATAAATTGTCCAGTCCCATGTGTCACCATCACACTGGGTTGCACATCTCTGTTATTTCTGTGGATTAGCAGCATCATATACACAGACATGCAGACACAATACAAACACACACCCACACGCAACATATTATCTCACCCCCATGACCCCGACATTAAAATAACCTCACTTTCCACGTGTGATTATAAACACCTATTGATTTCCAATGCAGCTGCATATGTGTTCCCATGTCTCCCCTGTTGGGGCGAGGGCTCGGAGTGAGCTGTCTCTGCTACCTCTGTGCTGTACTGAATCAATGTGTCGCTGTCCAGGCAATAGCCTCAATATTCTCCCCTGCTCTGTTTCCAATTTGGTGCTCGATTGGAGACATCATTCTTCAGTTGTCTCCACAGAGGGCTGCTGTCAATGCAGGCAATGGTCTATCCACCAGCCAGTGGTCTGTGGAGGCAGCGCTGGATTAGTATAGTGAATGCATGCAGGGCCGCTGGCCCTTCAGCTGTGCTGGCATGGTGCTGTTGTCCTCCCAGCTTCTCTTGTGCTCCCTTCAGTCACGCAGCCATCACATGTGGCCTGGGACAGGCCTTCCCGGAAGACAGTGAAGCAGACACAACCAGAGGAAAACTCAGCTGCTCTTTGGTTAAATAATTTAAAGTAGACACCAAATTTTTCCTTCGGTGCTGAAATCCAAAGGGAATGCCACAGCCCCAGGATTAAGGACTATCCACGATGTTGGTCTATCCACAGTTGTTTGCCATTGTCTTTTTGCTTTTGTCTCCACTTCCAAATGACTTTATTTGCATGGCGGCTATTTTAAGTCTCAATGTGGCAAACTCAGCTTGTAAGTTTAACATAGCCTATAAGAAAGTCCAACACACAAAAAGGAGAACTTGCATACATCTAATAGTTATCGTTAATTCACTGAAGACACTGAATTTAGCAGGAAGGTTAGCTCACTAGCTTACTAGTAAACTAGTTATCTAACATAGTTTACTTAGACAAAAATGGGCCAAATATTTTAAAATATGAAGTCATATGATTCCACATCTAGATATTCAGTAGTTTCAAATGTCCAGAGTGAATTTTTGAAATGAAAAATGTAAAATGTTTCAGGTAGTATTGGCCGCTGAGTGAACAAGGTCATTGAATCCATGAGCCTTTCAAGTCCATCAGCCTTAAATGAAAAATATGCAAATCGCTTGTTTTTTTGTTTGTTTGTTTTGTTTTTCATGATTATTTTATTACAAGGAAAATGCAGGTGGTATTCAGTTTTTTTTCCAAATAGAAGTGTTTATGTGGTTTGGGGTTTGCTGTAAAGTCAGCAGCGTGAACACAGGTGTTACTGTGTGTTCAGACCAAAGGTGAAGCCAGTGTTTGTGTTGCAGACTCGTATGAATATGGCCACAAATTTTTCGCTTGAGTTGAAAATGTTCAACTCACACGAACACACAAATGACACAAATTCCACAAGTTCACATCATTTGCGACACGGAAATTTGTATAATTTACATCATCCAGCACGAATTTGTGTTCTATTCACATTGTTAGCTATTTACATCGACTTTGTATATAATCACACTATGTGAAAAACTCGCTTTGCCTCTGGTCTGAACACACCATTACTAATGACAGTACTCACAGTTCTCTTCCAATTAGGTCTGACAGAGAATGTGTACTCTGGTTCTATTGTGGCTCTGCTAAACTTAAAAAGAACAGAACAGGGGTGTATTCAGCGGCGTCACGATACGTAACGTTGTGTGACGTTGTCTCGTTGAATGATCTGTTTGGTCGTAACGTTTTGTAACAGAGAGCAACATGCCTCGGAGGTAATTTTCCTCCGTTTGGTGGGCGTGTCACAGGTGTTATCCAATCAGCATCAGCCTGTATTTAAGCCTCCGTGATTTAAAACACTAGAGCTCCATTATGGCTTCCAAGTCGCTATATTAGTGCAGCCTATGTTTAAAATGTTACATCATTTGAAGAGGTAAAAGCACATGTAGCCTATGTGTTAACTGTGCTGATAAATCAGTTTATTGTTTGTTTGTGTTTTTAATAATATGGCAACTTTTATTCAACTTATGACTTAAAACTCATTTGTGTAGGCCTATGGTACAAATCTTGGAAACAATGTTTAACAATAACTGTTTTTTTCATAGTGGACATTGAATGTATTGCAGTACCCCTATAATTAATGGTCCATGTAAAGTAATGTCCTGCTCAGACAGCTCTTTGGCTACAATCGCGAGGAGAATGGCCCTCTCGGCTTCCATACTCCCAACGCTTGCGTAATGCTACAGGTTGTTCAGAACTTTATCGTTTCCGTTAGCTTGACGTTACACACCGGTACGTCTGCACTGAATACACCCCAGGTGTTAGTCATATCATGACTAACACCTGTGTTTAGCCCCCCCTCCCCTTCAAAAGTGCTTTCATTAGCCTATCTAGATAAATGGGGCAGGGTAGTATGCTAATTACCCATTACACACATACCAATTTAGAATGATGCTGATTCACTAACACGCCGTCATGGTTCTGAGTTTTTGTGTTTTTGGACATTTGTTGAACTCTTTGTCTTCTGAGTTTCTGTTCATGGACTTTGTTTCCCTTCTGTTGCTCCCAGTGTTTTCCTGGTGTACTTAGTTTTGTCCTGTTGCCCTGTCTTGCTACTCAGTCCTGTTTGCCCCTCCCTGCCTCCCACACCTGAGTTGTCTATCAGCCCTGATTGCTCTGTTCCTTCTCCAGTGTTTCCCTCAGCCAGTCCTGTGTGTTCTCCAGCCCCTTCTCCAGGTGGGCCTTGTTTCCCCACTTATTTCCTTGTATATTTAAGTCTGGTTTTCAATTCAGTTCTTTGTCAGTTTGCTGTCGTTGTTTCCTTGGTGGTGCAGTGTTTTGTTCTCCTTGTTGCAAGCCTACCAGTACCCGAGTCTGGCAATAAATGTTATCTGCTTCAATTCCTGTGCCTGCCTGTTTGCTCCCGTGTTTGGGTCCTCTTGCCTGCATCACACTGTAACATATGCATGAGGGTACGAACAAAACTGGCTGGTACATGGTGTTGTTAAGTCCACATGCACACACATTGTCCACACAAAGTAATGAATTAGTCAGTTCCATTTGCATAATTATTATAATGTAAGTATAATCTGCCAAAAAACAAAAAGGGGTTGGCGGTTCAATACAATAAGGAGATGTTTTCCATATGATATTGGGTGTAATTTCCTAATGTAAGAAACCTTAATATGCTTATAATGTTTTAAAAGGACCATACCAGTAATTCTGAATATTTGTCCCATTTACTACAATTTACACACATTTTACATTGCATCAAACCATTTTGAAAAGATTGCACAATATTTAATGAAAATTTTTTGGTTTGGTTTTTGGTTGAAACACCCAACTTGTAATGTTCTGCTTCTATGGCTAATAAAATCGTTGTCATTTATAAGCCACAGAACTGATAATTGCCTGTGCAAAGCAAATGTTTTTCCGGGGACTATTTTCCCTGGCGGAGGGAGCTTTTCACTCTGCCCCAATGCCAATTCAGCCAAGCACAACAGTGCTGCTGCATTTAGGAAGACTAATGGGGGTGACTTTCTTATGGTGATGGTACTGTTGTCAGGAAAGTTTAATGTCTCTGAGTGTTCATTTTCATATCATAATGGCTGGATAAAAGGTAGGACAAAACATATTACACTTCTAAAATATGACTGCCTGCTTTGCAAAAAGATGAACAGAAATATGAATTACTGTATATTCATTTTGTTAATGTCCACTAAACATGAAATATCACTGGTATGGTCCTTTGAAACCTGCTGGGAAGCCATCACAGTGCACTTGAACAAAGTGGGATTGCAATTTCTTGTGCAAATGTACAAAAAATCCCAGAGGAAACCCTCCTTGTCTGTGCATGAATGGCTGTGTTGTGGTGGTGGGTGGAAGATTAACATGAAAGTGTTTATCTGTGAGTCATATATTAAGCATCACATTAATGGCATGTCCTGTATGTGTCATCCAAGAGAAAGCAATTCCCCCTTTTCTATTTTAATTAGTTTGCTTTAACTGTCTTTTTGTTGAATTCAACAATTATACACATTTGTACAACCTGCTATTTTTTTTTTTCAGACAGCATGACTATAAGCATGTGATATTACTGTACTCCTATGATTAAGCACAAGGTCTTGACTGATCTAATATTCATGTCCTGGTCCTGCTCAAATATGCGTCCATAAAACAAGCTTTGTGTGGCGAATGAAGACGTTAATGTATTCCCATTGGGTCATCTGAACACCACTGAAGAAATTCATTGGAAAACACATATATATCCAACCGCCGCCTCCATCTGTTGTTTTCAGTGCATACAGTATCTGTGATGTGTGAGCGTGTGAGTGTGTGCTTGCAAATATGTGCGTCGAGGGTTGCTGCAATTCATATTTTCCCCTTCTCTTTTTTTATTATGTTGTTTACCAGTGCAGCTGAATACTGAGTAGTTGGGGAGACAGAGTGAAAACTGTGTGTGTGTGTGTGTGTGTGTGTGTGTGTGTGTGTGTGTGTGTGTGTGTGCACGTGTGCGTGTGTGTGTGTGTTGGAGAGGGGGTTTGAATTGAGGGCCATTTTTCTAAATTTGATCCAATTTCCGTAATTCTCAAGCCTCCTGTTTTCTAAGGTCCCTCCACTCTCCTTTCCAGTATATGACAGGCGGAAGCCCAAGCGTGGAGGCTTACAGAGTAATATAATCAGCCACCCACCCACCCACCACCCATCCCGCCCAACCGCCACCCATACACGCTGATGTGGGCCCCCGCCCGCATGATATTGGCACAGCTGCAGCACCCAGGGTGCCTTATGATTATGAAGATGAGGGGAAACAGAGAGCTGCAAGCTGTCTGCTGTCTCCTGTGGCCCATCATCACCTCTCTCTCTCTCTCTCTCTCTCTCTCTCTCTCTCTCTCTCTCTCTCTCTCTCTCTCACTCTCTCTCTCTCTCTCTCTCTCTCAGTGTCTCTCTCTCTGTGACATGCGGGTGAAACTGAACCGCACTGATGCATGATGCTTGTTTTCCCTTCCAATTGTTGCCATTTTTTGGTTCATCTCCATTTTGTTTTCATTGTCTATATCTGTTGCTTTTTGCGTCACTGGCCCTCAGCTTGGAGAAAGTGCTGGTCCTGTGCTATGGGCACCAGGGCTCAACCCATCTGGCTTTTGGACAATAAGAATACATTCATACATACATACATTCAATCCAAGACCAGTATGTTTTGACTGATGCTACTGATGCTAGTATTTTCTGGTAGTTTTTGATCACTACATTTGACCACTGTCATGAAAAAATCATGCAAAACTCCAGCATTAGACAACAATGGGACTAAAAATCTCCACTTTAAGACAGACTAATGCAATTCTTTTGTTATATAAATAGTCAATGCAAGGCAGAAATTCATTTGAACTATGCAAGCCGTTTGCTTACATGATACCAACACTAAAACTGAGTCCAGTTTATACATATTGGGCCCTATCTTGCGCCAGCCTCCCTAAACCCGTTATTTGTGGATTTAGGATTTAGGAAGAGGCGTTCCCCTGTAAAAGTTGCTATCTTGTGCACCTCCCGCTATCCGCAAGACACCTGCGCTACCCGCTATATTATGAATAGGTGTGTTTTGGGCGTTACGCCAGTTAAACCAATCAGTGTGCCAGGTGCCATTGCCTTTAAGGGCAGGATGCGCTATCCTAAATCCTAAATCCTAAACCCGTGATGGAGAGAGGGAGGTAGATTTTCTCAGGGCTTCTACTGAGGCTAAAGCAAGTTGGCTTTATATACATATGATATATTATATTATAGGCGAGTTAATTCGGGAGGTGGAGCCACATGTGTCCAAGTGGACGTGTCACAAGGTTGTACTGATTGAGTAAAATCCCCGGCCACACCACACACACACAAGAGGCAGAGGTGGAACTATGTGTAAACTAATTTATTGACAAGGTAGATTGGGCAAATAAAATATTAAAAATAAAAATATAGCACAGCTGCTGGCTTATGATAAAACAATAAAACGTGCTGGCGTAAGTGTCCAATTAAAACAGTCTTTGCTCTAAACAGTCTATATGAGTAATATACTCAGTCCATTCCGGCGGCGTCCCGGTATCAGTCCGACCGTGTGCGTGGTGAGGCTCCGTCGGGGCGCGCACTGAAGCCGCCTGGGCGCGCTCTCGTAACAGCCCAAACTTTAGGGATAGCGGATAGCGGGTGGTCAGGACCACCCGCTATCCGCTATCCCTAAAGTGTGTGTTCAAGATAGCAACTTTAGGGATAGCGCATGAAACACGCCCACGGACACACCTCCAGGCGCAAATGACGGAGTCGGCATAACGGATAGCGGGTAGCGGGTGGCGCAAGATACCGTTTAGGGATAGCGGAAGTTCCTAAATCCGCAATGTGCGGGTAGCGGGTAGTGGCAGCGGGTAGCGGGTGGCACAAGATAGGGCCCATTGTGTCCACACGAGGGAGGCAAGGTGATGCTGTAGAAGCTGTGAGTTTTGCAAAAACAACTGTACAAATGAATGGGGTTTTTTATTGAATTCGGACCAAGGATAAGTCCGACTTCCTCCATAAAACAGTGCAAAGGAATGCTAGTTAAGTCGGAATTACAGAGAAGATCTTTATGCTCTGATTTGTCCAGAATACCCATGTATGACATCACAACAAAACAGCGGACAACACAGTCAACACACTTCTCTGAATGGACTTTTATTTGAAAACAGGTTCAACTTCAGTCTAACATCCTGTGTAGACTTTACGATGGTATTGATTCGTAGCAGTGTGTTCTTTTAAACGGACCAGGCATTAGCAGTGAGGATGACTAGCTGTGGCTAGCTGACATTAGTCATAAACATGACCTATCATCATTGACTGTCATTAGCAGGTCATTTTCTGTCAGTGGACAGATTGATCTTTTTCTGTCTTCATGCTGGCATCAGTGTCAGTTACAACGAAATGCCTGCAGCATCGGAGGTGGGAAGTCGGAAGCCAGAACATCTGACCTTTTCCTCTTCGCTGGTAGTTGCTGTTACCAGCAGACTTCATTTAGTGCCCCTACCAAAAACATGTGACGTTGCAAAAGACGTTTACGTCACGTTGCAAATTTGCAGCTGCACATTTTGCTATGCAAGAACTCAAGGAATATCCCTTATGTTGGCCTGTGTGGTTGCGTAAATGTAACTTGCATAGATGACATAACAAGCCTTAGGTGGCTTAGCAGGTCGTTAAGGCACGGGTTTTCAAACCATGCCATCCTCTGGACCCTGAAGATGAGTCTCAGTAAGCTCTGCACCCCCACAAGTGATTTTGCCCCAGGACTCTGATATGAAAACATATTTTGGTTTGTGTTAATTATGGAATCGTCCAGTTGTCATTCTTGTCAAATAAATTCTAAGGGGGTATTATCTTTTTACTTATTTCTAATACTACATTTTAACTGTAATCATGGCACACTGTAAATGAGGCTAACCACAATGTCCTTACATAAAGGACAATAATAGGAGAATGAATGACCGAATTAATATAAAACAATGATTACAACATATTGTCTAGCTGACATGATGGAGGAGGGAACCTCCATCATACCGGAAGAGGACCACACTGACTGAATAATATCTGATTTTTTACAAAAGCCTCATTTTGCCTCATCAGTGTAACCCTTGTGGAAATATGCATGTTGTCAGTACACTCAGTACACTAAACGTTCCTTTGAAACATTTTCCCTCTATCTCTGTCTGCCTCTTTCTCCCAAATATAGCCTGCACACACACACACACACACACACACACACACACAGCAGTGTGACAGGTGAGCGCTGGGTATGATCAGCGTTCATCCCCAGGATCCTACTAAGCCTTGCTGGGACTCCTGTGATAGTTGAGCCTGCAGGGCAGCCCAGGCCTTCACCAGCAATGTTTGGTAATCAGCGTAAGCCAATGGAACCTAGTGACAGCATGTAGACAGGCTTTTGCAGCAACAGTTCTGCAGCAGTCAAAGGAAAGTGAATTGGTTTTAGCAATACACAGGATATGATGTAATTATCCTTGTGCTAATTTAGGAGTGCACCCAAACGCTGCCGGGCACGAGCAGGAAGACCACGGGTTCTTTTGTTCGAATAGAAGTGTGTAGAGGAGATGATACGACAGCGAATGAGGGCCATTGTAGAGGAAAAAATGCAGAGTTTCTGAGATTAAAGTCATAAGTTCAGGAATTAAAACCTCATGGCTGGGCTTTGTGAGGTTGGATCAGCCTCACATAGCAGACGCTGCTGCTCGCTGCGTACCAGGCCTGCAGCTGATCACCTCATCAAATTCTACTTTGAAATCCTGCTGATTTTAGCCCAGAATCACAATATTGTTTTCTTCTGAATTGGCCCAAATCACAGCAATGTCTCTTCAAAGTCCAGATGCTGAGGAGAAGATTGTGATTCTGCATCACCAGGATAAAATCACATTTTCTTCTAACGAAATCCCATGGGAGAAGAACAACTAGTTTTCAAGCTTTTTTCTCATAAATTTGTGACTTTTTCCCCATATTTTTCCCCCTACAATGGCCCTAATACACCATTGTAAGATGATGAGGACAAAATAATTTGTGACTGAATTGTGAATTATAAATTGATATTGCTGCCGCTTATGCCTAACATGTTCCTAATGACATGATCATCTCAGAGAGAGCCATGAAAAAAGTTGCTTTTTTGTGAGACCTGCAGCCGAGTCCACATTCGCTGTAATGAGACACTGCCAACGTTGAGAAATCAGAGAGTCAGCTTCAAGGACTGATTCGATTGGCTGAAAATGTGCACATGGTCCAGCCAGCACTAAAGCCCATGCGTTTCCTGTTTCCTCTCTAAACAGAAAATCTCTGATGCCCCTTGTAGGACGTGAACATGTTACTGGCCGTTCCTCGATGCTCCTTGTTCCTTCATTGGGTTCCAGACGAGGTATTAAAAATGTCAGCTGTGACGCTGTGGCATTTCTCCCTGTTTTCTGATGGTTTCTAGACCAAAACATTAACCCTTTCACCATTTCTTAATTTCATGCTGCCATCACCATATAACTCCAATAAACATGAACGACCCTTAGTCCCTTAAAGAACCACATAAAGTGTGTGAAGAACCAGCCCCTAAATAAAGAGGGTCTTCGATTGGTGATGGTTGTAGTATTATGAAGAACCATTCAAGAACCATTATTTTTCTGAGAGCACACACTAATGTTGCTAAATATAATTAATATTGTTTCATGAGGAACAGTACTAGACATTAGTCATAAATCTTGTAAATATTTCTATTCAGTGTTTTATTTGTTTAGCTCGACACCAGGACCTGGGGGTTATTACAACATAGCAGCTGGGAATTTCCCACTTCCAACTTGAAATACAAAGCTGCAAAGGACCCGACTAAATAGGTGGACTGACGCATCATAGAAGATTTTCACCAGAATAAACATTACATAATCCATACCATAACATCAATTCATTTAGAAAGCATATTATCTTATTTTCAAGGCATTTCAGCAGTTTGGAATTTGTTTGTCGCATTTGGCAAAAAAATTTTTTTCCAAATATTGCAAAGATTCACCTCTTTCAACTGTCTGGCCTAAGTACTCATGGCCAGTGGAGAATGAATGCAGAGAATGGAGGCCAGAGTAATGCCACGTGAAGATGATGTATCAGCCAGAGGCAGAGTAGCGGGGCCCACGGAGGACCCATTAGGCGGTGACGAAGGCTGGACGGGGCCACCGACCTTCATGAGCTCCACTAAACACAGCAATCAGAACAAACCCTGCACTAAGATGACTGATTCTCTCTCTCTGACCCAAGGCTTATTCCAATCCCTAATTGTGCACTGTCTCTTTTTTTGTTTTGTTTTGTTTTTACATAGAAATGACTGGTATTCACATCTCAGTGTGCATGTAATACAACATAAATCCCTCAACACAACTTTATCCCTATTTAGCAAGTAAGCGGATTCAAACAAATGTATGGTATGTACTCTAAAACACTTGCGAATCAGCTTAGGTTAAGAGCTTCCCATAGACACTCTTATTGTAAAGTGTTACCAGTGCATGAAACTGAAAGGCTGATATCCAGTTTTTAATAAAAAGCCAACATTTGCCTGGTATACTGGAAAAGCTGCATATTAATGTGACCATTTTTTATTGTCATCATAAAAAAATTGGCTCACACTTTTTTTTTTGGATAGATATTCAACAGAATGACAATTGATATCTGAGTTAAATTTCAACAAGAGTTCCACAGAATGTCAATAAACCATAAATTAGATGTCATTAATCAATACAAACATATCAACTGACACTCTATTGCATGTGCTGAATTTGAGCAAGCATGCGGTCTAGTTGACATTATTGCTGCATAGTAGGTTATGAGACCTATCAGAGTTCTGGGCGAGATCCACCCACAGGGTCTTGGCTGGGGTACTGGCTGGGTGAGGGCTGTCCTGGACACGCTGCAGGTGAGGACACGTCGGTGTGTCTTCCCAGAATTCTGGTGGGATCCATAATAACACTTTAAAGATGTGTTGTTGAAATGTTATGTATGGGTTATTGATACTCTGTTGATATTTAACTTACAGTATATATCGACTGACGTTCTGTTGAATATCTATAGGGAAGTATCAAAAGAAAGTGTTACCAAAGATTGCTCTACACTCTCATGGAGAGTCCTCTGTTTGAGTTTGGGGACTGAAAGACTGTAGAAGAAAAGGAGTAGTTTTGATTCATTTCCCATATTGAATGGAAATTTTTTGTGTGTTTTTAACTTATGATCCACTTTGAGGGCTTTTCCCTCTTGACCAGTCTGCCAGAGTGTCAATGTACTTTTACCTTCACACATTTCTCTTTATTTGATTACTTGTAAGAGTGGAAAAAGAGAGACTTGGCAGAACAGTGAGATACCCAATATACCTTTGTAATTCAATTTGATCATGGTAAACTCTCCTCCACTGAATCCTTGGAGAGTCTTAGCTTCTTATTTTCTAACCCCATCAGTCCAACTCTTAACCGCATCAGTCTGGGGATGGGAGTCATGCACGCACACATGCACGCACACGCAGACACACACACACACACCTGCACACACACACACACACACACACACACACACACACACGAACACAAACATACACCCACCCCATTAATAATCATTAGGGTTATTTCCATGTGTTTGCTATGCAGGTGCATCCAAATGTCAATTGAGAAATCATCACTGCAACTGCAAATTGGAGGTTTGAATTCCTTGATGTACAGAGTGCCATACCTTAATGAGAGGCGAAGGGCAAAATTGAATAATGCCAAAGAATTCCCGTGGCATCTCTGGGTTAGAGAGACAGAGAGAGACCAAGGGGAGGAGGGGAAAAGGTTCATGCATAAACATTTCAGAGTTGATGCGTTTCGGTGCTGGAAATCATTCTGAGCACCCTTGGTACAATGGGCTCCTCTTTAAATGTAATGTATTCTAATGGAGAACACACTGTAAGAACCAACGGGTTCACACGCAGCTCAAGTGACATTTGTGTAGTGCTCTCCGTTATTGTTTTTCCATTAAGGAAATTAAGGATATAAGGGCAATCTGTTAAGAAGCAAATCTGCACAATACAAGCTTTCTAAAGTGCGATTTGCATCTCTACCCGTGGGTGATTCTTTTTGCTTTAATTTTTATTCTGCCTGGTGCCGTTAGGGATGCTTCATCTAAATTTGAAGAAAGAACATCTACATCACACCACAGCAGTATGAAGCACCCTTGTGGCAATCCACCACGAGCAATGTTTGTGTTGCTCCCGCTGCCGGCATTAAGCCCTATTAGCAAAACAATTCTCTTTTCTTGTCCCACTAATGCTCTAAACTTCTTTTTACAGCGGCCCAAGGCTAGCACCGCACACCTGCATCCTGTTACACCCGCTGAATGGGTGTTCAGTGGTAAGTTAAGGTGGAAGGTCTCCATGAAATGTTAAAATGAAACTAATTAGTTTGAGGCTAAAGCTTTGCCTTTGTTTAGTTGCACCATGGAGATTTACAGTGCATGTAGAGCTTAAAGGAAAAATGAGGCGAAACAGTGTCGCAGACGCTAATGTTTTCTGCCCTGTATTCCAAATAACGTGAGCCAAAATCCAATACTGCAGCCCCAACAGTATTGCTGTAAGTACTTATTATCAAATTTTTTTGATAGGGAGAGAAAAAGAGGATAAACCAGCTAATTTAACATCAGTCAACATTAACTCAGTTTAATGATTATTTAGCCAAATTGGCCAGTATTTGTATTAATTTCTTGCTACTGAGTATAATCACTGAGATCTAGTGAAATCTATCTATCTAACTAGATATAACTATGCAGGCAACAGCAGTAATACTAAGCTGTGTGACTGCTAATTTCAACAAGGTAAAGGCTATGTAGTTAGATTTAATGCATTCCCTCACAGGGTTCAAAAAAACAAATTTATCTAGATAGCTTATCTAGATAAAATTTGATTTGGTTCTTCATCAGTCCAGTAATCTAATTTAATTTTACTGCTGTATTTGTTGATCCAGAAACTTTTTCCATTCCATTATATTTAACAAGCAGAGGGGTAGCCATGTGCTTTAAAGGGATAGTTCATCCATTTTGAAAAATGTGATATTCACTTCCCAGTTGTTCTGTAGCACAGTAGTGGTGCTATCTTCCTCTCACTGTTACTGAGTGCTGGATACTAACTGGCTGGATGCTCCACATGCTAACTGTTACTGTTACCTCCAACATGCGTACATGTGTTCAATGAAGAAAACAAATGATAGCAAATTCAAAGAATCTAAATCTGTATCTGTGGTGGCTACTGCTTCTCCGGTGCAGAGGGATACAGGAAGTGCAGAAGTTACTGGGTCTTTCCGGATGTTAGGAAAAATACAGTTATAACTGTAATTTGAGCATAACTATTTTTTCGTGTGCACTTGGTAATCATATGTACATTGACGTTTGAGACAGCACTTGTAAAATGATGTTAACCTTCTTTCGGTGGATTCTTTCTGGAATCCACTGACTCTTTTCAGGAATGCTGTAACATCTCCTGTTCCTTAGGTCATGTCTTTCTGTTTATATTTTCACCCATTCATCTATTCATTCATGGTTTTCATTCATTCGCACATAGGGCGAAAGGCATCATTCATGGTTTTATTGTGTTATACTTACTCTCCCTCTCGTTTCAGATAACCTCACTTTCTACCACTGTGTGTTTTCCCGTCACTGTGATTGTGTAGCCACGCCCCAATTAGTTTCACCTGTGTCCCATTATTATGTGTATATAGCACATGTGTCAGACTGGTGCCATGGAGAGCCGAGAGGCTGCAGGTTTTCACTCCAACCAGACACTCCACCAGGTGATTTTTTTTTTTTGGTTGGAATGAAAACCTGCAGCCTCTCGGCTCTCCATGGCACCAGTTTGACACCCCTGGTATGTAGTGTCTGTGCTTCCCTCACCTCAGTGCCACATCATCTTTGTATGTTTAGTCGAGCGTTCAAGCGTCATTTTCCTAGTTGCTTATATCTAGTGTTATTTGGACCTCCACTCGTTTCGCTGGACCCTGTTTTTTTGCCTACTCCGTGTTGGATTTGCTGCCTGGATTTTTGCTTGTATTTTTGCACCATTTTTCCTCTAGTAAAGACTGTTTTACTTTATCCTGTTGTTGAGTCGTGCATTTGATTCCCTGCCTGTTACTCACCAGATGTTACAAATGTTAGCTGAGGGGTCCACCTGAATGGCAGGAGGCTAAAGGAACTTTCAGTCCATATGGTAAGCATCGTGGATTTGCACAAATATGGCTACACATTTTTCACTCAAGTTGAAAAATTTCAACTGATGTCAGTGAATGATGTGAGTTTCACGTGTTTGCAACATGGAAATTTGTGTCGTTCGCATTGCTGCTGCAAATTTGTGTCTAACCATGTCTTTGCATTGACTTTGTATGTAGGCTAATTGCGCTGTGTTTAAAAACCCGCTTCGTGTTTGGTCTGAACACACCTTAATGGTTAGCATGTGGAGCATCCAGCCAGTATCCAGCACTCAGTAACAATGAGAGGAAGATAGCACCACTACTGTCCTACACAACAGCTGGGGGGAAGTGAAGTAATATGGGAAAATTATCCCTTTTTAAAGCATGTGAACTGAGTAAACTGATGCAAAGGACAAGGCTGTTCATCTTTTAGAACATGGAGTTGACTTACCTAAGTGGTATTTTTTGTGTATAGACTTTTTATTGTTATATTTCCACTGTAGCAGAGGCGCATGCATTATGTGGTTGAAAATAACCATAATATACCTGTATTTTGCCCATTTCTAAAGCTATGTAAGCTGCAAAGGAATACCCATTTTATATCATTAACCTTGAATGACAAATATTTTTTGTGGGGGAATCTTTAGTAGTGTGGGGGAAATTCTTCCTTTGTATGAGAGTTGTTAAGTCTCAGAGGAAGTCTCACAACTGGCATTAACATGTGTTGGGAGATCCAATCACTAGTGGACAGCTCTAAGTGCGCCCAATCACACCTGGGATTAGAATGTGTCTCAAGTGACCACTTGTGATTGGATCCCCCGCTCTATATGCAAATAAATATGTGTCATCATTTCCGGTTGCAAAGAATAAATTCAGTGTTATTTTAAACTAGTGGGAGGCAGCAATGCCCTCCCTATGCCTTGTTGGCTGGAGATTAAAAGATGAAGATGAAGAAAGCAAATATAAACCATATCAGAGTGGGTCTATTCCTTGACGTGTTCCAGGCAAACCAAATCACCCAAGATATTTGATGCATTCTCAGTATATCCTAGCATACATAGTCATTGAGTGCATAAATCCGCTTATGCAGAGAACATCAGGTGAGCGGGTCTGTGGATATTCTCATTTGTCCAGGTCAAGACATTTTGCCCCTTATCCAAGTGACTTTATCAGTTCATGCTGTTCATTGGACTAGACCAGGTGAGTTGGTGGTTCTTAAGTGTTGCTCAGGACACATCAGCGTACACACTGCTTTAAGAATGTGGCTATATGTGGTCCACACCGCCTCCAGATGGGGTCTGGGTGATCAGATCTCAATGCATCTTAAGTGGGTCTTGGGTGCATTCACACTTGTACTTGGAGCTGTCCACTTGTGATCAGATCACCAAAAACGCTGTTTAATGCCAAGTGTGAACAGGACCTTACTTAGTTCAGATGTGATGAATCAATTCTTTATTTCATACAGCAAGCTTTCTCTCAGCAGGTCTACTGAGATGCAACTTTGATCCAGTAAAATAAACAAGTCTGAGGGCAAATGGTACGGGTTACACAACAACAAATTAACGTCCTGACATCTGGAACTTCCTCTTTCCTATCAAAAGTGACCATATTATGTTTCACTGACACTTACTGAGTGCAACTCAGACACACAGTCACAGGTCAAACTCCACACGATCACCAGTTTCTGTTATTTAAGACACAGATATATTTCACAAGACATTTCAGATAAACACAGTTCTAAGCATAGGTCCTAAAGCATATTTACCACTAAATGTTATAATCATCCTACATTCTTTTGATATAATGCAATATTTTCCCCGTAATAGATACAGTTTTGCTTTTCTATTATTGGTGTCTAAATAAAGAGTTAAAAAAAAAAAAAGTCCACGGGTTCTCCATCACCATGAGCTGAGGCTGGACAGCGCCTGATAGCTGCAGTCGTAATGTTTAATAAATCATCACCTGAGGGAAGTGGGCAGCACTGATGCGTGGATTATTTACAACTTTGGGAGTGTTTATCCGATAGGCCGTGGAGACAGGTTAAAGATACACCATTTCTCTCACTGTCCTGTGACATTTCACTTATTGATAATTTATGCGGAGAGCCGTTATGTTCAGATTAGCAGCACAGGGAATAATCACAATTTATGGCCTTGAAAGGGCACACAATCAGGCCACTTGCAGCACTGGATAGTGAAAAATACCCAGTGAGGTTTATGAACAGGAATGCTGGGATTTCCCGATCGTACAGAAAACACTGAGATGCATCGGGAACCGTGGGTAACAGTTGGTCCTTAACGTGGCGGGTCACTTGCGTAGATAGAGAAGACATCAAAGCATGAAGATAAGCTGTGAAATGTAGAGGGGTGACCTCAGCGGCATCAAACTCCCACCAGCGTTCACAAACAGTCGCCCGCTGTCCTTACAACTGTCTTCTTACTGTACTGGCTTTTCACTGAGACGCCATGCAGTGGGAGCCACCAGGCAACTCTCAGTGTATTCAGTCTTTTTTACATTTCAGTCTGCCACTGTGTGGAGGGTAATAAATCATGTCTCCATCTACTCTTAGAAGGCCCCAGACACTTTAATCATCCTGTATTCTTGTGTGTTTAGCCATAATAATTTGGCTCTATCATGCAAGGACAGTCCTGCCTGTGATTTATGTGTGTGAGGCTGAGAGAGATTGGAGGAAGCCAAGCCGGAATATAGTGATGCTGCTGCGGCTGCTGCTGTTGTTTTGGCTAATGTTTTTCACTTTCTCTAATCTTTCATCCTGGTGTCTATGTTATATCTGTTCATTTCCTCATTTTGTTTCCCTCTCTGCTTCCGCCAAGAAGGCATCCATATGCTTCTCTTTATTAAGGCTCGAAGGGGAAAAGAGTGGGGAAGAATGAGGTTTTATTGTCAGTAAAGTAGGCAGTGTGTGAGTCACTATATTAGTCAGTTTTCTAGATACCAGTCATTGCACAGGTCAATCTACTACGTCAGTATTCGCGTCAATATGGTAGTGAGAATATTGTCAGTGTACTTTACAACAGACAATTTACCGTGCAGTAACAGTTAATCAAACACAATAAACATACTACACTATACTAGACTATACTATATTACTGTACTTCAGTACAATACAATATACTGTGCTACACTACATTATGTAAGGGATAATGTACAGTCAGCTGGCTGCTATCATCAGGAAGGTCAGGACACAGAGAGGTCTTGCATCACCCTGAAACTGACACTGAATATTGATTTAATTGAACTATACTATAAGTATAGTACTGTACTATAGTACACACACATTCCCAAATACATGTGTGTACTCCAGTTATTAAGTTCAGCTGTTTGTTTAGTGGCTGTTTTTAATATGTCCATCTGCTAAAGACCATATTGAGTTGATTGATGCATTAGTTGTTTCTATCTTCAGGAGATTGTTCATGTTTTCTACTTTGTTTCTGGTCACTCTCTCTCTCTACGAGGTGACAGGTGATTGGCTGGGATAAGCGCTGTCATGCAGGTGTTGCTGAGAAGGGCCTGGTATGTTCCGTCAGCCTCGCTGTGGCAAACAAAGAGGACTAGTGTGTGCAGGTGGAGGCGTTTGGAATGGAGTTGGGCTATGATTGGTTTGGTGTTTGGTTGTTTTAGGTGTGGTAAAGTAGTCTGAGTAAAATGGAAATATTTTTATGGTATTTTGGGATTAGCTACGACATAATGTATATTTTAATTGTAGCCTGTGTTTTAGACACCACCCCTGTTTGTTTTTGCAGTGGTTGATGTTAGTGCATTTACATACTGGATGATCAGTTTGTGGTTTTTTGTCCTGGTTGTGGGAGCCCATGCTGCCCCGGTGCTGTAAGTGTGTCTGTTTGTAATGCAACAAGTTAGTTCCTGCTGGTCATACATCTCAGTAGCTGCTGCCAACCCCGTTTTAGTAAGGCACATTCTACCATCAAAACTACACTATACCATACTATACTATCCTATACTATACTGTTTTGAACTATATACTGTATGCTATAGTATACTTTATTGTATTAAAATTATATTATACTGAAGTGTATTGTACTGTACCATTGTGCCATATTATACAATACTATACTATATTGTATTGAATAATACTATACTGAGCTGTATTATACTATACTATACTATACTATATTTGTATTGAACAACACTATACTGAATTGTATTGTACTATGCTGTGCAATACAACATAACCACATGAGTGCTCACTAACACTGAGCACTGAGGACTAACTGATGTCCGGGACTGAATGTCTGCATGATTTGCACTTTACTTTTAATCTATTTAACTTATTCGATTTTTAGCATTTTCATTGTCCATTTTACTATTTGTCTTATTCTGAAGTGTGTTTATTTATTTATGATACTGTTGTCATGCTGGAGCTGCTAAACTGTGTTTCATTGTTTTTAACAGTGACAATAAATTTCTATTCTATTCTATTCTATTCTATTCTATTCCATTCTATGATACAATACGAAACTACACAGTTCTACACTTTACTTTACTATACTATAGTAAATTGGCTCTGGAAGCCAGAGGTGTCAGGAAATGAATTAGGGACAGTGTGGTGTTCTTTTTTGTTGTACCAAACACACGCTGCAATCTGCTGTATGTTTGGAGCAGCTGAACAGGTGATGTCTCACCTCTCACTGAAAGAGAGAGAGAGAGAGCAGGGATTGAAGAGCAATCACAGAAGAGAAATGTCATATTTGCATATCTCAAAAATACATCACAGGACAGCCATAAAGGAGCCTGTGAACACAGTTTTGCATATTGAGAGAAATTTCTGCAGCTTTTTAGAGAGAGCTGTTTATGTGCAATTTTAAGAGGAAGATAAAGGTCATATTGAAAGGGAAGGGAAACATGATGCTCCCACTTCTGAAATTAAAAGTTAGAATCTGTGAGAAGCCAGACTTTTTCGTAAAACTCACTATATGACATACATACATTAGGGCTGTGTGATATGACAATACCATTTGACGGCAGAAAAACACCAACCATTCCATGTTTTGATCTATTGTTTATTTTGTGGTGTCACAAATCAGCTCCCAGGTAATATATTACACTAGTTTATATTCTGTAATTTGAGCAATGCTTAGTGTTCCTCTGCACTGCATGCATGAGCCTAGGCAACACAAAATGAAAGCATAGCATACATAATAACACAGCGTAATATAAATCCTGTGTGGTAGTGTAGCGGTAGCATTGTGTGTCGACACGGTGTGAGTGTTTGTTCTGAGTGTCACACTTCACTGATCACTAAAACACTGGACTGCAGCATCATTTTATTAACTCTGCGCTAATGAAGCATAGATAAAAACAGTACAACTATTGCTTACACAAAGGTACACCCAGCCACAGTGCTTAATGAGCCCTGTCTGCTGTTTGTCACAGAGTGCTGCTGTCTTCAGTCTTCTCCTGGACTCCTAAAACTAACTGAAAAACTTGGGAATCTATACTAAATTTATTTTCCAAGTCACTGGACAGTGGTGCAAACAAACTGCAGAACAGAACACTTCTTTGGCTTAAGAACTTTTTCTAGTTGCCAGCTCAGTGTTGCCCAACTGGACCATGAGAAACGGATCACTGCACATTAGTGGCCTCTGGTAAGCACAGCCGCTCTGCACTAAGTTTCCCTGTTAGTGCGACTGTTTTAATGAGGAAGGCAGTCAGCCCTCTCTGTTTGGCACCAGTCATCTCCTACTTATTTAAACCCATCTGGTTCAGTCAGACACAGCCAATATCTCAATTAGTGCTTTCTAAGACAGGTCTCGTACTGAAGCCCTGTAATTTCTCCCATCACCGGCAGACACACTCCTCTCCAAAACAATAGGACCATCTTGTTGTGATTTGATTAAAATAGATTAATTAATTACCGCGCGCCAAAGCTGTTGCTCGTGATTAATGAGGCAGTGGCACCCAATCATTTCGCAGACTGTGAAGTCTGATTGGCTGTTCTTACCTGAGCGTTTACCACATGACTAAACTAATCCTCATTGGAGCATGTTCTGAACTGGTTGCAGATAACTACAGTATCTTAAATAATAAATCATAACTGCAGGTTTTGTTCAGTTCCAGTAACAGTACAGCAAATTAGTTGAAAGTGTCAAATCTGCATATGCACAAAGAAGAATATGCAGAGTTCACTGTATAGTTAATGTGCCACCTTGCTTCTTTGTAGTCTATGTGAAGTCCTGTGGTCACGTTTAACAAAAAAACAAAAAAACAAAAAAACAAACAAACAAAAAAAAACACACACAAGTAATGCAGCAAGTATGGATATGAAGCTTGACACATTTATACAGAATTCCCTGCTTAACCTGGTTTCTCATGTGAATGAAAAATGATCAGAGATTTCAGTTTTGGCTTTCAGTCTGAAAAGTCAGTAAAGCATATCATTTAGAATATGACAGGTTAAAATATTGTTTATGTGTCACTGTTGTTTTTATGTGGGACACAATATCAGCTGATTATCTTTATGATTATCTTTCTCCTATTTAGATTTTCTATCCTTTTATTTTTGTATTTAGTTTCATGATTTTGATTCGGTATGTTATTTTATTTATAATAACTTGCCCCTGTTTTGTTTATATATAATTAGTTTTTTTTTTTTCTTGGTCCTTTATAGTAGTTAAATTTTAATTTTATTTTTATAAGTTATCATGAATGATAGAAAACAGGAAATGCAGTTCTAGATTTATACTAACTCCTGTGATAATTTTACACTATTTAACTGTTTATTTAGTCATTAACTACAACTAACTCTTCAGTAATGTATACCTATAGGACTTTACAACCATTCAACAGTGCAATATCCCCTGTGTATATACAGTGTGTATAGGTAGACATTTTATATATGCTCAATTTGTTATTTCTGTATTTACTGATGCAATATTTTTGTAGGATTCATGCACATATTTCTACATAATGCACACTTCTTTTTTACAACTTTCTCATGCACATTTTTATATTTCTTATTTCTTTTTCTATTTCTTGTAATATCACTTATGCTTGTGTTGTGTCACTGTTGCTGTCATGTGTGACCTACTATCAGCTGATTTCTCTGTCAGCTCACAGTTTATCCTCCATTAGTGTTTCCCGGGCCGCCTGCATGAAACCTGGGAAACCTGAGCCCAGCTGACAGCACCTGGCCAGCTGGCAGCCCTGCGCTACACGCCACAGACCTGTCCAGTAAATATACAGATTGAACGCAGTCTGTAATGTTGAATAGCAATGTGTGAGTGTGTGTGTGTGCAATGCAGCTTGTGTACATGTGACCTATACTGTAGTCATGAATATCTGTTTGCAAATGTGTGAAATACATTTTGCATGACTGATATTTCTGTTTGCATGTATTCAACCTCTTGAAACCTGAGAAAAGTCAGGTTTCAAGGGTTTAGATTTTTTCCAAAAACATATCCATCCAACATTTCCAAATAATAAAATAATAATATATAATATATAATAAAATAGAATAAAAAAATAAAATAAATTACAATAAAACTCCCACAAAATGACCAGGAAATTATTTTTTTTAGATTGTATTAATAAATAAATAAATAAATTACAGAAAATAACCACAAGTTCCACAAAAACAATTGACCAGAAAATGACCAGAAAATTAGCAAAAAAAAGTTTGTGTTCTCAATTATGTTTCTAGGGGAACAGATTTTGCAACTGGATTACGTTTCACAAATGTTACATTGCATTATGTTACTGTAACCAAGTTGTTTTTATGCCTAAAGCTAACCTCTCCCTAAACCTGACCAGGTAGTTTTGATGGTTAAAGGTAACACAATTGGCTAAAATGCTGCCTGACATGATATACAAGATATGTTGATTAAAAAAATATCTGGATACGTCAGAAACAAATATAACCCCTGACAAAAACACTTTTCCCTCAAAACATAATCGAGAATGAAGTTTAATTGTATGGGAACAAGGTATGTTGATCAGAAATGTATTTCTGATGCATCAGAAATAGAATGCAGTTTATTATATGGGAGGGTAATTTTTAGGAGACACAGGCCTCAAACATCTTATGCTACACACAGCATTCTGCTTTCCTCTTCCCCAGAACTGGATTTTGCACTTTGTCCTGAACAGCTGGAAAAGCTGAGAGCTGGTCTTGACCTGAAAGACCGCTCTGACTCATTCAGCCAGGAGCTGGAACCTGTAACAATGGAAAGCAGTGGGCTGTGCATCTCTGTGGAGGAAGATGTTTGTAACTGAGGCTGAGTGCAACATTATTGGAGGTAAGGTGATTGAAAGGCGAGATGCGGCGTGCCCTTGAAGCAGCATAAGGCATAGATTTATTAATTCAGTGAGGAGACAAATCAGGTGGAGTACTGTGACATTCTGTATTCCCTTGAATTGGAGATAAGTGAATACAGACAGATGAAGTTTAGACTCAGAAAGCCAGCACTGTGCTGCACTGGATACTTTTCATCCATACCAGAACATGTGCGTCTCCTCAGGAGGGCCCTGTGTTACAGTCCCAAAAACCACTGGGAGCACCTTGCAAAAAGTGAAACATTCAGTCCAGCTGTTACAGAGTCAGAAATCATAAGAAGTTCACAAAAGCCAGTGAGAGCATATAATGGCTATTAACTCTTTGAACCCTTGGAGGCCATGGCAAACCTATATATTGTTTGTAAGGGTGTTTTCACACATACAGTGTTTAGGTCGACCTAACTGTCTAGGCCGACCTAATTGGTGCGGTGCGGGTAGTGTGAACACAACTAGCCGCACCCGAGGTCGACCTAAACAGCCGTACCGAGAGCGGCTGGAAGGGGTGGTCTCGGAGCGGCGCACCAAGCCCTTTAGTGCGGTGCGGCACACCAAACTAGTGGTGTGAACGCGCAGCGAACCCGGGGTCGGCCCAAGCCCGGTGTACTCCACAAGTCTGGGCTACGTAGGCTGGGCTGGGGTAGACAACATCACCAATTAATCACCCGGCCGCAAATAGCCGCCTGGTTCTTTTAAACGCCTGGGGTCTGCACCCATGTTGCGTATTAAACGCCCACCCGAATAACCGCCGGGCAGATTATTTGCATTATATTGAGGTAAACCCAAAATAAGGCTATTCACCTCATTTTTGCAGAAGTAAACAGTTAGCCGCACAACAACTGTGCCGCACTTCCGTTTTCTGTCAAAATAAGAGCTAGATAACGTTAGAAAAAGGGTCTACCGTAATCTTAAATCGACTGATTAACTCTTACTTTGACAGAAAACTGAAGTGTCGGAGGGAACGACTCGCAGCGCTAGCGGTTTGCACTGTTTGTATGTACAGTACAGATATGTTTACCTTATGCTTTACAGTACTTTCTGCCTATGTTGCCGCCCTAGGCGAAATTACTGGCTTGCGCCCTTTCATGTTACTACTCCAACCCCACCGCCCCCGCGGCACCAGTCGGCCGCGGCACCGGGGCACCATCAGTCGGCATCAGGCGAGCCGGCCGCGGCATCGGCCGTCATCAGGCCGCTCACCTGTCGGATCCGGCAGACCTGACGGGTGGGCGCGGTACTGGTACCGCGGCAGGCCCGCCTGATGCCGACTGATGGTGCCGCAGCATGTGCGGGTCAATACAGTAGTCTAGAAAACTGGCGATTTTTGTTTTTTCTCGTGCGCCCCCAAGTAGATTGCTCCCTGGGCGGTTGCCCACACTGCCCATAGCAAAAACCGTCCCTGATGTTAGGCATATCGGACGCCGTTGCTGTTGAGTCTCCATCGTTCACGTGTGTTCTGTTTACATCTTGAGGCTTCATTTCTTTTCCGGATGGAATGGTGATACACATGTCATTTTCGTCTGGTTGCCATGGATACATGACGCTCCATTCTGTAGAGCGGTGGACTTGGTGCGGCGATAAAAAGCATATGTGAAACCAAGCCGCTCCAGTTGAAAATTGATACATTGTATGTTGGGTCGACCCAAATATGTTACTGGGTCGACCCAAATATGTGTGAAAACACCCTCAGTCTCTAAGTTTTATTTAAGGCTTTGAACAAAGTTGGCTCTATATATTTTTTCTTATTTTTTGAAGAAGGAATATATATTTTAATAGAATCTTTTACAATCATTCTTTTATTTTGCATATATATGAAACATTGAACATTGTCAGAGACCCCTCCCACCCGCTCCACAAATACTTTGAACTGCTGCCATCAGGCAAACGGTTCAGGAACATGAAAAGCAAAACCACCAGAAAGTCCAACAGCTCCAGAAAGCTGTTAGACTTTTAAACTACTGACTTTACCATCACTCGGGGATCCCAAGTGAGAAACGCTATCTCATTTTATGTGCACTACTGCTGTATGTGCAGCTTAATGACAATAAAGCTTGATTTGATTTGATTGTGTCAGGTTGATGAATCAGTCGGTGAAGAAAAGAGCCCAACAGACGAGCAAATTTGGACTAAAACCCTGCGGGACCCATGAAACCGGGACCTTGAGCGTGATGTTATACGACCTACGACCCCGAACCACCTCAAATCTGTTTATTACAAGATGTTTCAGAACGGTAAGTTATGTTTGTTAAATATGTTGTGAACTTGTTGCCCTGGGAACGGAGGAGTACTGGCTAAGTTCGCTAGCTTGGTAGCTGGTTGCCTGGAGACGCAGGTGCTGTGGGCGGAGTCACTGACATCAAGACTTACAGGAAAAGCAAATCTGCTCGTTTCGACAGTTTCAAAAAACGGGCTGTGTGCACTTCTCCATTTATCATAGGTGAAATGCGTGGGACAGTATTTATGTGGCCCCAAGACCTTCCCTATCACGCAAAAACAACCAAAATTGCATTTTTCAGGCCATGGGGCCTTTAAATTTTTAGTATATTTGTTGTGGTAATTTTATGGTAATTATCTTATTATTATTAATCAATCAATCAATCAATCAATCAATTAATTAATTAAATGAAATATATTTACAAGTAGTTTTCTTGTACTTTTATTTACTAATTATTTGCTTTTTATGTATTTATTAATTTATTTAATTTAACTGATTCTCTAGGAATGTTAACTTTAAATCAAGTATTTTTTTATTTTTTTATTTTTTTAACTTTTTTGTTTTTTCATTCAATTTTCTATTTACTCATTCATTTATTTATTAATTCATTTAGTTGCTCAAGTGAATTTGCTCTGATTTCAGAGGGTTAATAGACATGTGTCCAGCTCAGGGCTCGGCCTCAGGACTAAATGCAGTGTAGAAGTGTAGAAGCAGGTAAATCCACACAGAGAACTAACAACAGTGTAAGACACTCATAATCAGACTCATAATCAATAGTCATCAATGGATGAAGACAGCCATCTGTCACTTCAATTTGTTTCCCTCTTCTCCTTGGGTCCATATGTCTGTATGGTTATTAATAGCCATTATATGTTCATCATTGCCTCTCTTGTGTCTTTTGTTATTTTCATGCTTGAATAAATATTTGCATTTTTTGCAAGATGCTTGTAATTTCTTTCATTTTCATTCTATCCTTGGCACCCATACGGAATAGTTTGACGGAATATACCATATCATTTTCCCTCCCTTTTATCCAGCTATGGGTTTCCATTCATCCCACTATGATATGAAAATGAACTTCAAACTGTCTTCAAACCAGTGTCCATCATCGTAATAAAGTCCTCCACAGCAGCAGCACTGTTGTGTTTTGAGACCAGGTGATCTCTCCTCCCCAGGAAATAGTCCTCAGGACACACCTTTACACAGTCAATTATCAGTTGCCTGGTTTATGAATGGTGATGACTTTGTTAGCCACAGAGGCAGAATATTATAAGGTTGGTGTTTCAACCAAAACTTTTACTAGATTAGGCTACATGATTTGCAAAATGGTTTGTTGTAATGTAAAATGTGGGAGAACTGTAGTAAATGGGTCAAAAATTCATAAATAGTATGGTTCTTCAGCCACAGCTAGTGATGTCAGCTGAGTTTTGCTGCTGAGGAACAACCTAATTCTGCCCCACACTGTGTGGTGAGGAGTCTCTTTCCAAGTCAAGGGTGTTTCCTCTCTGAGAAGCTGCTGTAGCAAACACCATTTGCATCACTACATCCTGCTTTCACTGCTTTCACTGGACCAAAGAAAAGGTTTTCAGTGTGAATCATTTTAGAACCAGCATGAAATTTGAAGTATCAGAGCTGCGACTTGGCATTCGTAGAAAAGCTCCAGGTCAGACAGTTTCTCTGCCTGGACATTTGGACTGCAGCAGACGTCGGAGTGGCTTTATAAGAAGTCCAGATAGGTTTTTACTACTGGATATGTACCAAAGCTATTTCTGCCACAGAGATGTTATTAATTCCCTGCCAGCGTTTTAACAGCACTGTGTCTCCGCTCTATACGCTGACCCCTGTTCGGTTTCACTATAGCTTCTGATGGGAATACAAATAGGGTTTCATACGGCCGAATAAACAAATGCTTAGTTTAACTGAGTGGCCTTTTACAGGGGACTCGCCGCCCCTCTTTTTACAATTTTCTCCGTTTTCTGAAATGTCAGCTCTCCTCTGTTCGCTGTTTATCTAACCATCTAATGCCTGTCACAGAGAGAGAC
This sequence comes from Myripristis murdjan, assembly GCF_902150065.1. Classification (NCBI taxonomy): domain Eukaryota; kingdom Metazoa; phylum Chordata; class Actinopteri; order Holocentriformes; family Holocentridae; genus Myripristis; species Myripristis murdjan. Next base: position 27,243,017 of record NC_043999.1, on the reverse strand, counting down.
AGAGAGAGACAGACAGGTTACCGGCTCCACTGTGGTTTTTATAGAGCAGTTATGGAGGGGTTGGCCTTTTTGGGGGTTTGAGCAATGTTCCGGGAGCACTCCATCATTTCTCACTCTGTGACTTTTAGGAGCTTATGACGGATGTGTCGCTGCCTCCCCCCCTCCACATTAAACTGGAAATGGTATCACTCAAAGTAGGCCCGTAATGCACAAATAACTGGCAGCCATTTTAGAATAAATGCATGGCCGTGGCAGCGGGATGCGGCAGACCTTTGGGTGAACCCCAAATGGAGCCTTCTGTTTCCTATTTAGCTGATGCCTGTGCTCTGTCATATAAACATATATACAGAAATGCTCTCTACCCGCCACCACAAGCTGTTTCTGCTGTGGGGAGGGGGACAAGACACAGCCATCATCAAGGGTTAGACCGATATATATGTATGTATATCTGCTAATATATGGGGCCGATATTGTCCTTTAACAAAAAAAAAAAAAAAAAATTGGATCAGTCATTGTGGTCTGCCTCTGATATGATGACCACGAAGCACTTTGACTGATTTCATACTGTATTTATTAGCTCCGCCATTAAAGTTGGAATGATTATATATTTTTAGATATAAAATCAATCACTAGTAGAATAAATCCTTGATAACAACACAAGCAACATTTGTAAAATGATGTTAAACCTTCTTTGAGTGGATTAAGGTGGCTATTTTTCAGAATGTTAGCTGGGGGGAAGTCCACCTCAATGGCAGGAGGCTAACAGTTAGCATTTGGAAAATCCAGCCAGTATCCAGTACTCATACCTATGGTCAACACTGACTATATTTAACATTTGTAACAGTACAATTTGGTTGGTTCTTGGAAAGAAACAGCAGTAACTCCTAAAAACAAGCTCGTAGAGTGCTGAAACTGTCATGTTGGGTGTGTTGTGCCATGAGAAAAAAACGCCACTTTATATCCAGCCATTAGACTCCTTTTGTCTGTTGTGAGTACTTTCACTAAGTGTGACAAATGACTCACATTTTTCAAAATGGGTGAACTATCCCTTTAAGATGAACACAGGTGAACAGGGGGGAAAAAAAATCCACTGGCACCTTATTTTACAGGCAAATAAGGTCAGAGCGCATCTTCCTGTTTCTCATGTGAATAAATAATTGGTGATTGACATATTAGTACTCTTTTTTGTTTTGTTTTTGTAATTAATTATTAGGATAATACAACATACAATGGCAATTTTTTTTTTACCATGTTAAATGATCCATTAATGAAAAAATGACCACAGTAGCTTGTATAAAAACATATCAATTATCTGTTTATGGGTATTTTCGATACTTTTTTTTACATATTTTACAAAAGCACACTAGTTGTAAAGGTTTCCTATTGCCAAACAAAAATGTCTAGTTTAACAGAGTGCGTAGTGCCTCAACTATTATAAATACAAGAGACATATGGATATGAGCATGTATATGTATATAGATAGATAGATAGATAGATAGATAGATTTTTTTATGTTCAAACCACTACTTCAAGAACTCCCCTCTTCCTGTCACCCTGCACTTTGTTATCCTCTGCTCCTTCTTGATTTGAGGCTGCATGCTTTCAAGAAATATGGTTTACTAATATTTTACTAATATTTTACTACCTAAAACATGACCATATATTCGGTCATGGTCCACGTTTGTGGGTTGACACTGGCTCCGATCGCAGCAGCTTATTGGTCGTCAGTGTGCTCATGTCAGAGCTGTGGCCGCGGTATGAGGAGCCATGAACTGTGGCTGCCTGCTGGGTGATTGATACGCGTTATCCTGGCTAGATGGAGGGAAATTGCTGTTGTCCATCTCATTTGCACTCATTGATCCGTCTGAGGGCTAGAGGGAGAGAGAATGGGAGAGAGATTGAGAAAAAGATGGTTGATGGCGCGAAGGCTGGATGTCTGGAGGTGGAAACCAGCGGCAGGCCAGTGCTATTCATTACCCAGATCTGTGGTAAAGTTACCAGCCTCAATTTCATCGCAATCTGTCCTCTCTCCCAGGAAAAAAAGCCGAGAGGTGTGGTGGCACTTTATTTGAAGCAGGTCTCAAATATTCTATTCTATTCTATAATTATTATTACTATTGTTGTTTGTATTTTTTTGTATATCACTACCATTATATTGTTATTGCAGTGAATTTAGGGTGATCCTACTTTTTCCCATGATTTAGTTAATTTGTGGCCACAAGATAAGTGTGCAGTAATGTTGCTCTTCCTTTCTCCCAAGAGCAGAATGAAACTACAACAGATGTTTGTCCCTGAGGAGCTTCCTTACCACACCACATCTCATATGGTCTGATCAGCTTCACAGGGCAGTCTTTACGTTTGACACAGACAGATAGGCTAGTAACAGCAGCAGGAAATATGCTGTAAATTCTTAATCCACATCATCCATGGAGCTAAATCTGCTTCCTGGTAAGGACCTGCAGCTCCAGGAGGGACCAGACATTGTTTATCCCCAAAGATCTCGGAGCAGGTCTGCACCCGGTGCCTGAGGATCTGCCCGATCTGTGCCCAGAACTCCTCACGGACAAACCCTGTTTATTGCAGTCACAGTCTACTCCCGGAAGAAAGGAAGAGTACTGCACACTTATCCTGTAGCTATGACTGAACTTAAACATGGGAAAGAGTTAATCAATAAATTGAGGGAAGGAGTTATATTTTGTGGCCATGAATTAGTAAATTGTGGCCTCAATATATATATATTTTTTTCTTCTCATTGCACCTCTCAGGCATGGTAAAAAAAACAAAACAACAGATACTCCATAAACATATTCATTACCATCTGTATATTTCACATCTCATATCTCCTTTTCTAAGGTTAGCCCTTATTGTATATGATTGATTGATTGATTTCTTTTATTTAAGTGTCATACTTCACTCAGACGCCCAGCCCATATGGGCTTACAAGACACTGTTACACACATTACAAAACCATACTCAAACATACAACAACAGCAACAACAAAATACGCATTAGAATAAATCAGGCATACAAAGTCAAATCCAAAATGCACCCATCAAAGTATCAGTTAAACAAAATATGCTGCCTTCTATTCCAAGCCTTGGCAATAAAATTTGCAGTCTTAAATACTTCAGCATTAAAGAGCCATTTCAATTTATGGCCATCATCTACCCAAAATAGCTATATTTTAGTTTTTAGTCTTTTTAGTCTTTATTGTATATATTTAGCCTTTATTCTTTTTTATTTAACTTTATTGTATGTTCTACTGTTGTTGCTGGAACACCAGAATTTCCCTGGTTGGGATCAATAAAGTATATCTATCTATCTATCTAAACAGATGATTGACAGGTGATCTCTGGGCTGTACAGTGCTGGAACACCAAAGTGATAAGCATGTAGCTCCAAAGATAGAGACTAAATTTAAGGGGAAAAAAAGATCTCGCATGACTTTAGATCGAATGTCTTTTTCTGGTGTTTGTCTCATGATCATATTGTGAGAAGAGCATATCTCTGCATCTAATGGGCTTCTAATGTCCTTGTAATGCACCACAATGCACTTCAAGTAAAGCATCACCAAAGGTTCTCCTTGGAAAAGAAATATGCAGCCCATTTGGCACATAAGCACTGCATCATGCATAATTGAAAGAGGGAACCATGTTTTTCAAGCATTTTCACTCACCAAAGACAAATGAGTCAATCGTAGGCCTAATGGCAGCGGCAAGCCAACGGCGGGGGAGGGAGTTTGTGTACGATACCCCAAAGCATCCCTAAGCAAAGCACCGTGGGCCAGCAGGGAGCCCGTCTCATTACACAGGGCCCTGTATGGGATGTTAAGCTCGCTCTGCCTCCTCTCCTCATTGGTCCAGAAAGGGACTGGGAGCCACAAAGGAAAGCCTGAGACTGGAGCTGAAACCTCCGTCCCTGCTAAAGCATCCTCCTCCCCCCACCGCCTCATCTTTTTCCGCCTGTGCAATCTCCCTAAAGCTCCCCTGTAGAACAGTGGAGGCAATATTTTGTGACAGAATCTCTCAGACTATTAGGCACCCAGAGGTGCCTCCGGGAGTCATCTCTCTCTCTCTCTTTCTCTTTGTCTTTCTCTCGCTCTCTCTGTCTCTCTTTCAATCACACATTCTCTCTCCCAGCAACACAGCTGTTATCTTTGGGGGATGAACACACACACAAGCTCAGAATCATTCCCCCATGCATGCACACAACTCACTCTCTCTCTCACACACAGCACCGATGGCAACAGTAAAGACTTCTCACACTGGCTGAGTCTGCCATCCCTGCCTTATCCTCTGCTTCTTCATTGAAGAAGCTATAAGGGAGGAAACAGAGCAGCACATTTGTTCAAAAAAACACACAAACACTGAATAAGTGTATGAAAGCAGGGAAGGATGGAAAATTATGTTAAGGTCGGACCATATTACAGTACTGCAGATTCTGGTACTTCCATAACAAATATGTTACAAACTGAGCAATGCTGGAAAAACTACACATGATCCTCTGCTTTATTTTATTGTTTATATTCATTTTTTCTGTTAAAGCAAAACTGAACTTTGGTAGAGTGCTGTGTTGTACCTGAGTTACCTGAGTGTGATATGAGTCCATATGGTGGTGAAATCTCCTCATTAGCTGCTCTGTGCTCCTCTGGGCTGCTAATCCACAACACTGGATTTCTATCTCTCCATTCACTTCCATAGCAAAACAGCTCCCAAAATAACACTTTTAGCACATTAACAAATGCAAACAAAGCAGGTTATGCCAATATAAAATACAAGTCCCAGCACCCATTTTTTGATGAAATTAAAGGGCTCTTTTCTTGTTTTTTTTTTCTTTTCCTTTCCTTTTAAATTTAAATTGAAAAGTAGATCCGGCAGGTAGCATCTGCACATACTGTACTGTAACTTCTGCATAGTAGCCTTACACCAGGAAAACCTGATGGAGTTCATCATGGTAGTGTCATCAGTAATACTACTTGTTATAGGTACCAATACAGTCTGTATAAGCTTCTCAACACTTACATACATATTTATTCAGCTCATTCATACAACTGGCCAGCACTGGCTTTAGCATTTGCTATTAGCCCGTTAAAGTAGCACACGGCAGCCATTTTGACCTGAACTTGCAGGGTACACACAGGCATTACTAATAACATTAAAGGCAGAAGGAGTAGGGTTTTCCTAAAAAAAAACTAAACTAAACAAAACAAAACAATACCGGTTCATACAAAAGAATCCCTCTCAATCATCACTTATGACACACTGTTTGAATGCTGTGTTTACAAACCACAACGACAAATCCTGCTCATTCTGCCTTCAAGGTTCCATTCCATTTCAGTGTTCCAGAGCCTTTCCAGTGAGCCAGCATGAAAAATCCCAGGACCCTGGGTCTGACGCGTCATATCACTATTAACATTTGTGTTTACATTTGTGATGACAGAATGGATGCTATGAAAATGGCCATTTCCACAACAATTTTATCAAAAGTTGAACACTATCAAATCGTCAAGACCAGTTGTTGAGTCAGACTTTGGATCTTTATGGTGTGAAGGCAGGAATAGGTACACTCTCCTTGCAAACTCTTCATTCGGGGTGAATGACTTGGCTCCTCTTAAGCTACAGCTGAGAATATACACCAGGCCTGTGGACGATTCATTTACTGTGTCACCGCTGACAACATTTAACAAATGTACCTGTGCACTTTTACTTGGAATATTAATGAACTGCAGCCATGCCACAATAATCTTTTTCAGCAAGCTCTATGTTTGTTGCCTGGTTTTTATATATTTAGATGTTATTTGCACGCATAGAGCTCTATTGTGGTGCCAGCAATAGCTGCTGGGAGATTTGCGATGCAACAAAGCCCCTGTAGCCCAGCACTAGCCCTGCAAAAGAGTATTCATTCATACAGGATCCAAACCACAGCAGAGGAACAGCTCTTGGAAATGATGTAGTTATGGAGTAAAATCCCATTATCCTACTACTGGGAGGTGTGGAAAAGCTCCGAGGTGTGCAGCTGGCGTCAAAGGTGCACATTACTGCTGGACAGTTTTCACCTTTGGCAACAATGAAGAAGCATGGGGGGAGTAAATTTATTTGGAGACTAGGCTGAAAAAGCCAGGCCATGCTCCAGCAGGTATATTTTAGTATTGCACAGGGACATGGTGAACTTGTTAGTCATACATTCATGTATCAGTGACCCTAAATTGATTGACATTTTGATCAGATTGCACACAAACATTGTATTGCATTATATTGTTGTAATGATAGTTGTTGGTCTGAGTATCCAGTCTCAGCACTGTTTCAGAGGCTTTTCCATCCTGACAAGAATACAAATCTGGGGGAACCAATTAATAATCTCTTGTTTCCTTGTTTTTGCCTTGTCTTTACCTTGCCTTGTTTTTGGGTGTATAGTTACCTGGGTGTTAGATGAGTCAGCATGGCAAAATATTATCATTAATTGCTCTATGCTCCTGGGCTGCTACTACTACTACTACTGTATTTATATTTTTCCATTCACTTCCAAAGAGCAGCAAACCCAGCCCCAAAAGAACACTTTCAGCCAAGGCCATTTTTGTCAATTTTCGTTGCCCAGTGTCATATTATATATACGACTCTGGGCCCCTAACCACCAGGGGGCCTCAGTGGGGTGTTTCTTATTTTTCTTCTTTTTTTTTTTTTTTTTTTTTTTTTTTGGAACCCCCTGAGATCAACATACCGCTGGTGGGATTGAAAAGCATGCCTTTCCACCATTTATCATGGCCGCAAACTGTGAAAAAAAAAAAAAAAAAATTATCATCATATTCTCAATTTTCTGACGGTCCTTGAATGCATCATGTATGGCGAATGTTTCCAACAGGAAAAATGGACGCATTTAAGCTTAAAATAATGGTGTTTCTCCAAAATCAACTTACAGCATGTTACAGCCTGTGAAAATCATTCAGTTCTACACTCTTCAGCACAACTAATCCAGTTTCCTTGTGGCGATCAGTGAAGAATTTCTGATTCTGATTTCTGAAGTAGGAAGCCTTGATATGAATGAATTGGCTAAGACAAACAGTCATGTGACAATAATTCTCCAACTGTGAGCAAAGCATGCTGTGTTTCCACAGGGCAGAGAGAGAGGAGAGGAAACACAGCAACCATGCTTTTAGCAAGCAGTTAAATGCAACACAGCTCAAGTGATACACAGTTGAGCAAGGCATCGGCATGTTGTCTGAGAACAGACTCAGCTGAGAGACGATGGAGAGCGGCAGCTTTACAGGCAAGGCAGAGGAGGAGTTTGATGAAAGCAAAGATCCATGCAAGGACACGTGAGTAAATTTCATTATAATTAGCATGTTATATCTGTAAGATATGTGGATTTATAAAAACCTATGTAGTTTTATATACACTTTTGTGTCATTGTCATCAAATTGTTCTGTGTCATGCACATAAAAATAAAAGTTATTTAACCTGTTGCAAAAATTTGGAAGGATATGAATGTAAGATTTTACTTGGGCCCCCAAAATGCTTTTAGCACATAAACTAGCTAAGTCTCAGTCTCAGTTTTTTAAGAATTTTTTTCCCCTTTTAAATTGGAAAGTAGATCCAGCAGGTTGTGTCTGCAGGAAACATCTGCGTAGTAACCTTGCACCAAGAGCCTGGTAGGCCTTTCACAAATGATTGAAGTTACTGGGACTTGTTGTTCTTTATATTTGCATAATCCACATTGTTAGTGTTGGCTAATCTGCTAATAATGTTATTTTGGGAGCTGTTTTGGTACGCTATAGAGGTGAAGGGAGAGATACAAATACAATATTCTGGATTACCAGCCTAATGGAGCATGAAGCAACTAATCAAGATATTTCACCACCATGTAGACTCAAATCATGTCCAGGTAACCATACAACCCAACACTCTACCAAAGGTCAGCTTTGCTCCAAAGACACTATATTGATTGCTTCAAACCAAAAATATCTGTTTTATCAGGTGGAATCTGTGGTATCAGACTTAACGAACCCATATTGGAAAAAGTCTTGCTTCAGTGATGGAAAGGGAGCTAGTTGTTAGACAAGGTTACAGATCATTTAAAACCTTGCAGCAATGGACAGTAAAGGATATTGTGCTGTGAGAGGTTTGCATGGAGCTGGAGGTGTTTTTGGCATTGTGGCAGACAAAAAGAATACCTGATTTGTTTCCACAGGGCTCTTGTCCTGGACGAACTAACAAACCACGCATTCTGCACAGCTCACAGTCCTACACACATCAAACTCAGTGTCTGTGGCCTCCAATCATGTCCTCACACCTTCAGGGAAAGGAACTTTATAAACTAATGGATGAATTACCTCACTTTTTTCCCTCACGTACCTTTTTTTTTTTTTTTTTTTGTCTTGCCTCTTCACAATTAAGTTGCCTGGAGCTCAGCACAGCGAGCTTTTATCAGGCAGCTTTTTTGTTTCTTTATGGCTGTGTATATGGGGTTGTTGATTTATTCAAGTGAAAATGTGCTGTATATGAAGGGGCCGGTCGCAGATGTTAAATGAGTAAATGGCGTATTAATCTTGGGTCTTTAAGAGATGACGGCTGGTTATATAAGCAACAGAAAGCTAAATTTATTATCCCTGAGTTGCTTTTACTCTTTTATCAGCCAACTGGCTATTCAACATGGCTATGGAATATGATTCTTAAAGAGAGGCAGGTTAGTTCAAAGCCCCGTTCAGATGGGACTCAGCCTCACCTTGGATTAGTTAGGGTAATTGTACTCATTAACTGAGCTGGTTGTTCATTTTAATCCAGCCAAGAATGACCATGTCAGTGGTTTTCCCCCTTGACCCCATTATTACAGTAATTCCAGCCCTAAATACTGCTTGCTTTCCAGCACACTCATAGGTGCATTAATGCTTCTACTACCGTCCAGAGAAACTCCTCTGGGTTTCAACTCATTTGGAGATGATTTAATCACCAGTTGTGCTACTTCTGAATTTGCAACAAGTGCAGTTTCATTTCTGTCTGTTAAAGTGCGGCCGGTGTGCGTGGAGCCTTTTGAGGCTTTTGCTAAAAGTGCGATCCCAGCCGCAGTTTTCTTGGGTCTGAACCATATTTGGCCTTGGCTGGATTTTGGTATTGGTTTGTTTAGGTTCACACTGCCCAAACACAGGAGAAGCATGGCTTGGAAACTTAAGTTCCGCAGACTCACAAGTAGCAACCTGTCACTCAGGTTGAATGACAATATCTCTCTGAGCCAAACTGGGTCCTGAGAGCTGCATGTTGGGCCAGAATGATGACAGTTTGTTGGCTAAGCTGGAATTTGGTCATGTTATGCTCTGGGCATGAAAATTCTTATGAATTTCCCCCTAAAGGAGTATACCAGTAATTTTGCATAATTAGCCTAATATCTATAAAATGCATTCATTTCTGCTAATCTTTTCCCAAAGCAAGCAGTCATATTTCAGAATGCTGATATCATTTCCCCCACCTTTTATTCGTCCATTGGTTTCCATTCATTCCACTACGATATGAAAATGAATTTTCAGAGACTTCAAACTTTCTTCACACCCATATTCCATCACCGTATTAAGTTTTAGTTTTAGTTTTCCTGAAAGCATCAGCACTGTTGTGTTTCGATTAAATGGAATGAAATAGCCTCTCGAGTAGATAATAGACCCCGGGGAAACATCTGGACAGCCACTTATCAGTTGTGTGATTTATGAATGGTGATACTTTGTCAGCCACAGAAGCAGAAAATCATTGGTATACCACATACAAATTGTGTGTACTTGTTTCCAGTGTTATGCTACAAGATATGCTGCAAGATACTCTCCTCCTGATTGGAGGAGAGTATCAATGCAATGAGTAACAGTTTATGCAAAACATAAAATATCTTTTCATTCATTATGAACTTTTTTAAAACATCAATACTTCAGTACAGTCAATACATCATCAAAACATCAATGAAAAAATGCCTGTCAATATGCTCAACACAAAATAGTAAAGGTTCTCAAACTAATTAAACAAAGTTATATATATATATATATATAGAACTGTTTGTTTTTTTCGGTTCAGTTTTCTGTGCTGCACTTCCCAGAGAACATCTGTCAGTCCAAAAATGTGGGTGGGACTGTGGTTTCTTTTCTCCCTGGATTTTCTGTTGATGGACGTCTATAGGTGGTGCTCCTTTCTTTGTCTGATCAGTGATGGTGGCTAACACTGCTCATGCTGAGTACCCACTCCTTCGATGGATTCCTAACAAAACTGAAAACATAAATGCATGGCTTCCTGTGCACCAGAGGATTTCTCCTAACAGGGATTTTTCCCAGCTGAAGTAAAAACTTTCACAAACTGGCGATTGATAGTGCATGTCGGTCAGTGGTAGGAGAAGCGGACATATTTATATGAAAATGTGAATACATCTAATTATTACTTTAACGAAGCAGAACTGACATAAAGGTTTTCCACCGCCGCCATTCTGTGCTGCTGTTCGCAGAGAGAGGCAGGTAGAGAGAGCAAGACACACTGAGCGCAGGAAAAAGAAAAACAGCATAACATATGAGGAGAGGGGAAAAAAGAGCGAGAGATACTTGCTTCCCCTTCATTCTAGCAGGCTCTGGAGGCTTATATTATTGTCGTGGGGCCGACGTCTGCTGCAGTCATATTAAACAACAGCTTGTCTGCAGAAACAAGCTCCAGGGCTATTGGTTTACTCTCCATCTCTTTCCCTCTATTCTTCTTTCCCTCCCTCTCCCTCTACCTCTTACTCAGTGTGTGTGTGTGTATGTGTGTGTGTGTTTAGAATTGATGTATCCTTGTGTAAGTGTGTGTGTGTATCTCGTGCATGTGTCTGTAGGTGTGTGTTTTCATTTATGTGCGAAAATGTGCGCATTGTGTGTACGCAGAATGAGATGCGTTCTTCTGTATGTGTGCGGGGTTTTTGTGCATGCATGAGAATGCTGCCTCGTGCATATGCATGTGCACGTGTTTCTCCAAGTTTAAGTGTACGTGCATGCAAGTCAACGCCTCCTCATGTGTGTGTGTGTGTGTGTGTGTGTGTGTGTACGCTACAGTGTATATGGTGTGGGCTTTTTCCAAATACACACAGTGCCTCCCATGTGCCCGGCTATTGATTTAGAAATGACCGGCCTGCTCACTCGCACCATCTGCTCTGCTAACAAAGAACGACAGAGAGAGAGAGAGAGAGAGAGAGAGAGAGGAGAGATGTTCTCCTGCTCCCTCCCTCCCGTCTCCTCGGCAGGCATTTCGTAACACGGCGCACAACAACGAAACGAGAAGAAACAGGAGCAGGAGCGTTTCTAAATCCTTGGGCTGGTCGTAGCGTGCTGCAGGTTGCCAGCTGACCGGCACAATCCCTTGCAAAAAGCCGTGCACCAACAGAGGCAGCGGTGGAGGAAAAGAGCTGCGTGTGTTGCGATGCAAATAGCTAAGGTTTAATAGAACACGCCGTTTGGAGGGCCCAGATTTTTTTTTTTTATTCTGAAGCTGCTAATACCTAATATTTTCTGCTGATATTTGATAGCGTCACACTTGGCCACTTCCACGCCAGAAAAGAAATGGCAAATATTCTTTGTTCACAGCAAAGAACACAGACAGAACATTTACATGGACTGAGTTTATTAATGCACTTGGGGCAAACATCCTTTTCTGCACAACATGAAGGAAGCTCTCTCAGTGTTTTGTTGTGAGCTGTTTAGCCCAGCTGAGCCTCCCGTGTCCACCTTTTAGGATTTTTTTTTTTTTTTTTTTTTTTTTTTTTGTAATATTCAGCATTTTCATCATAATTCTATTCCTTTTTTTGTTATTGTTTTTTTATTTATGCATGTATCATTAACAATTGAAAAACAATCAACATAATGCTCTTGCTCCATACATAAAATACATTATATAGCAGACAAGAAACAATAAAAGAAAGAAAAAAAAATCAAATCAAATCATAATTCTATTCCTGTCAGGGTGGAAAAGCATCCAAAACAGCATTTAGACCATCATGGGACACTAAAACTCACAATATTACCTCTTCTCCTACTGTCTGTAATAATGTCTGATACCTGAAGAGCTTCCCATACATAACCACTATGGTATTGCTTAATGTTACAGTAAATAAGTAATCAATCAGACTGCATCATGTCATCATTTAAGGGGTGGACAACACTAACTGGACCAGATGTGGTTTTAAATAAAAGGCTGATATTGTTGGTCTAACTCTGGTGTGAGGTCTGTGCTATAGGACTGTACCAGTGATTTGCATGTTTGACATAATGTCTACAAAATGCATAAACTTCACATTTCTGCAAATCTTTTCCCAAAGCAAGCAGTCATATTTTAAAATTCTCATATCATTTTATCTCCTTTCTATCCAGCTGTCGGTTTCCAGTCATTCTCCTATGATATGAAAATGAACTTTCAGAGGCTTCAGACTTTCTTCACAGCAGTATTCCATCACTGTAATAAAGTCGCCCACATTAGTTTTCCTGATAGCAGCAGCACTGTTGTGTTTTGTTGAGTTGAAATTGGGCGGAGTGAGATGATCTCTTCTCCAGAAAATAGTCCCTGAGGAAACATTTGCTTTCTTGTCACTATCCTTATATATTATCATCTCTGTGGTCTATGAATGGTGATGGCTTTGTCAGCTGCACAAGCAGTACATTGTAATGTGAATGTTTCAACCACAAATTCAAACTTAAAAATGGAGGGATTTTCAGTCAAAATGGTTTGTTGCAATATAAAATGCAATATAAAATGTTGAAAATAAAAAAAAGAACTATTCTTAAATGTTCTCAGAGTAAAAGTTACAGTTCATTTTTAGGAAAGAACATTATGCAGGTAATCTTTTCCATCTAGTTCAAGCTCGATTCTTTTAACCCTTTAAAGTTTGATTTCCCCTTAAATTTCCCCTTACGTAGCTTCAACGTTAGGAAAAAAAACATCTTCTATAATGTACAACAGTGTCACATTGATATTGTTTACCTGCTGCTTGCAGCTTCAGGGAAGCTCCCTCACACTGATACTGAGTGAAATATTCAAAGCCACGACGCCGTTGTTTTATGGCTGCAGCATCATGTCAAACAGAAAGGATCTACTTGTCTTGTGCATCATTTTATGCACATTTCTCTGGGATTCAACAGAGCATGTTTGGGATCTTTAGAGACCTTGATCTCCACTAGAATTCCAGATCAAGTTGTTTCGGTTTGAACAATGCATGGCCACACAGTAGAAATAAAGAGGTTAACATGATCTCAGGGTAAATGTTACTGATTTACCTTTTAGAGAAGAGAATGTTGTTATCATCTTTTCCATGCAATTCCAAGAGATCAAGCTCGATTTTTTCTGTCTGGAAAAATGAGAAATGGCAAAATTCTTGTTTTTCCAAAGGAAATGGTTCCAAAACTAGCCAGTTTAAGTTTCTAACACCTCAAGAACAGTAAAAAAAAAAAAAAAAAAAAAAAAAAAGAAGAAGAAAAAAATAAAACACCTTCCACTTTTGGATGTGTTGTGTGTTGTGTATGTGTATCAATAAGAATGTGACATACAGGTTGGTAAAGTGTATTTTGTCCCTTTCGGCCAGCTGAGTTGAATATTATATGCATCCCATGTTGTCAGCTGTTAAAAACTGAAGGTATGTTCCATGTAATATTCATCGAACAGAGCCTGAACAGAATCAGTAAAAGCACTAAGCAGCAGCGTCTGATGCAGCTGGGAGACGATAGTAACCTTCAGATCCACTTCAATTCTAACTCCTCTTACAAGTGTTCTGCCTCTGCTGCACACGCACAGACACACACACGCACAGACACGCGTGCACGAGTACAGTCGCACATGATGAACAAACACACAAGCACAGTTAACAATGTATAAATGTGTAAAGTAGCATCTTGCACACAAAAGCAAATACTTTGACGCATACAAACACATTCATAGTCACAATCACTCAAAAGAGATGTTTGTATCCTTAAAGGAGCGCACACACACACACACACACACACAATGAACAAACACTATACAAGCACAGTAAAAGATGTATAAAACAGCACGCTGCATACAAATGCAAATGTGCACAGGCTTCAAAAAAATAAATAAAAAAACAACATAATGACTCACAGACACACACCAGAGATAGACAGCATGTGTGCACATACACACATACACATACACACACATACACCTCCTGTTATCCTGCTTATATGTGTGCATACAGATGTTCATGACCTGTAATATAAATGCACAGATGCCGCTATACTGTCTGTTGTTTGTTTCTTTTTCTACTCCTGCATACCCCCCACCCCCCCACTCCTTCCCCCTCCCCCCAGTGGACGTCTGTCTGTAGCTTGTTATCCGTTGGCGTGAGGCAGAGTGTGACAGTGTGATAATCTGTGCCGATGTGTGCTGCTGACCCTGTGATGTGCTGCAAGACCTGCCTGGCGCTGTGTGTGTGTGTGTGTGTGTGTATGAGTGTGTGCTTGTGTGTGTGTGTGTCCGAGTTAGTGTACAACGTGCCGCTCGGAACATCTTTTACTGGTGCTTGGATGTTTGTTCATTGTGTGTCCAAGTACACGTGTATGTGTGTGTGTGTGTGTGTGTGTGTGTGTGTGTGTGGATGGGTGGGTGGGTGGGTGTGTGTGTGTGTGTGGGTGTGCATTTTGATGTATGGCTGTATGGCTACATCCAAAGGGTGCTTCCTCTTCTTCTTCTTCGTCTTCTTCTTCTGTATCACACACACAGGCCTGTGCAGGTGCTGCCTCAGTCGTTCAGACCTGTCACTCAGTGAATGCCCTGTCTGTGATGGACTGGCCACCTGTCCAGGGTGTGTCCTTGCCTTCGCCCTATGAGCGCTGGGACAGGCTCCAGCACCCCCCCGCGACCCTAGTGAGGATAAGCGGTTTAGAAGATGAATGAATGAATGAATGAATGCCCTGTTTTGGTATCAGGTAGAACCCACTGGTACCTCTTTTTGAGCAAGTACCTCTGGCCCCGAAGGCAGGTCTGTTTGTGAATCTTGGAACCATGGTGAACTGCACTAGTTTGTTGTGGAACCATTATGAGCTGGTCCAACTCTTGGGTAATTTTGAGACACAATTTATTTTCTTCAGTTCCTGCACTGAAAAATACCCAACCACTCATCACAATACCCCTTTAGGTCAGACTACTTTTTCGTTCGACCAACAATTATGGGAACCGGTTTTGGGGTTCAGAACCAATTAGTTTTGTTAATTGGAATGAAACACGTTCCTTGTTCACTGAGGCCTACATTAGTTCTTTTGGACCAAAACAGCTGGCCACTGTCTCCTGTGCTGCTGTGGCTGAATTTGTCCTCAGTCTTCTGGTTTGCTGTTCTATGACCCAGCACATCGTCAGGGAGTTCATACCCCATATTACCCCGTCCAGCACCATGTTTTGCTGGGTCGTTTTTGGGGTTTGTGTACTTTTATTTTTAAAACTTCTTGATGAGTTGGTCCCGGGTTCTAACAGACCAAGCTGTCACCAACTCTTCAGCAATTTCAAGATGCAATTTATTTGTTCTAGTTCTCCCTTCGGCCTTTTCCTGAAATTCAGGAGATGTCCAAATTGAAAGCAATGGTTTTCCTTCTTCAGCAGACCACTCCGTCATCTCCATCTTTCCCCGTAGAATAATACATGCCTGCTCATGATGCTGTCATGGTTCCCACTTCAGGTCCCATTTTTTGGTTCCAGCGGGGAACCAACTGTTCAGGTTCCACACCAATTTATGTTTGGTTGAAATCATCCGAATTGTTCAAAATTGGGCTTGCAAATTGCCACAGAGCCAGTTTTGTTGGTTTAAAAGGCCTTTAAGAGGCCGTGGAAAGAGCAGTTTGCGCCTCAGCTCATGGACATGCTACAGTGTCGCTCATCCTCACAGGTGTCTCAGTCCACCACGGTGAACGTGTAGGAAGCTGCTTATACAGTCCGACAACAATTAACTTGATGATGATGAGTTAGACTAGTATCTGCGGCTGGTGTCCCAATTTCATCAAACATGGGATGCAGTCCAGTCAGTGCTATCCATCTGTCATATGATCTGATGCAGTTTGATTGATTACATATTTGCTGTAGTACTATCCTGTGTGTCTATGGGCAGCTCTTAAACTGATGAGACTCTAATGATACATTGTCAGTCACCAGACAAGTATACATGAATATATTTACTACAATTACCTGATTATTATCATGGCTTTCAATGGTTTAACTTTCATGAACTCTGATTTTTCCCTTAAATCTCCTCTTTGAAGTTAGAAAATGTTTTTCCCCATACTGTACAGCAATGTCACATTTAGGCTACATCACACTTGTATTAAAAGAAATATTCATAGCCAAGATGCCATTGTTTTATGACTGCAGCATTACATCAAATAGAAAATATCTAGATGTGTTGCACATCATTTTACACACACTCTCCTGGGATTCAGCAGGACATGTTCTGGATCTTTGGAAACCTTGGGACCTCCGCTACAATTTCCAGTGAAGTTCTGTGAGTGTGAATAAAGCTTGGCCATGCATGCTATTTCAGAGTAAAACCACATCAGCATTGGCCTACAAAGTCAGTCAGTCAGTCAGGCCTGAGTCAAAACAGCGGATGTGATGAGTAAAATGGAGGAGGGTAAAAAAGTCAAACAAAAAGGACAAAAATAAAAAAGTACCGGTATCCATTATCAGTTGAAAAGCAACACCTGTCCTGTTCTCTTTCTCTCTCTCATGAGTGCCCCACAAAAAAGTTGTGTGAATATGAGATCTTTTTCAAAAAACAACAACAACAACAACAACAACAACAACAACATCTGCTTGTACAACATGAATATTAATAGAAAGGTAAAGCACATGACTGCAGGTGTTGATGGGCAGTAGACACTTGAGTCCTTTGCTGTTAAACTGTAGTAGACTTCACAGGCTGGATCCACACCAAACGCAATACAGCCGACACAGGCACATATTCACACAGTTCTTGTAGCTTTACCCCAAATGTTCAATAAAATATATTTGTAAAACAAAACAAATGCAGCTTGAACAGTCAGATATAACAGTGCATTGATAGAAAATGTCTTCATTCTTTGTAGTTCCATATTGACTCTGTGCAGTATTGCTCCTGCATTTTGGTTTCTTCTTTTTAACCAAAAAGAAAGAAGAAAAAAAAAGTCCAGTGCAATGATCCTTTTTGAAAAATTGTATTTCTCTTATGAGAAATCAGTCTCCATCGTCACACACTTCACTTTGATACTTCTATTCTCTATGAGTATTTCACACACACACACACACACACACACACACACACACACACACACACACACATACATGCAGAGAACACAAATGGAGAAAAACGAACAGGAATAGAAATCTGGTTATGGCTATTATCGTCATGGAAACCAGCTGACAGCAAGTATAAAGCAACCTCGCTCGGCCTTTCTCTCTCTCTCTCTCTCTCTCTCTCTCTCCCTCCCCCCCTCTCTTTCTCTCTCTCTCTCTTTTTCTCTCTTTCTCTCCCTCTCTCTGGCCTGTTGGCAGAATCGGCAGAAAGTAAAGGTATTATTGTGTTGGATTCATTCCAAGCATTCCCTCCTCCAACTCTGACACACACACACACACACACACACACACACACACACATAAGTAAATGCAGACATACAAACACCACGCAGCTTGTCGACTTGTATATTTCATATATTTCTACACAATAATGCATATATGTGCTTGCGGACACACACACACACACACACCTCTTCCATTCTCACTTTCCTGCTGTGAATATATAGCCAGAGCTCTCTCTGCTGGTCAGTCATGTAACTGCAATTACCCAGAGCAGAAGTTCAACATCCCATCATCATCATCATCATCATCGTCACCATCATCATTATCATCACCAGGCCAAATGATGCCACTTTTGTATGGCAAACACACCAGGTTGCATTAATTTATGTTTTATTGCACTAAATCTAATTGGATCCCCAAAGCCAGACATCTGAATTCTGTGTGATCTGAACATAATCTGTTAATTCATCAATCAGCCAATTAAGTAATCTATTGATTTTATTTATTTATTTATTTATTTAGTTAGTTAGTTGAAAAAATTTCTCCTTTTTATTTTTTATGTATCAAATACGAATAAATTAATTGATAAATGAATTATTTGGTTTCAAGGCAAAATATATGTAGAGCGTCAAGCAGCTGTGTTTCATAAGTTATTCCAGAGCAGGGGTCGCTAATGAGGTGCAATTCATGTAAGGTTAAATGCATTCAAACACGTCAGTGACGACACTGCAAAAAGAAAAAAAAAAACAACTTTTACAATAGTAAAAAAAAAAAACAAAACAAAAAAAAAAAACAGAAACAAGCAATTCATCCGTTACCTTGTGTCAGTACATGTGCATTTAGTTTTAGATAATGTTTTGGGTCAAATTTGTAAGGGAATTCACCAATAGCTGAAACAAAAAGGAAACCCTGCATTCATCAACTAATTCATGTTGATGCATTTTTATAAGCTCAGTTCACACGACTGATTCTCCAGCCTCAGTGCAGAGAGATGGAGAGCAAAAGTGGCTCTGCAAAAACACATCAGTGCCATTCCTGAGAGAACCTGAAAAAAAAAAAAAAAAAAAAAAACAGCTGACTGATGTGTGTGATGCTTCACATAGTGGACCATACTTTCTGTTTTCTTGTTGCTGAAGACATGCATCAGCCTGCGAGTGTGGTTTATTCACTGATATTATCAGGAAAAACACACTTACACATGAACACAATGCAAGTGAACATCAGCCACATCTTTACAAGCAGATTTCAGTCATATCAAAAGGAGCCACAGAAAACACAGAACACACACACACACACACACACACACACACATTTCAACTATGAACATGCTACACACACACACGCACGCACACACACACACCAACTATGAAGATGCTACACACAGACACAGTCACACAAAAATAAATGCTATACACAAACACACATGATCTCACAATCTCACACTCTTTCCCTCTCTCTCTCACTCACACGCACACACTTGCACACACTTGCACACACACACACACACACACACACACACACACGCACACACACACACGCACGCACACACACACACACACACACACAGACACACACACACACACACACACACACACACACACACACACACACACACACACACACACACACACACACACACACACACCTGGCAGTGACAGTAACTTCTTGTCTTCGTCAGCATCTGGTCAGTAATCAGGCCCAGATGAGGGGAACAGTTAATTAAAGTGAATGTAATCACATTCAATCCTTATGGCCTAATGCCATTCATTCAGTTCTGCTCCCTGTCCCAGACAGTTGTCGAACAACAGCAGACACTCTGCTGAACACCGAGCAGCAAACATTTACATTGCATCCAGCAGATGCTCTGATCCACAGCGGCTTGCATAAAAGGAATTTGAAATTTTATTGCAAGTGCCTGGAAAAAAGTGGAGATTTGAAGTGGCTGAATGTGAGGCTTTGAGACACCAGTGGTGAAGAACACTGAGATGGATGGGCAGTGCCACTCCTAAGGGATTTAGAGGGCACAGAATGAGATTTTCAAACTGCTAGTAGTCAGTATAGTTCTTAAGTTCTTTATCTGTGCGTACAATAAAACAAAATAAAAAAAAAAGAAGAAATGTACAAATGATAGCATAAAAATGCACAGGTGGAATGAAAAAAAAAAAAACCCTCAGGGCTTGTTAAAACCCACCTAACAACTGAGATTAATACAATTATGTATGCATGCCACAAATTTACAAACCCCAAAATATTGCTAAAATATATCTTAAAAAATACATGAAATATCCAAGGGAGGGGAGGAACAAGAGAGAAAGAAATACATTTAAAAAAAAGAAAAAGAAAAAAAAGAACCTGTTTATGAAGTATTCTAGGGGGAAAACAGTCGAGACCTAAGAGTCATCATTCTGTATGTCCCACACATCAACTGTCCTTAAATAACAACTTTTTAGGTGGCTCAGAATTTCAGTTGCAGTATCCAGCAGACGTGTAAGAGAAACATGGAAATAATAAACAGGCTTACACATAATTAGCAAAAAAGTAAATAAATAAAAATAAACAGTTTCATGGGAAAATTCGCTGGCACCATTTGCATATTTTGTGTTGCGACTTTATTCATCCGCCTTGAACACAAATCCTTCCACACATGACTCTCACTGTGCTTCCTTTGGACAAGCCAGGGCGGAGCTGCTGCTCCATCTTTCTCATATGTTTCTCTCTTCTTTGGTGCACACTTGAACAAGCCTAAATAGTTTGTTTACTGCCCCCGTCAGTTCTGGAGGAAAATGTTAGGACCCGCTTAAGGCTAAATTGAAGTAAATACTGAATCTAAATAAATACATCCGGTACCTCTGGTGCCTGCAAGGCCAGGTACCGTCGTACTTTTGGACTGTTGGCATTGACTAGATACCGAAGTATCGGTTCTCGTGACATCCCTAATCTCATTGAACGTCATCTCTTCTGGTATTTATGGTTGATGTAGCTTCAGTGAAGCGCTGCAGCAGTTACAAAATCAGATACAAAATATAGATGTGATGTTGATGTATAATATGGAAACAAATGTTTTTTTCTGATTTTGCAGGTACTCACAGGGACATCTAAGAGAGAAATCAGAGCTTAAGAGGTTAAACGATTCCAGCTTGAGCTCTTGGTGTGTGGAAAAGATCACACTAACAGTGTTCTCGGTGTCACCAACATTACATTGGTGACACCGAGTGTCACCAATGGTGTCACCAACATTACGTTGGTGACACTGCTGTACAGTACTGGGAGTGCTTTCTAACTTTGAAGCTACTGTATGTTTTTATTGTTTGTAGGATCTTTTAATAGCTTGTTTTATCATTGTTTTATGTATTTGTATTATGTTTTATTGTTGTATGGGATCTTTTAGTAGCTTACTCTGTCATTGTTTTATGTGGATTTATTTGTGATTTGTTTTTATTGGAAAGCACCTTGTAACCTTGGTTTGGAAAGGTGCTATATAAATAAAGTTATTATTAAGGGAAAATCTGAATTTAAGGGGTGAAACTACACTGTTAAACTGAAAATGAACATTTGTGATGGCTAGACCTGAGTAGACCTAATAAATAAGACACGTTCTCCCCCCCCTCTCTCATTTTGTGAGGTGTGTGACCAGTATACTGCAGGTTTTTGAAGGCAGGTAATCATTTTTATTGTAATTTTTTTGAATGCATGTAAAGAACCATGTGAGTGATTTTGAATCTTTGGTCCTTTTACTACAATTTATCCACATTTTTCATTGCAACAAACCATTTTGGAAATCCTGCAGGGGTACTAAAGATTTCACAACATATAATGAAAATCTTTCAATTTTGAAATTTGAATTTTTGGTTGAAACATCCACCTTATAATGTTCAGCCAATAAAGTCATTGCTTTAGGAAAAGAAATGTCAGGTAGATACATTTTTTAGATATTACGCCAAACATGTAAGATCACTGTCTGGTTCTCTAAATTGTGGCCGGCCGATTTTCTTATAAATAATATGTGATCAATCACTCCACATCATGTCATTGTACCAAAAGCAGACAACTGGACCAATATCTGATTTTTAATAAAAAGCCAATATCAGCCCTTTATTAAACAGCCCCATCTATCACTGTAACCCTGCAGATGTTGCTCCCCTGTACGAGGCACCTCCGCTGAGTTCACAGCACATTACACATCCAGCAGTCAGGGCTCACATGAGACGGGGGGGTAGGGACTAAGACAGAGAGGGCTATGGGTGGGGGTTGGGGTGGTTTCTCTTTCAGCACGAGGCCACGGCGAGCCAGGGCGGCGCGGAGTCTCTCAGCGTCCCCCCCGCCACCACATCGTGTTGATTACAAACAGCCCGCGGGTCAGAGCCCAGCCTCGCCTTTTTATTCTGGGAAGAGGATTTATTTTCCTCGGTGGGAGAGCGCGAGAGGGGGGGAAGCCATTCACACTCCCAAAGGCTGTAGTCATGCATAACCAAAACCCTGTGAAAGCATGTTTGCTGGGGGAAAATAGGCATACGAACAGCCTGAGTGGAAAATGCCAGACAACATAATTAGAGTTGTAACAAGAAGGAAAAGTATCCTTGACTAAAAGGATGTGGGTGATGCTGCTGTCGAGGCTTTGGAGCACCGTGGCTTCCAAAGCTGGAGACGAGACAGCCATGGCTCTCTGATATCATCAAAAGACACCACAAGTCTGACCCGCATATGTTCCCGTTTTCACTCTGAACAGCTGCCATTCATAGGCACCAAACCACAACAATCAGCCTCAATTATTAAAGGAGAAGCGATCTTATCTTAAAGTAAATGTTTAATTGCTTTTTTTTCTTTCCTGTGACAAAAAGTATTTAAATAATTCAACTTGATTGCACAAGTAAAATCAATTTCACATCCAGCCTGAAGTTTGGTCAGTTTGACAGAGTGGTCTCAGTTCTGCTGCATGTTCTAGAGACGCTGAATGACAAATAAACCCACGTGCATTATTTATCTCCCATATTAGAGCCCGTCTCTTCAGTCACTTTGACAATTTAATTATAGAATCATCAAGTCTGGTAAATCATACACAAATTAAGCTAAATAGAACTGTCAAATGATGTACTTTGATGAACAAACAATTCCGCAGTAACTCTCCTGGAAAAAATAAATTGTGCTATTTTGAGGGGTTTTCACACAGCAAGGAGAGATGAGGAATACAGTGCAATCAGGAAGTAATGGTGTACCTCAGAAAACAGCATGCAAATCAGCCTGTCTTAGGTTTAGTTCATATGAGCTGAATACAGAGGAGTTACTGTGCTCTAGGTAACCCACCTGGCATATTGGACTTCTATTTTTGATCTTTGGGATTCATTTGAGCCCAGTAAGAAAATGATTCTAATAAAAAAAACCCTAAAAAATGTTAACCCTTTAAATTAAAATTAACGTCCCCCACTCAACCCCCCTCAAATGTCTTGTGGGAATCATGTTCTTCCCTCCCAAATGTCACATGACCTCTCACTGGCTCTGGCACTGCTACAGGTGTGGTTCTGCTTGCTGAGGTTCCCTCAAGCACAGGGAGCTTTTCTGATCATAAATGGTCTGTTAGAGTTCCTCAGCATCCAAAGAAACTAAAACAAATCTGCATAACCTGTTGTAAGTCATGAGGTAAGAAACCAAAAAAAAAAAAAGATGTTAATCATGTATTTAAGAGATGTTAAACATTTGAATGGGGTCAAGTTCCCCTCTGGGATCAATAAAGTGTCTCTGATTCTGAAATTGACCCCAAAGATGATAGGAGGGTTAATGTTCCATTCCATTTACATCTACCAGATCCAGGGTTTTGGTATTGTGCATTCTGGTTCAATGGAGAGGCTCTGCCAAACTTAAATGGAATGAAACCAGAGGCTAATTAATGTCATTAGTAAAGACTGTCCAACAAAAAACAATATAATATAATATAATTCTTATTTTTTGTCTGCCCCTTACTTGAACATAAGGAATCTTGGATGGTCCGTCATTCCCTACCCTTTCCTACCGCTCATCATTTGCCTATACCATCGACTACACCCTAGATTACAACAACATAAAACAAAAACCCATTAAGTAAAAATACAGTACAAGCTCAAAACAAATAAAGATAAACATCCAGTTAAATTCCAGATGCATATTTCCTAATTTGTCTTTCTTTATACATTTTTTTTTAAAAACTGAACAATATCTGTACAACCCTTTAAGTCATTCTGTTGAGAATTCCAAAGTTTTACACCAGCAACAGAAATACACATTTGCTTTAAAGTGGTTCGAGTACCTTGATGCTTAAAATCAAATCTCCTTCTGTGATTTTCATCTTCTGAGGTAAACACAAAAAGTTTTTGCATGTTCTCTGGCCATACTCTATTTTGGCTTTAAACAACTAATAATGTCTGCAGTTCTATTATCTTGTTAAGTTTCAATAACCCTGACTTGGCAAATAATCTATTGGTATGTTCTCTAAATTCAGCTTTGTGAATTGTTCTAACAGCTCTTTTTTGTACTAAAAATAATGGCATTATATTACTTGTATACGTGTTTCCCCATACTTCTACACAATAACTAAAATAAGGCAGTATAAGTGCACAGTACAACATTCTCATTGTGTCACAATCTAAAACATACTTAGCTTTGTTCAAAATGAAAACATTCTTAGACACCTTTGTTTTAACATATGATATGAGATTTCCATGCCAAATTTTCATCCATTATAACTCCCAAAAACCTAAACTCAGATACTTTCTCAATATTAACTCCATCAACGAGTAATGAGAGTTCATCCTTTCTTTTATTAACAAAAACCATAAACTTAGTTTTTTTTTTTTTTTTCAAATTTAATGATAACTTATTTCCATCAAACTAAGATTTAAGCTTAACCATTTCATTTTCAATGTTTTCTGATAATGTTTTAAAATTATCTCTTGAACAGAAGAAATGTATGTCATCTGCAAACAAAACAAACTGCAATAATTTTGAGACCTGACAAATGTCATTAATATATAAAATGTGGAGTCCCTTGTGGGACCCCACATTCAATTTTCATACATTCAGCAAACTGCACATATTGTTGTCTATTGTGTAAATAGCTAGTTAACCAGTTTAGAGCAACTCCTCTCACACCATATGTATTCAACTTAGAAATTAAAATTGAATGATCTATTGTGTCGAATGCTTTCTTTAAATCAATGAATACCTCTATTGTAAATTTCTTTCCATCAATTGCTGTTGTGATTTCTTTTATTATTTTCATTATTGCTAGACCTGTAGACCAATTTGTCCGAAAACCATATTGGCTCTCACTCAATAAATTATTGTTTTCAATAAAGCTATCTAATTTTTGAACAAACAATTTTTCTAGCACTTTTGAAAATTCTGAAAGCAATGGTACTGGTCTGAAATTGTTAAAGCTGTGTTTTTATCTCCTGCTTTAAAAAGTGCAATGACCTTAGCTGTTTTCATCCTATCCAGAAAAACACTGGTTCTAAGTGAAAGATTGTAAACATAACATAGTGGTTTAATTTGATGAGGCAGGTCTGCAATACATATATAGAAACAAATTATCCTGTAGAGTTAGTCAAGTTAAATCAATATTATTTGAAAATTATAAACAGAAATGGTTCAATGAAATTCTGTCTAAACCTTAACTGAGAACGTATAGTCTAATAGAGTGTATTTACCAACCAGAGCTCTATGTCACCCTTAACCTGAGCAGAGCACAGAGGTCTGTTTATGCCCAGTTGAGATGTGGTATCCTGCCTCTGGCAGTTGAAACCGGACGTTTCCATTCAATATCAGAAGAAAATTGAAAATGTCATCTGTGTGACCTGAATGAGGTTGAAAATGAAATGCACTTTTTGTTTTACTGTCCATTTTATTATAATCTCAGATATAAGCTTTTCCTGAAAATGTCTGCAGAACATCCTGATTTGTTTAATATGTCTGATGAGTGCAGACTTAAATACTTGTTTAGTGACAAAGTATTTAATTTAGCTCAGTTTGTGTTAAATGCTTATCAACAGCGTATGAGGGCGCTTTATGTTTGATGTGTTTGCCTCTGATTTAAATTTAAGTTGTTATTCTTGCTGTAATGCCCAAGTTAACTGACTGTGACATATATGGAGGTGTTCAGTTTTTGCTTACTATATATATTGCTCCTTTTTATTGTATTTTATTGGTGTGTTTTGTAAGCCCATGTGGGCTGGGCATCTTTTTTGGTGTATGACACGTCAAATAAAAAATGACCTTATCTTACCTTACCTAAATACAGCCCTTATATAATGACACTGTGGTGTAGTGTTAAAGGAGCGACAAAGTCCACATAAGAAGGTTGGTGGAGTGATGGTCAATCCACACACCTTTCTCTCTGTTAACCCGAGTCCAAAGCCAAGCCAAGCAACAGCAGGGTTTGTTTTAGGTAGATAACATTAACTAGGTAACATTAGCCACCTAATATTAGTGAACACTACTTAAAATTTGTTACCTTAACCATGATCTTATCCTTACCTTAACCATTACAACAAACCTTTAACTTAACCTTAACAATAACCTTTGGCTTACAATAACCACGTAAATTTAGTGGCTAGCTTGATAGCTCGCTCATGAAACCATTATATTAGAGATGCTCCTGTGGGCTGTATACATTACTAATTTAAGAAACATTCTTGTTGATGGTATTACAGGTTGAAACAAATGACCTATGTGGTCATATTGGCTGGAGGACTTATTTTAGGACTTGCACTGATAACACTTTTATTTTATCATCACCATCATGAACAGGTACACATCATTACCACAGGTGGAACTGTAACCAAAACATGATGCATGACTACCACAGCTAGAAAAATCATCACCATCAACATCATGAGTGGTAGCATTATGGCTGCATCCAGAAACGTCATCACCATGGTTGGACACATTCACCATGGGTGGAAATGTTAGCACATCTGGCTCAAACATTATCGCCGCCGTTAGAAACATCATCGCCTCTGGTGAAAACATCATCACCGCAGGTAGAAAAGTCACCACCGTGGATAGCAACATCATCACCCCAGGTGGAAATGTCACCAAATGTCATTGCTGCATTACATTTTGATAACAGCTGCAAATGAGGTCTTAGGCCCCTACATTCAGCATTGTTGTGGTGTGCTCTGCATTTAGTTTCAACCATGAACATGGACTTGTGACGAAGATTTTTTGCACTCAGTTTTCCGTGTGATGATATTATAGGGATAATATGTAAAGTATGCACACACTCACACAGCTATTTTCAGTCCTCATCTTAAAAGGTATCCTGGCCCTCATTCTCTATTCATGTCCTGTGTGATCATTATTACAAGGCTTTGGGTGAATTTGGACATCCAATATGCACTACAGCTCTATGGTTATGGTTATAGCCCTCCTCTTAAAACGCTGCAATTCTGTTCTCTTTGTGATGTGTCCTGGAAAACCTCCCATCTACAAACCTGCAACGGCTGGAAAATAAACCAATTTTTTTTTTCTTTTGGGGTGGGGGGGATGTATGGAACAAAAACAAAAAAACAAAAAAAGTATGGAAAAAAATCAACAGGGCAGAGAAATGTTTCTATGTTGACCTGACAAACACACATACATAATAATACTAACAATAATAATCTAATAGCGTTACAATATTAGCTCATTTTTATTGAACTTCAGTCTACCTAGCAAAACTGCTTGTTATTTGGCTCCACCCACTGAGGTTTAATTCAACCAATGAGATTATCTCTTTCCCCAGAATTGAAAAAAATAAAAAAATATCTATTTATTTATATTGTGATATGTGGGGGGGTCTTCAGCCATTTCTGTGGTTTAACTTGAGTTGGGCAGTTAAAATACACGGGTATTACAAGATAAAGAGACATAGATAAAGAAAGAAAAAGACAGATAAACTGACTGGGAGAGAGGGAGAGAGACAAAGTGAAGGAGGGGAAGAGGGAGGGTAAAGGAGCAGTCAGATTTATGGCGGTGTGGCGGTGAGATAGATGGCTGTTTGACCAGTGGGCTGCTGAAAATGGCCGAGCAGCCCTTTATGGTCCGGGAGAGAAAATGAGGCGGCTCTCCCACATCTATCCATCAGAGCCATTTAGAGGCTCGTTGGGGCCTGTAAATGGTTGTATATGTGTGTTTGTGTGTGTGTGTGTGTGTGTGTGTATACTCATGCAGTCATTAGACCATTATAGCCTCCATGTCTTAATGGGTGCCAGCTAGCTCTATCATGGAGGATGTAAGGCGGTGGGGTGAAAGGTGGACCTTCAGCGCACAAGTGGAGCAGACAGTCAGCAGGCACCACCAGTACTTCTGCAGGAGAGTTCCGCTGTTGTTATGATTTATGGACCGGCAGACAGTAATTCAGGGCTGATATACTCTGGAAAAATGGCAAGTAGACATTTGTACTTGTTTGTACTGGAGATTCAGGTAAACAAGGAGACGGGGAAGCGGATGGATGCACTCGGTTGTCCACTGATGATGACCGTTTCACTTTTTGTATTTCTTTTCCTGACACACTCATGTTCCTCTTACTTTCTCTTATGTCTGTCTTCTCTCGTCTTCTGTTACATTGTATTATAAACTTTGTCAATACTGTTATATTTGTGTTCTCTCTTATAGCTCACATTCCTCAGCTGAGCTCAGTGCTCCTTTGTAGAGACGTCCTGCCTCACATTTGTTCTGCTCCACAAATTCATACTGGGAGCTGGTCCGTATGCAAAAAGCAAAATGACAACTGTAAATATATTCAGCTAAGATACGTATTTAGATTGTGTCATTAAAGAAAAGCTGAGGTTCCTTTTTTAAGGACCATACCAGTGATTTGACTGTTTGGCCCCTTAACGGGCCATTTTGCAAATCATGTGGGGATACTAAAGATTTCACAACATATAATCAAAACCCCTCAATTTTAAAAATTGCATGTTTGGTTGAAACAATCACCTTAAAATATTCTGTTTCTATGGCTGAAAAAGTAATTCGCAACGAGAAAACTGATAATTGGCTGTGTAAAGGAAACGTTTCCCCGGAGATTATTTTCCTGCGGTGAGACCGCTTTGCTCTGCCCACTTTCAAGTCATCAAAACACAACAGAGCTGCTGCTCTTAGGAAAACTAATGTGGACGACTTTATTATGGTCATGGCATACTGGTGTGAAGAAAGTTTGAAGTCTCTGAAAGTTGGAATGAACAGAACCAATTGGCAGGATAAAAGGGATGAAAAATTATATGGAAGTTTTAAAAAACAACTGTTTACTTTGGGAAAAGATTAGCAGAAATATGAACTATACATCATGTACAAATGATACACATGCAAAACCAGCGGTATGGTCCTTTAAGGCGCAGAAGGTTCTTTTTCTGCAATTCATTTTGCATGGACTTGAGAGTCAGGACGCTCTCTGTGAATCAGTGCATTTCCAGCTGATCTGGGACTTCTGTAACCTCTCAGTCTGTGGTTCTTAATCCTGATCTCAAAGCCCATACAGGGACTTGTTTATTCATTCTAGCCATCTAATCAGACACAAATTTGTTTTGAGGTGAACCTGAGAAACTTGAAGTTTTTAAAATTTGTGAGTTTACCACCAGGACTTTGCACTTGATAGGCCTACAAAGTCATAAATCTGTATGGCAAGTTCAAAGAGAAACCAAGTTTACAAGTTGTGGCATATCACCTTGACACAACTTGACATCAGAATATGTATATGTATGTAATATATTGTGCATGTAAAATATCATAAGTAAGGCCAATCCTCCCGGTGTTATCTGTTGTTTACTCAAACACCTGGTCTATATAAGTTGCTCATGTGATATTTTTTTTAGACTTTACCAGTTGATGAGGTCTGCCTGAACACAGCAGACCACTCCTGGGATGGAAGGTGAATACAATTAATTGTAAGAAACTATCTGGCAGGTCAGAAAACTAGAAGTGTCCTGCGACCAAATTTAAAACCACTGCTCTTGGCTACCAGTGACTATTTTGGACACATAAACAAAGATTCTTTACATAGTTATTGTCTGTGGAAAACCCTTGACCTGCATGATTCTAATGTGATATTTTGATCAGATTCCACACAGACATGGATGAATACATATTGTTATTATCATCAGCAGTAGCAGTAATGTCATAGTGTCATCCTGGGTTTTAATGGAGAATTTTAAGCTTCCTTTGTCTCAATGCTACATCAGAATTTATTTTTTTTTTTTTCAACCAGAGAAGAATATTATTTAAATATACTGAATATCAAAGTAAAGTATTTGCTGTCAGCAGCTCCAGTCCACTGACAGAAAGGTACCACAGTATATTGATCCCCCTCTCCTTCCACTTCTTTGTGGTTTCAGGTTTCCAGTCCATTGTGGATTTCAACTTTCTTCTCCCCAACAGAGGACAAGACAACACAGCACACAGCAGCCCAGTCAAGAACATTACAATGCAGAGCATATTGCCTGACAGTAACATAAACACACCTGCCTCATTATTTTACAGTTAGTGATTCACAACACTGTTCAGTTGCTATGTGTAGCATTGTAACATCAATAAATCATTACCAGATGATGTCGAGACATTAGTATGATTACCATACACAAATGAGGCCGTCACCAAAAGGCTGACAGCATCTTCTTGCCTCTACTCTGCATTTTACATTGCATGTTACCCAAGGCCCCATTAACATGGCTGAAGAGATGCCGGTTTTGCACACCATAGTGACTGGCGCTGGCAGTACCATGGCTGGCCACTAGCCAGTGTTAATTTTGACAGCCATTTTAATTTTAGTCTTAGTCTTAGTCTTCTTGACGGAAATGCTTATTAGTCTTACTCATATTTTAGTCATTGCTGTCCTTAATAGTTTTAGTCTAGTCTTAGTCAACGAAAATAAAAAATATTTCAGTCGAGTTTTAGTCATTAGTTTTAGTCATATATATATATATATATATATATATATATGCAGTACAGGCCAAAAGTTTGGACACACCTTCTCATTCAATGCGTTTTCTTTATTTTCATGACTATTTACATTGTAGATTCTCACTGAAGGAATCAAAACTATGAATGAACACATGTGGAGTTTTGTACTTAACAAAAAAAGGTGAAATAACTGAAAACATGTTTTATATTCTAGTTTCTTCAAAATAGCCACCCTTTGCTCTGATTACTGCTTTGCACACTCTTGGCATTCTCTCCATGAGCTTCAAGAGGTAGTCACCTGAAATGGTTTTCACTTCACAGGTGTGCCTTATCAGGGTTAATTAGTGGAATTTCTTGCTTTATCAATGGGGTTGGGACCATCAGTTGTGTTGTGCAGAAGTCAGGTTACTACACAGCCGACAGCCCTATTGGACAACTGTTAAAATTCATATAATGGCAAGAACCAATCAGCTAACTAAAGAAAAACGAGTGGCCATCATTACTTTAAGAAATGAAGGTCAGTCAGTCCGGAAAACTGCAAAAACTTGAAATGTGTCCCCAAGTGGAGTCGCAAAAACCATCAAGTGCTACAACGAAAGAGTCACCTCTGCTTCTGAGGACAAGTTCATCCGAGTCACCAGCCTCAGATCAGAGACCAGATAAATGCCACACAGAATTCTAGCAGCTGACCCATCTCTAGAACAACTGTTAAGAGGAGACTGTGCCAATCAGGCCTTCATGGTCAAATAGCTGCTAGGAAACCACTGCTAAGGAGAGGCAACAAGCAGAAGAGATTTGTTTTGGCCAAGAAACACAAGGAATGGACATTAGACCAGTGGAAATCTGTGCTTTGGTCTGATGAGTCCAAATTTGAGATATTTGGTTCCAACCACCGTGTCTTTGTGAGACGCAGAAAAGGTGAACGGATGGATTCCACATGCCTGGTTCCCACTGTGAAGCATGGAGGAGGAGGTGTGATGGTGTGGGGGTGTTTTGCTGGTGACACTGTTGGGGATTTATTCAAAATTGAAGGCACACTGAACCAGCATGGCTACCACAGCATCCTGCAGCGACATGCCATCCCATCTGGTTTGCATTTAGTTGGACCATCATTTATTTTTCAACAGGACAATGAGTCCAAACACACCTCCAGGCTGTGTAAGGGCTATTTGACCAAGAAGGAGAGTGATGGAGTGCTGCGGCAGATGACCTGGCCTCCACAGTCACCGGACCTGAACCCAATCCAGATGGTTTGGGGTGAGCTGGACCGCAGAGTGAAGGCAAAGGGGCCAACAAGTGCTAAACACCTCTGGGAACTCCTTCAAGACTGTTGGAAAACCATTTCAGGTGACTACCTCTATATATGTGTGTGTGTGTGTGTGTGTGTCTGTGTATGTATATGTGTGTGTGTGTATACATACACACACACACATCTTTTGTTTCGATTGTGGCTTTATTTGTGAGAACCAGACCTTCAGTGTACTGTGCCACTAGAATTTAGAAGATACATTTGACTATTATGATGTAAAACTTAACAGACATCAAAATATACAACCCCAGTCTGTATTTACCTGTTTGTTTTAGGTTAGGTAAATTTGCTGACTTGTAAGTGCAAGTCCATCACCATCACCCGTGTGTTACCGTGTTTGTGTGTGCGCAGGCTGCCTGGTAGCTTCGTTTCTACTGTGTTGTAGGACAGATACACACGGCGAACACGACCGCGATCGGCGTGGGCTTGTATATCAGCTGTGTTCACCGACACTGGTCGCGGTCGTTACCGCAGTGTGGGTTTGTAGCCTATCGGCTGTGTTCGCTGCGCGTCTCCCGCGTACACGACAGTGTAAATGAGGCTGTCGCCGTGGTGCACACATTCTCAACCAAACAAGCCACAGGATGCATTGCTCATATTTTCAGCTTTTGGTAGACAGATTGCATGCACAACTGGAGGAAATAATGCATTTTGAATGTCCACTGCACCACCTACTAACATTTTCGTCCCGTCTCGTCTCATCATGACGAAAATACACACGTCTCATTATGTTTCTGTCATCAAAGAGCTATTTTTAGCTATTTTTAATATAAATATTTGACGAAAAGTAACACTGCCACTAGCTAATGCTGCCATTAGACCAATTTTGCTATAGAAAGCCCTAGCATATACTCTGTTTTTGAATTTGCCAACTGTCTCTGCAAGACAAACATCAACATCTGTGACTCCACAAAGAATAAAAAGACAAAATAAAAAGAGGAAAAGATCAAATAAAGAATAACGTCCATGGTTTGCTGCAAGAAAAGTTCTTCTCTCATGCATTTCTTCTTTTTTGGTCTTGCCTTACAGAGGAAAAAGCAAGATTCAAGTCAAGTAAGATTTAATGACTGTTTACCTGACTGACTTTCCACCAATCAGAGACTCTGGAGTACAGGAGCAATTTACTCATTTATTTATTTATTTTGGTAGTTCAATGACTGTGGGATATTTTGTAACAATCGGCAGCCCTCCTTTCCTCCGTTTTATTAATTAACGGCAACCAGGTGTAATTAATTAACCAGGTGCAACTAATTCTCTGCACTGCTTGGCAAGCCGGGCGCATAAAGGTCATGAGGAAGTGACGTCAGAGAGGAGATCCTTTGAGAGCGGCAGAGGAGCACTCCGGAGAACACGCCAAGGCCAAGCCCGACGACGAAGCTGAAGTTGAAGTTGAATCTCCCGTCTGAGAACGAAGCAGCGAGACAGCCGTCTCCTCTCCCTCTTCCCGCAATACCTGTTGAACTGTCACAGATCGGCAAAAATACACCTGACTGAGACGTTGACTGTTGTGGTGCTGTAAAGGCGAGCACCGTGAGTATCGATTTTTTTTTGTTGTTGTTGTTATTTGAGGAAGACCTCCATGAAGAGAGTGATTTTTTGTTTGTGGGTTTTTGTGGTGGCGTTTTGCTGAAAAAGAAACTGAACTATTGTTGTTGAAATAAATATTGGGTGGAACAGGAAAAGGACTGATAATATCTTGGTTGTTTTTGTGAAAAAGGACTGAAAATAATTTTTGTGGACTGAAACTATTTTTTGTGTGGGGAAAAAAGGACTGAAAATAATTTTGAGAAGAAAACAAAGAACGAATTTTGGTTTTACATTTTGTGGAAAAAAAATCAAGAAAAGAAAGGACTAAAAAGACGTGTGTTATAATTTTGTGTGAAAAAATAACTTGAGTTGCATTTTGGGTTTGTATTGTGTAAATATATATATATTTCTCTTATTTGAAAAAAAAAAGTGTTGGGTTTCCTTAATTGCACACTTGTCATTGCTTTTCTTTTGGGTTGTTGAGTTTAATACTCGAGTACCTTTGTGTTGGTTTTTGAGTGAAGGTTTTTCATTTATTTCTGACTTTGACTACGACAAAAAACAAACAATACAAGCAACCTTGTCAGGCTTGCAACCTGACTGGCACCCCAAAAACAAACAAATCATAAAGAAATAAATTATAAAAAAAAACTATTCCTCCAAACTAAGAAAACCGGCACATAAAAAATGGCACCCCAGATGGGACCCGCATTCAATGGACACAAGGAAAACTAAAAATAAAGAGTGGAAAGTGTTGGAAACCTCAAACAAAGGAACAAAAGAGTGTGTGACTAAAATGGCTGCCACTAAGTCTGGATGCCTGGAGGAAGAAGCAGCCATGTTTGAACCGCCCACAACTCAAACTCTCATGGAAATGGAGCTTTGTGGATTGGAGGAACTAGCACAACCATTCATTCCCCTACTCTTTGTGAACACGGAATGCGCAATTGTTAATTCAGCAAGCACAAATAAGCAAATTGCGGAAAACCCAGGAACCCAATCACAGACAGTTCAGCAAAAGGACCACATGGAGGCGCTCAACAGCCCTGAACAACACATGGACAAAATGGCTTCTTTATTTGAAACAAAGACACACAAACTGGAGGAAAAAATGGACAAACAATTTCAATACTTGCAACAACAAATGTCATTATCAATAAACTGGCGCTTGAAACACTACCATGCAGAGTTATTATCTGATCTCAAATCGGTAATGAAACCAATGGTGTCTGCCATTCAACATGTGGAAGAGGAGGTGCAACACTGTGCACCATCCACACTATGTTAGAGGAAGTGCATTATCTTGGTTCCATCCAATCTCTGCAGCACAGGTCCACGCCTCTGTTCAAACACTTCCAGTTACTTCTCAGAAATACGATCCACCTGTGCAGACACAAAGACAATAGCTTCAGTCCACCATGTTACCTGGTATTGCAGAGGCAGAACTCTTTTCACCATTATCCTCTGAAATTCATCAGGAGCTCAGAGCTGCAATTCATGGGAAAAGCCCCATTAAAAAGCAGTTTCACACCTTTGGGAGGATAGAGGATCCCCAAGATCCTTTATTGTTTTTGGAGAAATGCAAAGATTTCTTGGCCTTATATCCACTTACCGATGCTGAATTGGTTGCAACCTTGTGCAAAGTACTGCATAGTACGTCTGGAGATAAAAACATGGGCTGAATTTGATGGGCAGATTCTGTTCTGCATTCTTATCTGAAGATTATCAGGATGAGCTGGCTGAAAGAGTCCGAAACCGTGTACAAGGGGAAAACGAAAACATAAGAGACTTTGCTTATATGTACCGGTCATTGTGCAAAAGATTGAACCCCAATATTACAGAGCCAGAGGCTGTTAAGTTAACCTTGGAAAACATCAACCCCAAACTGGCTAGCCAGATAAGAAGTAGTACTGTGACCACGGTGGAGGCCCTGGTTTGTCTTGGACAGCAGCTGGAGAAGGACAAAGAAAATCAAAACCATTATGAACAAAGGAAAAAACAAGCCCAAAAACTAAATGAAGCTGACCCTGCACCCCAGCTTTCCCAGTCTAATCACTCACCTGCTGTACCCCAAATTCACTGTTGGTGCTGCAAAAACTCGCATCCTCCGTCAGCTTGTCCTCAGTATCAACCTGGAAAAAATAAATTTCAAAAACACCCCACTGAACAGACTAATCAGCCCCGTCAGCCACGAGATGGAAATCCTCCACCTAAACCATAAACACCCTCTCACACCCACCAAGAGATTTTGAGTCACCAATTATGCCACAATGCAATACCTCACCTTGCCAACTTGTCGTCCCAGTCTCAGTGGGTGTGTGGACAGGAAGTGCTATCCTCAACACAGGTTCCTCCTTCACCTTCATCAAAGACACCATCTGGAAACAGTTTAAAGGGAGTGAAAAATAGCTGAAACCCTGGCATCAAGGCCCCTTGTATCTGGCTGATGACACAGCAAAATATACTCTGGGCTGGAGTGAGTTGGATATCCACATACATCAAAAAACAGCAACAGTATCTGTGGCTATCTTACCCTCTCTATGCCTTGCCCTTCCTGTTGTACTTGGCCTGGATTTTGCCTTCATCACCGGATTGCAGTTCGACATCTCTGAAAACACCTACTGGTTCAAATCTGCCCCTAAGAAGAAGCATTACTTCATTAAGGAACCAGCCATGCTATTGCCCCCCTATGTGTCGCATTTTTCTCTGCCATACCTCCCACTATGATCTTGCCAGGCTCCTCCCTTGCTGACCTTGTTGATAGTCTTGTTCAAGCTTCTCATCTGGATAATAGTGGAAAACAACAATTAAAAACACAACTCCGTATGAACAATGACGTTTGCAACACAAAAGTGGGTATAACCTAGGTATTATCCCACAGTATCTTACTTTCCCACAACCTGCCCATAAGACAAAAAAACATACCATTGTTCCCCTGCCAAACTCCAAGAAATGAAAGAACACATTGATGAAATGTTGGCAGATAGAATAATCACACCCTCCAGGAGATTCTGGAATCTTTGTCTGGCTCCTCTGTTTTCACCACCGTTGACCTCAACAGTGGCTACTGGCAGGTACCTATGGAAGAAAGCAGCAAGGAGAAAACTGCATTTATCTGCACCTTTGGATTTTTTCAATTTGAGGTCATGCCCTTTGGATTGAAAAATGCACATGCTACCTTCCAAAGGTTGATGGAGCTTGTGCTGGGGGAGCTTCGAGGGAAGGTCTGCATTGTCTACCTTGATGACATCATCATTCACTCCCCCTCTCAGGAACAGCACTTCCTTGATATCCAGGCTGTACTGGACAAATTACAGCAAGCCGACCTCACTGTAAACCTGAAGAATAGTCAGTTCTTCAGGACCTCTCTAAAGTTCCTCGGGCATGTGGTATCTGTGGATGGAGTAGAGGTGGATGAGGAAAAGACTAAAGCGGTTCAGGCAATCCCAACACCACGCACCACACCAGAAAGGCAAGTACAACACTGTCGCTGATGCCCTGTCACGAGCTCCTGTGCCACCTGATAATGGTCAACTTCCCACTTGTGCCACAGTCCAACTGGCCAAAAGGGAGATGATAAAGGATCTGCAAATATCAGATGAAACCATTTGGAAAGCTCAGCAGGCTGATCCTGAGATTTTCCAAATATATGAAAACATACTTGAAAATGGCAATAAACACACAAAGACCCCTGTCCATTTTACCATTTTGGAGGATAAGGTGTACCGTGTTGTCCAATTGCGTCACAATACCCTGTATCAAGTGTACATTCCACCCTCTTTACGATCACAACTACTTCACTTGTTCCACGACCACCCACTGCCAGGCCACCTGGGAAGGTACAAAACCTACAAAAGATTACAGGCACTAGCTTACTGGCCCAGAATGAGTCTGGAAGTCAAAACTTATGTCCAATGTTGCCAAACCTGTCAACTACACAAACCTGAAAACTACAGGCCTCCTGGTAAGCTACAGCAGACCATGGTTACCCGGCCGTGGGAAATGCTTGGGGTGGACATCATGGGTCCCTTTCCTCAAAGTTCAGCTGAGAACCTGTATCTGTTGGTATTCGTGGACTACTGTTCACGCTAGCTGGAATTATTTCCCTGAGGAGGGCTACTGTAGAAACTGTCTCAATGATCAATCAATGATTGCATCATATGTAGAGGGAAACCACAAAACCTGGGATAAGTACCTGCCTGAATTCTGTTTTGCACTGAACAGCTCTGTACTTGGCATGCCGGGCGCATAAAGGTCTCGAGGAAGTGACGTCAGAGAGGAGATCCTTTGAGAGCAACAGAGGAACACTCCGGAGAACACGCCCAGGCCAAGCCCGACGACGAAGTTGAAGTTGAAGTTGAATCTCCCATCTGAGAATGAGGCAGCGAGACGGCTGTCTCCTCTCCTTCTTCCCACAATACCTGTTGAACTGTCACAGATCGGCAAAAATACACCTGACTGAGACGTTGACTGTTATGGTGCTGTAACAGCGAGCACCGTGAGTATCGATTTTTTTTTTTTTTTTTTTTTTTTCTTTTTGTTATTTGAGGAAGACCTCCATGAAGAGAGTGATTTTTTGTTTGTGGGTTTTTGTGGTGGCGTTTTGGTGAAAAAGAAACTGAACTATTTTTGTTGAAATAAATATTGGGTGGAACAGGAAAAGGACTGATAATATCTTTGTTGTTTTTGTGAAAAAGGACTGAAAATAAATTTTGTGGACTGAAACTATTTTTTGTGTGGAAAAAAGGACTGAAAATAATTTTGAGAAGAAAACAAAGACTGAATTTTGGTTTATACATTTTGTGGAAAAAATCAAGAAAAGAAAGGACTGAAAAGACTTGTGTTATAATTTTGTGTGGAAAAAAATAACCTGAGTTGCATTTTGGGTTTGTATTGTGTGTATATATATGTGTAAATATATATATACATATATATATATATATATATATATATATATATATATATATATTTCTCTTATTTGAAAAAAAAAAAAAAAAGAACGTGTTGTGTTTCCTTTTGTTAACTATGGTTAGTTAATCATTTTTAGTACAATATTTTTGACCCCTCTCATGGAATGGTATCTATCAGCTGCCTCCACCCCCACCCTCCACCTCCAGAAAAAAAAAAAAAATGCGCAAGGTATCCTGTTTACGGAAGCATATATATATTTTATTTCCTCCGTTTTCCCGTGATAACGAGATAATTCCTCTGTTTTCTCGTGATAACGAGATAATTTTCCTCTGTTTTCCCGTGATAATGACATAAATTTCCTCCGTTTTCTCGTGATAACGAGATATTTTTCTTCCGTTTTCTCGTGATAACGAGATAATTTTCCTCAGTTTTCTCGTGATAACGAGATAATTTTCCTCCGTTTTCTCGTGATAACGACATAAATTTCCTCCATTTTCTCGTGATAACGAAATAATGAAATCGAGATCTCGAGAAAACAAAGCGATTGTCTAGTTTATTAAATCATTGCAGGAAACATCAGTCAGTGTAGCAATGTCAGAGAAGCAGGAGAATATCGATCACCGCATCACTTATCTGTTCAATCAAGGCCTGACACAGGCTGAAATAGCTTTATGCTTTATGTATCCAAGGAGACGTCAGTCAGCATGACATGTCACGTATGATGGCCTATCTCAGGCCACAAAACAATGTCTAATGCTCTTGTGTAAGTAACGATGCTGTGGAAAGTGTGGCTCAGTTTTAACAGAAATCAGAAATGAGGGTTTTGTAATTATCCAATCCAAACGTTTGGCCAAAGGTATATTTGTTTATTATGAAAGAGACAAGAAGCTGCTGCCTGCGTTTACATCCTGTTTGTCACAGGAATGGGCTGCCATGTTGGATTGATGCAGAGGCTCCTAATTGGCTTAATGACATAGTACCCATTGACTCAGCCTGGTGGCTTACCCAGTGTTGTTCTTAATTTTGAGAAAACGCCAGCACTGACAATACCACTGGTGTGAGACTGAGGCAACCGATCGATGCAAACAAAGACATGCTGTCTTCCCTGGATGAGCACAATTAAATATAGTCTGAACATTCAAATTCGGACTCATCTTCAGAATACATTCTAAAATCCAAGAACATATTAAGAAATGTCGAATGTATGCATCCAGAGGAATGCCAGTAGTGGGAGAATGGGGTTTGTATGTTTCATGCATTCTGCCCACAAGATTTCGAGCTTACCTTTTTTAACATTTCGTTGGTGCTAAATCAAGACGAATCAAGAAGAATCTTCTTTTGTGAACGTACTTACCAAATATCATATGATGTGTACATGTCAAATATTTGGCCTGAGGGTGGTGCAAGGGGTAAGGTCATGGGGGAGTTCATCCTGATTGTCATGAGCATGAATGTGCTCAACAAATCACATGGTAAACCACCTGCTAGATTTTGAGATGTTGTGTACAAGCCAAAATGTTGCCTGCTTGTTGTACTAGAGGAAGGTCATGTAGTCACCAAAACAGACAGGGTTCATCCTCTGGGTAGCATGTATGTGTTCGCCAAATTTCATGGCAATTGTCCCAATAGATTTCAAGATCTCAGGTTTTCAACCCTGGAGCAAAGAGTTGAGCAGACAGATGGACGGACATGGCTATCCTGAGGCGTCACCTGCCAGGGGGGCAAAACTCTGAATTTACAGCACAGAATTTATTCAGCTGCTGAATAACTTCAGTTTGACTTTCAGCTCAATGTCAAATAACACTAACAAATTCAAACATGAATCTGCCCATCCAATACATCAAGGCCCACATTTTCATTTATTTATCTTTACAGTTGAATTCAATGCATCCCTGGTCCATTCCTCTGCTCCAACCTTTCGTTCTCTGCCATTTTTGCGACACTTCACAAGCTGTTTTTCACACACACACACACACACACACACACACACACACACTTGGTAGTGGCATTGTGACAGAAAACCTCCAGCATGACAAGGAGATTACTACTCCTCCAAACTCCTCCAGGCAGTGCCTGGAAGATGTTTAGGTTCCCATCAATAAAAGAAAAGCTTCAACACCAGCTCAAATCTTTCATAATATTGAATAATTTTAAGAATACATGCTGCGAATGAAGTCTGGATACAATATCTGTTTAGACCTCATTATCTTCAATATTATGTAAATTTCAACATTCATATTCAAATTCCTGGCAAATTTTAATCTGAGTGGAATTTGACTTTAAAGTAAATTTGATTCCCCTATTGTATATTCATATTCAGTATTGAGTAAATTACTAAAAAAAAGTGATCAAGTGAAATTCTCAGTACTTGCTACAAATTGTAATAACAGTACTTTAATAATTACTCAATCTAGACACGCAGACAGACAAGCATAGATACATAGATAGATAGATAGATAGATAGATAGATAGGCATCCAATAGCTCATCATATTATGTGTACAAAAGTACACACAATACAAATACATTCAATACAGGTTAGTGTTACACACCATATAGCCCAGTAACCATAGAAATAATAATAATTAAAAAAAAAAAAAAAAAAAAAAAAGGCTGTAATAATAAGAGTTAAATATTAAAGGAATGAATGGTACAAATTAGCATATATTAATTAGTATGGACCTGTAGTGACAGTTAGACTGTGTCACATTTGTGCCACGTTAGTGACATTACACTGCCTTGTTACTGGGAAAGTTATCTAATTACAGTAATCTGACTAAAAATAATCTAATTACTCCCAACACTGTGATGCTGTGCAAATTGTGCATTATACTACAGTGGGTGCACAGAAGGTCAGAGAACAGAAAGATATTCACCTCCTCAAATGTATTTCTCTTACACATGTAGAATAAAAACTTGATCAAATGAATGCAACTTTCTATTTATATTTTCCACTGTTTGAGCTGGAAGTCCGTTGAGGGCAAGTCTGTACTGAGAGAAAAACTATTAGCTTGTCTCCATTAGTCCTGTCCAGCCCAGCTGGGGCTTAGCCTTGGTTTAGTCTGGTCTGCGTCTCCATTGATTGGTCAGTCGACCAAAAAACAGCAGGATTCAGAAATAATGAGTTTATCAGGCATATCTTGAATTAGCAGTCAGTTTAAGCACTAGAGACAGAGGGAGCAGAAACAAGTGGCAGACGGGTTCATTTTTATTCATCTCCCACTTATTTGGTGAAACGTGTAAATTTAATGTGGAGTTGTACTTTTATCTGCATCATTATCTTTTATTCTTTTACTGGTAACACTGAGGTTAAACAGGGCTGGAGCCAGCTGCAGTGCAGCATTGACACCTGGGCTTGCAGAAATATATTTTCAGCTTTAAATCCTGACCCAGTTGCTTACCAAGTGCAATACTTTGAAATACAACAAAAGTCAATTACCAGAACAAAGATGAAACAAAATGAAATATTGTTCTATGTAGTAAGATTGTGGGTAAGTAGGACCTTTGGATTAGTGCTGTGATTGATGTTGCATTATTGTACCGTAATAACAGACCCACATCCCATTTTGCCAGCCTCTGTGATTTTAAGAAAAACAGGCTGCATCCACAGCCTAAAGGCTGTTGTGGTTACAAAACCTGTTTTGGTTTGGGACAATGTGTTTTTGGTTCGTAGTGTGCTCATAAAGCCAGTTGTAGGTACAATTACCAGGTTTACTATGTTGTAGTTTGATGCAAAAATACTCTTTCAAAGTGAAAATTATGGAAATTTGTGTGAAAGTATAAAATTCAATTTTAGTTTAGTCAATTTAGAAATTGCAAGAATTGGGCTGAAACATGCATAAGAAAACCACTTATCCAATACTGTGTGTGAGTACACCTTAAATACCATTTATTTTGTCACATTAAGATGTATTACTGTAACCTGATCTCAGCTTTGTCAGCAAGAAAGACTGAAAATTCAGAGGATTTTATCTATCTTTATCTATCTTTATATCGATCGATCGATATAAAAACTCTAGAGGACATCTTACTTGCATGATTTGAAATAAGTGCAAATGAAGCAAACTGAGTGAATACTTATGCAAACACAATTGTCTGCAATATGGATTGGCCTAATATTCCAATTAAATGTAATGTTCTGGAATTGCCATGTGTAAAATCTGAATTGATCTAACAGAAAACATGTGATGGGGGCCATTCCTCTCCTAATTTCAAATATTACTGTGGACTCATCATACAACCTTTTGCCTAACTACTTGCCTTAATGAAGATATATTAACATCATAAAGCGTTATTGAGGGGAAACAGGAAATCCTTTTAAATTACACAATACTGTGTTCTCCAACATTTGTTCTCAGCAATACAAAACAGTTTAGCTTTAAAATATCTTGCTTGTAACTTTCTGGAGAGCAGCAGAAAAGAGACTTTCCTTCAAGAGGTATCCATTTTCTCTATGCTCGCCTATTTTTAATAATGCTAGAACATTAATTGGAGGTTGTTTGATAAAACATTACACCCAGTGAAATAACAAAAGGATATGTGAATGATGGGCTTTGCATATTCCAAGAGTTGCATGCGCATTTTAAATTACCCAAAACATTCTTTTTCTTTTATATAAAATTCAGGTATGAAATGAAAAAACAAAACAAAACATGGTGTGCCATGGCAAATGCCTTTTGAATCATATCCATTCTATGAAGTATAACACCTGCTGTCTTAATATGTTCAGTATATTGATTTAAACATTTTACATAATTCTTTTGAGGCTTTATGAAGAGACTTAACATGTAGCTTCACCAAGCACCAACAAATACACGACAATTTTGTACATATACACTGCATCCTAGCTTGCCTGTATGAATTGCACTTTGAGCACCCTAAATATTGTAAGTATGTCCTTTAATATGATGCTGGATTGTCTAAGGATAAACTGTATCCAGGTGTGCAGGTAGTAAAATGGGTGATGTGGGTGATGGGTGATGGATGAAGACCTGCACGTAGGACTTAAAGTTGAGTGAACTGGCATGTTGAGGGCTTGGTGAAAGCATCCCTACAGGTCTTTGGGGTGGTTGTGGGTGTCTGGGTGTATATACACAGTAGCTACAGATGATTGGCAAATTAAAGAGAAAACATTCCATAAAGGTGTACTTGATGATAAAATATAAAAAATTAACATGCTATCATGCTCTGTGGCATGAATAAAAACTGCTAAGCAGACACAGTTGGCCTTG
Source organism: Myripristis murdjan (assembly GCF_902150065.1). Lineage (NCBI taxonomy): Eukaryota > Metazoa > Chordata > Actinopteri > Holocentriformes > Holocentridae > Myripristis > Myripristis murdjan. The sequence goes on along the minus strand of NC_043999.1, from coordinate 27,199,610 downwards.
ATTTTGTGATCAAGATGATGACAAAAAGTCACAAAAACTATTCAGTGAGCTAGTGTTTCAATAGGAACAGCAACTAAAATGACAACTGAATTTAGATCTGTAGAAAAGACATCAGTAAATGGGGTCAAAAATTGTGGTAACATTGGATGACCATGATGTGGACATTAATGTGGTATGTTTGGAGAAAGAAAATAGAAACTCTTCCTCAAGTGCCTGAGAATGTCGATGCAGGATGTGATCAGTCAGCAACAAGAATTCTGATGCCAACGCAAAAGGCACCAATTAGAAGCCAGAGGCACCCTTTGGCATCATGTCTGACACAGGGGATGGTGATGTAGTACAAAGACTAAGAGAATCCACAGAGGGAGATGTTTGGGGTGGATGGCTGGCATGTGAGCAACAGGACCTTCACACATGAGACCAGTCAATTCCTAATTCCAGTGAGCCCTTTTGTATGTAATTGAGACTATGTCCAGTTTAAATCCAGCCCTCCCCAACAGTTTTTTTATGTCTATGACTAACTTTTCCCTAACCTTAACATGACACTGACACATGATTAAAGTGAGAAAGCCCGATGTGTCTCATCCTGATGACGACTTTGGCATCTATATCAGACGTGAAAGAGGTGTGACCAACCTGCAGCATTTGATGACCTGAGAATGAGAATGTGTCGGTAGTGCAAAAAGCCATCAGAACAAAGACAAATGCTCATTTGAGTTGAGTAGCACTGGTCTACAGAGATGTGGACATAAGAGATGTGATCAAATGAGTCATTCTTTGTCATATTCTGGACATGTGGGTGCATGTGTGGCGTTCACCAGTGGCGTCCACTGGCTCCATTATGCTGAGAGGGGCATTTTGCTCTTGTCCCCGTAGAGGAAATGCTCAGTGTAAATCAGTACGTTACTCCTGAGTGCCTTTTCTGTGATAAAACATGTCTATCCTGAGGGGAGTGGTCTCCTCCAGGACAATGCCGTCATCCACAGAACACGAGGGCTCACTGAATGGTTTGATGAGGATGAAAATGATGTAAATCATTGGCTATGACCTTTGAAGTCACCATATCTCACCCCAGCTGAACACCTCTAAGAGGTTTTGGAACAACATGGAAGACAACACTTTCCACCACCATCATCAAAACACAAAATAAGGGAATATCTTGTGGGAGATTGGAGCTCCATCCCTCCAGTAGTCCCTCAGTGCCAAATTCTTGAACTGAGAATTATTCGTCAAAGGTGAGCACAGGGACATTTTAAAAATGCACTCTATTCAGACCGTACTGTTGCCATGGCAATGAAAATCATGTGTAGCAGCCAAACTACAACCCATGTCCATACCAAATACTGAAAGACAAACAAACCAAAAGTCACTTATTATAAGCAGACTTGGCAGCAGACACTAGTTAGTAGCGTCTGGTAGTTACATGGTAACGTTTACTTTAGTTGCTTTGCTAAATTAGCCAGCTGGTAGCTGGCTAGGTGATCGCATGAATCCACAGTGTAAAGTCACTGGGGTGTGGCCAACTGGTTATTGGCAGTTTTGTGAGCAGAGACCTCGCCAGCTGCCCAGTTGTAAACACAGCTGGATTAAGAGGGATAAATGATCATTATGTGTGGGGCAGGTGTCAATTGGCCAAGCAAATCAGCTCCTCTAATTCCCTATTAAAACTAATGGCAAGGAGAGTCCAAAGCAGATTCTCCCAAAAGGACACTGGTGTACATGTCCATGAGGTGCAGACTTGTAAGGCATGAGTACCTCACACACCTCAAACATGGAAATACAGCGCCCCAAATATGAATTATATAGCAGTGCTGATATCTGAGTCATCATGTTTTCCATGCATATGATATTCAGTGATTTACACAAATGCCACATGAGCATTTGTAACTACCTTTATAGTATGATAAAAATATATTTCCTTGGTTTTGTCAGTCAGTTGTTAAAAAAGCTACATTAGGTTAGTCATATTTAACATTGTTAATATGCACACAATTATGTAATTATGGACAATACTGCATTTATGTCAGTTTATGTGATTGCATGAATCAAAAATTCCACATAATGATGTCATTTAGCTCCATGACACAACTGAAGCACTTATTTTCATGAGAGTGAATCATGGAAATTCCACAATTCTTTCCCGTACATCATGTTGTTCACACTGCTTTCTGTTACACTTCCTCTTGCCCTAATGATTCAAGCCTTACTTTTGGGGAAAATGTGGGAAAGGAGGAGACGACATACACAGTTGTTGCAGCTTTGCACCCTGAACAGCTGTTCCTGGGGGAGGTCAGTGATGTTGAGTGGAGAGAGATCTTTAAAATGGACCTGCATGCAATGTCAGTGGCCATGACTAACAAGCTTTTCCAGGTGTCTCTCTTTCTAGCCTGGCTCTCATATATTTAGTCATTATCCATCAAGTCCTCCAACACATATGACCACATTGGTTGTTTGTTCCAACCCTCTAATACAGCCCACAGGGGTGTTTTCTTTCTTTCTTTCTTTTTTTTTTATTTGAACTTTGATTGTTTTTTTAACAAATAAAAAATAGGACATGTCATACATTACTCAAATACCAAAACATTTCTAAACAAAATAACAAAAATAAAATAAAATAAAAGATTAGTAATAAAATAGATAAAAAGGTAAATTACAGCAAAAAATATGTATGTCTATATGTACAAACCTACACCAATTTACCTATACTCTATATAAACATACATAAGTGCATATACATACAGCCACCATTATTCCTGTGCCTAAAAAGTCTGCAGTGTCTAATCTAAATGACTACCGCCCTGTGGCACTCACCCCCATCCTGATGAAGTGCTTTGAGAAACTGGTTCTCCAGCACATAAAGAACAACATCCCTGCCAGTCTGGACCCTCAGCAGTTTGCATTCAGAACCAACAGATCCACAGAGGATGCCATATCCACTGCTCTCCATTCAGTCTTCACTCACCTGGAGAAAAGCAGCACCTACATCAGAATGCTGTTTGTTGACTTCAGCTCAGCTTTCAACACAATCTCCCCCATGAAGCTGATTGGAAAACTGAACACTCTGGGCATCAGTACCACTCTCTGCAACTGGATACTGGACTTCCTCACAAACAGACCCCAGTCAGTTCAGATTGGCAGTCTCTCCTCCTCCACTCTAGTGCTCAACACTGGAGCGCCCCAGGGCTGTGTGCTCAGCCCCCTCCTGTTCACGCTGTACACCCACGACTGCAACCCCCGACATGGAGAGAACTCTACTGTGAAGTTCGCGGATGACACCACCATCATCGGCCGGATTTCCAACAATGATGAGTTCTCATATCGGGAGGAAATCAACCATCTTGCAGAATGGTGCACAGACAACAACCTTCTGCTCAACGTCAGCAAAACCAAAGAGCTGATAGTTGATTTTCGAAAAAAAGAGGCAAAGACACACAACCCTGTCTACATTAATGGAGCTGAGGTGGAGCAAGTGAGCAGTTTTAAGTTCCTGGGAATCAACATAACAGAGAACCTAACATGGACTTCACATATCTCTGCCCTGGTTAAAAAAGCCCAGAAACGGCTGTATTTCTTAAGGAAACTTAAGAAAGCAAAATTCCCACGCCAAGTTCTTGTCAGCTTCTACAAAGGAGCGATTGAAAGCATCCTGACTGGAAACATCACAAACTGGCATGGGATGTGCACGGCCCAGGACAGGAAGACTCTGCAACGAGTGATTAAAACTGCCCAAAACATCATTGGCACCCATCTACCAAGCATCAGTGATATCGGGGAGGTGAGGTGCCTGCGCAGAGCCAAAAGGATCCTAAAAGACAACACCCACCCCAGCCACAGCCTGTTCACCCTGCTGCCATCAGGCAAAAGATACAGAAGTATTCGCTGCCGTACAACCAGACTACAGAGCAGCTTCTTCCCTCAGGCTGTGAGACTACTAAATGCACCATCTGCACTCCTCCATGTTTAATAATTTTATTTTCTATACAATCAATTAATCAATCAAGAGGGAACCACACTTTAATTTCATTATTCAACCTGTTGTATAATGACAAATAAACTTCCTTGTATCCTTGTATCCTTGTATACACCACACACATTAAACAAACATCCATACATGCATGCATACAATTCTTCTGGAAGAATTCTTAGCATCAAAATTAACCAGGCTCTGGAATATTCTTGCAACAGAACAAAAAAAGCAAATCAAAGGATTATAAATATTTTTGCACTGGGGACCATACCTTAACCCTTGCAATGTGACCTTTTCTTTTAAAATGTCTAAAGCTTCCTGTTCCATGTTTTCCCATCTTGTGTCTCTTGAATTAAAACTATAACCGCCTTTCAAGGCCACCCTTTTCCCTATCTAGATAGAAATTGTTACAGCTAACCCTAGGTGTCTTGTTATACCATATACTTTTTCTGAATATTGTATCTACCTCTTTGAAAAAAACTGTCATCCACGGGAAGGAGAATAGCTGCTATAAGAAAGTTAATCTTCAGTAACACATTCATCTTTAAGTTGCCTATTTTAACCTATATAGATAGTGGAAGGGAATACCATCTCTCAGTGTCATCTTTAACATTATTTATGAGCTTTTTCAAATTAAATGAAGCAATAACATCAATATGAGACTTCAGAATCACACCAAGATATCTCATTCCATCAGGTGACCATTTAAAGGGAAAATTAGCAATGTGAGATTTATGGCCATAGAAATTGAAAGGTAAAGCCTTCAACTTATCCCAATTAATCTTATACCCTGATATAGCTCCAAATTCTGTTACAGTATCAAGAATATGATTGAGTGAAGTTGTGGGATCTGATAGTGTTAACAAAATGTCATCTGCGAAAAGACTTATTTTCATCTCTGTTACTGGGACTGCAATTCCTTTGATATTGGGGTTTTCTCTAAACAATGAGGCCAAACGTTCTAATGATAAAACAAAAAGCATTGGACTCAAAGGGCAACATTGAGATGTCCCTCTTTTAAGTTCAAATGGTTCAGAGACTATGCTATTTGTGGTTATTTATTTCTTTAGGTGTTGAATATATGGGTGAAATGTTATTTATAAAATTTGGTCCAAACCCAAACTTGTTAAGTGTTTTAAAGATATGATCACTCAATGTGGTCAAATGCCTTTTTGGCGTCCAAAGATACCACATTTGTTGGATTTACTGTTAAAGCGGCTGAATGCATTATGTGAATCAAATTTCTCATATTATCTGCAATTTAGTGAGATCTTACAAAACCAAGAAGGAGGGGTCTGGCACAGGAGTTGCGGCTGCTTCTTACAGTTGCATCTCACAGATGCATCTCTCCTTGGCACAGTGGGTTCCTGCAGCGACAGTCTGCCTCCAAACGCCCCGGTCAGTTACAGCTTCCTCCCAGTTGTCGGGGTCAATGCCTGCCTGCTTCATATCATGTTTGCAGACTGTCTGTTTGTTTGCCAGTTCACCGTACAGGATGGCCCTGGGGAGTCAGCTGGGGTCTATCCTGTAGACATGGCCCAGCCATCTGAGTTGGTGTTGGCTCAATATGGCGAACATATTGGTGGAGTGAGCACGTTCCAGGATTTCTGTGTTGGGAACTTTATCCTGCCACGAGATGCCCAGGTCGTGGCGCAGGCATCGTAGCTGGAAGCTGTTAAGCTGTCTTTCTTGTCTGGTGTATGTGGTCCAGGCCTCGCTGCCATACAGCAGGGTGCTGACAACACAGGCTTGCTAGACCAGGAGTTTTGTGCACACAGTTAGGTTGTTGTTTGACCACACTCTCACTGGCAACCTGGCCATCACTGTGGCGGCCCTCGCAAGACGGGTGTTCGATTCCGCATCAAGGGACAGGTCAGTGGAGATTGTGGAGCCAAGGTATGGAAGTGAAGGTTCTAACACAGTCAAGACTTTTGTTGTAGATGGTAATGGATGGCAGGGTTTCAGCTTCTTGGCCCATGACTTTGGTCTTCTTAATGCTGGTGGTGAGGCTAAACTCTCTACAGGCGTGAGAGAGTCTGTCCATCAGTCCCTGGAGCCCTGACTCAGTGTGGGATGCTAGCGCTGCATCATCGGCATACAGCATTTCCCTAAGGAGGACGCTGGTCACCTTAGTCTAGGGCTGCAGTCGGGCAAGGTTGTAAAGTTTTCCATCTGCTCTGGTGTGAAGGTAGACACCTTCAGGATATGAGCCGAAAGCAGCCGACAATAGGAGAGAGAAGAAGATTCCAAAGAGGGTTGGAGCAAGAACACAGCCCTGCTTCACACCGCTGCGGATTGGGAAGACCTCTGATGTTTCACCTTCACAGCTGACTGAGCCCTGTGTCTTATTGTGGAATGATTTCATGATGGTAAGAAGCTTTGGGGAGCAGCCGATCTTGAAGAGACCATCTCTGCTGACAAGGTCAAAGGCCTTTGTGAAGTCAACAAAGGCGAGATACAAGGGTCTCCTTTGTTCCCGTCATTTCTCCTTCAGCTGTTGAGGGGTGAAGATCATGTCCACTGTAGATCTTGCTGCCCTAAAGCCACATCGTGACTCAGGGTAAACACGCTCTGCCAGGAGGTGGAGTCTGGCAAGGGCAACGCGGGTGAAGTCTTTCCCTACATGGCTGCGATAAGAAAAAAATGTGTTGAGTTAGTTAAGTGATTTCTTTGGCCTCATTGAAAACCCATATAGTTTTTTCAACTAATTTGGATGACAAAATTTTATAAAAATGAATACTGAACCTGTCTTCAACTTCAGTGGATAAAGTAGGTAAACTTATGTTACTTTATATGCTTCCTGCACTGTTGCAAATGATTTAACTGATTTACTATTTGTTTCAAAAAAGTTCTGTGTGAGTATGGAATTAGGAGGAGCGCCTGCTAAATTACCTGCATATACAGTGGTGTTTGCCCCCTCCCTGATTTCTTATTTTTTTTGCATGTTTGTCACACTTAAATATTTCAGATCATCAAACAAATTTTGATATTAGACAAAGATAACCCAAGTAAATATAAAATACAGTTTTTAAACGATGATTTCATTTATTAAGGGAAAAAGGCTATCAAAACCTACCTGGCCCTGTGTGAAAAAGTAATTGCCCCCCTTGTTAAATCATGAATTAACTGTGATTGACCACATTTTTTTGGAGAGCTGAATTCAATTTCACAAGCCACACCCAGGCCTGATTACTGCCAGACCTGTTGAATCAAGAAATGACTTAAATAGCACCTATCTGACAAAGGGAAGTAGGATAAAAGATCTCAAAAAGCAACACATCATGCTGCAATCTAAAGAAATTCAAGAACAGATGAGAAACAAAGTAATTGACATCTATCAGTCTGGAAAGGGTTACAAAGCCACTTCTAAGGCTTTTTGACTCCAGTGAACCACAGTGAGAGCCATTATCCACAAATGGAGAAAACTTGGAACAGTGGTGACCCTTCCCAAGAGTGGCTGGCCTACCAAAAATACTCCAAGAGTGAATCAACGACTCATCCAAGAGGTCACAAAAGAAGCCAGAACAACATCTAAAGAACTGCAGACCTCACTTGTCTCAGTGAAGGTCAGTGTCCATGATTCAACAATAAGAATGAGACTGGGCAAAAATGGCGTCCATGGGAGAGTTCCAAGGCGAAAACCACTGCTGACCAAAAAGAACACAAAGGCTCGTCTCACATTTGCCAAAAAACATCTTGATGATCCCCAAGACTTTTGGGGAAATATTCTGTGGACTGACGAGACAAAGGTTGAACTTTTTGGAAGGTGTGCATCCCGTTACATCTGGCATAAAACTAACACAGCATTTCATGAAAATAACATCATACCAACAGTCAAACATGGTGGTGGTAGTGTGATGGTCTGGGGCTGCTTTGCTGCTTCAGGACCTGGACGACTTGCCATAGTTGATGGAACCATGAATTCTGCTCTCTACCAGAAAATCCTGAGGGACAATGTCCGGCCATCAGTTCATGACCTCAAACTCAAGCGCATTTGGGTTATGCAGCAGGACAATGATCGAAAACACACCAGCAAGTCCACCTCTGAATGACTTAAAAAACCCAAAATGAAGGTTTTGGAGTGGCCTAGTCAAAGTCCAGACTTAAATCCAATTGAGATGCTGTGGCATGACTTTAAACAGGCCTTTCATGCTCGAAAACCCTCCAATTTGGCTGAATTAAAACATTTCTGTAAAGAAGAGTGGGTCAAAATTTCTCCACAGTGATTTAAAAGACTCATTGCCAGTTATCGCAAGCGCTTGATTGCAGTTGTTGCCACCAAGGGTGGCACAACCAGTTATTAGGGTTAGGGGGGCAATTACTTTTTCACATAGGGCCAGGTAGGTTTGGGTAGCTTTTTTCCCTTAATAAATGAAATCATCATTTAAAAACCGTATTTTATATTTACTCTGGTTATCTTTGTCTAATATTAAAATTTGTTTGATTATCTGAAACATTTAAGATTGACAAATGTGCAAAAAAATAAGAAATCAGGGAGGGGGCAAACACTTTTTCACACCACTGTATAACCCACAGGAGCGTCTCTAATACGGCCCAAAGGACTGTTTGCTGAGCGAACTAACCCACTGGCCACTAAAAATACTTGGCTTATTTTAGGAAAAAGTTCTTGTTAAGGTTAGAGAAAGTTTTCTCGTAATGGTTAAGATTAAGAAAAGGTTTGGATTAAGGTTATAAAACATTAGCTAATATTAGATAGCTAGCGCTAATGTTACTAAAAACAAACACTGCTCCCGCTTGGATCTGAACTTGGGTTGGTTGAGTGAAAGTTGTGCTGATTGACCCATCTGCCACCCCAACAACCTTCTCAGGCAGACTTTGTCGCTCCCTTAATACTACACCACAGTGTCATTATTTACAGCACCACCTCGCTTAACTTTAAAATGTAACTATAGATCATAACAAGCTGCTTTACAAATGACCTGTGGGGCTCCATTTATGTCAAAAGACAGCCTCCATTATCTGGGTCCAAACAATTCTGCAATAGACGCCACTGATGTTACTAACCACACTAGGTAGATTGATGATGCACCTGCAAAGACTCTGGTGCTTGAGAACATTCTCACTGTTGAGTGCGATCCCATTCTTTTGAATCAACATGGCTACAGCATGGCAGAGCGAAGACAAGGCATATGTGTCCTTGCAACATGGGAATGAAGCAAGAAGCATGGAGGGGAGAGAGGGAGGTTTGGTTTGACTATTGGAGTGTCAAGTTGATTGACTGACTGAATTGATGTGCAGTCTGTTATTGTGCTGTGCCAGAGCCCCTTGTTCCACTAATAGTGCCATTTGTTCATGCCGGCTGTCCCTCGATCAATAGATAGAGAGCGATATTAGCAAACCCCCTCCTCTGATCATGGTGAACAGGCTTGCACATAGATAGCACTATTAGATTTCAGCGGATCATTAACGATGGAGGTATTTGACTGTTTTACAGAGGGGTAAAAGAGAGAGGGGGCAGATACTGGCACAGAGGGAGATGGAAGAATAGAGATAGGAATGGTCTGCAGAGATGTGAGGTGAACAGAGGAAGAGGGAGGAAGAGAGGCATGTAGAATGAGATGATTGATGTAGAGGAGTTGAAATCAATACACTACAGTGTGTATGTCTGTGTGTTCTTGTCTACACTGATGTGAACAAAATGTTGTGGACAGACCCTCCAAAGAGACATTTTGCTGCACCCCACTGTACTTAGGGAGCAGGTTTAATTTTTGCAAAAGATGCATTCTTTGCATTGTTGTAAAAGCTTTCACCAACTTGATATGGTTTGTGTCCCTCTCCTCCTTCTTGAATCTATCCAGTAAGCCGCCACCTCAACCTTTCTCCTCTCTTCTTCAGGGTGTTCTCTGTCCATCCAAGGCACGCTGGGATAGGCATGCCCAGTGCATGCTAGGATAGGACATTTCTCTCCTGATTAGGAATAGGTGTGTGACCATTCACAGATGCAACTAGATGCACTGGGCTTTGGTGGGAAAGATATGGCTACACCACTTGCAGCTTCAAGCATGGGAAGATCCCATCAAAATGTCCCTCCACACCACACTTCCTCTGCACGGTCAAATTCTATCACCAATGCCACAGCACTCTACATATGCTATACAGTATCATCAGATGGAACAGAGGATGCCGCTGCAAAAATGCATTATAATCAATTTTAAAGTGTTGTTGATAGATGAATGATTTAGATGCTTTACTCCCAACAAATGAGATTCCTAATAAGATGTTAACACCTCTCTCTCTCTCTCTCTCTCTCTCTCTCTCTCTCTCTCTCTCTCTCTCTCTTTCTCTCTCTCTCTCTCCTGTTACTGGATTTAGTAAATTGGTCAGGATGGCTTCTTGCAACTAACAGCAGAACTATAGCATCAGTAGAATCAAAAGATTTACACTATTGCACAGCACTGTGATAGGGCTGAATCTTATTGTATTGATCTGTTGGCTACTTGTATCTAGATACAAGTATGTATCAGCTGTATACAATGCATCTAGATGCATTGTATGTTTGATTACATATAAAGATGTGTATTAAATCACTCTCAGTGGATGAGATGCACACCCCAAGGAACAAACATGTACAGAAATTGGATGGATGGATGGACATATGCTTCACATGTGACCACAAAGCCCTCAAAAGTGCATGAACATGTTGTCACATACTATCACGTTATCACATGTGAGATCCATGTAATTGCTCTATAAAGCTCCAAAATTACTTCAAAACAGTGAGGCAGATGATTTTGACTCTTATTTTGGGAATGTGCTCCCTCTCCGTGTCAGTTTTGTTTAATGAAATTTGATTTGTGCTCAGCACGTGTCATTTGAAGAGCTATCTCTTCTTCCCCTATTACATCTCAACCCACATTTGGGCGTCCAAAATAAAAGAAAGATGAAGCTCTGCAATCTGACTGCTGCCTTCCTTTTCAATTCTTTCAACAGATTTGACAAGCAATCCCAGCAACACCACACCAATTGTCTGGAACACAGTCGTCCAGCCCATCCAAAGCTAATAACACAATAAACCTAATCTATCCTTAATGCAATCACATCTATTCAAATCTAATCCAATCCCATACTCCTTAATTGGATCTGGTGGATCATGTTACACCCTCTGGCTGCTCAGTTGTCATGGTGATGGGTGGTGGATACTTCCAGGGCCATTAGAGCCAAGGAGGAAGACACATTGCATTCAGATAGTTTAAAGACAAGTGGGCTGATTTATCAAGGATTTGGAGGGCTTTTCATTCGCAAACCAGACAAACAGCATTTACCAAGGTGCTGCGCCAGATGTCTGCGCTGGTGAAATTAAAGAAAAACACAACTACTAAAAATTGCATTTGTGGCCTAATGTGTAAGTGTTTTAGCGTGTTCTGATGTGGTCCCACAAAATATGGATTGTCATTTGTCCATATTTTGTCACTGAAGAACAGAGTTTGGTTTGGAGATCCAGTGTCAGTGTGACCAAGATCCGTACACACCTGGCATATGTGAGCTGCTGTGATTTTATGCTTTGCACAATTTCCTTTGCCCCCTCAGTCACCAGTCATGATAAATCAGCTTTATCGGGTCATTTGATTGTAACTCCATCCCGTCCTCCTGTATTTTTGCAGTCTTACATCAGAATGGCCTAAAATACATGCACGCATTAGGGTCACATCCACAGTTTTTAGCAGCTTTTTCTGTTATGATCCCTGCCTGGCCAGTGATTCCCTGTGTCCCTGTGTTTCTCCGTGTGTGTGTGTGTGTGTGTGTGTGTGTGTGTGTGTGTGTGTGACGTGGGTGTGTCTCTCCCTCTCTCAGCACCTTGCCTCACCATACTCACCTGATCCTGCTTGCCATCAGTGCACCTGCCTCCCATCTGCTCATCAGCTCTGCAGCATAAGAACCTGGCTCTCACTCCCAGACTCCGCCAGATCGTACCTCGACTCATGGTGGCGGATGTGACTCTAGCCGGCAGTATTATTACTGTTTAATGATCTCTTTGTTTCTCTCGTGCTCCGTACTAACCCCTGTTTCCTTGTGCTCCAGGATCACTACTCCGACCTGCCTGCCCACCTGTATCCTCCAGTGTCTCCCCAGCCTGCGTCAACCCAGCCTGTCTCGCTTATCTCGTCAGCCCCTTCTCCGCCGTCCGAGCCTCTACTTCCTTCTCAGCAGCAGCAACCATTCCTGTCCCGCAATAAACACCTTTTACACCATCTGTGCCTCTGCTGTCTGCATTTGGGTTCTCCAGTGTGCTAACTGCAACATTTTTCATCAGAGTGAACCTCTGGTGCAGCACTGAGTTACATACGGATGGACACAATTTGTCTCATCCACGCTTGAAAAAGCACCGCAAATCCTTGATAAATCCTTGACAAATAAGCAAGCAAATACTGCAAACATTTGGAATCCACAAATGTATGACATTTATGGTTAAATTTCAGTCATACTTTTGATGTCTCAGTTGCTCATTATAGTTCAGTTGGAGTCTGATTTACACTGGGACATTTCTCAGTAGTAACCCAGCCAACCAAATTGTTGTGTTTACTGATAGACATCATGTTAGAAGTGAGAAATACAGCCACACTTTAAAATACCAAAATAGTCCTCTAACCTTTGCATGACTCCCAATAGAGGGCTGTTATAAAATTAGGAAAATGTCTAAGCACTTTATTTCTGTCTGTGGTGTTTATATGCTGCATACACAGTTATTTCAATACAAAAGCATTTTAAGCATTTCTGACATGCATAATCTCTTAGTGTTTGGCATAAGGAAAAGAGGAACATGATCACCTTTTTGCCCACAACACAACAGTGGTGGGTCTCATCTCTGTAGGTGATGAGTTGTTATACACGGACGAGATGGAGCAGCTGACTGGGTGATGCAGGGACAATAACCTGGTCCTTAACACCACCAAGACCAATGAGCTGATCATTTACTACAGGAGGAATAAAAGGACATCCAGACACTGATCATCAGCAGGGACTATGTGGAGAGGGGCTCCGATTTACGGTTGAGGAGGATCTGACCTGGGCCACCAACACCACAGTGTTAATTAAGAAGGCACAGCAGAGACTCTACCTCCTGAGACTCTTCAGGAGGAACCAGATCACCGAGAAACTGCTTGTGTCCTTCTCCCACTGCTCCATAGAGAGTGTGCTGACATACTGTATATGTGTGTGGTACGCCAGCTGCACAGCAGCAGACAGAACAGTGCTCCAGGGATCATCAACAATGTCCAGAAAATTACCGGCTGCCCTCTCGCCTCCTTGGAAAAGCTATACATTTCCCGCTGCCTCATGTCATGACATTAAAAAATGCATTCAAACATGTTAAAAAACATGGAAGAAGGAAAAGTGTCTCCTAGCTACCAGTGAAAAACTTTTATTCAAAAGCAATAACTACACTGTACACTAAAACAGGCACTATAGCTTGACTTTTACAATATGTCTGAAGTACAATATAAGAGATCTGTGAAACAGGTGGAACGCCCTGCGTATGTTTTTTCAGTGTTTATTCTGTCCTTTTTTTTTTTTTTTTTTTTTTTTACTGATTTTTATAAACTTGAACTTTGCACTGAGATGGTTGCATTCAATTTTGTTGTACATGTACAATGACAATAAAAGATATTCTATTCTGCTTTATTCAATACCTTGTTATGCCCCTTCTAGGGGTGTCCGAGACACAACATGAAAAAGTCTGATTTTCCCCAAATCCCAAGTAGCCACAAAGCCAGATAGACTTGAGTCAACGACAGTGGATTTATTTACATAAATAAATAAAGTCATGCAGTAGCTTCAGGGTGGACTGAGGCCAACATAACAAACAAAACACATCTATCTGAGAAGTGCTGGTCATACTATAAACATTCAGTTTTATTAACTGTTTTAAAGTATCTACATACGGCTAAGACAACAGTAATGTTAGAGGAATTCCACATGCTATATGGATGAGGAATTTCATATAATTAAGTACAAAGTAACATAATATGTGAGGCTTAGGTTGATGTTGGTCACTTTCTGCATGTCGCTAGCTGGGTTTGTGCACCCCACACTGGTCTCAACAAATCAGGCTACTTATATCCAACCCTGTCTCCTAAAGACACATTCCCATAGGCTACAACAAAAGTGCATTCGTAATTATGTTTCAAGGGGATTTTTTTTAAACTTTTGTTTCTGATGTATCACAAATACATTTCTAATACAGTATCTTGTATATCATGTTGAGCGGTGTTTTAGCCAGTTTTGGTACTTTTAGCCAACAAAACTATTTGGTTATGGTTATGGTATGGATAGGTTTAGTCATAAACATTTACATAACATAAACATTTGGTTACAGGCAGAATAAGTAGGACTTTCCTTAAAAAAAAAAAAAAAAAATGTATAGACACTTATCAGCCACTAGAAGTGTGTGTTGGTGTGTGTTTCTGCAGAGACCATACCCCCTGCCCTCAGCATCGGCCTTTGGACAGTGGGTGTGTAGCTCCCATCCAATAACAGGATGCCATGCCAAATTGGCAACCAGTAGGAAGCTACAAAAATCACAGACACAGAAAAAAGGTAATCTAGCGAGGTAAAAATGCCAAGCAAACAAAGCTTGTTTCACAGCGAGAGTGAATCTGGGATTGGCTTTCACCCGCTGGTGAGCCCTGTGGGAGAGGGGGAGGATGAAGAGTGATGGGGTGTTGGACTGTTTTCTGTTGGACAGGTAGGTAGCGGTGGGCCAAATTTTATTCCGAGGATGACAGTATTACATTTTGGGCAATCGATCCATTCTGTTACTATCCTAAGAAACAAACACCCGCTGACAACGGTTAGCTTTCAAACAATAAATGCCACTCACTCTGCCTTCGAGGTTAGGGAAAGGTTAGGTTTAGACAACGACACAACATGGTTGAGGTAAGGAAATGGTTAGGTTTATGCAACAAAAGCACTTGGTCATGGTAACATAATGTAACATATTTAAGTTTGCACTGGACTTCAACTCAGGTCACCTGGCTTACAGTCACTTGTTTGACCTGTCTGCCTGCCAGCCCCCCTCCTGATGTGGACTTAAGACGAAGTCATTACAAAAATCTTATGAAACATCACAAATAAATGTAATCCAGTGAAAAAATAAGTTTCCCTCGAAACGTGCGGTTTAATTGTAATGTGATTTTCAGTAGACAGGGCTCTTATATCATGTTGTGTCCATGATGATAAAATGATCATTAAAGCCATGTAAGGAGCAAAAACTGAGAGAGTGTGATTGATGGCCGAGGTGAGGTTTGAAACATCAGCGCTAAGTAGATGGAAATGGCCTAACACAGGCCATCATGACCCAGTCATTAAAAACACAATCGTATAAATGACCAACATGGGCCAAGCCATAGATCCACATTTTCTGTGAAATTTAATTTTACATACATTTGGGATATTCATAGAATTCTACTCGCAATTATTTATGCTTGAATTTCTCTGCAGGCTTGTCCAAAAATGTCACTGTCTATGATCGCTTGCTAATTCCACGCTATACAAGATTGATTTTCAAGCTTGGCTGAAACAATTTCGGGCGAGTTTTAAATTTGTTCAAGGGTCACCACAGTCTGTATAACCCCTCCCCTCCCTGCTCTCCCCCTCTCTTCCCCCCTCTCTCTCTCTCCATTTCTCTCTCTTCATGCATGTCTTTCTCTTCGTCGCTCTCAATTCTCTCTCGCTGCCTGTGAAACTACATCTCCATGCTTGTAAATAATTTAAGTCTCAATATGATGTATTTAATTCTACTCGGAGAAGGATATGAAAATGTAATAACATTTGCATAATTGTGCATCAATTATACATTCAGTAGTTTTTAATGAGTTAATCAGACTTTTGGAGGCAGCAGATCCCGTCTACGGTGTGAGGCGAGGTCAGTTACTAATAAATCTGATGGTGGCAGAGCAGAAATCTGAGAATGGGACCGGTGGTTTGATGACAGAAAGGAACAGTCTGCAGGAAAACACACCCATATGAATAACACAATACCATGCTACAGCCATCCACAGGAGATCAGTGTGGTTAAAACTGTATTCTTTTAATAAATAAGCCAGTACCAGCCAGGATAGGACAAACATTTACACTGACCAGCCTCGACTCACTTTAAGATAAGATAAAACTTTAATAATTCCCAAAGCAAGACTGGGTGATTGCAGCAAGTATACATAGGGGTTTAAATATAACACATCTGGTGTTTCCAGTGTGTCAAGAACATATTAAGAAGGAATGTAAGGTGTGTGAAATAACAGCAGTGACGCATATGGAGACAATGAGCACGTTTACATGCACACCTTATTCCTGTATTAACCGGAATATTCGCAATATTCCGGTTGCGCACGTGTCATGTAAACACGCACCGAACCTGATTAAGGTCATATTCCGGTTGGAGAGAATTCCAAATAAGACCCCTGGCATATGCCTGTTCCAACCGGAATATTGGGGCATGTAAACACCTTAGTCGGAAAATGCCCCAAACCGGAATATTCAGTCACGACTGCGCATGCTCGACTTGCAAGGAATTCTGTGGCGTCTTTGTTGCTATGGTTACCTGCAAGCGGGGAAAACGGCATGGCGAACAGCAGCAAGAGCCAGGAGACTGCAGTCCGCCTTCAGCTAATGAAAGACTTAAATATCATGGAGGATATCGATGGGAGAAAACTTAGAACTAGCGACAGAAGAAAAAGAAGAAGACTTCTTCTTCTGTATTTCCGGCAGACCAGACGCCTATACGCGTACTGCTGCCCCCCGCGGCTGAGTGTCGCATTACGTCAGAGAGTGGAATACGCCGAAACACGGGGGCATGCCAAGTAACATGTAAACGGAATATTCCAGTTGCCGCGGTGCAGTTACCTTAGCCGGAATATTGACCCGAACCGGAATATGGTGTGCATGTAAACGTACTCAATAAGAGACAGAATCATGTACAGTCTGAAAATATACTAAAATATGAAACACGCAGTATGAAATAAGTGGGAAACTGACAGTGACATCAAGATTTATTCAGTATAGAAACAAAATGAGAATACTGTGAAAACTATGTGTGAATTTTCAGCTTCTATAGGCCCACATAGAACCCTATCTATCTATCTATCTATCTATCTATCTATCTATCTATCTATCTATCTATCGACTTTCGGAGAAAGTCAGAAAGGGACAGGAAAAAAATAAACAAGCTGATTAAGAAAGCAAGTTCTGTCCTGACGTGCCCTCTTGAGTCTGTGGAGCAGGTGGGCGAGAGGAGAATGTTGCATAAACTGACACCTATAATGGACAACTCCTCCCACCCCCTGCATGGGACGGTGAGCACCCTGGAGAGCTCCCACAGCGGCAGCCTGAAACACCCCCAGTGTAAAACAGAGCGTTTCCAGAAGTCAGACTTTTTAACAGCTCCATGTAGTCTTATTGTTGTTGTTGTGGTTGTTGTCGTTGCTGTTGTTTCTACTGTCATCATCAAGTGTCAGTCACATGACACACAGCCATCCACTGTAGCACTTTGACTTTAAATTGTTTTTTATCTTTTTATCTACCACTGAACACTTTTTAATGTTATTTTAATGTTATTTTATCCAGCAAGCTGAGCACAGTTTCTTTTATGCTTTTCATGTAATTTATTTATTGTTCATCTGTCCTTTTTCCTCTTTATGTTGTTTTTTCAACATTTTTTTTCAAAGGTGAATCATATTACAAAAAAATGACAATATTCCACAACATTTAATTTTTCAAACAAAAAACAACATGATTAATATTACACAGAGTTACAAAAATTACACCATTTCCCATAATTTTAACTTAACTAGAAGGCTGTCTGTGGCTGTTACTGAAAAGGGCGGGCAAAATTTCTGGAGAAAAATACACTGTGGAGGTGCAAGGAAAGCAGTCGAGGTTGTACAAACTGAAGACCAGCCTTACTTTGCTTATTCAGGAAGTGAAAAGTTATCAAATCTTTACAAGTGTAGCTGTGATACCAGTGATTTCAGTAGATTTTGTTCCAGCATGTGAACACATTTCCTGTGATTGGAGGGTATTTCACCAGTTTCATGAGCTCCCAGTGTAGTACTATACCCATGCAAGACTTTTCCTGTGCTGAACATATTGTGGGGATTTGTTAACATGCCAGAAATCAGTCCTCTGTGTGTTTTGTTGCTAGATAATCTGTCATAGTCTGCCAGCAGATGGTAAATTTAAGCTTTAAATTTGGCGATAATATGCTCAACATAAATCACAGAAGCATAAATATCAGTAGTTTCACCTTTTTAGCTTGCTTGGCCAGCGCACACAACAGACATCAAATGGGCCTTAGGGGTTCAGTAAGACTGTCGGCCCAAAGTGTAGGCTATTATACTGTATGACATATGAACCAATATGTCCTACAGTACAATTGCTCTTAAATTATTCAGCAGCCACAAACAAGAAGCGCAAGTTGACGCTGGCTCACATTTCACCATGATGGCCCAGTAAAACAGTTCACGCAGTCGGCAGCCATCTTAACTTCTGCCTCACGAGCTCCGCAATTACGGCCTCACAGTTCCCTCCCCTTTCTCTCTCCCTCTTCTCCACATGCTCTTTATCTCGCTCTCCATCCATTTTCCATCCATGTGTCATCATTCACCTCTTCTTATTCACGAGGGTGAGACTTACATGCATGGTTATTAAACATTATGAGTGCATTTTAACCCTTGAATATCTTGTTTGGGACCCTTGTTTGGGACCCTTGATGTATCAGTGATTTTTTTTTTTTTTTTTTTTTACTTGCACCCCTCAGCACCCTAACTTATTTTTTTTGCCCCAGGACAATACAGTATGGATACCAGACCCAAGCCTGTCGGGACCTGTTGGGACTAACGGGTCAGGTACAGCATGAACTGTTCATACATCACTGTGTTACTTTTGTAACACATTACTTTTGGATCAACTCAACCGTATATGATAAAAACACAAAAAAACAGTGAAAAACATTTGGATGAAGAATTCATTACAGTCGGGCTAATTTGAAGGTAACAACTGGCTAGGCACAGAAACTGGCTCCCTGGAACAGACCTCAGCTAATTCTAACAGGCGGATCAGGGGTCCTGTCCAGCTGGTCTAGTTGATAAATTATATTAAATTAAATGCCGTCAGCGCACAAAGATCTGCTTTGAGTATTTATAGTTTTTATATTAGTTTTTAATCATGTTGTAACTATGTTTTGCAAAGTGCTATACAAATAAAGTTGATTATTATTGCAATTATTTATTATAATAATAATGATAAAAATAATTATACTTTTTTATTTTTTCATTTATTTAAAACGTTGATAGCAGAGTCCATAACTTTATCATCCATTTTCTCATGTTGGGCAGTGTTGGCTAATATGCTGATGATATGATCTGCCTGGCTGTGGCACAGCTTGATTCAAAGCTTGTCCTGTCCTACAACACAGCTGACTGGGCTGCTTCATTTTTCAGCCGAGAAACTGCACTTGAATGGGCCAACACCAGACCAGTGTATCAGTCCATTTTCATTTGAACTTGCGATTCATGGGTCAGGCTACTTGTTTCTTTCATACTGATAAACATTCTTCAAGCAGTAGAAACTTCTACTTGCATATCAAAACTATGATATTAATATCGATTAAGGCAATAACAAATACAGGCAACAATGGGCTAGATTAGGGGCACAAATAGCCAGTAGGCTATTTGTCCTCCACAGCTGCCTGTAGAATATATGACAGCCTTCTCGTATGGTTGATTTAATTACTGTAGCAGCAGGACCAGGATGTTGTTCCATCCAGTTTGAGGGACATTGTGCGCACTTTTCATTGCACAATTACACACACGCTGTCCATGGTGCAGCATGGGGGTAGTTGGGGGTGGGGGTAGTTGTCACCCCCAAAAGGGATAACACTTGTGTTAGTTATAAAGGTAAAACAATGTGTTTAGAAAGACTGAAACACCCCTCTTTCATGCTACAGAGTGGTTTGGTCGACTGAATTTCCTGTTTGATTTGGTGTACAGGTAAGCTAACGTTAGGGTTAGGTTAAGGTTAGGTGTTAGGAATGACACCCTTGATATTGCACACTGGCCCCGTCTCCAATTACAGTAATATGGGCGGCATGTAAGGTGAGTTTTCAAGAGAAAAGGCACTGACCCACATCAGGATTCAAACCTGCACAGGGAGACCCCAAAGGATTTCTAGTCCATCGCTTTAACCACTCAAACCACAAAAAAATGAGGTGACAGACATTTCACGTTTCCTTAGTCGTCTCCTCTGTAGAATAAAACTGTAAAACTTGTTTACCGACTGCATTTTGTCGCTTCATTATCTGTGTGGTGAAACCTGCTCCCCGCCTGTCCCCAGTTCAAAACACAGCTCAACTCAATTCTTGACCCATTTTCAAGCAGTTTGCTTTCTTACAATATACACATGGGTGTTTATTTATGATAATGAATATGCTGCGTCATAATAAAGATTGGTTTTCATACTAAAACATACAACTACAATTAATGTAGTATTAAAGCACATATTTATACATAATGAACATACTTTTTTTATATATATATATTTCTTTCTTTGGTAGTTATCTGTATATACTGTTTATTGTGTAAATTGTGCTTCGTATCTTGCTATCCACTTTGCTGCTGTGATGCGTGAAATTTCCCCACCGTGGGACTAATAAAGGAATATCTTATCTTATCTTAGGCGCATTTTTTTTATATATATATATATTTCTTATTTATTTACCTATCTCTCATAATTTAATTCTTGAGAATTTGAGCAACTGTAACTAACTCAAATTCCCTTCAGGCATCATTCAAGTGTTTCTTATTCTGATCATCTGCAACTTTCACTGAAATTACATATTTCAGGATAGTCTTGTTAATTTGGGTCTTACATTGCTCAAATTATTGCACTGATCTTGTCCATTCATGATTTTCTGTGCATCCCATCACCTAGATATCTTTGTAGCATAAACAAGCATAAACAAGCAGGACAGCCTCCATGCTCTTGGCCAAAGTCATGATCCTCTGACTGCTGCCTCAGATTGAGTTTTGATCCAAACGTTTCTCTGTGGAGAAGCTGGGCAGGTTACTATCAGCATGTTGAAGCCAAGAGGAAGAAGTCAGTTTTTTGGTTGCTGTGAAAATAAAGCCACATAACCTTCCAGAAGGCTGAACATCCCAGGTTTAATTAGAAGTCCCAGTCAGGATAATACCAGATCCTGTGATGACGCCTGTACTGCCATTTTCTCCTGCTGAACCAGACACCTCTAATGACACTGGCCCAATGGCAGCTCGTTTAGACCACCCATCTCCATTAGACTAAATAGGTGCTGTTCGTGTGTGTGTGTGTGTGCGCGCGCGTGCACGCACGCGCGTGCATGCACGTGTGAATACTACCTCTTGTTTCATATCCTGACAAAACGAAGGAGAGAGAGAGAGAGAAAGAGCGAGGGAGAGAGCGAGAGATGAATCTCCATTGATTATCATCTTCCTCACTCTTGCCTGTGTCATTAGTCATTACCCACAATACCCTGGCCACCAACCCCGACCTTTTCTTCTCCACTAACTTCCTATGTTCATTTCTTCATCTCTCTTTTTTCCTCTCCTTGAATAGGCTCGGAGATGGAACGTTAAGTCAAGACCGAGATGAAGACTAGCCGAATTTTTTGAACTGGAGATGGCAAATGCAAATATTTTGCATCTATACACCCATCTATATAAATGTGATTATTTCCATAGCAAAGCCAGTTTCAAGTATTCAATGTTCCAAGAATTTATTCTTGTCAGGGTGGAAAGCCCTCTCAAAAACTGCCTTTAGACAGCCGAGGGACACTAAAACTCATTAAAACCCAGACATTAAACCCACGATGATACAACTAATGATAAAACATTCATGCTTGCTGCAGAATCTGATCAAACCACTGCATGAAAAACATTTCAGGTTGAGGTCTTTGCATACACAACCAATATTGTAATGATCAATTCTCCGATAAATATAGACTCGCCAGCCACTTTATTATGTCCACCTTGCTAGTGCTGGGTAGGACTTTGCCTTCAGAACTGCCTTAATTCTTTGTGGCATAGATTCAACAAGGTGCTGGAAACACTCCTCAGAGATTTTGGTCCGTGCTTACATCATGCAAATCTCCTGTTCCAACACATCCCAAAGGTGCTCTGTTGGATTTGTGTTTGCATTTGTATGTTGGAGATCTGGTGATTGTGGAGGTCATTTGAGGACAGTGAACTCAAAAAAGCAGTTTGAGATGATTTGAGCTTTGTGACATGGCACATTATGCTGCCGGAAGTAGCCATCAGAAGATGGTCCACTGTGGTCAGAAAGGCAAGGACATGGTCAGCAACAACACTCAGGTAGGCTGTGGTGTTTAAACGATGCTCAGTTGGTACTAAAGGGCCCAAAGTGTGTGAAGAAGTATGCTGTAATTGTCAAAGGTTTTATTATGTCCTCTTTGAGGATTTTTTTCTGTTTCATGTTTTTAATCTTCTTTTTTTCTGAGTGGGCTTAAATTTGTGTTAAATTCCTTGTAATTAATTTTTTTTTAAATATACCGGTATTTATGTATTCATAGTGATTATAAAGTTAGGGTAAGGGTAAGGGTTAGGGCTTTTTAACTTATTTATGTTTTTATTTTACAATTTTTCCAGTAATGTTTACTAATTGTCTGCAATCTGTTTGTGTTTGTCATTTTGTTCTTTTAAAGTAATTTCTTGCTTATTTTTGGGTCAGTTCTTGCTAATTTGCTTGTCACCTTTTCCCCATGTTTTTGATAGAAATTAAGTGAATTTGCTCAGGTTTCAACAGGTTAAACACATTTCAAAAGCATCTGATGCCTTTCACCAGCATTTAAACTTTATTTTTTGAATGGTTTATACTTCATCCTGTTAACAAAATTCACTTTATTTCTTTTTATTTAACTTCTTTTTTTGGCCTTTTTTTCAGGGGGAGTGGTGGCAGAGGGCTTTCACAAGCATTTATACAACAAAATAAGAAAAAAAAAAAGTATGCAATGATGGTGTGGCATCGGTTAACTATTAAGTGACTGGTTTAACCATAACAATTTATAGGTGGAATGAAGTGCAGGGGACACACAGGACAAGTTCCAGACAGAAGGCAGATATGTCCCATATTCACTATGCTGCTGGATCACAATGATATGTGATTGTTATTAAAAGGCTAACTTATTTATTTGTGTAATGGTAGCTGCCACATGAGGTTTTACTAAGTAATCTACTTAACCCTAGTCCTTAAAAACAGGTATTTCTTATACTGGACAGTCTCAAATGACGTGCCTCCTCCAGCCAACAATATGATTTTTGTTGATTCATACTGATCCCTCTGATAAACCACCGTCGACAGTGTCTGTTATAAGCACCACAGACAGCACTAGTCATGTAACCCCCACAGTAATCCTTATCTGTGCCAGCACTATATCTGTTATTTCCAGCAAATCTGTAGATTTCACATTTCAATAAAAATGTTTACTTTTCAATTTGTTTTTATTTCTACTCAAAGAGACGGCAAGATCAATTTACTAACCAAAATGAAGAAATAAAGTTGGTGAAGCCAGCCTATATCTGAGTAAACATGATAATGCAATTTCTGAAATACACAGGCAGCATAATTAAGAAAATGGCCAACATGAACTGAGGAACATGAAGTCCAGCAGCGCTCAGTAAAGCAGATAACACATACTGTACCACTGGCCACTCACCACATGATGAATAAGACCTTCAGTGGCACACTGCAGCTTTAGATAGATAAACATTTCTTGGAGGCAGGGAACATTGCTGGTAATCTGCGCTGCACTCATCGCAATTTCTGTCTGAGCATTGAACAGTTCCACAAATCTCCATTACTGTTACTGTTGACAAACACTCTTATTCAACCATGCCAATTTGGAGCAAATTGTCCTATGCTATAATGTTAAGTTTCCCTTATCTTTTTGTAGTTCAGAGCACATTAATCTGTTTTGACAGAAAACATCACATGATGTCACCTTTTAGGGCAGCAATGGGGACTGATGTAGATATTTTAACAGTGCGCCACAGTCGAGCCTATTATTACTAATATAGACATGGGTGACAAATGAAAGGAAAAAAGCAACATAGAGTGTCTTAGTAAGGTGTTGGGCCACCACAAGCTTCAGTGCTCCTCGGCAAAGATTCTCCAATTTTCTGGAACTTAACTGGATAGAGCCTTTCCAGTGAGCCAGCATGAACAATACCCAGGCCCTGGCTCTAGACTCAAATGGAAAATAACTTGTTATTATTAACACCTATCTGTAGGAGACACATTTAAGTTCAATTTTATTTATGTAATTTTAATAATGTTTCCTTAGCTGCATTTTCAAGTGGATACCTAGGTAGTGAAGGCGTGACCCTATAATCTGATGGGCATGGTGCATGAGGGGGCAAGCAGGATACAGCAGATACTGTAACTGACATCGGCTTCAGACTCAGCCCTATGGAGGCTGCTGATGAATTGCATCTGCAACCCTACAGTTCTAATTTAAAAATACTGAGACAACTGCATCTTCATATTTCATATTCAAATAGTTATGTTTATCTTATAATAAATTCTATGCAGCAGTGAATGATGCTCTCTCTTTGGAATAATTATGGGAAGAAATACTGTGAGCGTGGCATACTGTACCTGTTCTCTATGTGGTAAAAACAAAAGGATATAGGGGTTAAAAGGAAAAAAACAACTTTAAGTTTTTTGCCACTTCACTGCCTTTACCCTGCTATTGGATACTGCTCAAAGTGACACTATACCCCGGGTATGTGATCTGCTCATTGCTGCGCAGTCACGGGACAGAACACAGCTGTCCCCACATGGGGATTTACTGCCAGCCTCACACAGGACAGGTCTGATTCCTCCTCAAATCTGACACTGACACCGTTCATTCATGAAACCATCCACATTGTCCTACTTCTCCTAGGATCCAACCAGCGACCTACCAGTCACAAACCCGCTTGTCTAACCTTGAGGTCACAGCTGCCACACTCTCATAAAAGGTAGTTTCAGGCTCCCCTCATGCCTTAATTATCAGGAGGTTATGGTTTGGATTCATGTAACTCATAGAGAATAACAAGCAATGTCATTGAGTACATGATGCTAAATAAACAATATAAATCCCAAGTGAACCATATTGCTTTTGTTTATATCAAAATATCATGTAAGAACTGGCATGTAGTTATTTATTTTTATGTAACTTTAAATAATTTTGAATTACAAATTGCAGTACTTATGTATTTTTAATAATGTAAATATGGCCTTTTTTCTTTGATAAGAACAAGAAAGATGTTAATAATAAATCACAGAATCATATCAGCAATGATGACTGAAATATGTCTATGGCAGCCGTTTTCATTATGCAATTTTGAAATTTATTTAGAACAGTAAACTGCATTTCCTGTGCTCCTTTGGTTTTGGGATCCCCTTATATCACATTTTTAATGTTACCAAACACTATTCAAAAGAATAATTATTTTGGGCCTATGTGTGATGTCTCTCAATTACAGATGGTTGTGTTCATCCTATTCAAGATGCAGACTTGGAACTTGACCTAAGGCCTTCCACTAAACAAATGAGATTTGCCACAAAGACTTGAAACTTATTTGAGACTTACGTCAAAACATCTGAAAACAACGGCTCTGCATTTGGATATAGACCATTTATGACTTTCTCCTACTCTTTAGGGAGCTGTGGATAGCCAGGATATCCTGCAGCCTGTCTGCTGGGAGGGAAAGTTAATAGGACTTTGACACTAGAAAGGCTTAAAACCGCCTTCCCACATGTTTATCTGGACCATCTCTATTTGGTGTATTACACTAGTGTTTGCTGATTTACCCTGCCCTCAGCCCCAGCCAACAGGCCAATAACACCCGCACCATTCTTCAAACCAAACCTAGATAGATCCCCTGAATGGGGAAACGTCAATGAATCGATGTCAGCCCTGAAGCACATGGTGATGCTCTGATTGTTTGTGCTGGATTAAGAGGCCACAAGCTGGTGTGTGTGTGTGTGTGTGTGTGTGTGTGTGTGTGTGTGAGGGACAAAGAGAGAGAGAACAAGAGGAAGAGCAGCAATAGGGCTTGTGGCCTGGATGGAGATCTAGATTGCAGGTCATCTTTCTTATCAGCTGGTCAGAGCCCATGAGTGTATGACAGTAAGGGCAAGGAGGTACGGATAGGTCAAAGTGTGTATGAATGTGTGTTTGAGCCTGAAAAAGATGTCCATGAGACCATGAGTACATGCACACTAATAATTTGACCTTAATCGAAGGCAGTGCTCTATTAAAATGTTAATCAGTGATTTCATTTGATGGGGTGAATATGAGCTTCAAATTTCCACTGCTTGCAGTAACGATTTCAACTAAGGGTTGATTTTTTTTTTTTTTTTTTTTTTTTTATTTTAAAGATACTTCCGGTATTTTTCAACTGAAGCTTCATTAAAATGTTGTTACATCATTCATAATCATCCATAGCACCTGAGCTGTTTTTAAGTCTTTTAGTGCAAGTCCACACAAAAAGTGAGTTAGAGGTCAGAAATCTCAGTGCTTGGTGAACTAATCAATGACTTGTTGGTGCTGATCAATAACCATATCAGATATTTTCTGCTATGGGACAACAGAAATCTTACATATTGCCCCTTTAAACAGGTTTCTGTGGTATGGAAATTCCATAGTGCTTGTGCATTTGTTTTTCACTATCTGCTAAAACATACTGGCACAATGTTAGGGGAGCATAATGTCATGAATAATAATTGGATCATCATTTGTTGTATTAGAAAAACGAGACTCAGTTAAAGACATGGCTTCTCGTCATGGGTTTCTTCATGATAACAGGAAGAGTCAGACACAGTATATATAGAGTTCAACAACACAGATTAGCTTGAAGAAGACCTTATGGAAGGCAGCTATGGAGGGTGTAATGGCATGGAAACATGGCCACTGTGTGGAAAGCCTCAACTACTTACAACACATCCTTAGAGATTATCAGAATCACAGCATGATTAAATAGAGACCCTTGAGGGAGAGGATAAAAACATACTGTTACCGAGTCTGTATCTCCCTCTTCATGACTAAATCCCCTTGCACCTGCTAGCACAAATCCTTACCAAGTCCATATGTCGACCTTTTCCTGCAGTATAAGGATAACTATTCCAGTTTGATAGATGAAATGAAAAAGGCCAAGTTATTGTGTCAGTATATTATTCCTTTCAGGGCGCCCCATTTTCCCTTCCCAGTTCATCGTGTTACGATATATATACAGTATAAAAGACTTTTATATAAATCCTAATTTAGTTTGAAGTTGAGGTAAAGGTTCTTTTATGAAGGCACCACACCAGTCAAAACCCTCTGGTTTGAGTTCAAGCTCTTGATGTATTGGCCCAAATTATACAGTCCACCAAACAGCAATTAAAGCCATAGAATTGTGCAGCGTGAGCAGGCCTGAGCAAGATATGTGATCATTTCTGTACCTTTTAAGCACAGTGAATATTTACAATGAAAGAGAATATTAATTTGGAAGAGGTCGTTGCTGCTTGAGCTCAATTCAATACATCTTCATTAATTCCCAAAGAGGTCTCTGAATGTTTGTTGAAAACTGAAACATAATAAAAGTCACAAATGTGAGACAACAAAGAAACATTTTGTTCCATTTTTTTTCTAGAGGAAACTTCTTTGTGCTTTCAGTAATCATGGCTTCACTGAATACTCTGTCAAGACGCCACAGTACAATATGTGTCTGTAAAGGTTACTGCAAATGCATCACATCTGCAGGCTGCTCTTCATAATAAACCCTCCCATAATTTATGTTGAGTATAAGCAATCTTGTCCACGGCAAGTAGAACAATAGCTTGATGTCATTCCCCGCCATCAGAAATTATAGCGGGCAGGTTGCGTAATCAAAGGCAGACAGCCTCATAAAGTCAACAAGCAGCTTTATTTGGGGTCTGGCTCATATTGTTCTGGGATCAGTCACCACGCTATGGGCTGGCTTCGCTGTCAATCATCCCAGCTCCAGGAATCAGACAGGATTAAGCAGCTCTGTGGGGTTCAGACTCGCGGGGAAGTGTACACGAGTCACATACGGGTGCACAACGCACCCTTAGCCTTTCATGTGCACACACATTTCAAGTAGATTCTGACTTGCATACATTTCCTGCTAACGATTGCAGAAACAGCCAGGGAGTGTAATTTCATCCCATATATTGGTGAGCACCATTTTTAGGGTGATTTACTGTCAAAATCTTCCTTTGCTGATTCAACTGATGCCTCTTCTAGTGCATAGAGATGGATCAAGGAGATATCAATACTGTTGTGTTTTCATGTCAAAAAATGTTAGGGTTAAAAAAAAATGGGCAATATCAAAATTCAAGATTTATTTTTTTGACTAGGGAGAAATGTAAACCATATACCTCCCACACATACCATATAACATGCATTCAAAATACTGTACAACAGTTGACTGACTTATAAAGAAACAGCGTTTCAGCTTTGCAATTCAGATTATAGGTATAGATCACACCTTTTTGAAAAAATATAGGTGTTCTGTAGGACAGGACACAGTGCTGGAGACTGGCTGGATGCTCCACATGCTAACTGTTAGCCTCCTGCCACTGAGATGGACTTCCCCCCAGCTAACATTCTGAAAAACAACCACGTCAATCCACTCAAATAGTTACATAAACATAAACATGTTATATAAATAAAGTTAAGTTTGATGTGTTGCAGAATTTTTACAGCTAAAAATTGCATAAAAATTTGGAACTTTTTTTTTTTTTTAAGAATTGGCAGTGGTAGAACTATTTTCTTGTGCAGGCTGAGATCTCTGTAGAAGAAAACAAAGAAGAAAGGAAGTGCAGAAATTTCTGAATGTTGATAACAGGAAAAATACAATTTTAAATAGTCATTTGAACAAAACAATCATCTGTCTGCACTAAATCATGTGTGCATTGTAGTCTGGGACACTTTTAAAGTGATGTTAAACCTTGTTTGAGTTGATTAAGGCAGTTATTTTTCAGAATGTTAGCTGGGGGGAAGTCCAGCTCAGTGGCAGGAGGCTAACAGTTAGCATGTGGAGCATCCAGCCAGTATCCAGCACTCAGTAACAATGAGAGGAAGATAGCAGTACTACTGTCCTACAGAACAGCTAGAGGGGGAAGAGAAATAATATCAGATTTTTCTAAATGAGTGAACCATCCATTTAAAGACTACTGTAGTATTGATAAAGTAATACAATTACTGGAATACATATCTAATCAGTCCTTCATATCCATCATGTCAGAGGTGGATGACAGCGATAGGCTGATGTGAGACTTAAGAATATATCGGCAACATATATCAGCAAACAGATACAAGCTTAGCCCTACTAATAACCCATGCAGGCAGGAGCACACACACACACACACACACACATACAGACACACACACATACAGACAAACCCCTCCCGAGGCCATCCTAAGGCCATTGATCGACTGGCTCCAGCCTGGGATAAGATTCCCAGATAAAGCAGCGGCTGAAGAGGCAGCAGATTGACGCTGACCCCACTCCCTCCCCAACAACAGCAACACCGCTGCCATTTTCAAGCACAATAAAACACATTTGTCAGCCCAAAGCCAAGATTTGTGATTTTGGCAACAGAAATGTTAAGCTATGGCAAGACATGTGACATGATGATTTGTAGCATTTGTGCAAGGTGACAGGACAATCATGTGCAATAAATATCATGGCTGTATCCAACACAGCTGTAAGCATGTTTCACTATCTGGAGAGCCGGGCTGTAAATGCTCTATTCTCTAAGTGCAAATCATTTGGTTGATAGAAAGAAAAACATTTAAAGTGCTGTAGTTTGTCTCAGGTGTCTCTGGAGGAAAGCAGTTTGGAAAACCAAGCTTTGCTTATAGGTTTTCTTTTCATTTCCATTTCCCTTAAAGTCCCGAGTATTGACTTTCCTTGGTTCCAAGATGATTTTTTTTTTTATCTTATCCTGTGCGCGTTTATTGAACCAAGCTTGCCTTGACATGAAAAACTTGACTTAAAAAAAAAAAAAACTAAGAACCTCAACCACCCAGCCTTTCCCCTTTGTACAGTAAAGACAGAAAAATATATTTTAATGTGCCTATCTGCCAACATATAATAACATGATAAAATAAAAGGTGGTGAGGTGATAAAATGATTTTTAAAAAATCTTTGGTTGAACTGCATTGATCAGATTTAGGGGAATTTCTTCAACATTTATAGGCCAAGACAGATGAACAGTGATACAGCCATGGTGAGCTAAAGGGCTGGTCATGTTTACCAGGAGGGAAGGATGGTCAAACTCTTTGTATCAAAGGGGAAAAATCACCAAACCTTCTTCAGTGTTAAAAATATTTTCCCCTGTAATTTTCAGTTTGTTATGCTGGGCTTTCCAGCCAGATTTCAACACCCATCTTCTTATACCCATAAACCTTTGTCCACCCTTGCACAGCTGCTCTATATGTTTCTCCCCCAGTTTCCTTTTTAATCTGTGAGATCCTTGTTCTCTCCACCAATGGAGTTGGATGAGATTATCGACTCATTCTGACCGTTTGTCAGTTTGTTTATTAGTGGGCTATCTGAAAAAGTTCTGAAAAAGTTTCCAATGGATTTGCACAAAACTTTGTGGAAAAATTAGTCATGGGCCAAGAGAAAGCTGATTGGTCAAAAGCAGGACATGGTGGTGGGTGTCACCAATCACAAAAAGGCATATAACCTCTAGACAGATTCATGTAACCTGGGGTGTGACGGTGGGAATGGCTTATCACAAACAGGTGCATAACTTCCAGATGGATACGTGTAACCTGGCAAAACTCTGTGGAAAGCTTGGTCATGAGGCTGGGAAGAGCTGCTTAACTTTTCACATCCATTGTCTAAAAGGGAGTGTGGTGGTCGGAGTGGTTCAGTACTAAAACTCCAGCATCAAAAATACCTCCAAAACCACCCACACACACACAGGAAAGAATGGGGTAGGGCAAGCTAGTGGGTAAGATGAGCCGCCCCCTGTATCTAGGTAACCATAACCAAAAGCAATCATGTGTTGTTGTTTCTTCATGCCAAGTAAATTAATCATGTTACTAAAGTTATCAGTCTTGTATCTTCATTAAAATGTTACATATTACATGTTAAATATAAGTCAGTGTAAGGTACAAAACAAGGTCAATAGGTTACATGTGCACAGAGTAACCTGGGTATTTATTTTCTGATTTCCTAGAGATTAGATCAAGATGGTGAGGCAGTACAAAAAAAAAGACAAATATCTAAATCTAAAATATAAAATTGTTTGATTTTGTGTCATTTTTATGTAAGTATCTAACAGTTGCACTACAAACCTATAGAGGGCTCAGGTTACCCTGTCTCCATGCTCATTTTACCCCTACCTTGGGGCAAATTGTGCCAAAAGACCATATTTTTTTTGATGGGTCATTGTTCCAAAACCATAATAATTAGATAAGTTGTTTTCATTTGTATGGGTACACAACAAGCATATATAGTAACTATCCTTTGAAACAAATACATGTTTATTTTGCAGTAAAATCATCAAATGTAAATAGTGTCTTATGTTATGCCATTCTCCTCTAACTGTTTAAGGTTTTTCCTTGTAAATTTATTAAAGAAACAACAATAACATTACCTGATCTGACAAAAGTTTAAGGTTGGTGGAGGTATGCACTCTGCTGAGTGCCATCTATCAAAAAAAAAAAATAAAAAAATAAAAAATAGATATATATATTTTTGTTTTGTTTTTTGGTATTTTTTGTCATCATCTTTGCTGTGGTGTTTTTTCACTTTGCTCACCAGTGCTCACATGTGAAGCAACCCAGTTCCTCTGTTGATTCCAAACAACTGGAAGGGTAAAATGCATCACCTCCTGTGCAGCAGAGGAGTTTTCCCATGAAAGAGCGAGCAGACAGCAGAATGTTTAGAGGAGCCAATGTGGCAGCTTTCATGAAGTGGATATAGGTTGATTCACTGCTGTGTTGCAATAATGAGTGTTAGAGGATGGCCAAATGGACATTGATTTATAGGAAAATGTCAGGTTATTTCTTCAAAAGCAAGCAGTATTAGGTCATTTATGTTCCTGTTACAGATCCTGTGTCATCATCTGCTCATGGTGCAGTTAGCGAATGTGAATCTTGATGAACTCCTCTCCACACAAATGATTATTGACACTAATTAACGATTTGAATGATCTTAAGATTAGAGCAATCAGTTCCTGTCCTATTCTGTTTCTGCCAGTGTTGCAGTGGGGTGGGCCACTAACCAGCAATTATACTATTAGACTAAGAGCGGAAAACGAGGAATCATCCGCATCAACTTTAATGATTCCTAATTGCTCTCGAACATTAAGACTTTGTCTCCTGATCAGCCCTGCAAATCCAAACAGCTCTGTGTCTCGCTCTCTTTCACTTTGTCCCTCTGTCTCGTTCTCCCTCTCTCTCTATATCTCTCCATCCAACCTTATAGATCTAATTTGCTGGCTTCAGACTTTCCCATGGGTTTATTAAAGGACTTTCAGATCTCCACTTTCCTATTACTTAGAGTGCTTCAGCTGCAGAGTCACAGGCTGGGGCTGCTGTAAATTAGATGACTTGATGTCACATCAAAACCAATGAAGATGGACCCCGAATGGCACCGGCCTCCTCTTTTCTTCTCCTTCCCTCCTGTTGTCATTCATCAAGACTCTGAAATAAGTAGTGGGAAGAAATAATATGGCCTTGATTTCATTGACTGGTTGAGCCTTTGAAATGATGTGCTGTCCTTCAGACCCCTTGGTTATATAAACATCTAGATGAAAGGCAAGTGACTGATGGCCACCGGGGAACTGTTTGATCATTCAGCTTTAATTTTACAGCATGTCAAGCTTCCCATTTTGTATATTGTGAAGAAATTATATGATTTGGTTATTTAATTTCAGTATTTGATAAATTTATGGTATGTCCTCAGGTAAAGTTGTCAGGTTTGTAGTGAATGAATATTATCTCATTTAAAGGAAAGACTAATATTGTATTGCAGAGAAATTATTTTTTCATCAGGTTCATGTTGCTTGCATCAAAGGAAACCTTGATCAAAATGAATACTTGAGTTCATTTAACTTGAGGGAGCTCTCTATAAGGTTTTCATGTTAAAACATCAGGCCTTGCAAGGTAGACATAAATATATATATATATATATATATATATATATATATATATATATATATATATATATATATATATATATATATATAAAAACAAAAACAAATAGACGCCAGTAAAAAAAAAAGAATGCTCTCTTCACCTCCTGTACCATTTTAAAACCTCTGAATATATCAACAGGTACAGTAATCACACTGGGTGCTCCCTCACACCAATAAGTTTAGTATTTGGCACTGCAGCCAATAGGCAGAGAAAAGGTTTTAGAAAAAAAAAAAAATAAATAAATAAATAAAAAATAATATATATATATACATATATATATATATATATATATATAGCCAGTGGGATGTGATAATCACAGTAGCTTCCAAAGCTATTCTCTTTTTCTCTTTTTCTTTATATAAATTGCCTTATTCTGCCCTGCTTCAACATATTTATGCTTGTGTCAGATTTTTAAAGGAAAGGGTGGTTATTATTATTTTTTTATTATTATTTTTAAGAGTGTTAGTGTTATGGTAGACAGTTGTTAGCATTTGGAGCATCCAGCCAGTATCCAGCACTCAGTGACAATTAGACAAAGACAGCACCACTACTGCACTACAGAACAGCTGGGGTGGAGTGAAATATTTTCAAAATGGGTGAACTATCCCTTTAACTATGTTCTATTTTTTCTACCACTGCAGCCTTTGATACCAGTGTATCCCACTGATAGAGCAACTTGTTCCAAAACTATAAGTAGCAGGGAACATTCTGCTCCAAAACTCCCAAAACTTTTTCATTTATACATTTCAATGCAATATATCCAAGTATAAGTATTTTGAGTTATGCATGTCCAATTTCCCCCCAGGCATCACTAAAATTTAATCTTACCTAATCTAATGTATCCAATGAATGCAGAGAGCAGCATGGCTTTCTGTGTTTCAATGCAAGAAAATGAGAAAGCTGGGTTTCTGCTGGCTCTTCCTCTTCTTCTGCCTTTCACCCTTGTGTGGATAGACCCCATCCTTAGACCTAATTTAGCCCACCTAAACTCTTTGGCCTGATCCTGGTTCAGCTTGTTCAGCCAGTAGTTGCTCCAGGGCTTTAGCGGTTAACTCTGCTTCAGCCTCCCTTGAATTTACTCAGGTCAGAGACTCCATTTCTCTGTGGCTCCTAGCTGCTGGCTTTGCGCCTGATAGCTGACCAGGCTACAGTTCAGACAGAGGGAGGTACAGTTGGAAACCAACTCAGCAGAGCAGTGTGGACAGTAAGGTTTATTAATCATATAGAAATGAAGCCACCATGAGTGTCTGTGTGTAGTGAGGCATGGTAATAGCAGAAAGAAGGCAGGGTGAGATGAAGAGGTCTACTGGGGCGTTGATGCTGAAATATTGTTAAAGACATGTTATTAATATAACATGTTTCAGTGCACATAACTGGTCTGATTGTGTTAGCTCATAATCTCTGATTTCACTTTGCTATGATTTCTGCAACCATGTAAGGTTGTTTTTTCTTTCAACTTTACTATCAATATTTTCTACTGACTAAATCTTGAATATGATACAGAAATCAGAACAATTAGTACAAACACAGACACCTATAACCCACAGTACCCATGGGAAGACTTTAATGTTTAGGATCTTTTATAGGTTCTAATTTATTTTTTCTCTTGGATATAATATTGTTTATATGAAATTAAATCCAACAGGCTGGGAATTTCTAAGTGCCCTAAAAAAGTTCATGTCTTACTGAAGTAATTTTTCTGTTTAGGTGGCTCAGTAGCACTGCTTACACTTATTCTGTATGGTGTTCCCCAGGGGTTATGCTTTGGCCCCATGTTTTTGTATTTTTTTTTTTTTTTTGTATTTTTTTTTTTTTGTTGTTTTGTTTTGTTTGTTTGTTTGTTTTGTTTTGTTTTCCTGGGACAATAATAGATTTGTATTGCCATTCATTGTACATGGTAATAATATTCATAAAAAATAAGAAATTGCCTTTAAATTATGTCAAAATAATTGAGAGACTGTTTTATTGGCCAGCTGTCACTCACATGGCATAGATGTTAAATCTCTTTTTAAACATTGTGGTTGTCTTGATCTATGATGTTTATTTTAATTGTATTCTTTAAAAGCTAAATTGCTTTACTGATTTGGAATGAATAAAGCAAATGAAATTTTGTATTTTTTCATTTCAGAGAAAGTTTGTGGACAGGAAGTGAAACAGTTTACCAACCCAAGACACAGGCCTAAATCTGCATGTTTGTTATTCCCAGTCTAAGTGTCTGTTAAATAACCATTTGGCTATTGACTATGAATAATGAATTATGAATGATAAACAACAACAACAAAAAAAGCCTAATTGTAATGAGATTTCCTCTGTATTTGTCATCTCACTCCACTTATATGAATATGGCAAAATTACTTCAAGTGGGGGTGCAGAACTTAATGAGAGTCAACTTGGGGGCCCAGAACATGAAAAAAGTTTGAAATTCCCTGGTCTAAGCTTTTCTACATTGTCTACATATTATTATACTACATATTATATATTACATTCATAAAACAGGCTAGTGTTAGCTTTAGTATTTGCTGTCAGACTGTAAATCTGTCTCTCAATTATTCCACAACAATTTGAACTATCTGAGGTCAAATTGTCACTGTGCACTAAGCCTATGAAATGTCATATATTTTTTGCCACACCCCTTCCTGACAGCCTTGCCACACACTTTGCTCCCTGTTGAGAGTCTTTTGCTTAGAATAAGATTTCAAAAGTTTGGTGTAGAAAAAATGCAACTGTTTGAATTCAAGATCCCATAACCTTGCTTTGAAATTATGGCAAATTACATAAAAAGCTGACTTTATACAAAAGATCCTGAGGACAGGGCAGAAGGGGGAGAGAGGAAGTGAGAAACTGTGGAGTTGTTAGGATAAGAGAGAGAGACCTTCCTTTATATGAACATGAAAGACTGCCTACAGTATTGTTGGCATTTCAAACATGCCCAGCAAAGCGGTTGGCACAGTGCAGTAAAATGAATGATGTGGGCTGAGCATAAAAGGCTTGAACAGAGCTACTTTTAGTCCTAACATGCCACAACATAATGAAAATCCTCTCTAATGCCGTCAGAATTGACTGTGATTATGGAGAAAAAAAAGAGAAGCAGTTACATTTCTGAATTTCTTCTCCTCAAGCTTGTGGGTTTCATGTGTGGAAAATAATTCCAATGAAAGCCCCTATGCCTTTAAGCATTTCTCTACCTCTCTAACCCAAATTTCCCTGAATACATTAGTGTTAGTTTGATTTTTGAGTTTGGTTTTTATACTACAAATTTTATTGTAGTTCTTTGTTTCTAATGTTTGCATTGTGTACCATGTACTTGCTTTTCCACTAAGACACCCACTATAAATAAAGGTAATATAATAAAATTAGGTAACTGTGTCCAATTAACTATGAATGATCACCGAGTGTCACTAAGCAGACTGCGGGGACAGTAAAAGGCCATGGACTAACTGGTAAGATGTGACCTTTGTGAAGATTTACACATCCAATCATCAGTTAGTCAGAGTCATTGATTAGAGCAACCTCCCCTTATTCATCATGCTCAACCTTGCATGTTTACAACCACAGACCTTGGCTTTGCTGTTGCATCCTCCAGTGCTGAGGAGCAGATACACTATGTGTAATTAAACAAACAATTAGCACATGTAATTTAACTACATTTAATGGTAGATCAGCTAGAGTATATTCCAGTTTAGATGCTGGTTTTATTTTTAGTTCCATCCACCCATTTAGAGATGGATATGTTTAAGGTTCCTTGTTCACAGTAAAGAAGGGAAAACTCTGAAACTCTGAAATAGGCCAATGAGCTGGCCAGTTTGTGCAGTAGAAAACTTGTTTTACTGGTTTCAAACAAATCTCCATATGCTTTGAACATTACATACATCCATCAGAATCTTTAAGGTGTAATCTCTAGCATTTTTTGAAATTAAATGTCTCTTTTCTTGTTATTTTCCTGTTTCCTGCAAAGTAGATATGGCAGGCAGAGTGTGCTAGAAACTTCCACACTGAGCCTCGTGCCAGTATGAAACCATGAGATAATACTTTGACAAAGAAATGTGCACAAAAAAAAAAAAAAAACTAAATGGGGGGTGGGGTACCAGGACTCAGGCCTTGATTAGCAGCTCAGGGGAGCACAGAACAACCAATGAGGATATGACACCTCCATGTGGACTCATATTGCACCCAGGTAACAACACAAACCAACACTCAAAGTTCAGTTATGCTTTAAACAGTCTCTAGCCTGAGCAGTCTGATGACATTTTTCAGTATTTGTAGATACACAACAAATTTGCATTGTTTTTCGTTGTTTCCAAGAGGCAGATAGCGAGCACGAGGTTGACCAGAAGGCAAATGAGGTTCAAGATAACAGCAACTAGGGATGCACAATATATTTTGGGTCCACTAAATTATCAGTAGATAATAGGAATTTTATGTAATTCTATATTGTTCTGATAACAAAGTTATAGCCAATAAACAGAGCCAATACAGTAGATGGTGTTATTCCCCTTAAAGTTTCAGACCTGGGGTCCGTTTCACGAAGCAGGTTTAGTGCAAACTCTGAGTCTGTTAACTCTGAAATGAGGGAAACTCTGAGTTTTCCGTTTCACAAAGGGAGGTAACTCAAAGCAGAGAAAGAGGGGTAACTCTAGCCTGTTTCACAGAGGGAGGTAACTTAAGCTCTCGCTCAGTTACCGCAGTAACAGACTCCATGAAACTAACCTGGTCGGGACCAGGTTTTTCTCATGAAACCTCGAGTTTCTCTCTGTGTCCGCCCTCTTTCAGCCACACACGGTATTTAACTTCTTCATTCATTCAGTCAGCAGGCGAGTTTGGGCGTGGCGTATTAGTTCTGCCGTCTGTTATTTAAAAAAAATAATAATTAAAAAACAGTCACTAGGCCTTTATTAGAAGTCCATTAGTAGCCTAGTTAGGTGTCGACTTTTTTTTCACAAACATGGAATGTCCTTTCGACAACGATCCTCTGGATGAAGGTGCAGTGTTACTGCGCAGAGAATTAAATATTTGTCGGGAGATAAGACTGCGCATAGATGTTTATGCCGAGGTCTTACCTGTTTGAACAATATTTTTATATTTCATCTTACGCTGCTGCCAAGTGTGCTTCTCCCCCGCGGGAATACACCTAAATGAAATAAATTAATAGGCTACCATTCAAGCAGTTTTCCCCAGTAATAATAGGGAATTTAAGCATGGGCTGCTACGGCAGTCCGCTACGGTAACCGGAAACGGATCGGTGCTCGACATATAAACCTGCCTGCCGTAGCAGTCCATTCTACTACAACACAAAGCACACTTCGACGTAGCCACACAACGCCGCGAACAGGTGAGACGCACATAGACGCGTCACCATGGGAACCAAGAGTTCAGTGAAAGGGGTGGGTACCCGTTGCCGACGGCTGTTTGCTTAACAATTTTGACTTCAACGGCGATTGCGTCATAGCAGCCACACCTCCGCCTAGTGGAGCCGTTCTGAAAACCGTCCTGCTTAAATTCCCTATTATTGTGATTGCAACGGACTACATTTAAACTTACGCATCGACCCGAGCAGCAGTGTTCTCTCACGCCGTCTCCCTCTCCTTTGCTGCTGCAGCGGTGTTGCAGTTTCTTTAAAAAACATGTTCAAACTTGCTGTATGAATGCATTAAGGTTTCCAATTCAACTGGGGTGAAAAACGCAGCCCGACGCTTCCCCGTTGCCATGGTGACTCGTCAAATCGGGGCTCCATTGACGCTGTCTTTTTATAGCTGTGGTGCACGCGCTTAACTCCAGGTGAAACTACTCCGAGTTGATCAAACTAACTCAAATCAGCTGTTCTGGAACCAAAAACTCAGGGTTTCCTATCTCAGAGTAGATCAACTCAGAGTTCGGGGTAAGACTCTGAGTTTGTTGAAGCTGCTTCGTGAAACGGACCCCAGGACAACACATCTTCAGTTTGCAAAACATGTTCCAAGAAGAATAAGAATAGAAGAATAGAAGTTTCAGCACAATAAATCTAAGTCGCCATGTTGACAAAGATGCATTGAAGGAGTATGACACATTATCAGCTAGCATTGCCACAAGAGAGAAGCTAGTGTGTCTATTCAACAGACATTTGCACACTGCAGGATGTTTACCAGAGACAGCCCAAAGCCGAAGGCAATTCATAACAAACTCATGGAGTTTAACTCATGGCTTGATGACGAGCCTTTTTCCATGATAGAAGACGAAGGATTTCTCTAGCTAATGGGCCATTTGTAGCCCCGGTCCACTCTGCCAAGCCACCACTGCTTTGCAGACGTATGCCAGCCTGCCTTGTATAACGTGGTTCATAGTCTAATCAATACCAATGTAAGCAATATACATTTTACCATGGACATATGGAATTTTGACATTAGTCCAATGAGCATGCAAATCGACAAAAGGTTTTGTAAAAGCCAAAGTATGTTTGTAGTTTTTTGATGTACAGGGTGTCCACAAAGTCTCTTTACAATTTAAAAAATCTATTACAAAAGCAATTGATGAGATATGTTAATCAGATTTGTTCTATGTACTCAGTGGTTATCAAAGTTTTTAATCATACTGGACATCAACGACGTGAAGCAAAAGATCACTGATGCCATTGCCACCACTGATGAGGCTCTGCTACAGAGAACATGGCAAGAAATCGAGTACCGTCTTGATGTGCCTCGTGCAACTAATGGTGCCCATATAGAGGTGTATTAAATGAGGCAAAAAAAAAAAATCTACTCCTCATTTTGTAATAATTTCCACAGATGTGTCTATTCATTTGCTTTTGTAATAAATTTGTTAAATTGTAAGGAGACTTTATGGACACCCTGTACTTCACTAGAAAAAAAAAAAAAACATTGGAAGACTTATATTTTATTGCAAATTGGTATGGGCCATGAGAAGCTGGTTATCTGTATCAGCTGAAAACAAATCCATATGGTGCAGCCCTAGCAGCAATATGTTGACCCACATTTTGGTTGATGCTCAAAGCAGCCTGATCAAAAAGACATAGAAGTACAGATGTTTTTAAAGACTGACTGCAGGTTTCAAATCTCTGTGGCTACTCTATAGGCTAAACCTGAGGGAGAAAGACAGAGCAAGTGTATGCAAACACATAGCCGTGCTCAGTGCTAAATCAACAATATAGTTTTTTTGTTTTTTTTTTTTAAATGTCCCTACCAGTGCTAAAAACAATGCTACACCCTTGTCTGTAGTTTACGCCTTGGCCAACTCAGCCACCATTACAATGTAAACTGGCCCAACCAGACTGCTATTAACAGTGAAATGTCTTTATCAGAGATAAATCTGCCTTTTCTTCATTATAATTTATTTTTCAACACTTTTTATTCAAGTTAAAGAATCCTGTCCAATAAAAAAAACAAAAAACACTCCATATACTAAACAGTCCCTTTAACCAGGCACAGCATCCACAAACCAGGTGGAGTCTGAGATGTCAGTATTATCAGACCCACACTGAAAAGTTGAAGTTCTTGCATATTACTTCACTTTATAGAAAGATGTCCTATTTAGCTGTGACATATTCCACAGAGATCTTGAATTCGGTGGAATTTCACAGGACAGAAAAGTGCTTTATCATGTTATTCAGTTATTAGTTAGTTATTAGGAGTTTCTGCCACATGTATTTGTCAGTCAGCCTTTCTCATGCTTGTATTCACACATTTGGCCAGCCTTTGTGCTCAGAGCTTTTTCACACTGACTACTTTGGTGTTTATTATTGGTTGTCTTTCCCTGCCATAGTAATGACTTGAGTGTCTATGGACACACCAAGGGCCATATAATTTTTTTCTAAACTCACAGAAGAGCTTTCTATCTTTCAACTGAACTTGAAAAAATAAAATTAATCTAGTTGGAGTTTTGAGGTTTTCACACTCACACTGAAATGTATGTGTTAATAAAGCAAAGGAAAAACAAAACACAGTATGCAGTATGTATACTGTTTTACAGTATATATAAAGTATTTAACATGCAATTCCTGGAACATAATTTCTTTTTTAACATTGCATAAATCTAGAAAAAATGAACATGGAACTGACTTATTTATTTTTAGTGTTCAGTCCTACTCTGTGTCCTGAGGCATACTGCAGCAAACGAGAGTTTTAAACATCCAGTGAAACATCTTTTTGGTCTTTTTGACCTCTGAAAAGTAAATAAGCAAAGAGCAAATTCAGTGGCTGAACCCATCTTGATTTAAGCGGAATCTTAAATAGTGGCATCACCCTCACTAGTGGGTGTAAATTAAAATTTCAACCACAAAACTTACAAATTTTTAAACATCTGCTCTAATCCACCTTATCCCTTCAGATAAGATGTGTGTTTCTCTCCCAAACTGACGTCCTATTGGTTTGTACATGAGAGTGATCTTTCCCTGCACCATGTCCTGCCAAAACCTCCTTTTGCAGGAGGAAACAGGAAATACATTAAATCAAGAAAGTAAGAGTCCATTTCATGGAGTCTTTAAAATCCATTCAGGACAAATCAAACAACCAGTCACCTCAAGGAGGCATCAGAATTTCAATCTTATCACGTCTTGTGCACATGCATGTGCACTGCAGCAGTACACGTGTGTGTGCACCTCCCCCAGAAAACTTACCCCTAACCTACTTTAGCTGTAGTAATTTAGCTTAGCTTACTGTAGCTATGGGTCATCAGTTCTTACTGAATTTCAGGTAGGCGTTTGTAGCGCGATGTAGCGGGAGAGGGTGACCTGTTGTTCCATGGACGGCAGAGAGGAGCAGAGGTGGTCCAGGACGGCCTTGGTGACCTCCACAACCAGTGGACTGAGCTGCACTGAGGCCAGGATAGAGGAGAGGTTCAGTGCATGGAGCCAGAAGCCCTGGGTTACATGTTACTTCTCCAGGCTCCTGATGGCTTCCCCGGCCAGCCTCGTGATCTTGATCCTAGGCTCTCTACACAATACACACTCAGGATAAGTTGAACCTATTTCAACACATCACATGGGCATGAGCACATTCTATCACTGTGTAGTTTAAGTGACAACTTATTATTGAGAAATGTGACTCACTGAAAACAGAGGCTGCCTGTCTCTGGTGAGTTGAGCACCATTAAGGCTTCAAACTCCATATCCCTCATTTTCATGTTGAGGTTCATCTGCAACATCTGAAAAAAATGATATTGACCATTCTGATTTTACATATTTATGTATTTTACAGGATACAAGGATACAAGGAAGTTTATTGGTCATTATACAACAGGTTGTATAATGACCACTTGATTAATTGATTGTATAGAAACTTGATCAATTAACTTGATTAATTGATTGTATAGAAAATAAAATTATTAAACATGGAGGAGTGCAGATGGTGCATTTAGTAGTCTCACAGCCTGAGGGAAGAAGCTGCTCTGTAGTCTGGTTGTACGGCAGTGGATACTTCTGTATCTTTTGCCTGACGGCAGCAGGGTGATCAGGCTGTGGCTGGGGTGGGTGTGGTCTTTAAGGATCCTTTTGGCTCTGTGCAGGCACCTCACCTCCCCGATATCACTGAGGCTTGGTAGATGGGTTCCAATGATGTTTTGAGCAGTTTTAATCACTCGTTGCTGCGATGGACTGGCGACCTGTCCAGGGTTTTCCTTGCCTTCGCCCTATGAGCACTGGGAAAGGCTCCACCCCCCCCCACCCCCCCCCCCCTCCTTTTTTTTTTTTTAACCAGCGCAGAGATATGTGAAGTTCATGACAGGTTCTCTGTTATGTTGATTCCCAGGAACTTAAAACTGCTCACTTGCTCCACCTCAGCTCCATTGATGTAGACAGAGTTGTGTGTCTTTGCCTCCTTTTTTCTAAAATCAACTATCAGCTCTTTGGTTTTGCTGACGTTGAGCAGTAGGTTGTTTTCTGTGCACCATTCTGCAAGATGGTTGATTTCCTCCCAATATGATAACTCATCATTGTTGGAGATCTGGCCAATGATGGTGGTGTCATCTGCGAACTTCACAATAGAGTTCTCTCCATGTCGGGGGTTGCAGTCATGGGTGTACAGCGTGAACAGGAGGGGGCTGAGCACACAGCCCTGGGGGGCTCCGGTGTTGAGCACTAGAGTGGAGGAGGAGAGACTGCCAATCCGAACTGACTGGGGTCTGTTTGTGAGGAAGTCCAGTATCCAGTTGCAGAGAGTGGTACTGATGCCCAGAGTGTTCAGTTTTCCAATCAGCTTCATGGGGAGATTGTGTTGAATGCTGAGCTGAAATCAAAAAACAGCATTCTGGTGTAGGTGTTGCT
Organism: Myripristis murdjan; assembly: GCF_902150065.1. Classification (NCBI taxonomy): domain Eukaryota; kingdom Metazoa; phylum Chordata; class Actinopteri; order Holocentriformes; family Holocentridae; genus Myripristis; species Myripristis murdjan. The sequence continues at coordinate 27,156,182 of NC_043999.1, read as the reverse complement.
TTTCTCAAGGTGAGTGAAGACTGAGTGGAGAGCAGTGGAGATGGCATCCTCTGTGGATCTGTTGCTTCTGAATGCAAACTGCAGAGGGTCCAGACTGGCAGGGATCCTGTTCTTTATGTGCTGAAGAACCAGTTTCTCAAAGCACTTCATCAGGATGGGGGTGAGTGAGAGCGGTAGTAATTTAGATCAGACACTGCAGACTTTTTAGGCACAGGGATGATGGTGGCTGTCTTGAAGGAGGTGGGAACACTCGTTGCTACCTCAGTTTTCAGAAATACTCAAAAAATTGTTTGTAAATAGACTGGATGATTTTATGGAGAAATATGAGCTATTGAGTGACCATCAATATGGGTTTAGGAGCAATCGATCAACATCCTTAGCAGTGATGGACTTTGTAGAAAATGTAGCCACAGCTATAGGCAAAAAACAATATGCTGTAGGTGTTTTTGGTGATTTACATAAAGCGTTTGACACAATCAATCATTCCTTACTTCTGCAGAAATTAGAGCGTTATGGCATAAGAGGTGTTACACTAGATTGGATAAGAAGTTATTTAAATAATAGGTTTCAGTATGTAACAATTAATAATACGGTGTCACATTCTAGAAAAGTAACTTGTGGTGTTCCACAAGGCTCAGTTTTGATATCAACAAGTTATCATTAAATGAAAATAAAACAAAATTTATGGTGTTTGGTGGTTTTATGACTAATTGTGAAATTAAATTAACCTTAAATGGAATCGAAATTGAAAGAGTTTATGAAACAAGCGATATGCTGAGTAAGGAATGTTTGCGTATATTATATTTCTCACTTATAATGCCATATTTGATATATTGTGTTGAGGTTTGGGGAAATACATACAGAACTTACATAGACCCGATAATTAAACTCCAGAAAAGGGTGATTAGAGTAATAAATAAAGCTTCATATCGTGAAACCACCAATATATTATTTATAGAATTTTCCACCTTAAAATTTTTAGATATTGTATACGTAAAAACACTAGAAAATTTTTTTTCCAGTAAAGAATAAAAGTCCCATCTGTATTCAAATCTTTTTTTAATTAAGAGAAAAAAATTATAATTTAAGAGGGTTGTGTGTCTTCGAAATGGGTTATGTGAGAACCAATGTTAAATACAGATGTGTTTCTTTTTTGGGAGTCAAGTTATGGGATGGCCTTAGTGATGATTTAAAATTGTGTAGCTCTCTGTTGAGGTTCAAAAAAATATTGAAAAGTAGAATAATAAAGCATTACAATGTAAACTGACTGAAATGTGAAATTAAGAAGAATAATTCAGCTTATGTTGTTTGCTTTTTGATTGGTCTACTTGTTTTTTTGTTGGTTTATTTTCATTTTTATTTTTTTCTTATTTTTCTTTTCTTCTTTGTATCACTGATATACGTGGCTGTTTTATTGTACTAGGATAGGCAAAAATAAGCCTTGGCTTCAGCCTATTCCTTTTTCGGTTACAGTTTGTTAAATTTATTTGGTGAGAAAATTGTTTTGTGCAAGCATGTACTGATTGCAGATTTTTCAACTTTGTAATTTAACTGTAACTGAAATAAACCATTCATTCATTCATTCATTCATTCATTCATTCATTCATAGTTCATTAGTTGAGAATTGTTATGGTAATTTTTGCTAATTTTCTCATCACCTTTTTCTCCCATGTTTTTCAGTTCAGAATCAGAATAAAAAATACTTTACTGATCCCCAAGGGAAAACCGACTCAGCTGTAGCTGCTCAAATTCTCAATAGAATATATTATATATAGCATAGGTGTCATTATAAGAAATAGGAAAATAAGTAAATATAAAAATATGTGCAATAGATATGTGTAAAAAATAAATAAATAAATAAAATAAAATAAAATAAGAAATTGAGCATATGTAAAGTATACCTATATACACCATATATACACTGGGATATTGCACAGTTTTTTGAAAGAAAGCAAGTTAATTCACTCAGCAGGGTTACAGGGGAGTCTCCCATCATACCCCTATTTTTCCATTGCTTCCATTAGCTCCTGTTATTCTTCCCCTCCTCTTCCTCCATCCCTCCATGCTTCCTTCCACCACTCTTCCTGTTGTAAGTTCCCTCCTTCCTGGCAGGCTGCCCAACACAAGACTGTGATATACTATGACCTTTTAACAAATTCTTCATATTCTTGCCGGGCTAAAGGGATCGAAGGAGAGGGGGAGGATGGGTAGGGAGAGACACTGACGTAGAGACAGAAAGGAGGAGAAACAAATGGGCTATGGAGGACAGACGGAAAGAGAGGAGGCGGAGGCCAAAAAAAATAAAAACAGGCCCCATCAAAGCAGGCTCTTTTTTCTTCCCTCCTTTAGCCATGTCCTCCTCTGCTTCCCCCTCAGTTTCCCAGGGATCATCAAGCCACAGTGTGGCAACATTTCAGGGCTGGCTGCTTATTGGAAAGCTGTCTGCCCACGTTGAGACAGCACTTCCTTAAATTCTACCACATACTGGATGGGAAAGGAGCTGACCAGAGCTTCCCCCACGCAAGCTGAAAAAGAGTTTGTATAGTCCACAAACAAACCTAAAACTGAGCTCTTTATTTTATAATTGCTTAGCAAAGTTGATAACTCAGACAACAGTGGAGGAAAACATAGGTGGCTGCTGAAACCAGCACGGTCAGGGTGGTCAGATGACCAGAAAAATAGCCCAAATTTTGCTAAATAAATAAATAAATCAAGAATATAAACAAAATGAATTATATATGTATTAAATTAAAATTCAAGAAAAAAGTACAAATTTCCAAGAAAATGGCCAAGAAAAATTAAAAATAAATAAATAAGCATAAACCTAAACAGACAGGCTCCTGAGTTTCAGGTTAACAGCACCTCTCCCCACTCTGGCATGAGCATTCATACACAACAACATCAGCTGGTTAGACTCACAGAATTCAGTGATATTTGTGTTCGAGCTGCAGCCCCTAACTTTGCAGAGGAAAGTTGTGTTGTTGTTGAGAGGGATGTGTTACAAAGCAGGGCTGCTGTTTGACTGCTTTTCCTGGTAACAAAGTAAAACACTGCAGCAGAAGCACTGTTGTTTTCTGATGACTTGAAATTAGCTGGAGTGACATGGTCCCTCTGCCACAAAACAGTCCCCCGGGAAACATTTACTTCACACAGCTAATTATCAGTTCCATGGTTCATGAATGGCGATGAATTTATTACCCACAGAAGCATAATATTATAATGTTGATGTTTCAACCAAAAACTAAAATTTGAGGGATTAAGGGATGTTAATTATATGTTGTGAAATCTTTGGTACTGAGGTATGATTTGCAAAATGTTTTGTTGCAAATGTAAAATGGGCAGACCATTCAAAATCACTGCTTTATGGTGCTTTAACAATAAAACTGAAATGACCCTGCCCACTCCTGAAATGTCAGTGATGTCACAACCTCTGACCTCATTGTACCTCACCCAATCCGATGTGCACTGACATGCATTAACTTAGTTTGTGCTGAAAAGTAACTGCACAAACAGGACTTGGCTAAAACAACTGCTGGAAGCATGTCGTCAGTGTGGGCTGAGACGAGGATCGCCTTGGAAGCCAACGAGGTAAAACAGAAATATTAGCTGAGTGCCAGTGATTGACATCATCACATGGATGTAGGTGGATTCAATGGGAAGTGCATAGAGGCTGTTTTAATCTCATATTACTGCTGCTTCAGCCTCAGGAGTTATATTCTAAAATAACTTCAGAAGAACATGGCCGGAAACTAGAGACTCTTTAAGCTACCTTATTTTTTCTGGATTTTTTTATTAATTAATTAATTAATTAATTTTTATTTTTATTTTATTTTATTTTTTTTAGCTCAGTGCCTAGTCTTTGCTTCTTCTTTTGCTTCTGTTTGCTACATAAATATAAGCTGTTCAGAATGAATACAACTTAAAGGCAGGCAACAACGCATGAGCTAGATTATGTTGCATGAGCATGGTCATTTTCTTAATGGCATAGTTAATCCAACCTGAAAAATGTAATATTATTTCACTTCTCCCCTAATTGTTATGTAGAACACTAGAAGAGGTTCAAATCACAAGCTTCATCACAGAACGATATTATATCGATTTTTTTGTACGACACAATATTTACTGATATTACAAAGTCTTCCACGATATGATTTCGACTGGATTTGATTCAGGGGCCTGCGATGAACATCATATTATTATATCAACTCACAAAACAACTAAAATATGATTTGACAAGTTTATTACTGAATTCTGTCAGACGTTTAAATGAAAAACATGAGATTGTTTTCAATAAAATAGAAAAAAAGAGCTTTGCAAATAAAGTATGAAATGTGATTCAGTTTTCTACCACCGTTTCAGGTGCACTTAGGTGGAAACGGCAACAGAAGTGCATTGTGACAATTTCAAAATAAAGGTGGCATGATCTTAAACATGACAATGATGATTGATGGTCACACTTTGCATTGATGCTGTTCCATCACTGAACGCTCAGTCTATGGATTGATGCACAACATTAGCTAACATTGCAATTTTACATGTTCATAGCCTCTTGCACACTTGGAAGGAAGTCGAGGTTGTGGCAGAATAAACATACAAAACAATGACTTCACTACAGAATTTTTCACTACAAAATACATATGAAGGGGATCGTTAAAGTAATGATGAGACTTATAAAAAAAAAAAAAAAAAAAAAAAAAAAAAACGCCCCTTTCTTGCAGTTTTCATAACAAACATGACAGAGAATGTGCCATAAGGTTTATGCTGTAATTTGTGCATCTTTGATGCAGAGACAGAGCTAGAAACTCCCCTCAGTTATGGTCATTTCCTTGCAGTTGTGTATTATATTGGCAACAATGGCATATCCTGTTTCACTTCCATCCTTCATTTGCCACCAAAGTCAAATACATCTGGTGTGTCCCTTTGTCTTGATGTCATCTGAAGGTGAACCCTCTCCAAAATAGAAATGATAGATGGTGCGACACAAGCTTCCCTCTTCTATTTGGTCTGAGATGACAAGAGAGTTGAGAAAGCTTCCTGCCTGTAATGTATTTGGCCAGGAAGGAGGAGAGGAGGGGTTTTATCCCTCTCTCTCAAGATAGATCTACCCTGATGGTGCACTGTACTCTTCATATTTTATTGAAGCCATCATCTGAGTTGAGTAAACATATTAGAGTCTACATTATTAATTCCAATTTCCCCCAGATTCTGTTTGTTCACTCCCAGCCCTGTATAACTGAGGTCAAATCCTTCTTCTCCAGCAAACACTGGCACCGCACTCCTTTACGCCTGTGGGGAAAGACAGATAGAGACAGAGGCACAGAGAAGGAGGGAGAGAGAGAGAGAGGGAGAGAGAGAGAGAGAGAGAGAGAGAGAGAGAGAGAGAGAGAGAAAGGGGGTACAGAGTGGAGGGGGAGGTTAAATACAAAAACACAAACTGTTTCTCAGAGAAGGGTCCTATAAAGAGCTGCTGTGTGTGTGTGTGTGTGTGTGTGTGTATGTGTGTGTGTGAGAGAGAGAGAGAGAGAGAGAGAGAGAGAGAGAGAAAGAGAGAGATGAGGTGTCGTTGTGTGAACAGTTCATCCAATATGGATTATTGAAAATTTTTGAAGCCCAATTCTGATATTTCAGAGAACATTAGTACTTTTACATTTTAAATTTGATGTATTTCAGAAATGAAAACTTTATCACAAAAACTATACATCAGTCTGTTTCTCACTCTCTCTCTCTCACTCTCTGATAGATATAGATAGATAAGTAGATATGAGATAAGAGTGTTCTGTTCAATCTATTCAGTTTTTTTATTTAATAAGAAAAAAACCTTTTTTCAGACATTCAGACATTACCTCAATGTAGTAACACGCTACTCCCATATACTGAGTAAAAATGAAAAAAAAAAAATGTGTTGCTTTTTGTGGCAAAAAAATATGTTTCTTCCAAAAAGACACTGCTTTCCCTCGAGACTCATCAGCCAATAGACCTTTTTCACGGCAGCCATTTTGACACAAAACAGCAGGGTAAACACACAGGTGGCACTCATGACATCAGGTAAGGGTCCATTTCACATTAAGTGTACTCACCAGTGAGCCTGCATGCACCACACCAGGCCGCTGGCTCTGTTAGAGCCACATGGAGCAGTAAGTAAGATTATTGTAACACCCGTGTTCACTCTGCTATTGGAACAGGGTAGACCTGTATCAGCCTGATTGAAGTGATCACTCTGAGCACCGTGTGTGTGTGTGTGTGTGTGTGTGTGTGTGTGTGTTTGGGGTTGTGTCTGTCATGGGTGGTGTTGTGTGCAGTGTCTGGTAATTGGGCTGATCAGTCACAGGTGTGCTGCTGGCACTGCTGTTATCTGGACAGCTGGGTGTGCTTGGGAGATGGGAGGGAGGGGCAGCCACTGGTGAACCCCCAGGACTCCAGGCAAGAGGTGGCAGCAACCGGCCATATAAAGCAAAGACCAGCAGCAATGGGCAGTCCCTGAAGACAACCCAGTCTTGCCAGGATCAGGGCATGATCCTGTTCACCACGGACCTCATTGTTACAGCTAAGACTCTCAGCTCCCTCAGCCTGGATTGTTACATAAATTTGCAACTTTTTTAACGACAGCCTTTTGCCCCTCTTTTCCACTGGTGGTCAAAGTCTGAACTGGGGTGTTACACTGTTCATGTCAAAATGGCTGCTGTTAAAGAAGGGTCTATTTTGTCTTTTCTGTCCTAGTTAGAATCAGTTTGCTCTCTTCTTTCAAGACAATGGTGCACACTTTTGAATGAGATTTTCAGTTTCTTAGAACCATCTTTTTCTCTCTAACAATAATCGACTGATGAGTTTCTAGAGAAGGCTATATACAGTGGCCAAAATCAATAGACAGCACAATTGTTTTCATTTGCATAAACATGGGGATGGTTTCTCCACTCCCAAATTAGCAATGTTAGCATGATTACTGACAGATGAAGTCTGCTGTTAGTGCTCTAGATCAGGTGTTTTCAACTAATTGTGAGCCAGGGACCAGCATTCTGACTAACAGGCAACCTGGAAAGCACTGGGGGTAGGGATGGGGTTAGGGACATCTATAACTCACTTTTACTTACTCTTAATTTTCTCAAAAACTTGGAAAAACTCTTGTCATCGGCATAATCAGTTAACTATTTTTAGATGGTAGTCAACTCATTCCAAGACTAGCAGGGGCTACCCAAAACTGGGTGGGCACCATTTGTCATTGTCACTCAGAGAATTCACTTTGACTTGTCTAAATTTTTATATATTTGAATTAATTTGATCATCCAAGAGGTAATAAATGGAAATGTGTCCAAAAAACCCCTCAGTGTGCAAACTATTTTTAATGCATCATCAGGAACCTTCCACTACCTTCATGGACCACCAACGGGCCATGGACCGCTCAGCAGTGTAATGTCTGTTTTGTAATGTTTTTGAGTTTTATGGAGGATCCCCATTAGCTAGCTGTCTCACGACAGTTGCTAGTCTTCCTGGGGTCCCATCTTTATTAATAATTTCAGAGAAACATGTGTGACATATGCAACACAGCCATACAGTACAACACAAACCACAAACTAACAACTGAAAATAAAAAAATAAATATAACAACAACACAACCAACAACAGCTAACAGCAACTCAAGATCCAACATATATTGAAAAAAAAGGAAAAAAAAGAATATCTGGGAAAAATCGTACTAAATGAGCGAAGATAATAGTAATAATAATATTAATATTAATAATAATAATAGTAGTAGGCCCAATAATATCGTCATAATGTTAAGTCAAGGGCACATTATTCCTGTGTAAACAAATACAATTTGAATTTCTTTTTGAACAATGTTGTGTTGCTGTCTAAAATCAAAAATCTTGGTAGTGAGTTCCATGCCACCATAGACCTATAATTTACTGTTTTCCTCACAGAATTTGTAAAAGAAACCATGATGACTGACGTGTGGAACGACGTTCTTGTGAGGAGAAAGAAAGCCTTTGAAAGAGTACTTTGGGGTTATTTGTTTTGATAACATTTTTCACATAACATACTAGAGAATAATGCAGTCTGCCCTTACACTCAACCAAGTTAACTCATTATTTATTGCGCTTACCCTGGTTCTATATGGACAGTTGAGCGCAAGGTGGGCTGCCTTATTCTGAGCTACTTGCAATCTGTTTAGATTACTTTCTGATGTAGCCGACCAAATCACTGAACAATAATCTAACTGTGATAATACTAGTGCTTGTACTAGTTGCTAGATTAGGCTTATAGAACTGAACAGGAACTTTCTACAATGCTTAATAACAGCCATGCTTCTCCCCATTTTGGCTACCATTTTTTTATCAATTTGACTGTTCCAAGTCATTTGATCATCAATTGTTATCCCTAATAATTTAACTTCTTTTTCTTGTGCAATATCTACCCTTCCTATGGCTAAGTCTAAAATTGGTCTGGTTTTTAATGAAAATTTTGAGCCTAGTAATATAGATTTTGTTTTTCCCACACTGAGCACCACTCTATTTACTTTCACCCAGTTATCTATTGACTGTAGTTTATAATTTAAAATATTGCTAAGTTCACCAGGTGTGCATGCTGAATGGTATATTGTGGAGTCATCCGCATACATAGCTATGGTGGCTGAACTCAAAACCAGAGGTAAATCATTTGTAAATATAGTAAATAATAGCGGGCCCAAGCAACTCCGTTGAGGCACCCCACAACTCACTGCTCTTGCCTCAGAATAACTGCCATTAAACAGCACAGTATATTTCCTATCTGTCAGATAACTTCCTATCAATGCAATAGCCGATTCAATGTTCTGTATGATCCAGAACATCGAAAGCTGCACTAAAATCCAACAATACAGTGCCAACTACTTTTTTTTTTTTTATCAATATCTTTCTTCCAGTCATCTGTCATCTGAGTTAATTGGCCGACTGTTTTTTCCTGAAAAAGGCTCTTTGCAATTCTTAGGCAGCAGAACAATCTTCGCTATTTTCCACTCTGAAGGAAAAACACATTTTTCTAAACTTAAATTAATTATGTGCGTAATAGGTATCGCAATCAAACCAGCAACAGGTATCATTAACTTTGCATCAAGGTTATCCACGCCTGGGGGTTTGACCTTGTTGATACTTAATAGGCTCTCTACCAGATCAACACCAACCCTTTCAAATTTAAATTTACATGTTTTGTTTGTCATTATTTCGTCATTTATTAATCTGCTTGAAAGCCCCTCCTCATATCCCAGGTCCATCCCATCACGCAGATCGTGTATGTTTTTATTAAAATAATTACTCAAATAATCAGCAATGTCCCTAGGCTGCGTGAGGAGTTGGCCATTTGCTTCTTGAAATAATGGTGTTGATTTAGTTTTCTTTCCCATTAATTCATTTAACATACTCCATATTTTACCACTGTCTAATTTAGCTTTAGCAATCTTATGTGAAGTTCAAGTTAAAAAACATTATTTCAACATTATCTATTTATAAATGTTATTTCAAACAGTAATAAAATTTGTAACACTGTCAATCAATTTTGTGCCCCTTTAGTGAAAAAAGTCAATTTCTCTAAAAAACCTAAAACAAACAAAAAAAAAAAACTCAGTAGGCTAATGTCAAAGTTTTCACATACTTTTCTATATTTTGATCAGACTGTTTGGAATCAATTCAGACTAAGGGCTTCCAATGTACAACCACTGTGGTATTGTTAACTTTTACATGTATGCAATTCCACAATTAATATATAATCAAACTGCATCATATGTGTCATATAAGACACAGAATAGGACCAATCTTAACAGACCACGGGGTACTAAAGACTTAACAACATATAATCAAAATCCCTCAATTCCAACAACAAGTCCTCCAGTCCAGTCGTTTTTTCCAACCCTCTAACACGACCCACAGGAGCGGTTCCTAAATTAGCTGCGTATATGACCCACAGGAGCATCTCTAATACGACCCAAAGGACTGCTTCAAAACAAACTAACCCACTAGCCACTAAAAATGCTTGGTTAAAGTTAGAAAAAGGTTATTGTTAAAGTCAGGGATATGTTTGCCATAGTGGTTATGGTTGGGAAAAGGTCTGGGTAAAGGTTACAAAATGTTAGCTTACGTTAACTACCTCGTATTACCCTTTGTTGCTCCCTTAACACTACACCACAGTGTCATTATTTACAGGACCACTAGATGTCACTTTAAAACGTAACTATGGGTACAGTCTCATTTTCAAATGAGAATTTTTGGTTGAAGTGGCCTCCTTGTAATGTTCTGCTTCTCTGGCTGAGAGAGTTGTAAATTCATAAACCATGAAACTGATAACTGGCTATGTAAAGCAATCGTTTTTCCAGTGGACAATTTTTCACTCTGTCCAATTTCAAGTCATCAAAACACAACAGTGCTGCTGCTTTTAGGAAAACTAATGTGGAGGACGTTATTACAGTAATGGAATACTGGTGTGAACAAAGTTTGAAGTCTAGTGGAATGAATGGAAATCAATGGCTGGATAAAAGGGAGGAAAAATAATATTGGAGTTCTAAAATCTGACTGCTTGATTTGGGAAAAGATGAACACAAATGTGAAGAACATTATACATTAAACATGCAAAAACACTGGTATGTAAGTTTAAATAAACATGAATAGTATATTTTGACCTAACCCTGGTTGTAGTTGTGTTCGTGCGTGTGTGTGTGTGTGTGTGTGTGTGTGTGTGTGTGTGTGTGTTTTCATTTAGTCTCTGTGATATTTCCTGTGCCTGTATGATTGTGTGTGGACTTGGCGTGATGGTGTGGATAATCCCCCCTACCTCCTCGGCTCTTTAAAAAGGTCTCTACACTGGCTTTCTGCTGTGAGCCCCAAATGAGTCACTCACAATTAATTACTCTCCGCCTGCCAAGAGAGAGCCCCCGCCCCCCTCTCCCCCCTGTGGGGCCTTGTCTAACTGCGGTGGGTCCAGTGTCACACAGCGAGGCTGAATCTACCATGTCCCGCTCAGAGGGGGGTTGTGTTTGTCCCGATCAGCTGGGACCTCCACCCCCCTGCTGTTGGGCTGCCAGATCTGTCTGTTCCGACAAGATAACAGATGATAGCATGGCTGACGCACCAGCCAGCGCCTGCTGGGATCGGCTGCTGTTTGGTGGATGGATACAAATGGTACTCAAGTCTTTTCTTATTCCTATTTTCTTATTGTTTTCCTGTTTTCGTTAAAAAAAAGCAGCATATTTCTGATGAAGTCAAATTGGTTTAGACTCACTGCACATTAGCACTGTGTGCTCATTTGCGCCACATGCCAGCGAGGGCATGTGAGCATTAATCTGTGATCCTGCAGGACGGGTCTAGGAGCACACTCTTTTCCAGCTAAAGTTTCGAACATATCGAAACTTTAGCTGCACCACACACCACTGCAAAAACTAGCTCCTGAAGTGGCTCTGTGATTAAATTGTGGGTGTTCTGTTCTCATGTAACCACATCCTCTGTTCTCTTCAAGAGTGAGCAGAAACACAACTTTCTTTGCTGTTCAGCGACGTTGTCCTCTTTTAAGTCTTTTAAGTCATTTAAGGTCAGGTTCCTAATCCTCATCCAGCTAGTTATGTCATGGATTTATTTGTCAGTCTTGGACGTGGCGAACTTTGATCACTGCGAGTAAACACACTTCATTATTTTGGCTGATTTCACAGCAGCTGAGGCCTGTATCACGAAGCAGGATTAAGGTGTTAGCGAGATAACTTCAGGCTCAACTCCTGATTTTCTGGATCACAAAGCTGGTTGACCTCTGATCGGGATAGGAAACCTATCCTGAACCTGTCCTGAAAGCTAACCTGCTCCGGGGCAGGCTGTTTGCCAATCAGCTGTTTACCAAAACATGGCCTGCATCATTGAGAATCCCATTGAAGAAGGAGCCCAAATAGTGAGGAGAGCATTACAGCGTGAAAGCATTTTCCTGGACCGATCAAATCTGTGAGATGGTACAATTAATTAGCTCTAAATATTTTTGAGGGGCAAATTATTCCTGGGTGAGAGAATGGGCCTGATTGACAGCTCGCTGATGCAAATGTGAAAAAGGATCATTTCTAGCTTTCATTCCAGAGGGCGAGTCGGCCTTTAGATTTGCCTTTTGTTCCTGCTAAGTTCTAACGCAGCTCAGTGTCTGATTTTGCTCAGGCTATCAACCTGATGCACTGACGTGATTGAATTTTGGCGTCAGCTTTATTTTATTATAGCCTGTATAACAGGCTATAATAAAAAGGCAAACTTACCAAATGCAGTGATGTTCTTGTGTTTGTGTGTTTTTACTTGCTCCCACTTCCTTTTAACCCCTGAGGGGTCACACCTGGAGGAATTCAACTATACCTGTCATTAGGGCCCGACCGATATGTTTTTTTTGGGGCCGATGCCGATTCCGATATTAAGGAATTTAAAAAATCCGATAACCGATATATCGGCCGATTAATTTTTTTCATTTTTCAGATAAAAAAAAAGACGACATACCTGCTTTGGATGGCTTAAACATAGTTCCAAACACGTGTTACAAAGATATAAATTAAAGGGAGAACATTTTACTATTTTCAAATACTTTTATTATCAGAAATTGTGTGGAACAAGCAGCATATAAACAATTTGAACAAAAAATCAAAAATATGATGTGCAAAAAGGCATTATCATCATGTCATCGTGTTTAGCTTTAAGGTGCTGCCATAGGTTGGTTGTGTTTTTTGCTTTTTGCTTGCTTGATCCCTGGCTTACAGAAGCTGCACAGATATTACAGACTGCTTCACCAGTGACATCCTTGGTGAAGTAGTTCCACACCACACTGCATCCACCTTCTTTTGCCATCTGTAAAAAAACATAGTTAAAAAATAACATTACAAATCTGTCTAGTTACATGGGCCATTTTGAAACTCAGACATTAAGCATTTGTCTTACTTGTGTTCACATGAATATGGCATGTACACTCCTGGCCACCTCATTAGACTAAACCTATTACTTTTAAAATGTTGTTGACTGTAAGAAAGCAGATAATTCTTCTTTATGGTTATTATTGAGGTGGTAGTGGGTGTTGGTGATTCATTGTAGATCGGGTGGTTGGTGTGAGGAGCATCATATTGAGGTGTCTGATATTTTGTCAACCCCACTTACATGCATCAGAGGGTCAAAATACTCTGAACAACCCTCAATATACTGCTCTGCACACCAACAGCAACACGCACTATCATCTCAGTAAACATAAGTCTCTCTGACAGTGTCAACATTTACAAAGTCATACATTTAATAAAGCAGAATTCATGGTAGGGCTATTATTGGTGTGCATTACATTGCACAGTGTCTACTGAAGTGGTCAGTGAGTGTATTTAATAAATTATTATCTGTAGGTAATAGGTATGTGGATAAACAGCGTCATAAAAGTCTCTGGTAAAACATGATTTGAAATGCGCCTCTCTGATGTCCTCTAAACGTGCGTTCACATTTTCTTTCCTCCATGAAGTTATAACTTGGACCAGAAACGCTTTTTCCTCCTCAACGCCACAAGTTAAAAAACACAGTCCGTGCGCTGCTGTAAATAAATGCAGCCCACAAGCACGGCGAAGACGCGTTATCCTAATGTGCTCCGGTCTTATGTAGTCTGCTAGCATGCAAAGTGTTTAGCAAGGTAATATTTAAGCTAGGTTATCCTAATTTTAGCTTGCTAACGTATCAGTCAAGCGCGACAGACACAACGAGGCTCGCCATGGGGAATGGGAAACTTACTGAGTTATTGTTTATTTCACAAACTAGTTATAAACTTATCATTGAGGCAAACCGCTCGGCTCAGTAAATACGCTGTCGGCTCTTCAGTCTTCTCACTACTGCTCTCTGCTGTGGGGTGACCGTGGAGCGGGACGTGAAAGGAGTCGGAGCGCCCTCTACTGGATACGTAACGCAATTACATAATTTCTAAGAAAAACACCATATTTCCTGCATTTTATTAGTAAAAAATAAGTGTTAACATCGGCGTCAATCGGCCAACTTTTGGCCGATTACCGATTATTCTCTAATGGCTAAAATCGGCCGATTAAATCGGCCGACCGATAAATCGGTCGGGCCCTACCTGTCATACACGCAGCACATCTGAGCAGTGCAGTGAGTTCATGGGTTTCAGCGTCAGATGTGGACTTGATGTGTAACTTGTGTATTTATGCAGTCGGCAATACATTGCCAAGCATTCTGCCTTCTCTGGTTGTTTTTCCTTGTGGTTCATGTTTGTGATTGGTCTGCTGCCTCGGAACCCGCACCTTATACGTACATGGTCACGGCTCTTGATGATGCAAACCTGGATCGAATGAGCGAGTTGATAACCAGTGTCGTAGCCGGATAGGTCTGAGAAATCCAGGGAAAACTGAGCTCGCTCCGTGATACAGGCCTCTGGTTTCAGGTGTTACCTGATCCCAACTGACTTGATTTCTGACATCGAATAAAAGTGAGTCAAATTAGCATCAAACTAGTAAATTATTAAAATCTGTTAAAAACAAAACCAAACAAACAAAAAAAAAAAACAAATACAAGAAAATTGTCAGAAAATGGAAACTCCAAATTATTTGAAACATACCTGTATGTCATGGTTCTGTCTGGACTGGTTTGTGGACTCTGGTTTGTTTATGGTCTTTATTTCAGTTGTGTCCCTCATGTTTACCTGTTGTCCTGCTGTCTCTGTCCTCAGTGAGTTCACCTGGGTCCTGTTGCCCCACCCATGTCCACACCTGCCTGAGTCTGTGCTCCCGCCCCGGTGTTTCCCTCAGCCAATCCTCTGTGTTCTCCAGCTTCTTGCCCAGGTGTGTCTCGTTTCCCCAACAAGTTCTTGTGACATCCCCTCCTGTTTCAGTTCAGTTCTTTGTCAGTTTGTCATTGTTTACTTCAGTGTTGCTGTGGTTTTGTCCATTGAGTTTTGCTCTGTGTGTGTCCAGCCTGTCAGTAACCTGAGCCGGATAACAAATAGTTTTTGCTTTAGCTCCTTACCTGCCTGCTGCTCATGCCTTTGGGTCCATCTGCCTGCATCACATGTGGCACTGTATTTAGCCTGTAAATATACACTTAAACTGAATTACAAGACAGTTATCAGAAAATTACAAAAGTGAGCAATTAGAAGGAAAAAGATCATAAACAAACTGAACAAATTTTGTTCAGAGGGTGAAATAAAACAACACAACTTTTTATTTTGAGATCAAAACTACAACAAAATGATTCACTTTCTTTACATTAAACATGTTTCATATGTTCCATAGCATAAAATGACCATAATATATGAAGAGGTTAACAGTGTTGCTGATTAGCAATCCAATGTTGAAATATGTTTAAAAATGATGATACATATAAAATCATATGATAAACCAAATACAAATAAGAAAAAATCTTTGAGACAGCATCATGCAGCTGTGCAAAATAATCGAACAAAATAAGACAGAATATAAATGAAAATATGTATGATAAGAAAAAACACACACACACTTAAAAAAAAAACATTTGAACGCGTGCGCGCGTGCGTGTGTGTGTGTGTGTGTGTGTGTGTGTTATGTGTGAGAAGTCCCAAGCTGTTTCCATAATGTGCAACAAGGCGTGGGTAGTGCTGATGTTTTAAACGCTAGCCAAGAGGGGAAAAAACACCCGATAAAGACAATCTTTTGTGTCTGCATTCTCAAACTAAAACAAATTGAAAGAGAAAATAAGGAGAGAATAGGAGAGGGAGAAAAAAAAGTTGCTGGACTGCTGGTACCTCAGGGCAAGACAGATCTGAGGTGTCTGCATGTGCTTTGAATACTGAACACAGGCCGCCATGGCTGTCAAAGCTCAATGAAGCAGGAGTGATCATTCAAACCAACACACACACATGCACACCTTGTTCATTACCTCTGACAGTGGTCAGCACCCTTCCCATCATGCATCATGCAAGTGAAACAATCAGTAGCTGTGTCCCAAAGGCATATATGACTTAATACTCATTCAAACCAAGTTTTGTAGCATGTTCACACTGTCAAACTATGAAAATGTTGTATAATCAGGAATGGCAAAATACACTACATGGACAAAAGTATTGGCCCACACCTCTCAATCATTGAATTAAGATAAGACAACTTTATTAATCCCCAAGGGGGAAACTGTTTAACCACCAATACAGCCAACAACCAGCATGCACATAGTAAACAAATACACATCACAACAACAGTTCAGGCATTTCATTCAGTCCAACTTGCCACAGGTGTATAAAATCCAGCAGCTAGCCATGCAGTCTGCCTTTACAAACATTTATGAAAGAATGGTTAAAGAGCTCACTGAGTTCCAGTGTGGTGTTGTAATAGTACTGTAATAGGATGCCACCGCTGCAACAAGTCAGTTGGTGAAATTTCTTCCCTCCTAGATATTCCACCATCAGCTGGAAGTGGGATTATTGCAAAGTGGAAGCGTTTAGGAACCACATCAGCTCAGCCACCAGGGGGCAGCACCACGTAAAGTTACAGAGCGGGGTCGCCGAGCGCTGAGGAGCATAGTGTGTTTGTGTTTGTTGTTAACTTTGTTAGCCACCAGATCTACTCAGTGAGGTTAGGAAAAGATCATGTTCCAGTTTAGGAAAAAGTTCATAGTCATGGTTGAGGTTAAGAAAAGGTCATGGTTCAGATTCTAAAACAGCTAATATTAGCTAGTGAATGTCAGTTAGCTAAAAATGAACATTCTGTCCACCATTCCACTCCCCTCCTAAACTCCCTTCTTCTTTTTCGTTCATTTTATACTACAGCAGGAAACTTCAACGTGACATTTCAATGTATCGTCAATTTGCAGAAACTTAAAATGCCCACTTTTTTTCCCCTGGTGACTGGGCCGTTCAATGGTAAAATAAAACATTTATGAAAACCAAAAAGAACCCCAAATTGTTTTTTTGAATTGTGTTTTTATTTTAATACGGTTGGCAATATATTTTATATATTATAAATGATGGTAAACTATATCTTGCAGCAGAACCAGCAGCACTGTGTGTGCATACTCTCTGAAAAATACTGGTTCTGAAATGGTTCTTCAGAATGCTCTCTGGTTCTACAAAGAGCCACCAGCAGCTGAAGAACCTCTTTATTAGGGGCTGGTTCTTCACACACTGTATGTGGTTCTTTAAAGGGCTAAAGGTTCTTCATGTTTATTGGAGTTATTAATATACAGATTCTTTTCTCACTGAATGGATTAATGTTTTGGTCTATAAACTATCAGAAGACAGTGAAAAATGCCACAGCGTCACAGCTGACATTTTTAATACTTCGTCTGGAACCCAGTGAAGGAAAAAGGAACGTCGAGGAACAGCCAATAACATGTTCATGTTGGTTTTCAACCTGACCACAATTATTTGATTTAAAAAGCTCAGAGAACCTTTTATTCTGAAAAAATGACAAAAGAACCATTAAAAAAGGTTCTTCACTGAACCAGCTGGGTCCACAAAGAACTTTTGGACCAAAAATGGTTCTTCTGAAAAATCATTTTTGGTTCCAGTTAGCACCTTTATTTTCTGTGTGAGATCTGTGTTGTTGTTTTGTTGTTGTTGTTGTTGTTGTTGTTGTTGTTGTTTGCTTTGTTTTGTAATGTGATGATTTAGTTCTCATACATATCATGTTGGTTTGTTTTCTGTTGGCTCATCTCTGAAATGGGTGTTTCTGCATATAGGTGGTGTTGTAACATTACTGTTTTCAAATTGCTTGTGTGTGTGTGTGTGTGTGTGTGTGTGTGTGTGTGTGTGTGTGTGTGTGTGTGTGTGTATGCGGTGTATGTGAGAGGAGCCTAAACGGAGAGCCTGGTCGTTCTTGTGCATTCTGTCAAATAGAACCGTGCTGGCACCTCTGAGCTGGGCATCATCAGAACTCTGCTTACAAGGAAAAACAAGACTATCTGCTAGATTCTATTTCACAGTAAATGAAACATTTCTCCTTAAAGGGATAGTAAATTCAAATTAAACTGTGAGAGTCTGAAGGCTTTTGCTGGGGATTCAAAAGTTTACTGCCTTTTAGAAACACTGGCGTCTCGGTGATGAAGAAAATAGAACTTAATAAGAAATGGCAAGCTAAAGAGGAAGGAAATCCATGTTTTTGACTGGGTTTACCCTCCCTTTAAAAGATCCTATCCTCAGTAAAGGTACAGCAGTTAAATATTATTTAGTATGATAAATATTTCATAAAGATCTACATCTAGGGTGGCCTGCTTAAAATTAGCACTTTGAATCAAGCATTCATTTTTTTATTTTTTTTTATTTTGTAAGACAATGTGCACTCCGTAACAGATCTTTTTCTTTCATAGATGATCAAAGTGACAGACAGACATGTAATACTGAACTGAGCGAGAGACATACAGCTGACACACTGCTGCCTGTTGTATTCCTGTATTTCCATTGCAATTCAATGGCCTTGTTGCTGTTGAAAATACACGTGCCACAGTGAAAGAAACAGAGACGAGGGGAAACAGGAAAAGGACCTTGAATATAGATTTGTTCAGGCCTGCACCACCATAGTTGCCCAATCCAAAATGTCCTGTGAATGCAGTCAGGTATGCAGCCTTCTGTTGGAGGAGTTTGGAGGACACAGCCAGTGTCTCTTTTGCCATCATCCTCCCAAAATCCATTTTGCAGTCATTTTGGAGAGCTATTGTGGCCTCGAGTCACACACGTGTATTTCTTCTGTAAGTGCAAGTTGTTGTTCATAATGTTACCCATTTTAATTAAGACTACTCGTACAATGAAAAAAATGAACTTGTAGCCTTGTCATGTTTTCATTAGCCACCATAGGTTAATTGATTTCTGTCAGAAACATGGAAAAAAAGGCAATGAGCAAATCAGGGGCGTCGCCAGGGATTTTGGGCCCCATGAAAAGAAATCTCATTGGGCCCTTGTATAGCCGGCCGAAAAATTTTGATGCTGTTTTATATAAAACTATCCATTTTAATGATATTTTTGACTATCATTCCCATATTTGTGAAAAGAACAACATGACAGTTTCTGGGTTACTGCTTACTGTCTCCCTTGTAGTCCCACATGCAGGTCTAATTTATCTCCAAAACTGTAGACTCACAGGTGGTGGCATTGGGTTTGGGGTGAAAAAAATTTGTACATGAGGCTATATGGTCGTTGCAATTTAATCTTCTGATTTGCAGAAAATATAAACATTTCTCATAAAGAATAACTTCACTTCACGGTTAACAACAAAGTGGGTGAATGAAGCACTGATGCACTCTTGTCCAGGCAGGGAATTGAACCCCTGGTCTCCTGCATGGCAGGCAGATACACTATCCACTCTGCCATTGGGATTTGTACATATTGGTCGCAGTTGGGCGGATTTTCCCTTCATGTTGATAACTTACAAAAAACAACAAAGTCCGATCGGTTTGAAAAGCTAGCGCGGCTGCAGGACCAAACCATTTTATATAGATAGGGGGTTTACTCTGTGGTCATTTTTAACTTTTTCTGCCAAAAACAAGTAAAAACAGAGAGATCATAATGGTAGCATTAGCAGTTATTTTTGATGGTTTAATAATTTTATATTAGTTTTTACCTATTTTTTGGGGCCCCTGTCAGGCAAGGGCCCTTGGAATTGTCCTAAGTTTTCCCCCATAGACGGCGCCCCTGGAGCAAATTATCAAGATAACTTGAAAATTAGCAAAACAATTAGTAAAAAAAAAAAAAAAAAATACAAGAAATCTGAGAGAGAAACAGCAAAAAAAAAAAAAAAAGAAAGAAAAGAAAATGATAAAAAAAGAAAATTTATAAAACAAAGGAGGAATAGAAAAATTACAAGAAAATGACAAGAAAACTAGTCTCAAAAATATTAGCAAAATAATGTTGGAAAAGCAGGAAAAATTAGTTACAAGTAACAGGCAAGTTGCCATACAATTACTCCAAGAAGTGTAAGAACGAAAGAAACCAAGAATAAAATAAAATTTCCAGAGAATTTTGTGAATAAATAAATAAATAAATAAATGAATAAAAATTACAAAAAAAAGCAAGTGAAAGAAAACCTTTCCAAATAAAGGTCCACCCTCAGACTCCTGGGTTTCAAAGAGTTAATTAGCATAAATGACTACAGTAGTGATTGAAAACCTTTGCAATTTTTGTCATCATGCTTTATTGTGGAGTAATGTTTAATGAATAATGACAAAGAGGTGTTTCATCGCTGAAGCTAGTCTGAGGGGAATCCTCAGTAAACTTAGCTGGGAGGCAGCACCTGAACAAAGACAAAGCTAAAGAAAAGAGCGCCACCTACAGAAATTTAAGTTTCATCAAGTGAAAATCCAAGGAAGAAGTCGTCCCAGTTAGAGTTTGTTCACCCAACACCAGCCCTTCAGCGGCCGATGGGTTGGGTCAGGCTCAGACAAAAATGTAGTAATTCTGTTGGGGCTCGGGTCGGGTTCAGTCACGTCAGTGTTACTTTAGCCAGACTCAAGTGTAAAATATATAAAAATGATGGACCCACTGTCCAGTTTGGGCAGCTTCCTGTACAGTGCTGGAGTTTACGTGATGACACTGAGGGCATTCGAGTCCAGCTCGGTTCAGACAAAAACATGCAGCCCAATCCACACTCTGGTCCCAGTCCAGAACACACTGTTTGATGACAGGTGATCTCATCGTGTGAAAAACCACAGCAATGAGCTCTTCGCTGCAAACAGGACAATATAAAAGCATAGACGATAAGGATCTAGAGGTTTACTACTTTAATATCAAACTAATACATAATCCAGCTGTCTTCCTATCACACAAATGCTGTGTGTCTCTGTCCTTACATGTGTGAATTATCATCACAATGGAGATGCACTGTATATCCTCCCAAATAAACAAGCAGCCTCCAAAGAATTACTGCAGTGTCTCGCCCAAAGCCTTGCCTTCCTCCCTGTCTCATTCTCTCCCACTTCCACCCCCGCCTCTTATATTTCTGCCTGAGACTCAAACACACAGCAGTTATTTATTTCCTGTTGGAGATTCATTACTTGTTACTGGCGTACTTTGAATGGTTGGTGTGGGCTTAATAAATCCAGGCTCTCTTCTCCCACCTACTTCCACACAACTCCCTACCTCAACTAGTCCAAAAAGATTGTTTTTGTGTGTGTGTGTGCGCGCATGTATGGATGTGGATGTGTTTGTGTAAATGAACTTGCATTCAAATGTGTGTGTGTGCGTGTGTGTTTTTGCCAGCGGTGTCTCCAGCAAGTGAAACAACGCACCACAGAGGTCTCTGTTTGGGGGCTAACACAGTCCACACTCTGATCATTTATCAGGAAGCCGGATACTTTGAGCCACACACACACACACACACACACACACACACACACACACACACACACGTATGCATACAACACCACAACCATTCCTATTACCGCCAGCCTGCTTTCCAACGGGTTTTCACAAACTTTTCTGTTGCATTTGCCAGGTTGTTCCATTACCTCACTAACAAGCGAGCTCCAAACTACTCTGACGGTCATTTCACTGAAACCGATCCAAGTTTCGTCTCGTCACTGGGCTCCTCTTCCGCTTTCCCCTCCTCTGTTCTTCTCACCCTTCATGTCCTCCTCCTACTAACCAGCATTCACATTATTTGCGGAAGGCAGTGGATGCAAGTTCCTAACCAAAAAGTACAGTTTCACTTCTCAAAAGTCGTACCAGAGGATGCTGCTCACCACAGCTTTCAGGTGGCATTTACCTCCACAGGACACTTTCTCAGCACAAACAGCACAAACACAACCACAGATTTCAACCACAAACACACATTTGACATCTTTGGGAAACCCGAGGGGGAAAACTGAATATAGAATGTGGTTTTTCAAACTTACATTTACATTTTTTAACTTAAAGCGTTTGCTAATTGTTGTAAGAATTATGCATGGCTGATATTTTTTAAATTAACAATTCAAAAAATCACACATACCCTATGCAGTACTCCAATGTACCCTTAGGGGCACGCCTACCCCCATCTGAGAACCACTGCTGTAGGAAAACAATGTGTGATTCCACAAATAACCTTTCAGACCACAGGTCTTTAAGGTACCGTTTCTTTCAGTGGTTCTTCAAACACAGCCTGCTGCAAACACCCATCAAAAAGTTGGTTGGTAATATGGTAATTTAAATCACTTTAACTAAAAGAACCATTTGGTTCAAATGAAGCATGTTTTTTGTTTGATTTTCAAATGAAGAACCGTCCGCTAAATAGTGGTTCTTTAGTAGATGATAGTTCTTCATGGAGCCATACACGCTGTTAAAGAACCATTTTAGAACCATGATTTTTTAATTATCTTTCTGTGTGACTGCTTGGTGTTTCAATGAAAACACTGTTCCTAACTGATTTGTAAAATGCTTCATCGTGCTGCAGAGCCTGTTGCTGAGTTTGGTGTGCATTATAATTCCACTGTAGCTGGACTGTGCCTGTAGTTACTGCTGTGTGCTATTTTTGGGTGTAATTCAAGTTCTTATGTGTTTTCATTATAATATGATCAATAATTACACATGAAAATGATGCTGTTGATTTCATATCCAAATGTGAACTTTGCTATGGGTTTTCAGGGAAAAAAATATCTGATTTTTTAAAAAAAAGGCTCTTCAGGGATCAAAGGTCCCCAACCCCAACAAAACATGGATTTGTACAGTTTGTTTCAGACGTTCTCACTGCAGCTAAGAGCTGCTGATATGAAAGCAGTGGATAAAAATAACCATTTGATTCCAGCTCCCATCTTTGTCTTCTTTTTCCCTGACAAATGAGGAAGGCAACGAAAGCTGGAGCTGAAATATCTACAGGCTGATGCTGCCTATTGACATTTTGGCTGTCTTCCAACGGGATGTGTGTATGTGTGTGTGTGTGTAGCATATTGTGAAAAGTCACAGGTCAAAAGAGAAAGCGATCCTGAGCCCCAGGCAAAGTGTCCAGCCTCTCCTGATAAGCCAACAACCTGCTGCAGTCTATTTGCTGAAGACGTGTGTTGCCGGTTCCTGGCAAATAGAGCAGCATTTTCACAACAGATATGAAGATTACCTCACGTCACATGTGGATCTACACACACTCTTGGAGAGATGTGACTCTTTCTGTGTGTGTGTATGTGTGTGTGTGAGAGAGAGAGAGAGAGAGAGAGTGTGCATGCATGTGTGAGACTGTTCCACTCTTCAAGTAGCATCATCATCATCAATACTTTATTTCAACTGATGGAAGACATGTTGAGGACAGATGCCCTCTTATACAGGTGTGTGCCGAGGAGTGCAAACACACTTTGTGCACATAAAATACAGCAATAACAATAGAATAGAATGATTAGAAAGAAAAAGAAATAAATGGGTCTAAATACAGGAATAAGACCCAATCAAAACAGAAAATGAACTGGATGAAAGAAGAATAAGCCTTGAATCAGAGCGTGTGATGTGCAGGTCAGATATTATGGACTCAGGAAAAGGTCTCTTTCTCCATGCACAATATGAAATTCCCTGTATTGGCATAGACACACACACACACACACACACACACACACACACACACACACACACACTTTCATCTAAACACAAGTTTGCTGAAACACAAATCCACACACAAAGCACGCTAGCCACCTGAGCTACACCTCGATAAAATAAACCAAATGATGGACTCGCAGCAGCAGGACACTTTCACCTGAGAAATACCACAAGGAAAACCTTCCTCTAGCCACACACACACACACACACACACACACACACACACACACACACATACATGCATATATATATATATATATGTATACACACACACACACACACATGCACATATACATGCATATACACATATACACACACACACACACACACACACACACACACACACACACACACACACGTCAGCTCGTCCCTCTCTGCTTCACTGCCCTGCATGTAGTGATGATGGATTTTGATGATGATTCTCACAGACTGGGAGCTGAGCTGAGAATCATATCCTGATATGCTGCACCGTGACGCCTGTCTGTGGTGTGTGTGTGTGTGTGTGTGTGTGTGTGTCTGTGTAGGTGTGAATGTGTGAGTGCATATATGCATGGGGTTTTGAATGTGTCAGCTTGCATATGCACATAGAGGCACGGTGTGTGCTGCACATGTGCTGGTTGAGTGTGTACTTTTCTCTCTATGATTGTGATTGGTCATGCATGTAGTGTTAGGAAGGTGTGTTAATGTGTGTGTGTGTGTGGGGGGGGGGGGGGGGGGGGGGGGGGGGGTGATGGGGGAGGGTGTGGACATGTGAGGACAAAGCTCATGTTTGACAAATAGGTTCTTGACCTTCCTTTCTGTGTTGACAGGAGGATATATATACCGTGTGGCTGACTGCATGGCATTAATGTATTCACAGACCAGTGCTTCCTCTCTGCAACACACACACACACACACACACACACACACACACTCAGGAGTAAATATGCAGTTGGGCTGATCTGAATATTCATGAGGCCCCATTTCCTATTCAGAGATACTATGTGCATACAGTGAGACAGTGAGGGGGAGTCAGAAAGAGACAGGAGGGAAAGTTATATGGACCAAGGCTGGGGTGACATATTGGTTTGTCAAAATACAACTCAACATTGGTCTTTTATTAACGGGTTGGAAATCCTAGTTATGTGCTTGCCTTTAGCAACACATCTTATTCTCTTGAATGTTTATTATTACACCAAATTTTGGGACATTACTCCGCCTGCAGTTTTACTGCCATACACCAAACATGTAAAACATGCAGCACGATTGCGACAAGTTTGCTATTACTTTTCTAAACATTCCCACTGACCGATTTTTTGCAATTCCAGTTTATACCTGTTTTTTGGCCCATCACAAATAAATTGCATTTGCGAGGCTCTACACTGCAGATTTTGCAATATGTTTACACAAAAAATATGAAAATATGCATCTTGTAGAGCAATAGTGACATGTCAATTTTTGGAGCAATTCGACCCACCAATTTTCACAATTGCAGTTTAAGTATGATTTTTAGGACGCAACACACAGTAAGTGCAGAATGTTGGGAGGAGGGCGCTAGAGAGCAGGTTTACGCTTTATCAAATATGAAGGAACACCATAGCAACCGCCTAGCAATGCCCTAGCAACCACCCACAACACCATAGCAACCACCTAGCAATACCTTGGCAACCATCAGGAACACCATAGAAACTGCCTAGCAACACCCTAGCAACCACCCAATGCACCACAAACACTATAGCAAACACTCCAAAGACCATAGCAACAACCCGGAATAAGTAATCCAGTAAAGTAATCCATTCCAGCAGAGCTGGTTGGGATTTAGTTCCCCTTGTAGGGTAACAATGTTGTGTGGACCCTGGTGAGACCAACCAACTGTCCAGCAAAATGAAAATATCTGCTTGTTGGAACTGAAATAGCTACAGGCACTACAACAATACTCCTGATCAAAATCTTAAGACCAGTTGAGAAATTTCAAGAATTTACATTTTGCACTGTTGGATCTTAAGAAGGTTCTAAGTAGAGCTTCAAAATGCAAAAAGAAGAAATGGGAGTGAGACACAAAAAAAAAAAAAAAATTGAGTAAGCAACCTTTGCCATCAGGAGGTCATGACAGTGTGGATACCTGACAGAAAATGACATTGAATCCACATTTTTGCCAAGATTTGGGCTTTTAAAGGCTGTGGTCTTAAACTTTTGATCAGCTGATGAACAGCCTATTTCAGTTTAATGGTTGTTTGCAATAAATTGTACGGAAGCCCTAAAGGGCCATACATACATATATTTTATTTCCTCCGTTTTCTCATGATAACAAGATAATTTTCCTCCGTTTTCTCGTGATAACAAGATAATTTTCCTCTGTTTTCTCGTGATAACGAGATATTTTCCCTCCGTTTTGAATGAATGAATGAAACGTGATAGGCCTGAGATTTCCATCATACGTGACATGTCATGCTGACTGACGTCTCCTTGGACACATAAAGCAGGGGTCACCAATCACGTGCCATGGAGGCCGAGAGGCTGCAGGTTTTCATTCCAACCAAGACCTCCACCAGGTGATTTCACTGATTAGCTCCAGGTGATCAGTGAAATCACTGTTTCCTGCAATAATTTAATAAGACAATCGCTTTGTTTTCTCGAGATCTCGATTTAATTATCTCGTTATCACGAGAAAACAGAGGAAAATTATCTCGTTATCACGAGAAAACAGAGGAAAATTATCTCGTTATCACGGGAAAACAGAGGAATTATCTCGTTATCACGAGAAAACGGAGGAAATAAAATATATGTATGTGCCTGTGCCTTCCGTAAAATTGCTTACTCAATTTTTTTTTTTTTTTGTCTCACTCCCATTTCTTCTTTTTGCATTTTGAAGCTCTACTTAGAACCTTCTTAAGATCCAACAGTGCAAAATGTAAATTCTTGCAATTTCTCAACTGGTCTTAAGATTTTGATCAGGAGTGTATGTTAGCAAAGGTTTTTATACCTACTAAAACATACACACTCTGGAGACTTGTAGTAGTTGGAGCTGATGTGAGAAAGTCCACATCTGATGCTGTCACTATATTAGATAGAAGCTCTATGCTAGCCTCAGCATGCCGTGCTAACAAGCTAACTGTTACTGTTCCTGTTGTTTCTTGATGGTATGTGTCCACAGGATCAGTCATTTCCATGCACATTCATTCTCTATGTAGGCAGCTGTGCCTTCATAGATATTCTGGTAACGCTGTGTTGTGTTTGGAGAGATGGGGCGTCACGTCAGTATCTCCTTATCTGCCTAAAGTTCAGGTCGAGGCTAAAATGAAGACAGGCTCAGCAACTGCATTTTTGATTTCACACCACAAATGTTTTCAGAAATGCATTTCAGTGAACTGTTTTGGTAATGTTAAAGAATGTTTTGAAGAGAAGTCATTTTGGTCTGGTTTTAAATCCGGGAGAGGACAGCCCACTGGTGAAGCATTCAGCCAATCAGGTGCAGCTAGGAAATGTTTGTGTGGTTAGCAGTTGTTAATCATCAGGAGTGGCTCGCCCAGGTGGCATCCAAATGTGAGAAGCAGCATGGCACCAAGTGTCAAACACACCCCTGTGACACATACCATGAGACTAGGAGAGAGGTGCAGGTGCAGCTGAAGGGTTAATCAAACAGGGGCGGGAAGAATGAAAATATGTGAAATCCCTCTCTAGCAAAATCGATCATTTGACATGCTACCTCTATATGAAACTGCGGTACAAAACCAACTGACAAGCCTCTCTTAATACAAAAGGATTCTTCATATCATGACGTTGTCAGTACCCAGTGATGGCCCTGAAAACCATTTTAATGAAAACATGCACATTTTAGTTTAGCATCTCTTAAGAGGAATACTAAGGCTGGAAGATACACATAATGGGCTCTAGTTTCTGGGTGTGGCCAGGTGGATTTTCCAAGTTTGGCACGCCGTGCTTGGTGGTGCAACTACTGCGCCGTTCCTCCTACCAGCAGAAGGGAGGAGAGAAGGCGTGGAGTGGGTTTGACACAGCCGATTCACTTTAAACCAATCAAATGAGCCCCTGTCCTCGCTTTTAAAATGCGCTGCGTGAAGGCGTAATGAACGTTTACACAATTGACATGGAGGTCTATTGCCGCAGGCGAGGCAGGTGTAGTGGAAGTTTGGCTGACAGGCGAGCAGTGCACACACGTCACCAAAACCTCACAGGCAGGCTTCTGGAATGTCAGGCACATGAACGATGCAATAAATACCGAAAAAAACACTATTCAATGCTACGATCACAATCAGCACATACATATATCTCCATATCAACTGTCCCGTCACAGCTGATGTCAGATCAAAGGAGATTGGCACCGTTTGTGCTGATTGTGAGGTTTTGGTGATGTGCGCCAGGCAGCCAAACTTCCACTGCGCCGGCTCCGCTCCGCCTTGCGCTGAAAGTAGACCTGGTTTCAGACGGCGAGCTTTTGGCGCACCTCGGCGAAGCCTTTTGGCACGAAACTGTCACTGCGCCAAGCTGAATCTGTCGGCACCTCCCCCCGCTGCACCACCACTCCCATCTCAGCACCTCGGTCTGCCAAACTACTAAACTGTGCGCTCCTCGGGTTGCGCTGCTTGAAACCAGCTCTGCGGGGGGCTCACCTCACTGCACCACCCTGCACTGCGCCAGGAAAATTAGAGCCCTTTATATCGTTTACTCACCCCAAGTTTTTTAATCACATACCTCACAAGGAATGAAAGCAACTTTTCTCTATAATTACTACACATAGAGGGTTGGATCCACACTAAATGCACTGTTCTGGGTTGCTGCTTGGATTTTTTCTCATTTGTTAAAATCCTTTTGGTGCAAATCAAGTAACCAGGATGGCAGGAGGCTAACAGTTAGCATGTGGAGCATCCAGCCAGTATCCAGCACTCAGTAACAATGAGAGGAAGAGAGCACCACTAATGTCCTACACAACAGCTGGGGGGGAATGAAATAATATCACATTTTTCAAAATGGAATTGCTGACCCACCTGAAACTTTGATTCATCTGCCTTTCAGTGGTGAGTTCAGGTGTCCTGTGGTGGCCTAAGTGATGTTTCAGGGGCTTTTTCACTCTGACAAGACCATGACTGTGGAGTAACACCGAATACTTAAATGTTAGAGCATAAAAATAGTCCTATAGCAGACTTGGTCCTAAACCCACATCAGTCAAACCTTATGGACACATGAGGAATCGCCTCTCTTCAAAGTGAGACGCTTCAAATTATCGCTTGGCCCTGTAGCCAACTGCATTTTTGCAGATCTTGACACAAATCTGTCGAAATAAAAGGTGTCAGTCAAACATTAGATATCATCAGTTTAAAACTCTGTCTGTCTTTTTTTTTTTTTTTAAAAAAAAGAGAGCGTTGGCAGTGAGATTAATCTAACTGGATTCAAGATAACAGTTAAATGGTAGCTTTATAGGTACTAAAATGTTGATATGAAATCTACATTTTGATATATTCCAGTTGTTTGTGCCTCCTAAACAGGTCTGATCAGACTATGTACACACATGCTGTGTCTCAAATCGCGCACTTCTGCACTTACACTTAGTATTTTGAGTGCATAAGTGCATTCACACTGAAAATACTAACAAAATGAAGTGCACAACAAATACCCGGATGTACACTCAAAACGGTCACAAAGTTGAGTGTAGAACGATGGACACTTCTCACCCTGACGGCACCACTGACCGGAAGTAGCTACCTAAAAAAGCTGAGTTGACTTTTCGTTTTACGACTGTTAATATGTCACTATATTAAGTTTTAATTTTTTTTCAGGCGAGAAAGTAACTACGTAG
Organism: Myripristis murdjan; assembly: GCF_902150065.1. NCBI lineage: Eukaryota > Metazoa > Chordata > Actinopteri > Holocentriformes > Holocentridae > Myripristis > Myripristis murdjan. Next base: position 27,126,928 of record NC_043999.1, on the reverse strand, counting down.
ATTCCAAATATGTGGTCAGTTTGCTTCGACGTTTTCGGATAACTCTCAAGCTAGCGACTGTGCAAAGTACAGTCACTTCCAGTTGTTTACAAAAATAAAACTCTAATACCTTAGAAGCAGTGGTGATGCTTTTATTTTGAAGATATGATGTGCACACGTCTACTTCTGGATAACTTTACCACCGAAAACCAAAGCCGGCCGCGGCTCCGGTCGGCATCAGGCGGGCCGGCCGCGGCTCCGGCTGGTACCGCGCCCACCCGGTCAGGTCTGCCGGATCTGACAGGTGAGCAGCCGGTGCCACGGTCGGCTCGCCTGATGCCGACTGTGGCGATCGTCATTTCCGGTAAGTGCACAACGAGAAGTGCGCCAATTGAGACACCCTTCTCTGTCAAAATTCGCGCACTGTGCCTTTAAGTGTACTGTCAGCTAAGTGTACTTACAGACAGTGCACTAACGGAAGTGCGCGATTTGAGACACAGCAACAGTTTAGAGTGTATGTGCTTGACTGTGTATATTAGTGTGCCTGCACATGTTCACTTGTGTGCTCATCCACTTGCTTTGAGTATGCATTTGCTTGGGACTATATAAAAGTGTGTGTGTGTGTGTGTGTGAGTGGCAAGCCAGGTCCATTCATCAGTGTTTAGGGATGACAGGTGAGGGTAAGTGGTGTCTGGCCTGGTGTGTTACCCCCTCATGGCTCCTGCTTACCACACACACACGCACGCACGCACGCACGCACGCACGCACGCATGCACACACATACACACACACGCACACACATGCAGAAAGAGAGAGAGAGAGAAAGAAAGCGAGAGAGAGAGACAGATTGACAGAAACAAGTCAGTTGGCACTACACTTGGTGGGCAGCAAGGGATTATGATTCAGAATTCATTCTTCTTGTTAGGAACCAGCCAAACAGATGGATCAGGGGGTGGATCAAGGTGTGTGTGTGTGTGTGTGTGTGTGTGTGTGTGTGTGTGTGTCTGCGGAGGATGTGGAGTCAGCCACAGACCTGTCCTTCAATTTGCACTGTGTATTTATTAGCACAAGAGTGTGTATGTTGAGTGACTTGCACCTCCTTGTGCCTAAAGTGAGTGTGTGTGTGTGTGTGTGTGTGTGTGTGTGTGTGTTCCTGAGAGGTGGGATTAGGGCCGTTTTTCAATTTCCTGGGTGAGGCATCATAAGCTATTTCTGAACACCCACATGGGTAGCAGGTGTAAAGCTGACTTTAGGGAGTCCATCACACTGCCAGCATGAATAGCAATCAGCCTCGCCCACCCTGGTGTTTGTGTGTATGTGTGTGTGTGTGTGTGTGTGTGTGTGTGTGTGTGTGTCTATTTGGAATAAGGTACTTTTGGCTCTGTGGAGAGCAGAGCTCATATTGATATACTTTGTTATTCAGCCTCTCATTACATACTCTTTGGCCTACACACACACACACACACACACACACACACACACACACACACCAGTCACCCCCCAGCAAACACACCTTGACACAGACCCAAAAACACAAATACACATATTCAACTCCAGCATGATAAATATGCAATGTTGTGGCCATGCCAAAACACACAGCAGTGGAAATCCTGGGCTATGAAGACATAGTCTGATGGACTGCCTGCATCCACAGGTCAGGGGAAAGCCCTCATCTGCTTTCACTGAAGGGCTGGGAAATCCAGTTAAACAGTGGATTTTGAAAAATAAATGAATAAATAAATAAATAAATCTTCTATCTATCTATCTATCTATCTATCTATCTATAAAGATAGATAGATAGATCCCACCTTACATACATCTGCAATCATCTGAATGACATCAGAAACACTCACACCCATCTTTTAGGGGTTCAATCTTATGAGATTGCCAGAAGAGGATGCTCCCCCACTGTCTCAAATCGCACACTTCTGCACTTACACAGTATTTTGAGTGCATAAGTGCGTTCACACTGAAAATACTAACAAAATGCAGTGCTCTGCAAATACCCGGATGTACACTCAAAACGGTCAAAAAGTTGAGTGTGGAGCGATGGACACTTCTCACCCTGACGGCACCGCTGACCGGAAGGAGCTAGCTAAAAAAGCTGAGTTGACTTTTCGTTTTACGACTGTTAATATGTCACTTTATTAAGTTTTCATTTTTTTTCAGGCGAGAAAGTAACTACGTAGATTCCAAATATGTGGTCAGTTTGCTTCGACGTTTTCGGATAACTCTCAAGCTAGCGATTGTGCAAAGTACAGTCACTTCCGGTTGTTTACAAAAATAAAACTCTAATACCTTAGAAGCAGGGGTAATGCTTTTATTTTGAAGATAGGATGTGTACACATCTACTTCTGGATAACTTTACCACCGAAAACCAAAGCCGACTGTGGCTCTGGTCGGTACCGCGCCCACCCGGTCAGGTCTGCCGGATCTGACAGGTGAGCAGCCGGTGCCGCGGGGCTCGCCTGATGCCGACTGTGGCGATCGTCAGTTCCGGTAAGTGCACAACGGGAAGTGCGCCAATTGAGACACCCTTCTCTGTCAAAATTCGCGCACTGTGCCGGTAAGTGTACTGTCAGCTAAGTGTACTTACAGACAGTGCACTAACGGAAGTGCACGATTTGAGACACAGGGAGAGTCTCTAGTCCCCTGGCTCCTCCTGATTTCCAGGCTCCAGTCCACACCACCCCCCCACCATACTCCTTCACTCCTCCATTCTCCACCCTTTTTCTTCCATCATCCCTTTAACTTTCTCATCCCTCCATCCCTTCATCACTCATCCCTCCCTTTAAAACCTCAATACGTCATCTCAGTTCTCCATACTGTTTTTCGAATTTGAATCCTACAGGCGTGGTCCTCTGTGAGTGAGAGCTCCACGTTACATGGACTCAAACACTTTGCTAGCCTGTCCAACTTTGTTACAGCAGTTTCTGTTAGGCATTTGTTGAGGCTTGCAGAGGAGAACGTGCAGTTCTCAGTTTTGTGATGTTTTCTATTCATTTTATCGTTTCATCTTCGATGCTTTTTGCATGCTTAGTTGATAGATAGATAGATAGATAGGTATACTTTATTGATCCCAGACTGGGAAATTCACAAAGTTGTGAAGTCCAGGTAAAAGATATCTCTCTATGACCTGGACCACCTAAAGTATCTCCTTGTATGTAAGGTTGGTGGTACCCAGTCCGGGTAATCTGTGCTATATGTTGGTCTGTCATGACCTTCCAACACACTATTTTGTGTCCTGTGCTTGTTTTGCTTAGTTACTTTACACATGGCAAAATAAAGGCACCAAATGGAACCACAAACTTCAAAAGTGATGCTATAGAAGAACTTTCCACAAATTGTTCTTTGAGGAACCAGGAACCAGTAGAGGTTCCTCAAAGAAGAAAGAGGAGAAAAGGCACATGAAAATAGCAGTGAATTCTCATTTTGTGAAGGAAAAATAAAGGCGTTGACTGGAACTGAGAATACATGCTCTGGCAGACCAATTCTGATTCCATAAAGAACCTTTCACATCACGGTTCTTTAAAGAAGCATTTCTTTAAATGCCTCGAAGACACATTAAAAAGTTTTTGGAGGACCCAGAAAAGGTTCTTCCTAGAACATTAACAAACAAAAGAACCTTTTTCAAAATAGTTCTTCGTAAACCCAACTGGCTCAGTGATGAACCCTTTTCAATTTTTGTTCAAATGAAGAACTATATACTAAATAAAATGGTTCTTTAGTAGTAGATGGTGCTTTGTGAAACTACACACTTTCAGAATCATTTTAGAGCCATTATTCTTCTATCATTACATTTTGTGACTAATTGTTGATTAGCTAGATCTAGATAGGTTTGTTGGCTGTAACGTCCTCTGTGACGAAGGACTATAGAAATAATTGAACTACTGGAGCGTGTTTCTATAGTAGAAAGGATCTGTTCCTCTTGACAAAACACCGAGTCAATGATGTGATTATTCCAGGACCGTAGAAACTTAACAGCTGATGCTACCCACCTAGCTAGGTGCTGCAGGGCTGGACAGCTGGACAGCATCTGTGCTTCTCTGTGTATTTGTTCACCTATAATCCCTCCATGCTACAGAGAAATGGAGTAGGCCAGTCCTCTTTGTATTTGCGATGAGGCTGCTGCTTTGTGCCATACATCAGTTCTACACACTTTATGAATACTGTACCTGGAACACATGGAGGAAAAGATGTATAGAGCCACATGGGCAAAGAGGGAATGACTGGCAACAATGGCATAGAAAGGAAAAGCAGGCCATATAAGTGGGAGCACTCTCAGATGTAATAAAGTAATAATAATAACTTAAAAAATTAAAAAGCCCCTTGAATTCTATTCACTATATAGAGGAAAGAGTGAATATTGCCCTCCACTGCTATAGTTTTTTTGTTTGTTTGTTTTATTTACGACTATCATCATTAGCCTAGCTGCTCCTCCTTTCTCTGCAACCTGCCCCAGCATTTTCACCTTAGACATCTGCCAAAGTCAGAGCCAAATGAACTCAGCAGAGAAAAGACGACAAAGAGATTCCTGCCCCGCTTCACTTCAATAGCCCATCCAACCTTGACATGAAAGCACTGAGAGCCATTCACGAGTCACTCATGAATCCAAAACAGAAGTCTCTTTTTCTTTTAAAGAGAGATGTTATTTCTTTTGTGCGTGCCTCCCTCTCTGTGCAGAAGCAATTCAAGAGCAGCAGTTCAGGAGGATGTAGTGAGGAGGAATAAAACAGAGGTGAATTCATCTATTCTGCTCCCGCCGACTAACGAGGTTGTGTTTTTGCATGCTGCTCAACAAATCCCTCCCACTTAGAATAAACAGCCTTGCCTCATCGAAAAACTGTCGGCATTCTTCACCCTCTGATTAGCTGATGGCATTTCCAGGTGTGTGTGTGTGTGTGTTTATGTGTGTTCATCCCAGATTGTGATTGGCAGACCTGCTTTAGGCCCTTTTGTGGTTGTGTACCTGATTTGCACATTTGCTTGGCTTTCGTGTGCCTGTGTTTTCTCTTTGAACAAAGTTGTGCTTAAAAAAAAACTACATTAGTAAAGAATTCAGTCCCCGCCTCAACTCAAGTTTCATAATGTTGCTCATGCAGTTGTGCCTGGTTGCATGTGTCTGTGTGTGAGTGGTGCATTTGCCACCCAGTCTCCTAAAAATTGCATTCCCATGCAACTATGCTGAATTCTTAATTATGTTTAGGGGGAAAGGTATTTTGTCATGGATTGTTTTTTTTCTATCTGTCTTTCTGACTTTTATAGTGGGAACGTATCAGGTGGTTAGGTTTAAGAACCAAAACCACATGAATAAGGTTAGTGAAAGGTTAGAGTTAGAAAAAAAAAAAAAAAAAACACCTGCTTAAGGTTGGGGAAAGGTTAAATTTAGAAAAAAAAAGACTTTGCTAAGGGTAGAAAAAGGTTAGGTTTAGACACAAAACCTGCTTGGTTAAGGTTTGGTTCAGCAATTCTTTTTCTATATAGAAAGCCAAGTGTAGTTCACAATTTAGCAACCAGTGTGTTCATATGCTTTACGTTAAGATTATTGTCCAGAAAGATACCAAGATATTTACACTGAGGCACTCACTCCCTGCTATGCAAATGCCATTTGCCGAATGAATGTTAAAGACCCTAATGGGCTCTTACTTCCTTGATTTTATGCAGGTCCTCTTTAAACAGGATGTTTGGGTGGGATATAGGGCAGGGAAGGATCATCCACAAGAGTAATCCAATAGGATCTCAGTTTGAGAGAGAAACACAATTTTATTTGAAGGGGCAGGTGGATGAGAGAGGAGATTTGTGAAGGTTTTATGGGTTGAAATTTTAACTTAGACCCACTAGTGAAGGATGATGTCAGCATTGAAGAGGCTCTGCTTTGCAGGAAGTAGAAGTCATGTGAGGTCATTTCATGGGGACTTTAAGATTCAGATTAAGATTCAAACTTTATTTATCCACAGAGTAGGATTTCATTTTTCAGACTTAAAGCTACACTAAGCGATATACATTTTAATATATACAGAGATCAATTAAATTCATAGCATAGTTAACATACACTACAGTATGAGTAGCAGCAGTAGTAGTAGTGGTAGTGGTAGCAGTAGCAGTGGTAGATAGTGGTCGTAGTAGACTCTACTTACTTTACCGCCACCTTTTGCACTTAAAGAATGATGGCTTTGCATAGATACAGAATGTAACATAGCAGTGGTAGTATTTACATGTGGATAAACATGTAGCTATCAGTAATCTTGAGATGTTTAACACAGTCTGGAAAATATCCACTGAGATGTCTGGACATGTAGGTCTGGAAAAGTCTGGAATTCTGAAATGGAAAATGTGAAGGAACCCTGGACACCAATGAATGGCATCTGCTGCATACAATCAAGAAACATGTCAGTTCCAGCTCTGACAGATGCAATACATCAAGACAGAAGCAGGCAGGGGCACAAAAAACACAAGAGAAACCAGTGGATATGTGTCTTGTAAAATGTTTCTGGTAATTACTTTTTGTCCCAATGTTGATACTGATATTGAACTACGGGTAACATGTGAAAACTTAAAAAAGGATGATAAGCATCTGCGAAAATCATCATAATAGAGGTAATGTCAATTAAGGACAGTGGAATCCTTCCAAAGTGCTTTCCATACAGAATTAAGTTTTAAGGTTGTTTGTTGTTCAAAACTCTGAATTGTCAGAAATAGATTAGCAAATCAGGATGCTTTTCTGTTTTCAATTGCATTGTAGCAAAAGATCAAGCTTTATGAATAATCCTTTTCAAAGCAACAGAAAAAGCACTTTCTTTTCTTTCCTCTCACAAAAGAGGCAGGCAAGGTTGAATTTTTTGTCTTTTTTTCCCATTTAAGGAGGGAGAATGTGTCATGTCTGCTCCCTTACAACTGCTCTCCAACAGAAGGCTGCTTAAGGGAAAGAACAATTAAAGGAGAGATGAGGGGTTCAAGGAGAGAGGGAGAGATGAAAGAGAGGAGGTGAGAGAATATTCATAAAGAGAGATGAAGTGATGAAGGAGAGATGAAGTGAGAATGGGAGGCTCTAGCCAGATAACCAATTTGGGGGATTTCAGCTGCTATTACTGGCAATGAATGTTCAGCAAGCTTGACGAGGACTTGCTCTCTGGCTAATGAAAATATGTCACAATATTGCTCAGTAATTTTAGTTAAGTAAACATTTCTTGGAGGCAAAGTTGCTCAACTTGACACAGCAGTCAGAAATGCCAAATGCCACTTGGGATTGCTGGTTCTAGATTTCACATTAAGTTCTAGAGGTTGAATCAGGCCTAATATTTTGAACCCAACCCAACAGCGCCTGAGGAAATTTTGTCAGAACCTTATCCAACCCACCAACCAGAACAAAACGTTGAACCTGACCCTGACCAAACCAGTCCAAACCAGGCCTGAACCTGACCACCAGCAGCCACAGCCACAATAAGACCCAACATTTACACCATCCAATTTTTTTTCTTAAGATCACTCAGTAACTGTAGTTTACATAACGCCTGCCACCTTCAGATCAAAATGGATGAATGGATGGAAAATTGAAATTTGAATTTTAATGAAGGCTATATAAAATCTGAATCCAGAGGCTAAAAATCTGACCTGGCCCATAGGCTGTACCTAAAATTTCTATCCTGTCCAAACTCAACCTGAACCGACAGGAGGAGTCAGATCCTGTCAGATTCAGGCAGCCATCTCAAGCTGTATTAAGGCGACCTTTTAAGGTGAACTTTTCAAGGGTATTTTTGCCCCAACCTCCGGTTAATATCTGACCTGGCTGAACAAATCAGGTAAATACTGAGAAAGACATACCTTTCCAGAGCTGACTCACTCTTGGAAGTAGATCTATCATTGATACATCATATGCAGCCTGCACACTCTGAAGAAAAGCAAAAAGATGAGTGATTCCAAATATAGCGCTTATACAAAAGGATGAGAACCCAACTGCGCTCAGACTTTTGAAGAGGGGAGAAGGCTAAACAAGGAGGCCGAGGGAGAGACTTTAGGGTTTTGTATGGCACTCTATTCATTGTAGGCTGGATCAAGTGCTCGCAAACAAGACACTGAACATTTCTCTTCAATGTCGGACCCTTTTTCAGCAAAATCTGCCTGAGACCAAAGAGAGGTTGGCAAAACCTTGGTCTAGGTTGGTGGGGAATGAAAAACAGTAACCTGGTAACTAATCCCTTCAATCGTACTTTCTGATGTACAGCATCAGTGGAAAAATTAAATTGTATTAAATGCAGGTATTCTTTGGCATTCAGTGATTGCTGGTGTTTCTGGGAGTCACTATTTATGTAAAGTTAGTTGTAATCACACAAAATGTCCACAAATGTCCATTTGGTGATTTTGATATAATACAAAATTATATGAAAGCTGTTGTAAACACTTAGCACATAGGATTCCTGAAGCAAAGTTTATATCTGCCAGAGCAAATGATGTAATTGGCCATAAAATATCAAACATTCAAGGTCCACTTACCATCACCACCATCACCGTTATTTACTCTGATTTCAACTTCATTTTTGAGAAATCTTTATTCCTAATGACAACGCAGAGGCTCTACATTACCCACTATTCTTTAGACAGGCTCTACCAATCTTACCTCTTTCAAACTGGTGACCAGGATTGGACTGAGTTATCCGACCTGTGTTCAACCCTTCTTTTGTCAGCTCAAGCCAAGTCAGTCAACGTGGGTTAATCCCTGCTCATGATGATTCAGGTGTGACTTTGGTAAAAACCTGGGAACAATGTATAACATTAACTCAGGGTTAGGAGTGTTTTAGACAGATTACAAAAACCTATGAAGAACCAAAAGCATATTTCACTCACTCCACCATCACAACAAATATTTGCTACATATAAAACTCAAGTGTTTCATCAGGGCATGTGGTAGCTGTTGGATAATGCACTGTAAGAACTTGTCCAAATGTAAAAAAAAAAAAAAATAGTTTGCAAATTGCTCATTAGCGTAAAAACATTTTTGTAATACATGGGTTTGTTACTTTATGACAGATAGAATAGATGACAAATGCATCTTTTTGCTTTTGTTTGTTTGTTTATTGGAAAAATTAAAATGTTTAAGGCATTGCAGTTTGTAAACACAACATTCAACATCAGCTCTTTGTTCCTGGCTGCCATGTTTTTGTTTCCTAGGATGGCAATGGAATAAATGTTGTCACCATCCTAGAAAAAAAAAGGCTTTCCAGAACCTCCCTGTCCAGCAGAAAACAGGCCAACAGCATGTCGCTCTTCATCCTCATCCTCTCCCTCAGTGCTCACTCCCGTTTTCATTTTGCTAGATTACCTTTTTTCTGTGTCCGTGATTTTCATAGCTTCCTATTGGATGTTGTGCTATCGCTCTGGCACTTTGCTGTGCTGTTATTGGCTGGGAGCTACACACCTGCTGCCCAAAGGTTGACACCCAAAAGAGTCCCGAGCTCAGCAAAAAGTCCAGGCAGAGGACAGGGTCTCTGCTGACACACACACCAACACACACTTCTAGTGGCTCAGAAGTGATGACTGAGATTCTTCTTATGTGAGTCTATATATAATTTTTGAAGAAAATGCTACTTTCTGCCTGTGTAAAAAAGTAAAAATACATGTAACTCCCCTAACTCACAGCAGCAGCTTGGCCAGCAGCCAGCTGGTTCAACAGCTGATCTCAGCAGGCGGACGGACAGCAGACACTCACTGAATCAAAACAGTTTTCATGTTGGCTCTACCAGACCAAACTGTTTTTGTATTTATAAATACATGATGCATATGATGCTATTACATGAAACTACTAGGAGTTGTAGTGATAAATATTCTCAGGATTATTCTTAGTTCCAATCACAGAAGCGTATGAGGTTATGATATGAAGTGGTGAAAAGTTTCTCTCTTCATCAGTGTTTTACTACAGGCTGCTGAAAATGAAACTGTTCATTACAGGGTCGGCAAAAACCTCCACCAGACTCACGCCCCCATTTGCAAGCAATTAGATAATAACCTGGGTGATGTGCCATCCACATTGAAATCGCCCCTTGTCTGGCCCCTGTCCAACCCATGTCGGTCAGTGTGGGTTATCCCTTTCACAGATCCATGCATTTACTTCTCTGGTTTGAAATAACCAGAAGACAAACTGGGTAGTCAGCATGACTCATCCACCATGGCTGGAGAGACAAGCAAAGGAGTGCCAACTACAGCACAGAGACTCAAACGAAAAATCCAAACAACTAAGTACAGTGCCTGACACGCTGCTTAACTAACAGTCATTTCTGGGATGTGCAGTGCAGAAACACCACAGCAATGAGCGCTTAGCATCAAAGATGGAGCAGCCCAGTGTCCATGGGGAAATGTCACCCTTTTACGTTTCTGCAAACTAGGGAAACGTTATCATATCAACGTTTCCAAGCTCAAATTCGTTACATATCAACATTCAATTGCTATAGTGGCCCCTGCGCCCGGGTCATGTGACTTCCAAGTTTCTGACTGCAAAAGGAAGCAAGATGTGTTTTGATGACATTTCAATGTTGATTTATTTTGGATATTTTATCAAGCAGCCTATTCGCGTTGGTGGGTTCCATGGACAGTTATATTAACGCTTCAAGTTTGCAAGATATCCAAATTAAAAGTAATCAGATTTATAATATAAACGTCAACATATGTTGTCTTCGGAATAAAAACGGCTTGGAAAGCAAGAAAATAAAGGGCTTTTATGGGACAGTAAGCTGTTTGTGTCATACCATGGCACCATGGCAACGGATGTCAACAATGTTGGATTCCAACATTTGCTGGCGAGACCGGGCGAAATCTTCGTGATAACTAACAAATTAAAGACCGTATACATTCACTGAACCCACATTATGCAAAAAGTGCATATTTTTCGCTGGAAATATTATCAAAACTCATTTAAATATAGAAACGACCTCAAAATATTGCATTTTCTAGGCTGCTTTGGCACTATACGGATGTCAACAATGTTGGATTCCAGCGTTTTGCTGGCAAGTCCGGGCGAAATGATCGTGATTACTAACAAACTAGAGAACGTATACATTCACTGAACACAGATTACGAAAACAAAGTGCATATTTCTTGCTAGAAATGTCATCAAAACACATTTAAATACAGAAACTACCTTAAAATATTACATTTTCCACTGAGAATGAACGAAATGTCCGCCATCTTGCTTCCTGTTGCAGTCAGAAACTTGGAAGTCACGTGACCCGGGCGCAGGGGCCACTATAACAATTGAATGTTGATATGTAACGAATTTGAGCTTGGAAACGTTGATATGATAACGTTTCCCTAGTTTGCAGAAACGTAAAAGGGTGACATTTCCCCATGGAGACTGGGTTGGATGGAGACAAAAAAACAAAAACAAAACAAAACAAAAAAAACCCTGCACTCTTTAACTTTGAAAGTGTACACCTGCAAAGTGAACATAGATGTGTGATGCACATCCACGACTCCTTGGCTCTGTGGGAAATGGCACTAACAAATCAAACCGTCCATTTCCCCTTCTCAGATTCCCCTCTCCTCTCAGCCCCCTGCTATCATACACTAACCCATTCATTTGTAGATTTGGTCCCACCAAAAGCCATCCTGCTCTCACTTTATATTTTTCCATTCCCTTCTACTCCACCTCCATCCATCCATTTATCTATGAATGCATCAGTATAGTATCCAGCCTTCTATCCATTCATACGTGCAAGCATGTGGTGTTAAGCCTGTGTATATTTAGCCATTAGTGAGAAGAGAAAAAAGATGGTTAAGAACTGAGAAAGAATGAAACAGAAAGAGAAATGTGTTCCTACATTAAACATAATGTTGTTGATGTTTTAAACATTTCCCTAAATGAAAGAACTACAATATACTCCAAGAGAAAAAGAATGTGCCACATTTACTGCAAAATACGAAACAGCACTAGCAGGGCTTACTCCATTAGTTGAATACCATTTTTAGTTTTTGCATGGAAATATGTCAGCTTTCAAAATGTCCCTGAAACATTTCCTAGATCCCCTCTCTATAGATATCAGTGTTGCTGAATTTTCTAAATCATGCAAGCAAGTAGTTACTATAGTAACATGTACCCCATGAAAAAACAGCTGATTGGCTTTGCATGAATTTCCATAGGAAGACAATAGTGTAGGTTTTGAAAAGGGTCTTATGTGAGACAGTGACAAAAGTACTGTACATTAATGCAGACAGAGGTGAGCCTTTGGAAAAAAGTACATTCCATGCTGCTCAAAACCAATTTTGATTGGAAGCAAGACATGCAGAAAAGAAAAAGAAACAGACAAAGACAGAAACGGGAAGGAGGAGGACAGGACAACGGACAGGAGAGAAGATGAGGGTAGAAGAAGATAAATGAGACAGAAGAAAAAAGAAATAAACAAAAAAAGATGTTCAAATGAAACTTCAGGCAACTTTGCATGCTGACAGCTTCAAATGACAGCAAGCAGCTCGATAGCCAGAAATCTTGTCAGGTTCCATCAGCAAAGTGAGCCTGGTGGAGGACAGTAAGTGCAGCTGACGGCTGTCAGTCAACCAGGGCAGAGGAAGAAAACCTGAGGCTGTGTTCTGACTGTTTCGCTGCACTCGTACCTGTGAAAGTCACTTTTTAACCACCAATCAAACTGTTAACCTGCTAATTAACCAATATACACTATATTACCAAAAGTATTCGCTCACCTACCTTTATTCATACTATGAACTGAAGTGCCATCCCATTCCTAACCCATAGAGTTCAATATGATGTCGGTCCACCTTTTGCAGCTATTACAGCTTCAACTCTTCTGGGAAGACTGTCCACAAGGTTGAGGAGAGTGTTTATAGGAATTTTTGACCATTCTTCCAAAAGCGCATTGGTGAGGTCACACACTGATGTTGGTCGAGAAGGCCTGGCTCTCAGTCTCCGCTCTAATTCATCCCAAAGGTGTTCTATCGGGTTCAGGTCAGGACTCTGTGCAGGCCAGTCAAGTTCATCCACACCAGACTCTGTCATCCATGTCTTTATGGACCTTGCTTTGTGCACTGGTGCACAGTCATGTTGGAAGAGGAAGGGGCCCGCTCCAAACTGTTCCCACAAGGTTGGGAGCATGGAATTGTCCAAAATGTTTTGGTATCCTGAAGCATTCAAAGTTCCTTTCACTGGAACTAAGGGGCCAAGCCCAGCTCCTGAAAAACAACCCCACACCATAATCCCCCCTCCACCAAATTTCACAGTCGGCACAATGCAGTCTGAAATGTACCGTTCTCCTGGCAACCTCCAAACCCAGACTCGTCCATCAGATTGCCAGATGGAAAAGCGTGATTCATCACTCCAGAGAACGCGTCTCCACTGCTCTAGAGGCCAGTGGCGGCGTGCTTTACACCATTGCATCCGACGCTTTGCATTGCACTTGGTGATGTGTGGCTTGGCTGCAGCTGCTCGGCCATGGAAACCCATTCCATGAAGCTCTCTGCGTACTGTACTTGGGCTAATCTGAAGGTCACATGAAGTTTGTAGCTCTGTAGCAATTGACTGTGCAGAAAGTCGGCGACCTCTTTGCACTATGCGCTTCAGCATCCGCTGACCCCTCTCCGTCACTTTACGTGGCCTACCACTTCGTGGCTGAGTTGCTGTTGTTCCCAAACGCTTCCATTTTGTTATAATAGAGCTGACAGTTGACTGTGGAATATTTAGGAGCGAGGAAATTTCACGACTGGATTTGTTGCACAGGTGGCATCCTATGACAGTTCCACGCTGGAATTCACTGAGCTCCTGAGAGCGGCCCATTCTTTCACAAATGTCTTGTTTCACAGTCTGCATGCCTGAGTGCTTGATTTTATACACCTGTGGCCAGGCCAAGTGATTAGGACACCTGATTCTGATCATTTGAATGGGTGAGCGAATACTTTTGGTAATATAGTGTACCTCTCTATGCATAGAGAGGACTTTCACCCTCTCACAGTTTCATGACATTTGATCAAAAAAACATATTTTAGTTTAGCATTCCTTTAAGTTTCATCACTTCCTGTGAGGAGAAAATGTCTAACCCATGACTGTGCAAATAGAACAAGAACTGAATTTGGGCAACAGGGCAAATCTAGTATCTCAATTAATGGGGATGAGATGCTCTGCTCTCTTGAAGCCCCACTTTTTGATTTAAACTGTGGATGGGTTTTTATACAACGCTTTGATGCAAACTACAGAAAAAAGAGGTAGGATGCCAGAGAGAATGTAAAGATAAAGCAGCAGTCAGGAGTGGAACAATGAATCAGTTATGCAATGTATCACGTTCGTTTCTCTTATGGATACACTTGTGCAAAGTATGGATCTGAATTTGCTCAGATCACACAGTTGAGTCACTGTATTTGTTCCCTGCCTTTATGTATTTGAGCTGGAACTGTTCTGTCATGTACATGATTCCTGTTAACCCTTTGGAATCTGGACGGCCGTTGGGGCTAATTTTCAGATCATTTTCTTATAACATTTTCCTAATTTCTTACTAATTTCTGGATCATTTCTTGTTAAACAACCAGCGTGTAGAATCTCGTAGGATATAGCTGCTGCTGTATCCTCCACTACAATATATCTTCTATCCTATCCTATCAAACATGTTTGATTGCTTCTTTATTTTGCCTTTTTTGTTGTATTTTTTTCTTCTTCAGGTAGATATATTGTGACATAGTTGGTCATCCTCCAATATATTGCATACTGCAGAATTGCCTCTATGGTGATACAAATGTGAAGAAAGTTAAAGTTTCCAGTGTGCTACTTAGCAATAGAAATACATTTATGTAGGGCCTTGTGTATTGTCTGCTAGTGTTTGCTTGTGAAGCACAGAGACAGAGGGGATGGGGTGGAGGGGCTCGACGGGCAGATTGGACAGATGGCTCAGACACTCCCCAGTCCCAATTAATCCCTGGTTTTCAATGCAGCTCTTCTTAACCTGCACTCACTGGCCCGATCAGCCGGCGACATTAAAACCCATATGGCTGGGAAACTCGCACAGGTGGCAGCTCGGCCCCGGCAAACCGCCAAAGCAAGATAGCAACAAAGCTAACACATACGTACATGCACACACAGAGCACAAACACAAACACAAAACACACATACACCCACATGCACACATACACACACACACACACACACACACACACACTCACACACACATACGTGCACGGTGACACACATGCACAAACACAGATACTCCTGTCACATGAAAACACACACACACACTGCTGCAGGAAGTAAACGTGCTATACTTCACCAGGTGTTGTAAGGCATCATGAGCACGTTATCCAAACACCATGTGGGAATGATCATTCTAATTAGAGCAGGATATACTTTATGATGCAAGTCTAAAGTTAATGACATGAACTTTTGAAACATGCATAAATTCACTTTTTTCTTAACACAACATTATATTGGAAATATTTGTAATCTGAACTGCGAGAAAATTATCATAAAATTGCCACAAAATTACCAAACTAAGCACTGTTTCAAAAAAGTCCAGAAGTTTTCCAAAATTTCAGGGGAAACAAATTTTTAAAAATTGGACAATTTTGTAATTTAAAAAAAAAAAAAAAAAAAAAAAAAAAAAAAAAAATATATATATATATATATATATATATATATATATATATATATATATATATATATGTATATATATATATATATATATATATATATATATATATAAGAAAAGCAAAGAATAGCAAATAATTATCAGACAATCATAATATTAAAAGGGCGAGTTACTGGAAAATGCTGAAAATACTGAAAATAAATACCTATCAGCACCAGTTAAACACTATTATTACCAGCTTACCACTATTATTTTAGTACCAGAAAATCACCACAAATTACTTAAAAAAGTAAATAATAATTTCAGTAACAATAAATACAATGATTTTTGTTTAAAAAGGTCAAATAAACCTTTCAAAATAAAAGTCCAGCCACAGACTCTTGGGTTTTAAACCTGAGCAAATTCACATTCGCAAATTATCCAAAAAAAAAAAAAAAAAAAAAAGACATGAAAATTTAAAGCAACAAGTTACAAGAAAATTACTGAACAGCAAATAAATATATCAATAAATAAATAAAAATCAGAAAATTTGCAAAAACATGGCCAGAAAATTAGTAAAACATTCCTGCAAAATTTGGACAAAAAAAAAAAGAAACAAACAAAAAAAAAAAAAAAACAATTAAAACTACTATTTTTTTATTTGTATTATAAGGATATATTTTGGTAAATTACATTACCAATCAATTTACCACAAGAAAATTTAAAACATATATGAAACAAATCCAATATATTTTGAAGAGGGCACATAAAGGGAGATTTGCCCTGCAGCTGGCTGTGCTCTCATTCTTAGCAATAATAAGAAAAATGTCTAAGAGAGGGAAACTGTTTCTCAGTGTTTTCAACTGCATCTGATCCTCCACACTGAACTGTTGTGTCTTTTACTGAACTCAACTGAAATGCGTACCGTATTTCCCTAATTAATCGCCTGGGCGTTTAATACGCAAAATCAACTTGGACCCCAGGCGTTAAAAAGAACCAGGCGGCTATTTGCTGCAGGCCTTTATTTATTTTTATACAGACCTGCACCAGGCCATTATTGTGATGACAGTTACTGTCCAACATATTTACAGTCGGTCGATTTAAGATTACGGTACAGCCTTTTTTCTAACGTTAGCTAGCTCTCTTATTTTGACAGAAAACAGAAGCGCCGCACAGTTATTGTGTGGCTAACTGTTTACTTCTGCAAAAATAAGTTTAATAGCCTTATTTTGGGTTTACCTCAATATAATGCAAATAATCGCCCCGGTGGTTATTCGGTTGGGCGTTTAATACGCAAAATGGGTGCAGACCCCAGGCGTTTATAAGAACCAGGCGGCTATTTGCAGCCGGGCGATTAATTGGGGAAATACGGTAATCAAACTGCACACAAAATAAAACACGGAGTCCTCCTATCTCAGCTCTCATCACCTCACACACCAGGGGAAATGCTGTGCAAGGAGCAACATAATCATAGGAGAAATGCACATATCTAGATTGGACAAAATCCACATTACATGTAAAAGCAAAGGGAGCAGAAGTGATAGAGAGGTGTCTTCCCTCTCAGATTAGACCTTAAACAAATAGATATGGTGAAGCCAGGTCATTTGAGACGTCAGGTAAAATGGGACAAATAGGGTTTTACATGTGGGGCTCTTTGAACATTAGCAGCCAATCACCAGTCACATTATGGCATTGTTGCAACAAATGTGTTTTACATGAAACAATCATTTTGATTGATGTGAGAAAACTGGGGTTGCCGCTGGAAAAATCTGGAAAATCACTGGTCGCAGAGTTTGTAAGGTAAACCATCTGGCATGGGGATTTTCTGTTTGGTAATACATGTACTGCAGCTGAAACAATAAGGGTAAGTTTGACTTATAATCAACACATTTTCCCAATACACGTTACTTTTTATGGGAAAAGATTTTGAGTGAATGTCCCATTTTACCTGGTGCCATAAAATCATGAGTTACTGTGCTGTTGTGTGCCACCCTGTCATATTACAGACAGTTTTAGCATTTTGTCGCTTAAAAATAAAAATTAAGGTTGATGCAGTGACTCCATGTCAGCAACAATTGTCCAGAGGTAGCCACCACTGTTACACACACGCAAGAATACACACACACCCCAGTGGGGGAGGGAGGTGTGGTTTGAAAGTTAATATTAACATTTAATATCCATTCAACACAATATGGCTGCAAGGAAGAAGACAGCGAAAGAACTTGGAAAGCATGACAGAAAAGTTGGAGGAAAGTGTAATCAGTGGAGGGAGGAAAGAATGCATAGTGCGACACATGGATTTGACCACTGTACAGACAAACCGTCATAAAATACACTTGTTCTCCAGTTGAGCTGAATAGTTTGGTATCCTCATTAACCATGAGTGACTGTCCCATTATGCCTGACCAGCTGTCCTGTTTTACATGAGGAGGTCATCAGAGTGAGGTTAGCTTGTTTGTTCTGCTTTTGAAGGTCCAGAGTTTCTAAAATATTTTACTTGTCAACATATTTTCTTTATAGAAATATAGCAGAGATCCACGCCAAGTTCTAAAAGTAACACTTGAGGTAATCTTCAGAATTTTAGGTGGTTGTCTTGGCAATTTACCAAAAATTCTCCCAATTTGTGTGACTTCACCTGAAATATAAATGGCAGCTTGCTGCTATAGCCTCCAAACTAAGACCAAGAACAGGTGTGAGGCCTCCATGATGAAGAACAAGAACTTGTGAACTCAGAAGAACTTGATGAAGCTGAATTAGGAAGAACTTGATGAAGTTGATCCACTGCACTTGTGTATTTATTATTATAGTATTTATAGAACATTAAGTTTGGCCAAAATGTATGAAATCATCTTCATCTGTGTGTTTGTGCTCAGTGTTGTATATTCTTTGACAACAGCTTTTACATTTGTCATGCGCCTGCAATTCATGGACAGGTCTGTTTTGAAAAGGAGATTTATCATCTCAGTGAGACAGCTGGGTTGAATAAATTCAAGCTTGAAACTCCTGTTTGTGATCATAAATATTGAGAGCTGAGGAGAAATGTCTAAATGTTGATGCTTGTGTGTGGGATTGTTACAGTGCCAGATATTCAGTAGTCAATAACACCAGTGAATTTCCACAACTCTAAATACCTGTTTCGGTACCACAGTTAATAAAAAAGAAAAAAAAAAAACAATTTTTTAGGTGGCACAGAATTTCAATTGCAGTATCAAGCAGAGACATGACAGAGATACAGAAATAATAAAAAGGCTTATACATAATTAGGAAAAAAGCACCTATTTAACTGGAAACTTCAGTGGCACCATTTGCATATTTTGTATTGCGACTTTATTCTTATCCCCTGAGCATCCGCCTTGAACACAAATCCTTCCACACGACTCTCACTGGGTCTGTCTCAATCAAAGGGCTGGATGACTACTAGGTCTCAGCCCACGGTGCCCACGTAGGAGGCGTCCGACGTAAGTGCCAATATCAGGTTTACCGGAACTAAAAGTTTAGTGAATTGGGACGGTGTAGCCTGCGGAGGATTCCTACGTCATTATTATCGAGGCTTCCCGAAGCGCATTCGAGTGATGCAGCGTAAAATGCCGAAGTAGGTTTGGGAGGTGTGTCAGTGAACACCTGTGCATGAAACAAAACGATAAGCAGCTTCAATGCTCTCAAGATGGACAACATTGATTCTGAAGTTTTATGTATTTTATTTTATTTTGTCTTCGTGAAGATGCAGAAAATTAAGATAATTGTTACACCTCACCGCAATTACAACAGACTATCCCAATTAAAGTCATTGTACACATGGCTACATTGTAACGTACCTGATGCGCTGATGGTTGCTATGGAAACATCATGCAAAATGCCTATCTAACTCATCTAACTAAACTTGCATTTCCAGGCGTTGTTCGATACAGTCAACAGCTAAACCGAATCTATGGTGGTAATTATAGGCATGAAAACTTATCAAAATGTCATGATATAAACATGAAGACGGTCTAAAACATGCTTCATAATTCCAGCAATGGTGGCCAGAAATTCAACTGGACCGAAAGGTACCCTGGGAAGTAGGCTGTAATGTCGGCCGCGAAGCATCGTGGAGGTGTTTCCTGCAAATTAGTCAGAAATAGGCTGGATCTGTGGGCTGCATTTGCAGGACCCCACGCGGTAAAACTGAATTGGGACAGCACTTGTCGCGCCGCCGTGACGTAAGCAGCCTACAAATACGACCTAGGTAGCGCACAGCCTTTGAATTGGGACAGAGCCACTGTGCTTCCTTTGGACAAGCCAGGGCGGAGTTGCTGCTCCATCTTTCTCATATGTTTCTCTCTTCTTTGGTGCACACTTGAACAAGCCTAAATAGTTTGTTTACTGCCCCCGTCAGTTCTGGAGGAAAATGTTAGGACCCGCTTAAGGCTAAATCGAAGTAAATACTGAATCTAAATAAATACATTTGATAGAAAAACGGGTACCATCATACTTCCGACCTCAGACATCGACTTGATAGCGAAGCATGGGTTCTCGTGACATCCCTACTTCGGTGAACAGATGATAACTGCAACCCTGCCAACACATATGGAGGTTTCCCTGACAAGTGACAGTGTTGCCTGAGCTGTCAGACACTGTTTAACAAGACAAGAAGTTGTTTTATATTCAGCTGGTGCACTTGTTGGGATTGATCTGTTTTTAATCATGTACACCCCTCGTACTTTACCTCATCTCAGCTAATGAATTTACTGATCACTCTACTTTCCAAAGTGGGTGTGAAGATGTAATTTCCTGCTTGTAATGTGTGGATAGGTGACACTGGCTAGTAAGGGAGGGAAACT
This sequence comes from Myripristis murdjan, assembly GCF_902150065.1. Taxonomy (NCBI): domain Eukaryota; kingdom Metazoa; phylum Chordata; class Actinopteri; order Holocentriformes; family Holocentridae; genus Myripristis; species Myripristis murdjan. The sequence continues at coordinate 27,106,584 of NC_043999.1, read as the reverse complement.
GAATTCAGAGCTCAGTTAAGTGTGAATGGCACACACACACACACACACACACTGGCTATGTGTGTCATTCGCACACACCCACACACAAACAAACACACACACACACACACACACACACCTTCTTGTGCCCTTGTTCACAGCATGCCTATGTGCCTGGCTGATTGATCACACAATAAAGAAGGATCAAAGATTTGGGCCTCCTTCACAGAACTGATTGCAGGGCACAAGATGAAGGAATGTGTGTGTGTGTGTGTGTGTGTGTGTGTGTGTGTGTGTGTACGCGCGCGCATGTGCATGTCCATGCATGCATGTGTCAATCTGTGTGATCTGTTTGTTTGTTATGCATATACAGGCCCGTCTGTCTAAGTCTGTAGGAGCAATAAATGGTGTATTTTTGGGACTTCTGGATACACTGCATGATTGAATGATGACGGTATAGCAAAAGTGTATGTTTGTGTGTGTGTGTGTGTGTGTGTGTGTGTGTGTGTGTGTGTGTAGCCTCTTCTCTCCCTCTGCCAAGTGCTGCAGTACCATATGATCAGAACAAAATAGAGGAGAGTAACGGTGAGGAGATGAAAAGAGGGGAGGGAAAATGAGGAGTGGATCAGAGAGCACGGTGGAAGGCAGGGCAGGAGATTATGGGCGACCAAGAGAAGATGTTCATGTAAACTTGGAGCAGAACAGCAGATAGAAAAAAAGGGCAGAGATAAAGAGAAGGCATCGCTAAACCTGTCATCTTCCAGAAAGATGTAGTCCCTCTTTTTTTTCATCTGCAGAACTTGTTGCTGAACCAAAGGGTGAGTATGAGTCAGTGTGAATACGTTTTTATGGTCATTCGCCTTATTTTAAAGGGATAGTTCACCCATTTTGGAAAATATGATATTTTTTCACTTACCTCTTAGTAGTGGTGCTCTCTTCCTCTCATTGTTACTGAGTGCTGGATACTGGCTGGATGCTCCAAATGCTAACTGTTAGCCTCCTGCCATTGAAATGGACTTCCCCCCAGCTAACAGTCTTCAAATTAATGATAGCACAGTGACATAGTGTCAGTCAGCTTAGGACAAATGACTACTCACAAGAAGAGGGAACTCTCAGTTTTCCTCCACAGAGGCGTCAGAACCTCTGAGGTCAGAGCACAGCATCAGCCGTCAAACATTTGAGTCATGCATTTTTTCCTAAGTGACTTTAGTGAAAAACATTTTTCGCTCATCAAGGCTTGTACACATGTGCTATCTACCCAGCTAGATTACCACATTACGCTTTGCAGCAGCCCATGTCATTGCCATGGTAACTGAAAACCATACACACTGAATTGGGCAGAATCGGCGCTGGCCTTTAGTTCTTGAGGAATCTGAGTATTTGCCACTGTAACAGCTCTACGCATGAATAACAGAATTCTGAAAATCTGCTTGTGGCTCTTGATTTTGATTCAAATAAATCAACACTGATTTTTTTTGGAGGAGTTGAGTCTTACCTGACAGATTGTTGGCTTTGTCAGAATGTTGTTCAATAACTTTATTAACAACAACAGATAATTAAGGCTGATTTAGCTGATGACACGTAATTAACATTAATATTAATATTAAGTTGAGATAGGCTATGAATTAGCTTCCAGTTATTTCTAATAACTTCAGCAGCATGCAGATGATTTTAATTTATTTCATGCATTAACTTTAACTTGCCCCTTGTTGCTGTGACTGAGAGCGCTGCACCTACGAACCCAGTCAGCTGTTTGTTTTGTCATGATGGAAGTGTCAGTTAAAAATGGCTGCCAGTGGGTCCAGTGGCAACGCTATTATTCCCTATACAATGCTAATGTTACCCAGTTCAGTTTCTACGCCGTAAACAGTCTCATCAAGCATGTAGTTTAGCTATAGAAACTGTTTTCAAAATGCATGGATTTCTATTTTTACTTGTATTCCTCCCGTGGTGTTGCGCTGTCGATCAGTTGTCTTGTCTGGCCTTGACAGTATGTCTTACACAGACATGTTACCACTTTTAGTGTTTCAGAATTTCCCATAGCAAATGAATGCGTTTTGTAATCAGTGTCTCTTAGGCAATTAGAAACACACTCCTTATTTTCTGATTATGACTAAGACATAGTCAGCTCAGGCCCAGTAATGCAGCAGTGACATCATTTGTGTCTGGTATCACATGGCAGAGAGAGGAACCAGCCAGTAAATGAACCCTGGATTCAACATGAACAGCATTGTGGGAAAAAAGGCAGTAAGAAAAGAGGAGTGAGATGAGAGGAGCAGTAGTGCAGGACTCTCTCCAGAGAGCCTCTTTTTTTTTTTTTTTTAACTGTTCCAAGCCCATTAGCAGCTGATCAGAGCTGAGGCCTTAATTAAAGACGACCAGGTGCCGCTAACGGTAAATAGCACCGTGGCCCAGGAGAGAGGAGCATGATGGGAAAGACGGCTGGAGAAGAAAAGAGAGACAGAGGAACAACTCAGACTCTGAAATGCCTTATTACAATTTGTATAACAGTACAGATCACACTAACGCATCCTCTACCAAGCTGCCAAAGCTCAAACTTTCTCATGCTTGATAATGAAGCTGCAGAGAGAGAGAGAGAGAGAGAGAGAGAGATGAAGGCCAAGTCCTCTGAATACCCTCAGAAAAAAGGATCTCTGAGAATACAATTTCTGCCTTGTTGGAGTGTACAAGGTTTCGTCGTCCGTTTGACAGCATTTCAAAAGTCACTTTTATGACACAAAGAAATCCCATTTTGATGGAAATTTGGGCTCCAGTAATGAGTTTGTCTTATTTTTTAGGAATGGGAGTGTAAAGTGGAATGAGAAAGCAGCACAACATCACGATGCATATTCATGAAAGCAGCTCTAGCTAAAAGCAATATGAAAAGCCTCTTTGAGAAACATTATCACATTTGCAAATGATGATGCTGAACTGAGGAGCTTTACAGAAAAAAACATCTAATTACTTTGATCTGTCTTTCTCCATATGTCTCTTAGTCTTCCATGCATGCACAAATACAGAGACAATAACTCCATTCTCATGTTCTCACACACACACACACACACACACACACACACACACACACACACACACACACATCAGCTTTGTGAAAGGGGTGGTCTTTTTTCATCACGAGTAGACGTTTTTGTTGAGAATATACAGTAGACATTTAGAAGATTATCAAAACATTTTTTACCCACATTAGTTAAAAGTGATTTTAAATGTTTGGCCAGTTTCCTGCAATTTACCCACATTTTACATGGCAACAAAATATTTTGCAAATCTTGCAGGGGTACTAAAGATTTCACAACATATAATCAAAATCCCTTGATTTTCAAATTTGAATTTATGGTTGAAAAATCCACCTTATAATATTCTGCTTCTGCTGCTAACAAAGTGAACTGACTATTTTCCATTTTCCACTTTTTTTTCTCAAAATTAAAACCGAGAAAATCTACCTCCCTCTCTCCATCGCGGGTTTAGGATTTAGGATTTAGGATAGCGCATCCTGCCCTTAAAGGCAATGGCACCTGGCACACTGATTGGTTTAACTGGCGTAACGCACAAAACACAGGTGTTTTACAGATAACGGGAGGTGCGCAGGATAGCAACTTTTGCCGGGGAACTCCTCTTACGCAATGCTAAATCCATAAATAACGGGTTTAGGGACTCTGACACAAGATAGGGCCCTAAATGCTTCAAACCAAGAGTACGTTTTAACCTGATTATTAGGGTCCAGGCAGCCTATGCTGCCAGGTCCCTCTTGTATTCCTGCATGCTTGTATTCCTTCTTCTTTCTTTCTTCCGAGGAAGTCCTACTTCCTACAAATCAACCATATGTGCTACAGTTTTGCAACCTTCACCAAAATGTAGCCCCGATACTGAAGAAACTTTTGTATACTTAAACCTGTTGCAAATTATGAAATCCATCACTGTTTTTTTCAAAAACTGTAAAACTTATTAAACCTATCTCCTCCCACAATTTTTGCTCAAATGTCATCAAACTTGCTACAGAGCATCTTCAGACTGTCCTACACAAACGATCCACACAGATTTTTGATTTATCAAAAATTGAGCCTACAGTGCATCAAAATGTTTGACTGTAAACGGTACTCTAAACATACACTTGCAAATTCTTGGTAAATAAATCTTCAATGTTCATGAAAAAATGGACACAATTTTGGAGTCTTGGTAGATGATGTGTGGCAAATTTCAGAATTGTATTTCAAACACTCAATTTTTGACAGCATTTTGAATTTTGCTCTCATGTGAACAATTGGAGAATACAAGAATGGCATTTTTAAACACCGGTTTTTCACTTATGGAGCAAATCAATCATTGTTAAAAACAAATGATCAACATCTCCATGCTGTCTAGATGCAATATGTGTATTTTCAGATTTTTGTCTTAATCACTGAATTTTTGACAGCTGTTTAAAATCTGCCTTTCCATGCATGGATGGCTGCTGTCCTGCAGGTCAGTGATTGGCTCAGTCAGTTTGTGAAGCTACAGGTAGCTACAACTGTAGTTTTAGATGCATAGGCAGCTGCTATCATGTGACTGGCTTAGTCAATTTGTGAAGCCTCATATGAATTGACATTTGCCAATTAACTCAGTGAGATAGAGCATTGTCCTTCATGCCAGAAATTATGAGTTCAAGCCTCAGCTGATGCAAAATGCACATTAGAATGCCACCTTTCTTTCTCTACTTGTTGCTCAGAATTGCCTAAAATTGCCCGGCCCCAACCATTGCTGCACAGCAGCTATAATTACCCTTTATCTCCATCTCATTGGTTAGTGCCTATCCTTGAGTTTTTCTTTATTAAAAAAAATAACCACCAACCAGTACAACCACAAACTTGGATTTACTTGTGCAACACAGTCTCCTCCTTTGTGAAATGACCACCAACTCTGAAACACAGATTACAGCAGGATTTTATAACACTGACATGCCATTTTCTCTCTTGGCAAATAAAGCAACTTTGGTTAAGGTCAGGTTAAGGTTTTAATCATGGTTAAGTAGGAAAAACTTCACTTATAGTTGAAAACTTGTAATGAGTTACACTATTTCAATGTCAAACTAACACCTGTGTCTAGATGTGTCACCATCACATAATCCTTCAAACTGTGAAGATGTATTTTCATTCATTATTGGCATTTGAAGACATTGTGCTCATGGAATTTTGAGAGCAGGCTGAGTATGCCAGTGGTTGCACTAGAGCTGGTTATAAGAGGTGATGGAATGAGATGAAGGCAGCTCAACACATTCTCTTTTGCAAAGAAGCTCAATTTGTTTTAATGAGTGAGTACCAATCAATGGTGTTATGGATGGTGAAGATAGGAGTCAAAACTGCTCAGTCTGTGCGTGTGTGCGCGCGCGTGTGTGTGAGGGAGAGAGAGAGAGAGAGAATGTTAATATTTCTGAATGTGTGCACATGTGACTGTCAGTAATTGCAGCTCAGCCAGAAAGCCTGTGACCGTCGGCAGTGGGAGAGAGGTAAAGTTGACCTTTCCAAGTGTGACAATTAAAATGGCATCAGCAGCCGACACGACACCAAGGGCGGGGAGTGGGGGGTGTCAGTGGCGTTGCCTGGCTTGGAGGCTCCAGTCTCTGTTGATGATGGTGGACACAGAGCAAGATACTACTGAAGTGCACTCCATTCACCAAGAAATAAAAACTGAGAGATGTTCTCTCATAATCTCATTATGATGAGGATGCTATCTCATAATTATGAAGAAAAAGATCCAAATAAAATGAAAACTTTGTAACACTTCAGGCTCAATCAAAATGCTGGCGAGACAGACTGGTCCCCTGCCATACTTGTTCCAACAATGGTATGGCGGCAGCCTGTATCCCAATAATCCTCCCACTTCCTCAAAATCTCCCAGTCCTCATGATTCTCACCGTTCCTCTTTACTCTTCATAGTAGGTTTATAAAATCCTTGTGAGGTCAGCCATTCTTGTTTGAACAAACGTAAATACTGCACAAGACATTTCTCTGTCAGTCTATCCAGACAAACTTTTGAACACAATAGTAGAATAGAGTCATTTGTTAGATCACAGACCTTACACACAACCAAGAACAGGGAGTGTAAGGAGACTTAGTGCCGTTTAATGCAGTATTCCTGTGGCTAGAGAATGATCATCTTAAGAGCTGGGAATTTCATATGTACCATATGGAATATGTAACTCTTTAAGACACCCCGTGAGGAGACGGTGCAGCCAACAAGCCCAATGCACAATGTGCAGTAGATTATATATAAATGTACATTATTTGCATATCGCTTCCGGATCCCGTGTGCCACTCTTGGGACACCACGATAGTAACTACTACAACAACATATCATCAGTAGGGTAAAACTATCAAGTCTCATGACAGCCTTAACCTAGCTCAGGTGTAAAGGCCTAAACCCAGCACTGTGTGTATCTCTTGGCACACCAGGAGCAGTGTGCCCCTACCCCTGGTCAACCCATGTGCCTCTGGGGGGATTGACAGAGCACCAGGCCTGACTCAGGTTGGGGGTTGGACTCCACTGTCTGCCTTGTGCAGAGTGGGAGCCTCGCCCTTATCCCCCATGGTATGGGTAGCCAACTCTCCCATCTCCTTTGGAGGTGGACAGTGTGTTCAATGTGTCCTTCAATATGTTTGGGGGGAAAAAAAAAAAAACTTCATTTGCACAAATAAAAACATTCCATCTCCAAAACAAACCATTTTGCCTCCATGCTGGCCATTGAACACTGGAAAGGTTGCTTGCACTCTAAAATCATTCCTTGCTAGCCTCTCCAGTGAGCTGCTGTGGAGCTCTCTGAATCACTGACTATGAAATCTTTCCCTTGTTCAATCTATTTTACATTGTTGTTGTTGTTGTTGTTGCTGGTGTTGCCCCCTTTCTTTTTTCTTTCTTTTTTTTTTTGTTTTGTTTTTGTCATGTTGTTTCTGTCATCTTCTGTAATATATATATAAAACAAAAAATAAACAACTTTAATTACATGTGTAAAAAAGGAGAAAAAAGAAAACTTAAAGTGTATCTTATAGCTTCAGAACAAATACAACTAGATCTAACCTGAAAACTAGATGTAAAGATCCGTTTGCATGGTTGTTGTGTGGTTTGCTGGGCAGCACTAAAGTGCAAGAAGCAATTATACAAATCATTAAGTTAAACTAACTCTTTATGTGAGAACAGCTGTAGTGGTGATGACATAAGACTTTTTTTTTTTTTTTTTTTTTGAAGAACCATTTCATAATGGTAAGCCAATAAAGGGCTTACCATCACAAATGTAACTCATTCCCTTACATTTAAAAATGTCAACCAGAGTCAGTGTGGTTGACATTTAAAAAAAAAAAAAAAAAAGAATTGGGTGTTCTTGCAAGCTATTCCAGAGATGAGGACCATAAACACTGAAGGCAGCCTCCCCAAAGGTCCTGGTCCTCATCCTAGGAACAACAAGAAGGCTGGAACCCGAGGACCTGAATGATCTATTGGTTGCATACCTTAAAAGCAAATCTGATAAATATGTGGGGCCTTTGCCATTAAGAGATTTAAAACTCAACAACAGAATCTATCTTCAAATCCACTCTAAAAAGAACAGGAAGCTAGTGAATCAATTTTAAAATGGGTAATGTGCACTGTCCTGCTGGTCCTGCTTAATAACCACACAGCAGCTTTTTGCACTTTGTAGTCTGTCAAGAGAGAGGTAGATCAGACAGGAGAGCATTACAACAGTCATAGTATAGAGAGTGTATCTGTCATTGACCAATTAAGGCACAGGGAAACACAGGAGTAAACAAAAACAAAAGGCAACTTATTGAGTAGAGTTACAGGGCCCTTAAAAAAGGTCAACAAAACATAACTCTGGTTAAAACTACGGCGAACAAAACAAGATGTTAACTCAACAAACAGCTCTACAGAATGACACATGTGGGCAATATATATCTTGGTTGATCAGACCAATAAATACACACAGTGTGGACCACAAATCATAACTAAAACTCAATACAAAGAAACCCTGATCTCCCCATGCTGTTAGGGCTCTTGGTATTGTCCTTGGCTTGGGCATCTGCATGAAACCATGCTCCATCCTCTGTCCCATCTTATGCCAGACCAGGAAGAGAACTCAGCAGCCAAGTAACTCAAAGACAAAGAGAAATTAATTCATACAACTTAAAGCAATAAGAAGTATGACTAAACAATGTAAACTAAATGTGTGTGCTTCTAGAAAACAATGTATTGTCAAAAATGTTAATAAAGAAATTTGAACCAAACAAAATGTGTTATATGTAATTTTGAATGATGGCAAATGAATTGAACATGTGATAATAATGTGGGTAATGTGTAAAACTTGTATGGCCATGGCCAACACAAAAACACTCCAACATTCTTAGCCATAGATTTGGTGTTTTGAGTGAGGATACCTAAATGGAGAAGTATCATATTGCTATTGAACTTAAGTCAAAAAAAAAAAAAAAAAAAACAAACTTTCTTCTGAATTATGCTTACTGAGTTGTAAAAGGTTCTGGGACTTTCACTGGTTAATATGTACAACAGTGAATAAGGCAATCAGCAGGGCTCAGATCATCAGGAGAAACAGAGACTTACAGCTGTGTGTCATCAGCATAACAGTGAATGTCCAGGTTGTATTCTCTAATAATCTTGGCTAATGGAAACAATGGAAGACTGAAGAGTAAAGGACCTGGGATGGATTCTTGGGGGACCCTACATATAAACTCTTATTTATTTGAGGAGCAGCCACCAAAGGAAAAGACATAATAACAGATAAATAAGATTTAACCCAGTTCAGGACACTGCTAGAGAGGCCAACCCACTTCTCTAGCTTGCGAATGTGCATAAAGTGATCAGCAGTGTCCAACGGTGAAGTTAGGTCAAGAAGAACTAGCACCAAACTAGCACAATGGCTGATGTATGAGTAGGATGAAGCAAGCAAGTGCACAGCTTACGGTGCAATTTATGTAGCATCTAAGCATATATTTGTGTTATTACAAGGATTTTGTCACCCTGTTACCTCAGATGAGAAATAAAATCCTCCTTCGGTGTGTTTACATAAAGCTCATGTAGTGCTGGTGTCCCAGATTCAACTGGTTGTCAATTGTGTGTTCTCTAAGTCAAACTGATCACTGTACAAGTGTGTGTTCCCCAAGTCAAGGGTGTGTTCCTTAGATCCAACTGGTCCTCAAGTCTGTTCTCTAAATTGAAGTGGTTATGAATTGTGTGTTCCTTAAATCCAACTGGTCATTAAGTGTGTGTTCCCTAAAGCCAAATGGTTGTCAGTTGTGTGTTCCCTAAATACAACAGGTGGTCGACTGTGTGTTCTCTGTGTGTTCTGCTGAAAAACTGCGAATTTCCTGCGGGATGAATAAAGTATCTATCTATCTATCTATCTATCTCAAAATCCAACTGTTCATCAAATCATAAATTCCGTAAGTGGTCGTGAAGGATGTCTTTTCTACATCCAGTTGGTTGACCAGGGTATTTTCTTTAAATATAACTGGTCATCAAGTGTGTTCCATAAATCAAAATGGTCGTGAAGGACATGTTTCCGAGGTCCAATTGGTTTTCAAGGGTATCATCCCTAAACCCAAGTGGTCACCAATGATGTGTTCCCTAAATCCAGCTAATTGACAAGTGTGTGTTCCCTAAATTCATCAGATGGTCAAGGGCGTTTCCCCTAAATCCAATTGGTCATCAAGGATGTGTTTTCTAAATCTAACTGGTGGCCAAGTATGTGTTGCCCAAATCCCAGTGGTTATCTTTTAGTTTCATTTATTGTGTTTGTCATGTCCAGTCTTATTAGTCATGTAATATTCATCCAACTTTAGAAGAGGAACACTGAAGTACATTCTCAGCTCCAAAAGCTTTGAGTAAGGGAAAATCTTCATGGGACCTTGACCTGATTCCATATTCCAGATGTCTGATGACTGTAACTGAAGTCATTTGGTGAAACTTCTTCCACAGAAAATCTATTCGCAAGGTAAGGCCTTTAAAATTCCAAGTTGCTTCTTTAATTCTATGTATTTCTTGTTGAAACAGGATGTTGGGGTGGGGCTAAACATGAAGAACCATCTTCTAAGTGATTTTTCAAAAATTAAATACGATTTTGTTCATGCCTACTAGTTTCACATGAGGTCAGTACAGAAGATGCAGGGTTTTCTGTTACAAAGCAGAATTGGGGTTGAAAAAAAAGTAAAATCAAAAGCAAATTCTTTTGAGTTTGCTGTTAAATAGGTGAATATTCTGGCATGGAAAATTAGCTAACAATTTGAATAATTATTTCATTTCATTTTGACTTTAATTAGCAAAATGGCACTGATGAAATACAGAGACCTCATTAGAAACTGGGCTTACAATGGCTATCAGCAGTCTCTTGGAATGAATCGGTGCTCACACAACATGGGACTTCTTCAGGATCTGTGTGAAATGTTAAGTCATAAATATCTTAAACATATGATGGTACTAAAGTTCAATTATCCAGCACTGTGTTTAATGGTTCACACTGGTCCTGTAAACCCCTCACACGACCAGGCAATCAGTCCTGACAAACCCTGCAGTTGAGATTTCCCCTCCAATTGTCAAAATGCGCACCTCTGGTGCAAATGGGCTCCCCAAGCATGGAACATCACCTGGGCTTCTTGGAGCAGCACCAGACTGGCAGCTGAGGGGTTACCATTGCAGCAGCTCCACTATGACAAGATAGTCTGCTGTTTGAGACATCGAGTCCAGGGGTCATGTTGGATCTGTTTATCTGACTGTTCACTGTGAGCTATGGATAGTGGAGGCCAAGAAAAAAAAATCAGGGTCAAGTATGAATACATGGTGAACTAGTGGTAGAGGCAGGGGTGGCGTACATGCTGTGTGCTCATCAAGGTGAGTTGCAGAAGGTTCAGGCAGGTCTCACAGTAGGGCTTCCATTCTCCTGCAGAAAAAGACTAAATACCACCACCGCCTACTGGCATTTTCAGCTGCTCAATAATGGAAAACCAAGCTACAAACGAGCCACCAGTTTTGGAACACACTCCAACTACAAAGGGTAAAGTGTCATTTTCAAGCCAAAAAGCACATGATAAAGCATTACTATAATTCCAGTGTTTAACATGGTCATATATTACCTCTTCATTAGATGTTTCTGTTGGAGTTCTAGCTTACTCCATCAAGAGAATGTGACTTAGTCTACTGGAGCTCAGGGGAATGGCAAATATGGATGATATATGAGAGACTTCAGTAATACTGTAATTCTTATTGGTCACTGACAGAAGTTAATAAAGGTCATTGAGTATTTAATGCCCTTCAGAAATCCTTATTAGGGCCCGAGCACTGGAACAGTGCGAAGCCCTATTGTTATTGCTTCGTTTTTTTTAGTCTGTTTCTCCCCTTGATTCCTGATGGTTTAACACATTAATCAATGCAGGGTGTATCATGAATTCCTGTTGCTGACAACTGACAAAGGATCAAGTCACAATGTTTTTTGTGATTAATTCACAATTAATAGGTCATCAGTTAAGGAATGTCAATTCACAGTTACTTCATACATTAACTGATATGTTACCAAGTTAGCTGAATTCTTTGATTCTTAGACGAAGAGGCTGTTTTGTATTATCATTATTCTCTATCAATTTTAAACAGTAATTTGAGCAAATGTATCATCCATGTGCACTTGGTAATTATATGAGCATTTTAGTCTTGTATCTGACACTTGTAAAGTGATGTTAAACCTTCTTTGAGTGGATTAAGGAAGTTATATTTAATAATGTTAGCCTCCTGCCATTGAGGAGGACTTCCCCCCAGCTAACAGTTAGCATTTGGAGCATCCAGCCAGTATCCAGCACTCAGTAACAATGAGAGGAAGATAGCACCACTACTGTTCTAACAGCTAGGGGGGAAGTGAAGTAATATCAATTTTTTTCAAAATGGGTGAACTATCCCTTTAACATCTGTCCCTTATAACTGATGCAGAATTGATAGGTTTTCATATTTTGCCAGTGTTCCAAGTTTGTTGAGACTATGTGAATGTTTTGTGGATTTTATTTCAAAACATTTATGAATGAGACGATCCGGACAGTTTGATGCTAGACAGTGAAATGAGTCAGAAGAATCAGAATTACACAGCCATTTTCTTTATAAATCCCTTGGCTAAATCAGATTTTTGCACACCAAAGCTGACTGCTTACCCACCTCGGTGATTCACCTCCTATTGCCTGCTCACCCACATTATCCCACTGTTCCCAAGGACCATTGCAGGTTTAGAATGTCCATTATGGTGTCTTTGGGGACACAGTTCTGTCAAAGCCATGAACATTTGAGAGGGACATTAGTGAAAGGCAACACGTCATTACATGACCATTTACACATAATCATCCACTTAAGAATACCCCATAGGGCAGAGCCACATAGCATGGGCCATTTACACACCAGATCTGTGTGTGTGTGCACGTGCGGGCGGGCGTGCGCGTGTTTGCACATATGTTGTGGCCTAATAGTTCATCAGACATATGCCTTGTGGTGATGTTCAAAAATAACCATAATAGTGACCCGTGTGCTTTCTTTTTCACGTACCCCATCCCAGTTCGGTTCAGCCTTTCTGTCACCTGTGTCACGCACACGCATGCGTGCGCGCGCACACACACACACACACACACACACACACACACACACACACAGTCTCAAAGGGAATGACTGTCTGAGGTGAGGAGATTGAGAAGCTTCCTCTCTCTCTTTTATGGTTCTTCATCTTTTTCCCTCTCAAGTCCTCTGGCTATCACACCTATCCATATGCACAGTTATTATGTTTACCAGAGATGGGAATAAGTGCTGTCAGTGTCTGCTTCTCTGAGAGCAGCATACAGCAGGAGAGTGTAGCTGGGGGTTGGATGGCACACACTGCTCTTCACATTGAGAGCAGTGAGTTGGCCTGAGCAAAATGAAACCCAGTGCTTCTCTCTCCAAATAGACGTCAGCAGACAATGACTTAACCTGTGGAGAGCAACAACTGCTTGTGACTGATTCTGTGATACAATGATTTGAACTATGACCTGCAGCTGGTGAGCATCATAAGGCAAACAACATGGACAAAATACACTACATTTTAATAACAGCACTAATTTCTGTATTTTTAACTAAAAAAAAAAAAAAAAACATTTAGAATATAATTTAGATCAGGGTAATGCTAGGTACAACAATGTATACTATTACTTTGTGACAAAGTTTCATCATTCAAAAAGTACAAGTATAAAAAGTTAAATACAGTTATAATGTTATAATAATGGATAAATATCCCGGGATATTACTTTGAATAATTGCTGTAAATAATCACTCAAATTTAGTTCTTTTCTAAAATAAGTGTCAAACAACAAATAGTATATTTAATTTTAATTTTTTTTATATTGTTTATTGTTTATTACCAAGAAAATTTAAAAACATTTACATATTGTGTCATCAATTATAGTAGAACAGAATAGAATAGAATGCCTTTATTGTCACTGTACACAGTGAGATTAAGAGCAGCTCCTTCAGTGCAAACATAGAATAAAGAACAAAATAAAAAAAAAGATAGATTCCAATATAAATAAATGTAAGTAACATAAGATAACCTGTCTGCTATGGTGCAGCTGCCCTACCACACTGTGATACAGTAGGTCAGTAGGCTCTCAATGGACGAGCGATAGAAGGTCAGCAGCAGGGTGGGGTTCAGCTTGTGCTTCTTAAGGACCCTCAGGAGGTGAAGCCGCTGCTGTGCCTTCTTGATGATCGCCGTGGTGTTGTCTGTCCAGGAGATGTCAGAGGAGATGAGGACTTGTTGTTTAGTGGCTTTCTGATTAAATTGATGAGGCATTCATTAGCTGTTTACTATGGCCTTTTTTTTTAAATGAAATGTTACACTATTGGTTAATTATTAATAGAACTTGTGCGCCTCTTAAAAACACTGATTTAGGAAAGTTTTTTTTTTTTTTAAACAGAAGCAGTGTATTGGTCTTTAATCTTGGTCTTGGCATTTAATTGACAAGATTTTATAATGGACTCTCCACTGTGGCATCATGAGCTTTAATGGGTAGGCTGGACTCCTGGGATAGCTTTAGAAACATGCCTGCAGGATCCTGGTGTGGTGCTTTTTCATGTTCTGGACCCCTAAGTTGTCTTTCAAAAGCCATGGACCCAAATTTAAAGGGATTTTGCTTTCTAGGGACCCTGATATCAAGAGATATTTTGGTTTGGATGCCTTTCACAGGTATTTAAACAAGAAATCTGATGTTGATCCAGCTTCACTCTGTTTTATTTAATATGTAATTTTAATAGTTACAAATATAGTTTTCTTGTCTTTACAAACAAATTGGGCTCCCTGGCCCTCAGTTTGAAAACCACTGATGCAGGATGATCAGGGAGATGGTGCTTGCTGATGGACAGAAGATTGAGCAGTTTGAAAAGCTATTGATGGAAGGGCCAACAGACCAATAATGTTTCTGAGGGTTTCAATCAAGACCTCACCTGGCCCTGCCACCATTTCCAATGTTTTTCTGACAGAGAGATATTTTATTTTCCACTATGAGATGAGAAGGGCGGCAGAGAGCCGATGATTTGCTCTGAGGTTTACGGACTGGAGCTGAAGGACTTCTGATTTTTGCAGGAGGAAAGGCTGAGGGGACTCTCATTTGAAATAGAAGAAATCAAGGAAGGCAGGGTCATGGGGAAGTGTAAGGACAGGCTTGCCAGACAGGATTCTATCATGTAGCTTATGAGTGAGCCAAAAAACCTCCACAGTGAACCTGAGTCATTACTTACAAAGTGGTTCCGCAGTTGTCAACACAGATGGCTTTATGGAGCTAGTTTCTGAGAAGGAAGCATTCCTCTTTATTTCACCTCCTATGAATCTGCTCCATGATGTTGAGGGCCTTATAGCTTACCATTATGAAATGACTAATACTGTTAAAAGGGTTTAAAGGACCATATCGGTGATTTTGCATTTCTACACTAATATCTACAAAATGTTTATGCTTCATGACTCTGCTATTCCATTTTCCGATGCAGGCGGTTTGATTTTAGAACAGTTTTCCTACCTTTTATTCAATTCAATTCAATTTTATTTATTTATATAGCCCAGAATCACAAATTACAAATTTGTCTCAAAGGGCTTTACAGGAAATACAATATCCTCTGTCCTTAGACCCTCACATCGGATGAGGAACAACTCCCTAAAAAAACCCTTTAACAGGGAGAAAAATGGGAGCAACAGAGGAGGGATCCCTCTCCAGGACGGACAGATGTGCAATAGATGTTGTAGACACAGAAAACAAACAACAAAAGATATAAATGTATAATACAAAGGATGTAGTGTAAAAACAGTTGGCGGATGAGGGATGAGGATGCCAAGGGAAGCCAGATGTACTGGAGCAGCCAGGGACCTGAGCCACACCACCACCAAAACCATGAAGACCTGGGTCAATAAAAGACAGAGCACGCACTCGGACAAACACACATCAACCATTCACACACACTCACACAGAGACAAGGGTGAAACATTAATTATCTTCAGAAGACAGATAGATAATTAGGTCCGTGAGAGCAATAATCTCGTCGGCAGGTGAGTGCTTGGGTTACTTCATTGAGACAGAGAACCAGCCCACCGTGCCACTAACTGTCAACCAAGTTAGACTGAAGAAATGAGTTTTTAGTCTAGATTTGAAAGAATCAACAGATTCAGATTGCCTAACAACAGCAGGGAGGCTATTCCACAGCAGCGGGGCTCGATAGGAAAAAGCCCGGCCACCTGCTGACTTCTTCTTAACTGTAGGTAAGCAAAGCAGCCCTGCATTTTGGGAGCGGAGAGCCAGCAATGGAATATAGGGTTTAGAGTTTAGGGTTCCAGCCACTGGATTCTATTCATTCCACTACAGAATGCTTTCAGAGCCTTCAAACTTTCGCCACACCAGTATTCCATCTCTGTAATAAAGTCCTCCACATTAGTTTTCCTAAGAGCAGCAGCACTGTTGTGTTTTGATGACTTGAAATTGGCCTGAATGAAACTGTCCCTCTGCTGGGAAATAGTCCCAACGGAAACGTTTACTTTACACAGTTCTGTGGTTCTTGAAAGTTAACAATGTTGTCAGCCACAGCCCTGCATGATTTGCAGAATGGTTTGTTGTGATATACAATGTGGGGAAGCTGTACTAAATAGGCATTCAAACATGAGGGATGTTTAATGGTGACATGCTGAGAGCCCCCGCCTCTCATGGTGTTAGTGAGAAGGAAGATCCTACTGGTTCATCAATACGTTGATTTAGATCAAATCACTGAATTCAGTGTAAACCAACTGCAAGGTGACAGACTGCAGGGCTATAGATGGATGTATACACACTTTACAGGAGGCAGTCTGAATTTTAAATGTATTATCAGTTGTTTAAATCATTTGAATCAGTCATTTAAATCATATAGGTCTGATTTATTGTGGCCAATCTGAATGTAGCAACTTCCTAGGACACACATACAACAGCAGTGCTCCAGTTTCTGGCAGTGTGAACACATTTTGTTTAGACAAGACAAGCACATTTTCATTAATTTGAGAGTTGCAATTAGTAAATTGTGGATGTTTGTGCATGGTCATTATGAGCTCAAAGCATGAAAGAGCTGAAAAATAGCTGAATTTGAAGATCTGTCCTATAGACTTCCATTATATAAAAAAAGTGCTACCAATACATATATATATATATATATATATATATATATACATATATACATATACAGATATACATATATATATATATACATATATACATATATATACACACATATATATATATATGATATAGAAGCAGGCATCAGGTTAACAAGCTGAACATTTTAAAGTTTGGATGAAGTTTCCCACTGACAGTTTGTGGAAGTAGTTAGACCAAAAAACATTGAGAATAAAAAATAAGAACAGCAAAAGTGCAGTTAAGCTGAAAGCTGCTGAAAATGAGAGTTGAGGTAGACTTATCAAATAGTGTCTCAAGTCAGTGTCACTGACACTGACTTTGAAGACTGAACAGAGTGTGGTGAAAGTAACAGTTTTGTCAGTTACAAAAGAAATGCTATCAAAGATCTCTTGGCCAGTATCTGTAAAGCGCCTTGAGATAACTTTTATTATGATTGTTGCTATACAAGGAAAATTGAATTGCACTGAATCTCACCGAGATGATACTATGAGAGTATGTAAAATAACTGTGATGGCCTGAAAACCCTGAAGGAAAACAGTACCTGACGTGGTGCTGTAGGCCTGCGTAAAAGCAGGAGGAGGGCTTGAAGTACTTGAAGTAGTAGTAGTGGAAACAGCAGTAGAAGTAGGAGGGATTTAAGGCCTTGAAGTAGTAGTAGAAATAGCAGTAGTAGTAGAAGTGGCTGAAGTACTTGAAGTAGTAGTGGAAATAGCCAGAAATAGCAGTAGCAATGTCAAGTAGCAGTAGAGGGGATTGAAGTACTTCAAATAGTATACAAGTAGCAGTAGTGCGGGTTGAAATAGTAATAGTAGTACTCAGTTAAAATACTCAAAGTAGCACTAGAGAACATACACATAAAAGAGAGCCCAAAATAAATAAATAATGTGCACAAATAAAGATTTTGTCACTTCAATTTAGCATTTCATCAGCACAATTTAAAAGGTTGTGTGCACGAAAAAGAAAACAAAAGTAAATTTGGTTCGCTGTCCAAGGCTCCGTACCCATGCCAGACTGGTGAGAGAGAAAAGGCAGAGCTCAATGCACTGCAATGCGCTGTTGGACAAGAAAGAGAGAAGAATGAAAACTACCATCTTTATGCACCAAGTCCATTAAAAACATGTCAATCAAATCAGATGGATAACCTCTGACATCCAGTGTAATGCTCAGTGGTGTGTTTGTGTGTTGCTTGGAAATAAAGTTGTCAGTCAGCAAGATTACAAAGACCTCCATAATGTTGTGGCAGAGGGCCGAAAGCTTCTGTGTATGTGTGTGTGTGTGTGTGTGTGTGTGTGTGTGTGCTGAGATGGCAGGAGATATTCAGCATGATGGTGAGTGATACCCCTATGATGTTTCTTTGGATATTCTCTGCTGTTATTGGTGTTGGGTGCAGAGTGACCCTGCTTTATTACTGTTTTACTCCTGGGCTGCAAAACTACCTCCTCCACTCTTTCTGCCTCTCTCTTATTCCCCGATTCCTTCCTGTCTCTTTCAACCAGTGTCTTTCTTTGTCTTTTCCTGTGTTTTCTCTGACTCATGTCTCTTTCTGTGTCTCCCATAGATCACAACTGTTAAAATGACCATGAGATTGGGCTGAGTAGTTCCTGAGGAGTGACTGTGAGAATGTTTGAGAAATGAGGTGACGGACAAAAGAAAGCTGCAGGGGTCCATTTCAGCACGCCGGCCCCCTTTGCTATTTGGACTGGGAGCTTTGCAGGAGGACAGGGGCAATACAGAGAACAGACTAGGGGAAGGCAATAAACACTTTGTGAAATTGATGTGCAGGTGGGAAATTTAGGAACTGCTGAAAGGACAAACAGCATTGTATAATGTATTTGCTGACTTTCTTATGTATTGCTCGGCTTGCCACGGATGATAAAATGAAACGCTTTGGTGTTTCTTTCTGCTATTGATTTCTTTCTTTTCCATTTGGCCTTAAGCCATTAGTTTCCCAGTATGGTATGTAACAGCTGTTTTGTGCTTTACCTGTTTGTTGGAGATAAGTTCCCATATTTGATGATGCCCATTCAAAACTGTTTTGTAAGGAAATGAGGCACGGCCCATTGAAAGACACTGGTAAACATGGCCCTTTTCCTCTCTCTCTCTTTAATTACAGGATAGGTACAGAAATGACAGAAAAGGAAGATGATTCAGGGGTATTATTGGTCAGAGGCTATCTCTTTTTCAATCTGTCTCACTCATTCAGTCATTCATCCTCTTATCTTCCCTTCCAGCCTGGAGTCATAAAATTTCATGAAATAAGCAAAATGTCTTACAAGTGATAATCTGTGAGATGCTTGTTGATTTTGGCAGCACTTTTGGTGATAAGCGGTCATATTTTTGTTATTTTGCACTGACTGCAGGCTTCATATACAAGTGCCTCTGCTACCTCGAACTCCATTTTCAGTGTAGTGGTTCTTAACTTTGCCCAGACCTTAACCAAAGTTGTTTACTTGCCTCTGTAACAGTTTGCTAAGATTTACACATGACAAAAAGATGAAAATATTATTACCATGAAATAATCCTTCTGCGGTTGGGAGGTTAAGAAAGGGATTTTAAATATTGCTTGTAGTAGCTAAAAAAAAAAAAAAAATGATGAAAATAAAAATAAGAAAAAAATATACCTCATTCACCTCTAATACTAAAGTGCATCATCAGAATTATTATTTTTAGTAGTAGTAATAGTAGTATTTAGTTCTTATGATTTATATTTTTTATCATTTGTTATTTTTCATTTATGTTATTTCATTATTTTGGTTTTGTTGTCTTGTTTTTATTTATAATAATTTTTCTTTTGGTTTTTATGCTTAAAAAAAGTTGTTTTTTTGTTTTTTTGGGGTGTTTTACTTGTATTCATATTCTTATTTACAATGCAAAAAAACAACACAAACCATGAAATGGATAGTCATTCACTCAACTCTCCTTCCATAGAGGTGCACCGAAATTCTGTGGTCCACAGTGATGAAGGCTGTGGGGCTGAAAACATTTTGCGATGCCAAAAGGCAGAGAAATAAAACAGCAACTCTCCTTGAGTGTGACCCTTTATTTCAGGAATTTGACAAATTGGAAGATAATACATGAAGTCTGTTTTGAAGTAAGGGCATTATCATTCCATATCATCACCTACTTCTGTCAAATACCTCAAACCTCCCTGTTATTTACTGCCTTCCATTTGCTCTGTGAGATTCATTACTGACAGAACAAAGGGCTGTACACTATCAAAAGACCTTGATACATGAAAAGTACAGTCAACATACACAACATCTTCAGGAGATACAAATAAATGAGGCAGCCTGTCATCTGAGGAAAGTGAATGGGCAGATTAGATCCACGCTTGTCACTCCTGCCCCCTTTTTACGGTGAAAAAGTAAAACAGGACAGAATGCCAAGTGAGTTTGTGTTGTTTTTAAAATGTTACCAATTAACAAGGAATTATTGTGTGCGTGCATGCATGCAGCACTTAATTATAAATACCTTTCAGCTGTCATGGCATCATAAAAATCGAGTGTCTGGAGTGGACTGAAGTGTAATTTTTCTCATTAGCGTCTCATCTGAGTTCACTATCTGGCCCCACTTAACCTCACTATAAGGTCATCATGATTAGATCGTAGGCAGGCTCAGTAAATACGCTAAAATCAGGAGGCAAAACACAATGTTGGCTTTGAACTACAAAGAGAGGTTTTATCAGTGGGCTACTAATTGCTTTTCAGAACCAAAGTACCGTTCAATTTTTATTTTTTGCCTAACAATGTAAAAATCAAAAGAGCGCAGAAGGGGCCACTTTTGAAAAAAATTAGTGTAATTATTGCAATTTGACTTACTAATTCAAGATCATTAGGGGGAATTGTCAACTGTGCTTTACTGTCAGCTGCAGTGCTTTTTTTCTTGGCAGTAATTAACTGACTGTAAAACACAGAGTACAGTGGCTTTGAGAGCTGAAGGACTTTTAACCTGTGGAGGTCCGGTATCCTTAGAGACTGTTCATATGAACATAAAATGCTAATTAGCTAAAACATGTAAATCTGTGTTGATAATTAGGGTGATGGGAAGAATGCCAATTAGTGGACCAGTGAAGGGACAAAGACCCAAGGTGGCATGAGCTGTTTGGCTGCTCTGAAGAAAGACTGTGTGACACTTTAAATACAAATACATTAAAAGACATGTATATTGTACATGTACAGACTGTCAGTGCATTAGTACTTTTGTGTTTTTGTTTTTGACAGCGCTTTTTGTGTATTTTGCACAGAACAGCTTTCCTCAACTGTATCATGAGAATCTAGTTTTAAAGGGATACTTCCCCCATTTTGAAAAATGTGATATTATTTCTCTTTCCCCCTAGCTGTTACGTAGGACGGTAGTGGTGCTCGGGACACAACCAGGACAATCCCTGACAAACTGAAACAATCCAGGAATAACTACGATGTGTGGTCCGACATCTGAAAATGGGTGGGCTGCAGTGGCGGTTCTGCCCATGTTGCCGCCCTGGGCAAAATTACTGCCTTGCGCCCTTCTGTGTTACTACTCCGGTCGGCCTGATGCCGACTGGTGCCGCGCACACCCGGTCAGGTCTGCCGGATCTGACAGGTGAGCAACGCGCACACACACTGCCATACCTTTCATTATAAATCAACTTTTGTTCATACGCCTGCAGCAGCACAACAGGCAATGACAGAGACAACATGGTTGATTATTGACTGCGCAATGCGGCCATTCGCCGGTAATCGCGGCATCAGGCGAGCCTATCTACAGTACAATACATGAGTATTTGCTTAGGCCCCTAATATTAGACAAGGGCGTTTTTTCAGGGCATTTTCAATGGAAAAGATATCGTCTTATATTCAGATGAATACGGTAATAGAAAACTGCTTTGCAGCGCTGCTGATTTTTTTTTTTTTTTTTTTTTTTTGCGCTCGTGCCGCCCCCCACGTGACATGAAAAAATGCCGCCCCGGGCGGCTGCCCGCTTCGCCCGTGCCTAAAACCGCTACTGGTGAGCTGTATAGCCTCCTGAGACCCAGCCTATTCCATTATGTCCTCTGTAGTGGACATCATTTGATCGTCTATATCCTTTTATTCATTTGAGCTCCCCTATCAAGTCCTGGTGTACAGAGGACATCCAGGCCTTTCTAATGATGTCTCATGTGATAAGGTGGGATGAGGGAAACACCCACTGTCTATTGAGCCAAAATGGCAGCTGCAGAAAAACGCACGTCGTGAAAAGAGAAACAGGAAGTCAAATATTGTTTAGCTATTAGTTTTTACTTATGAAAATTATATATTTTCTTGTTAATGGCATTGATTGTCTGTGGTTATTTGATTGTTTTTTTTATTTAAATTTAAAATTATCTGTTTTTTACAGTAAAATTCACTACAGTGGACGTACTGTAAAATCTAAAATAAAAATATTTTTGTGAAATTCTAAATTGTGAGTTGTTGTTTTAACTCTAAATAGACAAGAAATCACAAAAAAAGTTCAACTGGAAGACACTTTTTTTCCTCGGATCTCAGGAGGATAGGCTCTCCAGGGTCACTGGTTAACTGGACAGGCACTGGTTTAAAAAAAGGCCCATGCATAGCTACTACAGTGAATCCACCAGTGTTGCAGTCCAACAAAAATCTAAATTATTTGTTATAATCACATTAATACAATCAGTTGAACTTATGAAAAGCAAATAATACCTGTTGTTTGTTGATGGTTGATTTCAAATTCACACATATAGACATTTAAACAAGATATGGAGCTTTCCATTGAACACAGAGCAGATGTTTATGTCTTCTTGTGAGCAATGAAGCGCATTCAGTGTGGAGGTGAGAAGCTCCAACTCAGAAGTTGGAACAAGCTACAGTTACAGAAACACGTGAACACTGCCCGTTCTGCTTCTTCCAAGATGACGTGAGCACAGCGTTTACCCCACCAATCTTTTTTTCCTAGCTGTGCATTTAAAGTGCACTCATACCTCATCTCCACTTCTGCTTGAATAAATAACATTCAGTAGCATGAGCGCCTCTGCCGCCTGGATTTGTCAATACTTCACCTTGTCTCAGTCTATCTGAATACATTTAACAAGCTGACAGCGCTGGCCCTCCTCAAGCGGAATAACAGGATGCAGAGCAAACAGCTTTCCAGCAATTACTAAATCTGATGTATAATTCCATCCTCCTCTTAGTTTACTCCTCTTAGTCATAATTCTGCATTTGGATGGGGGTTATTAACCACTGGCCACAGGTGCTGTGAGGGTGACACTCCCCAAGCACAGGAGGTAATGAAAGGGAACAGTTGCCATATATAATAGGGGTGTGTGTATGTGTGTGTGTGTGTGTGTGTGTGTGTGTGTGTGTGAGAGAGAGAGAGAGAAAGAGAGAGAGAGAGAGAGAGAGAGAGAGAGGTTGAGAGCACAATGCAATTTGGACAATATAATTAACAGGGCTGGGCAGATGCTGAATAACCCCACTATTTATACCTTTAACAGGGGCTTCTGGTTATTGTGCACATACAGGTGGTGCTTGTCCTGTTTTGATTATAAAAGATGAAACAAGAGTTACAGCTTTGATAAAAAAAAAAAAATAAATAAAATAATAATAATAATAATAATAATAATAATAATAATAATAATAATAACTTTTCCATTTAAAGTTTGCTTAAACCCTACACATGTCCCTGACTCTGGAGCCCTTTTTTTTTTTTTGTATTACAGATTAAAAAGCAGCTTTATGCTGGTCAGTAATTTGGCAGGCCCTGTATCAGAGCTAGCAATAAAACAACACAGTGCAACAGTGTGTGTTCTGGTAATGAGACACAGGATGATGACGACGCATCGACTATAACAGGAGACAACTTTAGGAGTTAAACTCCTAACTGCTAACTGTTAGTTAGCCAGGTTGAAATAATATTAATTTTTCAAAATAGATGAATTACCCCTTTATCTAATTTCTCATGTGAGGATATTCAGTTGTGTAACAATCATTGCAAAAGAAGTAATTCATTTTTCTCTGTGATGAAGAAGTAGTAGGCATGAATGAAAATTCCAACAAATAAAAACATCACATTTTTGTAAAATAAAGTAAAATAAAATAGAATAAAATAAAATAAAACCTGCCTTTCCCTCCGTAACTGGTCACTCATTGATGTACACTTCTAATTAAGAAAGCAAGAGACTTTCAAAATTCCACTTCTTTGGGCAGTTTAAATGGTTTACAGTTTTTTTTTTTCACCCTGAACAAGACACTAAGTCCACAACTGTTTGTGGTTTAGGCGTGACCCTCTGCCACAGCCAGTGCCCAGTCTAAGTCAGGCCATTGATATTTAATGAGTCACAGCGCCCTTTAGGATCGACAGCCAAGAAGTTTTGTAGCCCACGTTCCTCTGGTGTGTGGGCACAGGGGAAAAGGGATGAGGACATTTGGAATACAAAGTGTTGTATGTTGTAACCACTGATAAAAGATGTGCCTTTACTGAAATGCAGCGAGTTTTGAACTACAGCTTTTGCCAGACTTCACGGGGCAGGCATTGTCAGTAGCACAGGCTTGAGCTGTGGGTCCAAATACAAAGATAATCATGTCCATGCGCGTACACACACACACACACACACACACACACACACACACACACACACACACACACACACTACAGGTTGCCACCACACCACAGGTCATGTATGCTGCCGTCTTAACCTCTTCTCTCTGATGAATATATAAAAGAGTTAGGAAAGCAGCGTCAAAGGCAGCTGGCCACATCGATTTCTGTCCATGCCAGCATATCCTCAGTGGAATAAACTGTCTGAGACTGGATGCTGTCATTTCTAATCATGTGAAGCTATCACCACTCCAAAGATAAACAATTAATTCTGGCTGTAGACAGAGTATAGGGCATGATTATCTTCTCTTAGGTGAAAGTGCTAGAGGATATTGTTAAGCACACCTCATGGTAGGATTATGCACTCCCTTGGTTGTTTTTATGATGCAACCAATACAGCATACTGCAACAAATTTGTGTGGGGAGAATACTGCAAAGGTGTGGAGGAGCACCAAATAAGTAAATTAATCAATGAGTAAAAAAAAAAAAAAAAATTCTACTTGGTGCCTAATATTTTCACTTACCCATCATCCAAACTAGTTGAGATCACAGAATCACTGAAAACTTCTAAAAATATCTCTGCAGCTCAAGGTAAACAGTGCTTGCCTGCTGGTACGCAACAGAAACACTGGACTGACAAATACCAAGTACAAACTCTGCACTGCGCTCTCTGTCAGCTGTGTCTGTGTTGCTAGGCTGGCTTAAGTGCATGATCTGCAAAGATAGCATCCTCCTCCTCAGAGAAACCCTGGCACAACCTAACGCTTGGGAAATTTAATTCATTTATTATATTCCAAAAAAAACTCTCCTCAGTAATCTTTGAAAAGGAATTTAAGTTCAGCTGTAAACTGCTTTTTAACACATTACATATGCAAACAAGTGAATCTATACCTATGATATTTACACTATGTGACACTGGCAGTCAGTTCAGTATATGATTACACAGTGGCCAGATGGAGCCTTCTAATTTCCATTAAAATGCCATAGTTTGTACTGTTCACTTATCCTTCCTTAGTTCAGTTATTGTGTAGAGGTGTGGGGCAACACAAATAAGAATGATAGAAAAAATTCTGCATTACAAAAAAGAGCTATACAAATTATAAATAAGGTAAGGTTCAGAGAGAGCACTCAATGCTTATTTTTCACTCAAAGTGAATAATAATACATTATTCACTTTGAGAAGGAGGGATAAGGAGCGAAGAAGATCTAACTTAAAAAATACATTTTCACAAATCAATTTGAAACAAATGTGTTTTTCAGTATGTGGTGTAAAGATGTTGAATTCATTTAGGCACAGAAACAGAAGGAGGAAAGGAGGAAAGACTAACAATATATATACATACATATACATACATACGTGTGTGTGTGTGTGTGCATATATTTTTACATGGAGCTAAATATATGTTCAAAAAAGGCTGACATAAATTGGGTAAACCCACTTTATCCTATCTATCCTAATCCTGCTGTTTTGAAGGGAGGGACAGGTAATGTAAGGATGTCTTCCTTCCTGCTCCTCTCTGTTGATGGAAGGTAAAATATTGGATTTGAATGTGGGTATTTGTAATTTGTAGAAGTATGCATTTGCAATGAACACAATGCAATAAATGAGTGAAAGAATAAATAAATAATACATTTAAGAATATGTACAGACTAGTGCTACCAATATTGTTAACGTGAACAATCCTCTCTGCACTCCCACAAGGCTGAGCTCTGAAGGAATGAATAAAGAGACAGAAAAGCAGCGTCAAAAGCCACTGGACACATTGAATTGACACATTTGGACTGAATAGTCCCAGATATAATAATACATGTTCAAGTGTTGGTGTTCTGCTCCAGGTGAATGTGAGAGCACCCGGGGGCGGTGCCTGGGGTTGAGGGTACATCTTCTGATTCAGAACTCATAACACTACTGTAGAATAAGGCTCATTTGGGAATAGAATAGTCAAACATTCTTCAAAATTAATAGCCCATTCAGTGTCTCAGGGTCAGATCTCACATGTTAATGATTAAGCCATCCAATACAATAGGAACAATATCAAAAGCTGAATTCAGTGATATCCAATTAGTTAGTCCAAACAGATACATGATGTAACTACAGTGAGATGATGTCTATATAAAGTGCATAGCTTTTATCTCGACTCCCTTCATAAAGAGGTGTTGCTTAAAAGCACTGAATAAAATGCATGGAAGGAGGCGGAAAATAGCAGGATATTGTGTCTGTTATGCAGTCAGCTAGGAAAAAGTTTTTTTTTTTTTTAATGTTCATCTCTCAATCTTCAAATTGCATGTGACTGTGTAGAGCCAATTGTGGTCATTCCTTTTTTTTCTTGTTGTAGTAGTAGGCATTACAGTCACCAGAGTCCCTACGTTGTCCAACTGCTCCCTCGGCACAGAGGATTACCACCGCCGTTCACAAAACAATGATCCATCATCTTCCTGCTGCCAATTTGGCACTTCTTATATTATCAAATAGGACACAGTGTACAGTACACACAATCCATTTTTCTAGGTGCAAAATACGGCCCATATATGCTGTTGATTGTGGGGGGAAAAAAATCACATATTCTAAGCTTTTATGCTGCTCATTGAGGTTTATCAATGTTTTCATTTTCCCATCTATCTATCTATGGAATTCAATTTGGAGCCAGAGCTCGGAAAGCGCGGCTTCTTCCACTTGGGGTAGTAGCTATTGATGTAGGCCACATGCTCCTCTGGCCTCTGGCGAGCAGACCAATTTTCTATCTATTTACGCCACAGTTATGACCCCATTGATTTCAAATAGCCCTGCTGCTATGGTGGCTCATCTGTGATGCATGCGGTGACAGCAACTGATCAACAGCATGGGAGCAGCTGAAAGCCTATGTGAGCCGACTAAATGGGCCAGCTAAATGTGTGCTTTGTCTCTTGTCAATGGTGTGAGCGCATCGTCAATTATGCCAGTGATATTGTATGGCAGAAGTTGGATCAAAGCTCATTCCTGGTTGATGTAGGACCTCCTTCGAAAATATCTATTTGAATTCTTGTTTCAATCATCAGCTGATATTTAAAATGTGCTCATGCATAATATTTAAGATGAACCAGGCTTGCTCAAGGTGTTCCAATCATCATTTAAATTATGGCCAGGTAAACCAATCATAACTCAAACTATGGTTACACCAATATAACTGGATGGGTCAATACTGGCCTTTTTTGAAATTGAGAACTGGTCCATGTTTATTGTTGAGTTGATCACTATTACACTATTCGTCTACGAAGAGCCTTTGACCTGAACCTGTACATGAATGTCTGATTATGGATGCATTATAATTATGATCATGTTTGGTACATGGTACACGGTCTTATCCGGTGAGCCACCAGGATGCCCACTTTATCTATTAATTTATGTATTATTTTTGTTTATTTTCAATCAACATTTATTGATGTTTTAAGTCATTTGTTTTTTCAACATAAAGGTTTATTGATCATAACAGAGATGTAACATAGACACCCAAAGAGACATTCAAATAGATTGAGTTAATAACCATCAGCTTCACATTCAATAGCCCTGTGAGCTACTCTATTCACATATGTATGTGTTTGTGTTGGGTTTCCCCCCTGATGTATCTCTAGCTAGTTTGCTTCAAGGTCCTCTAAGACCTTGAAGAACCCCCTTAAGAAATTGAGTTCTACGAGACCCAACCTGGACCAAATGAAAGCAGAAGGCAGATCTCCAATTTGTTAGTGTAATTGGACATGGTCACTTCATCAGCGTTTAAATCCCATGTGCAATATGTTCATCTGGTTAAGAGTTATGAGTCTGTGTTGTGAGATATCCATTATATTTAGAGATATATTGTGTACAGGTCAAATGTTTTGGCCACAACCAAGAGGACTCAAGAGGACTCACTAAACCTGAGCAAAGGCAGCTCACTAATTACTATTTAATATCTTGTGTTCAGAGCACAGATTCACCAAAACTGACAAGGTTCAGTCTTGGCGGAACATAGGAGAGCTCAACAAATTTCATGGCAAGCCATGCAATACATTTTGAGATATTGTGTACATGACAAGATTTTGTCTGATGGTAGCCCTAGATGGAAGGGATCATGATGTCACTGAACTGCCACGGTTCATCCTCCAAGGAGCATGAAGGTGCTCACCAAATTTCAATCTACAATCTGTCCAAGAGATTTTGAAGCATGGTGCCCTGGAGTAAAATGGATGGACAGAAGGCCTGAAATAGTCATCCTTACGTTACACTTGCCAGTGGGGAAAATACTCTAGAAAAGCATTGCCTAACAAAATGAAGTCAGGACTCATGCTCATACTTATACTTCCTCATATGCCTTGAGCTGTATGAACACCAGAGCAGGGCAATTCTGTCCAATAAACAAGCTAACTGGGAGTCCATATGATGTTTGTTTACATGGCCTGGTTCTTGGTAATTGGGAAGTGTGGACCTAAATGAGCTAAATAAAAAAAAACACCTCCAAGTAAACTTTTCCACTCTGGTTCACACCAAAGAAAAACTGGGCGTGTGATCATGGCCAAAGACGGCTTGTGATGCTTGCTTGAGTTTAGTTCAGTGAGAGCAAACAGTGCAGGCCAGAATTAAGACAGAGGAGTGCTCCCTCTCTTTCCATCACTGTTTCTTTCTCTGTCTTTCTCCCTCTCTTTGTCCTCCACCTCCCTAGCTGTCTGGAAGCTAATTGCAGTAATTAATTTGTGTGACCTACAGTCACTTCCAGTTCCTGTTATAGCCTGGTCTGAGCATTACTGGAGTGTGAAATCAATTTAGTGCTAATCACTGAAGGTGGGTGTCTGTAGGCTGGGGCTGGGGAGGCCGTGGACACGTGAGATAAAAGCGGTTCTTAATTCACTGCTTCACTTCAAACAGTAGAAAGACAAAAAGAAGAATGGAGATAAAGGAAAGAAAAGGGCGGTGATCAGTGGCTCCACTTTAGCGATTTTGGCAAGATGGCCTATGTAACACAAAACTACTGTACTGTCAAAGTGCCATTTAGCAAGGCACTCAACTCCCAGTTGATCCAATGGAGCTGCCTAGCAGCCACCAGTAAGGGACAACGGTTTAACACTTTGAAACCCTTTGAACCCTGACTTCTATCCGAAATATGGGAAAAAAGATTGAAAAAAAAAAAAAAAGATTGAGACAAATGAGCAAAAAATGACCTGAAAATTAGCAACAAATTACTATATTACTAAAAGTAATTACCAAAAAAAAAAAAAAAAAAATCAGAAAATTAATAAAACTTTGCCTGACAATTAGCAATGAATAAACACAAAGTATGTATAATTATTATAGATTATACATTTATGAAATTATATCACAAGAAACTTACCCAAAAATTCACCAAAGTAATTGAATAGAAAAAGAAATAAAGTGAATTTTGTTCAGAGGATGAGTGAGTTTTGTGAACAGGGTGCTTTCAGCCTTCTTTTGAAGGGTTACCTGAGAGGCTTCCAGTGTGTGAAAGTGTATGGCTGTGATGCAGAGGAGGCTGAAGGTCAGAGAAGCCTTCATGGATGGTTTCCAGTTTAAAAGTTTATGTCAGTGGTAACTGGTCCCACCAACAATCCTGGTTGATTGGCTATAAGTACATGCTTATAAATACTTTTACATTCATGTCAACATGAAAATAGTGTTCACAAAGATAGGAAGGCTGTTTGGATGGGTAAACCTTGGACTGAGTAGGCTAAAAGGTTTCAAGGGCTGACACTAGATGATTCATCAGTTTGCAGGCATATTGGCCTTTTACTAAAAATCTGGTCTGGTCCAGTTAGTGTTGTCCACCTCTGATATGGTGGATATGATTTGTCTGATTGCATACACAATATATTATAGAACTGATCAGTACTGTACTGGCTGTCTGTGGGAAGCCCTTTATCTGAACTCATTCTAATTTTGATTTTAATTTTGACCAGTATTCCACAAAAGTACCATACCAGTGATTCTCTATGTTTAGTGTAATATCTACAAAATGTATTACAGTTTTTTATGATTGCTTACACACTAAGAACATCTGCTTAAACCAATGTGACAAAACTTGAACTCATTGGAACTAAACCTTAAACACAGCGTGGCCATACCTTAGACACATGTGCTGCTTTGAACTGTGTTTGCAATTCTGCAACACACTTCCTCCTGAACACTACACACTATTTCATACAGAAGACACCTCGCTCAAAAATTAAATCATGTGGTAACATTGGGAAGACACTTATGTTCAAAATACAAAACACATCAGGTAATTAGAAAACCCGAGACACACATGAAAGCACTCACTTAGAAAACTGAACACCAACCAGTCAGGGCCTAAGCACTACAAACAGGCCCCAGGTCAGCCATGTTGAGTACTTTGCATGGAGGCGGTGAGAGAAAGAGGCACAGGAAGACATTGTATGCGATGAGGATGAGATTTTGTGGCTGTACGTAGTTTGATTTTGTTGTATTGTTTTATTTTTGCTTTACATATTACAGTTTTTTTCGATTGCTTACACACTAAGAACATACTCTTAAACCAATGTGACAAAACTTGAAGTCATTGGAACTAAACCTTAAACACAGCGTGGCCATACCTTAGACACAAGTGCTGCTTTAAACTGTGTTTGCAATTCTGCAACACACTTCCTCCTGAACACTAGACACTATTTCATACAGAAGACACCTCGCTCAAAAATGAAAGCATGTGGTTACAATTGGGAAAACACTTATGTTCAAAATACAAAACACATCGGGTAATTAGATAACCCGAGACACACACATGAAAGCACTTACTTAGAAAACTGAACACCAATCAGTCAGGGCCTAAGCACTACAAACAGACCCCAGGTCAGCCATGTTGAGGACTTTGCGTGGAGGCAGTGAGAGAAAGAGGCACAGGAAGACATCGTATGCGATGTGGATGATATTTTGTAGCTGTATGTAGTTTGATTTTGTTATATTGTTTTATTTTTGCTTTACATACTATGCATGTATGTTTATTTATGTTTGTCAAAAGGCTCTTACCATGACAAAACCTTTCAAACATGCAGCAAAAGCACATTTTGTCACCGCCCAATACAACTAATCCACTCACTCACTCACTTCATACTCAACACCAGAATGCAACACAGCCTTTTCAGTCTCAGCAGGTTCAACCTTACTTTTTCCTGCGTGTACAGTAGTCATATTTTTTTGACGATTTACATCGTCACATATTGTAAAGCAAGTAGCAAAAGCCAATATTTCCCTCAAACAACTCAACTTCTGCCCAAATGAGTAGATTCCTTCAGTCAGCTCTACTGTACTGTAACACAGCTGACAGCAGAATACAAAATACAGCTGTCAGTTTGAACAAGGTTCTCCTGTGAGCTACACATTCAAATGTGAACTTACAGTAAAGAACTGCATCCAAACTCAGAAAGGCTTTGAAGTGAAATTTTACTGTGTTGATGGAAAAACTGAAATACTGTAATTCACATACAGTATTACACAGAAAAACTCAAAGGAGTTGAAAAAAATACAGAATACAATTTATAGGCCCTTTTTTTGTAGGTGCATACTGACTGATTGGTGATTGGTGGAAAGGGCAGTGATGCAGGTGCACTAGTGATTTCACAGAGATGCAGGTGCAAAAGAGCGTGAAAAATGTGTGAAACCAATGAAAAGGTATGAACACATTTGCAAAAGAAAACTTGTGCTGTGGTTTGGAGGTGAAGATGACGACAAAGTGGATCCCAGTTTCATTATACTGGAAAAAGTGATTGAAAAAACTGTACTGTAAAGTACAATATACTGTATACAGTTGACAGAGTTGACACCTTTCTTATTTATTTTTATTTTTTGGTTATTTTGGAAACAGCTGTTACTGTGAAAAGATGTTTAATTTCTGTTTTGAGCTTTGCAGAATTCTTTTTGAAGCAATAAATGAAAAGCAGTAAAAACTGCAGTGTTTTGTGTTAAGTATGTTATTGTGTTGCTTGCTGCTGTGAAAGTGTGTTCATATTATAGAAATGTTTATCCTTTTGTTATCAGAGTTGCATTTTGACAAAGGATTTTTAAGTTTTGATGACTGAGTTTCAGTTTGCCATAAATGTGTATGGTTTATTTCCAGGTGTTGTGTCTTATTTGCGTTGTGTTTAGAGTTTTGGCACAGTGAGCAAAGCATTTGTAAAATGAGTTCAAGCAATCAAAAAAAACTGTATGTATGTATGTTTATTTATGGTTGTCAACTCAGAAACCATGGTTTCAAAACAGTAAATACATAGGCCTAATGAGAAGTGCTCTTCCCAAAATAACACATTTTGTTTGCAAAAGGCTCTTACCATGACAAAACATTTCAAACATGCAGCAAAAGCCAGCGACGGTTCTGCTCGTGCCGGCCCCCACGTGACATGAAAAAAATGCCACCCCGGACAGCTGCCCGCTTCACCCATGTCAAAAAACGCTACTGGCAAAAGCACATTTTGTCTCCGCCCAACACAACTAATCCAGCCACTCACTCACTTCATACTCAACACCAAAATGCAACACACCCTTTTCAGTCTGAGCAGGTTCAACCTCACTTTCTCCTGTGTGTACTGCAGTCATATTTTTTTTGACAATTTACAGTAGTAAATTGTTACATATTGTAAAGCAAGTAGCAAAAGCCAATGTTTCCCTCAAACAACTCAACTTCTGCCCAAATGAGTAGATTCCTTCAGTCAGCTCTACTGTACTGTAACACAGTTGACAGCAGAATACAAAATACAGCTGTCAGTTTGAACAAGGTTCTCCTGTGTGCTGCACATTCAAATGTGAACTTACAGTAAAGAATTGCATCCAAACTCAGAAAGACTTTGAAGTGAAATTGTACTGTATTGGTGGCAAAAACTGAAATACTGTAATTCACATATAGTATTACACAGAAAAACTCAAAAGAGTTGAAAAAAATACAGAATACAATTTATAGGCCCTTTTTTGTAGGTGCATACTGATTGATTGGTGAATGGTGATTGGTGGAAAGGGCAGTGATGCAGGTGCACTAGTGATTTCACAGTGATGCAGGTGCAAAGGAGTGTGAAAAATGTGTGAATCCAATGAAAAGGTATGAACACATTTGCAAAACAAAACTTCTGCTGTGGTTCGGAGGTGAAGATGATGACAAAGTGGATCCCAGTTTCATTATACTGGAAAAAGTGATTGAAAAAAACTGTACTGTACTGTAATGTACAGTATACTCTATACTGTATACAGTATAGAGTATACTCTCTATACATCTCTCTTATTTTTATTTTGGGGTTATTTTGGAAACAGTTGTTACTGTGAAAAAGGTGCTTGATTTCTATTTTGAGCTTTGCAGAATTCTTTTTGAAGAAATAAATGAAAAGCAGTAAAAAAAAATGCAGTGTTTTCTGTTAAGTATGTTATTGTGTTGCTGCTGATGTGAAAGTGTGTTCATATGATGGAAATGTGTATCCTTTTGTCATCAGAGTTACATTTTGACAAAGGATTTTGAAGTTTTGATGACAGTGTTTCAGTTTGCCATAAATGTGAATGGTTTATTTCCAGGTGTTGTGTCTTATTTGCGTTGTGTTTAGAGTTTTGGCACAGTGAGCAAAGCATTTGCAAAATGAGTTCAAGCAATCAAAAAAAAAACAAAAAAAACCTGTAACTTCAGTAAACATCTACTAATCTTTTCCCAAAGCATGCAGTAATATTTTAGAACTTTAGAACAATATCATTTTCCTCCCTTTTCTCCAGCCATTGGTTTCCATTCATTCCACTACAATATAAAAATGAACTTTCAGAGACTTCAAACTTTCTTTACACCAGTATTCCATCAACGTAATAAAGTCATCCATATTATTTTTGCTAAAAGCAGCAACACTGTTGTGTTTTGGTGTCTTGAAGTTGGGTGGAGTCTCTCAGAAAATAGTCCCCAGGGAAACATTTGTCATATGTTTTAAAATCATTAGTCCCCCTTTATGATTTACAAAATGCTTTGGTACAATGTAAAATGTGGGCAAATTGTTGTAAATGGAACAAACATATCACTGGTATGGTCCTTTAACATTATCCTGGGATTCAGTGGAGGGTTTTAGTGTCCCCTGACAGTCTAATCACAAAATGCTTGGAATTTTTGTCAATATTTTGACATGCATATGAATAATCAACTATGTGCAGCTTCAATCCCAAATCATTACCATCCAGCTTTCAAAAACCCATATCAGTGAAACCATTCAGTTCGTCTACCTGTCATTCCATAATGCATCATTTGTCATAAAATTACCCAGAAGTAACAGAGGTGTCAATTTGACAAGCAGGAAGTGATTGTAGCCCAAAGAGAGGAGGCATATTCAGAATATATGATGAAATATCTTTAAATCTTTCTTTTGCTATGTATGCACACAGCTTGATCTAATTATTCTTATATTTAAATTAAGGGCAATAGTTTGACTAGAGTGTGTGCATGCAAATGTAATCACTGTACGAAAACCAAGACCCTATTTAGTCATAGATTAGATGAAACCTTAATGATCCAGGGAGAAATAGGAAATCATAGAGTAAACCATATACTGTAGATGTCAGTTATTGAAGAAACATACAACATGAAATATAACATTTAATCACAAAAACTGGGGTGACATTTATCCGTGGTGGAAACCGATGCTTCATCTATACTAGAAGAATGCAGAGGAGCTAAGTTATATAATGCAGCCGATCACTTTGTGACTGAAGTTATCCACAGTGGACATTTTGATCAAATTTCCAGTAAGTATGAAATCAGTCTAAAGCATAAAATCAGCCTCCTGGTGTGCTGTGACTCGGAGGCTTTCACACCAATCTAAAACCTGGAGAGGTTCATACCGGGAAGGTCAGAGATAATGACTGTGAAACACTCCAAATCATGCTCTTGCAGAATTTCAAAAATATGGACAGTGCCCTCGGCAGAGCAGTTATTTAGCTTTAAAGCACCAGAGAGCTCCTCTCAATCAGCAGCTGGGAGGACGGATCCAGCATATTAAGACCTCAAACGCCCTAGAAATATTATCACAACACTGTATTCAAGTGGAATCCATTCCCTCCAAATTTTTGGTCTATGTCAGAATATTATTCAAGGTAAAGCAAATCACAAGGCTTTTCAGATGGCGGTAAAAAACCTTTGGGATACTTAGTGCTCGCTGAAAGTAGTGTATGGGAAATATTTTGCCTTGAATGCAGTTTTAATAGTCTGTTTACTTTCAATGGCAACACCTTACACTAAGAGATTGCATTGGAAGTGAATGTCTTCCATCATTGTCACCCATTTTACTTCCATCTGAGAGGGATGACCATAGTAGTGATTTTGAATGTTTGAATGTTTGAATTTACGACAAATTACCCACATTTCACATTGCAACAAAACATTTTGCAAATCATGCGGGAGGTAGCTAAAGATTTCACAACATCTACTCAAAATCCCTCTATTTTCAAATATGATTTTTTTGCATGTTGAAACACCCATCTTATTCTGCTTCTGTGGCTGCCACAGTCATCATCATTCATAAGGCATGGAACAAAAAATTTGCTATGAAAAGAAAATATTTCCCTGAGGACTATTTTCTGGCGGAGAGACATCAAAACACAACAGTGTTCCTGCTTTCAGGTAAACTAATGTGGAGGACTTTATTACGGTGATGGAATAGTGGTGTGAGGAAAGTCTGAAGTCTCTGAAAGTTGATTTCATTGAAAAAAAAAAAAGAAAGAAAAACTACATCGGAGTCCTAAAATTTGTTTTTTTTTTTTTTTTGTTTGTTTGTTTTGTTTATTCCGAATATGCAAATAGTACAAATAATACAAGGCTTCCTGATTGCTACTAAACAAATTCTTTGTACACCATAATATAGAAATGAAAATTGAGGAAGCAAAATACTAACAAAAGAAAATACAGAAAACAAATGACATATTCGAAAAGGAGTGAGAAGAAGCATAGCTTATTAACTCTCACCCCTTTGTCTAAATAAAAAAATATTTTATATATATATATATATATATATATATATATATATATATATATATACACACACACATACATACACACACACATATACATATATATATATATATATACATATATATACATATACACATATAAATACAACTGAATGCTTTGGAAAAACATTAACAGAAATGTTTTTATAGTTTATATAGTTTGTAGATAATAACACTGAACATGCTGATTCAGTGATATGGTTGTTTAAAAAGGACAGTCAAACTGAGAATCTTTTGTCTTAAATGAAAGAGGAAGAGGTAGAGAGATGGAATGAAAAGAGAGGGAGAAGGGCAGAAAGAGAGAGAGTAATGTAGAAGAGGAGAAAGAAGAAGGGAAGGAGGGAAGACTGTTGTGAAATTGCCGCTTGGTGTTTACCAACTGTTAGAGTAAATGACCAGATGACACTGACAGCTGACCTTTTCTAGTGTGTGTGTGTGTGTGTGTGTGTGTGTGTGTGTGTGTGTGTGTGTGTGTGTGTGTGTGTGTGTGCGTGTGAGTGTGAGTGTGTGTGATATGTCTCCTGGTGCCCAAAAAAGGTCAGATAGGTTTTTTTTTAGATTTTCACATGATGGTCCTGACACTATGCACTATCAAGGGCTGTGACCTGTGGTAAAACATCAACAGAATACATGTTGGCTCCTGTGACAAAAAAAAAAAAAAAAAAAAAACATTTTTGAGAGCTCTTGATTTATCCTGGGCATGCACTCATGAGCTTGTTGAAATGGGACACAATAAAAAAAATTCAAATCCTTCACAGTTATCACCATTTTCTTTATAATTGCAGTATTGCTAAAATATTTGCATCTTGAGTAACGACTCAACCAGTGCCATTTATTAACATAAGAAATACACAACACAAGCATAAGTAATGCAAAACAATTAGCACCGTCACCATCCAGTGTCACAGGAGGGTGACAAATGAAAAGAAAAACCACCATAAAGTGTCTTGGGTTGTCTTAAGGTGTGTTGCCACTATGAGACAGCTTCAGTGCTCCTTGGCAGGATGGAGCGCCATTTTTCCAAAAGATATTCCCTCATTTTGTATTTTGATGATGGTGATCAAAAGCTCTGTCTACCATGTTGCTCCAAAACCTCTTAGAGGTGTTCAGCTGGGGTGAGATATGGTGACTTCAAAGGTCATAGCCAATGATTTACATCATTTTCATCCTCATCAAACCATTCAGTGAGCCCTCGTGTTCTGTGGATGACGGCATTGCCCTGGAGGAGACCACTCCCCTCAGGATAGACATGTTTTATCACAGGATAAAGGTGATCACTCAGAATAACTTTGTACTGATTTACACAGAGCATTTCCTCGATGGTGACAAGTGGCAGCATAATGGAGCCAGTGGACCCCCTCACTGTAGGGGTCCAGCATTCAGGCCTGCAGAGTTTACTTGGTGGACACCACACATGCACTTGCCCACTTGTCGGTGAGGAGCGACTTATCTGATCACAGGACCTATTTTCCACATCTCCATAGGCCAGTGTCACTCATCTCAAATGTGCATTTGTCTGTGTAGAGAGGGCTTCATGCCCTGCAGCCCTGCTATCATCTTATTTTGGATTGCAGTAGTAAACAGTTGGTCGAACTGCCCTTCCGTTTGATCGCTTCCCTGCTAACTAGCTCCACTAGCTTATTTAACAATGTGGTAGGAACTCTTCT
Organism: Myripristis murdjan; assembly: GCF_902150065.1. Lineage (NCBI taxonomy): Eukaryota > Metazoa > Chordata > Actinopteri > Holocentriformes > Holocentridae > Myripristis > Myripristis murdjan. The sequence goes on along the minus strand of NC_043999.1, from coordinate 27,068,680 downwards.
AAAAATCAATCAGTTGTTGTGTTAACTGCTGCGGTGAAAAGAGAGTCAGGAGCAAAACTATCCTACGTGTTCAGTAGATGGGTTAGTTGTATGTGTATTTTAGTTTCGGAGCTAAACACTTGTAAAGTGATGTCAAGTTAGCCAGAGAGGCTCGTTTTCATCTGCTGTCCCTGGCCAGAGCAATTGCAGCACAGATGAAAACACGATTGATTATTCAAAAGCCAGATTTTCAGCTGCCCTGTAAGAGAACGATAAGTACTAAGTTCTCTAATTTGTGCTGGTCCTGAATTCCATTCCTGCAGCGCCTTAACTGACAATGCAGAATAGGAAAAGGCACTTTTTCTAATAGGTACAACAAAGTCTCCTTGAGTTGAATCTCTGGTTGCCCAGTTAATGTATGAGCTGGAGAAGAGGCAATGTTATGCAAGATTTTAAATACAAGGCAAAGAGTTGCGTACCTGATTAAATTATCCCAACTCAAAAGTTTAGATTTTCTTAAAATGATGTAGTGGTGGTAGGGGTTTAGCTTTCAGTTCAAAACTCTGAGGGTTGGTTTGTACAGTTTCAAGTGGTTTAAATGTTGTTTTATTAGCTTGTGCAAGGCTTGTCAAGCAGTATGTGAGGTATAACATTATCATTGCGTTCATGTATATCTTGGCTGCATCAGAGGTAATTGAATTTTTGATTTCAGAAGTTAGATAAGTTGAACTTGATCCTTTGACATAATATTTGTTCATGAGATTTGAAAGATAGCTGAGAATAAGTGAGGATGTACAAATATTTAAAATCAGAAACAACTTGTAATTTTTCACCTGATAACATTATGACTGGCTCTGACATGGTTCATGGCTTTTTTGAGAAAAAAATAGTTTTAGTTATATTAAGTTGAAGGTGTGATTAAGTTGTGATGTGGCCCAGTGAATTCGTGAGTTTTGCTGCAGCCCATTGTTTTGTGCTGCCATGAGCATAGATTACTGTGTCATCAGCGTATAGCTGAATCTATATAGAGATTAAATAAAAGTAGGCCTAGTAGAGATCCTTGTGGAACACCAGTGTGGGTATTAAGAGCATCTGATTGGTGGTTGTGAACCTACACACACTAAGTTCTTATTATTTACATATGATTATGTCCACTTGAGGGCATCGTAGGCAAAGTTAAATTTGGTGGTTTTGGTTAATGAGTATCTTGTGGTTTACAGTATCAAATGCTTTTTGCTGGTCCAGGATTACAGCCACAACAGTACCTCTTTTGTCCATCATTGACTAACTTTTCTAGAAAGAAGCAGTTGTGAGTGTCTGTAGAGAGATCAGCTCTAAAACCAAACTACATGGAATGCAGTGAGAAGGGGGTATTGTTTAAGTGGGAAATGACTTGTTCTGCTATCCACCTTTCTGCAACCCTGGACACCAAGGGCAAGATGCTGACTGGTCAGTAATTACAAACAGCCTGTAGATCGCCTGACTTAAAAATGGGTGATATGACAGCTGTCTTTGAGATATTTAGGAATACCCCCTGTGAAGTTGACAGGATGATGATCTTTGTAATGGGGGGGTACCAAAGATTTTTTTAAGCATGGCTGAGTCCATACTATGAATGTATTTAGCTGTGGAAGGTTTGAGTTCATAATCATTTGTACTTTGCCCTGTGCTATGTGATTAATGTGGAAAGTGGGCAAAGTGATGTTCACTATGAGATTCTCACACATCTTAGAAAAACAATTTCAGCAACAGAGTCAATGACGTGTTCAGTGAAGGCTTTTGCCAACTCCACCGGATCTCACAATATTTTATCACTGCTTTTACGTTCTAGTTGCTTATTGCACCTTTGTTGATCGGCCCCATCAGCTTCTGAATCTGCCACCTAATTACTTTTGTGTTGCCTGTCGCCTTATTAATGATACTGATGAGAAATTTGCCTTAGCTTTTCTTATCTCTTTAGTAGTCTTACTGCACAGCATAATAAAATTTCCTCTGTCATTCACCTGCTTAGACTCTAGCATCCTTTTCAACACCAGATCCATCTCCTACATTTATGACTTGATTAAGGTGGTTATTTTAACATTGTTAGCTTGGTTGAACTATCCCTTCAAAATGTCACAAATTATTAGTTAATAGTAAGACCCAAATATTGCATCTTTGTTTAAAATTTGATTCCACAGTAAAAAATATTACATATCCTCATTCCAGTGACCATATAACCACTAACCATGATGAATACAATATCCAGTATATTATTAATGTATATTACCAGTATATTACCAATGTCCATTTCTCTGGTGCCCCCGTACACCCCCACCTGGAGACCCTTGTGGGGCTCTGGGAGCTGCTGAATGCCACTTTCTCCACAGGTGTCGACTGACTTCTTCTAAATCACATCATCAATACTTTTCTCAGCTCTTTGGTCGGTTTCTTACATTGTAATGTGAGAAAATACACAGGCACACATACACTGTGAGCCCTGAGGCCATTTCATTGGTATGCAGACAGTGGCTCCCATTTTAAGCAGGGGGTTTCACTCGCTATCCTTGAGACTTGACCCATCTGCACTGTGGTCCAGCTGTGTGTGTGTGTGTGTGTGTGTGTGCCTGTGTGTTTGTGAGTGTGTGTTCTTGCGAGCACTTTTGTGTGAAGGGTGCTGCATGCTGTTCTCTGGGTGACTGTCAGGTCTCTCTCTCTCTCTCTCTCTCTCTCTCTCTCTCTCTCTCTCTCTCTCTCTCTCTCTCTCACTAAGATCCAAACTTGATGCTGTTACGCTGGCAGCTGATCTGTTTTTGGACAAAAAATGTGAATTAAGAATCAAATTTGATACTTGAGTCTACATTGTTCTCATGCCCTGCTTCACCCAATGCTAAATTATATGTTTGTTTGTTTTTTATTATTTTTTATCAGTTAAGTCTAAACAGTCCTTATCTGACTCAGCTCTCAATGTTGCCTTGGCATCTTCATCAGTGTTTCAATTGTGCTCATTAGATTTTTTTACACCTACTTTTCAGCCATTTGCAGAATATGTTTTTACTTTTCACTTGATTTGATATTTGTTTCATGCACCTGCTAACCACAACAACATAGATATTTCTTCCAAAGATGCAAAGAATCATGGAGTAACATGCTAACAAGTTAGCAGTTCATTTACCAATATACTTGGTCACTGTCAACGTCACAGTTGCTATTTGCTTAGTCTTGGTGTTCTCTTACTACAAACACAGTTTATTTGTCTGGACAAGTTAGCTAATGACTGGCAGATGGTTGATCCAATGACCTGCAATGTATTTTTGTAAACTCCCGTTGCCACCGCCCCTTTTCCAAACAGTTTGAAGCCAACAGCACAGACTGTGAATGTCCAAATTTCTCTGACGCTGAATGTCCTCACATGAAAGATGAGTCACTTTCACAGTCACGCATTTTAAAAATGTAACACAACAGCATTACGTTTTTAAAATATTGATATAAGTAACTGTATTCCATTACAGTTCCAGTTTAAATTGGTGGTGACAGGACCAAGCAAAACGTGAACCCAAATGCACGACTCCAGACAAAGGTTCTGAATGAAAACAGTCTTTATTGGCAAAAGTAACAACTCAAATACTCTCACAAGGAGGACAAAAACAAAACCAAAATCACTCAACTAGGAGGAATTCACACTCTACTAGGAGGAAATATCATGCAAAGTAACAACTAAAATTCTATACAAAAGTATCAACAGAAATACTGTGGCGTGGTCAAGAAAACAAAGGAAATAACAAGACAAAGTATCAACCAAAAAACTGTGGCACTAAGGCAAAAAGGCAAGGCAAGACAAACTGTGGCAAACAAGACTAGAATGGCGTGGTTTACTTGGCAGACGGCACAAGACAAACTGGCACAGGACAAGGGAAAACGCTGACTATATATACACACTCACACACAAGGTAATGGGGAACAGGTGGAAACAATCAGGGCGGGGAAAGACAATCAACAGGGGAAACACAACAGGAAGGGCAAGTTACCTGACACAAAAGGAAAGTGGGATTTCAAAATAAAACAGGAAATCACAAGACAAGACATAACAACACTTAACACTTTTTCCTTTTCATGACAGGTGGTATTCTGAGGGCAGTTACTGTCTTTAAAAATAGATTACTTGTAGGGATTGCTTTATTTGTTTTGTTTGATTTGTGGTAAAAATTTAGGCGTGTATTTTCTACAGTGTGTTTCTTTCTTTCTTTTTTTTTTTTTTTTTTAAAGGCGTAACAATTTGTGCGCACAGTTCACCAACCAGGCAGCCACATACCACAGGACACTGGCTTAGGAGACACACAGTCAGGACCCAGCAGGTGATTTATTCTTTTTTAACAGGGGGGATGGCCCAATAGGAGCAAACATCTACAGTAAAAACTACATCTGTGCTTCCGTCTCCCTGAAATATTTTGTTGTTGATGTGGCTTGGTCTGTGGTGTAATTTTAGCTGCACAGACTCTATGAATGATCATAGAAATATTACAGGAATATTATAGGAATACTACAGGCAGCAGTATGTCTCTGTGATGCGAGCAGGCACACTAGACTAACATATTGAACTAAACAGCCCCTCTGCCCCTGCACTCTCTCTGCTGGTGGTGGTGGTGGGGGGTTGGGGGGTGGGGGTTACTACTGCCTACACTGTATGTTTACTGTCAGACTGACAACTTCACTGCCAGCCCGCTGCTCTGCTCTGCTCTGCTCTGCTCTGCTGGCATTCACCACCACTTTTTGCTGCTCTCTCTCTCTCTCTCACTCGCTCCACCAAACACACTATGTACTTCACTATTCTTAAAAGGCTGCTCTTAAAACAGGTGGCAAGAAAATTTCACCATTTTTCTTTAAACAGCATCAATTGCAGGACAAAACATACCACATTTGTGTTTTGTGTACTTGCATAATAAGAAAATAAAGTCATACCCAAAAGCTAGTGTTAACTACATTCAATCTGACTCAGACAAATTGGCAAATTTTGAATTATTCTGAAAGTAATCCAAAGTATTGAGAATATGTTACTTAACTTGAGTAAGCTAATGGAAGATGTTACAAATTACATTTTAGAACATGTAGTCAGTAATCTGTAGTGGAATATAAATTTAAAGTAACCTTCCCAACACTGTCCACCATAGACCAAATCACAGTACAGTACAGCACAGTAGCAGATTTTTCAGACCATCCTGTATATTTCTGAATGTTCGAATTATGGCTAAATAAGAAAGAAATCAAATTTGCAGATCTATAGTCAGGAGGTGCACTTGCTAAAAAGGTATGATCTGCAAATAATAGAATTTGTAAAACTGGTGCTGGGGAGGGGTGGGCTGAAGTTCAACAGTGGCATGTCAAGGTGAGTGTCTGAGTACGGCAGCGTCCCCCAACCCAGTCCTCAAGGACAACCCAATTAAGACCCACGCATCTTCCTGCACACCCTGTTCAGGTAGATCTGCTTCAACCAATCAGCATGAAGCCCTTTAAATGGATCAGGTGTGAAAGAGCAGAGCTGAAACCAAAACCTGCAGGACAGGGGGTCCTTGAGGACTGGGTTGGGGAACCCTGGAGTACGAGGCGGAGTAATCCATCCTAGAGGAGTCAGAGAGACACATCTCTCCACTGAAATCACTAGATGAGAATGCATTGCAGCTCTGACAGGTGTGGGTGTGGCCCTGATCACAGAGTAACAGGTGTGGATGTAATCAAACATAAACCCCAATATTCACAAACCAGTTTGTAAGCTAGCTATAGTTACATGCTATATGCCCATCTTTGAAATCAGCAGGTTCACACCCCTTTTCTGGGCTTTTTTATGGGAAACTTGCAAAATCTTTGACTGTAGTATAAGTACATAAGACAGGTTGAGAGAACTTCATCACAAAATTAACCCCTAGAATGCACTCAACGCCACAGATTGAGACTTAACCATTCAAGAGTACCAGAGGGTGAAATGTAATCCACTGTTACCATGACGGCTGCCGAGATTCTGAGCTTTCAAAACAGACAAGCCAGTACAGCGTCCGGTTTGATTTGGCTGGGTTTTAGTTTGACCTCAGCTGCTATGGCTGATGCTTGACCTGATACTTCCTGCAGCCCCATCAAACATTCCTAATCTTTTGTGGGGTACAAATGTTGCTTCTAACTATGAGAAATGGAATTTAGCTTATAAGTCAACCTCAAGTCTATATACAGACAGGGATGGGGATCACCACTAGATGGTATTATAGCAGCTTTGGATTATTTTATTTTTACCTTTATTTTACCTGGAGGGGAAAAAAAATCCATTCAGGCAGAAAGTCAAAACACATTATAAAAACAAAACATTAAACATTGCAAACCACATGGATTTATAGGAATAAGTCCTCTAGCCCACACAGGCCATTTGTTCCAGCCCTCTAATACGACCAACAGGAATGTTTTCTGAGTCATCTAGGGAGATATAGGGAGACTTTGTAGTTCCCTTAATACTACACCACAGTGTCATTATTTACAAGAACGCTAGAGGTTGCTTAGCTTTAAAACTGTAACTATAGTTTGTAATAAGCTGCTGTACAAATGATGGGGTCATTTTTCACCAGACAGTCTAAAAAATACACAATCATTTTGAGCTTGTCTCCTCAAATTACATATTGTGCCTTTAATAAGTGAATGCACTCAGCAAAGATCTTTGCAAGAGGTAATACAAATGTGTGTAGTGTGGGTTAGAGTGTGGATACCCGACCCGAGCCCATTGGGACCTGTCAGGATCCATCAGGACCCAACAGGTCAGGCTGGGTGCGGACAAAAATTTTGAAATTATGTTCAGGTTTGGGTTAGGTTCACTCATGTGGGCATTGGAGTACAACAACAACAGCAACAGCAACAGGCTTGGAGTACACTAAAATATTTAATCACAATACCAGGAACACAGGAAACACTGAGAAATACTGGGAACTCTAGAAACACAGGAAACATGAGCATGACACGTAGCAAAGGCAATGATCAGACAAAGACCTGAACTGAAGACAGGACTTAAAGACACAAGGAACTAATCAGATAACCAGACCCACCAGGGGAAGAGGCTGGAGCACAAGACAGGAGAACACAGAGGGAAGGCTGAGGGAAACACTGGGATCAGGATCAGGACAACCAGGTATAATGACACAGACCCAGGGTAGATGTGGAACTGGGAGGGTCAAACAAGACTGGGGAACCAGACACAGGTGAAACACAGCAGAGCAAAGGAAACTACACCAAAACACCACGAAAACACAGAGAAACCAAAAGTCCAAAACACAAGAAACTCAGAATCATGACACCTACTGTCATTCTGGGCATCTTCCTGTATAGTCCTGAAATTTACGTGATGACACTGAAGGCAACAAGTAGGCTATTTCAGGTGGTAAATGTAATCTAGCGATGGAGGACAAGCAAAATCTGGGGCTTGTGTCGTTTTCGGACACAAAAAAAGAATGCCTGTCAGGTTCAGGTTGGGCTCGGTTACTGTGCTCCCATCTGGGCGCTGGTTCAGACAAAAAGATGTGGTCTAATCCGCACTCTAGTGTGGATGCTGCCTGCATCATTATAAAAGCCAGCGTGTCCCTACAACATTCTCATTCTTACCAAACAATTCCCTGATTTTTGTGGCGTCTGGCTGAACACACCAGCCTGACATCAGCACCAGCTTTGGTGCTGTCTTCTGATAAGCACTTTGCCTTCCACAAAGCCATCAGTCAGGACGATCACCACGGACACACACATTTTGGACAGCAGTGTCAGTCAGCAGTATGGTCCGAACACTGGCTTTTTTTTTTTTTTTTTAAGTGCAGGGGAGGGATGATTCTATGCCATCTAATACCACACTACACATCCATTACAAAGGCATTTGATTTCTCCCCCCTTATGTTGGCCTTTGTTATGTATATGAGCGCTATTATATGCTGGTAGTAATTGTGTTGGATGGGGGGAGTGGGGAAGAGAGGAGTGGGTGGTTTTAATAATATTCTTCTGTGTTTGACACGAGGGAGGGCTATTTCCCTGGAGGACGGTCTTCAGGGCCGCGCTCCCCTCTTCCCCTGCCTCCTCCTCACCAGCGCTCCATTATCTCGCTCCTCTCTCCACTTGATATTAAGACAACAGGGAGGATTAGGTGGAGAGACAACAGGGAGAATGCAGAGTGCAATCTGCCCTGATGGGGGGATGAGGGAGAGAAGGGAGGAGAGGATGAAAAGCAGGGCTGTGGCACTCAAAGCCCATCTCCACACTGCTTCTCTAACCTCTTGGTTTATTTTGACCTGGCAACAGTGGCATGGTTACTTCCTCTTTAAAAAGAATGACCAGTTTTGTTAATGTTTGGTTTATTTTCTCTAACGCATGACATACAATTTAAAGGCATAGTTCACCCATTTTGAAAAATTGGATATTATGTAGGACAGCAGTTACTCATGTACTGTAGGACTCTTCATTACTGAGTCCTGGATACTGGATACTACTCCAGATGCTAACTGCTAGCCTCCTGCCATTGAGGTGGACTTCCCCCCAGCTAACATTCTTAACATTTTTAAAAATAACAGCCCATTACGGCTCTGAAACTGTTAGGTGAACAAAGTTTGAGTTTAATGATGTGTAGCAGAATTACACACACACGCGCACACACACGCACACACACACACACACACACACACACACACACACAGATGAGTCTACTCAATCATCACACAGGTGACAGTTAAGGGGGGTATTTAAGACAAAAAAAATTCACTCCCATTCAATGCTGACAAAAAATGGCACTACATTGAAGAGAAACTTGAGAAAGAAAATAATCTCTTTACTCAAGGTTACAAGAAAATACCTAAAGCATTGCTAATAAGTTGAAACACAGAAACACAAAAAGTTGCAAAAGTGATCCAAAAAGTCAAAAAGGATGGACTTGTGGGAAGCCTGCTGAGACATCCAAGACATCCAGGGGGTTAACACCTCGACATGAGCATTTTGTGATGAGAAGGGTTGAAGAAAATTGGCATTTAAGTTCAGCACAGCTAGCTAAAGCCTTAGGAAGTCAAACTGGGGCGAGTGTTTCCTGTGACGCAATATGACGTACGCTGTATAGAAGTGGCATCCATGAAGGAAGCCACTGGAAGCCCAGGCACAAAAAACCCGTGTAGCATTTGCCAGGGTCCATGATGACCAAGACAAAGACAAAGACTATTGGGACTCTATGCATTGAAGTGATGAGACAAAGATAAATCGTTTTGGCACTGATGGGGTCCAAACTGCATGGCGTCACAAGGGTGAGGAGTACAATGAGAAATGCATGGTACCCACAGTAAAGCCTGGTGGTGGCAGTGTTCTCCTGGGGGGGCTGCAGGAGTGCTGCAGGTGCTGGTATCATGAATTCACACATGTAGTGTGACATACTGAAAGAGCCATCACTCCATGCCCTTGGTCGCTGGGCACCCTGTCAACATAATGACCCAAAATACACATCTAAGGCCACTGGATCATTTGTGAGGAAGAAACAGGAGAAAGTGATTCAGTGGTCAAGCCTGGCACCAGAGCTCAACCCAGCAGAACACTGGGGAGGGCTCTGAGAGGACAAGCTGAGCATCACTCTCCAGGAGCTGAAAGAGTTTCTTCTCCAAGAATGGAGAAAGATACATGTAGCTCTAACTCACCAGCTTGTTCATGCAATGTCTAGAAGAGTTGGTGCTGCTCTTAAAAAGGCGACCATACAATATATTAGATTTAGTAGAATTTGTTGTAGGGTGTAGTCATTATTGCAACACATTTTCTTATCCTAATGATGTTAGGTGACCACACTTTTATGTTTTGTCACAATGCTGTAATTTTTTCTGAGAAATGGATAAGTCTTCGCAATGCTTTCAAACTGCTGCACTAATGCATTTGTTTATTTAATGGACATAGTTTTTTGTCTTGAAAGACTGAAGTAAACTGTTGACTCAAATCTTGTTAGAAACAAATGGAATCATTCAAAACAAAAACAAAACATTTTAATTACAACTGCCAGCGAGTAAATCTCGACTCAAACTGAGTGTCCATGAAGCGAAAGATTCACAGCCCTGTAGTCCTGAAGCTTCAAGGCACTGGTTAGTTGAAACAAAAGGAAAAAGTGATCACTACTTTTGATTTTCATTGTCAAAAGACATGCCTTGTATGCTGCTGAGGGAAGTGCTACACACCTCACCTGTGCAGCACCAGTGCTTCGGGTGGAGAGAGGCATTTTTCTTGGTGTCTCAGCTCACACAGTTGGGACAGCACAGAGCAGATAAGCACATAGATCTACATCTCCGTCCCTTCTTAAGAAACTCCTGAGGTATTATTTTTACATTTGACCAGAGATTGTCTTGTGTGTTTTGGTCCCATTTGAATAAAATGTGTGTTTCTAAGTAATCCCCAGCAGCTTAACTCCCATCTGAGGAAGGAATTAGTTGAGTGCTCAAACAGATTGAGTATAAAAAGGAGAGATGTCGAGTCCAGTTAACTGCTCTCAGCATCTCCTATCCCACCTGATATTACCTGTCAGCCTTAATCTTCTCCAAATGCACATTTCCGCTGGTATTCAGCCAATCCACATGTGACTTTCTCTGATTGTTATTTAACACATCAGCATTGAGTAACACGATAGTTGTAATAAAATGGAGAATCTGATATTGGGAAAGTCGTTAAGGATTAGTCGTGCAGTGAAATGAAGTTTTTCTTCTCAGCTTGTTTGTGATGTTAACAGCAGTTTGAACAGAAAGAGTTCAAGCAGGCAGTCAGTGAAAGCTGCTTGTATCAAAAGCTGTCAGAGGCTAAGGCTGAAATGACTGAGCGGCTCCTACAGGCCTGTCCATCACATTAACCCTTTGAAACCTGAGCAGAATCACTGTGACTTCTTCCAAAAACATGGGAATGAGCAAATTGCCAAAGTTATTGGAATTTTAATGACAAAAAGAGCAAAAATAACTAAATAAAAATACAAATTACAAGAAAATTTGCCAAAAAAGCTACAAATTTCAAAGAAAACTATATAATGCTATCTGTTTAAATGTCAGATCAATATTCCTGGATCACAGTCAGAGTTTGAATGTTTGTGAAAAATTTAGAAAGAAATAGCCCAAAAAGTAGCAATTTGTAAAAAGATACAAAAAAAAGAAAAAAAAAACTGCCAGAAAAAATTACCAGAAAATTACAAAAAATTACAAAACTACTATTAGAAAATTAACAAACAATAGTAAATGAAATCACAAAAAAGTATAATAATTATGAATATATTTAAATTTATATTACAAGAAAATTACAATATAAATGACCACAAAATTCACCAAAAAAAAAGAAAAAGAAAAAGAAAAGAAAAGAAAAAATAAGAAGAGGGTGAAATAAAACCTTTCAAAAGAAAAGCCCGCCCACAGGCTCCTGGGTGTCAAAGAGTTAAAGTACATACACAGTGATTATACAGTGAGCTCGATTAACATATTACCCATATCTCCAAAGTTGATGAGGAGCTTCGTTTTGCCGTTATAGAGAGAGCAGACAAACAGTTCAACTAATAAACCGACAAGAAGGACAGAGGAGCGACAGGCAGAAAACCATCAGGTTTGATTATCAGGCTCTAAGCCCTGATGCCCTCTCCGTCTTCACTGCCATCCGTCTGTGGTGTTTCCTTAATGAAACTGTGGTGGCTGGGCCCGTTCCGGATCCATCTGTAGAAGGGTCCTAGCTGGCTAACACTGACGCTGATCAATAGCCTGCAGAGAGGACAAGCGGAGCCGTGGACTCTCAGGGCTTAATGGGAGGGAATGGGCCTGGGAGTAGAAAGAGCAGAGGTGTGCTTTTAAAGGCCGGCTCGGTAATCTTGGCAGAGAGAAAAACGTCTGCGAGACAAGAGGAGAGAGCGGGTACGGGGCGAAAGTGGGGATTGGAGGAAGAATTATGCTTTAAATGAGACTAAATGGTCACTCAAGGTTGCTGCTTGTGGCTCAGAGGGCTTTGGCCTCGGAGACAAGCTGTTGTTTTTGTTCAAAATAAACCGGCTATTGACTTTTGCATTTGGAAGGCGAGTGAGTCCAGGCTGCTTTGAAATCCACGTTAATGTTTAATGGTCTCCAGTCAGGATCACAGCTGATAACTTTTGAGAATTTAAATTAGAAAGGGTTGCTGAAGAATTTACCTAAATTTGAACAGATGTCATCATGTGAGCGCAGACAACCTGAGGCCAGCTGCATGCTCTGTGTCTTTCACATCTGGATTACAGTTAGACTGTTCTCTCTAACAGCACGCTAACTTTGCTTGTTGCATATCAGACCAGTTAATATCATCTACCTTTGATATGATGGATATGATGCAGCTTGTTTGATTAAAGTGTACTAGAGTGGAACTGACCCCTGAAAACTGCTAACAATAATGATAATAATGGGAATAATAAAATTATTATTATTATTATTAGTAGTAGTAGTAGTAGTAGTAGTAGTAGTAGTAGTATACAGTTGTAATAATAGAAATAATGATGATGATGACAACGATGATAACACCACCACCAGTATCCATGACAACAACAATAAGACTTATTATTACTTATTATTATTGTTATTGTTAATAAGATTATGATTATTGTTGTTGTTGTTGTTGTTGTACCTATGATATTTCATAGGTTTAAATTTGACTTTTTCATGCCAAAAATAATCCCCAAATTTTCAAGTATTCCTGTGTTTTTGCTTGAATTTTATTCTTGTTAGGAAAGAACATTCAGACCATTAAACCTTGACATTTAAACCAACAGCAACAACAATGACAACAACAGTAACAATGAATACTTATGATTGTTGTTGCTATTGTTATTGTTATAGTTGTTGGTATTGTTGTTACTGTTGTCAATTTTATAGTTGTTATTGTTGGTGGTGGTGTTATCTTTGGGTTATATACGGTTGTTTTGGAAGCTCTTGCATCTTGACAAGAATCAAATACTGGCAGAAACACTGCATATTTGTAAATTTTGGGTTTGTTTTTGGCATGAAGAAGAAGCCAAACTGAAAAACCTTTGAAATATCAGAACAGAGTGAGCTGCTGTTGGCAGCTTCAATCCATCTAATATTGTCTTTCTGAAAGCCATACATGTCAGTCCCTGGTCTGTATATCCACATGTCAGTCATACAACACAGGCTGTGAGACAGTAAATGTTGAGACAGTAAACGTTGCAGCCTTAAGGGTCAGGGAGAAGCCCCAGGGTATTCTTGCCTTCCATTAACAGGGTGTTAGGCACCTGACACCAACAAAATGCCCCTCAGACTGGCCAGAGCACTTCGCCAAACGTCAAGGAAATTGCTGCCGACAAGACTCAATCCCTTTCTCCGGCTCTGTGGCTCGGCAATGCTTGAAGTCTGCAAGGAGGATTAAGAGAAGTCTATCAGTCCTTTCCCAGGTGGGGGAAAAAAAGGACTAATACATTGGATGGTGGGGGGAGGAGGAATATGTCACACTTCATTCCACTATACTGGCAATAGTTTATTAGCTGGGTTTATATTCAGTGTGATGAGTGATGGTTTGAGTCATGTTCAGGAAGTTGCTGATCACTGAAATAATCAGCTCCATTGCTGACCACTGTCAGCTGACACAACACTGTCTAGCTGCCAGTGGTAGAAACAGAACCTGAAATTGCTACCCAGGTAGAAGTATTGCTGCTGTGCTGATATTTTACTCAAATAAAAGCACAAATCCACTGAATGTAGTAAAAAGTAGCTCATTTAACATGTACTAGAAACCTAGAAAAACAAGGCCATAGCATTATCCCTCCTCCACTAAACTTGACAGTCGGCACAATGCAGTCAGGAAGGGAACGTTCTCCTGGCATTCACCAAACCCAGACTCGTCCATCAGACCGCCACACAGAGAAGCGTGATTGGTTGCTCCACAGAACACATTTCCATTGCTTCAGAGTCCAGCAGCGGCGCGCTTTACACCGCTCCATCTGATGCTTGGCGTTGTGCTCGGTGATTTAAAGGCCCCATGTCATGAAAAATGCAATTTTGGTTGTTTTTTGTGATAGGGAAGGTCTCAGGGCCACATAAATACTGTCCCATGCATTAAAGCTGTGATAAAGGGAGGAATGCACACAGCCCATTTTTTGAAACTCTCCCTTTAAGACGAGCAGACAGGACTTCCTCCTTTCTGTGATGTCACACATAAGGCTACTCCACCCACTTAAACTAGCCGGCCCGCCTCCGCTCCCCAGGTAACAAGCTAACAAGTTAGTGACATGTCGAGGAAACGCTGAGCAGCATACATTTCAGTTACTTGCCTGTGATTGGCCCGACCATATGTCACTCAGAAAACAGTCAGGCAATCAGCAGAGAGGTGCTGCTTCTCTCTTCTGAGTGGCTAAACGAACCGTGCCAGAGAGAGGAGCTGAAAAACTATATTTAGCAGACCACAGGTACTCAAAACCACAAATACATCATGTTGGGGATATCAACAGTTAAAATAAAACCCTGGAAAAGTGTACAGCGTGGGACCTTTAAGGCTTGCGTGCGGCTGCTCGACCATGGAAATCCATGCCATGAAGCTCCCGGCACTCAGTTTCCGTGCTGATGTTGATGCCAGAGGAGGTTTAGAACTCTGCAGTTATTGAGTCAGCAGAGTGTTGGTGACTTTTACACACTATGAGCCTCAGCACTCGGCGACCCCGCTCTGTAACTTTACGTGGTGCTGCCACCTGGTGGCTGAGTTGCTGTGGTTCCTAAACTCTTCCACTTTGCAATAATCCCACTTCCAGTTGATGGTGGAATATCTAGGAGGGAAGAAACTTCACCAGCTGACTTGTTGCAGCGGTGGCATCCCAGGGAACTAGACAACCCAACACCAAAGTTCAACTTTGGTGCAGCAACAGGATTATGAAGGTCTTTGTCTTCGAGCAAGCAAACCTCTGGAAAGAGGAACAGAAGAATCTGGCAGTGGGGCAGATACATTACCAGGTGGAAGTGGCAAGACCAGCAGAAACAGTTTGTTAAGGGGATAGTTCACCCAATTTGAAAAATGTTATGTTACATTATGCTGTTGTCTGTGTGTTAATGAGACCCCACTGTGGACATAACATAACAACAGATGTGTGGTTTGCCAAGTAATGAGCTATGCCTTTTCAGAATATAAAATACATAATATTTGGAACCATAATTAACCTTTTGGTTTCTTCAGTTTTCACTCAGAAGCTGAAAATAGCCTGTAAAGGACTATGCTAGTAATTGAAGAATGCAACATTTTTGCAAATCATGTGAAGGTACAAAAGATTTCACAACATATAATGAAAATCCCCTGATTTTGAAATATTAATTTCTGGTTGCTAACAAAGTCATCGCCATTCCTAAAGCACAGAACTGATTGGGGAGTAACAGATTACAGTAACTCATATTTTGTATTGGAAAGGTGTTACACTCTTTCTTGTCTTCTGTTACTCTCCAAGGCAGGTGGGGCCGCTGAAACGCTCACAGGCAAATAATAGGATGTGGACAGCACCAGGTTCTGAAATAGTCTTGCAGTATTAATCAACAAAATAAAACTGACTAATTAATTGCTTTAGTTGGTTAGTTAGTTATTTAGTTAATCGATTAATTATTAACCGATTAATTAATTAATTAAACACTCAAACACAATTTAGAATTATTCATTCCTCTGTAGTTCTGGGCTGAGAGTGCTGAGCATATGACTCAAGTGACAAATGACTGAACTCAGCCAGGTACAACACAGACTGTTTGGATCAACCAAACACACATTATGAAACAATATAAACCTTATATGAGCCTTTGTTTTTTAGCATCTCTGCTACACCATACAGAGCCATCAAGAAATTTGTTTCATCACATGAAAAGGACTGAAGAAGGAGTCATTACCTTTCATCCCTGCACAGAAATGACTTTGTTCCAGACAGACAGACAGTGGCTTTCCACTGATGAATCTGGGTAGGATGACAGGACTTCTTAGTCTACTCCTCACTAAATCTTTGTTTTCACGGTCAATTTCTCTCTTGAGATTTTTGGTTAATGTCATTTTCTCTTGCTAGATGGCAGGTTCATGTCTCTCTAACTTCCCCGTCAAGTCGGCTGCACCCAGCATCGTCGAAAACTTTCTTAGCTCCCACCAACATAAATGGATAACTCAAGCCTTTCAAAAGCGTTACATAACATAGGCACATCTGAATCATATTAACAGTGTGTGAGATTCTTAGAATAAGTAGCCAAGGACTGAGCCTCACCGGTGAGGTGTCATGCGAAAAGGAGCAGTTAGTCTGATATGTTTATTATTCATAATGTTACAATCCATGGATGTCTAGGTGTATAAGACAAAATAATGTAAAAATAATGTTTACTTCATTAAACAAAACAACAACAAACAACAAAACAACAACCCCAGGAGGACCTAATAATCTCCCAAAGCTATTTATTTATTTATTTGCTTACTTATTTATTAATTCATGCATTATTTTTATTATTACCTCTGCCAGCAGAGTTGAACAGAGGTTATGTATTCACCCCATTCCGTGTGTTTGTTTGCCTATTTGTGAACAGGATATCTCAAAACTTGGACAAAACTTGGTGGGAAAGTTAGTCATACACCAAGAGAGAGCTGTCTGACTTTTCAGGCTCATTGGGTTAGAGGGGGTGTTACAGTGGGCGTGGCCTCACTTCAGATGGATTAACCTAACATTGCAAAAACTTTGTGGAAAGGCTGGTCATGGAACAAGGAGTTGGTTAAGCTTCCCTGTTGGCTGGTCAACAGGGGGCATGGCCTGTCAAAAAGATGCATCACTCCAGCTGCAGAAATCAGCCACAAACACACACACACACATAAGTGGTTAATGCAGGAGTGTCTGACTCACAGTGGGTAGTTGGGTCTCATTTGGAAAATTCTCCATTGCATGTCAACCTTTAGCTTTTTTGGCAGCAGGTTTGGTAAACCAACAGAACACAGCAAGTCAGTGCAGCTGGTTTTAACTTTACTTCCGGATGATGGGTAGATTGTAGTGCTATCTCTAATGAATTTAGCATAATGTATCATTAATCATGAATTTATTATAGAAACATCTTATTTTGTTAGTACACATAGTTGATACTAATTGGAGGCAAATATTTCAATTAAAAAATGACCTAGTAGAGCGCACGCCGCTTGTTAAGGCTGAATCCTGCAGTGGCCCGAATCTGAATCTGAGCTCCGACCATTTGCTGCATGTCATCCTCTCTACTGTCAAATAAAGCAGAAATGCCAAAAAAATAAATAAATAAAATAAATAAAAATCTTTAAGAAAATTAGCAGTAGTTATTAGTAGTAATTTGGTCAACTACAGTATGTGACATGGAAATGGCAAATCTTGAGAATGGCACAGCGCATTCATTATTATTATTATTATCATTATCATTATTATTATTATTATTATCATTATTATCATTATTATTATTATTATTATTATCATTATTATCATATTATTGTTGTTGTTGTTGTTGTTGTTGTTGTCAACCTTCTGTTGGAGCCTTTGATTGCTTTGATTATGTTTTGGCCCACCACTGAAGAGCCTGGAAAAAAAACTGCCATGGGCTACACTTGGCTGCCTCCCCTTACACTGCTGTATAATAAGAAGTAGCCAGTGGCCGGCAGTGGCCAGTGCAGTGTGGTGCAGGACGATGTAGTGCAGTACAGGATAAAACATGACAGAACAGGACAGTACAGTAGAGTATGACAGGACAGTAGAGTGCAGTACAGTAGAATCAGGCTGGCATGGCTCAGTTCAACTCTGATGTTGATTCGCTGTGAATGGCCTTCCACAAGCAAATGCTCTGTGGGGCTGTGGGGGGGAGCCGATCCCTCAGGCTGCAGCTTTTCATGTTTCTGTCTGAGTGTGTGTGTGTGTGTGCGTGTGTGTGTGTGTGTGTGTGTGTGTGTGTGTGTGTGTGTGTGTGTGTGTTTGTGTGTGTTAGTACATGAGTTTGTGCCCCCGCGGCCATGCTAGCTGGTGTGGGCACAGCTTGGCATTGTGCATCAGCCAAGAAAACTAGAAATGAGATGTGGAGTGAAAGGAAGGAAGGGAGGCGAAGGAGGGAGAGAGGACCTGAGAGAGTGAACGTAAGTGAGTAGCTGTGGGAGAAAGAGAGCAAAGGAGAGAGAGAGAGAGAGAGAGAGAGAGAGAGAGAGAGAGAGAGAGAGAGAGGAAATGAATAAGAGGGAGAGAGCAGAAGAGAGCAGGAAATGAGGAAATAGGGAGGAAGAATGCATGATTGGGAGACTGAGGGGAAAGGGAAGTGAGGGTGCACGGTTTGTGCAGAGAGCCAAAGACTTTTTAAAACCTTTTCAAAGTAGTAATCAAAGTACATTCTTTTTCTTCTTCTTCTTCTTCTTCTTCTTCTGCTCTTTGCTCTTCCGTGATAAATGCTCCTTGTTGTGGGGTCTTATTTATTTTTAATCTTGTCTCCATCTTTGCTGCTAAGCGTTCATTGCTGTGGTGTTTCTGTCCTCAGTCATTTTCTTTGGATTTGCGCTTGATGAAGTGTCTCTGAAGGTGGCGCTCTTTTGTTTCTCTGTCCATGCTAACTATCCAGTTCTTCTTCTTCTACTTCTTTTTCTTCTTCTACTTCTTCTTCTTCTTCTTTTTCTTCTTCAATATAAACCATGACGTGTAAAACACACCATTTCCTGTGCAGCAGAGGCTCTTTCACAGGAAGGAGCGACCAGCTGTTGAATGTTCTCCTCAGCGAATGGAGATGTTTTCAGGTGGAATCACTACTGCCTTGTACCAGTCAGTGATAAAGAGCAAAGATTTATAAATGAAATACATGAAAAAAAAATGCAGAAAATAGCATTAATGCCGCCTGAAACTGCATTTAAAACCAAGATGAACATCCAAACTGAATACGGAAAAGAACAAAGGTAATAAAAGTTCTGCAAGTATAAATGAGCAACTAAAGAAAAAGGACACCAGGATATTAAATCTTCAGACACTGCTACCAAAAATATCAAAAAGAAAAATAAGAATAAGAATGATGATGATGATGATGATGATGATAGCCTGATGAAAGCGTCACAGTAATAAAAATAGGATAGCAACAGATGTTTCAAGAGTAAAACATTAAAAGTAAGTAAAATAAAAATAAAATATTATAAGTAAATAAACTTTTACAAAATAAATGAATAAACAAACAAACAAATAAATAAATGTCCAGTTGTTTTGTATATTGCATTAATCCTGTGTACAGTAATAAAAACATAAGAAATAAGACCAACACTGCTGACGGTTCCATTCATATCTTTGGATGAAACTGTAGGATTCATGCCATCTGATTTATTTCATAAGCCTTGCTTTCCAACTCTGCCTTCAATAAATATCGCAGAATGCAGAAGAATTTGTCAACAGCACAGTTTTATAGCAGCAGCAAAATGAAATCTGTGAAGTGTGGTGGGGAAAAAAGAGAATACATCCACTGTAATAACAGTATTTAAGGCATTTTATTGTTGTAAGGCCTTAAAAAGAGATAATTGAGGATTTTTTTTCCCCCAGACTTCTTAAGGAGCTACAGATAACCTGGAGAAGGAGAGAGGTAGTAACAGGCAGAGGCAGAGAGAGAAAACAGCAAGGTAGAGGGTGACAGATAGCAACATTAAAGGTTCAGTCGTCCTGTGTGCCTCATTGCTGCAGCAATTAAAGCTGCCACTTTTGCGTGTTCAGAGGGACGGGGAAGACGGAGAAATTGATCGGATCCCTCAAGCCCCGGGTTCCTAAATGCCAAAAACAAACACAATATTCTGTCACTCATGTACACACAGCCATGAAAAGACACCTCATTCAAGCAAAGCTGGCGTAGAGCGACCTCCCTTTTGGAAATGTCACGCGGGGATATTTCAGGAATGGAGGGTTTAATGAGAAACACAATTAATGGTATGAGAGGCTGTCGAGGATGGTTCCTTTCATTGTGCCTAAATTACGGAGCAACTGTCTCTTTTGCATGCAAATGTCAATAAGCAACAAGTAAATCCATAATGCTCTTCCCCGTGCCTCCTGCTCCTGGGCCACATGTGTTTATGTAACCCCGTCAATGTGTGTGCTCTACCGCTATGGTTTTTACGTTTAAAGATGATTTTTCTGTACTTTTGCCGCTGCAACAACCCAATTTTCCCCATGGGGATCATTAAAGTTTTATCATAAGCAACAGGGATATCCACACACACATACGCACACACACACAAAGGCTCTCACATGGTGCTGAGGTGCTGCTGCATGCCCAATAAGACCAGCATATGGCGACAAAAAAAAGCTCCAGAACAAAACATGCGCTTACACAAGAACAGCGGCCATTAAACCACCAGATGCACACAAAGATGCACGTTCTTTTTCTCTCTTTCTCTCTCACACACACAAACACACGCGCTCCAGTGTTATTTAAGGAAGTCCAATTAAATGTAATGCTCAACATAATCTCTCTCTCCACTTTCATTAACTTGCGATTCTATAGAAAGGTAGGCGAGATGAGGGCTGTCAGAGACCTCCCACGCCCCTGACGGCCCCTCACCGGCGGGCTCTGGCGCAGTGCAACAGCAGCCTCTAGTGGCAGGACGGGGTTTGTGTGCTCTACAGCCTTTAATAAGCCGGGTTCATCTTGAACCAGGGTCAAACATATAGTGCTGTGGCAAAGGCTGATTTCCCCCTGGGCAGCTGGGATATACGGGCTTTCAGGTGTCAGGAGGGAACACTCTGCTGCACAAATAACTCTGGGCGTGTGTGGTCTTTGATTTAAATGCTCTTGTGTAACTGCAAAACTTCTGGAGAGACCAGGGTGTCTGCGGGTCCTTAAATGTTTTCAATTCAATTTTGTACAGAACAAGCCTTTATTTAATCATTTAATAGCCTTAAATTTGAATGTTTGAGGTCGTTATTTTAGTCTTAATTTAAAGTCAAGCTCCTCTGTGTGATTTTAAAGCGACTGCTGAAGCTGATACTTCCTTTACACTGAGGTGCTACCTACTGGGAAAATGCCTGTTGTAGTTTACTCTAACCCACTTTACACTTCCTCTCATTCTACATTTACTTGCACACAGGATACCAGATTATTCACTTAAATACCTGTAGAGAGATGTCCACCAAAGCCTTTGGACTTACCTCTCCCAAATTCAGTGGAAAAAGTCCTCATTAGATTTATTCCAACAGGAGCTGCTGTCTGTGCTGAAGAAGAAACATATATCCGTTCCTACCTAAAACTGACCTCAGCATTAAATGCAATATATTGTGTGGTGCTTATATTTTCACTTACCCACAATACCTGAAATTTGAATAAGAAAAAGGTCATTTTATTTCCCAAAAATCAGTCTTATATTTGTTTTGTATATTTACTTGTTTTAGTTTGAAAAGGTCTTCAAAAACATGAAATGCAATTCTCTGATACCCAAGACACCCTGGGCACACTACCAGGGGTCCCAGGAGAAGCATCCGCAGGGCCTTGGCCCCAACCCACCAGGGCCTCCGGTCATTCATTGTCTACTTATTTTAAGGTTATGTGTAAATGTGAAAGGCAATGTGATTCATAAAACAAATCATCTATGTGACATTATGGCATCCTATCCTTACAGTTTGGGGTATTCTTTCAGTATGTGTGTCATATCTAGGTGTTACTTTTACTATATAATGGAGAGCTAGTCAACCAAATGGGAAGAATAAAGAACAAAGAAAATATTAAAGAACTGCCTTATGACAGACACCGATATCGAAATTACTCGAATTAAGCTTGGCTAACAACTGTTCTACAACTGTTCTAACCGCTTCATGCTTTGTTATTCAGCATCATTTTATTTATAATGAAGTGGCAATATTTGCATGAATGCATATAGAAAATATAGTAGCCATTAGGAGGAGGTGTGCTCAGAGCCAGTCAGTGGCATAAGCAATATAGGTAAATGATAGTGGGGCATCCATCAGGGGGGCATGCCAAATGAGAGAGGGAAAAAATATGAGGGGAAAAAGAGAAGAAAACACACAGTGTTGCTCCTGTATAAAGAAGATGTTCTTAATTAAAACAGTATTTCCAAATAGCCCACATCAACATATTGACATGTCCCCCTCCTGCGTGAGCGTATGAACACCATGATTGGTGGTGAAATTGCCTGCAATGCAAGGGCCACCAGCTGAAACTTTCCTGAGGGCACCAAACTGGTCAGGGGCAGCTCTAGTTCTGCTCCATGACAAATTCTCAGTTGTTCTTTTTTTCCATGAAATGTAGGAAGAGGAGACAGACAGAAATGTTCTTCTCTTTTATGCTATAGTTTTTTAGCTATTCACAAATGTGTCTACTTTTGTTTGTGTACATTTTCATCATTTCATTCAGCATGCACGTGGTGGAGGGGGGCCCAGTTTGTGCCACATGGTCGCATGGTCCTATAATCCAGCTGTGGTTCCTGTTCAGATCAGACCAAGAACCTTTACTGGGTGTCATCCCCCCTCTTTCTCCCTCTAAAGTAGCTCCCTTTAAAGTACCCATTAAATGTGTGCAAGAAAACAGAAAATGGTATGTGCACATGGCTATAAAGCTAAAGATCATCCACCAAAGGGCACATTTGTGTGGTATAGATGTGTCTTGTTGGATCCACATCCTTCCAAACCTGCAGGTATTCAGGCCCAGCACAAGCTTTGCCATTGGCCTGCAGAGCCCAGCTTCATTTTCCATCCAGGCTTTTATGTGCATATCAAAGGCGTTCATCAAAAATGAATGACTCACTCTCAAAAAAAAAAAAAAAAAAAAAAAAAAAAAAACTAAAAATACAACAAGGAATCCTCAATGAAATGTGAAGCATGGTAGAGAACAATAGCCAAAGCCAATGACACAGTTCAGCGGGAAAATAATATTAATGAAAACCTGAGAGAGCTGTAAGTGAGCACGGAGCTGACCCTGTGTCAGTCCACTCTGATTGACCCCGCTGGAAGCTGGCAGAGGACCAGAGGTGCTGCGGTTGCATCACTCCCTGCATCCTCAACAAAGCAGAAATGAGGGGGATCTGGCACCTGTACGGCTGGACGTCCAAATTAGCCCAGCGCTGCGCTCTCCGTTCATTCAAACTGACGGCTCTGCACGGGCGAGTGGACAAAAATGACCAACTCTTATCACGATCTGAGACATATACAATTTTCTCTGACCTGCATGCACTACAGAGCAATGAATCACTTCAACTAAAAATGCATTTCAGATTAAATTTTCTATTAATCTTCTTGAGTGTCATACCCAATCATCACCTTGCACTGAATGAACATATCTGTTATCGGTTTGCCAGGTAATTATTATCTATTCTTTGCTAATTTCATTCATTTATTGATATACTCAGTAACGTTTTGGCTGTTTAATTCTTTGTTCAGACCTCTCCTACCACTGAATAGGTGCTGTGGCTCACCCTCCAGCAATATCTAACAGCTGAACCCAAAAATAATTAAAACACATTTTCTCAGCACAATAACACCCACACTGTAATGGGACCTGCCCACATCTGATTTCTGACTGTCTACTGCCTGAAGCTTGCTATACTGCCGAGTTATTTTAACTAGCATCAGCCGCTTAGCAAGTAGACCATTTATCCCAATGCTTTATCCATCAGACGTTCTGTAAGTGCAAAATGCCAACTGGGGAAACCCGTTCACACCCACCTCCTTGTGGCAGTTCCAACTTGGGTATGTTGGATTTTTTTTGCCGGCTTCCATATCTCCCATCTGGAATCACAAACTGTGTATCTATACAAGCATAAGGATATGGATAATTTCACATCAATATAATCAACTTGTAAACACTTGCAAAAAGCAATAAATATCATCTGCAGTTTGTGGTTAATTTTGGTTTCACAAAAACAAATTAATTTGAACGTGGTCATGACAGCAAGAATGGAGTATACATAAAGTTCCACTAGGCAATTTCTGATGGTGTCGAGAGCACAAATTCTGTAAATAGGCTAGGTCAACCCTGCTACAGGGTCGATAGCTTGTACAAAACACAAAGGAAAAGCTGAAAATGTGTTTTTTGGATGGAAATGAGGCATACATTTCATAAAGCTCTTGTTGGTTAACTTAGATGATTTTGTCTCTGACCTCCAATTTATATATATATATATATATATTTATATATATATATATATATATATATATATATATATATACACACACATATATATATATATATATATATATATATATATATATATATATATATATATATACATAAATGTGGCAAAGCTGCAGACTTTCAGCAGTTGCACGACTGACCTGCGATTTGGATACACTGATGTGCAGAATGGGTGGTTTCAGAGACACTTTAAGTGAAGCTGAAGCAGTGAGGGCATGAGCGGAGGGCAGAGGAGGAGCCTATCCAGACCCATACGGAAATTTAGAAAGTTAAACACAGAAAATAACAAAAAGGCTGGCTATAAATTGTATGGTGGAAAGAAGTGCAAACAGTGATGACTCTCACATTGCAAGGGGCCATTGGACTGCAATGAAATTCATGTAATATTGTTCAATGTAGCTGTAAAACTGCAGCAGAAAAGCCTGTTCTTCCATTACCTTCAATATGAAAGAAAACAGCAGAAAAACGGCAGCCAACACAGGTCAAGGAATTAGTAAAGAAAGAAAGGACATTGCATCATTTAGTGATTTACTGGAAAAAATGCCACTATAAACCACTACATCTATACCCAGGGTGGCAAATTAGCACCCAACAAATGTGTGGAAATTACCTGCAAGGTCAGATCATTTTTGTAATCCACCAGCCACAGTGGAAGGCTACATAAAAAATGACGTGGTGACACACACACGGCATGAAAATGTCTGCGGACAGCAAAGAATGAAAACAAAGCAGCAACACTAAGAAAGATTATTTAATCACAGGTGATGAAAGGATGAGAGAGGAAAAGATCAGGGATGGCTGGTGTTTAAAAAAAAAAAAAAAAAAAAAAAAAAGATTTACTGTTTACTGAATTTATGCCTCAGATAAGGGGCAATCAAATTTGTTTTCCATGGAGATAAAAAAAAAAAAATGTTGCCTGTTGTAAATGAAAATGTAATTAAATCTAGCAGACACTGTGGCACGTGGAACAACGGGTTAATTGCCATCCTGTCTATACTGAATTTATATTGATCTTTACAGGACAGAAATTCAACAATATAACAAAACAGACTAAACATCCAATATCTGATATTTACGTCCAAAATTTATTCTATTTTATTAGCTGCATGCACTGCAAAAACTCAAAATCTTACCAAGATTATTTGGCTTATTTCAAAATTTGTTTCTTGTTTCTAGCTAATTTTCACTTATTTCAAGTGAATTTTCACTTTTTCCACTGGCAAATTTTGCCAATGAAACAAGCAAATTTTCACTTGTTTCAAGCAAATTTTCACTTGAAACGAGACAATTGTCTAAAAACAAGTTACTTCTGAAGTGATCATGTCTTATTTTAAGTGTAATGAGATATTTTGACTAGGAATAAAACATTTTTGACTTGAAATAAGACAAATAATCTTGGTAAGACTTTGAGTTTTCGCAGTGTGTAGCCTAGCATACAGCACAGCACTAGCTAATGTTAAACAACACGACATGTCACTCATATCCAAAAGTAAATTTACATATACCACTCTGTAGTATGTGACCTGGTTAGCAATATAATCATAATTACCAATAATTCTAATACGTTTCTGGATAATAACCTGCTCAAAAAGCTGGACTAGAAAACTAGCAAACCGTTCAGAGTGGTGAAGGTTTGCTAGCTTTAGTTTTAGCATCGTGTGAGGGCTGAATGCTCTTCCACCATAACCACGATAAACATCTGGTGCAAACATGAAATCCTTGTGTTATCGATTGATTCATTCATTTATTTATTGTCACAAACATGATCATATTTAAAAAAATGTGACGTATAGGCGCAAAATCTGATAAACACCCGTGTCGCCATCTGTTTTCAAAATGGTTGAGCGCTAATTTCTGGCGGCTACAATGAACGTCTTTGAATTAACTGCAAGGCTGTGCTTATTTGTCACCAAACGACCATACTGGCTTAATCACAGTAGTGTTGTGTATTTCTCTGCCTTTATTCCTGAGTGCATGGTGTAGCATGCTAATGAGCTAATGCAGTCCCGCTGTTACTGCAATTAGGAGTGTGTACAGGCGCTAATGTGGGGAAGTGGTGGCTAGCATCAGGGATAATAGAGACAGGTGTTTGCCAGCTCTGTTCTCTGTCTGCACAGGGCCGAGAGGACACACACTGCCTCGGCAATCTCCGAGGTGCTAAGCCATGTGAAGAAGTGAAACAACAACAACAACAAAAATGTTCTCATTCATTCAGTTTCTTTCCCTGCTTCCTCAGTTCATATCCCAGCACACACTGCACGGAGAGCAGGGCCACACCGCGGACATGTGGCCCCTCCATCACAGTTCTGATTCTCTGTTTCATGAAATTTAACAACCAGAAGGAATGTTTTTATGTACTGTATCTCCTTCATTCTCTCTCTTTTGTCCTAATGTTGTCGTTTTCTTCCTCTGATTCTCCTCTCTCTCTCTCTCTCTCTCTCTCTCTCTCTCTCCACGGGCCCCTCCATCCCCCCCTCACCATGTTCTCAGTGCTGTGACATGCCAGTCTATCACAGCAAATGGTCTGTTTTTATTTCAATTTCACAAAATTGGATTTTAATGAATTCCGCAATGAATAACCAACCAGGAAATTATTTTCCAATATCCTCCCATGATATTCTGCCATCCCACTGTATTAGTGGAATTAATACTTGGAGCGTGCTGGAGATGCTGCATCAGGTGATGCAGGATTTGATTAGGAGTTAAGTTTTCAGCGAATCAGGTGTGGGACACAATCATGTTTTCTTTCTTTAATCTAGGAAAAAGTCCCTCAAGCAGCAGCAGGGAATACTAAATCACTAGATTTCGATTAGCATACCGGGCAAGTGCCTTTGCCGTTTTCTCTCATGTCTTGAAGCGTTTTTAAGGGCACGTGCTTCCGTATGTGTCTTTGACGGTGTGGTGAACATCCAAGAGTTCCAGCATGCTGAAGTGAACGGGGGCTCGCTATTGTTCGTGGCCCTTTCAAGACCTTTTTCTAAAGGTATTGCTCCCTGATTGTGCGGCAGCCTAGCCTGACAAGATAAAGGGCCAAGTGTTCTGCATACCAATGCCTCACAAAGTGGAAATGCAAGTATCTGTATTGGCTGAGGTATATTTGTAGCTCCATGCAGGAGGACAAAATGCATGCATGTATGAAGGTACAGGTATATGGGTATCTATCTACTGTATGTATCTGTTGTATGTATGTATGTATGTATACAGTGGCATCTTGCTCAGTGCAGCATAATGTGGCTTCAGAATAAACCATGGATGTATGACTGCAGGGGGGCCATTTATCTGCTCCCTAGTTACAATCAAGATGCTCACACACAACATACACACACATACAGAGAGAGAGAGAGAGAGAGAGTTATACACACTATGCAAAGAGAAATTCACTCAGCTGGCCACATCTAAGCACAGCAAGTATGCAGCATATGGTCAAAAACAGACAGAGCAAACCAGCTAGAGTGACAGCAATGCTATATGGTCATAGACAGGTGGGCAAACAGACAAATATTCTCTCTCTCTCTCTTTCACACACACACACACACACATACACACATGTCAAGAGTGAGTATCCGTCTACCTCCAGACAAAGAGGGAAGGGTTAGGGTTAGCTAGCCTATCTCTCACCGAGTGCTCTATTTCTTTCATTGCTTTTCCTACTAATCAAGGATGTAATTAGTGCTTTCCAGACAAGTGGTTTCTGGTTGAGCAGAAACAATGGCTAACGGTGATGTGAATGGACGTTTGGTGAATGCAGCGCTCATCATGCATGCATGGGTAGAGAATAGGGGTCATAGTGACAACAAATTGGAATATGAAGAAAAATACAGTACATTTATGAACAGGCAAGAGTGCGTTTGTGTGCCTCTCGGTGTGCGCAGGGAGGTCTACACATTGTTAGGTGTTGTCTAAGAGCGCTGGTACAATGCTGGAACATTGCTGTCTAATTGCTGAACACCGCACCATCACATGTTGGGATTTTCTCTCCGATGAGTTGAACTGCACGTGTGAAAAAATCAGCAGGTTGTGTCAGGCCGGGTGTCCATTCAGACATAATAGAGCTGCAGTGTTTCTGTCCAGCCATGTCTTGGACTTGTGGTTTCAGGCCTGTTCACACTTGGAATGCCAATTCTTACTTGGACTTGCCTCGGTTTCTGCTAGAGATGGATGTTGACTCACAAGGCAGCATCTGTTTTTGTCTGCCTCATCTGACATAATAGTTTTGGCTTTGTGCAGTCCATGAGACAGTCTTAGGTTTGGGCCTGCCACCAGAGCACTGACAAGTTTTTGACAATTCTTTGAAACATGCAAAGCAACCAGGTGTCCTGTGATTTTATTCAACCTGCCACATTTCAACACAGCAGCCAGTACCTCCTTTAACTGTCTCAAAAAAGTGCAGTAAATGAATTTGTATGTAGAATGTGAAAAAGATCATAATATCATATATATTAATTAAACAATTAAATACCACAAGGAACCTCAAATGTAAATGCTATGCAAGGATTACACATTTATTTAGTGTTCACATTTAAGGAACCAAACCAGTGATTTTGCATGTTTAGTGCACTGCAAAAACTCAAAATCTTACCAAGATTATTTGTCTTATTTCAAGTCAAAAATGTCTTATTACTAGTCAAAATATCTCATTACACTTAAAATAAGACATGATCACCTCAGAAGGAACTTGTTTTTGACAATTGTCTCTCATTTCAAGTGAAAATTTGCTTGAAACAAGTGAAAATTTGCTTGTTTCATTGGCAAAATTTGTTTCTTGTTTCTAGCTAATTTTCACTTATTTCAAGTGAATTTTCACTTTTTCCACTGGCAAATTTTGCCAATGTCTTATTTTAAGTGTAATGAGATATTTTGACTAGAAATAAGACATTTTTGACTTGAAATAAGACAAATAATCTTGGTAAGATTTTGCATTTTTGCAGTGTGTGATAACTACAGAATGTATAAACTGTAGTTCATGTTTCTGCTAATCCACCCAAAATAAGCAGTCATAAGAACTGTAATACCATTTTCCTTCCTTTTCTCCAGCCATTAGTTTCCATTCATTCTACTACGATATGAAAGTTTAATTCACAGACTTTAAACTTTCCTCACACCAGTTTTCCATCACTGTCATAAAGCCTTCCGCATTAGTTTTCCTAACAGCAGCAGCACTGTTGTGTTTTGATTTGACTGGAATCGCTTAAAATTGGATGAAGGACTATTTTCTGCCAGCACATAGCATTAACACAGCAACTTATCAGTTCCATGGCTTATGAAAGACAACAGCTTTGTGAGCCACAGAGGCAGAACATTGTAGGCTCGCTGTTTCAAGCAAAAATTCATGTTTGAAAATGGATTTTGATTGCATGTTGTTCAATCTTTAGTAGCCCCACATGATTTGCAAATAGGTTTGTTGCAGTGTCAAATGTGGGTAAACTGTAGTAAATGGGGCAAACATTCAAAATCACTGGTGTGCTCCTGTAGATGGGACTCGATGTGCTCCGGTCTCTTGCTTGACTTGATCTGTAGAGCTTTTGACTTGAATTGGACTGGACCTGGTCTTCATCCCTTCTTGTCTTCCTTCCCTTGTTCCGCTCTTCTCCACTGCCTCCCTTTATATAAAAAGCCTCCTCCCCTCCTCCCTCCTCGCTCACTAAAGGCGGTATCAGGTGAGATTAAGCGACTTTGTAAGTCATCAAGGGCCATGTCTTGTAATATTGATCTGCTATAGAGGGTGAAATAGGGTGATCATTGGAGAAGTAATTATAAAATGGCCCAGCCACTATCCTCCTCCTCGCTGTTTATCGGCGCGCTCATTAAAAGACATTGGCAGGCGGACCGGGCCTATCTCTCCATTTGCCAGTCGACCACACCGTAAAAGTCGGTGGGTCATGGCTCCCGGTAGTGCGATAAGCGGAGAGCGCCAAATTGGAGGAGGACTGATTACGTCCCGAAGGAGATGTGTGATGAAGCTCTCGGCCCTGTCTGCGCTGTCTACTCCCATTTCATCTGGCACTCCATCTCTTTTAGCCTCACTCTGTCACTGCTCAGTTAACTCTGCCTTCACTCTATTGGTCTGCTGGCCTGTGTGGCTGGATGTCTGTCTTGTTTCTCCACCTCACACTGATTAATTTCCCCTTTTGTCCTTTTGACCAGCCATGTAATGGAGGGTAAACACACCTAAACCCAGTCCACCAGTGGTTTTACTGGTGGAATAGAGTTTACCACCTTTTTAGAACGGCATTAATCTTTCACTGATTCTTGGGAATTTGGATAAAACAGGTTTTAATTTTGAAAAAAAAAAGTGCATTAAATTACCAAATCTGAAGGTTTATCATTATAGGCCAAGGTCTTGGCTGTTCAGCAATGTACCAGTGCAACCTCCTCATTTTGCATTTTTTTCATAAAATAGGTTTTTCCAGTTATTAGGCTACTTTGTTTTTGTCAACACCGTCACCGTAATGTTTTTTTTTTTTTAATTTGAAAAACATATTTTTGTATTAAAGAGACTATTACTTTAATAACTCAACAGCACCAAAGAAACATATTGTAAGCATATTCATTTAAAACCAATATAACTGCCTCTGACGGTGGTGACACTAATCTGACGGTGGTGACAGTGGCCTCATTAAAACATACATTTCCAAAATTTATACCACTCAAGTCAATGGCTTCTTGCTTAACACCTTTTTTAACTGTTTGGTACAAAAAAATAACAATCTTGAGCACTCAAGACATTTTCCAGACTTCAGTCATCACCGTCACACAGAAAACCTGACGGTGGTGACGTCTGACGGTGGTGACAAAAACCTGCTCTTTCACATGATAAGCATGAGTTGTTCACATTAGCCAGCTTGTTTTCGCCCTGTTGCTACCTGCATCAGACCTCTTCTTAAAAAGTATACATTTATTCCATAATCTAATTCAATATTTTTTATACAGAAGTGACGGTGTTGACGATTTATGGTTGTGACAGTAGCAGTGTCCAAAAATATGAAGAGATTTAAGAGAAAATAGAAAACTTCCAGGAGCCTGAGCGGTCTTGAAGCATGCAGTAGAGCTGAAGGTTTGAAAAGGGCTCCTCAGGAATGTAATTGACCTTGTAGTTTTTTTATTATTATTTTTTAAATATATATCTGACGGTGGTGATGAATATGTGGGACACATTTTGAGCAACCACAAAATAATAGTAAAAATTGTTCAAAACCCATCGTTTGTAGTTTTTAATACATATTATGATGTACTCTTTCATGTGGTAAAGATATTATTCAGTGAAATTATTACTTTTTGTTGTTTTAATCAAGTTGAAATGATTATCTCCTATCCGAGGACAACTGGTTTTGTAGGGCATGGGCCAACATATAATCATTAAATTAATAAAAATGAAAAATAAACCTATGAAAAAACCTTACAAATGTGCAAAGGACCCCCTGATTATGCCCTTGATTCTTTTTATTCATTAAAATGTTGTAAATTTCCAACAGAAATAGCATTTTTCTTAGTGGGACATGATTTATCCAAATTCTCAAGAATCAGTGCTTTATGACATAAATTTATACGGCATTTAGTGGCATAGTAGCCAATATAGTGATAATAAGTGGAATAAGCGTTAGCTAATTTAGTTAAAGTTGGTGGTTCTTTGACTTATGAAACTTATTCCCACCCTAGAGGTATTACAAAGGACAGGAAAACAGAGGTAAACTCGAGTTTTTCCATAACACCTTTAAAATAGGCCCAGGCAACACAAAATCATCCTTTGGTATGACTGAGATAACACGCACCTGGAACACCTGATGCTGACCCACAGAGTTAGCTCGTGCGAGCAGCCAGGTTCACACACTGATCTGCAAAACACATGTGACAGAACTGAGAGTCACACTTTGTGAGCTGTGTGTGTGTGTGTGCTTGCCTCAGCACTTGAGCTGGTTGAAGCGGTTACTGTCAGGCCGACATCATCTGTCACTTTTTATGCATCTTCGTTGAGTTTAACTGGAACTTGCACTGTGCAGTAACTTACACAGTGCATCATCCCTTACAAACTATAAAATTTGTTAATTATCCCTCTAGTTTTAGCAGAATATTTGTCATTTATTACTACATAACATTAATTGATAACAATAATGGAAAATTAATCATGTGTCAGGTGTAGGCGATCTACTGGATATGATTATTATTTCAATTTAATCTCAAACAGATGAAAAAGTAAGGAAAATGTAAGTCTTAAGCTTTTTAATGTTTTTAATCTCTTTAGATGTTTTAATTTGCTCGTATTAGCTTTTGTGAGTAGCCAGGGGCTCTGCGCTGGTGGCTCAGCCGGAAAGAAAGTGTGTGAGGGCTGCAGGCGGGGCGAGGAGACTGGAGCTCACAACCACTGTAAAATCTTAACTTGATGAGCAGACCGCGCACCGGCAGTGACGATGACCAGCTGTAGCTACCATGGTGGCAAAAAACATGTAAATGCTGTCAGTGGTTAGAAATGTACAAGACTGAAAAGTGTCTGCGTGCAAGTGAATGTGGCACACTGCAAAAACTCAAAATCTTACCAAGATTATTTGTCTTATTTCAAGTCAAAAATGTCTTATTTCTAGTCAAAATATCTCATTACACTTAAAATAAGACATGATCACCTCAGAAGTAACTTATTTTTGGACAATTTGGACGATTGTGCTTTCACGTGTTTCAAGCAAATTTTCACTTGAAACAAGAGACAATTGTCTAAAAACAAGTTACTTCTGAGGTGATCATGTCTTATTTTAAGTGTAATGAGATATTTTGACTAGAAATAAGACATTTTTGACTTGAAATAAGACAAATAATCTTGGTAAGATTTTGAGTTTTTGCAGTGCATAAGATGAGGATAGGATAGGATAGGATCATTTGGCTGTATATCTTACATTTTTGTCTATATATCAGAGTCAGAGTTTGCCTGTGTTTCTGATGTTGCGCTGCTTTCTGAGTGCTGTAATGTAAACTAGATATGGCTGCCATGTGAGTAACAAATTGCTCTGTCTTTCTTTCTGTCCCTGCGTCCATATCTTTGTCTTTCCTCCACATTTCTCCTCTCATCCCCCCGTCTCTCTCACACACACACATCACCATCTGTCATGACGTACAGCCACGAATACATGAGGGTGATGAAGCGAGGGAGCGGCGGCTCTCCGGCGGCCGGCTGAGAGAGCGGAGCCTGAGCCCACATCAGAGCTGACAGAGCCTCCACCCCAGCAGTCCTGCCGTCAAACCCGCTCCTTAAAAAGAAACCCACACCAACACCAGCAGCGGAGTACAGTGCAATGCGGGGCCCAACTCCTTGGCTGGCCAAACGCCTCGGGCCACTCGGAGAGAGCGCATCAATTAAACAAGGTGGATGAATTCTCTTGGCTTTTGTAGCCAAGCTTTAATACAGTCATGTTTACCTTCATGGCAAAATATGGCCGCAGGGCATGAGGCTGCGATATCAGACTCGCCTGCTAATGTTCAGAGAGGCGGAGAGGTGGAGCGGACTGCAGGCGGGGCTGGGAAGCAGGACATGACAGCAGTGCTAACCCAGGTGGCAGCATGTTGCTGATACATGTCAGACTGCTGTGTTTCATCCGGTCTGAGGTGAAACAACACTCCCTTTCATAAAACTTCTCATCTGTGTGTACAGTATGTTCCTATGTTTTTGCAGAGATCTGTTTAGATTTCCACCCCAGGATATGTAGTTGTCTTCCTTTTGTGTTATGTTTCAGTTTGTTCCTGTCTTGCAGTCTTGATGGGCGATTTCTCACTTGATTGTTAAATAACGTGTTTTCATTTTCATCTTTGTCCTTTTATTTAATTTAGTCTAGCACGACGGGCTCACTTGAGGGGCCAGCTGTCTTGCTGATAAAAGCAATGGAAGCTACACAAGACAACTTTACTCTTTGGCTGCTCTGAATGGCTGTGAGAGGCAGCTGAGAAATATGAACTTCAATAAGTATAATTCCTGTGAGCTGACGTCAATAACACACCTCACTTTGTGATTAGGCTTTAAATAAAATAATTTAAAGCCTAATAAAAGAATAAAATCGGACCAGGCGCATTTTTTTTTTTTTTTTTTTTTTTTTTTTTTGCATGTTAACCAATATACCTACAAAATGTATATGCTTCACGTTTCTGATAATATTTTCCCAAAGCAAGCAGTCATATTTCAGAACCCTGATATGATTTTTCCTCCCTTTTATCCAGCCATTGATTTATATTCATTCCACTATTATATGAAAATGAACTTTAAGAGAAACTTAAAGTTTCTTCACACCAGTATTCCATCAATATAATGTGGTTTATGAATGTCAACTTTGTCAGCCACAGAACCAGAACATTGGCGGCTGTTTTAAACGAAAATTCATATTCAGAAATCAAGGGATTTGGATTATATGTTGTGAAATGTTTAGTGATTTGCAGAATGGTTTGCTGCAGTGTGAAATGTGGGAGAACTGTAGTGGGCCAAAGTAACATTCCAAATCACTGGTGTGTCCTTTAACATCATGACAGAATCATCTGAATATTACCATGAGAATTTACAGATGGGAACCACCAGCAGGGCACAGGATAAGGTGTTTATTTTTTATTGATAGTATCTTGGCTATCAGTCAGCCATGATATCAGTTACAGATTTCTCACAACTTTCAAGAGCTATGAAAAACATAAGTGCTCCAAATAATATCTTTATCACTAATAATGATAATGTTCATAAAAAAGATTATGATTGGCAATTGGGTTATTTACGTTATTTGCACAAAAATTCACCTCAGCTTAACTTCCTTCTCCCCATTACAAAAAGAAAGAAGAAAAGAAAGAAGAAAACAAAACAAAAGGAAAGTCCAAGGATGCACAGACAAAGCTGTTTCTTTTGTTTGCTACCATAAGTGGAGGCTAATTAGCCCACCAAATTCAACTGTCATCCACTGAGTTCAGTGAATTCCTGGGAGACTGGCCTCCCACAGAGCTTTCCGCTGCTGTTTTTCCCCCTACCCCAAGTGCTTTATTTCAGCTAATGAGCAAAGTGCCAGACAATAATCAGCTACACTCATTCTCCTCTGATAATATTTGTGAAAGCTACATTTTTCCCCCCTTAGCATGTCAGTAAAAGCGGGTTCAGTGTAAGAAGAGAATGTACTCATGTCAAAGAAAGCTTCCAGGTGGTTAGGAGAGAAGCTGCTGTGGATGTACATATGTCCTGCTTAAGACATGAGAGGGACAGGTAGTAAATATGGACTTTGATTAGCCACTTGTCAGTATCCTGATGACGTGTCGGAGCGATCAGCTGCTTTTCTGCCCTTCTGGTTTCTAGCAGTTCTTTAGCTCGCTGCAGCTGCACCGAGCAGGGTACCACCGCCTACCTTTAGCCGTGCATTTTTGGAACGATTATTTCAAATCCCATATCACTATTGCAAAACTGTCATTGCCATCCAAACCTTAGTAAACATCTTTCACGACAGGAAGACAAAAAAGATGCATTTGTTTTTCCTTCACAGTAGCTGCTGCACCATGAATGAAGAATGAAGAATAATAACCACAATGCAGAAGTGAAACAGGTAGTATCTGCTCACAGGAGTGAAAGAAGAGCTGAGAGGGTTCTGGCAGGATATGTCACGTGCAAACACCAGCTCATAAACTGTACAGCACTGAGCATGTCAAATATTAAAGGAGCACTCAGTGGCTCCCAGCAAAGTTTCCTCTTTGCATTCTAGCCCATCACCATGTGTGGACCTGGGGGTCAGTACTGCCCTCAACTCATGTGAGCTGAATATTATTTCAGGAAATATAAGTTTTTTTTTTATGTGATCTATTTTTGAGGTCTAAAACTCAATTATTTTTTGAGAGATTGTATTAAGTACAGCCAGTCAGGAGGACAGTAGTGGTGCTATCTTCCTCTCATTGTTACTGA
The DNA here is from genome assembly GCF_902150065.1 of Myripristis murdjan. NCBI lineage: Eukaryota > Metazoa > Chordata > Actinopteri > Holocentriformes > Holocentridae > Myripristis > Myripristis murdjan. The sequence goes on along the minus strand of NC_043999.1, from coordinate 27,032,698 downwards.
GTGCTGGATACTGGCTGGATGCTCCAAATGCTAACTGGTAGCCTCCTACCATTGAGCTGGACTTCCCCCCAGCTAACAGTTACTGGTCCCAGTCATGCTCACCTGCCATAAGTAAAGAGCACAGGCTGCATTTAAAGGAGACTTTCCACCTCTGTTATGCTGTTGTCTGTGTGTTAATGAGACCCTACTGTGGACATAACATAACAACAGATGTGTGGTTTGCTAAGTACATGGGCTATGCCTTTCCAGAGTATATAATAAATAATATTCTGAAGCATAATTAACCTTTTGGTTTCTTCAGTTTCCCCTCAGACTCCAGTTCCACTTCTCCCGAGCTACATTCTTAAAAATAACTGCGCTAATACACTAAAACTGGTAAACAAACAGAGTTTGAGTTTGATGGTGTGTGGAAGAACTTTTACCGTCTGGAATGGGGTAAAAAATGTGGACTGTTTTTTTTTTTTTTTTTTTTTTGCTCTCCAGTAAATATCAATAACAAAATCTATCAATAATGGAACTATTTTCTTGGTCTAAGCTCTCTGCGCTGGTGCTCAGTCACAACGGTGGGAGAAATGTTTGTGACATGTGTGATAGAGGAGAGCGGAGGAAAAGAAGAAGCGAGCCACAACACTATTACCAGCTATCTTTTACAATCTGTAAGAAAGTTGACATTTACATATGTCCTCCAATATGTGTAATTGCAAACTCAAGCACCTCCATGTCTGTGGTGGCTATCACTCCTCTGGTGCGGAGTGATACAGGAGGTGCAGAAGTTACCGGATCTTTCTGGATGTTGCCAACAGGAAAAATATACACTGAGCGGTCACTTTCTCAGGTCCACCTGTACAGTCTAATGCAGTTCAGGTCAGCAGCTCTGCCGTAAATTCTACCTTTTAACAAAGTTTATAATGTTCAGTTTTTGTTGGTATTGTGTGTAAATGTGTACATTTAATTCTGTGTCTATTAATGAGGTTGTAGTTTGCAGAGGTCTTGGACTGGACTACATTATATTGAGAGGTGTTTCTAATTTTTTGTCCTCCCTATTTGTAAACATGTGGAGGACAGAATAGTGGAAACAGCTGTCAGTAAAATGCAGTCCAGTCCAACAGCAGCACTAACTATGAGCTCAATGCCAAACACAGAAGTGAATGAACACCTCTGTTACTGTGACAACAAGACAAGCTGAGCATTATCGGCAGCAGGAAAGCAAACTTCATGGCACAACAGCTGGACTGGATTGTATTAGATTGTGCAGGTGGAACTAATAAAGTGGCCACTGAGTGTTGGACAGTTATTTGAACAAATTAATCTGTCTGCACTTGAATTGTATGTGCATTTTAGTTTCAGAAAGCGATACTTGCAAACTGATGTTAAACCTACTTGGAGTGCGTTAGTTCTTTTTTTTTTTTTTTTTTAAGAATGTTAGCTGGGGGGAAGTCTACCTCAATGGCAGGAGGCTAACAGTTAGCATGTGGAGCATCCAGCCATTATCCAGCACTCAGTAACAATGAGGGGAAGATAGCACCACAGAACAGCTGGGAGGGGAAGTTAAGTAACATCACATTCTTCTATATGGGTGAACTATCCTTATAAGCTGATTTTGTGCAAGTCAGTGATAGTGATTCCTGATATTTTACAGTGCGGTCGGACATGGCCACATGACCACCTATGTTTGCTTCACTGCATCAGGCTTCTTATAGTGCGTTTTCCCCGGTCTCTCCATGCAGGACATTATCAGCTTTGTGATTCGCCTTAATGGCTTTACTTAAACGAACATGTCAAAATCATAATAACTGAGATAAACCTGAAAGCAAATGTATTCCCATCCACTTTTCCATTAGCTTGGTTTGATCGATACGACGCCAGAATAATAGCTTAGAGTTAAACATTTGAGAATTGACATTGCGCCCCCCCCCACCCTCCACGCCCTCCCCCACCCTACTTCCCCACCCAGCAGAAAGATGTCTGAATGATGGGGTGCTGGTATTGATTAGCTGATAAGCCAGCAAACACGCCTCATTGACATAAATGACCAAATACCGCAGTTTCTCTCTCTCTAACAAGATGATTGCCCCCCCTCCCCCCAGTACTGATAGTAAGCAGACAAGTGGACAAAGCTGGATAATCATGAATTAGCGGGTGGCCTGTGGCAGACAGAACGCTAGAAAGGCCTTTCTTTGGTATGTAAATAGGGACTGCAGAGAGCAGATATGATAAAATATCTGACTTTCACAGAGAATGCCAGGGGCTGTTTGGACATCTGCTGTGTGCTGTGGAGCTATCTGGCCTCACTGAAACACATGGGGAATCAACATGCACACATTATTTCAGACAACATACACATGGGGGGAGTATATATCTGCGGTCTATCCACATATTGGTACATTTAGTAGAACAATCCACTCTAAAATACCTAAATGGCTGTTGGTGTACTTGAATTTCTGGAGCTATTTTGTCGTTTGCTGCTGTTCTTCTTATTCTTGTGAGTAACTGGCCAAATGTGGATAGCATGCTGTCATGCAGAGATCTTTCCATACAGTATTTGTTATTTTTGACAAAAATGTCTGTTTATGCTGTCACAAACGGCAAAGGCTTCTTTTCTGAGCAACCATTTTGCACCAACTTTGATCAGGTGGTTCGACACCCTGATATGAGCTGTTCAGAGGCAATGCAGGAAAGCATAAATTGAATGAGGCAAGTTGAGACATTGAAAAGCAAAATCACAAGCTGATTATGTATAACGGCATAGTAGTGTCCTAGGTGGATTATTCCTTTAAAACCAGAATGTCAGTGTGCTTCTAAAATACTCCAGCAGCCTCTCTTGAGCCATTCTCTACAGATCGGATAGGGATGGATGGGTGTAAAGGACGAGGTGCAGCCTAACATGTTTCCAGCTGCTGTTAACTGCTTTGGAAACCAACAAACAAAACATGAGAGGCCTGGTCTTCACTATCCAAGCGGCAGTATGTACCACTGGGAACATAGTAGTTATCCTGCATGAAACACATGCTCAACATACTGCAAGTCACAGAAGGAAAATGTAGTTTGTTCATGTTGCATGTGTGTGTGTGTGTGTGTCTGCATGTTGTTGCTTACAAATAGATCAAAGATACCAATTCTAGTGATATGTCTCCCTCTGCTGTCAAACCTTAAAACTGCATCAGCGGTGCTGGGTAAGTATAGTTCTGGTTTCTCCACATTATAAAAAGGGCCTTCACTTAGAGCAGACTCAGACCGGGAAACCTGGCTGGCCAAAAGTGCTGTCAGGTTGATTAATACAATCAACCTGAAGGTACTTCATATGCTCACATGTTGTGTACAGCTGACTGCATTTGGTCCAGCAGATGGTGCTAAAAATATCTGAAGACAATATTATATTTAAAATAAAATTACAAGGCCATTACGCTAAACAAAAAATTAAGAAAAATCAGAAAAACTCCCAAAAATAAATAACAAAAACAAATACAAAATAGAAAAAGAAATAATAAATTTGGTTAAGAGGGCAAAATTAAAGTCTGCCATGGGCAGAGTGAAGGACAGAGAAACTCATTCCAGAGGCAGAAGGAGCAGCTTTATTGTTCATTTCACTGTTTCTAAAACACAAAAACTTTCTGGGGACTGGAGCATCAAGGTATTGTACACACAGAAGTCTGGAGTCACCAAAAAATAAATAAAAATTAGCATGTATTTCTGACAAAATAATGCACTACAAGTGAAGCAAAGAGTTTTGATACCAATGTAAAATTTCATATAGCTTCAAGGAAGAATCATTGTATTCTGATACAGACCCTGTCTCTGGAGAATCAGTCTGTGGATCACAAAACAAAGTGAAAAATGAGTAAGTGAGCAAAATGAAAATATTAATATTGTCTGAGTTTGACAATTCAGGTTCATGTGTAATGTTATGTTACACAGTGAATAACCGTTGAATAAAAATGTGTTTGGATTTTGCATGTTTTTAATTTAAAAGGTTTAGTCAAATACTAGCTAATGATGTCTTGGCGACTGGTGAGTGAAGTGAGCATGATGTATTCAGCAGTTATGAGGGGCCTATTCTAACTGTCATATGTGCAGTCATGTACAGTGAAGAGGCAGTTTCACAGACTGATATGAGCTTACCTAACCTCAATCCAAACCACTGACCTCTGCACCTAATGTTCATCAGAAGACAACACAGGGCACACGAACCAATACAGGGAGGAGGGGAAGATGGAAGAGTTCAAATATCTCAAAATCACAAGGCTGAAATCCACTCTAATCTTAAAAAAATAAAACTATATCTTGCACTTCTCCCTCAAAACCTAGACTAAAGCAGCCCTAACCCTCACACATTCAACACAGTTTTTTGTCAAACCCACTTTAAGAGTGAGAATAATGATGGAACGTTAATACAGAACTCTTCTCGCCAACAATTTACAAACCATACCACTGCCAGAAGATGGTAAAGTGGGTTTGACTAGAATCTAATTACGTTCTTTACAGTCATAACATACACAGTACAAAGGCTGAGAGATTCATGAATGGCAAAACCCCTTTTGAAGAGAGCCAGTTAGCCAGACCAGGTCACAGCACAGAGGTGGACAGCCTAGTGCTCAAACTGCCACGAGAATCATTAAAACCAGTTTTCCTGCAGCTACCTCCCACTATGACACTCTCCCAGAAAAGCAAAAGTGCATAAAATTGGACAAAATGGGTACAAGCAGGCTGCAAGTGTTTAGAGTGACCCTGTTGGTGTACTGGTTCAACAACCAGTTAAATATAATGCAATGTCATGTGTTCAGTGTATGCAAAGTAACATCTGTTTTCCAACATGTTTTATTGCATTTATACCACAAGGAAACAACTATATCTACAAACTGCCTGTTGGATTCCTGAATTATGACCCAAAATGAAACACCAGTGGTCAAGAGGAGGGAATGATAGACTCATTAAAAAAAGAAACAAACATAAAACAGAAATCCACATCTGTGTGACGCCTGACCTCTGATGGTGAGAAGTCTTTGGTGGCAGGTGATGTCATCACATGTAGAGGACCATGAGCCCTGCTTTTCACCATAAGAGGTCAGGCTTCACAGAAATTTGGGCTTGGGCTGTATTTTTAAACTGTGAAAACAACAACTGGCCAGGAGGTATTTAGTCTACTGAAAACCTGAGGGATTTCAACCAGTGTGAATGTGTGAATTTTCAAGTTGCTTCTGGCCAGCAAGCCATTCTGACGGTTATCCTCATGTGAAATGAAGGCAGCTTTACACAGCTTAACAAGACTGACCCATCTACCCCAGAGGGCAGTTAGACTGATTCCAAATGGCAGTTTGAGACGGACATGCTGAGTAACTCTGTGCTACTTAGACACACAGACTTGCTAACTGCACTGCAAACCTGAAATTACATCTCCCACTGATGATTACTAGATGAAGCTCAATACAGCCCAGCTGACTGAAGCTCTGCTGAAACTACCGATAGATTAGTTCATCTGGATTTTCTTCGTGGGTCTTGTTTATAGTTTCTTTTCACGGCACAACACATTCCGCAAAACTAAAATGAAGAACTCCTTTCATTTTCAAACTCCGCAAATGTGTTCGAACTTCACACAGAGACCATGTATCTGTGTGATGTCTGTGTGTGTCAGAGTCCTTTAGGAGGTCCAGCGCCACCAGGCCACCTTCATGCGATCCCAGACAGCCTCTATAGAGTCAAAGGCCGGACGCACGTCCAGGATGGAGAACTCGTAGGTCTCTTTGTTGATTTCACCGTCGTAGTAGTCGATGACATAGCGCACCTCCTTCCCACAGCGGTCGACGATCCAGTCGTGGCGGTCAAAAGGCAGCTCGTAGCTGGTGGGGGGGCACGTGGAGATAAGTGTTACTTTCTTGATTTGACTTGAAATTGGGTGGAGTGAAACTGTCTCTTACAAAACAGTCCCTGGGGCAACACTGACAGTACAGTCAATTATCAGTTCCGTGGTTTATTGATGTTGACGACTTTGTTAGCCACAGAAGGAGGGCATTATAGGGTGGTTGTTTCAACCATAAATTCAAATTTGAAAATCAAGGGATTTGGATTATACGTTGGGAAATCTTTACTATCCAAGCATGATTTGCAAAGTGGTATGATGTGAAGTAAAATGTGGGTAAATAGTAAGTGGGTCACACACTGGTACGGTCCTTGTTTGAAATTTGATTTAAAGAGAAGGATCAAGTCTACATGGTATTAGGGCTGCCTTACAGTTGCCAAGCTATGAACAATTTGTTTACTTCCATAGCTTACCTCCCTGTCTTCATGCATGTTCTGCATCACTCCAAATGGAATCAAGCCTCGTTTGACTTTAACTGAATTATGCACCGAAAAGAGGAGTGACGGCCACCTTTAGCTCTAGTATGAATGGGACCTGAAAAAAGTTGGCCACTGCTGAACTTTTCTGTCACTGAGCATCATCTGCCAAATCACATTTCTATGCTTCATTGTTTCCCCACTGATGTGGTTGTTTCATGAATCGTAGTTCCAGCTGACAAAACGTTCATGTTCAGCTTTTCAAAGCTCTCCAGCTGTCTACAACTTTTATATCGAAGACTATGTAGCTGCAGATCATTATGTGGAGCCTCCTGCACTGTAGCAAATGGAGTGTTCTGCACTTTCCAAACTGGTCAGAATCCAGCCACACAGGTAAGCACTTAGAAATGCCTTAAATTAGGGCCAGGCTTAGGCCAAGTCTGCCATATCAACACACATTATTAAAACATAATGCTGACTTTTTGCCAGAAGTGCAATGGCAAATGCATTTGATTTGTGAGATGACATTTCAATTAAGGAATAATAATAATAAAAAAATTTGTATTAAATGTGAATGGATAAACAAACAACCAAACAAATAAAGACTCTAAATTAGCTCACCCCATCCAGTGGCGAAGGCGTGCTCTGGGAGAGTATTCTTTGGCTTTACCACCAAACCTTTTCAAAGATGGACCACACGGGCATTCACTGGAGGGAGACACAGGTGTAAAATCAAAAATCACCACACAAAAACTGGCCATTATTTAATGATATGGCAATGTACAGGATGCCATCAATTTTCAGTGAGGAAGAGCAGCTGGATAATGTCAAGTAAATAGAGATGCATTTTTTCTTGCAGTCAAATTCTGCTGGGATACTGTCACAAAACAGACTTGAATCTCCACAAAACATTTTATTTTCTGGTGAACTGAGCTTCATTTCACTGGGTAATGTCCTTGTTCAGGTTTCCAATAACATCTGGAGGGCAAGTACAAGCTCCTGCACTTGTTCCTCTTGAGGGATTTTCGGTACGTTAAGTGCTTTCAAAGGTTTCTACATTCCCAGTGAGTGAACTGGCGCTATTCATCTCCTCCAATGATTTCAGCAGTGGAGCAATAAATATTAAACTTTCTAACATTGTCAACGGGGTTGATTTTGACAGCCAATTCTGATTTAAGTCTTGTTTTTGTTTTGCTCTTTTTTCCTGTAAATTCCTCATTAAATTGTTAGCTGTTTTTATACTCTAACTGATCTATATTCCTCAGTGCAGCTTCTTGTATTTTGTACCCATAATCAGTTAAATGCAAAGTGGAAGGCCAGCTGCACAGAGTGTTGACTCACTGTGCATGGAGCGCCTCCCATTTCAGGATCTCCTGCCAGGCCTGCTCGTTGTTCTGATTGTGTATCTTAATAATGTTGGTCATATCTTGAGGCTCAAGAGCATCATCACGCCAGCGCCACCTGCAGTATAAGAGGAGACAACAACAACAGCTTACCCCTGCCAATGAGCACTTCATACATAGGGTCGGAGTTTGTTTTGTTTGTTTGTAGGTGCTGCTGACATGGACTTCAGCTGATAACTGTCTTTTGAAAGTTGGCGTCATGAGAGGCCTACTAGGCCTACTGCTTGTGAAGTTTCTCAGAGTAACACAGATGGACACGCTTTTAGGTAGTTTATTTCTCCCTGCTTTGCTGTGAAATTCAAGATGCACAGACACACACCTGCCTGATCCACAGTTACTGCACAAATTTTAAAGTCACATTCAAAGCTCTTAATACCTTTTAAAACATCAACAAAGCAACTGAACTTGAAATTCATTTGAAATTAAGAATCAGCTTGGACAACTGTTGTGGGTATGTTAAACCCACAACAGTTCACTCCTTAGTTCTTAACTAACAGTGTTAACTGAAGTAGAACAAAGAGTTATCCCAAGTACTAAAATTCTAAACAGAAGCCTGCTATCACTCACAAACTTAAAAGGTGTCAAAATACCAACAACTAAATCTTCTGTCTCTAAAAACTGCTAACTATCATGATACCCATGATAAATACATTACTTATTTGTATTATACATTAGCTTCCCTTTCAATCATTTCTATCTGGGAAATCCTGACAGCACTGTAATAATTCTTTCTTCCATCTTCCAGTCAATGACAAAATGCAATTAGAAACAAAAATTTTAATGACTGGGAGAACATGACGAGATTTTTGCCCAAATTTGACTGCCCATTACATTCTAATTACAGTTTTCAAAAAATGGACTTTTTTCAGCTTTTGCTTATTGCACTGTGGGGCTGATTCACACAGCCACCAAACCTGTCCTGCTATGTACACAGGTCCTCAGTTTTCACACACAATGAATGGAGGGAAATTATTGGAAATTGCATGGCATAGCGACGTAAGATGAACTGACCCCTTCCGTAGCATGGCATTCCAGAACATCTGTTCAGAGGGATAAACCCAGTTTTTATCAGTGCCGTGTCGGGGAATTTTGGACTCCTCTCTGTTTAGTGGCAGGGAGAAAGGCTGGTCTGGAGCTGGAGTCTGGTTTGGAGGAGGCATCTGAGCATACACAGAAAGAGGAAACAATTCAACAGCACAGGGTTATTTTAATTCAGGACTCATTTATGACATTTAATACTGTCCAGAGTGGCCATGTCAGTATTTAATTCAGCTCCAATTACCTACTGTTTTTTCAGCACGCCCATGGGTCGTCTGATAATTCTAGTCCCTCTGTGCTTCAACTCGTTTGCAGATGATTTAGATGCTATTTGTGATACTTCCTAATTGCCAGTGAGCACACAAATTTATTATCTGTAAGCAGTGCAGATGGGTCAATATGGAAGCATCTGATGAGGTTTTTGCCAGTTTTGCCAGTACAAGCCCACTTAGAGATGTCAAGTTTGAAATGGAAAATCTAACTTTTTCCACACGTGATGTCACCTCCTGTAACATGACTGATGTTTTACTCTATGTGGCAACAAAGAAGAGGGGGGGAAGCGCACACCTGAATTGGTGAGGTGTTGACTAACTGGATACATACAAAGAGGAGGGATGCTGGTATTATCTAAACAATAAATACTTTTGCATCAGAGTTTTGAGTTGGAGGCTTTCCTCTCCTCCTCTACTCTGTGTGGCACACAAGCTGGCAAAACCAAAAGCTTCACAGAATTGGTGGAAGATCACAAATCTGGGACGATCAAAATTATAAACAAATGAGTGGATTTGTCAGCAAAAGAAAAAAGGAGAGGCTGTACGCTGAATGTATAAATAATATCTTTGTTGCTGAATGCTGCATATTAAAATTTGCTAAAGCTCTCATTCAAAACAGTTCAAGTTTTAAGCATCGTGACCACAGGAGACTTTTGTTCTGACTCAGACAGTGGATGCTGCCCGCCTTAATGATTACTGTAACTTTCATCAGATCCTGTTTAAGCCACAAAGCAGTGGTGTTGCTTTTCTGTTTAACTGGCTCACAGTAATAAAAATGCGATTCATGTGACTGCATAGCTTTGTGTTTCACTATTAAAAAGGGAAACAAAAGAAAATAATCGCAAATTGAACTGAGTGAGAATATGCTCTTCCGTTTTGCTGGTCCACAGTGGAAAAACAATTTTATAGCTTTTTGTTTTACAGCTGGCACAGAGAGAAATGATTGATCCAAAGGAACACGCATTAGGAGGAAGTATTCAATGTTTAAAACAAGAACAAAGACAACAAACAAGGCAGGACCATCATCATCATATGACTGTGGAAATGTTTGAAAACACTGATTTCTCCAAACTATTTGAAACATTTCAAAAGTTTCAAACTTGACATCTTTACCAACTACACCAACACCATACACTCGCTGGAGGCTCCAGGAGTCCGCTGACAGAGCTGGGTCCTGCTAGCTGCTAGGACAGTCTAATGTGATGACCACTACAGAACAGGCAGGTTGAACATGGAGAATGTTCAAGCACTCTTTGCATGACAATCAACCTGTAGGATTTGTACCTACTTGTGTGCATCAGGAAATGTGACTAAACACGTCTTGTTTGCCTCTGTGATTTGGCATTGGCCGAAAAATTACGTTTTTCTGGCACAAGTGAATTTTTAAAAAGCTCTCTTTCAGGCTTTACCGGGCAAGCCGTCCACTACAACATCCACAGTCTTCTTTGTGACTTCATTAGCTCAGTGTGGGTTGATACCACCTCCACCACACACACACACACACACACACACACACACACACACACACTCTAACACACATGTTGCTGTGTGGTGCTAGCAGAGTTAGCCTAACATTGCCTGGTGATGAAGAGTGAAGAGTGCCCTCCTCTCTGTCCTAATCTTAATAGTGCACAAATGAGGCTTTAGAGACTGCCTCATGAGCCCTTTATTCATGTCTCTCTTTCACAGACACTCCCCCCCCCCCCCCCCCCCCCCCCCCCCCCCCCTCCCTCCACACACTTTCCCACTCAGTACTATGGTCTTCCAAGGGAGCAAGTGCAGCAGTTACCATGTTTGCAGGGTCGATGTCACTCTTCATGCCCGTTGCAGCTCTCATGGGACACTCCACAAACTCATAGGCCCGGTCCTGGTGAACTGGACCTGCTGCTGCTTGGTGCATGGGGCACTCCGACGGAGGAGACGCTAAAGGAGGCAAGAGAGGCTGATGTGACTCCACTGTTACAACACACAGCATCCACCTGGAGAGTGATGCACGCATGTGTCTGCATTGTGTGTGTGTGTGTGTGTGTGTGTGTGTGTGTGTGTGTGTGTGTGTAAGTGAGACAGAAAACAGGCTTGGGATAAAAATCTAAAATATAATATTAAAACATATTTTAAAAGTGTGAAAGTTTAGCTCAAAATATAAAGTTGACAGCGTAATGAAATCTGAGAGATGCCTGGTACTTGTGTGAGAATGTTTGAGGAAGAGGAGAGATAGAAAATTATGAATCATAAAAAGTTTAAACAAAATCTTGTAACGGCTAAACAACTTAGAACATCCCCCAGGTACTTTTTCAATAAAACACAGTTTTTTGCATTATGCAATCTTAAGCCAATTTGTTTCTGGTATGATTACTTGGAACACTCAGAACAGTGATGTTTCATTCTCAGTGGAACAGACTACATCAGAGTTTTAAAGGAAAATGTTGACATTGTGCATGTGGATGTCTGATCACTGCTGATGGAAAATGTAAACAACTGAAGCAATAACCTCCTCGCTGTGTGCATACTGTATACTTCAGCTGTATTCTGGTATTAATCATTTAAAAAGACCAAAACAATTCACATTGGGTAGTAAAATACTGTGTTGATAAATGTGTCAATATGTGAATGAAATATAAAAGACCCTTTTCACAGCAGCCATTTTGACATAAACAGCAGGGAAACATGGGTGTTACTGATGACATTACTGAGGGTTCTGTTGTGTTTCAGTCTAACAGAACCAGGGCCTGCTATTGTTCATGCTGCCTCACTGGACACACTCCGCTACACTGACATGAACCTTTATTAATGTCATTAGGAACAGCTGTGGTTACCTGCTATTTCATGTCAGAATTGGCTGCTGTGAAAAACTCTCTCTTTTGGTGGGACAATATGAGAAAACCTCACACTATGTGATTTTGGCCTTGTAAACACTGTGTAACTCCTGATTACAAGAAATAATCCACTGGGTCGCTGCCTTTTTGTCTTGTAGCTATTAGCCTTCAAACTCGGCCTGAACAAATCAGTGAATCAGAGGTCATCCTGGGGTCGTCACACACTGTCTAACTGCAGTCCCTGACTGCCACCTTGTGGCCATAGCAGCACACTGAGCACACAGCAACCTGTTCTGCCAGCTGAACACTGAGCTGTGGCCAGACCCAGGACAAGTCAAATCAACAATCACAAGTCCAACAAAGGACCAAACATGTACCTGCTCACTATTTCTTTTGTGCCAAACAGAATTTACACACCTAACCTCACATATACTTCAGGGTTTATATATTTTTTAATGTGGATAACAATAAATCAAGTCCTTTAAAATATATACTATAGTATATGGCCTAGTTTCAATGTGAATGGGCTAAATAATATGAAATGTTAATAGTAATACTAAATATTACATCGCAAAAAGACTCTGGGCCCTATCTTGTGCCACCCGCTACCCGCTGCCACTACCCGCTACCTGTGAATTGTGGATTTAGGAACTTCCGCTATCCCTAAACAGTATCTTGCGCCACCCGCTACCCGCTATCCCTTATGCCGACTCCGTCATTTGCGCCTGGAGGTGTGTCCGTGGGCGTGTTTCATTTCAAATAAATCTTTAAATTATTGTCCGAAATCCACACATCTTTCCGTTTTGCTCTCTACCTGCACTTGGCATAAAGACAATAGCCTACATTTGAATAGCAAAAAAACTTGAAAGCACTCACTATGAGTGTAACACTTTTAATTAATAAAACTGCACAGCGTTGACGCTGAGGAAAACGCTGCCGCGGCAGTTTGCTTAATGACTACTGTGGATTTGACAGCTACAGCAAGAACGTCGGGAGAGATCCATTTACGGTTGCAGTAGCCGCCGCACAATCCGCCTTTGCTTAAACTCCCTAATGCACGCCCCGACGGAGCCTCGCCACGCACACGGTCGGACTGATACCGGGACGCCGCCGGAATGGACTGAGTATATTACTCATATAGACTGTTTAGAGGAAAGACTGTTTTAATTGGACACTTACGCCAGCACGTTTTATTGTTTTATCATAAGCCAGCAGCTGTGCTATATTTTTATTTTTAATATTTTATTTGCCCAATCTACCTTGTCAATAAATTAGTTTACACATAGTTCCACCTCTGCCTCTTGTGTGTGTGTGTGGTGTGGCCCGGGGATTTTACTCAATCAGTACAACCTTGTGACACGTCCACTTGGACACATGTGGCTCCACCTCCCGAATTAACTCGCCTATAATATAATATATAATATGTATATAAAGCCAACTTGCTTTAGCCTCAGTAGAAGCCCTGAGAAAATCTACCTCCCTCTCTCCATCGCGGGTTTAGGATTTAGGATTTAGGATAGCGCAGCCTGCCCTTAAAGGCAATGGCACCTGGCACACTGATTGGTTTAACTGGCGTAACGCCCAAAACACGCCTATCCATAATATAGCGGGTAGCGGAGGTGTTTTGCGGATAACGGGAGGTGCGCAAGATAGCAACTTTTGCGGGGGGGAATGCCTCTTGCGCAATGCTAAATCCTTAAATAACGGGTTTAGGGACTTTGGCGCAAGATAGGGCCCCCTGTGTTCAACATAACATTGGTTACTATGGAAACAGAAAGCCTAAGTAATGGATTTTTATTTGAGTTTACAATTTCACAAGCAAGGTAGCTGTTCCTTTGTCTTAGCTACAACGTGCTGCTGAAAATCCTGTGTGTTTCCCAGAGCTATACTTCCATGTACTAAGAATCAAGGCACTTCAAATAAATTATAATAAAAATAATCATAAAGGGAATGAGAAGAATAATAATATAACTAATAATGATAATTGGAAATTCCCACTGGCAAAGGATTCATTCTGCCACTATTGCCAAATAGATATGTCTTATTGCCAGATGCGTTATAGCCAAAATGAAAGTGAGGCCATTTATTTTGCTGGCACGAATAGTTGCTCTTCCTGATGAAGAAAGCTGGATTAATTGTGTTTGAGAAATGATTCCAGACAAACTAGCTAAGTATGTACTAAACATGGTAGACCAGAATAAGTTACTTCAACAATATTACAGGCTGTGAGAAAGTGCTGGAACTGACTGTGATCTCACACCTACCACTGACAGGCTGGGCTTGGTGCATGGGACACTCTGATGGTGGCGACACTAGAAGGAGGGAGACAGAAACACATTAGGATGTAGTGACTATACACAAACAAATATATTACGCAATCCTATCCTAAGTGAAAAGAATAAAAGCCACCACCACACACACCTTTAACAGGCTGGGCTTCCTGGTGCATGGGACAGCCCTGAGGTGGGGCAACCATTACGGCCTCGGCCTTCACAGTTGGAGTTGCAGGTGTGGACACTGAGGCTCCCATCCTGCCCACAGTCTTGTGGAAACACAAACACAGAATGCATCAAGACAAAAACAAAAAACATGATGTAGGCCTATAACATGGCACTGTGATCACATTCATGAGGATGCATGGATTAGAGGTGAATACTGTGATATTTTTCAATCATTTCTACAATATCACTACAATATCATGTACTTCCGTATTGATTCCGAATGCTATCAGTGCACCAAACTGGAAGGAATACCGAAGAAATCCAAATAACTAAGGTTGTCAGCATCAAGTGCAAAGCAAGTGTCATATATAGTGATATTATTGCATGCCTCCAACGAGGTAGAATATAAAGTGTTTCATGAAGAGAATGTCTAAATTCTGTTGAAATTAATGGTAGTTTAACATTACCTGCCTTACTGTTAGACATTAACACCATACAGAGAAATGTACAAAAAAACTCTTCACTGGTTTTCAACCTCGTCATTATGTATTTGTGTTGGTATCACAGGCCTATATACTTGCAAGAGCAAGACCAAGCAACAGCCACAAAAAAAGACTAATTTCAACCCACAGATGTCTATTCATTTTCTTAACCAGATAAATACTACCAGGCTGAAAGCAGGCAAGTGAAGCTGTAGTATGACTTGCCACTGCCCCTACTTGCATCATCAGGTCTAACAAGGATTTGATTTGATTTGATTTGGAACAGAAGCTGCCAACACAACACACAGAGACAAGTTTGGACATGTGTAATGATGTATGTAATGCCATACTATGCCATACTATGTTTTGTATATAGACATAAGGTTGAAAGGCTCTGAAATTCCCTTTTAAAAGCTTTTATGAATCTGTTAGGAACCATTTTTCAATTGAACATATACCAAAGGCAACAGGCACTTGTTTCAGTCAATTGAAACTGTTACTTTTATAAGTGGTTCCCTCCCACAGCCTGGCACCTAGCAGTGTCAGCCAAGTTTAAAATGTGCAACAGTACTGAAATTAAGTGCTGCTTCTCCCTAACTTTTGTGCACCATCATCAGTCCTGTTCTATCAATTAATGTACTGTATGTTTACTGGTAAGTTCCCAGTGTTTCATGGCTTTTTGAAGGTTAGCAGGGTATGGAAGGTGCTGGCAAACCAAGTAAGTAAATAGTAGGATTTAAAGTATTGATATGGTATGATATCGTATGAAACTAGACGACCTAAGGAACCAAGGTACCAAGCATGTCATGCTAGGTTGTCGGCAAGGGAGCTAAATACTGTTTCAAAGTTAGGCTACATTTTGATGAGGGAAAATCTGGCATGGCCATACATATCGAATTGGCAGCCAAATACTGTGATAGCATAGAGTCAGGAGATGTGCATATCATCCCAGCCCTGGTAAATACGTGAACAGATTTTTAAATTTGGGTCTGGCATGCACTTCACTCCATATCGTAGATTGATAGATTTATATGACTAAGCCAGGCAAACCAGACAAGTGCAAATACAATATCCATTCAATCACATGACAGAAATACAACAATATAATATAAATGGACATCTGAGACTATTTGCTAGCCATTTCCTCCTCGCCTGCTCAAAACTTCCTCCTGCTTCAGTGGTTTTCAGTGCTACTGGAAGTTGATTCCCTTGGAATGCAGCAGTCTATAAAAGGTAGCTTTGCCCATTGAACTCTTCAACCTAAAAAGAATCAAATATGTTGAGCTGCCTCTTGTTGCACTGAAGGGCTGAGTGATGTATTGCTATCTTATCAATACTGGGATGTGAAACTAGATGTCCTGCATTACAATAAAGGGATGCAGTTTCCTGAAGTTATTAGACTGTTTTTATTATTTGCCTCTTCACGGCTGGTCATCATATTCACATTACTGATGACTCTTTAACAAACATGTGATGTAAATATCTTATGAAAGCGTCAACAGTCATCCATACAATATCGTCGCAATATTGATATCGAGGTATTTGATCAAAACTATCGCGATGACAACAGTGATGACTGTCTCTGCAGTGATGAAAGCGGCTGGACAGACGATATGCTGTCTGACAGTCCAATGAGACCCAGGCTACAGTTCATGTCGCCCACCGGGCACACAGCTAGCATGTTATCTAACAGTGACTGCGGATGGTTACCTTACCAGTTGAAGTTTAGTACGTTTTCTGAAATGTAAAGTCCTATGCGTAAATCGACATTCACAACAGACTGGCACTGGATAACCCTAACGTTATAAACTGTCACAAACTAAGTAAAGGTTAGCTAGTAGCAACTCCTGCCGTCTACCTTACCGTAACGTTAGCAGCCCTGCTAGCTTTGCCTTTCCAAGCGACTTAGCGTCTCCTAGGACAGCTCGTCTTGTTTCTCAGGCAGACCCACGGAGAAAAGCTCACCTGGCTCACAAGACTGGAGAGGAACTGACCTGTTCAGATAGTGCCGCTGTGCACAGGACTGAGGTTGAATAACGTTGTCAGCCTACACTCCCAATGTCAACGTGCAGGGCACTTCAGCTGTTACCCACAAGGACTTGCGCAACTATGGGTTACGTAGCGCACTGACGTCACCGGCTACGTAACCAGTTTACAGGTGGTGGACAAAATAACGGAAACACCCAATACATAACAATAAAATATGTGTACCACACGTCTTTAGCCCAAAACATACGCCTTGAAGGTCTTGATAATGATCTTTCATAAATCTCCCCCTTCTATCAGAGAGAAGAAGAAGAAGAAGAAGAAGAAGAAGAAGAAGAAGAAGAAGAATTTAGATTGTTGTCCAAGTAGCTCTTTTTGGCTTGTTTTACAGAATCATTTCTCAAAAAATTTAGGCAACGATTTCATTTAAACAATGAATAATGCATTAGTCGTGTTTAACAATCCCAGAGATGAACATAATATAATTAACTTGATTATCATTTTGAGATTATTTAGAGACTGAAAGCATCAGAAATGCTGATTCTGATACAGAAGAACTTGTTTTTTTTTTTTTTTTTTTTTTTTAAATGGATGGATAAATCAAATTAGAAAAAAATGCTATGCTGACATTAAGAAGTCAAAAATTCAAACCAATACTAATATTTAAAGCCTAATATTTGTAAAATTAAATGATCATAATTTCTTTGGACCTGCAGAGACCCTGTTTACGTGAAAAATCATGATTTGATTTACAACACAACACTTGCTTGATGGCATGGCAATGCTGTGTTTTGCATGGCAGAGTTTAGAAATAAAAGAAGTCAAAAAAGAATGTCACTGAAATACACAAACAGAGGTCAGACGATGTGCAAGTCATCTTGTAGATGCTGGTGGCACAAGTAACCCTGTCAGGTAATAATGAAGTACAAATCAGAATTACACACAAGTCTGTGTTGTCTGGCATAGGCCTGTTGTTTTTTTGACTGCTTCAGTGCCGCATGCCCTGCCTTTGACAGCCGCAAGACCCCCTCCCCACCCGCCCAGCAACAAGGACACAACAGCAGGCACCCCATCCATGGCAGACGTTTTTCTGCTAATGGACGCAAATGGAAAATACCTCCAGAAGAAAAGAATTTTTTCTTGAGCATACGGTTGTGTCCAAATACAAAGGCAGTCTTGGACATGCTGACCTGGACTTGCCTTGGCTCACCAACCACATTGTGATCCACACAGGTACAAATGACCTGTGGAGACAAAAGCTGGAAGTGGCATCATCTCTATTAGAGGACATGGAGAAGGCTCGTCACACTTTTCTTATCCCTCACATCGTGATGTCCACCACATTGCTCAGGGTGTACATGTTGTCAGTCACCCCATCTTCTGATGAGTGATCTCTATGACCATGTGCACCTCCAGAAGACAGCTGAGTCTGTCTTTGCAAAGTCACTGAAAGATGTCACACTGAGGTGCAGTAGAGCAGCTAAGAAGAACATTGCTCAGGAGGACAGACTCTACAAGAAGAGCCAGGCTGCAGACAGGCGTAAAGAGCTCCAGGCTGACCTGCAGAAAGCTCCCTCTCAGCTGAAGCACAGTGAAACAGCTGAGAAGGTGAACGTCACTCAGGAGGACAGAGTGTGCCAGAAGAGCCAGGCTGGAGAGAAGTGCATTGAAGAGCTCCAGGTTGAGCTGCAGAGAGCTTTCAGTCCTGTCAACCAGTAAGCCATGAAGTTCAGGGCATGTGAGGAGGAGACAGGAGGTCTTCATCAAAAAATGAGAGCGCTTAAGGAGGCAGTCATCAAGCAGTGGGCCTCCAATACCAATGATAAAAAAAAAAAAAAGTGGTGACTTGGAACTATTTTGGCAGCTGCAGGATGCAGCAGTATTATTGTACACTGGAGCCTCACTGCAAAAACTCAAAATCTTACCAAGATTATTTGTCTTATTTCAAGTCAAAAATGTCTTATTCCTAGTAAAAATATCTCATTACACTTAAAATAAGACATGATCACCTCAGAAGTAACTTGTTTTTAGACAATTGTCTCTTGTTTCAAGTGAAAATTTGCTTGAAACAAGTGAAAATTTGCTTGTTTCATTGGTAAAATTTGTTTCTTGTTTCTAGCTAATTTTCACTTATTTCAAGTGAATTTTCACTTTTTCCACTGGCAAATTTTGCCAATGAAACAAGCAAATTTTCACTTGTTTCAAGTGAATTTTCACTTGAAACAAGTGAAAATTGTCTAAAAACAAGTTACTTCTGAGGTGATCATGTCTTATTTTAATTGTAATTAGATATTTTGACTAGAAATAAGACATTTTTGACTTGAAATAAGACAAATAATCTTGGTAAGATTCTGCGTTTTTGCAGTGCTGTTAGCAGATCATGATACCATGTGTATAAGCTGATAAGAGCTGAACCAGGACTTTAACCCTGCATGTTCTACCCAAAGCCACTGGCACTCTTTTGAAAACTTCAAGACTACTGACATTAGTGGGACATACACCCACAGTCATGATAGCAGGCTACCACAGATCAGAGGTGCTCAACCTTGTCCTGCGTGTTTTGCCTGCAGCTCTTAGCACACCTGATCTAATTACGGGCCACACACTTCGATACACACCCTGTTTAGGCTGATCTGTTTCAACACAGCATTAAGCCTGTAATTGGTTCTGCAGTGCGGGTTTGAGGGCCATTTGTTTATTCCACTAGAGGACGCTATGCACCAACATTTACCATTATGCCACACAGCAGGTCCACAATACCTGATTCTTTACTGCCTGAACAGCATGTTAACAGGCTTGTTTTTCTGTGTTTGTGTGTGCGTGGGTCTGCATGTGTGTGTGTATGTGTGTGTGTGTGTGCGCGTGCGCGTGCGCGTGCTTGCAAAGGAAATTTCCCAAAGTGACCAAAACATTGCGTGGTTCCAAATCATTGCAAAAAGTAATTGCATTAATGCAATTTACTGAGAGCAATTCATCTAACAATGACATTATTTGGTTGCCTTTTATATTGCCTTGGATTAGGCTCTGTCGTTTGAGGAGGAATCTGTGTAATTACTTTGAGTTCACGCTGTGCCTGGAATGAGAACACAAAACTCCACACACAGCACTGATCTCTTTCAAGCAGCGCGGCACAAAGCGTTGAATTGGTCTGTCGTGTCCCAGATGCAGCGAGGTCAGCTGATGCCCTGTGAGTCACTCATCTCAGTTCCAGTGAATGCTTATATTGCTCTTTATGTGTGGCTTTGTTCAATACTCCGGTCAAATAAGGCATTCTGCGGTCGGTTATTCCTGAATAGAAGAAAAACTGCGGCCTCCTCACAGTACGTCTTTCAATCACGCTTCATGAAGCTTTACTGCCGCTCCAAGGCTCCAACCAGCACAGATGGGGACAAGTTGAACAAGCTTCTTTCCTCCAATCAGGTGACAGCATCAGATCTCCTCACTGCCTAAATGAGCAGGTATGGTGATGAGGCCACAGCTTGACAACAGTGTATTCACAAGAAATAACCCAAATTGGATGGTACATGACAACTTTTCCAGGCAAAGAACGACCATGTGTTGAACTATATTTTGTTCTTTTTCTTCCACACTGTAATAGTAATAATAACAATAATAATAAAACTTTATTTGTATAGCACCTTTCATACAAGAATTGCAGCTCAAAGTGCTTCACAATAAAAAGAAGAACACATTGAATAAAACATTAAAAAGAATAAAACACAGCACAGGGTGGAATTAAAAAGAAAAGGCTAAAAATTGAAATAAAATTTGAAATAAAACAAATAAAACAATAAAAGACAACAGTGTGGAATAAAATAGGAAAACAAACGCTGTAATGGGGAGGACGACCAATACAACTTGACTTGACGTTTGTGATTCATCATACTTGTGATTTTTTTGTTTTTGTTTTCTTTTGTTTTCTTTTTTTTTTTTTTGGATTTAGACAATGACCTCTATTATATTTAGGCAGCACATCATCTGCCCTTGGTTTTAAAAATGTGTCTTTGTTGTCAGCTAGCTAAGAAAGCTGCTCCCATGCATCATCACTTTTGCAGGGCGTCATGGGTAATGGCGCTTTAGGTCAGATGATGAGTGTAGAAATCGCATTGCACTGCATAATTGAACATTTTCCATCTTCTGTCGATGACAAAAGAATGCACTGATGCAGCCCTCGGACAGCACACGTGTCTCCACGCTGAGACACACCAGTGTATCAGGACCAGCTGTTAGAAAATCAATGAATAACCTGTTGCAAGATTGCTTTAACTAAAATTAGAATCTCATATTCAACATAGGCACGTCATAAAGGGCTTTAATGCACAATGTTGAGTCAAAGAACCATGCAAAGCAAAGCAAAGCCTCTGTGGGATGCATTAAAACCCTTCATGCACACCTCAAAGCGGATCATCCCACTTGTACCATGGTCACATGGCAACAATAAAAAAACGGGAATGATAAATATTCATTTTAATAAACATTTTCTACGCACACTATTTCCATCGGCTACATGGCAGACAGCCTAGCAACAGAGATGATTTGGCTATTTAGCTTGACTGTACTGTAGACATTGTGGATTTGCAAAAATTGATTAAACACAGCACATATCTACACAAAAATGGCTTGGCTGAGGGTTTAGAGTTAACTTTTACCGATGCTGTAGAAAAATTCTTTCTCTGCCTTTGACCCATCCTAGCTATTAGGAGCAGCAGGCAGCCTACCTGCAGCGCCCAGGAACCAAGCCTGTTCTATACCAGTTCTATACCAGTTCTATACCAGCGGTCAGAGGCACTGACAGGACAGTGAACCCAGCCTACATGTTTTTGATGGTGGGGGGAACCAGAGCAAAAGCACACAAGCACAGGGAGAATATGCAAACCCCACACAGAGAAGCCCTGCGCTGACTAGGATTTGAACCCCAGACCTTCCTGCATGAGGTAACAGCACTAACCACTGAGCCATCATGGCAGCACAAGGACTTGGTGGCTAGCTCAGTGCTGATGTTAATTTCACACCAACGTTAATTGGTAGAAAACAATCCCAATAGTTTTGAGGTAATCTGTATTTAAAGCACAAAATAGGGGCTGGTGGCTAAGAGATAACCTATATTAATTATATTATATTTCTATCACAGAACTTGAATGGAGTAGAACGCCCTTTCCCATTCAAATCAACCACTGCCATGGTACCAGGCAAACTTCCATATAAATCAATTTCAGGTGAGCTGCTGACTTTCTCATTGGCATTTCTGTTAGCCATTCAAAGTTAGCAAACACTTTTATACTTTGTATAAACTTGTTTGCTATATCTTGTTACCAATGTCAGATTTCACTTGACTTTTGACTGTTGTCTGAGCACATATGTAACACAGCAAGAAAAACTGATTCAAATGTTCACTATTCTTTTAGTAATGTCTGTTTTTATGAATGAATGAATGAATGAATGAATGAATGAAGGCTTTATTTCGAACATGCGCAAGTTGTCCAAAAAGAAAAAAAAAAAAACAGCAAAACAGCAAAAGAACAGTTGAAAACAATACTAACTTAACATGTTCGAAAAGGAGTAGGAAGAAGCACAATGCTTATTGAATCCTACCCCCTCTCCACTTAGTAATTAATCAGTTTACCTCCTGTGTATCCTGTTTTTTTTTTTTTTTTTTTTTTTTTTTTTTTTTCTGATCACATACTCACAATCATAAATAACTCAACATATTTACCGGTGCCAACAAAAAAATAAATAAAATAAATAACAAGTAAATAAACAATATGTGAGAACCCTAGTGTTCGTCACAGCCTTCCTCTTCCCTATACCTTGTGAATACCATGTGTTTGTACCACTGTTTGAACTTGCTCATGCTTGGACATTGCCTTAGCTCCCCCGTCAATCTGTTCCACAGTTTCACTCCACATATCGAAATGCAAAATGTTTTTAAAGTTGTTCGAGCATAAAGATGTTTTAAATTTAGTTCCCCCCTGTTACACGTAACAGCACATCTACACATTTCTCAAGCAAGTGTGATGCACTTTACGGGCCTTCTTGCCACTGTAGCAAAGAACTTCAAATCACCATTTTATTCTGTACCAGCCAAAAGGCCATAGCAAACTCAGCAGTGACCTTTCTTCTCCGTTCAAGTTGTGTGGCTTTAACACACCGCCTCTGGCCAGTCTGAAATGAGTTTTCACCCAGACAGCGGTATAATGCTGTGCAAGCGGAATAATCTACTCGGAGGTGGTCTGCTATTGAAAAATAATGACCTTCGTGTTGTCTCGTGTTCGTGTTGCCTCTACTGATGTTGCAGAGCTTAGTCCACCAAATATAACCTGTAAAATTTCCCTGCCAAGCATTTTCTCAGACTGGAATTTTAGTTAATTGAGTTCATTTTAGAGCTGCTCTGAATACAGAAATAATCTCGTTGGTTGAATTAAACCTAACAAGTTGGGATACATATTTGCTTCAGAATTCACCTGCAGTGTTGGCTGCTTGACTAAAACTCAAGCTGCTGTATTTTCACTCCACAAGGTGTCAGAGGACAGTTCAGCACACAGTGCATGAGAAGCTGTATACATGTAACAGCCACCATCCCCAGGCAACATTTAGAGCCAATGCACATGGGGAATTTCACTCGCGATTGTAGTTCCCGTCTCTGCTGCGAGGCAATTTTCCATCTGCATTGCTTCATAATGTCGCCCATGCATCATAGCCATGTTACAGTTGTCATGGCCTTAAAAGGAT
This sequence comes from Myripristis murdjan, assembly GCF_902150065.1. Taxonomy (NCBI): domain Eukaryota; kingdom Metazoa; phylum Chordata; class Actinopteri; order Holocentriformes; family Holocentridae; genus Myripristis; species Myripristis murdjan. Next base: position 27,009,261 of record NC_043999.1, on the reverse strand, counting down.
TCATCTGTGCAAGGATGGGGAATTAGATTTATGGATATCATAGACGTTTTCTTAACTCTCTGCATTTCAGTTTTCAACAGCGTGGTTCCCATTGACTTCTTCTACTCTCTTCCTTGGACTAGAGAGAAAGAACAAGAGACCCAGAGGTTAGGATGGAAGAAGAAAGTCATGAGCAAAGTAATGTTTCTATGGAGTGATTTTTCTTTCTTTATCATGCAATAAAACAAAAGAGGTTTGCAATGAAAAAACGGATTTGAGAGCAAAACTATCGACACTGCAATCAAAAATTATTTTATTGCAAGTAAAATAAATTTGTAATTAAAATGGAAATCAAAAACTTTTGTTTGCAAATCCAAATGTTTTGCTTGCAAATCCAAAGTTTGCTTGCTGTTGAGTTCAATCTTGTGAGCAGGACCTACCCTGAAAGATGTAAGACATGCCTTTATTGGTCAGTCTCGACTTGAGTGACAGCTTGCCAACATCCACAGTTCCAATGTACTCATATTACTCCCACCATGTGGACAGGAGTGTCCAAATGGCCACTGTACTATTATATTTTTACTGGGGCTCTTGCCAAGCTGTTTGATCTCTGATCGAGCTTGGCCAATAGAAATGTGTCTTACACCTTTCAGTGTAGGCCCCGCCCATAAGATTCAGCTCAACAGCAAGCAAAACTTTTGGATTTGCAGGCAAAAGTTTTTGATCCAAATTTTATTACAAATTTATTTTACTTGCAATTGCACTTTTTTCGAAGTTGATAGTTTTTCACTCAAATGAATTTTTGATTGCAAACCTAGTCTGTTTGTTTGCCTAATAACGATGCAAAAATCATTCCGTAGTCCATGCTACAGCCAAAACATGTACAGTGATTGCAAATTGCAAAAAAAATAATTTAATAGCAATAAAGCACAATATTTTTTCAAGTTTGTTTCACATTTTAATTGCATCAGATGATTTAAGTGTCAGACTGAAAACTTACATTAGTGGTGGCAGCACTCTGATTTGGTTATTCAAAAACATCGAACTTCATATGACATGATAGGTGAAGGATTTGGATTAATATTTCAATGGAATAATGCAACATGATAAAAAAAAAAAATTTGCAAGTGTGTTTTGATGTATGAGTTTGCATGTGTGTGTTAGCCATTTACTTTATGACCTAAGCCCCATCCCCCATCCCCTTCAACGCTGTGGTCCTCCTCCAGTGTTAAAGTGTTCCGGGGCATACCATTACACAACTCCAGTTGGGGCTGTTAGTCTTGTGAGGGTCTGACTGAGCATGGAATCACACCAGCCAAAAGCCCCAAACCCTTCAAACCACAATCAATTAAAAGTGGGTGAAACTGAGCGGCGGCTTCACTGATTAAAACCTTGCCAGATGCTCTTGGACAGGTTGCTTCATTCTTATTGAACATATTGAAGTGGAAGAGTTTCCTAATGTCTTCCAGAAGTCTGAAATATACAACACACACACACACACACACACACACACACACACACACACACACACACACACACACACACATCACATCAAGTCAAGTCATAGCCAAGAATGAGACTGTAATCTAATGTCCTTTTCCTTTGGAGAGACACTTAACGTTTCTGTGTGTGTGTGTGTGTGTGTGTGTGTGTGTGTGTGTGTGTGTGTGTGCATGTGTGTGTGTAAGCAATTATATGTTTTTTGTGCATATCATGTGGTTCCAAGAGTGTTTGCGATCTCTCCCCATATGTGAAGTTACTACAATGCTTTGCAGTAATTCTTTTATAATTACCCCACACACACCCCTCCCCCACACCACACCACCACAAACGCATACAGGCACACAGACACACACACACACACATACATACGGACCCTCACACAACCGCCATCTGCTTTTTGTTGTGTCGCTCCAGGTGCTTTCATTCAGAATGTTTTGAAGCATTATGCAAGACACACACACACACACACACACACACACACACACACACACACACACAAATGCATACACACAACTTGCCATTTACACAAGTGAAATCAAATGGACTATAATGCACCTGCCACAAGAGAAATACAGTAAAGCTAAGCCACTCCAGCAGTCAGTAAACATAAGGACACAGGGGATAAGCTGTGGCTTGTGTCTATAGGCTGATTTATTTCAGCACATAAAGCATACAGCTAAACACAAAGCACATCAAGCAATACTAACCCACATCCAACCTAGCCCTAACCCATAAGCACTACTAACCCTAACTCCCAAATCAGACCCAAGCCATACCTTTAACCAACCTCAGCCATAAATATTAGCCATTTGTATCATATATGATACGCATTTTCAATTCCGTTTTTCGTTTTCAGTTTAATCAATACTGTTGTATACCTTTGAACACTTCCCCTGTTCACCCTGGACCATACCATTGGCACTTCAATACATATCATATATCATACACCAGAAAGGTCGTGTAATAACATATTTTTTAATTTTTTTATTTTTTTGTATATTTTGTTATAGGACTAAATAAAGGGTTCAGTTTCAAAAAATTGGAATTTTCTGCCAATTCTTTCATAGTTCAGGCTTTATAGGGTTAATTTGTAAAGAGAAATATCACCATTCCTGTTCTTTTCCCCTACTATAACTGCCAGTTTGTTTTAAACTAACCTTAACCTTTACAAAACAAAGCCATAATCAACCTTAAACTGATTCTCATCCATTGTTAACTCATGCAAGTGTAATACATCCACCCAATCAGGTGAAACTCTTTCCCTGGTGCAAGAACAGGAGCTTCACAGGGAGTGTGCTGATCCCAAATCAATGACAGAGATACAGACCAGAAAACAACTCCATTTTGAGTGGAAAAAGTGTTCTGAAAGATGTGCAGCATATTCAACCAACAGGGTGACATAGCTGAGCAAAACTGTTGTCCTTGTGCACTCAGTAGTGATATGTGCACTTTAGTTTGGGAAAGTGACTCTTGTAAAGTGATGTTGAGCTTTTGAGAGGGTCAAGCCTGTTATTTTTCAGAATGTTAGCTGGGGGGAAGTCCAGCTCAGTGGCAGGAGGCTAACAGTTAGCATGTGGAGCATCCAGCCAGTATCCAACACTCAGTGACAATGAGAGGAAGATAGAGCCACTACTGTCCTACAGAACAGCTGGGGGGAAGATGAGATAACTTCAACTTTTTCAAAACAGATGAACTCCCTTTTTAAAAGGGGCTCAGTGGAAATGGGGGCTACAGTATGTCTTATGTAGAAATGCGTTGTGATTCCAATGTAATGTAAATGTAACACGAGGGTTTGGTGCACCCCTGCTCTCACCCATCACCCAGCAAGCTAGGTTGCCACTAGACGCAAACCCAGTGTGTGTTATTAAAGGATACCTAGCTCCATCAGATCCAGCGTGATGGTGTATGAAAGCAGCCCATAAACAATATGGTATTTTGTAGAAGTTTAACAAGCGTTCTTTGGCTCACATCAGAGAACCTTGTTTCTGCTTCACTTTGTAGTCAGGATTAATTCCAGTGCATCCACAGCTGTTACTGAGATTATAATGAATGTTATTTTCAGCTCGCTGTTTTTGAGATGGTTCTTTCGTTCACTCTGTCCCTATGTCTGTTTTCTGTTTCCCTCACTCTGGCTTTCATCAAACACATGAGGGGACAGGCATGTCTCATCTGCCCCCTTTCTCCGGGAAAAACACAACAAGAGGTTGTAGTTCCACAGAATGGCCTATAGAGGAGGATAAAGTACTTTGAGTTCAACAGAGAGAAAAGGAGTGTAACTGAATGGCATTGCTTTGTAGCATTATGATAAGAAGGTGGCCCTAAAGGGATGTGATCTGGACTAATATGCATATTCACTGAGCACATAAAGCGCTGGGACAAATACATACATTAAATACCATTAAATCTGCTGGGTGCACTCATCTCAAACATGTCCCAAGGGTTGTCTGACTGTGTTACTGAACTGTTATTACTTTGAAAGTAAAATGATGACAGCTTTTGAATTTTTCCCTCAGTGCAGTTGAGACTACATTCATCTGAAAGTTGACAGCCTGTGCTCAGACCTCACTGTGCTGTTTCAAATTCAAAACATCACATGAATATTGAGCCAAAATATTAAACCATGCGTTGCAATTCAAATGCAAATGCTTTTCACTGTATATTTCACTGGAAAATAACAGGGTCAGGGTTTCTATATTTGCCTGCTCTTTCCAAAACTTGCTGACTTTTGCCTGACCCAGACAAAGAACAGAAAAGAATAGAATATATATAACCGCAAGTGGCCTTTAGAGGGAACAAAGTTTACAGGGCAAATGTTCTGACAACAATAATATGGACTCATCATAAGAGAAAAGGTCTGCCTCCACAATAAACAATGAAATTTGATACAGTACGACACACCAGAACATTTCAGGGACTGTCCTGCAGCTGCAGGCGAAATGCTGCCCAACATCTTACTATTGGAAAAAATTGTGCTCATGCTTATGCTTGTATATACTTTTATATGTGACAACATGTTGGCACATATAAAAGGCGTTCATTCATTTCTATGTTTGGCACTGAGCTCATAGTTAGTGCTGCTGTTGTTCTGGACTGAATTTTACTGAGGAGTGTTTCTAATATTCTGTCCCCCTCATGTATATAAATAGGGAGGACCAAAAAATATAAACACCAGTGTAATGTAGTCCAGTACAAGACCTCTGCAAACTACAACCTCAATAATAAACATAGAATTAAATTGACACATTCTGCACAATATCAACAAAAACTGAACATTATAAAATTTGTTAAAAGGTAGAATTTATGGCAGAGCTGCTGACCTGAACTGCATTAGACTGTACAGGTGGACCTGAGAAAGTGGCCTCTGAGTGTATGTGTACATACAGTATATATGTGTATACAGAATCAGTTAATGGAGATTAGTCTTTGCCATCAACTTGTTTTTGTGAGCCAGGGCCAAATGGTACAAGTATCAAATTTTGTGAGACAAAGATGATGTAAGCAGTTGAAATGTGCTGCATATAAAATTTGGTGGCAATGAAGGCAAGCTTGTAGGAGAAACTTAAAAATAGATTAAAAAAAAAAATAAATAAAACACAGTAATACAGCTATTGCAAAGCATGGCGCTGAGACGAAGTGGACATCTGCATGTCCAGTGGATTTAAGTTTAGCCAAGGAATCTGAGGTTAAACTATTGATTTTAGATCTGACAGCTCAGGAGTCAGTAAGTTGACTGTTACAGCACCACCATCTGGCCGATTGGGGTAAATCTTGTTGCCTGAGAGGTGGAGAGATTTTGGTCTGTGAGTGATGGTGTGTGTACGGATTGTTTTAGGGCAGAAGAATTCTAACAAAAATAATGGAGTTTCAGACCTATGGGATTGAACTCCCCAAAGATGCAAAGTAAATAAAATCTTCACCCTAAAATTGAATATTTGGGTTATTTCTGGGTTGAGGCAGTCTGGCTACAATCACACACCACAAAATGAGCCTTGGTTCAATATGTGATTTTTGCTGTGGCTTGGAGCATCCCAGTTTTAGACTTAAATTACTGCTCATGTGCTGTCAGTGGAGGGCAGCCCTGAAAACGAGGGTTTGGCTTGGAGGCAGTGGTGGGGCATCACAGGTCCACTGCTGACTGTGTGCTGTTTTTTTTTTTACAGCAGTATGGATGGGGCTGTCCACTAGCCTTGTTATCTTTTAAATCAAATTAAGGAAAAAAGAAAGGGAATCAAGGACCCTCAGACGTTGACTGTGAAAGATTTTTAATGCTGTGATTTCAATATGAACATCTTCATTAAAGGGAAACAAAAAAAAAAAAAAAATGAGACAAAAACTGAACTTCACTTGTCCGTTTCAACAGCCACAATTCACTTTTTTTTTTTTTTTTTTTACTCTAGGTTAGAATGTTTTCCAAAAGGACATTTAGCCAGCTGTATCTGCCCTATTTATACAACACTGGGTTAAATATAGCCACACAGTGAGTAGGGAACTGGCAATTGTGGCTGTAAAAGTGTCTTTTTATAGATGTTTTTAAACAGAGGTTTGAGACGATGTGGCAAGATGTATTATTTGGGACACTGAATGGATGTAACAGGCAGAGGCTTCTGAGAGGGCAGCTGATGTCATTTGTTATGCTAAAGCTTGAATCTGTGGGCATCAAAAACCAACACAGCAGCAGCCTGATGCATTAGTTCAAACATAGGCTGAGGGCACAGGCGTACAACATCAATTTCAAGTTTATTCATGACTAAAATTATCAGCTGCACCAACTTAAGTAACTGATGAAGAACAGAGACGTTTTGGCGGGGCGGTTTAGGGGGTGGTGGAGCCGTCAGGGCTCCTTCATGTGCACTAGTTTAATTTACTTTGATTGGAGGTGCAACAATAATAATAATAATTACCAAACCAGAACCAGGAGCTGCTGCTATATTGGTCATACAATGTGCACTGCAAAGCTATCTTCTTAACAGCAGATCTCCTACAAATCATTCATTTTTATAAATGATCATTTTTTCCTCTGGTTATGCAGCCAGTCAGCAGCAGATAGCCTCAGTGCTCGTGGAAATCTTCTGAAATGTTCATAATTTTATGACCATGGATTTCACGTCAGCCTGTAACCCTGTCTTCATTATAAATATCGGGGCTGTGTAACAATGTCAGCAATCGTCTAGTTAGTAGTAAGTATTTAGAATCAAATATACTGGTCATTTTATAGCATTCAGCCTCACTGACCGCAACATATTTTACTATGTTGAGCAAGCACTCAATACTGCAATCGACAAAAAACTGTACTGCACTCATTAGTTATTTATTTATTTATTTATTTATCTTTCTCTGTCTCACAGCAATGACTTTGGCTGGGTTCTCTCTCTCTCATGCTCTCTGTAGAGAGATCATGTCTGTCCTGTGTTCCATTCTAATGATAGAATGTATATGTTCAATCAATCAATCAAACTTTATTTGTAGAGCACTTTTCATACATGGAATGTAGCACAAAGTGCTTTACATGTTAAAAACACAATGTAAATGTAAAGCCTACAGTACTATAGAGAGAAAGCCCGACTGAGGCCTCTGACTGCTGTGAGACAGAGAGAAGGTGCAGTAGCACACAGTCTCAGCATCTTGAATTTGTCCATAGGGTTCCACACCATGCTGCATTCACTAAAAATCAGACAGTGGACAATTGGACATTTCAGATCAGCAACAACATTTTTTTTTTTTTAAATTATTAGATCATCAGAAGCTGGGCCATCTAACCCCACCCCATGGCGCCCCCTATATACACCATTTTTTCTCCTCTGTCAGTGATAGGTGATAGAGGTTTCTTCCTGAGCTGCACATTTTACACTATTGTAATTAATGCTCTGTATTAGTACAAATATTACTCGTTACTGTCATTTATGGTCACACTCTCCTCTGCTCTCTGTGTTTCAACGTTCACCCATGCACAAACGTTGTGTAACGTGCTCGTTGCAAATGTTTGCTGGTTAAGGTTAGGGAAAGGGGTCAGGAAAAGGTTATTGCATGATGACGAACTGTGCTTGCACATCCAACAAGTGTTTCCATGACTGTTGATTTTTTTCTGATATCAGAAACATGGCTGCAGCCATCTATTACTGGACTTCAACTAGCAAGATGCACGATGCTTTCTATTCTCCCCTGCACCGAAAGGACTGAGCCCTAATTTCGTTGCATTATTATACGTATATGATTGTGCAATGACAATAAAAATCTATCTATCTATCTATCTATCTATCTATCTAACTTTAAACCTGAAACAATATAAAGGATAAACTATGCCTCAAGTATGTCAATGGCAAAGCTCAAAAATAAGGCCTGCAGCATGCTATCTTCTTACCTAATGTGATTGTTAGAGATTCAGTGCACTACAGGTGAGTTATTTATGACCACATGAACTGAAACTTGCAAATACTTCCAAAGAGAATCAATGCCTCTGGGCTGAAATGTTCTGAAACCTGGCAGTTTACACCGCTGAGACTAGCCAACACGGTGTGTCATTTCCACAGCAACAGCTCTCTTGTACTGAAGTGTTTCTGTCAGCTTTCTGTGGCTTGATCATGTGTAGTGTAGCTCCATGCTGATTTTGTAGAGCAGGACATCAGAGTATCACGTATAAAATTTCACCAACACAGTATTTACTGTGGCAGCTCAGGAAAATAAACGCTTTCTTCCTTGATGTTCCCAGTGGAGGAAATGAAGAGTTTCTTCCTCTTGAAAACATTCATTTCTCCCAAGGTTACATTGGGAACGCTGTGTTATCGCAGTGATTAAAAATGTACAAGAGGGATATTCAGCTGTCATATTCTCATGAAAGCAGCTTAGTTGTCTTTAAGGTTGTTGGGTAAAGAGGGGCACATTTATATTTATTTGTGCCCAGTAGTTTACATCTGATATTTTCATGTTATTGTTTTTTTCATTTGGGGGTAAATAAAAAAAAATATTTTGTTCTGATTTTCATTTTCATAGAGCTTGTTAACATCATCGTTTCATCATTGTCACAAACAAAATGGTCATCATCAACTATTTTTCATCCAAAATTTTGTTGACAAATTAACACTGGTGCTGGCATTATTTGAACTGAAATTGGAGAATCTGGAGCTCTTAAATGATATTTGAATTTCTGACTCACATTTCCATTTTGGATGACCATTTGGGTTGTTTATGCGCAAGACATGGCTTGTTTTTAATGAGTTATGGGCCACTAAACACATACAGAAATTCATTTCCACACACACTGATTGAAAACCCACGCAAGCAACGAAAAAAATCAGTTGCATGCGGCAGATGTTAGTAACTATTGTGCTCAGTGTGGATCAGTCACTGACAGAGTAACAAAATGGATATTTATTTGTATGAAAATGTTGTGAATTACTCTAATCATTCACAGAAGAAATTACATAAGAAGCATTGATGAGATACAAGCATGCAGGCAAGGAGAGGAAATCCAGAACAGCTTGTCATGTGGTTTACAGCTGTCTTGCGATAAATAAGATAGTGCTGAATAACTATTACAGTTTGTCAGGAAACCCAAATTTCTGGAAAACTCATTATGGCGCACACTTATTGTGCTGGAGGCAAATTTGTGGAATGAGGATAGCTATATATTTGCAACATTTTTTTTTTTTTTTTAGCTTTCTCCATCCCAATGAGATCCATCACTCATTAAAACCTGTCTTTGATGGATGGACAAATGAAGTGAGAGTGATCTACAATCCCAAACAAGAGGGAAAACAGGAAGCTGGAGCAGGAGTTCATGCCAGCCCAGATGTGACCAAACAGGACTGGGCCTCCACATCGGTGTCAAATTAAATGGGACTCAATCACTGTGTTCTGGCTCATTTAATGGCATCCTGCACCCACAAAGAGTCCATATTATGTCTCCTGTGTGGGTTTTACCTGTATGTGTGTGTGTGTGTGTGTGTGTGTGTGTGTGTGTGTGTGAGGAGTGCTTTTCCTACATAGTGGTTCTGAACACATTTGGTTCACATATGGCCCAGGGTCCCCACCCCCATCCCAAACCCACACACACAAGAGTGCCTCTACTTGAGCCTCAGCTCTAGTGGGCCACAGGTGGCTCATGTTGTTTTCCTTTACTTTAAATTCAATGGCAGGGTGAGTGGTGGCCTATCTCAGCCATGTCAAACCTAATGCCTAGAAACTAAGCCAACAGCCCAGTGACAAAGGGAGATTTACAGAGTAACAATAGCAAACCATATGTTCCTGATTCACATCCATCATGGATGACACCCACGTCCTAAGAGACCCCCCTCTCTTTCTCTGTTTCTGCTTTCTCTCTCCCTGACACACAAGCATTTCACCCCACAAATACAGGCACTCTGTAGGCTTGACTGTGTGTGTGTGTGTGTGTGTGTGTGTGTGTGTGTGTGTGTGTGTGTGTGTGTGAGAAAGACTCCATGGAGCTCGAAGGGAAACATGCTGTAGGTGAGCTAGTGTGAACCTGACAGGTGCTGTTTGCTTTGGGAAATGTAGGGTTTCCATTCACACCTACTGTAACTCAGGTCTGCGTGTGTGTGTGTGTGTGTGTGTGTGTGTGTGTGTGTGTGTGTGTGTGTGTGTGTGTGTATGAGAATGCACTTCCACTCATTGACAGGTGGTGAAAGGCCGTGCAATGCTGCCTGAGGGGCATACACAAAGACACTGGGACTGAGGTTGCGTAAGTGCGTGTGCACACACGTGTGCGCACACACACACACACACACACACACACACACACACACACACACACACATACACACACAGCTCTCCTTGTTTACTGTATAGGTGTGAATGGAAGTCCCACACACAAACACAGCTCATGTATTGCCTTTGTTGAAAGGGCAATGAATGTAGCTGCCTTCACCATAACTCAAACAGGCCTTCACTTGTCAGCATCATGGGACAACTCTCAAAGTTGTTTTTTTTTCCACACATTAGAGGACATTGTCACTGAGGGCTTTCAGGTAACATGACACACCCTCTGGCAGCCATATTGGAAGTCCTCGCTACTTTGGCAAGTAAACACCAGGTTCTCATTGTGTTTTTAAACACATATGTCAACAGAACTGGATCGACATGGATCATATCTGTGCTGTTTTTGCAACCCTGTCTGCTAAAAATTATGTTCTCATACAACTAAACTGCATTCCTTAATTACATTTGGGGGGAAACATATTTTGTCATGGATTGCATTTGTTTCTGATGTATCACAAATATGTTTCCAATCAATGAATCTGGTATATCATGTCAGACAGCATTTTAGGCATTACCATTACTTTTAGTCATCAAAACTACTTGGTTACGGAAAAGGTTTATGCATAAAAACCAGCTGGTTCAGGTTAGGGAAAGGTTAGGTTTAGACATGAAAACCAACAAACACCACTCTCACTTTGCGCTCACTCAGGTCTCTTGGGTGAAAGTTGGTTGTTTGACCCATCCCCACCCCCGTCCCTACCCACCCAGGGCTCATTTTGGACTGACAGCTATGGAAGCCCATCCTCACCACATGAAAAAAGAAAAATGGCTGAACTGTGAGTTTCATGTCACATTGTTACTTAAAGGATCCCACCAGTGATATTGAATGTTTTGCTCATTTACAGTTTACCCACAGTTTACACTGCAACAAACCATTTTGCAACTCAGACAGGGGTACTGAACATTCCTTCATTTATAAGTATAAATTTTTGTTTGAAACACCCACCTCATATTGTTCTACTTCTGTGGCAGACATTATCATCACCACTCATAAACCACAGAATTCATAATTTTCCGTGAAATGGCAAGAGTCACCACTGTGACTCCTCTTTCCACAACACAATTTGCAGCCAGCCTCTTGTTATTGCCGGGTTTGAGCTTTCTTAATTTCTGTATCAGCCCAAGATTAAGCCTCCCCTCTGCCCTCCTCTTCAGCCCCTTACAGTCTCAGTGCCATTCAAAGCATCTCTGAAACTGCAACGGGTAGATTTTTTTCCTCAAGTGAATGCATTGCATTTCCATAGAATCTGATCAAAATGTCTCAGAATCAATCAGTTGAATGGTTGAGGGGGCAGCCAATGCAGAATTCCATAATTGCATCATAAATATGTCATTGTTGATGGCTTAAAGTGGACCATATCTGATTTTTTAATAACAGGCCAGAATATATCGGTTTAAACCCCAAAAACATGCTCATTCACAGACAGACAGCTGTGCAGTGCAGATACCAGCCATTAATTGAAATTAAACAACATCTGGTTAGTGGAGACAGTTTCAGACCTAAAGGGCAACAGCAACACTGAATTTATTATGGTGACTCACCACATCTGCCCCGACAATGGAGCTTTATATTGAAGCTTGGAGACAGTTGGTCAGCCAGTAACTGATGGTGCTGTTGGCCTGAGGGTTTGTAGGTCTGGCTACAAACAAGGAACTGTCTCTTCCACAGGCCGTGTTTTTTGCTTTTAAATGGTAGGCAGCGATTGGTGTGCTAGCGTTTGGAGATGTGTGGATGTATTTGTATGCCATTCACTTTCCCACAGTACATTTTTGTTTATTTTCAAATGAGTGGAACACATTGAAGAGGTGCATACAATGGTCTGCCGCACATATGGTGCACAAAACAAAGACATACCGGAGGCCAAAAAAACTATAGAGTGATTTTTGTTTGTTTATTATGCAAAAAACAGGATGGATCAACTTTGCAATCATAAAATGTTTTATTGCAAGTAAAATAAACTTGTTATCAAAATTCAAATCAAAAACTTTTGTTTGCGAATCCAAAAGTTTTTCTGTTCAACTGCATAATAAAGAACTAAAAATCACCCCATAAAAAAAAAAAAAAAAACGTTATGCACAATACACACCATACAGCAATGGCTGGGTTTCGGTGGTGGTATAGCATCCAGGGGAATTCCTGTTCAAAATGATTTTAAAATGTTTGCCAAACCTAAAAAATGTCTGCGTAGAACCATGAGAAGACTGCTTCAGTTTTTCGAGGTTTTGAATGTGCCATGACCTCCTCCACCCATTTATGCAATGGTGGAGTTGTGGCTTTCCACTTGAAAAAGACAAATCGTCTGGCTAGGGGTCTAGAGAAGGCCATGGATTCTGTCTGGGCTGCACATAGTGAAATCCCCTCTGGGACTGTCCCACATATTCACTATCACAGGGTTCGGGACTACTTCCTTGTCACAAACCCAAGTAAATAAGCTGAACATGAGTGATGAGAATGTGGCAAACTCCAGACAGGAGCGGTGCATGTGTCCAAGGCTGGCATCGACAACAGGTTGGATTGATATCTGGGCAGATATAGTCTGCAGAGTATGATAATGTCAAGCTGTTGTATGATTGTGCACGTGTACATATCTGTGCTGTGTTTTTCAGCTGCACTGGGTTCACTGCAACTAGAAAGAAGGCTGAGAGAGTCATAGCCTGGGTATCTTTGTACCATTCACTTCCAGCGAGAACAATTAAAAGCTACAAGTTGGAGGTGTTCACACTTTCAAACTCAGTTGAGCTTGTAAAGACTCTGTAATTTTCTGAAGGCTTAACACACAGTAACTTTGTGATTGTACATTTGAATTCATGTTTTGCAGCAAACCAAACATTGCAGTGTCAACCACAAACCAAAACTTAAGGGACCAGCTCTGTCCTTTCACAGCATTTTAAAGGGACAGTTCACCTACTGTGAAAAGGGGTGAAAAGGGGTCCACTGAGGTGGACTTTTGGACCAGGGCCCACAAGCTGACAATCTCTGACATTAGGTACATCCTAAGTGATGATGTGTGAATTCAGAATGTTGTAGTGGGTTACATTACAAAAGGCAAGGTTATACTTGATTAGGCATTCAAGTAGAAGATCCCATCACAATAGGTTATAGAGTAGATTACAGCATGTAATAAAGTAATCGATTATTATTATTATAATGGGCAAGAAGCAGGAGATGCTTACAAAAGGTAATAGAAGGTTATAATACAATTGTTAACATCCTAAGCACCTCTGTTCAGATCATCTTACATGTTTTGGTTTGCAGATAATCAGTGCTGAGGAGCTTAAACTACCTAATTATGGAGTCGCCTCTACTATTTTAGCTTTGAGTCGTATTGCTACATCAAAACATGATTATTGTGATCCTCTCTGATGCTAGTGGGCTCTCTCTAGCCCCTCATTATTCACCTCTGCCAACAGCTTGATGGAGCCACATGGAGCCACAGTGCTGAGTACAGCCCCTCACATCCTCTGGATTTGTGACCTTTGACCCATTTCAAAGGGGGCGTGTCCCTGGACACAGATTCCCCCGCTGTTTGACGGCCTGGCAGCACAAAAGGCCAAGTGGCCCTGTTGACACGGGCATTAAGATGGACAAAGAGGAGACAGACTGGGAAGCCCCATGGAAAACGCTTCGTGTCACTGGATGGCTTTATCGGCAAACTCAGATATTGATCTAACCTTAAATCTGATTTTTCAAAATCTGTCCACCAAATGGCCATACTCTGGCAGACTTAGGTGTTAGATCAAGCGTAGAAGAAGAATTTTCCCCAAAACAGGCGTATTTTTCTTGGCTAAATTTTAAATCACTGTTAAAGAATAGCAGAAATTTTGGAACACAATATGAGACAAAATGAGAAAAGTATATGATGAATAAAACGTGTGATGTGTACCATTTAGACCCTTTACATTGTAATATCTATTGTAATGTTACATTGTAATATCTTTGATTAATTAGAAGAACAATTAAAATTTAGTGTGTTCTCCTTTTTGCCCCCAGGTGCTCTTTATAGATTTCTTGAATGGGCATCAATAATGCCAAACACCTGTGGGGCCCCAGGGCAAAATGGACTGATAACTAGTGTGAAGGACAGCGTATTCCCAGACATCTCAGCCCTGGCACACATGCCAAGAGCTTACACTGGTTAACAATGTACACTTGCGGTCACATGGACGTTTTCATCTTCTACACAAAATCATAAGAGCCTTGCTTCATATCTTATCCATTCTGTGCAGACACAGTTCCTGTCTTGAGTCCTTTGGACAAATAAATAAATAAATAAATAAATATGTGAACAGTGTTTTTGAATCAACTGCTAGGCTCTGTCCATTCACTTGTAAACCTATGCCTCCAGATATTTATCTCATTTAGTTTTCACACCTTTCACTTTCAGCAGTCTAGACCAGACTGACCTGGCCAAAAAGAGTTGGACAAACTGAATACAATTGCTATTTTGAATGAATAGAAGAGACATATTCCTGATGTAATAGACCTAGTGAGTGCAATTGGGTGTAATCTCATCATACAAGAAAACATTTTTTTTATGTTCCTTTTTCTGGAACATGAAAAAGGAATTAATATACTTTGATCTGTATGTTCTTTTGAGTGGCCCTAATAAGTCGCAGCTATATTAAGTATCACCTTTTACTTGTGTGAAACTCAGGTAAAGTGCCACTAGTTGTAGATGGTAGATGCCAGGGGTATGCTGGGGTTCTTTTTCCATCCTAACAGCTGCTTTGTCGCAGTTAACCCGGCCCGTTCTCCTTTCTGCGCATGTCCTCTGCAGCCCGTATGAACGGAACACCGGGGCCGCAGACGGAGAAAGACAGAGAGACCTAGAGAGAAACAGGGGATCCCATGGAGCTTGCCACAGCACCGCTGTTTTCTATGTCTTCTTATCCACGATGCACTTTAGGATTTCAATAAGATGCGTGTGTGTTTCCAGATAATCAGTTTCCTCTTCGCCGTAAACTTTTATTGCCAGCCGCTCCGAGCTCAGGGTGAGTCTATGCTTATGAATTCAACTCCATAACTGTAACTGATACAACCGTCTTGTAGTTTGTGCCCGCTTTGATGTATATTTAACCTTTGTTTGTCTGACAAATTAACAAAGATAACATGGAAGAGTTTCTTAAGCAAAACGCCATGGTTTCACAGGCGAGTCTGGATGTTGTGGGCTCCAATTCCACACTAACTTGTTGATTCAGTGACAGTTTGCATCCTGTTAACCCCGGTATGTTTCGCTCTCATGATGGAGAGCTGTACGCCGAACCCAACTTAGAAATCTCGCGATTTAAGGCAGACTTGTTTAAAAGTGAAATTACACATGTCGTAGACCACGCCTTGGGATTATTTCTGCATTATAAACGTCTTTTGGCCAATTCGGCGTACAAATTGTCCACCAGCTATCTCATAATTTCAAGCAAACCCCAACTTTAATAACTGGTTCACACCGCTAGCTACCGCCCACTACGGTGTATGTTCATAGGGGAACAGTGTGGGAATAACGGGTTAAACAAACCTAACAGTTGTAAAAGTTTAGATTACATTTAAATACGTGGTGGTTTTTGCATCAGATGTATGCTGAAAAACGAATCCTTAAAATTCGAGCAAATGTAATTTGCCATGTTGTTTGAAGTTACTACCTTTGTCGGCAAGCAAGGTAACATTATCTAGAGTTTATTTTGGAATGGAGTTTGGCGCACCGTTCTCCCCGACCAAGAGAACGGCGCCTACAGTATTGGGTCTAGCGTCCCGTAGTGTGTCTAACCACAACGAAACCGTTTGTGAGCCATTATCAGAAATAAATTGCAATATTTGACTACAAGATTAGGTATTTCCCCACTTAGTTTCAGCCTAGCATTTATTTGGTTAATTCTTGTTTGAGACGGACCCATCGAGAGGAAGGAAATAGAACTGGCTGCCTAGCGGATAGGGATGAATTAGCTCGAGTTAAAAAGAAAGACCGGGACGCCAAATTCCGTTTAAATTTTTTAGTTTGGAGAAACTTTGATTTTCGACAAATATATATACACGTTGTATAATATCACACAAGGCATTTTAGGAATCAGTAGGATCCACTCTTCAATACGGCATACATATAATGCATCAACCAGTCCTTTCTCCTCTCAAAAAACATGTTTTGTAAGTGTTTTACCGGTTATTCCCTAAACCCTCCTGCAAAATAAAACGTGTTGGGGGTGAGTAAACGGTGTTAGTCAATTCTAAAAGGGGTTTTTATATTTATTTAAAGCGACGGTTAGTGGAATGGGCCAATTCAAACAATTCAAAAGTGTCTTTTCATCTTCTATGAGGTGTTCACTTTTACCGATGAGCACGGAAACATCAAACTGCCAGATGTTCGGAGTTTTGCGCGACTAGCGTTGTGCATTCAAGTGTGGCTGAATCTGTTAGTGTTAAAAAGTGTAGTAATCCTTCAGGGTGCTAATTAATCCACACAGACTTGTCAAGGCGCTTAGACAATCAGAGAGGTGTGGATTGGTGTTGTAAGGCAACTGGCCTTGAATTTGCTTTCACTTGTTAAGTGGCTGAGTCAACATGGAGCTGACACTTTGATACTTTGTTGCTACATTTTCCAGCCATTTGGCAATAGGCATCTTCTCCCAAGACCTCCAGCTGCTGTTAGTCTGCCATATCATTTTGGCCAAAATGCATCCCTCTCTCCCTCGGCAAGTGGCTTGTTTTATCTGATGGTTTTTGATGGCGGGGCTATAAATTGGTGTTACATGCTGGTGTGTAGGTCTTTGATGTTCAAGTCCACATGGGTGCAGGATGTGGATTTGCCCTGGTTAAATATCACTTTGTGCAGTTTCGTCTGACACATCTGTCCTGAACATGAAAGAGGCAAAGTTCTTAGATCCTCAGTTGGGGTGCACGCTGTCTTCCAGAGCCCTGCGTCTGTAATGAAGGTTTCAGAAAACCCCAGAAGCTTTAGGTGTGATAAATAACAACATGTGGAAAAGAGATCAGCCACTGGGCTTCTCAAGAAAAGAACCTACACACCACTTTCTCCTCTCTATTTCTGTCACCTATTTTGTGTGGAAATTCCATACAGTTTTTTTTCTGTCTTGTGTCCCAAGCTTTGGGAACCTTCTCTCCTTTTTCGTTTCTTCTCATGTTGAGATTTGGGTATGGAGGCTAGCCGTGAGAGAATGCATCTGGAACCAATTTGAGTCCTCAAAGCAAAAGGGGAAGAGGAGGGGACACAGTGAAGTGAGCAGCAGCCCTTTTTCTTCCATGTCCACTGTTTTCAGGCATGGGCCTGAGTCCCTCAAGCCTAATTATAGCTTTGCTTACACAAGATTAAAGCGCAGTACGGTGCTGGATTTCTTTGCTGTTCCTTGATTTGATGAAATGTTGCATTGAATATCAACTGTAAGTCTATATTAAACACAAGCTATTTTTTTTGTTCAACCCGACAAACCAACCCTAATTTTTGTTAAGGATATATGCAGTATAAACAACTGGAAGTAAACCCAAAGCATTTAAAAGGAAACAGCATGTTGATTGATAATCTCCCACTTATATCTTTTAAATCTTCAGGTCAAATAAGACTGAAAGCCACCAGTGGAGTCAAATTGTCTGTCAGTGTCAGTACAAATACAGTATTTGTGGCCCATTCTGGAATGAGATATTCACCACTGAAAAAAGCAATGTGACACCTACCTGTCAAATATAAATGCTGAATTGAAATCTAACTATAGATTATTATTGATGTTTAACTAATTAAAGATGTGTATTCATGAATGGCACCATAGTTGTAGATCAAATCACTTGCACTTTAACCCTTTTTTTGCTTATATCTGATATACAGTGTTTTGTAACTTAATTTTTTACTAGGAATTGACTTTTTTTTTTAAGACCAATACTGATGCTGATATTTTTCAACAGAAGCTGCCAGTAGCTTATACTTTGTGTTAATAGTGT
This sequence comes from Myripristis murdjan, assembly GCF_902150065.1. Lineage (NCBI taxonomy): Eukaryota > Metazoa > Chordata > Actinopteri > Holocentriformes > Holocentridae > Myripristis > Myripristis murdjan. Next base: position 26,991,068 of record NC_043999.1, on the reverse strand, counting down.
CTGTGCATTTGAAAATGACTAGGAAAAAATATTCAGAAAAACAGAACAAACAAAAAAAAAAAAAACCTCTTGTAAAGTAAATGCTTGAACAAGCAAAATTTACAAGACTGTTGCAAATGCAAAAGAAGAAAATTTTAGACTTTAAAAGAAGACTTTAAAAAAATCTTTCATATTGGAAGGAAGACATGGACACACCAATATCTAATATTAAAAAAAAAAGGCAGATATTGGCCCGATATCACAAAACCAATAAATTGCTCTAGCCATATTAGAGCAATTTATTTGCCTTGACTGCTGACCCGGTGACTTGACTGTTTTCCCTGGTGATGCTCGTCACTTCAAAGGGCTTTCCTGTCCAAGGGAGGATGAGCAGTCTGCTCATAGCTGGGGGTACATGCTAGTAAACAGCTCCACCATTTGTGCAGCAGCAGGAAGGCTCTTACACAGCAGGCTGGTTACAGTGAATGCATTATATCCAGAACTGGAGTTCACGGGCTTGTTCTCCCATCAGTGTTTGTAAACCCATAAAATGCAGAGCAGTTATAGTCTGGAACTCAGTAACAACGAGAGGAAGATAGCACCACTACTGTCCTACAGAACAGCTAGGAGGAAGTGAAATAATCACATTTTTCAAAACTGGTGAGCTAAATCTTTGACCACCAGCCAGCTGGCAACTGTGATCATCAGTTTAACCCAAGAGTATAGTGGTGCTGCTAAACTTAGTGCAGCTTCCCAGATTGGCAGATAACAAAGCTGTACCTCAAAGAAGTTAAACTGGCTGGTGAACCTCTCAATGCAGTTGCTATTGTGACTGGTTGACCAAAGTGGTGCCCATAGTCCACACTGTCATTGTCCAGATGGTTGCATTTTAGTGGCAATTTATCCATGCACTCCAAAGCATGAAATCAAGCATAAAGCATGGATATAGACAAGCACAATTCGAAACTGACAATTGATACAGGTAAATATGTCGGTGTTATGCATCTTTGTTATTTGAACCACAGTGAAAGAACTTTATTTCTAGCAGGCAACAAGAATTCCAGTCACGTGACATGCAGTCATATGATATACTATTCATAAAAGTGTTTATTTCTTTTACTTATTGTAGGGAATCAGTGATTTTTTTTTGTAGTTGTAGTTTTGTAGCAAAAATGAGATGAGAGAAAGTTATGAGATGTAAAAACATAAAGAGGAAGCTTCATTCATTGGTCTATTATGAATCTATGGAAGTAAAATCAAAAAGAATATGGAGCAGAAATTGTGCAGAGATGGGAACCGTCTCAGCAACTGTCTGGTTAATAGAGAAAATGGACATAAACCTGGTATGAACAGTTTAAAAGCCAGTAAACAGTTTAAACAAACAGAAATAGACTTGAACCATAAAAAGACAAACTGTACAGAGCCACTTATTTTGCACACTGAACAGATGCTGGGTGGCATGTAGTTGACTGTCAATCCATGAAGAGTCAGGGTAGTCAGACTGAGGATCTTTTCTTCTTGTCTGTTCATTTACTGCCTCTGACAATTTGAAGGGCCATTACATCAAAAGTATATCACAAGAAAGCTCTTTTCAAAGTGTAATGAAAAGGCAAACAAGGGAGAATAAACAAGAAGAAAAAGGAAGAAAACATTCCGGACTATAACTGCTCTGCATTTTATGGATTTACAAAAATTGATTACATTTAAATGGATTAAAATGGATTAAATTATGAACAAATGAAATCAAATGAACAGCTGACATGGTTTGAGTTAATAAGTATTTAAATCATATTTCAGTGAGCTAATGTATATCAACATTGCTTTCATGTTTTGGTGGGAATTCCAGCGGGTGTTTTGTTTGGTTTTGTTTTTGCTGACTTAAATCATTCAGTAATGAACTCTTTTGATGAGTCTTTTGATTCAGTTTCCTAAAAACACACAATGTGCATGCCAATGGTTACTTAATATTGTTACTTGAAACTAGACTTAAATCTAAATTTAAGTGAAAATGAGCGTGCATTTAAAAAGCTGTGGCCCTATTTAAGCTATTTGTGTATTTTGCTTCATAAATAAGTCTCAGTGAAGGACGAATCACAGGGGACACAGGGTGGCACAACAGCATAATGATCCAATAAAGGAACACATTGCGACCCCAACACATGCAAGGATTAGCAATGTTAACACAACTTTGCAGAGATATATTGGACATATTCTACTGTTGTCATATCTGTTTGGTCTTTAAGGACGGTTTGAACTGGCTCACTGGGGTTTATGTTGTGGTAAAAGACAGACGACTCTTGTTGATTCACCTGTACATTGGTGGTTCAATGAAGCAAAGACTTTTTGACTGACTCAATCACATCCGGTGGTTTCAATCTGTCTCGTACACTGAATGATCCAGTCTTGCTCAGTGAGTGGGACAACAGCACTACTGTTCCCAACTTTATGTGCGGGATTGAGTAGAGTTAGCCTGGATTCAGCCCTCATGAATTATGCCCACATATTTGAATTACGTGGCGATTCCAGAGATCTGGAACTGCTCGCATTCCTGGGGGGCTAAATCTGGCATTTTCCTGTCCTTTACAAATGTTACACCATTGATATAGACAAAAAAAGTTGCTGTTGTTGTGGCGATGCATGATGACTCAATCAGTTAATCTAATATGATTGGTTTAATGCTGATCAATCATCTTCACCCATTAGGTGGGACAACCTCTGACTTCGGTAAATCATCTCTGATAGAGACATGGGTCCACACCGCTGAATTACAGCGTGATTCATGGGGTCTGGAAAGCAGGCTAGAGTTGACTCCTTTTGTTCACTGAACTGCATCGTGTAGGTTGAATCCATCTCAGTGAATAAGACTGAGAGCGGTTCTGAGTCAAACCTGGTTGCTGGGATTGAACTGGGTCCTTTAGTTCACCGAACCGCATCCAGTCTGAGGTTTTGATGAAGTTCCTTACAGTCACTCGTCAAATCCCATTCAGTGAACGAGAACGCTGCCATGCCCAGCTCGACTTCTGGGATTGAATTGAGTCCTTTCATCCAGTGACCGAACCACATCCTGTTTGTTGTTTGATTCGGTCTTGTTCTGTGGATCGTCTGGACATGCCAGAGCATTTTAGACACAGAACTGATTGAAGACGCAGCAGGTTGAAGTTCACTTTTTTCCTCTCTCTCTCTCTCTCTCTCTCTCTCTCTCTCTCTGTAGTGACTAAGTCCTACACTCGAGCTGCTACTGGTTGCTAATTATTCTTAAATCAAATATACTCAGACCAAAAATCATTGCACACTGAGCACAGTCAAAAACTGTTTGATTCCCTTTGATTAGCAACACCTGTGATTTGTGGCAATGAACTTAAATGTCCTGTGCCTGGCCTCGGCCTTAACCATGCGCCACCTAGTGTTATGGAGGAATACTACGTCTCATTCCAAATCAGATATATGGCTCCTACACTCTCCTTTTTAGATAGCATATTATTTGATAGTGAGAGTAGAGAAAGACAGGACAGGCAGGGGAAAGAGAGGGGATGACATGCAGCAGGTCTGTGCTGTGGTTAGGGTTAGGGTTTTTATTGTTCTCCTGCTACAGTCTCTCTCTCTCTCTCTCTCTCTCTCTCTCTCTCTTCACTCCTTCATACAGCTCGGAAGGCTCAGGCTATATTTTAAAATGTTTCATATCACCCTAATAGCAAAATTCACTTCATTTCTTTTTATTTTACATTTTTGAGGGTAATTTTTTTGGAATTGTTTTATAATTTTAACCTTTTTTGTTGTTGCTAATTACAAGGATACAAGGATACAAGGAAGTTTATTTGTCATTATACAACAGGTTGAATAATGAAATTAAAGTGTGGTTCCCTCTTGATTGATTAATTGATTGTATAGAAAATAAAATTATTAAACATGGAGGAGTTCAGATGGTGCATTTAGTAGTCTCACAGCCTGAGGGAAGAAGCTGCTCTGTAGTCTGGTTGTACGGCAGCGAATACTTCTGTATCTTTTGCCTAATTGTACAGTAGCCTAATGTTTTACTAATTTGCTGGCAGTTCTTTCTGGCAGTCAGTCAGCAGTTACATTCAGAGGGGCAAATCTCCAAATCTTTTGGGTGGATCACCATGAATTTTGGTGACAGCATTCATGATGGTTAGAGGATAAAACTTGGCAATTTTGATGACCCCATGGCCTTCCCTGAAATGCTGCCAGCAGGCTTAGTGGGGCCACTGTGTTCCAGATAACACACTTGTTCCATTACATATGCTGCACACACACACACACACACACACACACACACACACACACACATACACACACAAAACAGGTCAGCTCTATGTCCTCTTTTGATTCTCCAAATTGAGTATGAAATGAGGGGGCTGAGCTGTATCTGGTATCTGAAGAGTGTGTGTGTGTGTGTGTGTGTGTGTGTGTGTGCGACATCTGTGCTCTTTCTGATGGGATTCAGGTGCTCCGGAGGTTTGGTAGATGCGTAGCTCGTGTGTATGGCTCCATGCTCCATCCAATACACACCTGGTCAGCATATGGCTGGAGTGGTAACTCCTACTGTTTACATAACCGTACCGCGTGCGCACACACACACACACACACACACACACACACATGCACACACACGCACAGCCGTACTGTTGTTGAGTCGTTATAAACCTTGAGACAAATTCCTGTTTTTGTCCAAACTTAAACAGTCCCATCAGGGTCGGACTTTTCAAAGCCCAGCAGTGACACTGATATTTTTAGCACGACTTTTCCAATATCTGACACTTTGTGCTGACATTCACTATCTTTGAATTTGACCAAATTCAAGCCACAAACTAACAAGGATTTTCAGGACTACAGGTGGGCATCACAGACACAGTATAGGAATGGATACTTGCCCTGATCTTTACCAGATTATTCTCATGGTCACATGGCATAGCTGATCTATCCCATGTGAAAACAAATCCTAGATTTTACCCAAACATAGTAGTTGCAGATATGGCGAGTGTCATGAGAGTTCATGACATTTGTCTCTGATTTGTTACATTGCTAGACTTCTAGAATCAGTGACTACGTATGCACACCATATTCCGATTTGGGTCAAAATTCTGGTTAAGGTCATTTTTATGCGCTGCAGCAACTGGAATATTCTGTTTACATGTTACTTGGCATATTCCCGTGTTTTGGTGAAGAAGAAGAAGAAGAAGAAGTCGCTATTCCTGTGTTTTCTCCCATCGATATACTCCATGATATTTAAGTCTTTCATCAGCTGAAGGCAGACTGCAGTCTCCTGGTCTACAAAATGTTTATGCTTCACATTTCTGCTAATCTTTTCCCAAAGCAAGTTGTTCTGTTTTAGAATTCCAGTGTCTTTCCTGTGTGATTTCCACACATTAGCACACATTTATAATGTGGGTAAGTTGTAGTAAATTGGGCACACATTCAATCACTGGTATTATCCTTCAAAAACTGAATCGTGACCCCAAGAATTAAAATGAAAATTAAAATTATGAGATTTGTCAGCTTCCCCACACTAGTAAACTGATCTGGCATTGGATGTAAATATCAAATGTAAATGTCAAATTTTGATAAAAATCCATCATGAGAAGGTTGTTAAATAGCTGGACACTGTCCGGCTCCTTCAGGTCCATCCATGTCTCCCTCACAGATGTTGATTTGAAGCATTTGGAAGAAGATATTAGTTTTATATTAGGAACAACGAAATGTTCCATTCATCAGCAGTTCCCCTGAACATGCTCTGTTTTCAATGAAGTAACTTTCATGGATACACAAAAGTTTTTAATTTATTATCGCATTTATCTCCACTTGCCAAATGTTTGTTCAGTTTACTCAGATCGTGGGACACGGATCTTTGTCAATTAATTTGCCAGAAGAAAATGCTTGAATGTGATTTGTTTGTCTAGTCGTGCTTCTAAGTTTCATCTTTGCTTCATAAAGAACTGACACAAAGGGTTATATTTCAAAAGTGAGATCAGTCTAATAAACAGTAAGCTATCTCAGTCTGCTTTGATCTTATGAATGATGCTCTTCAGTATGGCTCAGTTTTTCAATTTCATCTGTGTAGGCAGAGATATTTTACAAGAGTTCAGTCAACTGAAAATCAATACAGATACTTTGTGAGTCTAGTCAGCGTGGAAAAAACTCTTAGTAAGTCATTTAGTCTTGTCTTCAGTGTCTTCAGTCCTGTTTTTCTGCATATAGAGTAAAAAATATGCCAGTGTGATGAAATAGTCCCAGTTGTTTCCAACAGTTTCACTGGTTTCAGGACATTCAGTATAAATATGTTGGAACAAGGCAGAAAAAGTCAGATCAGCCAACTAGGATCAAGAAAACACTTGATTCAAAAATTCAAAACTCTGGAAACAAGTTGATAGTCATCAGAGACGAGTGGGATTATCTCATCTCAGACATATTTTTTACCTTATTTGAAGAAAAAACAGATTTGAACACTGAAGATGAGACTGAAAGACTTGTTAAGATGGAGATTTTTTGCAATAAAACAGCATAACTGTAGGGCACTATAACTGTCGGGCCCATTGAAATCCAGGATAATAATGATGATGTAGCTTCAATGAAGCATTGCAATCAGCAGATGCAGAATATGACCGTGACACTGTCATACAGTATGGAAAAGCAGTTTAAGAATGTTAGCTGGGGGGAAGTGCACCTCAATGGCAGGAGGCTAACAGTTAGCATGTGGAGCATCCAGCCAGTATCCAGCACTCAGTAACAATGAGAGGAGGACAGCAGCACTACTGTCCTACAGAATAGCTGGGGGGAAATTAAATAATATCAGTTTTTTCAAAGTGGATTAAGTCTCCCTTTAAAGCCCTCCCACAGACAACTAGTCAATATGTAATCAATTAAACCGCTTCATATCCATTGTATTAGCCTGTCAGTATTGCCCACCAAAAAAGCCATTATCACTCCACTATCTGAGCAAAGCAATATATCAGTCTAACCCTACTTCAAACTCTTTTAAAGACTTCCCTTATACTCCCAGATAAAGAAAATTAATACCATCCATTGCAAATTTATGTATCGGCTTATCTCTTTATATGAAGTATGACTACACAGAGAGAAAAAAAAAAAAACTGTATTTTTCTGAATCTTCTCTCCCATTTTCTTCCAAACGGCACAGTTGATCCTTTAATGCTTGAACGCTTATTGCAGATCTCTATTAATCAATGCACAGGAAGTGACCTCTGACCTCCAGCTATTAAACTCCCCTAGAGAGTGTGCTCTGGCACCGAGGAATGCAGGAAGTAGAGGCAGCATACAAGAGGCCCCTCTGCAGAGGGTATGTGTGTGCGTCTGCGTGAATTCCTATATACACTTAAACGCATTTCATGGCTGTAAAATGTGGAAACCTTTGTATGACTCTTAGTGTTTGTCATTTTATTCACTAACATTAAAAGCTCAGTTAATTCTGCTGATTCGCTGAAAACAAATTATAAACATTCTCGATAATTTACAAAGAAAAATATAATAATTAAAAAGGAAATAAGTAACTTTGCACGATTGCTTTTTTCCCATATAGCCTAATCTTATCAGGTCAGGTCCTACGATTAAAAGTCTTACGTATTTCACCATGCAAGCAAAGGTTTCTTTGCACAGCATGTGCCCTCTTAGATTAATACAGAACAGGGTTTATAGTGTAGTTTGCATCATATCAGCTTTTTATCTGACTTCATGTCCCCTAACAATTAATGTCCTGGTTACCTCTTTTTATAGTATCCAATTATGGAATTTTAATTAGCTTTGTTCAATTAGAAATACTTTTACCGGGTTTCTTTTTTTCTGTGTTAAAAACAGCTCCAGCTAGTATCAAAAATGTCATAAGCAGTCCTAAATTTTCACTCTCTGAAACCTGTAGATACCAGAACATGCACTTTCTCTTTGTCTGTCTCCACATATACACACACATACAGAACACATCCACACAGGAAGGTGGCTGGCAGGAAACCCTGAGTAGTGTTCCATTTAAAGAGAAGGGGATGCATTGAAATTCCTCTCCTTATCATCTCACTGGCTGCCTCCCAGTCACGAGCATGTCTGCTATTTCCAGATTGTTTGTCATAGTTTAAATAGTGCTTCATTTCCCCCGCGTTTGAAGTGGGACAGTGCAATCGCTCTGGTGGTTGGCGCTTTGGTGCTGTAAAAACACGGCGTAAAAAAATCTTCTACTACAGCTGATACACCAGGCTGAGTCGGGCTGCTGACTGTGCAGACAATTCACACGTTGGAGAATATTATTATCTCTTGTCTTGATGTATTGAGTCGTGCCCTTCCCTGTCTTGTCCTGCCTTGTCCTCTCTTGTCCTGTCTTCTCTTGTTCTGTTCTGTCATATGCTGTTCTGACCTGGTCCTGATCCTGGTCCTGGTTCCGGTCCTGTCTTGGTCCTGTCCTATCCTGTTGTCCTCTCCTCTCTTCTCATCTAGAGTGGTAATCTGTGAAATTGAATTTTTTTTGTCAGCATCTTTGGTGCTGAACACTCATTGCTGTGGTGTTTCTGCATTGCACTTCCCAGAGATCACGTGTCAAACAAAAAGTGTGGTCAGTGCTGTAATAAACTGATCCATACTTTATGGATATTGACCTATAGTTTAAGAAACCAGGCAGCCATCTTGTTTTGATGGTCTTATCCCTTCTGTAATCATGTTTGATTGCCTTTACTGTCAGTGGATAACTGAGTGGCCCTGAATGTTTTCATACTAACATCAGGACATCGTCCTGTATGTTCTGTCTTGTCTTGCCTTGTGCTGTTCTGTTCTATTTAGTCCAACCCGTCCAGTCCGATACAGTCTAGTATGATCCGGTCCAACCAACCCAGTCCAGTTTGGTCTGGTCTGCTCCTGTTTGGTGCAGTTCAGTTTGGCTCTGTTCTGTTGTGCCTGGTCTTGTCTGGTTTGGTCTGATCTGATACAGTTTGATTTGGCTTAGCTTTGTTCTGTTCTGTACTATTCGGTCTAGTCTGATATGGGCTGCTCCAACCAGTCTAGGCTGGTTTGGTCTGACCTGGTACAGTTCGATTTGGCTTAGTTCTGTTCTGTTCTGTTCTGTTTGGTTTCATCTGGTCTGGTGTGGTCTGTTAGGCCCAGTCTGGTTCAGTGTGGTTCAGTTCGGTTCCGATCTGTTCTGTTCCATTGCATTCCATTCTGTGCAATTCTATTCTGTTCTCTAGAGTAGTTTGAGATTGTCATTATTTTGTTTTCTCTCCATTTTGGTACTAAACACTCATCGCTGTGGTGTTTCTGCTTTGCACCTCCCAGAGATCACATGTCAAAAACAAACAGTGTGGTCAGTGCTGTAATGAATTGATCCATATTTTACAGATTGTGACCCATAGTTTAAGAGACCAGGCTAGCCATCTTGGTTTGATGGTCTTGTTCTTTGCTACTCTGGTTGGTGCTGTTCTGTTGTGGTCTGTTCTGTCCCTTTTGGCCCGGTCCAATCCAGTCCATCTGGTCTGGTCCAATCTATTGTGGCAGCTTGTGGTCTGGTCTACCCCAGGTCTGTTCTGTTGTGTTTGGTCCAGTCCATCCAGTCTGGTCCAGTCAACTCTGTTTCTTAAAGTCCAGTTAAGTCCAGTTTCGTCCGGTCCAGTCAGGTTCTGTTCTGTTAAGTTCAGTTCAGTTTAATTGGTTCAGTTCTATTCTGTACTCTGGAGCAGTAATCTTTGAGATACATATTATTTTGTTTTGTCTCCATCTTGGGTGTTCAGCACATATCACTGTGGTATTTCTGCATTGCACTTCCCAGAGATCACTTGTCAAACAAACAGTGTGGTCAGTGCTGTGACGTACTGAGCCATAGTCTACAGATTGTGACCCATAGTTTTAGAAACCAGGCTAGCCATCTTGGTTTGGTCTTTTCCCTTCTGTAATCATGTTTGATTGCCTTTACTGTCAGTAGATGACTGAATAGCCCTGAATGTTGTTTTCGTAATATCATCAAGATATTGTCATGTATGCTCCGGTCAACTTGGCAGGAGGGATAAGTTTTGGCAGAGGAAAAGAAAGTCAGATCATATTGCTTCTCGACTTATTCACTGCAATGCAATGTTGAAGACACTTTTTGGAATGTTAATGATGACCCTAACAGCATTCAGTTTCCTAAATCTATTAGACTGTGGTTTAAATGTGCACTGTAAATCACAGATATTGTTGAGTGTGAGAAGTTTATAAATCTTACTTATGTGACAGTCTAAATTGTGTATTCTGAATTCTAGTTTCCCATGGAGGGACTCAGTTCTTTAGTTTTGGAGACTTTTGATAATAGGGTTCCTACACTCAGAGGTCAGGAAAAACTTGTGAAAAAGGTACAGATTGATGCATGATGAATATGTCTCCCATTAAGTGGTGATGTTGGTTGTTTTTTCAACTCTTGTTTTGCTTTTGGTAGAGATTGGGGTGGTCCAAGGAGAACAATTACCCAAATAACACATCCACAAAAAACTGGAAGAAATACTACCAATAGGGAAATACAGTAGGTGATTCCAGAATGACATTCAAATGAGATATTTGAGAAGCGAAAAAATCCACCCTTGAATATGTTTTACACTGTTAAAAATCAATATGATTTACAGTTCATTTATGGAGTTATTTTGTCTTAAAATGTAATTGATTTTTTAGTGTACCCACTTTCCCTCAATCTGCCTCATCCACCAATACTTTAGTTCCTGATTGCCTACATTTTCCAGAATGCCTGGTATAGTGGTATTTTATGTGTCTTTAGCACCATCAAGGGGCTAGTCTCATGCTCATCTGGATACAGACTCAAGAGTATGGGAATTATAAGATAGACAGTATTTAATTTATCATATTTAGAGGCTATATTACATACCACAACACAGACTTGGGTTACACATAAAGTTACTTATGTTCCAAGGAGCCACAAAAAGAATCACAATGCAGTAGGGACCTATTCACAGCAAGTCCAGATTTTTGGCACAAAAAAACATGCACTACAACATGTTAAAAAGAAATAATACATCTGAACTCTATGAACTCCTTCATAGAGAAAACTGAAATATCCCATTGTGAATATCTGCCTTTTTATTTATTTTTTTATTTTTTTTTTATATTATTGTGGGAGGCCAAAAGAAAACTCCATCCAACCAATCAGATTAGCTTTTTGGGTTCAAGATTGACTAAGATCTAATAATGCTTGTGCCTGCTAAACAATGATTACAGCACGTCCTTACCAGTTAGGGGTTTATTGCTTATAGCATTCAGAAGTGCTGGTAGTAGCTAGTCCAAACAAAACTGAAATTTTGTTCTCAAAAAAGTAGTAGCCAAACACTGATTTTGACCAATACAGGTCATGGAAGATGTGCTACATACCATGGAATTTAAAAATCTGTAGCATTCCAAACTTTAATTATTTTTCTTTTTCCTTCAAAAACTGCAGCGCTGTTTCCTATCAGAAACCCGATATTTCTTTCACCCCACTCTGGAATGTTGGTGATGATAGTGCAGCTCCACCCTACAGCTAGCTTGGCTCAAAGATGGCCACCAGCTGGCTGTGTTAACCATTTACACCGCATCCATGTTGGCATCAGTTCAGTAAGAGACTTCAGATTTGCGGGCAAACGTGGAACGCAGCTTTTGCACTTTGATCATTGTCCCTTTATGGTTGTTCTGCATGTATAGAATCAATTTATTTCTTCCCCATTCCCATCCCCAACCTTTTCTGTAAGTCTTCCATGCCCCTTTGTTGTTAACTTCTTTGGATTGTCATCTGTTAAGCGTCAAGATGTCTTCTGATGAGCAGCCACACATGCAAACATGCATGTATGCTCACTAGGCTTTGACTGATATAGATTTGTAGCTGCTGGTATTTTGTGCTGGCATTCATTTGTGTCTTAATTTGACATTCCCGCAAAAAATAACTGTGTTTCTCTCAGAAAGTAAGTTGTGAGGGTGAAAAACCACTGAACAGCAACCACACTGGAATCATTCCTCTGGTAAGACATCAAATATAATAATACTAATGGTAAAACAAATTCACTGGCTGTGGTCAAGGAGAAACCCCCATCAAATCAGAGTGGACCACACTGACTGGACCAAATCCCATTTTTAAGAAAGGGACAGTATCAGCTCCATAAATCATAAACCATAAATCCTACATGCTAGTTTGATGAAAAACTCATTGTAATCATTGGATTGATGCCTTTTTCCTTTATTATTGGGCATTGGAATGCCCAAACACACACACACACACACACACACACACACACACACACATACATTCACACACACAATTCGCAGAGTGAGCCCTCTAGCACACTAGGCAGACACTAAAGGCAGTCTCGTCTTTCAATCTGGGATAGTTTCTCTCAACTGTATCTTATCAGACCCCTATGCACGCACAGACACACACACATGCGCACACACAGACACACACACACACACACACACACACACACACACACACACCACTGTGTTTTTGTAACCTCCCACAGCTACCCCCTCCCAACCTCAACACAGTCCTGAGACCCCATACTGACACTTTTCTTATCTCTGTGAGTGTGCGTATGCATGTGTGTAAGTGTGTGTTAGGCAGCTTCTCATGCAGCTTCAGTGCCACAGCTGTTGGAAAGTTAAAGATCCAGGTCAGCAGCTTGTTGCACCACTTATGAAGTTCTAACATAATGTAGTATAGCATTAAGTCTGTCTAAGTCTGTGTTGATGCTTTACAAGATTTCCAACTTAGACTTGAGCTATAACTTAAAACTTACAAAAGCCTCCTACCAGGTGCAAAGTCCTCCATAAAACTGATGTTGACACATTGGCAAAATGTGCTGGAGGAGAAACAAATCCACCTCGTGTTATGTTGGTAATACTTTGTCATTGACACACTGCATCCTTTTGATCTTATACTGGTGCTTTTGTTTTCCCGGAGTTGAGATACAAAAAATCATATATCTTTTAACTACTGACTTGCAACAGGATATGGGCAGGATGGACCCTTCCTATGATGAGTATTAACTTACATGCTTGTCTTGCCAGGACAAAGCTGCACAGTTATATCTTAATTATACTTACAACATGAAGTCATGCTAATTTAATCCAAAGGTGAAGTCATGAACATGATGGGAATGGTTGATTTCATCCCATAAATACAGAGACATTGATTTTGTCAGCGGACAGCATGTTACATTTCAGTTGTACTAGCTGCATTACTTTTAGATTGTGTATATTATGATAATACAGGAATAAGGTCATTAAAAGGTAAAATATTATTGACTGAATTTATTTGATGGGTTCCATTTTCATACATCAGCAGTTTATTACAGAGAAATCTTACAATATAATATTTCACTAACTATTTACAGAGGAAATGGAAAATGTAGAAGGAAGTGGAAAAATCTTAGGGACAGATACATGAAAGAGAAAGGGGCAATCAAAGAGTAGCAGTTCAGGGCCAGAGGAACATGCCATATGGAAATATTTTTCTATAATGACCTTCTAGGAGCCCCATGTGAGAGAAAGGGAAACATCTTCAAAAATGTCCTGTGAAGAGAGACCCCACAGTCCCCCGCCTTGTTGTGGACCCATGGCTTCCTCGGTCATCATCTGGTCCCCTGCCCAAGAAGACATTACCCTCAATTTGACCTCGGTCCCACCTAGCCCGGACCCTTTTAGCACTTTAGCCACCCCTGAATGTCTTCTCAGTCTCTGCCAAATCTTGAACCTCTGGCCTCAAATATAACTTTTGGGCCCCTGTCAGTTCAAGTGTCCAGTGTCCCCAGATCAGGGGTGGGCAACCATGTGCTATGGAGTTTTTCCACCAATAAAACACTACGATAAAACACATTGTTTATTTTATGACCCAGACAAAAATCTGCTTCTGGTGGCATCATAGGAATCAGTCAGATCATCACAAGGATAAAAGATGGCCATGCAGCACAGCTTTGGGTCTTGAAGCCGGGAATAAACATTAAAAGCTCAAATTGAATTTGACTGACTTGCTTATGATTGTCACTGGATGTTTGATTCAGCCTCTAATAGTCCATTGTTTTAAAAACAGTAATCCAAAATCGCAAAAAAAATCATATTTATATTTTGCAGTAATTCCAGAATCGCAGTACGTATCAAATCAGCATCCAAGTGTTTTGAGTCAAGTCATGTTGTGAGGTCCCTGCTGATTCCTGTCCCGACTAAACACACAAGTACACATCTTTTACAAAATGTGCTGCCAAAAGGAAGGCATGTTTTCTTGTTATATCCATCACACACAGTTCTGTAAAATAAATAAGTCTGAGTAAAGGAGTACAGTGTGTACATTCAGGTATCTCCTTCCAGGTTTTGTATTCACCAGTTTCAGTAACACCACTAGTGACAGTACTAAATATCAAGCGCTTTCTTAGTTAAGCTTTTATTCTTAGTATCCAAAAAGTTTTTCATTTCCTTCTTTGATTGTGACATTTCTACAAGTCTATGCCCCTCATCTACATTGATCAGCTTCTCCTTTTATAGTAGTGATTGCTTATTCATGGGCTGAGGTTTATGCTAAATAACAGTTAGGGTTTTGTAACAAAAAGGTATATTTAGAAAGAGCTATTGTCAGCTACACAGAGAATATTGTTTCAATTAGCTGAAGTCAGTTGCTACGAGGGCTGCATGATATGGAGAAAATTTCAAGCCTCAATATTTATGCGAAATATCTCGATAGCAATTGGATATGACTGTGGGTTCATACACACTTGTGGCAACAGTGAAAATAAAGTATTCTTCAAAAAACAGCATAATAATGCCAACTGGGTGTAGAAAATGTAGTTACTTCATAAAGTATTTTATTGACCAGAACAGGCCAATCACTGATTTAGGCTGCATTAAAAAAAAAAAATAATAATCCAACATTTTGCTGCAGCCTCTGGTTTGGCACAGTTCTTCAACAATATTGTTAATGTAACAGTGTGCCTTTTGAGAAATTAATATCACACGTTTCAATCTAGATAACCACATGATAACAAAATATATCGTTCAGCCCTCGTTGCTAGCTAGCTTAACAGAAGCAGAATCCCTCAGAGGTGATTCATAATCAGCTGGTTGAATAATGGCTCTCGACCAATCAGACTGCTTGAACAGAAACCCCCTTTGTATAATTGATGATAATGTGAGTGTAGTACTCATTTATGATTGGCTGGAATTCCTCAACACGTAGATGCAATAAAATCCAGTTTACCTGCAACATTCATGAATGCTGCATCAGTTTTTAGTCCAAACGTTTTTTATGTGCAGAAATGCTCACAAGCTAATCTGTCTCCAGCTCCAACCCCAACTCCTGCCCTGCCCTGAGCTGACTGGATGCTCTGGTATGTAACTGGCCTCTGTGCTGCTCTGGGCCCAGTATGTGCTCTATTGTACTGCTGTGTGAATGCTGAGCCAGAATGGGGCCAGTGCTCATTAGCAGCCAGCTAGGGGCCTCATACTGTACATGACTGAATGGCCTTCATCATCTGCTCCCTCCCTCAAATTATTATGTCACCTGTCATTGTTTGGAATAGCTCTTTTGTGTGTGTGTGTGTGTGTGTGTGTGTGTGTGTGTGTGTGCAACCAGTAATTGAGAGAGACTTCATTCACTCTCCATTCTGGCTTTGTTAAGTCCATTCAGGCAAGAAATGCAACAAATGAACAAAACGAGCAAAGAGCAAAAAAAGGTTGCAGAAACAGTTACACTTCTGCAGACAATGTACTTTATAGGAGTTGGTGTGTGTGTGTGTGTGTGTGTGTGTGTGTGTGTGTGTGTGTGTGTGTGTGTGTGTGTGTGTGTAAAAATCATTGTGCAATCACTTACTATTGCAATTGTGATTTGAATTGCTATATGCTTAACACTTCTTGACTTCTTTCTTTGTTGCAAAGCTAAAAGCCCAGATTCAGTGATGCTCAAGAAACACATCATTAGAATGGCTATACCAGGATCATAACAAATAAAACCTTACAGCGTGTTTTCAGACATTCAGTTAGTTCAGCTGATGCAAAAATATAGCCGTCAAATAATATGCACAACCTAAAATAAACAGACAGAGCTCAGAATATTTTCAACAATACTGCCTAAAGCACTCCTTGAAATCCATGAGCGGTCAAATCCCTAAACAATGAAATAAACTTTTCTTTTACTTTTTTAACTTTTTCTTTTTTCCAGTTTTTTTGTAGGGTTGGTAATAGGACTCCACACCGTTGTATCAAAGTCACCGCCAAAGTAGATTCCATTCACTTCCATAGCATGGCAAAATAGTTCCCAAAATAAAACCTTTAGCACCAAAAACAACAAAGCAGATTACACCAAAATAAAAAAAAAAACAAGTCCCAGTATCCACTTTGTGTACTTTCAGTTATTTGTCAGTGTACTATCAGGTCATTTCTTCCTGGCCCAACATTATTAGTTGGACTAGGACAATATGCTTATCTCCCAATTTGATACTATCACGATGCTTGGGTGCCAATTCCACATGTATTGTGACTCTTAAGTATTGTAATTCTACAGGTATTGCATTTCAATATTATGATTTATTATGATTTTTTTTGTTTGTTTTTCTCCTCTAGTTTGTGGTTGTAAAGTTTCATGAGATTGTGATCATCCTTAAGGTCACATCAGGTCATTTTATACAGTGACGTCAAGTTTCAAAAAATGGTTTTGCGTCAATGAAATGGCTGCTATGAGGGCTAATATCATCACACATGAATCAAATGTGGCTCATTGAATCCACAAGAGTCTCAGCTTTCCAGTCAAACCCAATTGATGCAACTCCAACACTGTTTAGGCTCCAGTCTGCACAAACACAACATTTTACAACAGGCCAAAAGAACACTTTTGGACTGCAGGGTTTGTGGCCCAAACTACATGGGATTAGCAGAAGGTGGGCATGTGTGCAAAGGGGAGAGCCATGGCTGCCCAGAGAACCCATTTTCATTCAGACAGCTGGAGGTCAGAGGTCAAGGGACCTGAAATTAGCCATGCTAGATTTTTTCCCTTCCAAAATTTTGCCTAACTTTGGAGTGATATTTAGCCCTCTTGCTGACAAACCTAGCATGACATGCTTGGTACCAACAGATTCCTTCAGTAATAATTAGTGGGCAAGCTGGCAGCCCACTCATGTTCTTCCTACTATTTCTTTCTTTATTTATTATTCTGTATGTTTTTTTTTTTTTAGCACGTAACTCCTCCTACAGCTTTCGTTTTAGGCCCACACAATGAATTGGAAAATGTGCGGCCCGAATGGGAGAAGTTTGCTATTACTTTTATAAGGAATCCGACTTACGGAATTTTCGCAATTCCAATTTTACGGAAAATTCCGGCCATCTGAAATGAATGGCCAAAACTTCGGAAGGCTCCAGCGTGCAGAGCTTTTGACCTGCGTCCATGCACCAAATACGAAAAACATGTGTCTTGTGGAGAAGAAGCGGTGTGTCCATTTTCAAGGCGCTCCAACTTTACGTTTTTGTGCAATTCCAGTTTGAAGTCGAAATTTCGGACGCAATACACACTAATGGTGGAATGTTGGAGTGCCAGAGTGAGTGACATCACGGTTAGAGTACAGCAGCCCTGAAAAATCGTCTAAAATTTTTTTACTTGCTCCCCTGGCCACAATTTTCACTCCACATGCATAAATTTGGGTAAATTAGTTGGAAAACTAGTTTTGGTTTGAAAAATGTACATACAAAACTAAAGTAGCTTAAATGTTTTAAACGCTGACACTTAACGAGGCAGGAGAGCCAGCTCTCTCCCCCATAGACTCCCATTATATCTGGAACCCAAAATGTGGGGAGAGAAGGAGAAACACACACTTTTTTAACTCGCTCTAGGGCAGGCATTTTTGGAAGTTGAAAAATAATTTCGACACAGTTTGAAAGCCCAAAGCCTTACCTTTCTCATGGTACATTTTATTTTCTGCTCGGACTTACTGTCATTGAGAAAAAAGCATTTGTTTGACCACTACTTTCAGGAGATTCTCTCCCAAGCACCACTGTCACTCTTCAGCTTGCCCACGCAGTTTCCCCACAAACTGCACTTTTCTAGTTTCATATATCTTACATCATTAAAATGATTCTGTAAAATGACAGCATTTAAAAAAAAGGCAATTACCAAAATATTAATCACAATACTTAAATGAATACATTTTTCCCCACCCCTAATTACTATGTGGAAGCTTCCTGCAGACTCTACCTGCCAGATCTACTTTGCAATTCAAATAGGAATATAACAAAAAAAAGGCCTCTTTGATTTCCTCAAAAAACCACATCAGTAAAATCAGTAAGATCTTGGTATGAGGTTCAGTTTGTGGCCACGTCAGGCAGGACGGTGCTCAAACCTGAACTCTGGGTTGTCACGCCTTCATTCATTCTCTCCCTGCTTTAGTTTTACTCTCAGCCGCTCACTCATTCACTCACCCATCCGCCCTCCCTGTACCTCTCTCTCGCACACACACACACACACACACACACACACACACACGATGGAAACCTGCTTGTCTTTAGAGCATCAAAGATGTGTGTAATAGAGCCAATGATGGAATCCAGAAAGTCTTGTGTCAACCAACCGAAAACACAGTGCCAAGTGGCTGCACACACACACACACAGATACACACACACACACACACACATACTGATAAGCGGGTGTTGTGGTATTCATCTGTCTATGTGAGTGGTTTGGTCAGGCCTGTCAAGTACACTCACTCTCTTTTAAGTCTCATAATGCCTGCAAGAGAGTAGACACACACAAACACACACACATACACACACACTGTTCTGAGGGTTTCACGAGGTTGTCGGCCATTGCAGGGGTTACATTTGGAAGATGGGTGGGAACTAAAAAAAAGAGAAGAAGGGATGAATGGTGTGGTTTAGAGGGTAGGGGAATTCCTTTGAAGTGGCTTGTGGGTGGCATTATTTCTATTGCTTTGCAGGCACAGTAGACAGTAGCAGGGAAAATTCAAAATGCTGCGTTCATGTCACCAGGGAAAGACTGTAAATACCAGTGTCCTGCTGGAAAACATGGTTCATTTCAGTGTTCAACAGTTCAACGCTACTTAATGAAGATTTACTTTCGTTTTAGCCTCTTCAGCTCCAACTTTAGCATGGGTGGTTCATCACTGCTGTGCGGCCAAGCTTTGTTCACACCCACAGAACTTTATTTTGTTAAACACTCGCTTATTGGAATTTTGTGTAAAGGATGCACTCTCAACATAGGTTCAATCATGGAACCCATCGGTTATCATCTGACAGCCAATTTTTCAGGGTGTCCAGTGAAGCTTCCGTTTCTATGGTGCATTTACTTAATCCCGGGGGGTCGGGGGGGACAAGACCCCTCCATCCATAAAGTTGTCCTCCCCAGAAAAAAACATTGTTAACACTAATAAATAATTTTGAATAATATAAAATATTAAAAAAAATTGGTATGGTATCCATTTAAAACCATACTGAGTAATCTCGTTGGAGTGACATACATTTGAGACGGGCATAGCCTCCGACTTGTGCCAATTTATCTTATAACTGGATAATTTTGAATAGGAGTCAACATTAGTTCATTACCAGTAATACTGGTAATGAACTTGCTGGCTCTTCTATTAAGACCAGAATGTCGTCTGCATACATAAAAGCTTCCGTTTCTATGGTGCATTTACTTTTTCTGTGTATTTTATTACACAAGTCAGACATTTCTCCCCACAGTACACAAACACTGATACTTTCTGTGTGTGTGTTCAATCTCTCGGCTGCCCCAGTGGTTCACTGAGTAGAGCACAGACCATGTAATACAGAGTGTAAGCCGCAATGGCTTGTGTTTGAATCTGAATCCATAACAAAAAAAAAAAAAAAAAATACAAGCAAAAAATTGCCATACAAATTTACAAAAACAAACAAAAAAAAATCCTTCAAAAAAATATTTCTAATTATTATGATTATATTTAAAATTAAATTACAAGAAAATTACCATGAAATCACCATAAAAATGTGTAACACCTGATTTTCACTTATTTTTTTCAGTGTATTCTATAGAGAAATGTATTCAAAATGTCACCCATTTGGTAGAGATTGCTTGCTCAAGAACTGTATGGCCATTTCAAAAACAAAATTGTTAATAATTACTAGGGGTATTACAAAAAGTCAAGAGATGTTGTTGTTGTGCTTATTACTTAGTGTTAACATTTAGGGATTAAGTTCAAGGAGTTGACTGAAGGAAACTACTCTCTAGATTTTTCATTTGCTGTCGAGACTGCACTGTTTGCTTTGGCATGAACCATGAGTTCAAATGCATCATCACCATACAGACACATACAGAACGTGTTAAATGTGATTTTCAATCCTGGGTGGACTGCTCCTTCAATATTAATAAAGTGATGGAGGACGAGGCAGAGGTAGCAGCTGACAATGGACCATCCACTGCTCCGCTGTCTACATGTCTGTCTGTCTGTCTGTCTGTCTGTCTCACTGTCTGTCCCACTGGTAAGACTCCAGCTGGGTGCTGTTCTGAAGGGTGCTGTTGTGAAGTCAGGAGGCCAGGAGGTGGGATCAGTTTGGGCCGGTTTGTTGACAGAGCTCCCAGCCAAGTCACTTACTGGAAGACTAGGCCGGGCTGTGGTTTGGAGCTATGCTTTAGCCAACATGTTTGTGTATGTGTTTGTGTGTCTGTGTGTCTGTTTATTACTCCAGGTTAGCTATGAGTGCATGTGAGTTATTTCTGCTATATAGATAGATTGACATCAAAGAAAGAATTGGTGACATATTCACACAAATAAATTGTCATTTTGCTTCTGTGTATGGCTGAATGCTATAACGCCATAGTGATCCAACCCATACTCATCCCATGAAAGCTTTTACATTTGTTCCTCATAACACTCAGAGTCTGGTAGCTCTTTCCTGGGAAGAATCCTCTGCTGCACATGAAGTGATGCATGTTACATTGTGATTTTTGCTTTTACTAAACTACAGAATGAAACAGAAGAACTGAGCAGTTAAGAAAAGGCAGTGATAGCAACCATGACTGAACAGACAAAGAAAAGGCTGACACCACTGCAAGTATATTGGGATTGAGGCTGCTCATAGCTGACATTTTGGGCCCATATTTTGTATGTTTGAAGTCACAATGAAATGAACAGTAACTTTTTCAACTTCTTAACCAATTTCCCAAGCCTTTTTAACAACAAATTTACAAGAAAATACTAAAATTAGATTTTTGTTTCTCTTACTCTCTCTGCTGGAAAATATTCCGTTGGAGAGAGTGTTTCACTCCTTCCAACTTAAAGGCATCAAAACACAACTGTGCTGCTGTTAGGAAAACTAATAGGTATGTGGGTGGTTGCTGGATAAGAAGTAGGAAAAATGATATCGGACTTCTGAAATACGACTGCATGCTTTGGGGAAAAATTAGCAGCAATGTGAAGTGCAATTGTAGATATTACACTGAACATGCAGAATTATTGTTCCAGTCTCTCCAGAATGTGGAGAATTTGAAGTAAATGGGCCAAACATTCAAAATCACTGGTATAGTCCTTTAATTCAGAGTTTCTTCTCCTCTGTTTTCACTTTGGGATGGTTTAAACATTTTTTCTGATTCTGAGGATGATGTTGAAAAAGCTGGTCATGAGCACTGATATCCCTTGTGTCAGAGGTGGATAAAACTGACTGGACCAGAGTGCTGCTCTGTGTGTCAGTGTAAGCTTTGCTGACTGTCCATTGCATCATTTGGCACACGGTAAATGTATAAAAACATCACATAATAGGCTACAAGGTGCATAACTGGCACAAAACACTATATGAGTCACAGCAATAACTTGTCATTGTCTCAATGTCCTAACAATTATGCTATGAGCAAGAAAACGGTCCCATGACATCTTAGCATTCTCCTCTTCATTATTTAGGCTTCTCTTGCTAACATCCGCTCATATGACACTATTTCTACCATAGATTCAACTAAGCCCATAGGCAGAAATCCCGGGGGGTCAGGGGGGACAAGACCCCTCCATCCATAAAGTTGTCCTCCCCAGAAAAAAACATTGTTAACACTAATAAATAATTTTGAATAATATAAAAAATAAAAAATTGATCAATGGGGAAAGAGCACAGCCTTGGCAATTCCCATGTGAAAGGTGAATGAAATTGGATGTGAGACCATTGGTTAATACAGCTGCTCTTGGATTAGAGTATAATATTTTAATGTCCACACTGTATTAAACTAACTGGGTTCATCTCTGTCTGCAGACCCCTCCTGCTGCCACCATGCTGCCGAGCTCTCACCATGTAGAGAAGCATGTGACCAGGTATGAACAGACACACACACACACACACACACACACACACACGTCAACCCAGTCCTCAGCCCATTATGGCAGGCCCATGAATAGAGGTTTTTGAAGCAGAGTGTTGTAAAGTTTTTTGTCTCTCTGCTCTTTGAAGTGCAGAATAAAAGTTCT
This sequence comes from Myripristis murdjan, assembly GCF_902150065.1. NCBI lineage: Eukaryota > Metazoa > Chordata > Actinopteri > Holocentriformes > Holocentridae > Myripristis > Myripristis murdjan. The sequence goes on along the minus strand of NC_043999.1, from coordinate 26,968,658 downwards.
CTCTCGGCCCATTTCGACTTGAGAGCAGGTGACGCTCTCTCTCCCTCTCTCTCTCCCTGTCCTTCTCTCCTTGAATCATCCATCTCCTTCTCTATGGTAGCAAGACACGGAGGAGACGTGAAAGAGCTTTTCTCTGCACTCTGACGCAGAGTTCAAACCTGATTCCCTCTTTTCAAGAGGGGGACAGACACTTAGAGAGCGCTTGGGGTGGGGCGGTGGGGGCCGGGCAGACAATGACAATATTTATTGTGTAGTTTGCCATCACTATCCTCATAATTATATTTCCTCAATTGATATTATCATTGGTTCAATTAAAGAAAGAAAATGGGAAAGAATCTGAGAAAGAAAGAGAAGGAGAGAGAGAGAGAGAGAGAGGGAGAGACAAAGAAACTGAAAAAAAAAATGATGGAAAGATGGAGCAAAAGTAAGAGAGAGAAAGATTAAACAAATTGAGATAAACCAGTACACACTGGTGTTGAGGAGGGCAGGCTACAAAAGACGGAAAAAGCAAAAGATGTGAAAAGAAGATGAAGAAAATAATGATGATGCATTGGAGGAAGAGGAGGGGGATGGAGAGTTTTAATGTCCATTAGCCATCTTTCTAAGGTGTAGTGGCTACCTTTCAGAGAGTGGTGTGTGTAAAAGGTGTGTACTCTGTGTGTTTATTTCCCTGAAATATGTCTCCAAAAGTGCCAATGCCGACACTTGCTAGGCCATTGTTGTAAATAATAATGTGTTCAAGTTTAATTAAAATGAAGCAAAACCCCACACAATTTATCTATACATACATTTCTATGCATTATAGAGAAAAAAATCTCCAAACTGTTAATAATGGTAATAATGAGCAACATCCATCACCTCCCTTAGCAAAACCATGTGTGGTGTAATTTAGATTATATATGCCAATCATTTTAGACGTTTTCTGAGGAATACTAGCGCAATTGAAATGTGTTTTTGTTCAACACAATGCTCCAATTCTATATATATTATATGATATTTGAGTAACCCACACATGGCTAGGATTGGGTATCATTTTACATTTTATTGAATCCAGTTGCGATTTCTGGTTCTTATTGATTCTTTTCTTATTTCCCGAGAACAAAAATAAATCAAATTGGATTAAAGCAAACAAATGTAGTGCTGTGGTCCCTTCTGAAACACATTATATGAATAAATCACATATCTACAGTTAGATGCTACCATATATCCTATTAGCAATCACAAAAATACAGAGCTATACTATATCATAGTGATTTTTAACAAATATCAGTACATACACCACACATATTCCTCACCTAAACAGAGAATGAGCAGTAAAGAAATGTAATATCTTCAGAATAAACCTTCCTACAGTTTCAGGCGTAGGATTTTGGATGATCAAAAAGATGTGGGCTTCCCCTTGTGGCAATTTAAAAAAAAAAAAAAAAAAAAAAAAGAGCAACACAATATAGCAGGGGTTTTCAATTAAAATTCAAAGAGGTCCAGTTACGAAAATTTCCTCCCAGCAAAGGTCCGAATCTTAAATGGCTACTCAACCCGTGGCCCGGGGGGCACATGTGGCCCGTGCGTCATTTTTATGCGGCCTGTCACTGTCATATAATAAAAATATTGTTATTCTATCTAATTACTGAGTTTCAGTCTGTGGACAAATCATTTCTATCAGTAACATGTTGTGAATGAAGCCTGTTTATTTTATAGACCTAATGTTCCAAGGGAGTGTGATATGGCCTCATACCTCTGAGCAAGCTGCCCATTCTGTCCACATTTTGGGAATGAAGCCTCATTTTGTTGTCACTTCATCATTTCATCATTAATCATTGCATGACAATCTTTTATTCAGTGAGTTTTGGCCTTGGATTGAAATGTTTTCTGTATGTTTCAGTAATTTTTAGACTAGTCATGTAGCCTCTGACAAAATTATTGTTTAAAAGTCCAAAATAGGACAGACATTTTTAGCTTGTGGCCCTTGGACACAGCTGAATTTTGCTGCGTGGTCCCTGAGCCATCTTAAGTTGAGTGGCCCTGGTCTAAATAGTGTACCCTGATGTCAATAACTCAACAACATATGCACATTTCTATATCATCACGGACTTCTGCGGGTATGTTTCCTCAAACGATCCGTGTTTGGTCTCATAGTGATGCTTAACGTTGTTACTTTTTTATTATCGCCACAGTTTCACAACCTGTGAGACACAATGGTTTAGAAGTGGATGCAGGCAGAATGAACATGTATTGGTCCGTCCATTCATCTTTAAAAGTTCGGTTTTCACTCTACTTTTCTCATTTTGGAGCCATTTTCTCATCTCATCTCCTGCCTTCCGCTATTCTCTGGTGCTAAAAGGTAAACAATCGTTTTGATTGGCTATTGATGACGCTCTTGTCGGATAAGCTAGATTAGCTGCGCATGCAGTTTGTAGCTTCGACCATCAGAGAAAAAATAACAATGAATGATTTATATATTAATATTAGAAATGTCATGGGTCCGGACAGAACCGTTACTGGGTCCGTGCCCGGACCGCGACCCGCCATGTGGTGATGCCCACAATATAGGATTGTGTGTTAGCGAGCAAGACAGCTTCTTCAAGCCACTTGTGAGGATATTCGTAATTATCCCCATTTATGATTATCCCAATAATGGAAATTCACCATGATCAACTTTTGTGAGTGTTTTTTTTTTTTTTTTTTTAAATCATGATATGCAATAATATCCTTTATCCTCCCATCCCTTGTGGGGGATACAGGCAAGGTGAGCCTTCACCCATGGTGACAGGCTTAGGATTTTGGAAATGATATCAATATAGAGATTTATATTAGTGATCTAAACAGCTTTTTCAAATCAGTTGTAAGGGCATTTATGATTATCCCAATAATGGAAATTTACGATGTTCAACCTTTTGGGGGTGTTTTTTTCTATCATTATAGATGATAATATCCTATATTGTCCCATCCCTTGTAAGATCCCTAGCGAACCACATCTTGGTATCTTGGGTAGCATGTAGCCATAATTAAAATATTTCAAAAGCATTTGATAGCAGGTGTAGGGTCACTGTTGTCGTTCAGACTCTTGAGCCTTGAGGGCATACAATTGGCAAACCGTTGCCATATAGAGCCCTTTTTGTCAAGTACACTGCTTTGATGAGCCTGGCTCCATCCACATTGAAGAAAAAGCCCATCAGTCTGCCAGCCAACACTTATTCACCTTTCAGATAAGCGAGAGAGTTTAACAAATCGCCCGCTTGCCTCGTTGGTTTTCAGGGTCGGCCTTTTGTTGCATCAGGCAGATATCGTCTTTGATTTAATGCCATCAGTTTTGCTTTGTTTGTTGTTGTTGTTGTTGTTGTTGCTTTTCTGTTGGTTGGGCCATGGGATTTGGAGAAGGTGTAGAAAAAATTACTGTCTGTCAGCATCTACTGCATTCCACTGCTTTAGTTGGCCTCTCAATCAGCCAGAGAACACCTGATTACAACCACATTATATGCTCCTGCTGCCTGGCCTAAAAAGGAAATTTGCCTGGTGAATGAATAACCTCCAGCTTGACAGCAGCACACAAACAGAATCAAGCACTCCAGCTGCTGAAATGAAACATCCTCCATCTAGCATTATGAATACCGGTATGTGCAAAATAATAAGAGAGTATAGTGAGACAACAAGAAACACACATTTTTGAAAAAAATGCTCATTATGAAAATACTCTGAAAGAAAAATGTCATAAAGTGTGGATACCTCATTTATATTCACTGTACAGATGGAGATGTACAGTTCCTCTGATATTCCCATTAATTCTTTGTATTTACAAGAAATTCCCCCTAAAAATGTTTTTTCACTGTTGTGCATCCCCACTCATCATGAAATTGGACTGACTTCGACAGGTCTACATTCACAGATTTTGTTGTAGTGCAGTGGAATCAACTGCGAGGATTCCTTGTCCTGAAACATACAGATACTCATCTGAACACCAGTTCAGCCCAGGCAGGGCCAGAGAGGACATGATTTTTTTTATAAATTGAAAAAATTAAATAAGATTTTAATAATTGATTTATGTAGTCCATCATGAGCGCCCAGTTTGTCTATGTCCCAGTTGTTTAGAATACTCGAAGCTGCAAAAAATCATAGTTAATTGTCAGAAATCCCTGATCCAGAATACCACCAAATTTAGTCAACTGTCTCTTGGGCCAAGTTGGCCACTCTATCAGGTCCACCTGTTCAATCTAGCAGTTCATGTCAACAGTTCTGCCATAAATTCTACCTTTTAACAAAGTATATAATGTTCAGTTTGTGTTGACATTGTGGAGAATGTGTTAATTTAATTCTATGTTTATTACTGAGGTTGTAGTTTGCAGAGGTCTTGAACTGGACTACATTATAATGAGAGATGTTTCTAATTTTTTGTCCCTCCTATTTATATACATGAGGGGTTACAGAATATTAGAAACAGCTCTCAATAAAATGCAGTCCAGTCCAACAGCAGCACTAACTGTGAGCTCAATGCCAAACATAGAATTGAATGAACACTTCCATTACTGTGACAACAAGAAAACCTGAGCGTTACAGGTATCAGAAAACAAAACTTTATGGTACAACAGTTGTATTGGATTGTGTTGGATTGTACAGATGGATCTAATACAGTGGTTGCTGAGCGTATGATGTGCTTGAATGTCATTTTTATTTTGTATTTTTTGTGAAATGCATATGCAGAACTTGGAAAAAATGCTAAAACTATTGTTGCACATCCAACCCTGAACTTGAACCTTTAGGAAAGAGATTGTCAGTATTCAAATATAAAACAACAACACACAAACAAGAGATCGTTTAGTTCCAATACACTTAGAACTGAAATGAAATGAAACCTTGAAGGCAGCACATTATGCTTGAAGAACTGGAGGAATTTGTTAGAGCCCTTGGTGGGTGTGGGCTCCATCTTCTCCATTCACATCTTCTCATCTTTGCCCAGCATGCTACACTTCAGGGACTTCTTCAATAGTTGAGCCATGTATTTCACAATATTAGCAGTCCTAGCCATCATGCTACTCTCTGTCTGGGCCCACTCTTGCCACTTCTCAACGAGGGCCTGCTGGGTCTTACTTTTGCCCCTGAGGAGGCAGGTTCTCTCCTCATGCCACTGGAGGAAGCAGCTCTCCAGATGCTGCCATGATTTTATTTCTTTCAGCTCTTTCCTCTTCCTGCTGAGCAAGCTGGGAAGCCATGCACTCCTCCAATGCCCTGTGGGCCTCTCCTTCCTCTTTTCTGAGAGTTTCCTTAGACTCCTTTATTTTCAAGGGAGCCTCGCTGTCACTGATGTCCTTCACTGAGACTAGAAGATCCGGATGGTTGCTTCACTGTTTTCTGTAGCCTGGGTGGTCACCACTTTCTCTTTGTGGTGCATTCTTTCAGCTCTTTCATGTCATGGTGAAGAGCTTCTTTCTCTGTCTCCTCTTTGTGGAGCATTTCTGTAAGCTGAGAGCCTCTCTCTCTGCTTCCAAGGCCTTGAGCTTGACAGCCTGCAGCTCTAGATCATTTTTGGGCAACCTGGGCACTCCAGGTATACTTAAAGGAGACGTTCCTTTCCTCTCTGGGACATTTGAGCTTGATAGCTTGTTCCAGGAACATCACCTGTACCTTTTGTGTCAGGAGATACAATGCTTGAATTCTTTTCTCTGAGGCCTGGGTCGACTGGGTCTGTCGACTGAAGGCCTTGTTCTCTGTCTCCGGTGTTGTCTCACTGTGTCTCAGTTTGATGCCGAGCATGGGACATGGAACAGCATAGGTCATCTGGCCATCAGGCTTCTGCTTGACCACACAGACATCAAGCTGCCGGACAACCCACTTTAGGGGTTGGGTCTAATGGGCTACTTCGGCACCATCTCCTGACCTCTCTGTGGGTGAAGCCTGGTGTCCTGTTTGATGTCCTGTGTAATTTGGGAAGTCTGTTGGCAAAGGACCTGTTGGGTACTTTGGGAGCAGCTGTGTCTGTTTTCATCAAATTTTTGTGGCAGTTCCATTTGTCCTCCTTCCATTTTGGCATTCTTTCCGGACCTTGAAAATGGGTTGGATGCTTGGTCTTCATCTGCTTATGGGCTGTCTGGTAGGCATCCTTCTCTGCTGTGCTCTGGGGAAAGACCTGGGTATTCCACTGCAAAACGGACAATCTAGGTCCAGTTGGATGGAAATGGATTTGCCAAGTAAAAACTGGATGTGCACATAGGATTTAATCACATGAGCAGTTGCTGTTTGACCTCTGATCTCAGACAGAGTTGCCATCATGGCAGATGACTAATGTCAGCAGGCACAGATGAAGAAATCAAGACATTTGTCTTATATATGCAAAGAATTGAACAACTATATTGGGAAACAGCAATGGCAAGCTTACCCAATGTTAAGCAGCTGTTGATAGATTTGCATAGATTTGTAACAAACCAACTGGTTGCCCATAGAGATCATGATGATGTGTTAGGATACCTCATCATTCAGCACTCACAGGAGGCTTCATTTCTATACTGAAACAGATGGTATGGAAACACACTTTAATTTGCTTGATTTTTTCAGCATTTAATTATTTGCTTGCCATTCATTTGAATGTTTTATGGAAATGTAGCTACTGACTGCAGACCATTAAGCATCTTCAGTAATTTTCCCATGCGTTGTTTTTCATCACTTCAATGTCTTGTGGCTGTTCCACTGTTAAAGAGAGTTCATGCATGCATGCAAAAAATAGCTTGTCCTCCAGCACAGTGACTGTGTGAAACTGTAAATCTCACCCAGTTCATTTCATGACTTCACACTTCAGCCAGAGACTGTTGGCAGTGTGCGGATTCTCCCAGGCTCTCCCCTTGTGTTTGTGCACACCACACTTGGACGTCTTCATTATGTCTGCGTGTCTGTGTGTGTGTGTGTGTGTGTGTGTGGGTGTGCATGTGTGTGTGTGGTGTGAATGCACACCACAAGCTTTCGAGCTTGGATGCCTCCATGATGTCTAAGTGAGCATATCTTTGGGACTAAACAGATGATCCACCATTTTCCCATGGCCTGAACATTCCTGTCTGCAGGAGCAAAGTAAGATCAGGTTAAAGTTGCAATAAATCAGAGCTTAGTTTTCCATACCGCCATGATTTATCTAAAGGGGCTTGATAGGGTTATTGATTAATAGCTATGACTCAATGATTCAGCTTGGCAAGGTGCTTAGATTTCTGACTTTCTGTCCAGTTAATCCCTATCAATCCCCAGCATCAGTGTAGCAGCAGTCATTCAGTTATTCATTTTGCTTTTTTTTAACTCTGTGCAAAACACATAGAATATGTGTGAGTTTGTCCTTGTTCATCCACTGCATATGCTGCAGTCCCCTAGCAGAGAAAAGACAAACTGCTTCTCACAGGCTACACTGACTTAATAGTATGCACATAAAATAAATTGAATTTAATCTTTTTTTTATTGCATACTACAATTTGCCAAGGCAATGATCATATGATGCTTACACAACAAAACTGTAAATCATAAGTAATCCTACATATTAGTGAGACATAAAGCTTCAACATTTTTAAGGGAAGCATTTTTTTCCTTACAGGTATTTTTTTTCCTTACAGGTAGTAAACATTGTAACTTGGCTTCACCTCCTGGATGTTGTAGCACATTAAGTGCTACAACAACAGAGTCCAGCAAAGAACTTAAACCAGTGCCACAATGTTTATACATTAACATGGAGTAGCATACCTGCAAAACACATCAAATATGTGTGGAGTTTGTCCTTGTTCATCCACTACATATACTTTAGTCCTTAACTTTTTAGAAAAACTGCATCAAAACATTTTAAAACAGTGCTAGTAGATCATATAAGACAGGAATGCATGAAATGCACCATATTACCATCTCATCACACAAGTGAGACAAAAAATATGACCACATTGTGAAATTGCTGTTAAGCATTTTGCATTATAGTAACAACTTAGAGAAAAAACAGCGTCCTGTAGGCTGGCAGAGGGACCACTAGTAAGGCTGTTAGACTCTTTAGCTGTCAAATGACTTGACAAAATACGAACTCAACTCCACTCACACTCAGACATATATAATATATAGAGGAATATTTTAGTAAACTCCAAGTATATGCACAGAGACATACTGTGCAGTATTTTTGGTGCATATCATCCGTTTGAAAGCCTCATGATAACGCTGTGCTCCTCTACCTGTCCTGCAGCTCGCCACGATAAAGAGTGAGTCTCGTTTGAAGCATCTTCTCCAGAGGTTACCCAGTTACTGTCCAGAGTCTATGGTGAGTCTGTTTTCACTGGTTACATCTGCATCCACAGAGAACTCCCTTCTGAACATGGCCACTCATCAACCCTTTGAAACTTGAGCAAATTCACTTCTTTCAAAAATGTGAAAAAAGTGATGAGCAAATGAATTCATAAATTCAAAGGTCTGCAATGAACCATGAGATGAAATCTGATCGCGCACACAAGTCATCCCATAATGCGTTCAGCTTCAAGTGCAGCCAGACCCTGCCATTATGCACCAGCACACTGACTTGGCAATCTGCATGGTTAATGGTTTCAGCATCCACAGCCATCGAACCAAGCACAAAGCATACTGAGCCTACACACTGTGGGACAGCAAAAGAAAATCAACAAAGGAACAAACAAAACAGAGCAAGCCAAAGTCAGCCGCATCAAGCACAGCTCCAGCAGTGTAACCAGATCATTACACACCAAGCTCAGGCTCAAAGAAATCTTGTTTGCCTCACATCATAGCTCAGAGTTGAGTTTATACCTTATGACATCCCACATTAACAATTATTTTATCCTAATAAATTTATTGTGAGTGCTATAGTTTTCCTCAACACACAACATTAAATCCACAGCTATATGGGGTTCTGCAGGACCTTCAGCACCCCTGCATCACTCAGTTATGTACTGTGTGTGTAATGACTAATGGCCTATCGGCAAAACATTATTTTTTACATGAATAAATATGAATGCACTTGATCATCTTCATAACAAAGGGGTTTGCTCATTACACACTCCGGTAGACCATATGAGATGGGTTTTACTGCTGGTGCTTGTTATTAAATCCATGCTCCCTCGATATACTGTGTTTTATTTTTTATTTAATGGAGCACAGAAATGCAAAAAAATCACACCACATCAGGTGAATGTTTTGCATATGGAAATTTACATACAGATTTTTCGCATATTCATTCCACATCCCTACACCGCACAGATGTGGTGAAATAGCTTTAATTTTTCACTCAGGAAAATTGGAACCATTACCATTTTGGTACCAAAACATTTCCATAAATCACAAGGAGTCAGTGTTTCCCTCAAAACTGTATTCTTTTTAGCATGGAAAAACCTCTGGAACAGAATGTAGACCGCTGCATCTGGGCTGTCCATACAGCAACCTCCAGTGTTTCACTGATCAGCTAGGCTAGACCAGTACACAACAAGACCAGTATTGCCCCAGTATCATCAGTCTTATCAGGGATCCCACAGGTCATGGAATTTCTTGACGGTCATGGAATTTTGAAAAGCAAAATGAATCATTCTTGTGACAAGTCATGGAATATATGGAATATCATTTTGTCAATCTCAGTTGAAAAATAAATCAGTAACTAGTTATTCACCAAATGTAGTATTTATTTTCTATTGTTTCCAGTGTTCCAGATTAAAAACATAATTAAAGGGTACCCCTTATCAAGGCTGATAAGGGGTACCAGGGGTACCCTAACCCTAACCCTGACTGCAGTGTTGTGGGTTCAAATCCAAGCCCTAGTGAATTTTCTCAGGTTTCAAAGGGTTTTAAACTGTTTCAGTGTCATACTTAAACACTGACATATCATGGTGAGATCAAACCAGAAAGAAGAAAATGTTAAAATGATCCTCATACATCTTCTGTGGACCCCTTGGGGTCCATGAACCCAGTTTGAAAACCTCTGTCCTAAACCAGTGGAAGCACTGCCTGTATGTGTCTTTTTGCTAGTGGGAAACTCATGGCCCTCAGCATCAAATCTCTTATTAGGCTTACTTAGGAAGTCTATTGCTGGTTGTGGTAAAACTTACCAGAATGTTGCAGCACCTGATCATACCACGCATGCACACACACACACACACACACACACACACACACACACACACACACACACACACACACACACACACACACACACACACAGAGCGACTCACTTCTTCCCCCCACCCAGGCTAATTACAAAGCAGGGAGGCTGGTGGCTGGTTCAGTTGTCGTCAAGGTTCTCTCCAAGCAGCCCATTAAGATCAACACACTAGTAATTACAGTTAGTGAGACTGAAACACTTGGGGTTTCATTTATCAAGTATTTGTGGGTCTTTTTCATGTGCAAATAAGACAAATATGGCCTGTCCTTGATATACCAAGGTTCCGCAGTGCAGGTTTGTGCTGGTGAAATCAAAGAAACGCAGCACTGCTGAAAAGCGCATGTGCCTAATGCATATGTATTTTAGGGTGCTCTGATGTTGAACCACAAAAATATGGGAGGAGTGAATGGAAATTCATTTAAATGACCCGCTAAATCTGATTTATCATGATTAGCAGCCAGGGTGACCAAGGAATCTGCTTCTGTTATTTACCACCTTTGAAAAGCATGCCTTGATACAATTGGCTACCTTGCATTAACTGTGAGGAACTGTAAGGATCTTGGTCACTCGATAAATCAACCCCCGATCTCATTTGGATACGTCTCCCTCTCATTTCAATAATAGGTGGCACTTTCTATGGGTTGTTCCATATAGATATTTAACAGAATGTCAGCTTAGGGGTCCCTGTGGGCAAGATTCACCCACAGGGTTAAGGTTAGAGTTCTGGTCAGGCAGGAGCTTATGTCAAGCCTGTTTTAGTGAATATAAGGAGTTACCAGCCAACAAATTGTTATGACCAGTCACGGCGCTGGTGGTGTATGTTGCCCAGAATTCTGCTAGGATCCATAATAATGCTTGATAGAGCTGTTGTTGAAATGTTATGTATGGCTCATTGATATTCTCCTGACCTCTTTTTGATATTTAACTTATATAGAAGTTGGCATTCTGTTGAATATCTATAGGGAACTATCAGAAGAAAGTGTGACCAAACAAATTGTTGTAACGCTGTGAGCAAGATATACATGCACACATAGAGTTACACGTGTGTGTACTTGGTACTTGGTTTCATTTGTTGTGTTAGTTTGTCAAATCTCCTTTATCAGCCTAAGAAAACACAAGAAAGCAATAATGAGAATACTTGTCAAAAGTGTTGACAATGTAGATGGGTAGTTTTAATGAAAGAATAAATATGAAAATCTCTTTCCAAATATTTTTTGGCATGAAAATGGTCAAATTTAAATATTCTCCTCATCATGGCCTTCACACGGCCACAGACACACACAAACATGCTCAAATAAAGGGCCTTGCTCTTGGGCAGACTGAAGGGATTTCTGCTTTGCTCTGCCCCTGTGCAGGCTAAAAGCTCTTGGACTTGACCAAGTGCAGCTAAAACTACAACATTATTTTGCCTGTCATGTTCATGCCATATGCCCCCGCCCCGCGCACTACCCCCCCACTCCCCATTGCAAATCATGTTTATACCTCATGTAAAGATATTGTTTCTCCTCGGTTGGCCTCATAAATGATGTTGACGGCCGCTGACGGGAAACTTTATTCCCCAGCCAAGGGACACGGGGGGAGTGTTTACAGTGACATGCAAGGTATTGAGTTGATGGTCTTGTGAAGGCATTAAAGAGATGGGAGGGATGTTTTAATGTGGGACTTCTTCTGCTCTTTCTTGTTGTGTTTCTCTGGCCTTATATGTTTGTGTCTTTCCATTTGTGTCTCAGAAGACCTCGGGCAGAGAAGACAAACAAGTTTGTTTGCCATTATTAATCCCACAGGACTTCACCACACAGCTGACAGGGAGTTTCTTGGGGCTTGTATTTCCTGGATTTTCATCAGTGGTTTGGGTTGAGGAATGTGAGAGATTAGTTATCTGTGAAACAGGATGAACTTATCAAAGCTTGCTCATCAACTTCTGTTTAATATATTGATATATTGATATATATATAATAACTGACTCAGTCGTGGCTAGCTCTGAAGTCATTTTTTTTTCATACAAGGCCAAAAAATCACTTCTGATTGGATAATTGTAACCCCCGCCTCAACGGCAGCCCTAACCCCATTTGCCGCAGGGCCTCCCATAATCACTAAACAACATAAAAAAGTCAAATTGTGATAAAAATGGTGACAAAATGAGTCAGGTACATGTTTCACACACTAGGGCAAGAGTGACACCACTGGGTGCTTTTCCCTCCAGAGGTCCATCTGCACCTGCCAGAAAGAAAAGATGCAGCATTTGTTTAATTTGAATAATCATAGTGAATCACTTAACCTTTACTTATGATAAAGCATGCACCAACTGTTTCCTAGTCATTTTTTGTACAATTTTTTCCTTTTTCTTATTCTGCAATCCTGTAATTGTTTTGTACTAGTTTTCAGTTACTTTTCTTGTATTCATTTATTTATTTATTTATTTTTCATTCATTCATTTTTCATAGATTTTTTTTTTTTTTTTTTTTTTTTTTTAACAATATTCTTGATATAAAGCTCAGAATAAACCTGATTAGCTTATTTGAATGAACCATCAAAGCTTCCAAGACACATGGAAAAAATGTCTAGAACAAGATTGTCTGATGTTTTGGGGGTAGATTTGGCTTTATTGACGATCACTCTCTTTTATATATACCAAACAGAACAAAAATTATGAATATAAGTGAACAATAATGAAGTGAAATACAAATTGATACCAAACAAGTGGTATAAATTTGTCTTTCAGTTAGGCTGCAAGTAACAAGTAGCAGCAGCCTCTGTGACAAGAAGCTATGGGGTTGAAACATAACTAAAACTATGAGGTGTTTAGCTGGTTTGGCTAAGAGAATAGCAACATTAAATAGCGCTGTGCTGACTTCTGACTAGAGTTCTCATCGGGCCTGAAAATTAAGACCCGACCCGACCTGGGCCCTACTGGGCCAGCCCGAGGCCCGACCCGACCCGACTAATTAGCCGAACTTTAGGCCCGACAGCCCGATAAAGCCCGAGAAAAGAAAAAAAAATCGCCAAATTCGCCATTATTTAGCAGAGCCGGTCGGCCGCGGCACCGGGGCACCATCAGTCGGTATCAGGCGGGCCGGCCGCGGCACCGGCCAGCATCAGGCAGCTCACCTGTCAGATACGGCAGACCTGACGGGTGGGCGCGGTATCGGACGGTGCCGCGGCCGGCCCGCCTGATGCCGACTGATGGTGCCGCGGCATGTGCGGGTCAATACGGTAGTCTAGAAAACTGGAGATTTTTTTTTCTCGTGCGCCCCCAAGTAGATTGCGCCTTGGGCAGTTGCACTGCCCATAGCAAAAACCGTCCCTGCTGCCAAGTCTGCCAGCACAGCGGGATCCTGCTGCAACTCTCTCTCACTTGTTTGCGTTGCGCACGCACAGCTGTTTGTCTGTCTGTCACTGAAAGTTTAGCCTCCAAATCCAATCCAGTCTCTCACCACTCCACCAGTCACATAAAAATGAAACGTCATAATCAATAACAGAACACATAATTCTATTTTTTTATTTAAAAAAAAAAAAAAAAAAATCCCCCACAGAACCCGAAGCCCGACCCGCCCCGCCCAATTCACGTAAATTTTAGGCCCGACCCGACCCGAAAATGTCGGGTCGGGTCGGGTCGGGTCGGGTTCGGGCAGAATATGAGAACTCTACTTCTGACACTAACCTGATCTGTCCATATCCTGTCCTCTGTCTTTTAGAATGAATTGTGGATCTGCATCAACTCCACCCTTCCTGGTAAGTGAAGAATACTTGGCATTAAACCATGAAGGACAAGAGTCCAACTTTTATACAAAATCTGTTGGGTCTGCAGGACCTATGAAAAGTCTTGAATTGTTGTAAATTTGTTACATAAATTCAAGGCGTTAGGGATATAAAAAAGTCTTAAATTCAGTTTTAAAGCAGAATTGAAGGAGTGTGGTGGCGTGTTGGGTTGTACAGTCACTGGTTGTGATATGAGTCCATATGGTGTAGAGTGCAGATCAGGCCACATATTTTTGTCCAAACCCAAGACGGAAGCATAGTAACTGAGCCCGACCTGCACCCAACAGGCATTCTTTTTTTGTGTCTAAACCCAACCTGAGCCCCAGATTTTGCTTGTCCTCCATCGCTAGGCTACATTTACTGCCTGAAATAGCCTAAGTGTTGCCTTCAGTGTCGTCACGTTCAGGTCAGATATCCACACTCTAACATGGTGGTGAAATATTCTCATTAGGTGCTCTGTGCTACTAATCTCCAATACTAGATATTTGTGTCTCCTCATTCACATCCATAGCAAAGATAAGGCTGACCCGAAACCTTTGAAGCTTTGATAGTTTTTAGTTCGATAGCCTTGTTTTTTGGCAAAAAACACTAGAGGACAATGGGTTGCTATGGTGATATTGTATTGTTTCAAGAAAAAAATAATAATTATTAATTCATTCATTAATTATATTGCACAAAATTGTCTGTTTTTTGTAATTATATTCAACAATATTGGCACTTCATATAGCTTTAAATTTTCTGTTAACATCGATTGTTGTAAGTTAAGGTGTCTCCATCGGATTTCAGACACTGGCCATATAATTCTGGGTGTTATTACATGTGGATTCAGGTCACCAGGATATCAGGTTATACATTTCAATACAACGACAGAACATGAAAGTTAAAATACTCCAACTTTTTGTAATGCATATAATATATTGGACTGTTACACAGCCTATGTGTTGGACTGCTTACCCCCCCCCCCACCCACCCACAACACATACACATGCCCCATAGTGAAGCTTCAAATACTAAACTAGAATTGCTGCCAAAGCTTCAAAGGCCGGAAAAAAAAAAAAAAAAAAAAAAAAAAACGGTATTCGGGACAGCCCCAAGCAAAAACAGCCCCCAATATAACACTTTTAGCACCCAAACCACACAAATCTCAGTACCCATTTTTTCCATGCAGTTACAATTACTTGTCAGTACTGTCGTTTCTTCCTTGTGCAAGGTTAATATGCAGAGGTCGTTCATTTCCTCACAAAGGGGGAACTAGCACTATTCGTTTTATGTATTGGCATAATCCACATTGTTCACATTCATTTATGTGGTAGACATGTTATTTTGGGAGCATGTTTTGGCACGGTATGGAAGTGAACAGAGAGATATAAATACAGTATTCTGGATTAGCAGCCCAAAGGAGCACAGAGCAACTAATGAGGAGATTTCACCACAATGTGGACTACTATCATATCCAGGGAACTATATAACCCAGCACTCCACCAAAGTTCAGTGTAGGCCAGTTCAGATCAAATTTACAATTAGAGGAGGTGAAACTGCTAACCATGAAAAAAATCTTTTGTTTTTTCACCCTTCCCTACCTGTCTGTATGCACTCCAAACTCTGCATAAACACTTGCAACTGGACAAGGCAGGGGAGTTGGAGGATCCTCACAAACACATAGAGCCCAGTGTTACAGTTCCAATCGCAGGAAACACCAGGCTGGGATCAGCACTAGTGTCTCAGCACACTTCCACTAAATCAAACTCTACTCAACTTTTCAGAGCCTGAGAAATAGGTGTTGATTGTGTATGTGCGTGTGCGTGTGTGTGTGTGTGTATGATTAGTCCATTGCTCAAGTTGGCAGCCCAGCAACCACCTATGATGAGTCATAATACATATTACATTACATTTTTTTTTTATATAGGATGCTGCATTTTGATCGGTTACAGAAACATTACTGTGGTCTATATATCACACAATGGTGCACAGAATTAGACAAGATCAGTGTCTTCAGTTGCTACCAAACCAGCTTCAAATGATCTGAGATGGGTTAATTCAGACCTCAGTGTACTGGAACATTCATTGAAAAGGCCTTAAAGGGATAGCATACCCATTTTGAAAACAATAAAATGATATCATTGCCCTCCCCTCCAGCTGTTATGCAGGACCATAGTCCTAAAAACCCTAAAATATTTGCTTTTTAATGATATGATGTAGACAAGAGCAAGCAAACCTTAGCTTTTTGAATCTGTAACCTGCAAATATTTGGCTTTTTGTCATTAAATGACTAAAAGGAACAATGAAGTATCGACATCAATTTTTTTTTTTCTGGAGACTGACAAATCAGTCCATCAATTAGTCATTTCAGCTTATACAACATACTAAAGCGAGACACCTTGTCTTGCAATTCTACAAATTCTTGACATGAAACATGCCATGTGTCCGGAGCCTTATCAGCTGTGTGTATGTAGCAGTGTGAGCTGAATCGCTCAGCTAGGGAAGCTGTAAACACTTGTGAGGAAAGCAGACAGTGGATCAAAGGGCTAAATACTGCTGTCTGTGGAAGGAACAAATCCTCCTGTCAGAGCCTTAATGGCTTCCAGATAGGGAGGTATTGTTATGCTTACCTTGTTGCACACACTGAGCCCTTAACTCCCTGTCCACAGAAGTCCGGACAGCCTCAGAGGTCTGTAAAGGTTGGAGCTTTTAAAGGCAAAGCCTTCTGGTTTTCTTAACATCACTTGTGTCCAATTTATGATGTTCAGTACATTCCAGGAGTTATTTTGTGATTTATTTTTTGGTGTATATGCTTGCCTTCATCAACCTCTGTGCATGTTCTGTATCCCAGAATTCCTTTCAACAACCCCCAGAGAAGGTGTGTGAACTTTATGCTTTCAATCATGGTTATAGGCATGCAGACATATAAATATAGCTAGCTAACTAATTAGATCATAAACATATGGGGCCATCTTACACCTCACACAAAGCAGAGCCCAGTTCAACATGTGTCTTTCTGGTAGTCTCCAACCGGTGCAGTTGTGCTCATGAACTCGTGTCCATCTGAGCACCCATGGGCGTGTTGCTTTTAAACTGAAGGGTTGTTAGGCGCATTGTTGATGCATGACTATCTTGAGGCAGTTGAAAGCGATCACGTGATTGAGCAACAAAAAGCAGCTCTGAAGTCAGTGCTGCAGTTTTCTGTAATTTAAAGCTCATTATCAATATAGCAATGGGCGCCTACATAGGGGGCGCCAACGTGTGTCCACTCTGCTTGTTCCACACACAGGGACGCTGTTTCACCTCAGGGAGCGTCAATGGAGTCCTGCTGTTGATGTAGATGATCTGTTCGTGCACTTTCACTTGGTGCACAAATAGATCTGTTTCCTCTGCAAGCCTTCCCTCTTACCTGGCAAATGCACCATTATGATAGCAATCCACCAAGACGCAAGTGCACCTAGCTTTTAAAAGGAATGGGAGATGGCATTCTGATTGCTAATGGGTGTGTTCCTAAAACATGATTAAAGAAGAGACTAAATGCAACCCTTTGAACCAGGTGCCTGGCACAACAACCCTTTTTTCTGCTGTTAAAATAGCAAAAGTGGACTTGGACACACCCTATATGCACTTGTACCATATATATGTACATAGGGTACTTTTGGGTGATTAGTAGGATAGTAGAACATCACTTCCTGCTGGGCAGAGCTGTCTGTGGAGCATCAAACCCTGTGATTGTGTGGTGTTTCTTTTGTCCTCAGGAGTATCCAGGAAGTCAGATGGCTGGGTGGGTCTAGGCTGCTGTGAGCTGGCTATCTCAGCTGAGTGTCGCAGGGAATGCAAACAGGTGAAGCATTTCAAATATATCCTCACTTTTTCAAAAAGTGATAATGCTGCAGTCAGGTTTTCTTTGCCAACTCCAAAGAAGAAGACGAAAGAAGACTAAGAAGACTAAAAACCTACCTTTTCACTCTAGCCTTTAACTAGCTCCTATTTCATTCCGCACTGTGTTGTGTTTTATTGTTTTATTTGCATCTTTTTTATTGTTTTATTTGCATCTTTTTAAACATCTCAGTTTTAAACTCTTGATTTTAGCCTTTTCCTTTTTCATTCCACCCTGTGTTGTGTTTTATTCCATCATGCTGTCTTTTTTAATGTTTTATTTAATGTGTTTTATTATTATTGTGAAGCACTTTGAGCTGCAATGCTTGTATAATTCTTGTGTGCTATACAAATAAAGTTTTATTATTATTATCAGTGGTAAACTTGCTTGCCCAGTTTACCACCTTGATGGATGGGTCACAAATTTATCTCATGTGCACTCATGGTATATATCATAGAAAGTAGTGTCAAACAAATTTAAAGCAATTTAATCAAGAGTATATATTAAAACTTTTCTGAAGTATAATTGGTTGCTGCTTATATTGATGGTTGTTCGGTGTATGATAACTACCAAATTATTATGTTATGCTTCACTGTCTTTTTCATGTACCACTGCATCGCTTGTGATATCATTATGTTCTTCTTCTTCTTTATGTATTTGTCCCTCCCTACAGGCATCATCCAAAAATGATATTACAAAAATATGCAAAAAAGATACAGAGGTAAGTCCAAGAATTGCATAGGACAATATGCTGATCAAGTGGTTGTCAGCTGATAAGGAATTTATGAATAGACAAGTGCAATGACATCCTGTAAAAATGGGGCAAAAATAAAATAGTTAAGTCTAAAACCAAAGTCTAATCAAGTAAGAGTAGAAGTAACAATTTGTGTAGAAGTAGAGGCAGCAAGCATTTACTTAACCACAATAGCTATAGTATTTGTAATGAATTGTCTTTGACTTTGGTAAAATTTAACTTGATGTGGTAAACTGCTTGTAAGGCACTGGAAAGCATCATAAGTCCAATCATTAGGTTCAACTGGTGGTTCAACACTTAAAGAAGTAACTGTCTAGTTTAAAACAAGAAGTTAAATGTAATTTTTCTGATTTTTTTTTTCTCTTTTCTGGTTGTAATTTTTTAAGAAAAGTTTATTTATGCTTGTCTTCTGAAGTCAACAACCAGATCTCACACATCCTTGACCAAATTTTATATAAAACAAGGCTAATTCAAAAGCGAAAAAATGACTTTTACTTGTTTTTTAAAGTGTTCAATTAGTGACTTAATATGAAAGGATTCCTCTGGTGTTTTCCATATTGGCTTCGTTCTCTTGAGAAATTGCTGTGGCTGTTTGCCCACCATTGCTATGCACACCACTGTTAACTTTTTAACATTTTAGGGCCACTGTGAAAACAATGAAAAACAAAGGATTTTCAGACTAAAGCATAATATTATTGTTAGAATTGTATTAGAATATTACGAGAATAAAAGTTGTAACTTGAGAGTTTTTAGCTAATATAAGGAGGTTACAAACTGGAGAGCAGCCTGTGTACATGTCAAAAATGAGGGACGTGGAAGATTTGAGTGGTGGTTTGTATTGTACACCTCCATCCACAACACAAAATAACTATGTCAATCAAAGCAGCCATTTAGTGTGATACTTTAATTACCTCCCTAAAAAATGCTATCATGAAAAATAGTTGGAGCTACTGATAACAAATTTCAAAAATTATTTCTGATGGCAAAAAATGAGAACAGCAATTTACTAAGGGAAAAATGGAGAATGTGGAGAGCTCTCAAACACCAGAGAATTGAATTGAAGTGAATTCTTCAAACTGGACAGCAAGGCTGAGGCTGTTGTGACCAAGGCTTTTTTTATCTTCTCATTCCAGAAACCCCTCTACAGCTGCATAACCAAAAATGAAAGTAAGTCGTTGCTCACTTTGTCTCCTCTTCCCTCTCTGTCTCTCATTTTTGTCCTTCAGGGTTAGACTGATATATAGGGCTCGTTTTGATAATGGGGGACCTTTGTTAGTGGCATCGTGTGAGTAAAAGAGGGTGTCATCAGCATGGCATTAGAGGAAGATGAGCCTGATATAGATCAGTGACATGGAGAGATATGGAGTGAAAGTGTAATTACAACTTTATGGGATGGTAAACTAAATCATGCAGTTTTTCATTAAAATGGTTATGTCATGGTGGTGTAGAAGTAATCCTTCCAGTCCTCCAGTCCTTTTCTCCTCACTCAAACCAGAGGCTTTGCTGCGGATTAAAAAGTTACCCTCACATGTATGAGTGGGTTAGAAGCCTTTAAACTCTTCTGCATTACATTACTCACTTTCAGAAAGTCTCAAATCTTCCTCGATAACAAAGAGAGAGCTCAAGAATAATACTAAATAAGAAAATCCCCTTTTTTATCTCAGTTTGCCATCCCCTTAAAACAACTCGTTTCCATTTCTCGGTGTGTGCAAAAGATGTGTACACAAGGCCAAAGTTTCTGTGGAGGCACATATTTCCACATCGTCTGCTTTTTTTTTTTTTTTTTTTTTTTTTTTTTTTTTATATAAATTGTGTTTGTGTATGGAAAATGTGCATGTTTATACTTGTGTAGATGCAGCATTGACAAATGAGTCCTAAGGTTTTTGGGCAGGTTTATGTTTTCTGTTCAAAAGTCTACATTAAAAATAAGAGGACCTTTGATGGTTGTTCCGAGGCTTGTAGCAGCACCATGAGGTTCCTAGTGGCTGTTTCTTAGTCTAGATTTAAGTAAGAGGCTTTTCCTGTTCATTCCAAAGTCAAAATGAAAAACAAGAGGTTCTTATCGGCCGTTCCAAAGATTTTTACGGTTTACTTATGTTTTTTGCCTTGCTTTTATATATTTATTTCAACCTTGCTTTCTTCCCTTTTGCTGTTAGGATTATGAGGTTTTCCTTTTTCAACTGCCTTGGAAAGCACAGAGTGTTTTTTTTGAAAAGTATTACATCAGCAAAGATTGTTTTACTTCATTATATTGCATTAATTGGTGAAAAAAGGCTTAATGCTTTATGTCTTGTTATATTTTGCCATAGGGCAGGCTATGTGACACTGTGTGTTCTACATTCAATGTGTGTGGGTGTGTGTGTGTGTGTGTATCTGTGTGTGTGTTGTTCCTCAGTGGGCTCTACGTGCTGCAGCTATGCAGGGCGTCACACCACCTGCAGGGAGTACTGTCAGGCCATCTTCAGGACCGACTCATCGCCCACCGTCTCCCAGATCAACGCCGTCAAAGAGTATTGTCAGAGTCACAGCTCTCAGCTTATCAGCTGTGTCAGCAACTACACCAAGTCCTACCCTATCCGCAGCCCTATAGACAGTAAGCGCATTGACATTTTTCATTGTAACCACTGAACTGGCCCTCTTTTCCAGAGCAGTTTTGGGTTCTAGGGATCAAGCGATATTGATTTTTCAGTGCTGCCTTGGATAACCTACAGCCATGGCCAAAAGTTTTGAGAATGACACAAATATTAATTTTCACAAAGTCTGCTGCCTCAGTTTTAATGATGGCAATTTGCATATACTCCAGAATGTTATGAAGAGTGATCAGATGAGTCCCTCTTTGCCATGAAAATGAACTTAACCCCCCCCCCCCCCCCCCCCCCCCCCCCCACACACACACACACACACACACACACATGCACACACACACACACACACACACACACACACACAAAAACATTTCCACTTCCACTTCAGCCCTGCCACAAAAGGACAAGCTGACATCATGTCGGTGATTGTCTCGTTAACACAGGTGAGAGTGTTGATGAGGACAAGGCTGGAGATCACTCCGTCATGCTGACTGATTTAGAATAACAGACTGGAAGCTTTAAAAAAGAGGGTGGTGCTTGAAATCATTGTTCTTTCTCTGTTAACCATGGTTACGTGCAAGGAAACACAGTGCAGTCATCATTGTTTTGCACAAAAAGGGCTTCACAAGCAAGGATATTGCTGATAGTAAGACTGCACCTAAATCAACCATTTATTGGATCATCAAGAACTTCAAGGAAAGAGGTTCAATTGTTGTGAAGAAGGCTTCAGGACACCCAAGAAAGTTGAGAAAGCGCCAGGAGGCAGGTGTGAGTGCATCTGCACACACAGTGAGGCGAAGATTTTTGGAGGATGGCCTGGTGTCAAGAAGGGCAGCAAAGAAGCCATTTCTCTCCAGGAAAAACATCAGGGACAGACTGATATTCCGCAAAAGGTACAGGGATTGGACTGCTGAAGACTGGGGTTAAGTCATTTTCTCTGATGAATCCCCTTCCCGATTGTTTGGGGCATCCGGAAAAAAGCTTGTCCGGAGAAGAAAAGGTTAGTGCTACCATTAGTCCTGTGTCATGCCAACAGTAAAGCATCCTGAGACCATTCATGTGTGGGGTTGCTTCTCAGCCAAGGCAGTGGGCTAACTCACAGTTTTGCCTAAGGACACAGCCATGAATAAAGAATGGTACCAAAACATCCTCCGAGAGCAACGTCGCCCAACCATCCAAGAACAGTTTGGTGATGAACAATGCTTTTCCAGCATGATGGAGCACCTTGCCATAAGGCAAAAGTGATAACTAAGGTGCTCGGGGAACAAAACATCAAAATTTTGGGTCCATGGCCAGGAACCTCCCCAGACCTTAATCCCATTGAGAACTTGTGCTCAATCCTCAAGAGGTGGGTGGACTAACAAAAACCCACAAATTCTGACAAACTCCAAGCATTGATTAGGCAAGAATGGGCTGCCATCAGTCAGGATGTGGCCCAGAAGTTAATTGACAGCAATGTCAGAGCGAATTGCAGAGGTCTTGAAAAAGAGGGGTCAACACTGCAAATATTGACTCTTTGCATAAACTTAATGTAATTGTCAATAAAAGCCTTTGACACTTATAAAATGCTTGTAATTATACTTCAGTATACTATAGTAACATCTGACAAAAAAATCTAAAAACACTGAAGCAGCAAACTTTGTGAAGACTAATACTAATACTTGTGTCATTCTCAAAACTTTTGGCCACGGCTGTATATGTACAGCTGATATTCATCTGTAAAGAAAAAAGAAAAAAACAGAAAGTTGAAGCAGAGCCTCCACACACACCCACCGGAAGCCAGTAAAAGTTGATCAGGAGCAATCAAAGTCTACAGAAAACCTTTATCTTGGAAAGTTGATGGATTCAAATGGGTTTGAACACATGAATGAAACATAGTCCTGTGAAATATCTAGAGGACGCTGATCAGTCCCTTCCTCCTTCTCAGGTTTGTACTGCTGTGACCGGGCAGAGGATACCCACTGTCAGGTGGCCTGTCGGCGGATCCTGCGTACCATGACTACAGAGCATGAGATTATGGAGGGTTTGATCGAGGAGTGTGGCTCCCAGCCCCTCCCTCAGGACCCTCTGTGGCAGTGCTTTCTGGGCAGCGCCCACCCTCCTGCCAAGACTGACGTGGAGGCTTCCCCCCCTGCCAAGATGGACTGTGCTAAACTGCACTGCTGCTCCAAGGCCAACACCTCACTCTGCAGGTACCACCCAGCCGCCTGCCACCTGCTAACACACACACGCACTCATACACACACACACACACACACACACACACACACACACACACACGCACGCATGCCTGCACACATGCACACACACAGACATACACACATATTTTTAACCCTGCTTTTAAACAAGGAGTTTTGAGGAGTGTTAAGGACAGGCTATTCAAGCAAATGACACAATCAAAATGAGAAATGTATTGGAGCTGTGTTGTAGCTTTGCAGATAAGCAGCAGAATCCTCAGCACGTTTCATGTGTAACCAGTGATCAGAATTTGCAAATTGGAACAGAGCGGTGAAACACCTGATGGTTAAATGCAAGTTCTTTGGCTGGATATGTGTTTGGATTACATGTCCCCGCACCTTATTTAAATGACAATAACACAGGGAGAAGAATCATCTAAAAATAGCACTGAGTGTGCAGATTGAAACACCTTGTTGCCCATTTGTTTTATTACAAAACTGAAGCCTAGCAATGGTTTATGACGGAGTTATAGTATATAAATTACAGTATATCATAAGCTTTTTATATAGACTGGTGAGCTAAAGTAATAATGTGTTCGCTTATTGTCTTGGTGTGAAAGGTCTGTTTGTTGTTACATTAAAAAAACTGTGCAGCCTTTTTTGTTTTGATAACAGGCCAAGTTCAGTCATATGGTTTTGAATTAATTATACTATACACCATTTTGAATCATTCTGAGCTTAATCTCCTGCATACCCAGCACTATTTTTATTCATTCGTTTATTTTTTACTTCTGACCATATTACTGTTATTCCAACACTTTGCGGGAACATGAAATCTGAACACATATCCAGCCAAAGAAGTCACATTTAACCATCGGGTGTAGATGCACCACACTTCTATTCTGATATGGAAATTCTGATCACTCAGGTCACATGAAACAGGCGTAACCATGGCCAAACCAGTGATTTGAATGTTTGAGCCATTTACTACAATTTACCCACATTTGACATGGCAGCAAACCATTTTGCAAATCATGTGGAGGGAACTAAAGATTTCACAACATACAATCAAAATCCCCCACTTTTCAAATTTAAATGTTTGGTTTAAACACCACCTTATAATGTCCTGTTTCTGTGGCTAACAAAGTTGTGGCCGTTCTTAAACCCACAGAACTGATAATTGGCTGTGGAAAGCAACAGTTTCACTCGGCCCAGTTTGAAGTCATCAAAACAAAACAGTGCTGCTGCTTTTAGAAAAACTAATGTGGGCAACTATATGATGGCAATGGAAAACTGTTGTGAAGAGAGTTTGTAGTCTCTGAAAGTTCATTTTCATATTGTAGTGGAATGAATGGAAACCAATGGCTGGATAAAAGGTCTGTTTATACATTTTGTAGATATTACAGTAAACATGCAAAATCATTGATTCGGCCCTTTAAAGTTATCTTTAGTTAGTGCAGGGATGTAATGTGTTCTCACACACAGCACAAGTTCAGTACAGATGTATGGTGTTGAGCATTTCTTGTCCAAGTATAGCCTCTTCCTCTGCCCTGCCAGGGACATGTGTCAGGAGATCAGCACTAACTGGGGCATTCAGACGTGGCAGGAGTTTGACCAGCTCTGCGAATACAACCCGGTGGAGACGGAGCTCATCACCTGCCTGGCCGACGTCAGAGAGCCCTGCCAGCTTGGCTGCAAGGACCTCAGCTACTGCACCAACTTCAACAACAGGTCAGACTCCTGGCTACTACTATGCATGGGTTAAACCAATATGGACTTTTTTCCATGAAAAAGTCAACTAAATTTTTATTTTTCATGACTTAAGTTGTGACTGTTTATTTTGTTCTGTTAAGACTTTGGTTGTACTTCCAGGTTTTAGGGTCACAGAAATAAAAGGGTTACCACTCTTTCCAGAGCTTGGAGTTCGTGAAATCTCTCCATCTTTTAAACTGTTTGGTTGCCCAACTTTGAATACATAATAGCCTGCAGTTGTCCACTTTTAAAAATAATTTGCATTTCATACTTGGAAATGTGCATTAATTCACATTTCCTCTGCTGAATTTTCAAAAAATACACTTAAAATATGGGTAAAATTTGGATGGAAACATAAACGCAAATAAATGCATGGGACCACCTGGTGAGTGGTCTGCAGAAAGTCTGTTTTTTGGGGGTAAGGCCCCTTGATCTGACCTTAGGAGCTGTCAAATAAAAGCCCTGGGAGTATGTATGACAAGTTCCATATTCATGAGCAAAAGTGGGGTGAGGTCAGATGGTGGTTTGGATCTGTAGTTTCACTTCGTAAAATTCTTTGTGGACAAAGATATGTGCTTCCAAACAAGACTGCCATGATGTCAGATTTTCACTCCATGATTATTGTGGGGTAGCTTTGTCAGAAACCATCCAATCATTTCAGTTTTTCCTTGTGCCTCTCTCAACTGGCTTTGAGGTCAGTGCTACTCTGCAGGTCTATAAGCTCCATTTGTAGTATATTTGGAGCACTGTCCATATCAAGGGAGAAGGATTCTGCAAATATCTGGAAACTGCACTGAGACATACTCATCACCGCTGATTATGCATGAATGAATGAATAGTTTATTTTCAGTCATTATAAAGAACAATACACTTTTTGTGAATTTACAACAAAATATTATCATACCTGTACACACTGATTCATTACACACAAAAAATTTCCCACATCAATGACCAAAAAAAGGGAATAGGCTGAAGCCATATAATGGTACAGTGATTACCATATAATGTTCCATTAGGGCCTTGTTTGTTGGGCGATGGCTGAAATTTGCTATCAGCTGGCTTCAACTGCTGCATCACATTCTCTTTTTGCTCACTGAAAGAGTGTTTGCTGCGTAGACACGTCTCTCCAAAGTCGAGCAACTCATCTCTCCCTCCCTCATATCGAGCAGACTGCTCTGCATGTCTAGCTAGAGAAATGCCATTTAAGTTTGTATTTCTCAACAATGGCAACTTTGTCCTTGCGGATGAGGCAGGTAGCAAAAAATCAGTAACTTAAGTGTTAAGCAGTATTAAACCAGTCATAGTAGGTTAACTGATTGTATCATCAAATATCGTTCTAACAACAGCAACCTTTATTCTAGCTAATTGTTTGTCTTTTAATCTATCAATGCTGTAACATTTCTAGAGAACAGCAGAAATCACCAAATGGAGCTTGATGTCAGTGACAGCACAACTCTTGATGGCTGCTGCTGTGTTTGTTAACTTCTCAAAGCTCACTGTGAAGGTTTCATCAGTGAATTTGACAATCTGCCAATGAGGCATCTCACACAGATTCCCCCAGGAATGAGAGTAATTCTAGACCTCAGGGACTGCCTCGTAATTCAAAAATGTGGGCGAGTTATTCGTATGCAATGTGCTAATCATAACTTACTCTCTGGCCTAGTAAGACATGGTCATCACGTAGGAATGGGTCTGGAAGACTTTGGTACTTCAAATTTTAGTTAATCTCTCTCAGTTGTCACCACCTCATTATGGACTTTCTATAGGTCGAGGTGGTAAATTTGTTGTCCATCGCTTTTGTCAGTTCACACCATCTCCAACTTCCCACAAATGGTCCTTGCTGATATTCTCATGTGCTAGCGGACCCAGCAAATGGAGTTTTGTTTGCGGTTCTAAGATGTAGTGAATTTTGTTCTTATGACCTTCGTTCCAGCATTCCTTAATCACTTCCAAGATGACTCTTCAGCCAAACAGCAACTCAAACGGGTAAATCCAGCAGAGGCCTAGAGAATCCTCCACACAAGCAAATAACAGAGGATCCAGCTATTGACCCCGATTTTGGCTACACTTGTTAACAAACTTGAGAATTATTGCCATCAGGTTCTTATTAAAGTTTTGAATCCAGCCATCAATCTAAGGATGATAGACATTAGTCTGAATGTTTTTAATCCCTGACAGTTGGTTGAAATCCCGCAGATTCTGGCACAAATGCCTGCAGTGAGAACTTTGAACCACTACCCAACCCTAGCTGAATACTAAGAATATGTAACAATGTTACATATTCTTAACATAAAAATTTCAACTGTATTCTGTTAGGTTACCCACAGAAATAAGGCATTCTGACTACAGATTGTAGACCATTTAAATGGCAGCACAAAAGAAAATTTGTGCTTGTATAAATGTGCTGAACTTTCTGACTTTTAATTTCCAGATAGATAATTGTCTTCAAGAGGAAGTTCATTATCTGCTGTGTAAAATTTTCATTCAAGGCTGAGTTTCACGCAGTGTTTGAATCTCTTAACAATAACCCTTTCTCATCGTGAACCAGATTTTGCATGTATAAGGGGCAAACATACTGCCATTGAAGTGCTCATTCAAGTCCCCCCCACAGAGTACATTTCGATTTTATGCTAAGAACTTTGTTATTTTTCCCAAAGGAGACACTGGTCAAATCTTGGCCTTAGATCCCACAGGGGCACAGGGGCTCCTGCTGTGGCATTGTGGGATTTGAAGTTCAGGCAAACAAACTGTGTCTGAGGCTCCTCTAGTTTCCTTTGATGAGGCCCAGGGGACCCTTGTGTGGGTCTCTTCTCCCCTGAGGGGTTCAAAAGCTGGGCTATGTAGCCAGGAGCAAGGCCCTTGGCCAAAGAACCAGCATGGAAGACAAACACTGGGCTGGAGGTAGTCTGGCAGGGCTGAGGACCATAGTGCTAATATGTGTTTTTGCATGTGTGTGTGTGTGTGTGTGTGTGTGTGCGCATGTGCGTGTGTGTGTGTTGTATTTATGACAGTCACACCATACTATGGTTAGCTATAGGCTGGAACAATTCATTGAAATATTATCGAAATCACAATATTATCAAGTGCAATATCCAAACTGCAGGAGCTGCAAGTTTTTGGTAAAGATAAGTAGGAGAGGGTCTCATGACTTATATTGACAGGTGTTTTCAACACAAACTAGCTGTACGAATGGGGAATGCAATTTGTACTGTAGCCATGTTAACTGTCTATGAGTGTTGGTCATCTTTATGCATCTCCATAACTTCAAAGTGTTCTCTTACTGTTCCAAGTGTCTGATCCAATCTAAATGCACTGAGAAAAAGCTTCAGTCTTCCAGGCTGTAATCATTCATTTTCCAAGCTGCTTATTGTAATTAGGGTTGCAGGGTGCTGGAGCCTATCCCAGTGCTCACCAGGCAGAGGGTGGGGAAACACCCTGAACAGGTCGCTAGTTCATCACATGGCAGACACACAGACAGACACATTCAAGCCTAAGGGCAATTTAGTATCCCCACTTCACCTGACTTACACCCATGGGAGGAAACTGCAGCTCCCGGTGGAAACCCACACAGACATGGTTAGTATCTTCTTGCTGTGAGGCAACAGCACTAACCACTGCACTCCACCTGGGCTGTATTCTCATTTGTTAAATACTGTTTGGGATGAAACAAACAACCACAAGATGAGTTGTTGTTCATTGCCATGATTTCAGTTCATGTCTTGTGCACACAAGCGTGCATGTGGGTGGGAGCAACTTTGACAAAGCACTGAATCTCAGGTGGATGTTGAGTTGTTTGAGCTCAAAGTTTTGACAAAATTCTGCCCAGTCTAAAGTTACCTACACAAGCTTTAACCACTTAGAAGTTAGTGTCAGGCAGAACATAATGTTGGGACAGGTGTGTAGGTAGCAGCAAAGCAGGGAGGAGTGCCAACTTGATCTTGTCTTTTAGAAAGCTGGAGATGGGAGATGGCCTTGGCTGAGCACTGAATACAGGAAATTACAGTAATCTAGTCATTATGACATGAATGCATGGATGACTTTTCAAGGTCTGCTTGAGATAGGAAAGTTCTAACTTTTGCAATTTTCCTAAGCTGGAGAAAGCTTAGTACGACTGCAGTGATTTGTATGTCAAAACAGAGCTCACAGTCAAAGATTACACCCAAATTGTGGAAACAATGCTTAACACTGGGTGACAAGCTCCCTAGATTTTTTACAAGTCACAGACCATGTTTGGGGGACTAAATAAAACAATTTTTCTAAGTGTCATTTTTGTTGATTCTAATACTGCACCATGGAGAAGCTGCAAAGTTGTGACAGATTTTTTGCCCTTTGTTCCTCTTAAGGGGGAAAACTAGACTTGATGGGAGACTATAATTCCCACTTGGATACTTTAACAACTCTGATTGTAGCTGCTTATGTGTGGACAGTCGTGATGATTCTCCACGTTACAGTTCATGAAAGAGCTGAACTGAATTGCTGTTAATAAGAGTCAGCAGATTGCTAGTGTTTATTTTTGGTATAAGAGGAAAACCACAGAGACCGCTGGCCTTGTAGGGGTTGAAGTCAGGTCAGGACCCAGGAATGAGGCAAAGACACACATTTACAGTCACACAAACTCACCACACATGCACACACACACACACACACGCGCACACAGATTTTGAGATTGTAAACAAAGCACCCACTCATCAGAGGCTGAATGTAGCGGTGGAGCCACACCCAAAACCTCTGCCTGGAACCTTCTCCCCCTAAACCCTCCAATTAGCTGACTCACTTCAGACCAAACCCACCAATCAGACATCAAAGACACTTCCTGGTACAGAGTTAGAGGAAAACAATTCTCACATCACCTCTCTCTAGAGGGCTTAGTGCCCCCAGCTATTGTTCCCTTCTCTGGGGTTTTCTCTCCTGTTTAAGCTCATTCATTTGGTCATTCACACACAGTTTTCATACACTTTGAAGAGGGAAATCCACACATCTTGTGTTCAGACAGACAAAATGAAGAAATTAGCTTCTTACAAGGAAATACAGATCACCTTAACCTTTTTGCTGGTAAATTAGATTTGGGAACTCTGAGTTTAAAGGACCACTGCAAGATCACTGGTAAGTGATCTTGCATGTTTAGTGGACAGTAATATCTACAAAATGTATGTATGTTTCTGCTAATCTCTTCCCAAAGCTAGCAGTCGTATTTTACGATATGAAAATGAACTTTCAGAGTCTTCAAACTTTGTCACACCAATATTCCATCACTTTTATAAAGTCCTCCACAGGAATTTTCCTAAAAGCAGCAGCACTGTTGTGCTTTGATGACTTGAAAATGTCTGAGTGAAACTGTCTCTCTGCTGGAAAGTAGGCCCCTTGAAGCAATGCTGTTGTTATAGGACATGTCCTTTATGGCCAGTCAGTGGGTTAGGGTATTGCCCTGACCCTTGGTCAGTTTCCCCATCAGTTTTTGTGACGTTATGTGTATGCATTTGGAAACCCCTTCAGGCAGCATTTAGGCAACATTACCCCACCCCCTTTCAGCAACAATCGATAAAGGGGGCCCTCCCGATTCAAGCAATGTTGTCATCATAAGACGGGCCCCTTTCGCTTCAGCCAACTCATGACCAACTTCTTTGCCTGGTTTTGTGATATTATGTGAATGCATTTGGAAACTATGGTCCTGTATGTGCAAAGCTCCAGCCATTGCCACACCCCTTTGAGGCTGATTGGCTTGAAAAGTTGATTGTTTCTTGCTGACCAATTTTACCACTAGGTTTCATGCAAATCTGTCCAGTAGTGTTTAAGGACAGATTGACAGACAGATGACGGACAAGGGGCAATCACCTAACCCTGTGCGGGAGGTTTCACCTCCTTGGCAGAAGTAAATGGGGAATCAGTGCTCAGAGTGCTTTCAAATACTAAATATGGATTTTGCAATTCAGGGTCCCTGTATTCAAAAGTAATGATGACTGGGATGATATGTGGACAAATGCCAAATCCATATATACATGCAACTGTACCACACCCATAAAACTCAAAAACAGAAATGTTAAGGATTTAATCATGCTAAAGGAAATGACCTCATGCATCCTAAAAGTAGTTGTTGATGACAGATACTGGTAAATATCAGCCTAATTCTTGCCCAGTAGTGCCTTTTCACATTATTGCCTTAATCACATTAAAATCATTTTTTTTCATGTGCACATAAACATGGCTTGTGGCTGAAAAATCGAAATCAAAGTGAAATAGACAAGCGTAACATACATAAAAGGTTTTTGTGTGACTTTGGAGCTCCAGGTGAGTGTGTCTTCGCCAGCTGAAGTCACAAAAATAACACGGAATGCCTGTGCCTGTGCTAAGATGTGTTCTGAGGAGACGGCATATTTTTGGATACTAAATTTGTGCTGCTCCACCCGATTGGTATTAACACTCACCGTTGGTGTGTTCCTCCACCCATTTTGGTGCACTTGATGTCATGAAGAGCCATGAAATTACCAAGCGGGTGCAAGTGGGAAGAAATCCATTTGCACCCAAGGGAATTACCACTTGATGTGCTTAATTACCACTTGATCTGCACAAGCACAAAAATAGGCCCCTTAATGTTCTTAAATATGATGTTAAACACAATCTTATACCAGTCTTTTGCTGCATAGCATAACTATTCTCTTAGATAAATGTTTTAGAGTTCAGAGACACTGCATAACCTTTACCTGGCCATTAACCTCTATGATATGATATTACAATCATAACATACAAAACAAAATAATAACAAAATCACAACGTAAAGTAAGTTGTTTTTTGAAGTTTTTATATTCTTTGAACATCCATTGAAAATAATTGCATTTACACATCATTTACACTTTTTTAGACATTATTTACACAAATATCAGCCCAACGTGGGTGTCTGGCATTTTGAAAGGTTTCATTTCACCTTTATTTCTTTTTGTTTTTAATGTTTGAGTGATTTTTTTTGTTTGTTTGTTTGTTTGTTTGTTTGTTTTGTCATTTTAAACTTTTTTTGTGTTAATTTTGGTAATTTGTGGTAATTTTCTTATAAACTAATTTATTATTAATATATAATATAATAATTATAAATATAGTGGTGCTGTAATTTTATTATTATTAATTATTATTTTCACAAACATTTGTAGAAATGTTTGTGAAAAAAAATGTGTAAAAATAATGTCTTGTAATTTTACTGTAATTTTATGGTATTTTTCTTTTGCTTTTTTTGTATGTTTCACAGTAATTTTCAATCTTGATTTCTGTTTTTTTTTTTGTTTTTTTGTTTTTTTTTTGGAGTAATTTTGTGGTAGTGGTATGATAATTTTCTTGCAATTTAATTTTAACTACACAATGTTGAAGGATGTCAAGTGAATTGGAGGGGTTCATCTAAAAAGATGTCCCTCTGATTTTCTATAGGCCAACAGAGCTGTTTCGCAGCTGCAACGTCCAGTCAGACCAGGGGGCCATGAACGACATCAAACTGTGGTCCAACGGGACGATCAAGATGCCGTTCATGAACATCCCGGTCTTGGACATCAGGAAGTGTCGGCCTGAGATATGGAAGGCAGTAGCCTGCTCCCTGCAAATCAAACCCTGCCACAGCAAGTCTAGGGGGAGTGTCATCTGCAAGTATGTGTACCAGCCTACATCACCATGTCTGAACCCTGCTTTCAAAATGACGCTACCTCAGATGTATTTTTGTTATAAAAAAGCGTCAGCTTTTCAAGAACAAAGAAACAATGTCTGTATTGAAAAAATTTTCACAAACCCAACTTGACTTAAATGTAATCTTCATTTCATTCAATATTAATGAATGAAAAGTCAGATAAAGTGAATTTAAAAGGCCATGATTTACCAGAGCCTTTTAGTGTGTGCAAAATTAATGGCATTAACACCTAATTGGTCAAGAGGTCAAGAATCAGATCAAGATTCATATTGCATGACTGTGTAAACTTGCATCTTTGTAACCAATAAGTACACAAATTCCACATGCCAGCTATCAATCTCAGTGTCAGCACATCAGTGGGACATGGAACTCACACCTTGTTTTGTTACAGACACACAGAGTCAGTTACAGACCTGACTTGAGACTTTGACCTTCTCCACATTTGTTTAACTCATTACTATCGTTTGTCAGGGTTACAACTTCTGTACTGCCTTGTGTTTATTTTAATCCCTCACACCCCGTCAGGTCAGATTGTGTGGACATCCTGACACAGTGTGGGGACAGGAAACGTTTCCATGAAGGACAAACACCAGAGAGGATCTGTGACATGCTGTCACCCATTGATGACCCTGAGCGCTGCATCCACCTCCACAAATACCTCAGTTAGTAACAATGTGCAGTGCAACATACATGCTCAACACAAAGTACAGATAAGCAAAGTGATAAACAAACTTTCAGTGTTTAGACATCTAGATGTAAAATAAGATTCAAATAAAAAATGGTTTGACCCATCATAACTCAGAACAAAGGACCGTATTGCTTAAGTAGTTATATTATAACTGTGAACAAATGCTTTAAACCCTCAAAATTTTGCATACTTTCTCCGATGAAAACCTCCGTAAGTCTTAAAATAAGATGTAATATCAGAAATAGTGTGATAATTTATTGATGCCCTTGTGGAAATGCTCTTTTTGTTTTCCCTCTACAGGAAGGTCAGAGGTCAGAGTCAGGGTCA
The DNA here is from genome assembly GCF_902150065.1 of Myripristis murdjan. Taxonomy (NCBI): domain Eukaryota; kingdom Metazoa; phylum Chordata; class Actinopteri; order Holocentriformes; family Holocentridae; genus Myripristis; species Myripristis murdjan. The sequence continues at coordinate 26,934,998 of NC_043999.1, read as the reverse complement.
GGGTAGTGATCCAGTGTCTTTCTTGAGAAGATTTCATTAAGGCAGATGGGCAGAGCATCCTCAACCTGGTTCATCCAGGTGAAGGACGGCCGCTCTGGCTTCTAGACCTTCATGCTACTTGTTCAATGAAAAATGAGGAATAAATGTTTTAAATCCTAGGGATTATTTTCAGCCAAAAATTCAGCCATTTGAGGGGAAACAGCGTTTCACCAAGTGTGCCCCATACCATAATGAATGATTCTAAAATATGTTCATTTCAATTATGGGTGATTTGAGGGCAAAGTATGCAGATTCTGAACTTCAATTGTACATCTTTTAAACTGTTAAATATGTATATATGTGTACATACATACACACACACACACAGACACACACACACACATACATATTTTGTCAAAGTTTATGATCCTCAGCCAATTACTTTCAAAATGCTATTTTTTTCCCCTCATAAATGTATATATGGAACTTTTTAATGAAACCCTCCCATTACAAATTGAGACTTTGATGTTTTTTTGCTGGGCAACTGCTGTTTATAAAAACAGGACCTCGTCTAAATTCATATTACAACAGTGTCTATGTTGCATTCAGAATGTATGAAGTCATTCAAATTGAAGAGTCCATGTGGCTGTTACATGAATGTTAAGTAAAGGGCTCTGCTGAGTGTGGTTACATGCAGCAAAGCAGTTGTATCACTCATAGGATTGTTCTAATAGGTAGAAGCTGTGTTTTCAACCTCACTAGCAATTATATTAACACCACAGAAAGTAGTCCTTTAGCTTAATATTCTACTAATAAATGGGCTGTCAAGGGTTTATAGCAACCCTTTTATGATAAATTAAATTTCAAGTCTTGTGTGTTTGAAGTGGTCATTTTTATTCTGACTGGATCATTATTTTGTTTATTAATTGGGTTATTAGGCACCATGTAAATAAACCCTTTATGTAGTGATGGAGCAGAATACATGTTCACGGTCTCACCAACAGATACTCTCATATATGACATAATATTTATGACTCTTACCAGTTTTCAACCCTCCACAATCGCACACTGTCTCTCTCCAGTCCCCAGTTCCTTAGGTAACAGCATCATCGAGGAGGTGATCCATCCATGTAACCCCAACCCCTGCCCTAGCAACCACGTGTGTCAGGTCAACAGGAAGGGTTGCCATGACGAACTCAACTGCCAGCCCTACTTCTGTGTGCCAGGTAGGACAGACACCCTAAAGAAAGCCATGCAGCATCATAGCATGACAGTCAGTCACAAGGTTTGCATAGCCTCCCCCCAGACTGACTGTGTATCAACAGTATGTCTGTTGTCAATGCTTAGACCCCAACAGATGGCCTGCAATAAGTATTAAAACTCAAAGGAAATTCCATTGCTCCTGCTAATTGTCTTTGGAAAAATGATCCCGCTGTTTTCCATAGTGCAGTATTTTAAGAAAAGTCATGCAGTATTGTAGAACTGAAGAACAGAAATTACAGAATCACCATACATATCGAATTGGCCAACTCTGTCTCCTAAAAATTACATTCTCACACAACTATTTGTTCCAATACAATTAGTTGTATTGGAACAAGATATGTTGATTGGAAACTATTATATTTGTAATAAGTCAGAAATGAGTGTAGTCTGACAAAATATGTTTCCTTTGAAATGTAATTGAGAAATGCACTTTAGTTGCATGGGAAGGTCATTTTCAGGCGACGAGGTTAGGATTGGCATCCTTGTATTGTGAATTATCTTGTATCAGGGGATCCCTGCCAATTCCCATCTCTAGTAGAAGGACTCTGTTTTGCTGTTTCATGCCAACATGGCTTTCTTCCTGACATTACCAGCATTAGAGTAGCTCTCCAAGTATTTTAATCAGAAGTGGAATAGTGATGCATTTTATTCAATATATAGGTATTTCCTGCCTCACAAAACATGAAATTCAAGGTCAAACACTGAATACTTGTAATTTTTTGGAATGCTTGGCATGAAAATGCTCAAAGTTAAAGATGCTGAACGTTGCCACAAAAACTGTATTGTCAGTTTTAATCCAATATTGCCTTTGAAAACCCCTGTAGGTCAAACCCTAATGATCATCATATCACATTCTTATTTTGCACCTTTATTCCTTCTCTGTGTGTCTGTGTGTGTGTGTGTGTGTGTGTGTTCAGGCTGTAAGCTGGGTGAGGCCTCAGAGTTTCTGGTGCAGCAGGACGCTCATATCCAGGTCCCGACTCGGACCGGTCCAGCTGGGTGTTATGAGGTCTGTAGCTGTGGTCCCAGTGGACGTCTGGAGAACTGTGAGGACATGCCCTGCGTGGACACCACCAAGTCCTGCATTGTAGGAGGACAGAGGAAGAGTAAGACCAGCCAATTAATTTCCCATCTCAATGTAGAAGGAGCAAACTCCTTATTCTGTCAGCACCGTATGGTAGTCAGATTGTATTCTCATGAAAATTCAGGCACATTTTTGATGATAAATGTAGCCAAATGTAGAGAAATCACATTTGAAAGAAAGTTTTATGAAATGCTAGGTATAGATGGGGTCCAAATATCTTCTTTGTATACTTCTTTACACTGACCTAAAATCCCACCACCACTTGGATTTGAGCTCGGATAAACTTGAATTTTAGTGTTGTGTTCCAAAAGAATTAATTGTCAGCTTTGGCTCTGATCAGCAGCGGTGTAAATGGGTGACCTGCTAATTTGTGACCTGGATGATACAGGACGTGCTCTGTATTTAACCCTAGCTCTCAGTGTAACGTCAGTTTATATAATATGATAAAAATGACCAATGAATCACCCTCTTTTATAGTGTTGTAGTAAAGAGAGACCATTGTAGAAATAGTCTCAGTTGAGTTGAAAGATTATGACACCAGTTAACCTGGACATGAAATATGTAGTCTGATATGTAAGTAGTGTCGCCTGCTTTTTTAAGGTGGTAATAACAAGGGAAATGAGCATCCGCACACTCATTTTACCTGTTGCAAGCTTTCAGTCGGAGACCTTCTTCAAGGCATTTTCACTCCACATACAAATATATGTGGGATGTTCAAGATAGCCCAGTCAAAGAACATGTCAGTATACTTGGTGTTTGATGGTCTTGATTTGATTGTCAAAATCTACAGCTGTACATATCATCATTCTCAAGTTTCAGACACCATCTGGCCAGACTTCTGTGTTATGGTTCATATTCTGATTTTGATGATTTCAAGCCTTAAGAATCATGACAAAACTCAATAAAGTCCTCTGAAATGTGTGCAGCCGAATGGTGCGGCACTTTAAATGTAGCTGCTGCATGGAATTACACATCATTTCCTCAGCAGAAAGGACTAGTAGACCGCAGCCACTATCTCTCTTGTTTTGTCATGCATTAGCTATGTGATGGACCACAGTACCTTTGATGGATGTGTCACAAGACTCTTTGACACAGGTGTTCTACATTTGGGCCATCTTGATCACTCTAGATATGTTTGAACAGGCATTCACTGCCACTGAATGCCTGGAAGAAGGTCTCTAACTGAAAACCTGTACAGGACTACACTGATTGGGTGATATTGGATTTTTGATGACTTCTGCTGCTGTTGTTAAAGAAAATTGTCATGTGTAGGAAAATCATTAAAGCACCCCCCTCTTTCTCTGTGAGAAGGTGTTAAATAACAGGACAATAAGGCATTTTCCATAAGGTGAGCCTTCATCCTTCTTCTAAGGATGCAGTCTTCTCTCACTCACTCTCTCTGTGTCTCTGTGTGCCCCCTTGTGGTCATATGTCACATGTGCACCTAGCAAATCCACCATAGATGCCAAAGCTCCTTTATATATACGTGTGTGTGTGTGTGTGTGTGTGTGTGTGTGTGTGTGTGTGTGTGTGTGTGTGTGTGTGTGTGTGTGTGTAATCTGTTTATGTCTTGGCCTGACAGGAAAGTATTTAAATGCTCCTTCACAGTAGTACATGGTATGCAGGACATTATGTCATCATGCTGACATCTGTCTGTCAGCCCATGAGAAGAAAATAATTAAAACATAAAAAGAGAAAACATTCAGCTGTTCCATTCAATTAATTAGTCATCCCTTTTATAGAGAAATGTAGGATGAACATGCGGTGAAGTTATACAGCATGTACTGTACGGTTGAGGTATATGCACACACACACACACACACACACACACACACACACACACACACAGACACATACACACATTTTTGCCATTTAACTCAAATCTGGCTTGTGCATCTCCATCAGTTTGAACCCAGAGAAGTTTATTGCTCTTTTAGATTTTTGCTTTCATGCACTTCTAAGCGGGGGCAGCCATTCTGCTCTTATTGAAGACAGATGTTTGCTTGTACGAGATACACGCTGTTCTGTCTTGTATGGAGCCAAGCTCCATTCAAGAATCTGGTAATTTAATGCAGTATTGCTTATCAACAGTACGCACATCATTAAATATTACTTGATACCTTTTCTGAACCCTGCTGGGCCTCTCTTAAATTCTGCACGTACATGCCACAAGCAACACTTGCTTCAATAACATCTCAACTTTGACAGTTTGCGCAAACTTAGTTTGTGTTTTCTTCCTCGCAGAAAGATAGAATTCTTTTTTTTTCTTCACTTTTTCATTCAGTGCATCTTTTTACCATAAGTGCAGAGAAGCACATGTTTTTTTATGGTTTGTTATTCCCACAATGTTCTTTCACAAAAACACACCGTGGTAAGTGATGGCAAGCAGTGTGATGAAATATTTATTGAAAATATTCTGCTCTTAGTTGAATATTTATATGTTTTGAGAAATATGAGGAATATTTGTTTGCATGGTGGACCATATCAATGCATCTCATATTAATCATATCATATCATCATATAAGTTATAGAATATTAAAGGACCCTAACAGCTCAAAAAGGTCTTAAATCATGTTCTGCAAGGTATGTATGTCTGCTGATAAGCAAGTCCACATGAAACTGCCGGTGTTTTAAATGGATTATAGTATTACATTCTCTCCCACACAACATGTATCCAGTACAGGTTTGTATGTCAGACAGCTGGAGTGTTGCTGACTTCAGTGGGCAGATGTCATGCCAAATATCACTGCTGGGTCTCATTCTGTGAATACTAAGAGTGAGCAGCTCTTTGTCCCAGAACCAACCGAGGGGCAATCCTGTTGATAGCATTTTCCACCACAGAGGATGATGGCTCTGGCCTATTTCTCGCTGTGGTTGATGGTTCATTGTTTAATTGTAAATTTAAAAATTAATTTAAAATGAATTGAATTTAAATGAATTTTAAAGGCCATTCAGCTGTGGGATGTCTAGAGTGGCTGGTTTAAGATGTGGTTGATGGAGCGAGAACAGCCTTCCATTTTACAAAACTGTCTCCAGTGTCCAGTTATATTATTTTCACTTCAACTCAATGTGCTTTTTTGTCATCAAAGTTAAAAACATTTGCAAAGCATCACGACAGAAATCAACTTGTGCATTTTTTATGATATAATGATATAATGAAATTTTGTGATATATCAGCAATGACAGCTGTTCAACACAATACAGTATAGTTAAAAATGTACTGTATAAACATCAAATGACAGTGATGGTGTACATCCTATAACAGTGGTTGTCAAAGCTCTTTCAATAAGGTACCCCTTTTGAAATATTTTTTTTTTCAGCCATGTACCCTCTGACCAGTGCAAAAACAATATGTATCTGTGTCAATTTCAGATCTAATGTTACATTCCTTGATCCATTGTCACCATGCCCTTGAAATATCAGGCTGGAGTTTAAGAATTCAAAATTATGATTGTCCTGATACCCTGTGTAATTTTTTCATATTTAGTTAAAGACAGAATGAGTCAGATTTGTCGGTTGCAGTTTATAAACACAACATCCAGAGTTGGCCCCTCCCTTCTGTCTCAGCTAACTGCTGGCAGCCAGTTTTTGAGTTCAAGTTTTCGTTTCCAAGGATTTTTCCCAAGGTTTTTTTTTCCTGGGGAAAAAAAAAAAACATTAGTAAAAAGAACCTTGGCCTGCCAGCACCCACCTGTCCAACAGAAAACAGGCCAACACTGCTTTGCCTTTTGGTCTGTGTCTGTGACTTTTGGAGCCTCCTATGGTGCAGATATTGTGCAGGGTCTGTGCAGATACACACACCAACACACACTTCCAGTGGCTCATCAGTGATGACTGAGAGGGATTATTTTTGTATGAATCTATATATTGTTTTGAAGGAATATCCTACTCATTCTGCTGTTATGATCCTTTTTCAGGTACACATGCACCTGGAAGGCAATGCATATCAAACTGCATGTATGACCATACAGCCATACATCAAAATACTTCACTCCTTTATAGCTGTGCATTATCAAAGCCCATCACTGTACCTGTACACCATGAAAATACATCACTTCTATGCACATGTATACTATCAAACCTAATAAAGTGAACACAATTTAATTAACTGGGGCTTGGCAATCTGGACAGAATCTAATATCACAATATCCTTGAGCAAACACCTTGATATCAGTATTGGGACCATATCATAGCGATGACTGGTGCTTTCACAAGTAATTTTTGATCAACAGACATCAATAATGTGAATATGATGATCAAGCAGGTGGACACAAATCACAGTCTAATAAGTTCAGAAAACTGCTTCCCTTTACTGTGACTGACCGATAAACTGTTTATGAATTTCCTCTGTGTAACAATTAATTACTGAATCAAACTTTACAACATGCATCTCGGTTTGGAGTGGAGTGGATGTCATTTTGCTGTGTTGTTGTGTGCCTCCACCAGGCCATGGGACGTCCTTCAGGGTGGACTGCCACACTTGTTCCTGCTTTGCCGGAGAAACCATCTGCTCTACCAGACAATGCCTCAGTGTAGACAGCTCCGATGAGGACCGCCAACGCTTCACCGGTCTGTGTGTGTGTGTGTGTGTGTGTGCGCCTATCTGTTCGTCATATTGCTATTAATTAAGTAGGATGGGAGACTGAGTGCTGTTTGGGCATCTTGACAGGTCCACCACTGTTTATTAAAGCTGAATCCACACAGGATCAGGCATTGCAGCAAAAACCAAAGGAATCTCATTCATTTTAAATGGGGGTAGTGTGTTTTGGCTGCGGCAGTGTTTGTTGCAGGCGGTTCAGCGAAAAACACAGCAGCATCCAGAAAGAAAATGGGCCAGAGTCAAATTTTGCTATAATGCTGCGGTGGCCAATCGCATAGCTGTTGGTCACATTCAGGGGACATACAATGGACAGATGGGCAGACAGCAGACAGACAGGCCATGCAATGTAACACCCAAAAAATGCACAGACCTGTGGCCTGAGCCTGTGTGAATAAGCCTTAGGTGTGCCAGACACTGAATGATTTCCTTTCATTGTGAACCCCTGAGCTACCTGGAGAAAATGAATGGGAGAGGATGTACCTGAAATTGACTCACAAGGCTGCAAAATTCTGTGCTCTTCAGTGTTTACCACATTACTAAATTACCATTTGCTGTTGGCCTGTTTGTTGTAGGGGTGTGTCCTTGCTTTGTGAGGCTAGCATTCACAAAGCAACGAAGTCACGGCAACAGCAACAATGGAGAAAGGCAGAAAGAGATGATAAAACAGCAAAGCTAAATATGCAGATAAGACCCACTATATCTTTATCTGAATCTTTCATGTGGCATCAGCATTGAGGGACATGAAAGAGCTGAGAAGCAGCGCAGAGCCAGCTGGTCCTAGTCTTGTCATGGTTGTTGCAGTCTGGGATGTTATTTCAATGATGTTGCAAGATGGCGATGATACTTGTTGCTATGGAGACAGTGCACAATGCACCATCTTCAAAAAGCCACGCCCACCGCAGGGGAAAACAATCTGTGCTGATCAATGGAACCAAATGTAAAACAGCTGCCAAAATACCTGTAGCTAGCTAGTTTGAGCATTTCTAACAGTCATTTTGACGCCCCGAGAGGAAGAAGAGCTCAATATTGTTGGAATCACGCAGGCTGTTTAAAGTCCACTATTTCTCAAAATTCTCTACAGTTAACAAACAGCAACAGGTAGGAGTAAACTATGTTGATGTTCACAACAGAGCCACCTTAGTCACTGTGTAGATGATCATGTTAATTAGTTAATGACTGGAGGAGAGTTAGCTCAGCGGTAAAGGCACAAGCTAACCTTAAGCAATGTGTAAGAAAGCTAACTTGCAAATACAATACAAATTTATCCACATTCAACTACAGCAACAGTTTAATACATTAAAAATGATTTATCTTAAAGCAAATGATTTATCTTAAAGCAATAGTCTCCCCCCTGGCATGTCACATCTTATTGCATGGCTCCACGTCTGTCCTGTTAAAGGCTCAGTTTTGCTGTGTGCAATCTTATAAAAACTTGATTCTGAATCCTTGGATTTGTTTTTAGTGATTCCCACCACACATCAGACATTAGGCATTTTTTTCCTACATTGTTAATAAGCCAGTTGCAAGAAGACGCCATCACACAATATAAAGTCAACGGAAAGTGATGCAGTGTTTTCTTCTCAGTGGTGGACAGTCTTTATTTTACAAGGTTCTTTGTGGGGAAAAATGTCACCAGGAAAACAAGCCAATCAGTATTTGCCCCAGTTATTGTGACATAAGTGGACCTCATAAAAAACAACCGGTCATTTAGAATCTTAAATTTGCTTTAGCCACACTGCCTACCAACACTTAGTCCCCATCACATCTGATGTGATCAATCCTTTCTGACGCTGTACTGCCATTTCATCTAATCTCTCTCGGTCTCCGTCCTGCAGGTCTTCCCTGTGGTTGTCCGGACAGGTTTGTCCCGGTATGTGCTGCTAATGGGCGGACTTATCCCAGCGCCTGTGTGGCTCGCTGCATGGGTTTCCAGGACCACCAGTTTGTCTTTGGCCATTGCCGCCTCAGTGACCCCTGCGCCACTAAACCATGCCAGAGAAACCAGAGGTCACTTTAACTGTCTGTGTCTGTGTGATACTGTTTTGAATGGGTTCAGTGCATTTTTGAATGCCAGTACTTACACACTGAGATTTTTAATAAACATTCATTCATTTGTAATGTGGATATGATGACCAAGCAGATAGAAGCAAATAATAGAACAGCTAGAAGTCCAGTAAGTTCAGAACCCCCCCACCCCCCACCCCCCCACCCTCCCCACTGCAATGCAGCCTTGAGAAACAGAAAACCATATGCCGTATCACAATATTACCACATCCAAGAATAAAATAAATAAAAAATAAAATAAAAATAAAATAGAAGGTACATAGATGTTCCCAAGCAGTGAAAGGTACATATACTGTATGCATGTACTGTTTCCTCTAAATGTTAAGGTACAATATCAGGAGACAGTGTTTGTTAGTCCAAATACAATGAATTAATACGTAAATAAATAAAGGATTAAATAAATATATAAATAAATACCTAAATAAATAAATTAGGTAACGTATTATTTGAAGGTAGATTTTAATTTGTTGGCTGTGATTTGTGGACATGAAAATAAGGTCATACAATGAGCCAGTCAATAATGTAGTTATAATATAGGAATGAGACTGCTCTCTGCAAGCTCCAAACCACAAGGGGACAAATAACAATCCAATGTCAAGGGTATAAAAGCTGCACCTTAGCGGGTCCTGCCCCAGTGTACCCCCAGAGGTGCAATTATGTGCTTTATTTTCTGAGAGGGAACATGATATTTGATCAAATGTCTCAAATGGCTTTTCACAAACACCTGAAAAAACTAGCCAAACCTCTACATTTGCTCGACTTCCCTTCTCTCTCTTTCTCCTTCTCCTGCTTTTCCTTCTTCGCCATCTCTTTTTCTGCAGCTGTGATTGACAGCCAGGTTGTTTTTTCAGGTGGTTGTAGTTGTGCTAATTGGCCACAAGGCCCTTATCAGTATGGGATCTGTTATTCCATTCCATCCAGGGATCACTAGTGACCTCCCGCGCCATGACCTCTGACCCCTCACCCATACTCTAAAATATGTTTGGTTTTTTTTTGCCCTAACAAGAATAAAAGTACAAAAATATCATGTTCAGCATTTCAACACCTGAATCTAAAAAATTCTAATGTTCTTGAAGCTTGATCTGCTGTTGTACTGATTGTTAGTCACTCTGGGCTGGTAGCTAAACGGATTGTTCACCTATTTTGAAAAAACTGGTATTATTTCACTTCCCCTTAGTAGTCCAGTCATTTTATGAAAAAACCTAGGACAAATTGCAAGAGAAGCAAACTCAACTGATTTTGTATCCTCAGTTTGTCCTGAGTGAGGGAAAAAAAGTCCCAAGAAATCCCATTGGTGGAAAGTTTTGAAAATCACCTATTTATGACCACATATTACCAAAAAACATTGTTTTTAACACACAGGGGAAAGGGATCAAAATTTTACTTTCAGATATCACTATAAAAATTCACAAGATGATTACACACACAAAGACAAGAAAAAAAGTCAATTACAAGTTCTTTGAATTATTCTGTTTACACATGCATATCACACATTATCTGATTTGATATGAGCTAATAAGGAATATAAGGAATAAATGCCAGAACAGATATTTAAACAGTGAATTAAAAGGTTACTATATATATAGTAACCTTGAATTAAAAGGTTACTATATAACAGTAAATTAAAAGGTGACTAAATATATAATAACCTTTTAATTCACTGTTTAAATATCTGTTCTGGCATTTATTCCTCATATTCCTTATTAGCACATATCAAATCAGATAATGTGTGATATGCATGTGTAAACAGAATAATTCAAAGAACTTGTAATTGACTTTTTTTCTTGTCTTTGTGTGTGTAATCAACTTGTGAATTTTTATAGTGATATCTGAAAGTAAAATGTTGAACCCCTTTCCCCTGTGTGTTAAAAACAGTGTTTTTTGGTAATATGTGGTCATAAATAGGTGATTTTCAAAACTTTCCACCAATGGGATTTCTTGGGACTTTTTTTCCCTCACTCAGGACAAACTGAGGATACAAAATCAGTTGAGTTTGCTTCTCTTGCAATTTGTCCTAGGTTGACCCCAATTTTGGCCTAAAATTACTGGACTATAGCTGTTATTAAGACAATAGTGGTGCTATCTTGCTACCACTGGTACTGAGATAGTTTGCTATCATTTGTCAGAATGCTAGCTGGGGCGAAGGCCACCTCAATGGCAGTTAGCATTTGGAGCCTCCAGCCAGTATCCAGCAGTCACACAGAGTCACAAAAGACATGTAAGCAGATTTGTCACTGGTGATGATGAGCTGAACCAACCAACCCACCCTCCCTCCCAATACAGCTGAATTAGACCCACAACACCTCCAGAGGAATAGCACGAAGCTCCTGCTCTGCCTCTGTGTCTATCAGATGGCTTGCTGTCAGACATGGGCACAATCACACATCATAATGTACGGATGTTAGAGCTCTGAAGTCTGGAAGACATTGATTCCGCTTATCTCACATGCACACACACACACAGGAGTTTCACACTCTTCATCCTCGCCACATGCTGAAGCCTTACCTCACAACAAATTTCATAAATTCTCTCTTGGCTGTCTGTTCAAAGACCTCACACACTCTCATGCATGGAGGTATGTGCATACACACAAACATGCCCACACGCACACACACACACACACTCGCTTCTCCACAACATTTGTTCTGGTGGTAAACAAGGCAGTAAAAGTTAGCCAGCCAACCCAGGGCCCCTGAATACCTGATTGGTGCTTGGCCTCGGAGACTGGCTCGTTGCTATGGCAACAGAGCAGAGGTTTTTGTGTGTTTGTGTTTTGTGTTTTTTTCTTTTTTTTTTTTCTTTGAAATTGATTGGACTATGTCTTATCAAGATGTACTCGTAACAACTGTGTGTGTGTGTGTGTTTCCAGGTGTGTTGCAAAGCGCCGGGTGTGTCTGAGTGACTCGTCCGACTGCCTGCAGTACGAGTGTGTGGGCCGGCCGGCGGTCTGCGATAAGAACAGCGTAGAGCCGGCCTGTGACACCGATGGCGTGGTCCATGCCAGCCTCTGCCAGCTGCAGCAGAGCGGGAAGACTCTGGCGTACATGGGCCAGTGCCAGGTGGGATCCACAGCACAGGACACACACACAGGATTTATGGGGAAAGTACTTGTACTTTTGAGAAACACAAAAGGCTACACAGTGCACTGCATATAGTAACATTTTTCACTTCATTCACATGGCAGCCATATTTGATTTATGGGGATTTATGGAACAGCCCAGCCAGAGAAGCAGCACTGTTTCCTCTGTATTGTAGAGATACAAAAGGTGTAGGTGTGTATGCAGCATTTTCAAACATGATCATATCATTGTCACATCAACCCTTGGAAACCTGAGCAAATTCATTTGATTTCTTTCAAAAACCTGGAAAAAAGGTGATGAGCAAACTAACAAAAAAATGACCTGAAAATTAGCAACAGAACTAGTCAAACTATGGGAAAATGATCAGAAAATAACCTCAGAAATATATAACTCAATAAAATTGAAAAAGAAGAGGAAGAAAAATAAAACATATTAACAAAGCATACTAATACTACTACTAATGATGATGATGATGATGATGATGATAATAATCATAATGATAATAACAAAAAACCTATCAGATAATTCATTTAAAATGGTTAGGTTAGGGTTAGGGTTAGAAAAATGTGAAACATTACAGGAACATTTGCAAAAAAATGTTTTTAAATATTTATACTTATTACAATTATATACTACAATTATTCTAATTGTATATTGAAAAAATTACAAGAAAATGACTGTAAAAAAAAAAAAATTTAAGAAAATGTGAGTGCTTGTGTTTCTCTAAATTGCCAGTGTGTGTGTGTGTGCTCTCCTCAGGATGTGTGCAGGAGGCCACAGCCGGTTTGCGGTCATAACGGTGAGACCTACAACACGGTGTGTGAGGCCTTCTCAGACCGGGTGGCCATGGACTACGAGGGCCCCTGCCACGCCGTGGGAGCCGTGTCGGCCCTGGCCTCTGACTCAGCATGCAGTTTGATTCCCTGTCCACCTCTGTCCACCCCGGGGTGCGTCCCCGTCACCCCACCCGGTGAGTGGACCCACACCTCCCCTGGACGCACCACTTCCTCCATCAGTTGTAGGAACAGGTGGCGCTATGGAACTGTGCTTCAGTAGCCATGTTGGTGCAAAATCTGATCCACATACCGTTAACTCTTTGAAACCCAAGAGCCTGTTGGCTGGCTAATATTTCAAAAGGTTTTATTTCACCCTCATAACAAAACTAATTTTATCATTTTTAATTTTATCATTTTATTATTTTTTAATTTAATTTAATTTAATTTAATTTAATTTAATGTAATTTAATTTAATGGTGTGTGGGGGGGTGTTTTATTTATTTATTTTCTTAATGCATTTTTTTTTTTTTTTCATTTTATATGTGGCAATTCCCTTGCAGTTTAACTTAGCTATATATTTCTAATTATTATACATTTTTATCTTGTCACTATAATCGTCTTTCCTTTTGGCTAATTTTCCAGGAATGTTTTGCTAATTTTTTTTTTTTCAGATATTTTCTGTTCATTTTCCTTTGTCTTTTTCTTAGTAGATTCCAAGTCATTTGTTTTAACCGTGACCTTGCTCTGACAGTTTATGCCATATCATGTGAATCCAGCAGTATTTTTCAGTGGCTGCAGTATGATGAGCTGACCTCTGTTTCCAGGGGCCTGTTGTCCTCTGTGTGCCAGCATGCTGCAGATCCTCTGGAACAAAGAGCAGATGAACATTTTTTCCAAGGTATGCCTAAGACCATATTTCACCTTCCTTTTCATTTCCATCCACATTGTTGACTTAGTCACAGTCCACCTAATTAAACTAACAACTGATTTCCTTGCAATCAAAGCACACAAAGCAAATCAAGAGCCACTATTCTGTACTTCAATTCAACAGCTATCACTATGGAAAAGAAAATACAGGCACTCATAAAATCACTGAAAACATCTTGAGACATTTCAGAAAACAGTTTTAGGAGCATTAAAGTAAATAAATTCTGTAGCCTATCTGAATGCCACTAGTGATATGGTAATGACAGGTGTTTGCCACTAGAGAGGGCTATCAATCCAAGCAGCCCTCCACTGCAGTCCGTAACTAGAACTGAAAAACAACCTCCTCAAGTACAGTTGTCATTGATGACATTTTCCTCAAACAGAAGTTCTATTGCAAATTTTACTACTTTGATGAAATTTTACACAAGTAGAAGTATTTCTTCTTTGCTGAAACTTTACTCCAACAGAGGTTCTATTAATTTGCTGTAATGTCCCTCAAACAGAAGTCCTGTTGCTTCAGTGAAGTTTCACTCAAACTGAATTTATTTGCAATGAAATTTTAGCTAAGTAGAAGTACTCTTAGTTAAATCAAAATTTTAAACAGATGCAGAGCTCTTGGCTGGTACTCACTTCATACCAGGAGTAAAGTTAACCTTGAACTTTTCCCCGGGTAAATACAGCACTAGATTATCCTGTCAGATTCTTCTGAATCTTCTGAAAGTGCAGTTAGAGCCTTTTCTTTGCATGCACCTTGGGCAAATTGCAAAATGAGTTGAATCAGGCAAAATTACCCCCATTAAACACTTGACAAAATTCACTACAAAAATCTTAGAGTATTGTACAGGAAACTTGCTTGTGTTTTAGATAATCCTGATCCTGACAAGCCTGACTGTGAAGTGTGTTACAGACTTTGATGTTACAGATCAGTCTGCACATTTAACTTCCTTGTTTTGTGTAAGTGAATGTTAGCTTTTTGCTGCCTTCTTGACCATGGCTTTATGAAAGAAGAGATATTGAATCACAGGGGAGGCTTCCTGGATAAGTAAAGGATAAAATATAATAGAATAAAAGAGAATAAAACGTCACAGAGAAAAAGCTTGAAAAATAGGTACATGAACAAATAAAAATAGGATAAAGTAAAACAGGGCAGCAGATTATTCACAAACAGGTTAACTGTGGCTCAAGGCATTTCATCCCTGTATGTTTGCCATGCCTGTTGAACAGCCTAAAGCTTTGTGATGACTACATGCTGACATGTTTGTAACCATTAAGCCTCATCGGCATCTCTTTCTAATCAGCTTAATTATGCGACAGAGCCCTTTGGTTATTAGTCAGCTCGGCTGTAATCTCCTATACAAATACATTGTGCCTTAAGCCTGCTAATACCAAACAAAAGCAGTGTTGATTTGATCTGAAGCTGCCAGGATACATGAGAATATTAGTTTGACTGTGTTACTCTGACAAGGCTTAGGCCCCTTAGAGCCCTTCTACCTTGCCTATTCAACAGCCTGTCTGATTTCATGTCAGCATGAAGCTCTTTGACAGGCTATCTGGGGGTCAGGAGCGTTATATCAAATCAGGAGCAGTATACAACTGCTGCACACCCACACACTCACCCACTCTCACTCAACCTCCTTGTTGAATAAGCTTGCTATGAAACAAATCCTATTACTCTTATTTGCGGCTTCGTCAACTTGTGAGTTACCTATACTGGGCTGCCCCTGGATATATATATATATATATATATATATATATATATATATATATATATATATATACACCGAGGTTGAAGGAGACACAAGACCACCCAATGGGGCGAGCGGGGAATTTTTTTTAAAAAATATAATATATAATGCTCAGTTTTTGTTGACTTTAATTCTATGTTTATTATTGAGGTTGTAGTTGGCAGAGGTCTTGCACTGGACTACATTATATTGAGAGGTGTTTCTGATTTTCTAATCCTATTTTCTAATCCTATTTATATACATGAGGGGGACAGAATATTAGAAACAGCTCTCAATAAAATGCAGGTAGCATCTGATAAAGTAGCCACTGAGAGTATATATCCTGTGCATATATCTGACAATGGATAAACCAATGTGTGGTAAGAAAGCTAGAGTAAGGAAAGGATTTGTTTTTTGTTTTTTTACACAAGTGCTGTCTACAGTGCGGCGCATTTAGCACAGAAATGGAATAAATAGAATCGGCATTGCATAGGGGATTAAATAGTCGGTAATGGGCCAACTGGCAGCCACCACATAACTTTATTGACAGCTCCATCACTACATAACAAGCATTATTAACAGGATTGATAATGGAGGATAACTTCACTGATGAGGCATGCAGTAGTTCTAAAATTTGTCAGTTGAAGGTGTTGCTTACTGCAGCACCCATCCTTTGCTCAACATTCCTAGGCATTTGCAGGGGTGGAGCAATAAATTGATAATGCAGTGTACCACAGTACCTGCTTTTGTGATAAATTATTGAGCCAAGTATGGATATTTGAGTTTTCAGTTTGCACTTACAGCACATTTAAGTTTGTGTGAGGCGTATTTGTTCCTTGCCTTTAGGATTTTATTTTTTTATATATTTTTTTTTCTTTCCTTTCATGTCCATGTTGCAGTCACATATTAAAACACTGAAAAACATGAGTGATTCCTACTTCTTTAAAATTATTTTCCAGGGTATTTTTGCTTCTTCTGTTACAGATATTTTAACGTATCATAGCTGATTATCTCACAATAGCCTATATCTCATATCCCAAAATCACTTGTATTGTGATACGATCACTATTGTGGGTAAAATATCAAGATAGTGGCCTCTGCCAGAGGGTCCTGTTCAGGAGCGATTTAGCATACACTGGAATGAAGCTCAAAATTGCACTCAGTCTTTGTCCCATCTGGCAGTGGGCATATGTGCTAAGAGGTAGTGGACCACTGACGGCCTGGTGATAAAGGCTTTGCAGTCAGCAGTCAGAACCTGAGGTGTTGTGATGTGTTGTTGGTGAACCTCAGGGGATATCCAGACGAGCCAGTCTGGCCTGGCTGGTACTGATAGTGCAGCAGTGCCAGATGCTGGTATAACCACAGGAGAAGGTTTTGGGCCCACAACACAGGTTGTGTACAGTGAGGCCCATAAGACCAATGCAGGCCCAGGGTCCTCAGTGTTCCTGCCCCCAGCCGCTCATCATTTAAGCTCTGGCTCTCACACTGACACTAGTTCTGACCCAGGCTGGCACTTTGGTGATGACATAGGCTCTAAGCCAGTGGTTCTCAACCGGTGGGCCATGGTCCAAAACTAGACCACAGGTCAAGTCTGAGTGAGAATGGCAAGTGGCGGAAAAAAAAGAACTTTGTTTTAAAGTCAAATGGAGAGCCAATACACCGCTTTTATTTTAATCTACATTTTCCCACGATTGTAGCCCTGATTTTCTTTCTTACCTACAGTTTTTGGAGCTCACCAACAAAAGCTTCAGATCAGAGACACATTGGCCTTGGCCTGTGCTCACAAATCGGTGGTCAAGCTCTATGTGTGAACTGTTCAAAGACGCGAGGCGATGCTTCGCCGACACACATCCCAGATATCTAATTATCTGGATCGCTTGGCAAAGAGCCACAGCCAATGATCCAATGAGAGCCCAAGACATGAGGGCTCCCTGAACCCAGTCTTATCATCTCTCTCTCTCTCTCTCTCTCTCTCTTTCTTTCACTTTCAACATGGCCTCACAAAAGTCTTTTTCATTCAGTCGTTGTATTGGGCCAAGGCTTGCAGCCCTTGGCTGCTATGAAGTGAAAGAAATCCAGCGGTAGATCTGTTTGAGAGTTGAAATCATCATATAATAGAAGCACATTTCATCTTTATGGCCTCTATTCACTGACTACATGTGTGTTCAGCTTTGCAGCAGTTGTGTCATGTTAGGGTCATGGATGTAATGTCTACAGGCAGCATGGCAGCCAGATTTAGTTAGTTTGAAATGTTTTTCTGAATGTCTTTGGTTTACCTCGGCTGTGGCTGAGTCATGCCTCTGTTGGAATAAAGATTCACTCTAAAAAATGTAATTGGTCTCCCCCCTCACATTTTTGTGTAAGTCTGTGGATTCAAACAGGAAACTGAACTCCTGATGTAATAAAAAGGCTGCCTTGGGCTGTATATTCAAATAGACACAGAAGTGGTAAGACAGGTAACAAAAAGGCAAAAGGAATGATCAAAACCCAAGAAAAAAGATACAAAAATACAGCCTAAAAACAAAGAACAAAAAAATGCTATGATACTCCAGTATATGATCAAGTACAATAGTCCCATGTTCACTGAAAACGTCTGGGCCAAAATGTCGGCATCCATACTGCACCTGGTGGACGCAGTAGCACTGAATGCCAGACGAAACATGCCTGGTGGACTCTGGCACTGAGTAAGAATAACCCTGCTATTACATTTACAGCACTGTTCACTTTGAGTCATGATTGTCTCTTGTCTGTTACTCACTCAGTACACTAGGAATGTATCAACTTCAAAATAAACGGCAAATATCAGTTAACACTTGTCATACTTCTTTAGTCCATCTGTGCAGTGGCTCTTTAATTAAGATTTTTGGCTGATGTATATTCAGCTCCTACAGCTAAAGTGTCGAGTGACTCCCTAAGGCTGAAGTTAGTGTATAAACAGAGTTAAGACATTCATTTTCTAAAGTGAAACAGAAAAATCAGTAGTGCAATTTTCTGTGCATCAGTTTGTGATATGCTGTGTGTCTCTTCACAGGGTATTTCCTCTACCATCCAGTTAATTTAAGAAATAATTTCTCAGACTTTCATAAATTAGTCTGATCTGATACTTTTATATTTGTCTCCAGTTCTCCATCCAAGTATGTTCAAACAAATTAGGTTCTCAGTTAGAAAAGCTGAATGGAAGTTTAGTGAAGAAATGGCACAAAAAATCACATTGAAAACAAATTTGTGGAATGAATGTAATAAATGAATGGTGTGGTCTTGTTGCAAAAGCAGTTAAAATGTTGTTTTGGAAGCACCAACATGTCTATACCATATCTGTTCACCAAACTCCTGGACTGTCTCGTTCAGACTCTGTCGTTTTTCAACATCAGGTCTTCTAGTGCTGTGTTTTTTAAATGTTCACTATCTCCAAAGCTGTGGAACACCTTGCCCAAAGACATTAGCCAGGCAGGCTCAGTGGACACTTTTAAACAGCTCAGAACAGCTAGTTGCACTTTTCATTTGTCTATTTTTATTTGCAACTATTATTTTATTTTGATATAATAACTTTTTGTATATATCATATCATATTGTTTACTTTTTTTTTTTTTTTTTTTTTACATTTTAATGCTTATAAATGTTTGAACATTTGTCCACTGTTGACTTAATTTGTCATTTCTTGTTACTGTTTTAAATTGACTTTAATTCATTTTTTAATTCAATTCAATTAATTCAATTATTCATTCAATTTTAATTTCATGTTGTGTAAAGCACTTTTATGTGCTCTATGAAGTTAGTAGTAGTAGTAGTAGTATTAAAAGTAGTGGTAGTAGTAGCGATAGTAATAGTTGGCATGCCAGAATTATTGGCAAGTGCATCTTTGTTTTCATTTTCAAATGAAATATGGCTGAGACCAGTTGAGATCAAAGAACAAAACCAGTCTTTCCAATATTTACCAGTTTGTGAGAGATACTGTGCTCTCTGTTGAATATGGTTTTTGCCAACTGCGTTCGCTCAGCAGTTTGATATCTAGCTCACCATGTGACTCTTTGTCTCCAGTTAAACAGGAACCAGCCGGTGACGGTCCATGATGTCCTGCAGATCCTTCGGCTTCATGTCTCAGTGCCACAGTGCGACGTCTTTGGTTACCTGAGCATCGACCACGAGCTGGTTGTCCTCATTGCTCCAGTGGATCAGCAGCCAACACCACTGCAGGTAACATACACACACATACATTTGTAATCTAATTTTGATGTGCGTGGCTTTCATCAAGCTCTCCAGCCCATACCACTACATAGGCCGTTTGTTCCAGTCCACTAATAGAGTGATTCCCAAACTATGGTACGTGTACCACTGGTGGTATTCAGCTTTGCTAATCAGTATTCAGCTTTGCTGAAAGGTGTAACAGCTTGTGTGAATGAAATGAAAGCTAGACTAATGAAAATCCTTTAGGGTCACTTCCCACCAGATGTTTTGTAGGACAGTAGTGGTGCTATCTTCCTCTCATTGTTACTGAGTGCTGGATACTGGCTGGATGCTCCAAATGCTAACTGTTAGCCTCCTGACATCGAGGTGGACTTCCCCCCAGCTAACATTCTTTAAAAAACTGTTTAATAGCCTGAAATAGCTGGAAAAAGGTTCACCATCACTGTCCTACATAACACCTATGGGGGGGAGTTAAAAAATATAAAATTTTCAAAATGGGTGGATTTTCCCTTTAAGGCAGGATGAGGCAGTTTTCTTTTAGAAAAGAAAAGGAAACAGCTATGGATGAGCACACATTGTGTCAGCTTTGGTTTTGTTTACACTGGTTTATGCTTAAGCGGGATTGCAGCGTTGGTGGAGGTGAACCTCTCTGATACTCTTGGACACACTCACGGTAGAGAGTATTTGCTGTTTTGTGTGAGCAAGTTTAAGACCTTCAGCCACTTGAAACCTCTGCAAGACCCACTGCAGGATGATTCAAAAACACTCGACCGTCACTCAGGAAACAAGCCTATTCTATGATCCACAGGAAGTGATTTTTTATTTATTTATTTATTTTTATTTTTATTTTTATTTTTTTTAGAGATGCATGGTTTGTGTTTGGCAGCAGTGACAACAAGCACTTTCTCAGTCTTTCTGTGTGGACTGGCACACTCATACACACACATACACACACACACAAATACACACACAGCTACTGTAAATGCAAACACATCCAACCCCCAAACACAGTATTTAAGCTCTGCTAATTACCCACCTCTCCTCTCCTTCTGGACATGAATATTCATGTGTTCAGTGATTCCAGTGGTAAACTGAGGGGGAGGAGGCGTCTGTCTCTTTACCTGCTTACTGCACTTTCTCAGTTCATCCAGGTTCAAGCCTAAAACAACAGCCTCATACCTGCAGACCATATTATCTCTTCCAATTATGTGGCTTGAATACTGTTACACTATAGCATATAATCACAACCTGTACGCACAGAAAATCAAAATATGGAAATACTAAAAAAAAAAAAAAAAAAAAAATCATTGTAGTGGTTACCTTCCCGTAATCAGATTCTTTGATACCGCGTGATTTAGTCATGTTATGAACGAACCAGTGAGCAAATACTCTCTCTCTCTCTCTCTCTCTCTCTCTCTCTCTCTCTCTCTCTCTCTCTCTCTTTCCCTCTCTGAGCTGTCCTCAGGCTAGTGCTAAGCTGCTCTTTGAAATCTAATCTGATCCTAGACCATAATCAATTTGTGCTCAATTGCCCTCATATAAAAGCGACTGATCATCTGATAAATTAATATGTTGGGAAGGGGCAGGAACCAGTGAGCGGGAACTGAGACAGTGCAAGAGAAGAGGGAAGGAGGGAGGAACAGAGGAAAGAAACTGAAGAAAATGGGGGAAATGAAGGAGAGAAAGAAAACAAGATACAAAGTAAGGGGATAAGATGGTGGATTAAACAGAGATTTGGAGGGGAGAAACACACAAGTCAACTTTTCACATCTAAAGCTAAAAATGGCAGGTTTCCCCATTAAATGTGATTTTCACTGCACAACAACCATAATTATTTAAAGATTCTGCTTCTATTAAGCGAATGTAGATCTAGCAAATACCCCTGTATTCTCACTCAGATCACCTGCTTCCACACGTGACTTTGGTCAATTGTAGTGATCTATATTGAGAACTAGGGGTGACTGCAAAATTGAAACTTGAAATTTGAAAATTGAACTTTGGTGGAGTTTGGGGTTGTCCTGTATAATTGCTGGGTGTGATATGAGTCCTCTGGGTGGTGTAATATCATTAGTTGCTCCGTGCTCCACTGGGCTGCTACTACTTAAACCACATGAATGAACACAAACAAAGGATTAAGCCAATAAAAAAAAAAAAAAAAAAAAAAAACAGCACCCATTTTTTCAGTGTAATTACAATTATTTGTGAAAATGTTATCAGGTTGTTTCATCCTGGAGCAACATAACTATGCAGAAGTTTTCTGCAGAATCTGCAACATCTACTTTCTAATTCAAATATGAAAATAGCAAACATTTATTTAAACATTTATTTTCCGCAAAAAAAAATGACAAGACAGGTATTAACCCCCTGAACCCCAAACCCGCCGGCGGGATAGAAAGACATGTATTTTTTAAAAAATCGCCAAAATTCAATCATTTATCATAGCTGGAAGCGTTAAAAACCTATTTTTTTTGTCGGAGTTTGAATTTTCCGACGGTCCCTGAATGCAACATGTCCGACTTCGGTTTAGCGGTAGAAAAAAGGACGAAACTAAGGCTAAAAAAGCGATTTTTCATTCGAATCATTTTATTATACATGCTTCATTCAACAATTCGCCAAAAAATAGTCGTTTACTCAATCCAGATCATTCAAAAAACAGAAAATTCTGTGGTCTTCAGCGGATCTGAGACATTTTGATTGATTCAGGTGAGCCCAACAGTCGCGTGACAAAAATTCACTGAATTTCAGTGTGCAGGCAGCAGTAGTAACATGGAAGGGCGCAAGGCGGTAAAAACGGCTAAGTTTATACAGGTTGGAAAAATGTTAATATTTCAGGAAATAAATCATGTGAAGCCCTACTTTTTTTTTCCTGGATCAGTGACACTTGTGGGCACCTGAAAAAATGTTCTGTACGTTTATTCCAATGTTTCTCGACTTTTGTAAAATAAATTATCAAAAAAAATCAGTTTGCCTTTTTTATTTTTTTATTATTTATGGCACTATAACTCTTTCATACTATGTGAAAGACATTTTTGAAAACACCCAAAAAACACCCAAAAACTGCTTGGGGTTCAGAGGGTTAAAGATAGCTCTATGCATGAGTAAAGTTTCACAACAGACCTGTGTCTCAGAGGGTGTCGGGGTTCCCAAACCGCCCTGTCCTCCTGCACTCAGCACCACGGAGAGCTCAGCTTGGGTGAGGTGCTTGTTGTCATTTTCATTTATTTCAGCAATTGTACTTCCCTCTTGCTGAGACAACATTCACACCATCACAGATTTTTTTTTTTTTTTTTTTTTTGCCGTAATTGGCTTTCTGACTTTCCTATGACTTTTTAAGGTCATTTATTCAGTTATTCAGTTCAGTTCAGTCTTTTATTGTCCCAAGGAGGGAAGTGGCCTCGGCTCAGCACTCACAAAACACACAATCCCAGTCAGCTTTGATTTCAGCTGCTGACGTTCTCAGCCATGTTTAGGTAGTGGACATCTGTCAGAGTATTTTATACACGGCACAGCAGCTGCCCTTATATAGTGTGGGGGGGTGTAACCTTATGCTAATAACAGAAGATCAGACACATGCCTCCCGTTTACCAATAGGTGGGATTCATCATTCAGCAGAGCTGGGTGAGAGCAGATTTGGATGGTTATGACGAAGATGCTCTCATGGTATACTCTTCTGGTGTCCTGCGTGGGCGTGGCCCTCTCACACCCACGTGACACAGACACAGGAAATGACTCGACAGCGAGCCGTCTCTTCTCTGAACTCAGTTTTAGAGTGTTTGGTGAATCTGAGTTGACTCCTCATTTTTTTCTCTTAAGAGAAAAATTAGAGCAACGTAAGAGAATGTTGCTGCATCTGGTCTAACAGTCAGTCATAATCAACCTAATCATATCCGTCACACCAGTGATGGCTTGAATCCCATGACACAGAATGAACAAGACCTGTTTTTTTGTTTGGTGTTGTTTTGTTTTTTGTTTTTTATCATGAAAGGGCAGTATCGGCCCTATAAATCAGTCTAATCTTTCTTTTCATGGCTTAAGAGACCAGGACTTGTGGGAGTGGAATGCAAGCAGGATGTCCCTGACGTTCTATTTAGGCTTTTGTCGATGAGCCTGACTTTTTTTTTAATCTATTTATTTAGTTGTGCTCAAGGTCTGTGTACCCTGCTGAACAATAAAGCCATTCAGAAATGCGCTGACCTTGCAGCTATTTTCCCGGAGGAGGACGATGTATTGAAAAGAAGCATAAATATATAGGCCTTTGGCGACAGAGAGAGACTCAGAATCATGTCCAACATGTTTATCTCTAGTACAGCAAAAGACAAAAAACTCTGAATGCACAAGATTAATGAACAAACACAATAACAAAAAAACGTACAATTTCCATTGTATTGTTTTTTATTGCATTTGCATTTTTTTTATTATTAAAGAAAGCTGTATTTATTATAATTATATAATTAAATATATATAATTAAATAATTATATAATTATAATTATTTAAGTGTAAGATCAGTGATGCTGGATTGATGTCAGAAATGTTACCAAGAAAGTTACAAGAAAATTGACAGAACATTACCACAGAAACAAATTGTAAATGATAATAATAATTATTATTATTATTATAATAAATATCTAGAAAGAAAAAATATTTAGAATCATTGTAAAGACATATTAAACATGACAAGTACAAGACAATTTACAACCGGCCGTGGTGATGATGAACCGGACTGACCGGCATGAGCAAGGCACCAAGTCTGACAGGCCCTCCTAAAGTTTTAGCTGCATGTGTAAGACAAAAATCTGACTTTGAAACTCGCTGGAAAGAGTGCATCATCATCATCATCATCATCATCATCACACTTCACCATGAGATAAGAGACAGAGAGTGAGAACAAAGTGGAGGGAGAGGAAAGGCACAAGAAAGATAAAATAGCAGGGTTTGACCAATCTGGGTTTTTGAAGGCAGATAAAGAATAAAGCTGCCAGGAGATGATATGTGAGCCCACATTCATAATCTTTGTCAAAGAAAATATTTTTTTTCCTGATTGTTCAACAATGTCACATTGAAGATTTCTAGATGCATCAGTTCCCTGTAAGCCAGCAGGACATATTTGGGATCACTGGACACCTTTTTATCTCCACTAGAATTTCCAATAATGTTCGGGGTTCAGAGGGATGGAATTGAGGGTTGAAGAGGTTACTTCAAATATATAGCTGTCCTATAAATCTGGATATGTGGCTGCAATATAGAGTAGCATTCCTTTATAGATGCTATAGATGTGTCCTTCTTGCCTTCTGATTGGGTGTGGTGGCTGGCACGAAAACCTTGGGTTTGGTCACTGTGGGGGAAACGGAGCTCGACTATGGTCCTGTCTCTGGTTGGGTTCAGTGAAAAATATGAGGCCCAATCCACACTCTGATTCAGACTGAATAACCTCTCTGTTTTCCACTCCATTGCTCAGTCTGAAATAGTCCCGGAGTTGGCTGATTTTTGTAGGCGAAGGGATTTGAATCCAGCTGACCAACCAATCACTAGTGATTGACGTGTCCAGCTGCTGTGACGTAGTTTTCAGCCGACACAGTAGTTTATTCACCTCACAGTGCTACTGCAAATTAGCCTAATTGAGTAACGTACTCACTGACATTCAGTAATGTGTGGAGGTTTTGTGCCGTTTATGCCAAGGGAATTTGTTGGTCAATTTGTTGGTTCAACAAATACAAGAGTTCTAGATGGTCAAAAAACAGCTGAAAACCATTAGGAAGAGTGATGCAGTGAAGTCGGGCTCATTCTAGCTCTGTTCCAGGGACTTAGTTTCCATGGCTAGCCTGTTGTTAGCCTAACCCTGCACTAACTGAGCTAGGCTAATTCTGACAAACAGACCAGCAGGATGATGATAAATGAAATAGCTGATAAATGAACTTTTGCCAAATCCCATCAGTAGAGCGCAAAAAAACCTCTTCCCCTCTCAGAATTGTCATCAGTGCATGGCGTTGCTCTGCTTTGAGTGTTTTTAGTTTTAATTTATTTAAAACGTTGACAGCAGCGCCTATAACTTTATCATCCATTTTATCATGTCAGCCAGTGTTATCTAATATGCTGCGATCTGGCACTGATTGGCCCAGGTAGTTTTTCATCTGAGAAATCACACTTGAGCCACAAGTGACCCACTGAATGTTTTAAATGTGAACATAAGATTCATGGGTCTGGAACCAGGCTGGCCATTTTAGACCAACAACATGCACAGTTCCTGAGTGAAGCTTTAACTGTAAACTTTGCCATGGTGAAACACTCCAAAGACACGCCTCTGACTCAGCATTCAGCTCATGGGTCACTAAGACTGAACCCCAGTACTGTGATGCAGCCACATTTTCTGCATACTTGTGAGGAATCTGATCAATCATGGTAAGGGCCTCACATTGACTGTGAACTATTGATCAATTCCACAGTAAAAATGATGTTTTTGTGGCACAAGAGAGAAGAAGAGAGGGGGTCAGGGGACGAGCTAGTCGGAGGGAATCAGAGCAGGGATCATTTTCTTGTAATTTCTTGTGTTTCCTCTCTCTGGCAGATCGAAGCCTGCAGTAAGGAGGCTGAGAAGATCGATTCCCTCATCAACTATGCCAGTCCAACGCTTGTCTCCCACGTTCCCCTCTCCGCTTTCCTCACCTCCGAGACCAAGACCTCCACCATTCGCTCGTCCGGGCCTGCTCCCCCCTCGCCTCTTCCTCTGGGTCTGTGCCTCCTCCTGGCGCTCCTCCTCTCCGCAGCCTCGGTCCTCCACTAGGCCTGCTGCTTCTGCGCCTGCCTGCCTCCCCTCCACAAACTCTGGGGTATGAAAGCATGGATGGTGTGGGACATCATGAGGAGAGCGGTGGGTCCTGGCCACGGTTTGGGTTGGGGCAGCTCGTCGATTGAGCAGGAGACAGCAAGAGAAACCTTGACATGACAATCATTCCTATTGACTGTGACTCACCTGCGTTTCAAACAATCAAGGTGGTGGAAAAGCTATTATTATGAAAAGCTGTTGTGTGAATGGTGTTATTGAGTGAGTGAGAGTTAGTCACTGGGTTTGCCTCCAGTGAAGTGTGTGTGTGTGTGTGTGTGTGTGTGTGTGCATGTGCGTGTGTGTGACCTTTAGGAAACAATTGACTTCGTACCAGCAGTGTTTATCCATTAATCCCAGCAGCAGCCTCTCCCTGTAAGCTGTTATGTGGGAATGTAACTTTCATTACTCGCTTTGTCTCGCTCTGTGGCTTTGTGAGTGTGTGAGTGACTGTGTGCGTGTGTGTGTGTGTGTGTGTGTGTGTGTGTGTGTGTGTGTTTGTGTGTGTCGGCTTGCATTTCTGAGACAGACAAGGACGAAGTATTGCAGATGTCTACCAGCACATCTGCCTAACACATAAGCCTTATTCTCCTGCCCACACACACACACACACACACAAACACACACACACACACACTGATTGGTAATTCTAAATTCAAACTTTTGTATTCAATGATGAATTTTGATCAACATTATATGTTTAAGTGACAGTTTTAACATTATGATAAGTTAGAGAGCACAATCTGTACCACAGTGCATTATGTACATAAAGGTGGGCTTTATTTGAAGCTAGAGTCTGAACCTCTAACCTCAGCAGTGTTAGAGCCGTGCTCGTGGACTGAGCCGGCTCACATGAACTTAATCCATTCCCCAGTCAGCTGTCGCCACCGACCAAATAAAGTGTCCTTTAAAGTCAGACATGGTCAACTCCAGACTACAGAGGCATAATGCATTCACTGAAGGAAAAAAAATCTGCCATTTTGTTTGCTCTTTTTCAGAGGTAATGACATAACTCATATCTCAGACTCAGAGGTCTGAGAAAAGTTTTCACTGAAAAATCTGCCCTTGTTTTCTAAATTAATGAGAGAATTATCTTAGAATTCTGGGGAAACTTTTCAGCTCTGCTTTCCTGAATTAGATATTTTTCTCAGAATTCAGACAATCATCTCAATTTCAGAGAAACAGGGAAGAATTTTTTCGATTCAAGTTTTCTCTCGGAATTATGAGATTATTATGTTGTTAATTCAGGAAAACAGGCAGACGGGCAGATTTTTTTGTTTCTCAAGAGAAAGCAATGCGTCTCTGTACCAAACAGCCTGGATCACGGCGGCGTCCAGGTGACGCTTCATGTTTGGTTTCACACGTGACTGAAGCAGCTCAGAGTTGGAGCGCTAATCGAGGATGTGACCGACGTTCAGGCCATTTCTCAGTTCTACCTGATAACATGGACATGACCCACCCAGCAGTAACCCTGGTAATGCTGAACAGGACGCAGTGTTCCTAATGCATCACAAGCACAGTTAGAAGCAAGATGATAATTATAATCAGAGCTGAATGTTGTCAACAGAAGTGGAGAGGTCGGATTTCTGAATGGGCCAAATATAAAGCTGAAGGTAGTTTTCTAATATTTGTTAGATTATTATATTGTTAGAAAACTTAAAGGGCTAGTTGTGTGAAAAAAAAACTGCTATTATTTCACTTCTTTCCCAGCTGTTGTGTAGGACAGCAGTGGTGCTGTCTTCCTCTCAGTGTTACTGAGTGCTGGATACTGGCTGGTAGCTATCTTTAAGAATGTTAGCTGGGGGGAAGTCCACCTCAATGGCAGGAGGCTAACAGTTAGCATTTGGAGCATCCAGCCAGTATCCAGCTCTCAGTGACAGTGAGAGGAAGAGAGCACCACTACTGTCCTACAGAACAGCTGGGGGGAAGTGAAATGACCTAAAAATTTTCAAAATGGGTTAATATCTAGGCTAATTTTCTGGTAATGGGCCTTTAATCTGCTTGTACTAAATCTTACTGCATTTCAAGTGAAGTGTTCCAGTGTTGTGATTTGGTGTGTAAGGCGATGTGCTTGTGATGCCTTATTAGCACAGCTTTTAGCTCAGTGTTTCCCAGGACGCTCACAACCCCTCAGTCCAAACGGACCATTAGGACTTCAAATGGTGTTAAAGCCACGTTGTCACTTCCTCTGTGTGAGGCCAGTAGCTCTGAACAGCATTAAAAGGGATGGATGCCGTTCCTCTCTCTCTCTCTCTCTCTCTCTCTCTCTCTCTCTCTCTCTCTCTCTCTCTCTCTCGCTCTCTCTCTCTCTCTCTCTCTCTCTCTCTATCTACATATCTGTATATCTGTATTTATATAGATATTTAGATATGTTCACGCATATATATAGAATCAAAGGAGGAACATAGCCATTTAATAACATAACGACAATCAACTAATCGCTGCCCACAGTCACAGTGGGCTGAGAAAGTTTCCACAGTATGCCTCGCATATAAGTCTTATATGAAGTAATGAAAATGCAATAACTTTATTATTGTAATAATAATTTCTGAAATGTCTCTATATTTGATATGTTTCTGAAAATGGATGGAGATGATGATCTCTTATGTGCCATGTTTTTTTTAAAACAATGGTTTTTATTCTTCATTGCATGTTGACAATTATGAAGTGTTTTTTACTCCAGAATGTACTATAGTGTGTGTTGTCCTGTTTCTATGTGTTCGTCTTTGCCTATATAGCACAACGTGTCCCAGTCTCTAACAGTATTACTGTGCTAGGCAGCTTTGTAGCAGGGAACCCTCACCACGGCTCTCTCATCTATCATTATTATTATTATTATTGTTATTGTTATTATTATGATTAATAATATTGTTATTATTATTAATATGGTTATTGTTATGTTATCTGTTTGTGTCCTCTGGAGCCAACATTGTTTTCCAAGGTCCACTTGATCATTTCCTCAGTGTCTGAGCTGCATCCACATCATATGGGAATAACTGTCAGAATAACGTGTGTTAACGTCCTCACTCTCCTGAAGCGGCCTCTGCTTCCTCTTGATCAGCTTTTCCACATTTAACGAACCATACCAGTGAGTCGGCATGCTAGCAAAATGTATATTCTTCATGTTTCTGCTAATCTTTACCCAAAGCAAGCAGCCATATTTTAGAACTCCAATGTCATGTTTCCTCCCTTTTCTCCAGCCATTGGTTTCCATTCATTCCACTAAGATATGAAAATGAACATTCAAATACTTTGCTTTCCACAGCCAATTCTCAACTCTGTGGTTTATGAATGGCAATGACTCTGTTAGTCACAGAAGCAGACCATTACAAGCTGGGTGTTCCAGCCAAAAATGAATATTTGAAAACTGAGGGATTTTGATTATATGTTGTGAAATCTTTATTGCCCCTGCGTGATTTGCAGAATGGTTTGTTGCAGTGTGAAATGGTGGGAAATTAGAGTGAATGAGTCAAACATTCAAAATCACTGGCATGGTCCTTTAACGTGTGTACCCAGAGACAATACGTTTGCGTTCATGTTTTACAACGAGTTTGTGTTTTTTAATTTCCACCCTAAACCAGAAATCCAGCACACAAGTTGTGCGTTGCCATGGTTTTGTAAGACTTGATTACACAATCATTGTCATCAGGCTTTTCAGCAGAGGGTATTTCCTCATTGGAGATGCCAGAATTCTGGATGTTGGAGAAATCCCTTTCCAAATCCTGAGCTCCCGTGTAGGATTTAGCAGCTGAAAGCTTGGGCCAGTGGTGTTTCTAGTAAGAGGCTCACATCTCTGCTCTTTCCCATATAATGTGAATGCAGCATTATTGAGCTTGCATGGCACAATCAAACTAATCAATTGTCCTGAAAATGCAAACCCTTAGGCAGGCTAGAGGAATCAATCCAAGTAGCTGAGGTGATTTCCATGAAGACTACACCCAGGATTTGTGTAAGTCATTACCGCTGTGTTGTGGTCGTACCTGATGTGGTATCTGTTTCCAAATGGTAAAGGCTTTGTAAGGATGGTTGACTGATCATTTTAAATCTTCTCTGCATTGCATCAACACCATGTTTTACTCTGTAAAGGTACCATGACTTGCAAAAATGTTGGGAAAAAAAAATCAGCAGAATGCATATTTCATGAAATATAAAAAGCAATACTACAACCAAACAGTGTCTGTGCTGCATTTTCATCATGCACTGCAGTGAGGCATCTTCCAAACAGCCTCACAACAACCAGAAGAGCAAAGCAGAGTTTCAGTTTTTATTTTAGACCTAGGCCACAGTCCAAAAATCCAAATCCAGCAAAGAAAAAAAATACTCTCTTCAGTGAAACTTTGTCAAGGTATCTTAAAAATTCCTCCATTCATAAATGAAACCTAAGTGTATGAGAGCAGAATGAGCAAGGTCACAATGTTACGCTTATTAGATTGGGCTTTAATCTTTTTATCCAGTGAGGCACAAAAGCAGAGTGGGAGTTAAGTTCTAAAATTACACTTTTAAAGTGATAACTGTTAATATAAACCCATAAATCAACCACTTTTCCCCTCTCTCTAACTAAACTTCAGAATTAACACATGCGTCTCCAAAGATTGTTCAAACTTCTCCCTAGCTTTTTAAATGACAGAGATAGATCTTTGTAAATATGAATTGTGATCTGGTCAAAATCTTATCTTACATGGTAAAAGCCAATAAAGAGCATGGCACCTCTCTGGCCTTCACCTGAGCATTGGGTGATGGTTACAGGGGTAACCTTGGTCCTGTTGAGCAGATCAACACACCCCTGCATGGCTCAGCCTCGCCCACAGCGTGATCTGTGTGAAGACAGTGCAGCTCATTGGCCTCCACCAGCCGTGGATAAGCCATCACCAGCTTTACATTCAGCTCAAGGTCCACGCACATTCCCTTTAGCCAACTGAGGGTCACAGAACTCCCCACGCCAAGAGCCAGGTTGTTGTGCATAGAGCCAAGGTTATTCATGTAACCATCTTGTCACCATCTTGTTAACATGCAACTGCCTGTGTCAGCACAGCCAATCAAATCAGGACAGGAACAGGTGGCACATGCACACTGTGCTTCAACATTAACATTATTTTATTAGTTTTGATTTTTTTAAAGGGATGGAGAGGGAACAGGGAGAAGGAAGGATGTGGAGGGGAAGGAAAAAGAATGAAAAGGAAGGGGAAAATCTGGCAATATTTTTTTTTCATTTCTAACTTATTAGTAAATCAAGTAGTGGATTATACGTGTTATCCAAGAATTTGATTTATATCCGACATAACTCTGAACATTTACTGTTTTTCTGTATTGTGTTTGAGCATATGACACAGCTTTATTATTGTCAGAGGCTGAATATAGCTCCTGTTTGGTGAACAGAACTTCATGGAATTTATAGAGATGCACTTACAAATTATAAATTACAGTGTTGGCTAGAGTACAAACTGGTCCTCCAGTAGAAGTACTGTTCCTCTGCTGGTATGTGACTGCAGTAGAAGTAGAAGTAGTGCAGTAAAAATCTCCTGCAGTAAAAGTCCAAAGTGTCTCATGTCAAATGTCCTGGCAGTAAAAGTGACTGAGCTCCTTTTTCCAAACAGTAACTGTGTTAGCTGGGATCTTTTCCCTGCAGTTAGAAAAGGAGGAGAGAACACGCTGCACACTGCATGCTTTTAAAGGGGCATTACGCTCAACTGAAGTGAGGACCCTGTAGACTCAACTGACACATGCGGAAGACGCACATAATGTGCTGCTTGAGTCTACATGGTTCTCATTGTCCACACTTATTCCACATTTTTGTCAGCTGAGTCTGCATGGTCCTCGCTGCAATTTTTCTTTGTGCAGCTTTTATTTTGAAATTTGTAAATGACAAAAAGCAGAACCAACAAAGTCGAAGCAAGTTCCTCGTCTCATCTTTGCTGACTGAGCCTTTATTGTGAAAAGTCCCACAATCTGCTGTTGATCATTTGTTCTCTGTAATGGACATGATTGAATATTTAGTGAAGAAAAAGTATGAGTACACACAAAAGCTACTCAATTACAGCACTGTGTTGCGTTACTTCCAGCTCTGATGAAAGCTTAAGACCACATGACTTGATTTCCATGGCCTCAATGCAATAAAAGGAAACCTTTGAAGTTATGCTGCCTTAAATGTACACATTCTTAGATGCTTTGAATTTGCCCTCCTGTTGATGAAGCCTTCACTTCAGATATAACGCAGAAGACTCTCACAATATATCCTCATGAAGGACCTTACCAGAGTACAGAATGTATCAACTTCATCTTTCTGCAGATCTTTTCTGAAAGCAAGCAGAGGTATTGTAGAACTCTGATAATCATTTTCCTCCCTTTTATCCAGTCATTTGTTTCCATTCATTCCACTGAGATAGAAAACTGAACATTACTTCAAACTTTAATCACCTTAGCCACAGAGGAAGAACATTAAAAGGTGGCTGTTGCAACTTGAAACTCAAATTTGAAAAAGGATTTTGATTATATAAATCTTCAGTACCTGGACTGGATCTACACAGGCATTCCAGGCTCATGCCCAGGACCTTCTTCTTCTGCTCCTTCTTCTTCTTCTTCTTCTTCTTCTTCTTCTTCTTCTTCTTCTTCTTCTTTGTTTTTTTTTTTTAAACGAAGACAGTTCTTTCTGTCGGAAAGACTTGACAGTGATTGGATGGGAGCAGTTTTCAAACAAATCAGTGAACCCAGTGCGTGTTTTTTTATTGACAGTCTCTGCTGGTAGTTTTAAACTCAGACCTGATCACGGGGCATCTGAGGGATTTTCAGAAATCCTAGAGAAAATTGCATTGTCATTACATGCTTGTCATCTGGATGTCAGGAACAGTTTCTTTCGTCTTTTTGTTTTGTCACAATTTCCATCTGGTTAGTCACTGAGGATTGGAATGTGTTGTTTTCTCTTTGAAGCGCTATGTGTGAATTTAAGAGCGTAACACCCAGCGCCTCCAGACTGATACAAGCCAGGACGCTCAACATCTTGCTTTCAATTATTACAGAAGGAAATTTGACTTGTCACTACATCATATCACCCAAAACAAATCATTCTCATAGAATACAAAGTAAATGTTGACTCTGGCTGCTAATATAACATCTGAACTAGCCCATGTTTATCATCCTTTAACATCTAAGGAGCTAAATCTAAGAGGCTAAACAGAATGTGTAACTCCTCATCCCAAAATCAATGAAAATGCTATAAAAAATGCAATACCCACAGTATTTGTATAATTGTTATTTGGTGACAGTTGTTATCTGTCGATGTCAATGTTATTTTTTTGTGCATCATCCTTGTGAGCAGTGTGTCTTTGCAGTGTGACAAATTTTACCTCTGACAACAAAGCATGACAAACCTTGTGTCAAAGGTGTGGAAAAAACCTGAACAACCTGGAGAGGGCTGCAAACTAATGTTTATGAAGGCCAATGCAGGTATTTTGGAATTGAAGCTAACAAGAAGTGATATTATGTGTGGGTGCTGAGTGTCTTTACAGTTGAAAAAAAAAAAAAAAAATTCAAATCCCCGAATTAAAGAATTGCCAGTATTTCCATGGAAAAAAGATTAAATGGCCTTCTGCTCAGTGAAAGGGTGAAAATAAAAACAAAACACCAATTAAAGCACTTACCTAAAGCCTCATATTACTCTTAGGGAAATAAACTAGATTAATATCACCTTAAGCATTTACCTTGATAACCTTCGTTTAAGTGCAGAAAGCCTTTCATATACCCACTGTGGCAAATGTGGCCAATAACTTAATAAATGGTGCAAAATGGTTTAACATGAAAAGTTACATAAAGAGCGCCTCATCACTCAGTATGTCAGTTATCCCTGAAGTATTAAAGCCTTTTCCTTAAGAGGCTGTTCCCACCTGGCATTAACAACCATCCTGAGAAATCCAATACAAGTGGACAGCTGCCAGTCCATCTGTACACACCTGGCATTACCATGCATCTCCACATTCCCTGCTCTATATGCAAATACATTTGTAACATTTCAGAGTGAGCCAACAGATCTATCCATTATGCCTCATAAAAAGCCTCATTCATCTAAATAAAGCTTTAATCAAGAAAACAGCAGGCTAATTTAACTTAATAATGACCAATTAAATCCAATCAGTTACATCCAACTAACAACTGAATGAAATCACTTAGCAACTTTCTGAAGGAGCTAAACCACATCCACACTTTAAAACCAGACGTAGACTTTCACAGCTTTTCATGTCCTCAGAATAAGGATGGGAAGTTTCAGAAGTCTGGCGAGGAGGAAATAAAAGCATGACTTTCTCTGGAAGACTTAATGATGACATTTAATTATGGAAATACTTCTCACTTTCAGTGTGTAATTTGCAGCTGGAGGACAGAGGTGGTCATGTCTTTTTCAAGGTCTGGACCCATCAGTTGATTCTCAAAAAGCCGTGGACCTCCATTTGAAGTTTGAGTAAAGGGAAATTTGGTTTGTTTGAAGCATTAAATTCTTGTGAAAGGTCGATTTTCTGGTCTTTTTCTAGTAGTTTTCAGGAAAAAAAATATGTCTTAGCATGTATTTTACTTCAAAATATATGTTTTCAAAATAAAACCTGATACAAGGCCACCAATTTTTGTTTGCAGTCAGCACGTACACTACCAGTCAAAAGTTTGGACACACCTTCTCATTTAATGTTTTTTCTTTATTTTCATGACTATTTACATTGTAGATTCTCACTGAAGGCATCAAAACTATGAATGAACACATATGGAATTATGTAGTAAACAAAAAAGTGTGAAATAACTGAAAACATGTTTTATATTCTAGTTTCTTCAAAATAGCCACCCTTTGCTCTGATTACTGCTTTGCACACTCTTGGCATTCTCTCAATGAGCTTCAAGAGGTAGTCACCTGAAATGGTTTTCCAACAGTCTTGAAGGAGTTCCCAGAGGTGTTTAGCACTTGTTGGCCCCTTTGCCTTCACTCTGCGGTCCAGCTCACCCCAAACCATCTGGATTGGGTTCAGGTCCGGTGACTGTGGAGGCCAGGTCATCTGCCGCAGCACTCCATCACTCTCCTTCTTGGTCAAATAGCCCTTACACAGCCTGGAGGTGTGTTTGGGCTCATTGTCCTGTTGAAAAATAAATGATGGTCCAACTAAACGCAAACCGGATGGGATGGCATGTCGCTGCAGGATGCTGTGGTAGCCATGCTGGTTCAGTGTGCCTTCAATTTTGAATAAATCCCCAACAGTGTCACCAGCAAAACACCCCCACACCATCACAGCTCCTCCTCCATGCTTCACAGTGGGAACCAGGCATGTGGAATCCATCCGTTCACCTTTTCTGCGTCTCACAAGGACACAACGGTTGGAACCAAAGATCTCAAATTTGGACTCATCAGACCACAGCACAGATTTCCACTGGTCTAATGTCCATTCTTTGTGTTTCTTGGCCCAAATAAATCTCTTCTGCTTGTTGCCTCTCCTTAGCAGTGGTTTCCTAGCAGCTATTTGACCATGAAGGCCTGATTGGCGCAGTCTCCTCTTAACAGTTGTTCTAGAGATGGGTCTGCTGCTAGAACTCTGTGTGGCATTTATCTGGCCTCTGATCTGAGCTGCTGTTAACTTGCGATTTCTGAGGCCGGTGACTCGGATGAACTTGTCCTCAGCAGCAGAGGTGACTCTTGGTCTTCCTTTCCTGGGTCGGTCCTCATGTGTGCCAGTTTCGTTGTAGCGCTTGATGGTTTTTGCGACTCAACTTGGGGACACATTTAAAGTTTTTGCAATTTTCTGGACTGACTGACCTTCATTTCTTAAAGTAATGATGGCCACTCGTTTTTCTTTACTTAGGTGATTGGTTCTTGCCATAATATGAATTTTAACAGTTGTCCAATAGGGCTGTCGGCTGTGTAGTAACCTGACTTCTGCACAACACAACTGATGGTCCCAACCCCATTAAGAAGGCAAGAAATTCCACAAATGAACCCTGACAAGGCACACCTGTGAAGTGAAAACCATTTCAGGTGACTACATCATGAAGCTCACTGAGAGAAGGTCAAGGGTTTGCAGCGCTGTCAACAAAGCAAAGGGTGGCTACTTTGAGGAATCTAAAATATGAAACATATTTAGAGTTATTTCACAATTTTTTCTTTGCTACATAATTCCATATATCTTGCTTCATATATTTGATGTCTTCAGTATGTATCTACAATGTAGAAAGTAGTAAAAAATACAGAAAAAACAAGAATGAGAAGGTGTGTCCAAACTTTTGACTGGTAGTGTACATCAGAACCCTGGAATTCCAGGTTTTCCCAGTTTTTTTCCAGGTTCTAGTCTCACCCTCATGTTGCTGCTGTACACTAAATGTCATGTTTTGTCCAGCTGGGGCTACATACACACTGACACGCCTCTCCTAGGTGTGGACGGAGCTCCAATAACAAGTCCAGGAGCTGGAGGAGACCAAGGACTGCAGCTCCATCCCAGAGCTGCACAAGGCCTCATGCAAGGCTGTGAGGCTGGAATCAAAGAATATAACAGTATGAGGCCGTTACAGTTATATATTACATCTTCACAAGTTGACCTGCCTATACTGTCATGTTTGACTTTTGAAATACTTTTGCATATTCTCACCAAACAGGTCAATATTAGTTTGGTCTAGTTGGATTTGCGTGTCAGTAATGCACGTGTGAATAAAAACATGAATCTGGATTTCTCCTCAGCTAAATATCAGTTATGAGGATATTTCTGATTCTGATGGAAATATTTGTAATTTGAGATGATGCAGAGAAAGTTTGTACATACAAAATGCAAGAAAAAGGGAATGCAAACTGTCTCCACTGTCCTGACGTTCCCTGTGGTGATCTGTCTCACTGCTAACAGGAAAACAGCAGGGTGGACATCCCTGCCCATGTTAGTTATCCAAGATTGCGACATGGGCTGGAGTGTCATTAGTGTCACCTTTCTCACAGAGTTTTGAAGTTTTTTTCAGGGTCCAAGAGTCATCTAACCTCGCTTTCATCTCAGGCTAGCAGGCAAATAGACAAATGTAGCTCACGGCAAAACAGTTTTGTCAGTCTTTGTTAGTCTCATGCCAAGTAAACCTTGAAACATTGCAACCTTGTAATCCTATCTCAGCTGACTTGTAATAAAATACACAATCCAGTTGTGTGCAATGCAGCCTGTATCATGTCCAACATTTTATTTCATGACACACACAACATTACACATTCAGACTTACACAATACGGCCTGGAAACGTGAGCAGTAATCCAGCAAAAATAAGACATTCTGCCATTCTTTTTTGTTTTGTTATGTTAGTGTTCATCTCCAACATAACAGTACATAAAAATATGCTTTCTTGTATTCCTGTAAAATCCTGTAATACTCTTCCTGGTCCATCAACATGTTATTTGGCTTCTGGTATCTTTTTTCATTGGTTCCTAATCCTCCAGCTTGTAAACAAATGCAGATGTTCCAGTGGTGGAAGAGGGAACTGCACTCGGGAACTGTCGGGGCACTGTTTCGCAAAAAGAGAAAATCTGTAAACAAGACCCATGTAGTGGGATTATGAGTTACATACACAGCTCCTCAAACGCAGCTACAGATAATAAAACTTCCACTAGTGCTTTAAAAAAAATAATAAATAAATAAAACTCAGGCCAAGGACAAAGATTAGTTTTTGCTAAGTGGCTCCTCTGAGACTGATGGCGCAACAGATAGACATGACACACTGATTACATGTCTGTCTGTGTGTGTACACTGTGACAGAGCTGACTGTGGTGAATCCTGTCCCAGAGTAAAAGCCAAGGCCAAACCCTGAGTGGATGCTGTGCTGTTGATCAGTGGGTCCAGGGATCCAGGCGTGGATGTAGACAGAGAGCTGGCTGCAGTGTCGGAGGCGGGGCGTCGTTCATGAAGCCAAAACCATTTGGCAGCATCCCGGTGGCTCACCTGATCTGCTGCACGTCGTCCCCAAAACTAATCTTTAATACCCAGATCTTCCACATCTGCGGGGCCCAGGGTTTTCCTCTGACGTTACGCTCAGAGTGGGAAGCTCACATGCTCTTATCATGTCGCACTGCTTGGACACCTTGGACTCGTTTCTCTGTAAGACCACTAGCTAAAGTCTGGAAGGAAAACACTGGATATGATCAAGCTTGCAATGTGACGTTGACTGTGCTGCTGTCAGAACAAGTGGTAATGTTAGGTCAGAAGTGGTAAAATGCTAACATTAGCTGTTGTCTGAAGGTAACTAATGGGTGGTCAAATATATTTTTTTCACCGGCCAGCTAACTTCCTAGGGGTCCAGGGACCACCAGAGCGGCCCCCAGGGGCACTCAGCAAAATGAGATTAATTTTGCTGTGAATTAATTAACTAGAAATTGTAACAATGCAGAAAATGCAGGACAGATTATTCTCCTTAAACTCCTTCTGGTTTAATCTCATCACAATTTTTCTGTGTCAGTGTATGACATCTAAACAACAACAAAACTTGAATTTATAATGTTTAAAGTTACATGTTTAAAGGCCTGCTTAGTGATGCTGAATTGTCACACATCTTGAGCTTAAACGCTTGTGAGAGGTGTCCACATATTCTTACAGCTACAGAACCTGAGCTGACCTTAACATTACCAAGAAAACATTACTAGAAACTGACTAGAACATTTACAAACAAATGAATAAATAAATAAAAGAAAACAGAAAATGAGTAATATATTGCCAGAGAAGTAGGGTGGAAAAAACAGTAAACTGTATACCTATCAGAGAAATTTCCCCCCCACAAGCATTTAATACTTCACACACACCAAAACATCTCTTGCTGTAAGGGTTCCTATAGCCCAACACTACATCACATGGGATACCTTTTAAATATTTCAGGCATGAACAGTGGAATTCAGAGCTGCTCTAACTATTTGATCTCACAGATATATATTAAATTAATACAAAACAATCTCAGCAAATGATAAGATAGCCATGGTAGTTAATTGGCAATGTTTTTTAAAATGTCAACAGGGAAGGAAATGTTTTGTCCAAAGTCATTATTTACAGATTGGTCAACATGAAATATGGGCTTACCTTGTATAGCTCTATGGACCTTTGTTTTTTTCCAAAGGCCTTTTCCCC
The DNA here is from genome assembly GCF_902150065.1 of Myripristis murdjan. Lineage (NCBI taxonomy): Eukaryota > Metazoa > Chordata > Actinopteri > Holocentriformes > Holocentridae > Myripristis > Myripristis murdjan. The sequence goes on along the minus strand of NC_043999.1, from coordinate 26,895,402 downwards.
TTTTTCCCTTCCCCTTAATATCAAATTTTGCCATCAGGTCGTTAGTGAAGAGCCTAAAGAAAAATAAATTACGTTTATAAATTAATGTGAATGATATATGTAGGAATAACATTACACATGTCATAAACTCTTTCTACTAGTTGATCAGTGTCCCCTAGGGTGGTCCTCCTTTTATCCAATGTCAAAAATAGGTAGTCTATAAGCTCACAATGCATTTTGTTGTGTGTATTTTCACTTAATTTTCACCTATTATGACATGCTCAGAAAGAAGAAACAAGGCAAATGAGAACATGCAGTCTGGTCCACACACAGAAAAAAAATGTCGTAGATACCTGTCCAAGACTTTGTGGACACAGTCCTTGGTGTTTCGCCCACTGATTTTTGAAATTTGCAGCACCTGTTGGAATAAGTCCATAATAAAGTTGACTGGCACTCCCCAGAGGAATCTAACAGTGTGCGGGTGCACTGTATTGTGTTATGCTAGGCTATCCATTACTTCCACTCATGTAAAACCTACCAGGGTATCAAAGGCCTGTGCATCAGAGAGGTGTTACTCCTCCAACTCAAAATCCTCCATGGTCTCCATCCTCTCAATGTGGACAGCTGAAGAGGCAGGCTGTGCTTCTTTCATGCGATTGCAGATGTCGACCAGTAGGCTCAACACCTTCTTCTGGTGCACTGAAATAAATAAAACACATTTGTTGATTGTGATGGTTACCTCCAATTAGAATAGCAAGGTTCATAATGTTTTTGTAATCAGCTTCAGTGTTTGTTACTAATACAGTAGATAGTGTTGGAGAAAGAAACAAAAAAGTTCAAACAAATGTCATCATCTGACATGATAGAAACCAAACCACGGCTATAACTGAACAGCAGTTTGTGTGGACAGAGAGAACAGTGGAGGAAGAGAGAAGGTGGAGTCTCACAGACTCACCTCCAAAGTGCTCCTCTAACCTTGTTGAAAGGAAAAAGTGATGCAGTGGATTGAAGAAAAACAATTGCAAAGCTTTTTGTTTCACAGTTAAAAAGGCAATCAAGCAGAGGATTTGATTTTCCATTTTATTGGCCCACGAGAGAAAAGCAAACAGCCTTTTGTGTCACTGGTGTTAAACAGTTTGTGTATACAAATACATTGTGTGTGTGTGTGTGTGAGTGTGTGTGTGTGTGTGTGTGTGTGTGTACAGTATGTCCTTGCAACATAGTGCAGTACAAGCAAATACTTCCTGTTCCTAAGACCAGCATGACACCCACTAGTCATCAAAAAATAATTGCAGGTGTGTTTTCAAAGGGAAAATCTATTCACCTTCTCCTGTTTGACTTTGACTAAATTACGTTTTAGTAATTAGTAAATGCAACACATAATCCTCTAAATTAAGTTTTAGAAGATTATATGTTGCATTTTACGTTTAGGATGAATCACAGTGTGTGTGTCAGGTGTTGGTCGGGGTGGTGGATGGGTCAGATGGCCAGCCTTCACTCAGGCCACTCGTTTCAATACCACAGGGAAAGTATCAAGTATTTGTTGTCTGTTTGTTTGCTGTATCTTATTAGATTGTTGCTGTAAAGACCCATAATCCCCCCAGGAATAATTAAAGTTTCATCTCATCACCACTCAACCTCTTCATCATCTGTGACTCATCTGTCTTGTGTCTCCTCTGCCCACCTGTGTGCATTCAGGTGGCAGTTTGGGCGAGGTGGTGGCCAGCCCCACACTGAGTGCTAATGGGACCAGCACTCCCATCTGTCCCATCAGTCCCCACTCCTGCCCGGACACCATCTGTGGACGCCAACATGCCTCACCGTTACAGACACAGACAGGTTGGAGGGGAGCATGGAGAGCTGGATGAGAGGTGGGATGATGAGAAAAAGGAAAAAGAGATGGAAATAGTGGAAGAGAATGGGGGAATATGGAATGAATATTAAGATAAAACTTGGAGAGTCTAAAAAAAACCCTGCAAATATTAATGTTATATGCCACTGTCAAATGTTATCCATCCTGCACATGCTATCAATGAAGAGTAAAGAGAGAAAAGTGGGGGGTAAAAGTTCTGAAAATCTGAGGGTCAGGGTCCGACTCCAAACTCCACTGGCGTAATGGTGTTTGGTACCATAGGACAACTACAGTCTTACCTTATTCTAGAGGGATTTTACTTATTATGATCAGTTACTGCTGGCACTTAGTTAATTTATATTTCTGCTGTTTAACAGCACCAGGCGGGTCATGAAGCAGGTTTGAGTTGAGATACTGTGTATGGAGAACAAGAAAGTCAAGAGGGCATTTGCTTTACCGTCAGCCTGCTGAAGTAAAAAAAACAGCACTTGTTAGACTCCAGCCATCTATTATTCATGAGCCCACATTACATTTTGAGATGGTACAAAATACAAGGCATAACAGTATGCACAATATCATATTATTTAAGCTGTATGAAGTAATCCATGACCGCAACTGACCTCCATCGACAACAAGTAGCAACTGTGCAAAGAAAAAATAGAGCTTGTCTGAAGTTTATATCTATACCACATTTTTAATTATTACATTATTTCTTCAAAAAATACCTATAACCTTGTTATTCCATGGTGACTCTGAGAGAGAGACTTGGTCCTGTCTTAAACCGTGTTTATATCTAACCACACAATTACTGTTCACTTCACACACACACAGATGAATGTGGTGGAGCTTCTAATTCCACAGAAATAACATAATAGACAGCATTGCATTTATTTGATTTATATATATATATATATATATATATATATATATATATATATATATATATATATATATATATATATATATATATATATATATTTTATGTTTAAATGGGCAAAGAAAATATTGAGAAAACCTTGTGGTTGTTGGGGTGGTGGGTTGGAAATTGATGTGGGTGTGCATGTGTGTGTGTCTGTGTGTGTACAGATGTTAGTGTGTCAAATTTATTCTCTAGAGGAAACATAAGAATCCTTTTTGCTGCTGGGCTTAGTGTTCCTCTTCAGCTTCTATTCTCATCTGTGTCGTCTTAGTGGAGAGGAGATTGTGTGATAATCCTCCAGATCTTGGGCTTTTTAGCCGCACGCTGGCTTTTCTCCCTTTCCAGTTCTGCTATCCTGTCCAGCATGCTGGCCTCTCTCTTGGCCCACTCTTGTTCCTTCTCCTCCAGGACTTGCTTGAGGTCTGCTCTGGTCTTGGGAAGGGAGATCCTCTCCTCATGGTGCTGGATCTGCAGCTGGAGACAGCTGGTGCTGTGTTCAGCCTTAGTCATCTCCAGCTCAGCCTGCTGATCTGCAAGGAGCTGTTCCTGCATCTTCTGGATTTCACTCCTCTCAGTTAGGAGAGCATCCTGCAGCTCTGTGACTTTGATGACAGCTTTGCTCTCGCTGGAGTCCTTCCCCATGAGCTCCACCTGAAGGCTCAGGATCCTTTCCTCACTACTGGCTGCATCTTTGGAGTTGGAGTAAGTAAGTAAGTACAATTTTGAGATGTAACCAGTTGCATCTCATAAGTGTGTGAATTTGAATTGTCAGGTTGAGGAATGCACTTTGAAACCTCACACTGAATCCTCAGACTTGAAAAATGTTGCACATTAGGGATGGGGAAAATGATTGTGCCCTTTCAGCACTAATCAGAAACTCTTAAATTTCAAGAAACATACGGTACTGTCACCTGCTTTCGCCAGTCTTTGTCGGGTGAATGACCTGAACCATTCCAAGAGTTTTAGTCTAATAGAAAAAACACTCAACACTCTGTTACTAGAGTTCTCATATTCTGCCCGTACCCGACCCAACCCGACCCGACACTTTTGGGTCAGGTCGGGCCTAAAATTTACATGAATTGCTCGAGTCGGCTCGGGCTTCGGGTTCTGTGGGGGATTTTTTTTTTTTAATAAAAAAATATAATTATGTGTTCTGTTATTGATTATGACGTTTCATTTTTATGTGACTGGTGGAGAGAGTGAGAGACTGGATTGGATTTGGAGGCTAAACTTTCAGTGACAGACAGACAACCAGCTGTGCGAGCGCAGCGCAAACAAGTGAGAGAGAGTTGCAGCAGTATCCCGCTGTGCTGGCAGACTCGGCAGCAGACGGTTTTTGCTATGGGCAGTGCAACTGCCCAGGGCGCAATCTACTTGGGGGCGCACGAGAAAAAAAAAAATCGCCAGTTTTCTAGACTACCGTATTGACCCGCACATGTTGCGGCACCATCAGTCGGCATCAGGCGAGCCGGCCGCGACACCGTCCGATACCGCGCCCACCCGGTCAGGTCTGCTGGATCTGACAGGTGAGCTGCCTGAAGCCGTGTTCACACCAGACGCGATGAAATCGCGCGTAACGCCCGAAACGCGCCGCGTGACCATGGAATCATTTATTTCCTCAATCGCGTCTATCGCGCGATGGACGCGTTGATGCGAACCCGCCCTCCTCTCTCCCTCTTTCCTCTCCCTGATGTAGGTGTCCCGCAGACTTTTCCATCTGTGGCGACACACATCCACTGACAAGACGCACACACGTAGCGAGACAGATATGCCGGGTTAACGTTACCGCTAGCATGGTTAATAGTAAATTACATCCAATAGCTGCATTAGCAACGGACACATATTGCAAAATTTACCGGGACACGGCAGCCCGGCAGCCGGCACACGGCAGCCCGGTAGCCCGCACACGGCAGCCCGGCAGCCGGCACACGGCAGCCCGGTAGCCCGCACAGGGCAGCCCGGCAGCCCGCACACGGCAGCCCGGCAGCCGGCACAGGGCAGCCCGGCAGCCGGCACAGGGCAGCCCGGCAGTCCGGCAGCCGGCACACGGCAGCCCGGTAGCCCGCACACGGCAGCCTGGCAGCCGGCACAGGGCAGTCCGGCAGCCGGCACAGGGCAGCCCGGTAGCCTGCACACGGCAGCCTGGCAGCCCGGTAACCCGCACACAGCAACAATAATATTGTCCTCCATTTTTCGATTTCCTTTGGCAGTTCTTGACATAGGTGACGTAGGGAGAATATCAACACTGATTGGCTATCGCGTCAAAGCATCACGCGATGTCGTGTCAAAAGTTGAAATTTTTCAACTTGCGCGATGAGGCGTTTGACGCGATAAAGCGTCCAACGCGACGCGATGAAGCGTCAACGCGACGCGATGAAGCGTCAATGCGTCGCGTGTATCGCGCAAAATGCGCCGCCCGACCCGAAATCGCGCGTCATCACGTCTTTGCATTGACTTTTAATGTAAACTTGACGCGCGAATTTGCGTTATCGCGTCCGGTGTGAACACACCTTGATACCGGCCGGTGCCGCGGCCGGCTCGCCTGATGCCGACTGATGGTGCCGCCTGATGCCAACTGATGGTGGCATCATGGCGGGGGGGTTGGAGTAGTAACATGAAAGGGCGCAAGCCAGTAATTTCACCACTGCTCGGCAGAGTCATAAATCAAAGACACTTTACAACAGAGAAGTAGAGAACGGAGAAATTAATAGCCTACTTTTATGTTTTATGAACAACTGAACATTTGAAGCTGCCTTTCGCCAACTATTATGTCCGTTCTCTCACTGCTACTAGATTTTTTTTTTTTTTTTCGGGCTTTATCGGGCTGTCGGGCCTAAAGTTCGGCTAATTAGTCGGGTCGGGTAGGGCCTCGGGCTGGCCCAGTCGGGCCGGGTCTTAATTTTCAGGCCTGATGAGAACTCTATCTGTTACACTCAGTGCTTCATTTGTTCTTACACGACTACCTCAGTGCAATACCACGTATGGTGGCTACATAAACATCTTCATCATTTATTGTGGTCCACACAACATTCAAAGATTTCAAATGGGAAATGTTAATGTGTACTTGAGAAGAAAAACAGGCCTATGCCAGACAAGGCAGACCTGTGTGTAATTCTTATTTGTACTTCATTATTACTTTCCAGGGTTACTTGTGCCACCAGCATCTACAAGGTGACTTCCACATCATCTGACCTCTGTTTGTGTATTTCAGTAAGTGACATTGTTCTACACACATTCTGAACTCTGCCATGCAAAACATGACATCGTCATAACATCAAGAAAGTGTTGTGCTCAATTGTGATTAGTCAGTTAACCAGGGTCTCTGTAGGTCCAAAGTCCAAAGAAATGTCTTACATTCAGTTTTACAAATACTAGACATTAATAGTATTGATTTGAACTGCTGATTTCTTAATGTCAGCATAACATTTTTTTCTAGTTTCATTTATCTGTCTTTTTTTAATATTTCAGTTCTTCTATATCAGAATCAGCATTTCTGATGTTGTTGATCTCTAAATCTTCTGAACCTGATACTGTCTTTGCATTGACCTACTGCACTTGGCCTGTTGGGATAACAGCTATACCAGATGAATCCAACTGTTTATAGTACATATGAAAATAATATGTGTTATCATGACCAGCTGAGACCAATGCAAGAAAATCCTTATGCTTACTTGTCACAAGTTCTGTGGAGAAAAGAAATGGCTGGATTTACTGCATCAGCTGCTACAATATTTAAATACAAACCAAAAGCTAACTTCTGCACTGGATCAGATACATGGCACTTGAAGTTAGTCTCAATAATCCTTGAGTCTTAATTTACAAAAAAATGTCCTATAAAGGTCTTAAAAAGCATTAAATTGAACTCTGTCATACCTGTAGACACCCTGAGGAGAGTTTCAGGAAGTATGCTTAAATACAGTGTCACAATTATTTGTTAGACTTTGCAAAGAACTGTCAAGGTATGAAACTTTCAACATAAAGCTCCAACTTCAGACCTATCGCTCTCACATCAAGTCTGGTTTCCCAACACATCACAGCCTGCCTCCCCCCATCCTTCGATCCTCATCAGTTTGCCTACAGGGCTAACCGATCTACCGAGGATGCCATTGCCATTACCCTTCACACCACGCTGAGCCACCTGGAACACCCTGGAAACTATGTAAGACTGCTCTTCATAGATTATAGTTCAGCTTTCAACACCATCATCCCAGACATCCTGATCAATAAACTCTTGGGGCTCTAGTTTCGCAGACCTGGCGAGGCGGGGGCATAGCGCAGATGCGCTTCGCCAACTGGGTGTGGCCAAGTTTGGCACGCCGTTCTCGGTGGCGCAAGTACTCCGCCGTCCCTCCTACCGGCGGAGGGGAGGAGAGAAGGCGTGGAGTGGGTTTGACACAGCCGATTCACATGTAACCAATCAAATGAGCCCCTGTCCTCGCCTTTAAAATGCGCTGCGTGAAGGCGTAATGAAAGTTTACACAGCTGACATGGAGGTCTATTGCCGCAGGCGGAGCGGAGCTCAGGAGACAGGCGCGGAGCGGAGACCGGCGAGCAGTGCGGACACGTCACCAAAACCTCACAGGCAGGCTTCCGGGATGTCAGGCACATGAACGATGCAATAAATACCGAAAAAAAACACTATTCAATGCTACGATCACAATCAGCACATACATATATCTCCATATCAACTGTCCCGTCACAGCTGATGTCAGATCAAAGGAGATTGGCACCGTTTGTGCTGATTGTGAGGTTTTGGTGACGTGCGCCAGTAGACGTGGTTTCAGATGGCGAGCTTTTGGCGCACCTCGGCGAAGCCTTTTGGCACGAAACTGTCACTGCACCAAGCCGAATCTGTCTGCACCTCCCCCCGCTGCGCCGCCACTCGCATCTCGGCGCACATCAGTCTGCGAAACTTGGAAACGGTCCGCCTCTGCCGTTTCGCCGGTCGAAACTAGCTCTGCGCCGGGAAACTAGAGCCCTTGGACTTACACCTCCCCCCCTCCACCTGTGCCTGGATAAAGGACTTTCTCTCCGACAGACCACAATCCATGAGACTTGGTCCCCACCTCTCCTCCTCCCTCACACTCAGCATGGACTCTCCTCAAGGCTGCATGCTGAGTCCTCTCCTATATGCCCTCTGCATACATGACTAGTCCCCCTCCCACCCCTCCAACCTCATCGGAAAATCTGCAGATGACACCACTGTAGTCGGCAGGGGCGGACTGGCAATCTGGACGTTCTGGAGAATACCAGAACGGCCGGTGCTGTCAGTTGACTGGCGGCTGGCCGGCTGGCCTTTTTTTTTCCCCTCCCCTTTTTGCTTGTAAACTACTGTTGTTCCATGTCCACACCGATAGGTGGCAACAAGGCATCGGTAGGCCCTTAGATGCGCACAGCCTACAGAGATGAGGTCCATTAAGTATCAGTATGGTGTTCAGCAAACAGGCTGCTACTAAACATTGCCACACCCAAAGAGGTAATCATAGACTTCAGGAGGAACAGTGTGGCCCATGCCCCTTTCCACATACACTATATTACCAAAAGTATTTGCTCACCTGCCTTTACTCATACTATGAACTGAAGTGCCATCCCATTCCTAACCCATAGAGTTCAATATGATGTCGGTCCACCTTTTGCAGCTATTACAGCTTCAACTCTTCTGGGAAGACTGTCCACAAGGTTGAGGAGAGTGTTTATAGGAATTTTTGACCATTCTTCCAAAAGCGCATTGGTGAGGTCACACACTGATGTTGGTCGAGAAGGCCTGGCTCTCAGTCTCCGCTCTAATTCATCCCAAAGGTGTTCTATCGGCTTCAGGTCAGGACTCTGTGCAGGCCAGTCAAGTTCATCCACACCAGACTCTGTCATCCATGTCTTTATGGACCTTGCTTTGTGCACTGGTGCACAGTCATGTTGGAAGAGGAAGGGGCCCGCTCCAAACTGTTCCCACAAGGTTGGGAGCATGGAATTGTCCAAAATGTTTTGGTATCCTGAAGCATTCAAAGTTCCTTTCACTGGAACTAAGGGGCCAAGCCCAGCTCCTGAAAAACAACCCCACACCATAATTCCTCCTCCACCAAATTTCACAGTCGGCACAATGCAGTGAAATGTACCGTTCTCCTGGCAACCTCCAAACCCAGACTCATCCATCAGATTGCCAGATGGAAAAGCGTGATTCATCACTCCAGAGAACGCGTCTCCACTGCTCTAGAGGCCAGTGGCGGCGTGCTTTACACCATTGCATCAGACGCTTTGCATTGCACTTGGTGATGTGTGGCTTGGCTGCAGCTGCTCGGCCATGGAAACCCATTCCATGAAGCTCTCTGCGTACTGTACTTGGGCTAATCTGAAGGTCACATGAAGTTTGTAGCTCTGTAGCAATTGACTGTGCAGAAAGTCGGCGACCTCTTTGCACTATGCGCTTCAGCATCCGCTGACCCCTCTCCGTCACTTTACGTGGCCTACCACTTCGTGGCTGAGTTGCTGTTGTTCCCAAACGCTTCCATTTTGTTATAATAGAGCTGACAGTTGACTGTGGAATATTTAGGAGCGAGGAAATTTCACGACTGGATTTGTTGCACAGGTGGCATCCTATGACAGTTCCACGCTGGAATTCACTGAGCTCCTGAGAGCGGCCCATTCTTTCACAAATGTCTTGTTTCACAGTCTGCATGCCTGAGTGCTTGATTTTATACACCTGTGGCCAGGCCAAGTGATTAGGACATCTGATTCTGATCATTTGAATGGGTGAGCGAATACTTTTGGTAATATAGTGTAAAAGAGGACTGTGTGGAGAGGGTTCGATCCTTCAAGTTCCTGGGAGTACACATCTCAGAGGATCTTTCTGCTCTGTAAATGTCACCCTATTGTCCGACATTCTTGGGGATGAGAAGAGCGGGGGCTCTTTTCATGTTATGGATCCAGGTTCCCCTAGGCCAGGGACATAACATGAATTGGGGGCTCATCCGATTCTTTTCGTGTGTCTGTGGCGCGTCAGGTAAGTTGTGGTGAGTATTGTTTTTCTCTACTTGTCTGGCTGGCAGTTTTTTCTTTGGTGGAGGGAGGCAGTGTCAGTGGTGTGAGTATGGCAGAGTTCAAATTAGAAGATTTTGCTACTGAACCAACCGAGGCCAAATTGGATGAGTGTAGGAAAGCTGACCTTGTTATGGTTGCTGAGTTTTTTGATGTGCATGTGCCAGAGAAAATAAAGAAACAGGAGCTGAAGGAGCTCCTGCTGGAAAAGCTGAGTGAACGGGGTTTGTTTGGTGACTTGGCCCCTTCAGTGGAAGCGGAGCAGGGTGACATTGCTGGTGTTCCTGCCCCACTCCAGGCCCTCCCAGTAACAGGTGGTATGACTGCAGAGGAGCTCAAACTGACTCTGCGCATTAAGGAGGTGGAGGTGAGACAAAAGGAGTTGGAGGTGGAAGCCATGCACCTAAGAGTTAAGGCTCTGGAGTTAGAGTAGGGAACCGCTGTAACTGCCAGACCTTCATTCCCTTCTTCACCCTCACCTAGTCCCCACACTCGTGACAGCTTTGAGGTGAGTAAGCACATTGCACTAGTGCCACCATTTAGAGAATCAGAGGTGGATTCTTATTTCAATGCTTTTGAGCGTATAGCAGCCACACTAAAGTGGCCTAAAGAGGTGTGGCCTCTTTTGTTGCAGTGCAAATTGGTGGGTAAAGCTCAGGAAGTTTGTAATTCTCTGTCAATAGAGGACAGTCTTAATTATGACATTGTGAAAGCCACTGTCCTACGGGCCTATGAATTAGTGCCTGAAGCCTACAGGCAAAAATTTAGGAAGAGTGAAAAAAATGCCACCCAGACATTTGTGGACTTTGCGAGGGAAAAGGGAGCGCTTTTTGATAAGTGGTGCCAGACCAGTAAAGTGAACACTATGGAAGAAATGCGCAAACTCATGCTTTTGGAGGAATTCAAAAACTGTCTTCCGGAAAAAGTTGTTGTCTATTTGAATGAACAAAAGGTTGCGTCACTTACCGATGCTGCTGTGTTGGCAGATGAGTTCGCTCTCACGCACAAGAGTGTGTTTTCTCCGCCCGGCCGGCGTGATTCAGGTCCTGTTGACAGGAGAGTTAAATCTCCCAAAAGTGCGCGTCGTAATCAGACTGCCGTGCCGGAGGCTCGCGAATGTTTTTATTGTCGTGAGCCGGGTCACCTCATTGCTGCCTGCCCGGCTCTTAAGAAAAAGGAGCAATAACATAGGGCATAACATAGGGCAGGAACAAAATGACACAAAATTAAGAATGAAACATATCGTACCTGACATAAGGCAGCTCCTCCAAAACACTGCGCCCCTAAAAATTAAATGATACATAAACATGTTGAAACACGTAGCAAGCACCTCACAGCTAGCTATTAAACATATAAATACAATCAGCCGATGCTAACTCACATAAACTTCCCAACTACAAGGCCGCTTACCTCTCCCATGGAGGTCAACAACAAAAGGGGAGGTAAGGGCGCGAAAACACAATATATAGGGGCGGTGCCACACAATATAAGAACGTCGTGGTACAGACTCAAATTTAGGTTCCTGTTCCTATGCACTGACTCAGAGGCCCAATCTGTCACGTATTAAAGAAAATAAATAAAAATAAAATAAATTTAAAAGGCATACAGATTTTGTGTAATTATAATAACAATAATAATAACAATAACTACTGTACATAATATTTTATACATGCACATATTTATGCTGCACAGCTGACCATGTTACATATACATTAACTGTCACATGCAATCACTAAGAAGTCCATGTGCAATTTTCACTGAGCCCCTACCTCATTACATCATTATTTATTATTTACTTATCACTTCTGATCATCCGTTTAGTTTTTGCTTTGCTGCCTGACTTATATGTTAGGTTTTACCTAGTTTTTAGTTTTAGTTTTTTTTTGTCTTAACTTATCGTGTCCTTAGCACTGGCCAGGGAAGCCAGTACACTGGCATCATATCATATTGAATACACTGTATTCAATATGATGACAATAAAGAGATTCATTCATTCATTCAAAATAAAAAAATAAAAAAAGTGGGCCAATAAAAAAGGACGTGTCTGCACACGAGTGGCTGTTGTGTCGCTGTCCTCCCCTCAGTGCTGAACTGGACAAAGACGTTTAACTCAGCAGACTTCATTTCTCTCTCTGCACAAAACTGTAAACGGAAATATATCTTTGGAGGTTTTGTCTCTCTCTCTCCATTTATTTAACCAACCAAGTTACACTGTTACAACACACTCAGATCGAACAGAAAGTGCAACATTATTTAAGCAATAAGCCCCGAGAAGCTGTGGGTTACAGTGATTTTACAACGGCTGAAGGGCGTTCTTATCTAAGCCACGACACGCAGTGGAGTTGTAAAATCACTGTAACTCACGGCTTCAAAGGGCTTATTGCTTTTTAAAAAACGGAAACCCTACATATAGCCCATAAAATAAACACACAAGAAAAACTGAGAACTATTCATTCTTCCACCGAGCAAGATAGAGTGGACAGAACGGTTGTCAAGCAACACAGACGCTAAGATTGCTTTTTCATCTAGCGCCATCATCATGTCACATCAGGCTATTTGGGCTCGTTAATGCTGAATTGGATATTTCCATTAATAGTTCAGTTGTTAAGATAGTGTTCAATTATGTTTGGACTTCTCTTTGCAGGGATGGTGGCGTGCGTTTCCCGACAGGTGTGTTTTAGCGCAGCTGTATGTCTAACGTCAGATGTAACAATAATAATAAAAGTATAGCCTACTGTTGACTTACCATACATCGGCGCAGTCACACTGTGTCCGCTTTGGGTGGAGATAAAAGGCAGGTGGATCAGGAGGCAGCAGGGAGAGGGAGGCTATTTCTCCAGGGAGGCCACCGGACACAGCGGGTTACCCGGCTGCTCATATATGAATCCCCGCAGGCTGTCTATGTTTTTTCGGCATCATCTTTGTGATTTTTATGTGCATTCAGGGTGACATATTTTACGTAATTTCGTCGTGGCGAATGCTGAAGGAGTCGGGCTTTAATTTGCGGTTGCCGTCGTTCGCCCTGCGTCCCATATGAAGCTGCACGTCAAACCACACTTTACAGACAAGCCCCCAAGGTGTGTCTGAACTTCGTGCCTGAAGGTGCTTCATCTTCTGGCAGTCTGCCTCAGTTATGGCTTGGTTTCTTTACCACACCGGTGAAAACACTGTTGCTGGTGGTGAATTCAGCGTCTTTTAACAGACACCAAGCACCTCCTCCAACCACTCATCCAGGCTCGGGCCACCCAGCAAATCAAAATTCACTACAACGTCTGACATTTTGTTTACAAAAGTCTTGTAACCAAACGAGCAGGGGCGGACTGGGACTAAAAAGCAGCCCTGGACATTGACTAAGCCAGGCCCAAAACAACAAATTTCTGAGTGTAGATAAAAACGTAGCAACCTAAAATAATATAATTATTGTCCTGGCTACAGGTTTCCTTCGCGTGGACATGAGGCTGGACACACACACACACACACACACACACATACACACACACACACACACACACACACACACACACACACACACACACACACACACACAGGAAGGTTGAGCTGCACTCCCTTCTCCGGGTGCAGCTCCGGCTCCGCCTCCCACGATGGGCGGCGGTCCCACTCGTCCTTCTCCAGGGTGCAGCTCGGGCTCCGGCTCCTGCTTCCACGATGGGCGGGGATCCCACAAATCCTCCATCTGAAAGAGAAAGCACAAAGAGTGAGTTTGGTCCCACACTGATCCAACAAGTAGGGGCCAGTAAGGCGCGAGCCCGTCGGCTCAGCCCGGACAGTGAAGCCCGTCGGCTGAGCCCGGACACTGCGCCCAACAAGCCCGCAGGTTTGTCGGTTCAGTGTGGAACAAAATTCTACACAACTCAAGGTCTATTTATGACCTCTGCTAATGTTGTGATGTGTCACCCTGTGACGTCAGAGAGAGAACAACGTATAATTCAATTCAATTTTCATTTACAAATGTGATGTTTGGTTGATGACGTCACAATGGCTTGAGACGGTGTGATGTCACAAAGAGAAAGAGGTACAGAGAGACAGATGGTAATGATGCCGATGATGATGATGATGATGATGATGATGATGATGAATGACAGGGTTGCACCTCAGAGAAGGGAGTGCAGCTCAGTCTTCTCTCTCTCTCTCTCTCTCTGTGTGTGTGTGTGTGTGTGTGTGTTTTAGTCTATGTTATCACATGCATACTACTGCTCATTCATTGGTAGCTGAATTGTTAGGTCTGTTTGATAAGTAATTTACATTTTCAAATAATAATAATTTAACATATTGTTAAATTTAAAAAAAGCCAACATGATGCAGGTCAAAGATTAAAAAAGACTATTGACTAAAACTAGACTAAAATACTTTGTAATTTAGTTGACTAAAACTAGACTAAAATGCCAAGACTGTTTGTCGACTAAAATGTGACTACACAAAAAAGAATACAAGTTGACTAAATATGACTAAAACTAATAAGGGCATTTGACACAAGACTCAGACTAAACTAAACTAAATTAAAAAATAGCCGACAAAATTAACACTGACAAGTTGTGCACCTAGATCCACTGGGTTCTCAGCCAACGGGCAGGCCATTTTCCAAGAGAACTGATTGGTCAGTAGGTGGGGCTTTTCTACCTGCTGAGCTCTTATCCTGAACTTAACCTGCTCCAGAGCAGGTTAGGTGTTCAGCGTATGTTACCACGGCAACGTAGCCCGATAAAAAGTAAGCCACCTTTATGGTACAGAAAAGCCAGGGTTAAGCCTGAAGTTAGCTCGCTAAGCCCAAAAAGGTAGCGGCACCTTGTGTATAAATCCCCCCTATGTGTAGCATGTAAGGGGGGAATTCCCTCCCATTTAAAAAAAAAGAATTTCAGGCCCTGGATGGACTATGAAGAGAGAACTTCAGGAGGATCTAAAATGAGGTTCAGATCAGATGTAATCCAGCAAACAAATTTCAACAAGCGCACAGGAGAAAAGAATCCGACTTTTAGCTTCTGAAACATTTTTTAGACAGCTGATAGAGCTCAGGATTTATCAGGAGGACAGCTGCTTTACTCCAAACAATTCATCTGTATGAACCTGGACTGTGTGTGTGTGACCTTTTGGATGTGTAGAAGAACACAGAACATTAATCAATAAACAGTAGACTCTGACTGTTTCTGTCAGCATGTCTGGAGATTCAAATAATCAGTGAAGTTACACCTCTGTGCCTCTTGTGTAAGCACACACAGCCTCTTGATGGGGAGACGGAGTTATCATCTCTGAAGTGGAGGGATCTCTGAAAGTATTAAATAAATCAAAAAAATGTTTTTTCACCCATTCACCATTAATTAGAATATTAATTTTCACGGCCCAAACTGCCCTATCCATGGATTATCTGCGGGGCCTTTGGATATAATTGCAATCCATGCAGCACTTCTGTACTGATTCATCTTGGTTTTGATGCTTGAAGAGCAATTTTGCCAGAATTTCCTAGCGGAATACCTTCTAAAAGTCCTACTGAAGCTGCCATCAGTGAGCAAGCAGCGTAATGTGTCAAAAACGCACTGACCGGAACATTTAAATGTGCTTGAGGTTGTGAGGGATGGTAAGATTTTGAAAGAAAAAAGCCTTCCTCAATCTCAGTTATCTTGTGTCAAGCTCAGGTGCCTTTGAAACTGTGAATCCTCTTGGATCTGGCAAAAAGCAATACAAGCTCCTCGCTGTGTGTGTGTTGCCTTACGAATATGATACTTGTAATTTCTAATAGTGTTTTCTGTTTATTTTGTGTTGCATGAAACTTCCACCAAGGCAGATGCTGAGGCCCAGATTTTCCTGCCTAGCACTCCAAGCCTCATCATACTCGGCAAAATCCCAGCACTAGACAATGCACAACACATGCTGACTTGATTACTTCACCTATAAAGCAGATTTATAGAATGGAATATTGAATATCAAGTAATCACTGTGGGCTGTCTTGAATCCCTGACAAAAACAGTTTTGCTTACAAGCTTCATGGTAAACTTATATCGCCGGTTTCAGCTAGTGATTTCCCTAGCCGTCGCTGATCCTGTGGGGAAAAAAAAGTGGGTCCATGCTTTTACAGCAGCAAAATGCAATCAAATGTTCTGTTTAAAAAGCTCACACTTGTCATGCTGTATGATCTAAGTCTACAGTATCCAGTTATGCGCTCGAGACCAAACAAACAGATTTTTACTAAAACAAGTGGTTCACTTCTGTTCATTGATGCTTTTGAAACTGCACTGCACATGTGCTTGGGCAGGCTGTGCATGAGAGGATTTTATGGAAGTGACCTGTGCAGCAAAGTTTTTATGTGCAGATCAGATACGAGGCAGAACAGAAAAAGCTATTCCAATCCCTTTCTTGAATTTGAATTTCGCAGTTCTACCTGAATCCACAGGGTGGCACTGTAGCCCTCCTGAGGTCAGCTGAGCCCACCTCTGTTGGGGGGATGCAATATAGCGGCACATCAGAGAAAGTTTGTTAATTTTGTTTATGCGGGCTGTTGTACAATTATTAAACAGCAAACTTGTATTTTTACTTGCCATGCGAAAGATAGAAAAGCAAGCATGGCTTTTATTAGTTCCATGAGTAAAGGTAAGTCAAAATTTCATCCACATTTCTTTTCTTGCTTTGTTATTTTAAAATGATTTCTCGAGGACTGTTTTTTATGTAATAGAGTACGCAACTACTATAGTCGTTGAAATTCCCATCCTTATTCTTCACACAGTCATTACTGTGCTCACTGAAATCTTTTTGGCCCAATCTTTTGAAGTATTTCAACATAATGGCCTCTTGATCTTCATTACATCAGCACTGAAAGTTGTTGCAGAGTACACATACTGTAAGAAAAGCTGATTCAGATTTTTACCCATATAGTGGTATTTACTGCTCCATGTGAGTGTGCTGTCTGTTAACTCCTTCCCTTTGGGGAGAACAGGAGCTTCACCAGGAGTGAACTCCCAAAATGAATGAAGTAGCTACAGACTGGAACACAACATGATAGAAAGTGAAGTGTTTTGAAGAATGCACACACGTGCAACACACAAGTACTGAAATTGCTACAAGTATGGGATGTTGTGCATCAAACCAGTTAGTCAGTTGATGCATACAGCAGCAAATTTCACTATATGGGTAAGCATCTGAACTATCACTTTAGTCCTCCTTAGCTGAGGTAATTTGTGATGTCTTGTATTTATGGTCCACCTGAGCAGACGGACTGGCAAGATGGTTCAACAAAAGTATGAGTCCTGCATTCCACATGTGGCATTGTTTTTTGCTGGCATGTCATTATTTTGTTTAGATATATCTTACTGTATTGATTTGAACAATGGGGGGCAGTCATTAAATGCACTGAGCTGTATGTGGGGGTGCACAGGTGACAGTAAATGGATGGCACAGGTGGGGGGGTTCATTGTGCAACTGCTTACTATTTCAATAAATAAGAAACTAAACTTCAAATAATTACTTGAAAATCGATTATATTGGGTCTGTTTTTGGAAATTGTAAAAGTTTGGAAAAGTTGAAAAATTGCCATCAAAACATACTGTGGGTCTGAAGTCAGTGCTGCACTTTTCTGTTATTTGAAGCTCATCATCAAGATAGTGCTCTGCTTGTTCCACACTCAGGGACGCTGCTTCACCTCAGGGAGCTCAGATGGAGTCCTGCTGTCGTAGATGATCTGCTCGTGAGCTTTCACTTGGTACTCAAGCAGATCTGGTCCCTCTGTAGAAAAGCCTTCCTTCTTACCTACAATATCCACCATCATAAGAGCAATCCACCAAGGTGTGAGTGTACCTGGCTGTTAAAGTCAATGGGAGATGGCACTCTGATTGGTTTACTGCACGTTACGCCCAAAACACACCCATGACTAATGAAGAGACTCAGTACAACTCTTTTGAACCAGGCACCTGGTGCAACCAACCTTTTCCCACCGTTAAAACAGCAAAAGTGGACATGGACACACCCTGAATGCACTTGTGTCATGCTCTTCAGACTGAGTACTTAGATTGTTAAAATAAAGCTCGTACAGCCATCAGTCTTACCTATAAATTTCTACAAATTCTTCACAGGGAAGAAGACTCCAGCCCAGGAAGAAATATCTAGTCCAGGGACAATAAAGTCTTTATTGTTTAAATTCAGTTTTTGGTTCACATTTCACTAAATGACAACTGTAATGTTGTGGCTAGCTTCTTTTCTTCTGCTCGCCTCTATCACACGTCTGATGGACCTTTCAGGCTCTTGCCACTGTTGTAACTGAGGACCAACATGGAGAGCTTAGACTGCACATGAAAATAGCTCTACCATTATTTTCTGAAACATCAACATTTTTTGAACCATCAATCTGTAAAAAATATGACACAAATCATCATCCAATATTTATTTTTTTAAAAGGAACCCCGACTATGATGACATGTAGGCTTTATAAGATTAATGTTGGTATCAGTCATATTAATGTGATACGTAAAACATTTCAGATGTCTTTGTTTTTATAAAATTTGAAATTATAATTTCACTCGTAGGTCGCCATTGTTGTTGACGTTGCATTGCATTCTGGGTAGTGACATCAAATGGTTGTCCGCTTATTGCACTGGTCCCGTTTTTGTGACTTTACAGCAACAAACATGTCATCTGTCCAACGCAATGTTCGTGAGGGTGACAACACAGAAAATACTACTCAACCCAAGCCTCCAAATGATGACCATCAAAGATATGATGAGGCGCAAGTGGGGCAAAATCCATGGTGTCTGTGCAACAACTGTGTCTCCATGACAACCAAGAGAGAGAGTGTGTTGTCAGGAGCTCAAGTTTTTGTCAGCAGCTGTTCAAAGTAAGCATATAGATCCAGCTATCGATGTATGATTAGTCGTATTCCAGTATAAATTATTTTAGATTAGCATCCAGTGCGGTCACATGCTTTATAGCCTACATTATGAGGATATAGCAGTAAAAGGGGTCTGGAAAGAAAAAACTAAAAGATATTCCAGATTATTATGGGTATTGTTATAAAATTATTATGGGTAGGCCTATTATATAATGGGTATCTTTATAAAAAATATAAAACAGTCGCAGTAGCCCGGTATAATGTGACACCCCAAATGCTCCTGCTATCTAACAGGCTAGCTCTGCAAAAATGGATATATGAAAAAGAAAAAGCCCAATGAGCAGCTGATTCAACATGTGTAATAATGATAATAATAGTAATAATAGGCACAAAAGCTACTGCCGACCACGGATAACGGCTGAAATCGCATGTGTGTCAGGGTCATAATAGCCAAGCAGACCAAACATAGCCTGTATTTTTATAATTGACTGTACTTTCATTATTGAAAACACAGTCAAATATAAAAATGCAGAAAATACCTCTACCTGTTCCATTGTTATAAAAAATAGCGGCGCAACTTGGTGGGCGTTATCCTGGTAATTTCTCTGCATGAGAAATACAAAGTGTGGCGTGTGAATGTGTGAATGGGTTGAAATGCGTGTGTCTCACGCCCAGTGCATGAGACTTGAGAGCTTTGAGGTAGCCTAAATCAAAACATTAACCCGTGATCACATAATCCTGTGATCATAAATTATTTACTTTTTTCATAGTTTGCACAATTTCACAGTGTTAAACGTGTACAATGTGGCATAGTGATGATACCGGCAGAAGGTAAGTATACACGGTGCTAATAGCTCTTCTCCCTAGTGCAACCTTTTTACGTCACTGCCCCGAGGGTGCATTGCACAGGTAAAATAATGGCTGCCTCCGTAGGTAAAAATATGTACTAAACAATGTGGATTTTTAAAGCAATTACCATATTTTATCTGTTTCTAACAACATATTCAAGTATAAGAGAAGAATCATGGTTTATTAAGGCCTACAAGTCATTGGGATTCCTTTTAAGAGTGTTAGCTGGGGGGAAGTCCTCCTCAATGGCAGGAGGCTAACAGTTAGCATGTGGAGCATCCAGTCAGTATCTAGCACTCAGTAACAATGAGAGGAAGATAGCACCACTAATGTCCTAACAGCTAGGGGGATGTGTGGTATCACATTTTTCAAAATGGGTGAATTATCCCTTTAATGCCGACCCAGCTGCACTGCTGCTCCAAAATAACTGATTTGAGGAAAAATGTTACACCAGGTCAGGCATCGCTGAGTAAAATAATAAAGACAATGTACTATTCATCATCTGTTTTCAGTTCACTTGCTCATGCTTGGTCTCAAAATTTGCATTGTACACTAAATCATCACATACCACAACAAACTAGCCAACTATTCATATAAAATCAATATTAATCTAGCTTAATTATCAAGACCTCATTCAAAAATGATAAGGCATTTTAATTAAATGCATCATCCAGTGCAGTTATAAAAAGTCAAACAATGAATATCCTTTAATAATAGATTTTTGCTCTGTTTGTCAAAGAACTAGAACCTATGACCTGCACTCAGTCTAGTTCAATGCACTTGTGTGCATTGCTCATCTAACTGTGTTGCTAATGAAGGTCTCAGAGACAGAGACAGTGGGAGAGAGACAGACAGCAGTGACTAGGACGTCAGGGAAGACAAAGTATCATCACAGTAATGATAATAATATGATAAACTCTAAACTTAATGCCAACTTTTTGAAGTAATGCTTATTAAAATTTATACTGGTCATTTAGTTGAGGAGATAGTTAGAATAGGGTGTCGATGCATATTTCCCCACTTGAAATTTGAGAGAAATAACCATTTATTTTCAGGGAGTTGGCCTTATCGCCACAAAGTAACTTCCCTGGTCCTACGACTCCTCTAAATGATCCTGTCTGTTTGTTGTTTTTTCCCGCTCACAGCTCGAGTCAAATCTGGGTCAATTTGACCCATAACACCACTGATGTCACTAGTCTATTATAGTCAGATAACATAATTATCTGTTGACTTTCACAGTAGGAAATATAATGAGTGAATTTATACCTTTATTACTGAAAATAGCTGGTATATTGAAAGATGATGGTCTTGGAACAGTAAAAGTAAAAATTTAAATGGTTATGAATGCATGATAAGTTAGTTATGAGGACTGGATGATAACCACTGTTTTTTGTGTTTTGGGCTGAGTTAAATCATAGCAAGTCAATTTGACCCAATGGGACAAAAGGTGTGGGCAACTTTCTAACACAATAGGAGGCTTAAAAAGTTTTTGGCATGAATGGAAGAATGTTCAGCCAGAGCTAGTCTGCATCAGGAGATATTCCACCCTACAAAAGTATTTGAGGCCACCTCCAAGGGGCGACGTAGAGTGCTACAACCTTGTTATGGTTACACAACCAGGCAACAGCCTCATTTCTGGTAGAAATCATTTTACAAATATTAACTTCATATCAGCTTATAATTATGTCTTCGTTATAAATATTTGGTCATGTAATAATAACAGTAACAATCCAGTCACTGGTAAATATTTGGAATCAAATGTAGCACCGGTTTCTTAGTCTCCTCTTATTTAACAAGTGCTTAGCACTGCCCCCGATGGACAAAGACTGCACTGCATGCTTTTTTCTCTCACAGCGGTCAATAACTTTGGCCAGGCTTGCTTTGTTAAAATCCTGCATTGAGCTTTAAAAAAGAGAAAAAAGCTTCAGTGGTGTTTGATCCTCTATATCCCATGCAGTATATTTGCATTGTGTCTGAAAGATTCATTTTTCTAATTGGCTGCCAATAAAAGCTCAGATGATACAAAAGAAGGCTCAAAGACAGGGTTCGGGTTAGAGAGGAACACATGATGCCAGCAAGTCCAACCAAAAGTAGCTTGCCACAGGGACGTGGGCGGAGGGCCTTCACCTTATCAGCCTCCCACAAGGCTTCTCCCTGTGGGAAGCAAAACAAAATGCTGCTGCCGGAGATTCTCATTAACAACAATGATCGTATCGCATTTTGTTGAATTGCTTTTGGGCTCAAAACGAACATGATGTACCCGCCCTTTCTGGGCCTAATAAAAAAAAATTCCCATGCAACGATAACAAAGCCCCAGTTAACAGCTGCTCAGCGCTTAGTGCTTGGTCTGTTCATGGGTTGAGCGTCTGTGGATCCAGCAGGTGGTGTTTCCAAACAAGCTCACAGGCCAGCAGGATCTGCGTCAGGCCTGGAATATACTGATGTGTGAAGTACAAGGGCATGCAGCCAGTGCAGCAACATAAGTCAGACAGGCCTGCAAACTTTTTCAGTGCCCCAAACCCCTAAGCTGACATTCATTAAGCTGTTGCAGACCCCAGTTTGAGGTGAAGGAAATCAGGAGCGGCTGACCATTATTTCTCTCCTACCAAAGCACCTTTTTAGTCTGTTTCATTTTCCAAAAATATCTCCATCTCTCAGTCTCATCTTCAGTGTTCAAATCTATCTATCTATCTATCTATCTATCTATCTATCTATGACATATATGTCAATGGGATGAGATACGGGATTGTTTCCAATGCTAATCTAGTTGTTTCTAGAATTGTTTTTTTTCATCCTACTGGGCTGATCCATCTTATTCTGCCTTGTTTAGGAAGTTGTTTTTTTTTTTATCATGTTGGAAAAAAGTTTTGAAGGCTCAGTACAGACATCATATTTGTCACTGACATTTTTGTGAAGCAAGATGCTATCTTTTTCTCCCTTTCAGGGATTTTCAGACTGAATATGAGACTTGTTCAAACAGTGAATGAAATGATAGTGAAATTAAACTATACCTCATTTTACTGAGCACCCCTTACAAGCCCCCAGGCCCTGCTTTGAAAACCACAGTGTTATCACATCAAACTATGAGTAAGACATTGCTGTCCATAACCTCTGCAAGCATAACACAGAAAACACTCAAGTCTTTCTGTTGATGCTGATCCACACATGACTGAGGCCTGGGGCTCCTTGTGGGGCCTCTCAGTTAGGCTCCTGCAGATGTATAGATGTATAGAGGAAATCTATTTCTGCCAATGTAAAGAACAAAATATTATTCAGGGTATCCTCCTTATGGAATACACTTTCTTTGAATGCTTGTGTCACTCAATGGAGGGCAGCTGGAGCTAAATTAGGCTAAACTTTGGCATTTGTGAATTTTTCCATTCCTTTAAGAGTTAAGATCATTTTGCTTTAACATTGTTTATTTTTAGTGTTGTAATTTTTGCATGTGGTCAATGAAATTAAAACAAATGAAATACAACTGGAAACTTTCCTTTGGCCACATCAAGACAAGACATACATTCAGGGGCGCCGTATATGGGGGAAAAATTAGGACAATTCCAAGGGCCCTTGCCTGACAGGGGCCCCAAAAAATAGGTAAAAACTAATATAAAATTATTAAACCATCATTGAGTAAATATATATATATATATATATATATATATATATATATATATATATATATATATATATATATATATATATATATATATATACATTTTTTTTTATTATTTTTTTTTTTCATGGGGCCCAAAATTCCTGGCAGCGCCCCTGCATACATTAAAATGTAGCATTAAAAATTAATCAATTGAATAATTAAAATTTAAATTAAAAAAAGAAAAGAAAACCCAAGAATTAAATGTATGTAAGAGGAGTCTGTCACATGCTAAACAATGCACAGGCTTCTGTGAGCAGCCCACCCAAGTCATTTTCATGGTTTCTAAACTGAATCCAGCCTGCCAGTAAAACAGATTGTGATTCAGAAACTCGTAATGAAATAAGAGACAAATAACAATGTCTTTAGAGTGAGAAAGCTGGACCACGGCCGTTGACCTGCTATGGGACAGAAACGTAGACTACAGTACAGTCTTTGATCCACTGGGGGAAGTACTGAGCCCTCAGAAACAAACAGAGTAGGGTATATGACAGTCAATGAAGCTAAATGCTAGAAAATGATCACTACATTTGATTCCAAATATTTACCAGTAACTGCACTGTTACTGTCATTGTTCCACAGCCTGATATTTATAATGAAGACTGAATTATAAGCTGAGGTGAAATCCATGGTTTGAAAATAAAATCCGCTAGCATTGAGGCTACATGTTGCTGACTGACTGCAGAACCAGAGGAAAAAAGTATTTTTTACTGCTATATGGTTTCAGATTTCACTCCCATAAGCTCATAGAAATGTGAATCTTCTTAACCAGCGGCTGCTCATTTTCACCAATGCACAATAAATAAATAAATAAATGATTTAGAGAGCTGATTTTCTGGGAAAAGTCCCATTACTGCTCTGTGTCGCCCTCTGGAGGTGGAGGTGGAACCACATATCCCTGGAGGTGGAGGATCTCCTTATTTAGACTAGCTCTGCTAATATGCAGAGGTAGTAGTATCAAAGTTGGTGAGAACTTATTAAACTTTCATTGATGTAGCTTTCCACGCCGGATATCTGCAGGCTCTACCGTCTTAGGCTGAGCAATGCAAACTTTCCTACATCAAAGACAAACACCAATTAGTTAAGTTCACATGTTGACTTACTTGTGAAGTTTCTTGTATTTATAAAGTCTCAGTTCAGAACTTTGAGGCTCAGTGATCCAGTGGCTTCAAAGGCTCAAGCCAGGACTCTCAACACACCACACCACCCCTCCACCCCATCAATAAATAAACCAATAAAAAATTTGGAATCTGAAATTTTGTACACTCTATGTGTTTGAGTCTGCTGGCCCAAACTCTAGTGTCAGATCACCACTATTTGTAGTTGTATACCCGCTCTCACTTTAGGAGTCACATGGCTGAAAACGCCACTGTTAGATTGTAATTATTCATCTCCAGCCATGTAATTCACTGAACAGCTGTAACTTGGAATTAAAGCACCTCTCTTTATTTAGCATATTTTCCCCTGCCCTAGTTACTGTTAAATACCTTTTACATTACAGAGATGGCCTGCTCTCAAAGAGACATGCATAATGTAAATGGATATATCTTTCACTGTAGCTGACTGATTGCCCCTGCTGCAGACTCATCCATTAAAAGAGGTGTTTAGCATAATATGCCACTTTTAGCTCAAGAGGAGAATGACATCTGGAGAGTATCAAGGTGCTCTGAGTCTCTCCCCCTCCCTGCCTTCCTCTCCTCTCCTTCCTGTCCTCCATCCACAAGCACTTAACATCCATCTCCAAAATCAGTAGAGAGATTCCTCAGTGTGCTGTTGCAGAGAGATTTTTTCTAAGCCAACAGGCTTCAAAGATATTAAAAGCTCCCACCTCCCGAGGAGGTTGTTAGTCATGAGCGGTACCACGGCAGACGTTTCCATATATCACTTGCTCTTCAAAGCAAGTAACCGCGAGGCCAGCACACAGGGAACCTGATCTGATAGGCTAGTTCCCTGCCAGGGAAGTAGGGCTGTGCCATAAAAAGGTGTTAAATGGTCGGCCTGAGAGCTCCTTCAGCCCAGGACCCCTCACTGCCCTTTGTGGAATATTACATAACACAACAGATTGAATTTAAGAAATGTAAGCAATTATTATGATAAGAGTTTTGGTTGAAGGAAAAATCCACCCTAAAACACTGGCACTGATAACAACACCGTGGGTTTCTCTCACTCTTGTGGATGTCTGGTCAAGTGTGGCTTTACAGTGCGATACCTCCAGCATAGCTGCACGGGAATTTGATGGCAGAAATGTTTTTCAATGTAAAATATTTTGATGATTATTGTCAGGAATGGATGCAAGGTCTTCACTCATAATAATGAAATGTGTGATGATGATTATGATGATGTAAACAGTTTCCGTGTGTTTTTGTTATTGTTTTTATACTCAAATGTGCTTTCTTTTTATCCTTTTAATCTTGTGTTTCTCTCAGCAGATTTTTGTACATGCAAGTCACAAAGTTCTACAAATGTCTATAGTTTGCATTCAAAAAAACATCAGAAGACAGAGGAGCACCATGGTCAGATGATGATGAGGAGGATTCTCAAAAAAAAAAAAAAAAATGGGTTGACTACATGGCAGGATTTGAATTTGTGAGTGAAGTGGGTGGACACTACAAGACAGGGTAGATTCTGCTGTCCTTATCGCCTGTTTGTTCCATTGTTCTATTTAAGACTGACTGATCTAACGCAACAAAACAAAATTGTTATGCTGGACTCAATTTAACCCTAACCCTAACCCTAATCCTAGAGCAAGTAAAGACCACGCTCTACAAATTACAGTAGAAAGCTGGGCGAGCTGCGTATCTCCAAGGATTGCATCGATGCAATCTTCCAAATCAAACTTCAAATATCCAAGGTGTCAGTTTCTTTGCTGACTCAGGTCCAAGAAGCTTCATAAGCCAGCGAACTGACTCAGCAAAGCATACCAAGGGACAATGTTCCCATTTCTGAGATGGATCCTGAGAGTTTTCTGTGGGGATTTGTGACCATGGATGAGACCTGGGTCCAATCACTTCCAATCAGAGATGAAAGAACAATTAAAGCAGTGGAAACATCCTGGTTCTCCACCTCCCACTAAGGCAAGACAGTGATGTCTGCAGGCAAGGTGATGGCCACCATTTTCTGGGATGCAGAAGGAGAGCTGCTGGTGGACTAACTGGAAAAGGGTTACTTTTTTACTCTGTGACTGGAGCTGATAACACTGATCTCTTGAGACAGCAACAGAAGAAAATCAAGAAGATTCCGCATGGAAAGCTGGAAGAAGGGGTGCTCTTCCACTAACACTATGGCTGATCTAGCACCAACTACATAGGAGGAAATCCCAGGGGGGTCAAGGGGGACAAGACCCCTCCATCCATAACGTTGCCCCTGCTTGGTCCAAAACCTGCCTCTTTCAGCTCACTGTTTAAGCTGACAGTGTACAGCTCAAACATATACTGTATGTCACTATTTGATGCCATATCTTGCTGTGTTTTTTGTTGACACGACAATAAATATGTTTTTTGAAGAATAGTTTGATGTAGTTGGATTATTCAAGGTATTTCCTCTAGTTTTAGAGCTTATTTTGAGTTTCTAGTTCTTGTAAAGTTACTTTGATGGACTGTAGTAGAAATAGAACAGTGAGAAATTTGGTTAGAGAATTATTGCTTTTAATACCATTATAAATTATAATATAATGTTCATATGTTTTAAATTTAAAACATATGAACATGCTGAGGGCTCAACACTGTACAGCAAGTTTCAAAGGAGCGTAAGAGAGAAAGAGGGTGGTGCATAGGTTTATCTGTAGGCAAAATGAACCTATTTAGTATAAGAGGGAGGTACAGTTGTGCCAGACAGCAATTTTTTCATGTCCCCTCCGGGAATTACTCTCTGAAATTTTGCTGATTATTGTCCACCCCCAATGCTGTAGTAAGACCTATTGATGAGGATTGGATAGGAAATTCCATGGAATTTCCATGGAAATTCAACAAGTGCCTCCCACCTGACCCTCTCAGAATCAGCAGTTACAGCTCCTCAAAGTACATACAGGTTTCTGTAGCCAACTTTTGGAATCAATATCTTGCAAAAAATGAAAGTTTCAGCAGCAAAACTGTACCAGTTTTCTGATAATTCACCAGAGAAGACTGGAAAACACGCAGCTTGGGAAAACTTTCAAGGGTCATATCACCATGTGGGATAGGTAGCTGATTAAAACATGTCATCGCATATGAAAGGTTTCATTTTTAGCTACATTTTGATACGAGGCTCATGTTATATATGTACTTTGAGGATCTGTAACTCAGAAAATACGGTATGAATGTTAAATTTTGCATGGCTTCATTGAATATGCAGAAGATATTGTAGAAAAAATCAGATGGTTCTGAAGGGGTCAGGAAGATTTTTTTCTGAATTGGTTGATTTCATATGGAATGACCCTATAGTGTATTTTTTAATTTTAATTTTTGTGCATTTTTTAAAATATGAAACAGACTGCAGATCAGAGCAGAAGGGGTGCTTCCAGAGAGTGGGGACCATGACAGTGAAAGTATGGTCACCCTTAGTAGTTTGGAGCAAGGGACAACCACACCAGTGGCCTCACTGGTATGTATGGCATCAATAAATAAGTGATGCAGCAGGAAACCAGACCACTAAGTGCTTTCCCATGTGGAAATCTAATATATGAACACACCATGTATCATAGAAATGATGCCATATATTGTATATGACAGATATAGTCATACACAGACCAAACATATACCACTGCCTCCTCTGAGCATGGTGATGTATGTGTAGTCCATATGTGTTGAACATACTGTGTATGTGTAACTTATAAAGACACAGTTATGAAAACAACATATTAAACTTATATGGTCATATGCATGCATCCATACCTGTTCAACATACATATATGACAGTGGAAGCTGGCCACTCAAAATATTAGGGGAGGATGGATGTGATTGTAATATTCTATATGAGGAGGGCTCGCCTCGGAAGAAGCTTAATCCCCGCAGCCATAGCTGCCCTGAACAGCAAGCCACGCTGATATGTCTGTCCACCACTGCTGTTGCTATTTATGCAATGTCAGGAATGTATTGTCATGTTGGTATTGTTATATGGTATTGTTTTTGTTGTTGTACGTTTGTGACGTGAAATTCTCTTGTCATGTACAGTCAGTGAAGACGAATTTCCCCTCGGGGACCAATAAATCAAATCAATCAATCAATCAATGTTAGACAGTGTGTCCATGTGACAATGTACCAAATTAAAATAGATTTTTACAAGGCTATTCAATGCATATGAATAAAGAAATCCTATCTTTTAAGCACTACTTTGGTTTATGAAGAAATTTGATATTTTCAGTTATTTGTTTTATTTTACTTTATTTCATTTTATTTTATTTTATTTTACTATATATATACAGTATATATATATATGCATACATACATACATACATACATATATGTATGTGTGTATGTACATATATGTGTGTGTGTGTGTGTACACATACATACATACATACATACATACATATAAACACTTTTTCACACAGGGCCATGTAGGTTTGGATTTTTTTCCCCTTAATAATAAAAACCTTAATTTAAAAACTGCATTTTGTGTTTACTTGTGTTATCTTTGTCTTATATTTAAATTTGTTTGACGGTCTGAAACATTTAAGTGTGACAAACATGCAAAAAAATAAGAAATCAGGGAGGGGGCAAACACTTTTTCACACCACTGTATGTGCATGTGTTACATTTTCATATGGGTTTAAAGGTGATTAGGAGAGTTTAAAATCCAACTCTATATTTAATTTGGGAGTTGAAACAAGGATACCACTGTGGACATGATATGAGATCTCCAGCTGATCCCAGTCACGACAGCAGTTGCAGCTGTGTGACAGAGCTGCTGAGGCAGGTAAAGCAGCCAGTGCAGTAACAAAGTCTAGAATGAAATGACTGCATGACCAGTTTGCTAAGCTGCATGTTTTAACACTACTGATGTGATTTTAGCATGGTTTCTAAGCTGGAGGAAGCATGACTGAAGAGGGAATGTGTGTTTTCATTAATGGCCCGGGCCACTATCGTAGAGTGTTAATCAGCAAGTTAGTTAGCTAGCTATATTTAAACACGTGCAGCAGCCATGTTTGATTGAAAGCAGCAAATTCACCCTCCTTCTCTGCAGTTTGTTGAAAGGCAACCTTGGAAATTTAAGAAATCACTAACTTATGTAGACGTAGATCAGGGACTTATGACATTTCTTTTGCATGATGATTCTGATGCATTTTACATCACATATGTTTTATATCAGTTACACTAAGGGTTACCTTAGATTACCCCTTAGGTGTAATCTTCTATTTAAATGTATCATCTACGTGAAGCTTTTTTATTGCTTTCTCTACAGTGTATAGTACAGTGCAGTGCTGCCAACAACATAAACACAATCCAATACACAATATACAGCAAGACTATTAGATTGAAGAATATCACCTTAAAATACTCATAAAGGTGTAAGCTGACAAAAAGCTATTGAGTTACAACACTAGTAGTAGTACTGATTTGTTGTAAATGTAGTTTGTTCCTTGCTCCCCTGGGAATGAGTCTGCGTTTGAGGGTTTTTTTAGGGCTAAGACTGAGTCATCAGAAATAAAAGCAGAGGAGTGGTACACTGGACTGCTGGCAAGCCTCCATCCACACCACCAGATATCAGGGTGGAGTCAGAGAATGATTTCAGGACGGGGCACAGTCTGTTCCCCTTAGGCAAACACTGCATGCCTGCCACTGTGTGTGTAAGAGAGACAGATAGAAGCCCCATTTCCATCCAACTATCAACCACACTGTAAACAAACCGTTGAGAGGCTGCAAAAAAGTAAAATGCAAATGAAATGCTTTGCTATCAGCTATGTTGGAGCAAACAAAATAGCTTCCTGAATGTGAAAAATCAAAACAAAAAACAAACAAAAAAATCAATGAAAAATGGAAAGTGCCTTGAAAATTGATTGGGAGTGGTAGCAATTGATTTGCTTATTATTATTTTTAGTGTCATGTAATGTTGGTTACACATTATGCTTTTACTTGAAACACTTCAAATGGACATGGACAAATATTTTACCAAGTGGTATGGACATTGTAATCATGGATGTTGAGATTCTTGATGCCTGAGATTAGTAAGAACTAGTATAAGTATTAGTAAGAAGGGTAGGCAAAATAAGCTATGGCTTCAGCCTGCACCTGTGTTCTTATTAATCTTATTTTATTTTTGTTGGTTTTATTGAAAACAATTTTTTTGTTCATCAGCTGTTAAATATTGTTGTTGTCGCCAGTGAACTGAAATTTCGATTCCAAAGTTCTTTATTTTTAAACAATAAAAATGCTTAAAGGTAAAATATGTAATATTTGGCTTGTTCAAATGTACAGATGACCATTACACAGCACCAGGGTTTTACAAGTGTTGATCAATACCAGTCAATCCACTGTTACGCCAGGTGCATATTACACCACCAAATGTTGCAGGACATCTCCCACTATCTGACCTACTGAGCAACTGAATTCCATCTTGCATCAGAGCAGTGCACACACTTCAGGATGAGGCAGTGATGTGAGTTTGCACATAATAAGACTCAACGGCAAGAGACGGCATAGCCTCAAGTGTGGCACACTTCAGATGGAAGTTCACGACATGTTGAAGTTTTGTAGGTGGGGACTCGCGGCACTATAGCCAGCCATTCAAAAAGCCAAATGGTTCAAAAGAATTTGTGTGGTAGCAACAATGACTGTAACAATGGATCATTAGCAACTCGCTGCCGTTTGGTTAATTCTTATTATGTGCAGAGAGACTGAAGAAGAGCACCAGAGATCTGCACACCGCTCATGGTTGGGTCATTCTGGTCAGCGAAGACTGTTAGTGTCACAAAGAGAGCTGGAGGTGAGATATCCATGTAATGTTGTTTTCATGTCCACTCTATATGCAGTCATGCAGCCAGATAGCCTTCATTTACTTTTGGTACACACTGCCAGACAGCAAAGACAATGTCAAAACATTTTGTCATAACTTAAAGTTCAGTTATTAGTATTCTTGGCCAGTATGACAAACTGGCTCATTGTTTCCCTCTCACACTCCAAGAGCAACAACAAATATTTCCAACATGTTGGAAAATGATCCAGACAGCCCAGACAGTCTGCATCAGGAGATCGGGATGTGGCATGTTGACCTTTTCACAAAGAGGTGCCATTTTTACTCCAATCTAGAAAATTTGTCTGGGCACATGCGCTGCAGAGCTTTTGAACTCTGAAAACAGGCAATCCTGCCCATCCCCACTAGGGTTGGGTACAGAAACGCGGTGCCAATAGGGCACCGGTTCCGACGTAAACGGTAGTAACGAGACCGAATAAGAATGAAAATTTCGGTGCCTCATTTCGGTGCCGCCCCCTGGTGTTCCAGCGCCAAATTGCGGTTGTTCAACATGACGTCAGTGCCACTACTCAGCACACTTGTTGATCAGAACTGATAGTGAGAGGATCAATAAAGATGTCGGAGGCAAAACGCTCCAAGGTTTGGCTACATTTCACGTCTAAGGAGGACGCAGACTCTGCGACATGCAACAGACGCCTTAAAGCAACATCATGCAAGGGAGGTAACACGTCGAATTTAATTAAACATCTGGCAACACATGGAGTTTATTTAAAAGCCAAACAATGCACCCTGTTTGATAATCTATGTCAGTGGTCCCCAACCACCAGGCCAGTACCATATGTTACCTGTATTTATATTGTTTAATTATTTAAGTTAATATTGTGTTCAATTTGGCCCTGGAAATAAAAGGGTATTGTTTTTTGACAAAGTGTGTGTGTTTTTGTTTTTTTAAGTACCGTTTAAGCACCAGAACCATTTAAAAAATACCGAGTAGGCACCAGTATCGGATAAAACCCAACCGATACCCAACCCTAATCCCCACACACATTGCCATGCTGATGCCGGCTGTATTGGGCAGCACTAGAGAGACTACAGAGTCTGTTGTTAGCAGGCTAACACACGCACACTTTAAGCTGCTGAATGCACAGACTCTCAGTTTGGAATAATGTTGTCATAGTAAACTAACCACAGTGTAGCCTTGAACCTGCTCAAACTACACAACAATATGTTTTTGACATTTCTCTTTTATTGGACAGTCTGAGAGAGGGGATGATATACAGCAAAGGGTCTTGGTAAGATTCAAACCCAGGCCAATGTAGATTAACCTAAGTATCACATGGTATGTCCTCTACTTGGTGAGCCACCAGGGCACCACATCTGCCCTGTATTTTACATCTTTTTTGCATTATTTTAGTGCAGACACTACTCAGCTGAGCGCAGAGGAGGGGCATGATCTGACTTCTGGAAGGACATGGCCAAGGTCTGAAATTTCTTCTCATGAAACCTCATGCAAGAGGCTGAAACACTAGCAGGGTCTACTGTTTTTGTTTCTGTTTTGTTACTGTTTTTGGATTCCAGCAACAAGGTGCAGCTTGTCCTTATCACGTGTGCACTATTATGTGCCAAAAAAAAAGAGCACTAGTTTTCAAACATTTATGAAAACCGTCACAGCTTGAGATTGATCACAAGCAGTGATTTGTCTCCAATGTAATTTTTTTTTTGCCCCCAGTCTCAAAAGTTTGTGACTGGAAAATCACAGCTAAAATTTGTAGTCTGAGACCGGAAGTTAGCCATAGCTATAAGCAGGACACTGCTACTGCTTTCACTTTCACTCTCAATCTCAGTGACTGTTACGACTTGCATATACACTGACTTGATTGACTTGACTTGATACTTCTTGCAGCTCTTTTAAACATTTTTAACTTTATGTGTTACCATAGGTTGTGTTGTAGTACAAAAATACAGCCTCTAATGATAAATGAAATACTAAGCTTGTAACTGAATCTGTAGACAGACGTCAGCAATAGCTGCTAGATGGTATAAAAATTACATAGTGTGCCTGATTCAGGTGGATGATTTGACACTTCGACACTTCGGCTTGTTGAGCTTGTTATCAAAGGCAACCTGAGCAAGGCTTGTTCTTACTGCATGTGGTTTCACTACCCAGAGTGCAACCACAAGCATGTGCTGCATGCCCTAACAGCACTCCAGGCATATCCACCCAATCAAAATGCTCTGAAATATTATTATTCTGTTCCCTCTGATAAGCACATGAGTGCAGCATGCACCTTTCCTGGCCAGCCTACATTTCTGTTCCAGAAGTGCAACCTGTGGTCCAGCACACTTTGCAGAATAATTGTATAGAAACCCTTGAGATTACAGCAGTCTGTTTGGGTTTCAGGTGGAACCACAGCTCCACAGTTGGTTCCATCACATCATGGGAGGCTATGAATTTGCTTTTCTCTGAATTCATTTTCTGAAGGTGTCTGATGTACTATGGGAGGACAGCAACAACACCATTTGTTAGAATGTAGGCGGCAGATAAGCCAGTCCCAAATAAATGGGAAGCTGACCTGTATTCCAAATTGGTGGCTAGACGCCAGATGTATATTGCTGCTCGCTGCTCTAAAAGCATTCGTCTCATCTGACATGCAAGAAGGGACTGAAGAATGTCCCTCAGGTACATGAACGTGATCTTCCATGTCCTAAAATTCAAAAGACATTCTGTCTGTCCAGCTGTCAAAGATGTGCCCCCAGATAAGTAATCCCTACCAATATCCCCTGCAATGCAAAACGATTTTATGATGAAGTATTGGCCTTAATTATTAACTAAAATTCAAGCACAGGTTCTGTTTTTCTTTCAGAGTAATTGTATAGTAAAGAACACAGTGCAGTCCATGTTGATAATCCTGTTTTTAACTGAGACAGAAAATTGGCTTTTTATATCCAAGTAGAGACACTTTTTCAGTTTTTTGTGAAGGAAAATGATTGTTGATGCAATTTTTAAAATTTATTTATGCTTAATCAGTTTTTGATTAAGGTGATGTGACCTATAGAAACTGCCATTGGACTCTGTCTATCACTCTACCCATGAATTTATCACTGGTTATCCTTATGGTATCCATCACCGTATCTGGTATCACAAGATTGGGTGGTCCCCTCTTGCAGATGAGATTTTCACTGGTACATGTTCTATAAAGCCCTTGTTGGAGAGCACCCAACCTGACATCACCTCATCGTTTAACTGGTCCTGTAGGCCTTACCTCCCCGTCTCTGATGATTGGCTTACACTAAACATACCCAGAGTTCTCACTGACTTAGGCAAAAGTGCTTTTAACTTCTGTGCCC
Organism: Myripristis murdjan; assembly: GCF_902150065.1. Classification (NCBI taxonomy): domain Eukaryota; kingdom Metazoa; phylum Chordata; class Actinopteri; order Holocentriformes; family Holocentridae; genus Myripristis; species Myripristis murdjan. The sequence continues at coordinate 26,861,057 of NC_043999.1, read as the reverse complement.
CTAAATCTCTCGACAAAAATTAATTCATTGATTCCCACCAGTCTGTTTAGAGCTTTGATTACAAATAATTTCACATCCACCTATACTTGTTTTAAGTAATTGTATTTTTTTGTGATTGTATTGTGTGTTTTGTCTTTTTCTTTAATATGTACCCTTGATGTCATAGTAAATGAGGGCTTAATCTCAATGATCTTTGAGAATAAATAAAGGTTGAATGAATGAATGAATGAATAAATGAATGAATGAATGAAAAAATTTGAGAGGACACTATAAATCATACCACAACTGGTTCTTTGTTTATGGAGGTAGCAAAAGAAACAGGTCTCAGCCAGCACCAGTTCAAACTAGAGAGAGAAAAAATGACAAATTCGTTTTGCAAGAGAAACATGCCAGACCTGCAGAGATATTTAAAAGACCATATCAATGCTTTTGAATGTTTGGCCAGTTTCCCCACCTATTACATTACAACGACAATTTTGCAAGTCATGCAGAGCACAAAAGATTTCGTAGCATATCATTTTTGTTTTGTTTTGTTTTGTTTTTTTAATTTTTGGTTGAAATACCCAACTTATAATGCTCTGCTTCTGTGGCTAACAGAGTCATTGTCATTCATAAACCACAGAATTTAGAGTTTGTTGTGTAAAGCAAACATTTGAAGTTTATGAAAGTTAATTTTCATATTGTAGTGGAATGAATGAAAACCAGTAGCTGTATAAAAGGGAGGAAAAATGATATCCGTGTTCTAAAACATGACTGCTTGCTTTGGGACATTTTTATAAATTGAGCTAAGCATGCAAAATCACTGGTATGGACCCTTATTATTATTAATATTCACCTGCCACATGTTGCTGAGACATTGATACAATACCGGATTTTCACAATGTTTTCCGAAATTTAAGACTGAAAGGGTTTTCAATAGCATTTACATGAGACCTTTGGAGACGCACCCAGTGACACATATATGTCCCATCCCCATCTTTTCTACTGGATCTTGGGGTTGAGTGGCGAAAGCACCTTCACTCCTCCTAGAAGCACAAAAAATGATTCTGCATTACACACTGCAAACTGGCTGAAAAAGAATATTGAGCAACTAATGACCTCACTAAAGGATAGAAGATCTAACTGAACAAAAAAAGAAGCAAATGACAAATCTCTTGTCATCCAAAGTGAAGGTAAAGAAGGTAGAGTGAAGGTCTTAATAAGCTTTTTATGCTCTTGGCTAGTTAACCTAAACACAGTTTTATTTAACTGTACAGTGTCACATATTTTTAATAATTATTGATTCATCATTGGAATATTTATATATATTTATCAATCTTACATCCTTGTACCTCCAGAATATTCAGTCCTGCACCCCCAAACATCCAGAGCATGGTCTAGTCCTACCCCCCAACACCTCCAGTCCATGGGCCAGTCCTGCACCTCTAGACATCCAGAATGTGGTCAAGTCCTAACCACCCACATCTGCAAGTCAAAGTCAAACTGCACACCTCCAAACCCCCAGATGATGAAGGAGTGAGGCCGCGGCAACGCTGTTCATTACTGTCCGGATAGCAATTTCACAGAGTTCCTGTCTGTTTGTTTTGGAAATCCTTTAACATAGTGGCAGAATCTGGTCAGATTAGTACCATTGGTTGCCATTTCTGCCTCTCTCATAAGCAATGCTCAAGATGCCTCCCATGAATTCAGTCGTTGAAATGGATGTTCTCCCTGTCAGTCCCAGAACGTACATCTCTGCATACTTTTCTATATGTCAAAACCAGCACAAATCCAACAGAGATGGGTGCATCATCAATAAATGGGCACTCCTCATTGACAAACAATTAAAAACAGGCTTTGATGGGCAGACATGATGGCTCAGTATGGCAGTAACTTGAGTCAACAAAGATATAAAGTTCAGGAAGACATCTTGCCAAGAAAGCACTGTGATTCTTAATCGTCTCCTGTGCATGACCTACCATGGAAGAACAAATAAATATAAGTGAACAAACTGTATTTGGAGGATTTAAATTATTGCCAGGCTCCCACTTGGAGAGGGCCTTGAAGGAGTCAGACGTTTTTTTTTTTTTTTTTTAAATGAAATAGTGGAGTCCTTGTGGCACCATTAAAGGGAGTTTCAACCCTGATAGCTTCACAGGCTAAGGTAGGTGTAAGCAATGCAACAATGAAGCTCCTGAAAATTAAACTAGGAAAATATCAAACAGCACCACAACCACAAGGTTAAACAGGCATATTTGTGTTTAAACAGTGTTAATGTGTTTTACAGTTGAATCTTCCTCAAACGATTGCTGGGGATGGTGACGAATTAACCTGCTGGAGCCTCCTAGTGGTGGCAGTAAACATTGCTATGGACGGGGTCCAGCAAGCACATCCCTGGCTGGTCTAGTTATTATTAATCAGTAATCTTTCTTAAGGGCATTTGCATTACATGTCAAGTGTTATGATCACACTCCCACCCACCACACATAGCCACTAACATATGGCGCTGCTATGAATTACCAAGTGGTGAGGGGAAGTGATAGCTTGTATATATTAAACGACTAATGAAACCGGGCTATTGTCATCTCTCCATTCTTCCCTCTCCTGGCCCTGCAGTGATGGAATGACCTTTGACCTTCCCACTGCAGTCAGAGCAGCAAAGTCACTCCCCATGTTCCACTATCTGATGAAAACCCATTTACTATGAAATTAGGGGAGACCAGGTACAGTTGTAACATGGTACGGATCTAACTCCTCCAATTCCTCCAATTGGAAATAAGGTAGATTGATTACGCTCACTCTGCACATGCTCAGTGCAGTTGCTCACAACAATGGAGCCACATCTGAAACTCCCAAAGAAAGTCACCAGCAATTTTTATTCAAGTAAAATTTTTACTCTTCTATCAGATGTATTTTTTGGGTAGTGTACTGAGAGAAAAATGTACAGGAATCCAAACAAGTGTTATTACAATTACTGTTTTCTAAGCTAAAAATAGAAATGACTAATGTGTAAAACTAGCAGTCAGGCTAGTTCACGGGAGGTGAAAACATAGCTGCTGATACTGGGACAGTCTTGACGCCATGTTACAACCAGTAACAAGTATTTTCATTTATATTGTAAAGGGGGCCTGTGTAATGTTATATGTTTATTTTAAGTTATTTTAAGATTTCTTGTCCAAGCATTTTTGACAATGTACGCAGTGTTTCCTTTTTTTTTTTTTTTTTTTTTTTTTTTTTTTTGCAGCTGTGGGTCTTCAGATGACAGTTCTAATTTGATCCCTTATCTGTTGATGTTTAGGTTGAAATTATGTTTTTGAGGTTCAAGCGATAACAATGTTTTTAATCATACTTTTATTACTCAGTAATCATACTTTTAATACAATGTGAATAATAGCTTATCTTTTTCATTTTGAGCATTTGATTAATTATGATTATTTTAGACATGTTCCAACCATCATCCTGCATGTGTTATGACTGTCCCTGTACACTGGGACATTGTTTCTCTAGTTGACACATTGAAGTTTATCATATAGCAAATTGGCTATTCTGGTGTAACTTGTTTTTAATTTATTTGGGAAAATCATAAAAAGTGCTACAACTGTACCTGGTCTCCCCTACGTCACATCAACATCTGCCCACTATATTACACCTTCTCTCCTCTAGTCAAAAAAGGTTTACTTATTTCTCACTTTCTTCTGTTCCTATTATGTTTTACATAGTCAAGGAATACTAGTACTGACCTTTACACTTCTTCCTGTTAATGACTTGTAATTTTGGTATCGAGGACTGGAAACTCAATCTGTTGTTACACTCAGTGGAAGCTCTTCTGGAAGGAGTCAGCTAAATGCTGAAATTGTAAATGCAAATGAGGTTTGTGTGTGTGTGTGTGTGTGTGTGTGTTAGTGAGTGTGCAAGCGAGTCAGTATGTGTGTGTGGTGGGGTGACAATCCTAGTGACAATCTCTCCATTCCCTTTAACAACATTGGTGTAAAGTCTCTGCATGAGTGCTTATCTGAGCCTATGGCATGAAGGATTTCAGATAACATCCAATGTATTAAAATGGTTTGTCTATCTATCTATCTATCTATCTGTCTGTCTGTCTGTCTGTCTGTCTGTCTGTCTGTCTGTCTGTCTGTCTATCTATCACTGCAGTCACTGACCAGCCAATTCTCTGATTCTTATTCTCTCTTCTTTCTGGGATTTCTGGAGTAAATGTATGCATTAGTGTGTGAGTGTGTTACCAATGTGCGTGTGTGTGCGCGCGCACATGCACGTGTGTGCACAGTGCATATGCGGGGCCGTGCAGGGCTCAGATGGAGATCAAATAATAGGCCATCATCAATCTCTGTCACACTCTCCAGGGACAAGGGGTGGGGGGCTGGGTGGGGGTCAAAGGAGCAGTCTGTGTGTGTGTGTGTGTGTGTGTGTGGAAATGGTAGAGACAAAGGAGAGTTAAGCCATACAACAATGCGCGGGGAACATGTGTTTGCATGTATATGCACACAAAGGAGGGGAATATGGAACGTCAGTGTGAGGGGCTTATGTTGGATTGTGTGCGTGAGTGCGTGAGTGTGTATGTGTGTATGTGAGTAAGACTGACATATGGACGATGCACACAGACCTTCAAAAATTGTCCTCGTCACAGCATGTCACTGACAATATCTTATCGGGGCAGAGCAGCGGCACTGAGAATGTTATCTCTCTGCTTGTGTTATTATTACATGTTCCCTCAGTCGGTGACACGGTGACACATTCTGTCTGTCTAACAAAGTCACATGAGCCTCGCTTTCCTTTCCATCTTCCTATGGCACAAAAGATTTGTCTTTTCTTTCCACAAATACATGTAACTTTGGGTTTTATTATAGGCCACAGCCTGTTTGGCAGTCATCTGCATGGAGACATAATATTCAGCCCCTAGCTATACTGCAGTATCCTCCATAGCTGTTGCCTGGCTCAAGGCTGTTTGCAGATAAGCCTCTTTCTGCAGCAAAAATCAGAATATATGACTGAGCCTTTACAAATGTGCACTCAGTTTTATTGTCATTCCTGCTAAAATTATTGTAGCACAATGATTGATTGAAAATAACAGGAATGCCATTAAAGGGTAATCCACCTACTCTCGGTTTCCTCAGATTTCTTTGTGGAATGGAGCATCAGATTTCTTTGTGGAATAGAGTATACTCACTTTTTTAGGCTGACATACAGTAAATCGCTGATGTAAATTCATAGCACACATCATTGATAATTAGTAGTAAAAATTATATTACTAAGGGATATGGTAATTTAATTGGAAAGGAAAATGTGAAGTAATGCTTTGCTGATATTAATGGTAGTAATTCCTTATGGTGACCACTGACTGACAGATCATATTTTTTTAAATATCTTCTTTCTATTGAGTGATACGTAAAGTAAAACCAGTTTTCTTTTCTGACAATTTAATATTTTTTGTTAGAATAGTAGGTGTTTGCCTGACCTAGTTGACTTTTTCTTATTTACCTTAACAGAATATGAATATAGGTCTAATTGCCAATAATTAGGCTAGTCATTATATTGAATAGCAACAGTGTTTGTTTACAGCAGAGGAAGCGTTGCTCTGGCCGGGCGGGGCGTGGCAGCCCTGTCAGCCAATGAGCGTCTTCCTTCCTCCAAGCTTGCCGTGGCAAGGCGGGGCGTGGCGGCTGTATTAGCCAATCAATGTAGCCCTTCCTCAGAGCAGGGAGAAGTTAGCAGCAGGCAGTCAGTCTGGTCCGCAGCCACGATGGATGCAATACCATGTCTTCTCTTATTGCTCGTCCTCCTGTTCGGGACAAGGATACAAGAAAATACCGGTAAGTGTCTTTATTTGGAGGAGGTTTAGCCGTGTTTCCTGTGTGTTGTTTCTCTCGGGAAGTTAGACTGCGGGGTGCAGCCCCGTTAGAGAAGCTCTTTGTTCAAGAAGCCTGAAGAAGCAGTCTGTCTAACTAAGATGGCGCAGGTCGGCGGCCAGCCTGCTACTGCCTGTCTGAGGAATGTTTATTGTCTGAGAAGAAAGAAGCAGGGAGCTGAAAGTCACTTTGTGGCTAAAAGGGCCGAGGGCTTTAGCTCAGGATCAAAGCTGGCTGCTTCTCGGCCAGGTTTTTGCCACGGCATTTGTACTCTAGTTTGCCAAGAGAGAGCCTTGGAGTCCGTCCGAGTGATCACCAGTCCTCACTTTAGCAAATACAAAGTTGGCAGCATCACATTGAGCTGATGTTTGCTTTTTTTCAAAGCTCGGTTATTGATTTACCCCTGTGGTCTGGCCGTGTCACATCGCTGCTGTTGTCGAGTTCGTGGTTGAAGTACCGAAACTTTACGCTGCCTTGGGGCTGAATGTTTGTCTGGTTCCACGTTACCGTTATCTTGCGGTGTTACATTATTTCATTCCAGTAACCATTTCCTCATCTTGCATTTACTTCAAAAACAAAAACTAAAACCGTTATTTCTAGTTTTGTTTTCGGCAGATGTTGTGAGTCGTCACAGCAAAACCTTAAAGTCATGTTTTATTTCTCCCTTCCAGTTAATTCTCGTTGTGGAGCCAGGCAAATACTGTTTCCATCCTATCCATCCTCATCACCAATTAGTTACTGTAATTTGTCAATAGTTAGCCAGCATTCCAACTCGCCGGTTAATCATTATTTGGCATATAGCTATAGTTCGTCAGCGCGATTTAGTTAGTTTGCCAACCTTGTGGCAGCTGTGTTTATAACTTAAATGTTAACTCCTCTTCCTATTCTCCACATAGCTACAGTATAACTACAGTTTTGTGCCTGGAAGATCATAGTTATCCTTGCAGTTGATGATAACATTACTCTGTAATTGACCTAGAATTTAGCAGTGTAGGCTTATTTTTCACTGTAACATAATGCCACAGCTTCTTGTCAAATGATAGAGAATTATTTTCCTCAGTATATGCCGTTCCTCCACCCTCCTTGTTAGTTGCTTCTACCAAGAGAAAGTCACGCCAAACATCGTTCAAAATCTTGGAAGTTAACGCTGCCTTACCTATAGCCTGAAGCACGCACCTCATAGAATATGGTTAAAGACCCTTTACGAATCAGCAGGGTCTTTTGGTACATTCGGCATGCAAGCAATTCATCAAGCAACATTTAATTTCAGTAAACTTTGGAAATTTGTCTTTGGGTGACTGCTGCCGTCCAGTACAATGCATTTGGTCGGAGACGAACGGGATGAGTGGGAAACCATTTTTAAAGTTGAAATTTTATTGAATTGAACGCTTCTATATATAGCTTTTATGCCGAATTTAAAAGATTCGCCCAGAGAACAAGAAAATAAGACACTGAGTGGTGTTTAATGAGGTGTGCACGTTTGAGGTGTGCATGATAAGAATGCCCATGAAATTGCCATATTTTTGAACGAAATCTTGTTTAACAGTTTCTCCGTAAGGCAGACGACGGCACCTATGAGCGATAACACTAGCTACCACCGTTGTGTATTTCACATTTGCCATGTCGCTCCTGTGATTTGCATCGCGATCGCGGTTGCTCCTTTGTTTCAGTGGGCAGCATGTGATTGCGAAAGGAGAATGCGTGTCCTCTTGAACAATATGAACAGCCGATAGTTTTTCCCCTATTGATTTGCAGACTCACGTTGTTCCTTTGTGTGGAGGGAGCCTCATCTTCAGTGTAGGAGCGTGTTTAATACATAAAGGTCTAGCCAAAACCTTCCTATGCCATAAGCACTGTCATGTCCTCACACAGCCCTTTGCTGCCAATCAAACGCAGGCTCGGGAGTAAGTGAATTGATGTGGTGGCTGGGGAGCAGACAAGGGGATTCCACCTTCTTTGTGCAGCAATAGGATTGTCATGGCGTGCACAGAAACCCGATATGATACAGATAACCACGAATGACAAAAAAGGAGGGGGCTAATGCAAATTTCAGGTGTGTAAGTGCTGTCATTGAACATTACATTGTACACACACATCTGCAGAGACAATTAGGATATGACCTTTAAGATAGATCATTTGCTGACACCTTTACATGTCACATTGCTGCTACGCTTCCAGCGCCACACCCCTGTGGCTCTCTCTCTCTCTCTCTCTCACACACACACACACACACACACACACACACACACACACACACACACACACACACACACACACACACACACACTAGCTTTCCCAATATTTGCATGCAGAATATGTGCATGAAAGTATGCGCACATGTGAAGGATGGAAATGTTGCTAAATTAGGCAGTGTCACTATTACTCGCTTCATCCTCCTACCAGCCTCACTCAGCCTATTACCTTATAAGCGTTATCCTAGTCTTTGTCTCTCTTGCTCTCTCTCTTTCACTCACTTTTTCTCCCTCAGTCCTGCGTTTGCATTTGTCAATCCAGAGTAGTTCGCTTCCCTCTCTCCCCCCACCCCTCACCCCCAAGGCCCTGTAAGTAAACAGGCCACATTTATTTGGAGTGGGCTAGTATAAAGGGTGATTGTTGTGTCAGCACTCCAAATCAAATGCAAGCCACTGTCATGGGAAGCCTCAAAATCAAGCCTGACTGTTCCAGAAGACAAAGGATGAGGGGAGAGGGAAGGGGTGGGGGCAAAGGCCTCAGTATACTTGAGACTAAATCGAACTTGGCATGTTTTGCATGGACAAAACTGGACATGTTGCAGGCAAGAATGGAGTGTCTCCTACAGCCTGTCAGTCTGTCACCTGAATGTCCCATGATCAGTTGTATCTTTGTGCATATGTTCTTCAGGCTGCATGCATCTGGTTTATTTTCCTTGTTCACACTGTGTCCTGCATCTCCTCCCATTTCACAGTTAACCCTGTGACTTGTAAGTGCACCTACCTGGCATGGGTAGCAGTTCAACAGCAGTTTGGTACAAGATTAATTTTTTTTTTTTAATAGTATAACTGCTGCTTTTAGCCCTGTGGAGGTTCCCTCATTGCAGTAATTGATGATTTTTAGCCCAACTGATACAGGTGTGAAGGCCAATACTGCTGTGGAAATTTGTGCATTTGAAGCTGCTGTGAGCTGATAATTTGTGCTTTCTTTCATTTTTGAATGTTTTTCTTGTCCTGCTCCCAGCCGTTGGAGGCCATTTCTGCATCTGTTGCCTGTTCGAGGAAATGTCCGTTTGGCGTTGTTTTTCTGGGTGCTGCGCGGTGTTGCCGTCAGTACTAGCAGTGGAGGAATGCCAGGCATGTGGGTGACCCTGGACGCCCGTTGTCCCGGCCCAAGGAACCACGACTAATTTGAGAGGTTGCAGCCATGCCAGTGGCCATCGGATTCAAAGGCACCGATGCGTTCATGAATGGCCCCCCACTCTGCATTGCTTCATAGGGAGGCTGTGGGTGGGGGGTGGGGTCACAAGTTCTACTGCTGATTCTACTTTTTCATGAGAGACAAACAGATTTATTTTACATGGAATAGGAATAATAATCAGGTTGATGGTCCAAAGCAACAAGTAGATTAAGTCCAGCTTGTTTGTAGTCCTCAGGATGCCACAGTTGTAATTTTCTGTGGATTTTGGATACTCCTGACTAACTTTGTCACAATTAACACATATGAACTTAGTGTTTTAAGTTCATGTTTTTACAGAAAAACAAAAATTGTCCGCAAACCCAATAAGTAGTTCTGTCCTGTTGTGATCTCAAAATGATTTATTTGATGAAAACCTTATTTGAAACCTTATTTGATTGTATCATTCCCCACAATTGACTACAGGTATCTTGTTAAAGTCATCAGTGCCTAACCCTAAGTTCCCAAGTAGTAATTTACCATCTGAATAGGTAGACTGCTAGTATTTGTTTCCTTTATGATCTAAATGCAACATTGAGGTGTGTTCACACACAGCGCTTTTTTTTTTTTCATCTGCCTCTGTCTGTTTTTGCCTGTATTCCTATAGGAAGCACTCCAGAATGACCATTATAAAAAATATGCTGAAAAATGTTGTTTTTTGTCAGCTGAAACAAGTTTTAAGAAAAACAGTTTATGATACAACATAAACTTTTTTATCAGTCAGCCAACACGATGGGAAGAAAAGGCTGCCGCAGTATACTGACGGTGTCCCATAGCAACAGCAGTATGGAGGGGACTGGTAGTACCAGAGATGCTGAAACAGGTTGGCTGCTCACGGTCTGTGGATAGTTTACATTTCTAAGGCAAAGTGGTAGGGCAGGTCTTCTCCCTTTTACTGCTAAATGTAGCTGAAAAATTGCAAACTCAGTAGCTTCAGATACAGTTTGTTGTTATGGTTGCTTCATGGGCCATTTTTTATCAGCCCAAAAATGCTCTTCGCCATTTTTTCTTGCAAATGGTGGCACCAGAGAAACACTGTGTGATTATTTAACTTCATTTTCACTTGGCTTTAACATGAGTCTTGGCTGGTCTGATCACAAGTGGACAGGTGTGAAGTGGGTGCAATGCGTCTTGGAGACATATTGTGATCCGGTCACTCAATTTGCCTTTGGAGGTAGTCAGGGACCATGCAGAATTTGCAGTGTAAACATTAATGCATCTTGATGTGTCCCCTGACAACACTGGAAGATTGTCCAGTCTCCTTGTGGAGATAATGGACTTGTGGCATGAAATTCAAATTTGATTTAGAGGTTGTTTTTTTTTGCACTTTGCACTTACTTTTAAGAAAAAGCCCAAGGCTTAGCTATACAGTGACCTCTCTTAGAATTCATGCAGTTTCAAAACCATAATGCCCACCTAAAGGATTAGGCAGACCTAGGAATCATAATAAGAAAAGAAAGGAAGGATAGATCTAAGGTGGATCACACATCCAATCACAAGTCACTGGACATGTAGGTTAATGCCGGGTGTGAACTCCAGTCCATCTCCACTGTCCACTTGTGATTGGATGTTAAACCCTGTAAATGGGACTGTTGAGGGCCAGGCGACATATTGTTATTATATCTAGGCTATATATAAGCATATCTATATTATATCTATCATGATATGAGACTAGATACTGTCTGGGATTTTGGATATTATATCATATCCACATTGCTAATGATTGTTTATGAAAAATATCATTGTGTTAATATCTTAGGAAAGCACCAATAGTCATCCCTACAGTACTCTTTCAGGTCAGTTCATTTGTAGGGATGCACCGATCTGATATTAGCATCGGATATTGGCGCTGATGTTCTTCCTTGGGCCCACTGACAGAATACATTATGGCACGCATTACAGAATACTTATAAACTATAATAAGAAAACATGGAGTTATTGTTTGGCTAATTGCAATTTTCTAGAACATTTTTATAAGGTCATCTTTTAGGAAGTGGATTTGAGGAAGACAGTCCTGTGTTTGAGTAGTGAGTCATGAACTAACCTGTCTCATCATCACATGGTTATGTTGACACATGCTACTTGGTCCAAGCAGCATTGTAGTTGTTTTTAAAGTTATCATGATGTTTGATTTTGTCCATATTGTCCAGCCCTAGGGCCATTTTTGCCTTGTATTTTTTTTTTTCTTGTTTCGACCCTTCAGATTCGGCTTTGTCTCTGAAAAATTTCTATATCTTAAACTTGAACCAAATCATCCTGTGATATACTGCAGTTGCTGATCAGCATTTTTGACCTCTCAATCGCTTTGAAGAAGCACCCTTCCAAGAGCTGTGTTGCTTTTATGTCCTTATGTATTCATATGTGGCACATTTCTGCTGCAGTTGATGTTAAGTAGCTGTTTTTTTTGGAAAGGTTGCCAATGAGGAAGCACTTTTCAAAGGAGGAAATGGATATCTTCACTAGAACTGTTGCAATACCAGAAATTGAGTAGGCCTAATCGATACCAATACCAATGAATTTCCACAATTCTCAATACCTGTTTCGATACTACGGTAAAAAAAAAGTATTCAAAGTATTAGACGTAGGCTATTTAAGCCCTCAAATGTTTAAAGGAAACAACAAGTCAGCTGTGCTAAAATAACAAATTATTAGGTTGCACAGAATTTCAATTGCAGTATCCAGCAGACATATGAGAGAAATTATGGAAATAATAAACTGGCTTACACATAATTAGAAAAACAAATTACAAAAAGAACAGTGACATGTAGCCCTCCAATCTTTAAAACAAACAATAAGTTGTTGACTACACAGCAATGTCAACTGTCACAAATTAAAATTAGGTATTGTTTATTTCAGTATAAGGATAACATGATCCCCCTTGGGATTGGTTGTTACTTAACATGAATAGAAAGTCACCCAGCGTGAATCATTTGAATAAATTGGGTTGCCTGTCTTTGAGGTGCTTCGCAAAGTTGGAAGTGTTTCCTCCTTTTGTCTGGAAACTTCAGTGGCACCATTTGCATATTTTGTGTTGCGACTTTATTCTTATCCCCTGAGCATCCGTCTTGAACACAAATCCTTCCACACATGACTCTCACTGTGCTTCCTTTGGACAAGCCAGGGTGGAGCTGCTGCTCCATCTTTCTCATATGTTTCTCTCTTCTTTGGTGCACACTTGAACAAGCCTAAATAGTTTGTTTACTGCCCCCGTCAGTTCTGGAGGAAAATGTTAGGACCCGCTTAAGGCTAAATCAAAGTAAATACTGAATCTAAATAAATACATCCGGTACCTCTGGTGCCTGCAGGGCCAGGTACCGTCGTACTTTTGGACTATTGGCATTGACTAGATACCGAAGCATCGGTTCTCGTGACATCCCTAATCTTCACTTCTACAAGGGCCTAAACTTAAGACTGCTTGCCTTGCCTGCCTCTCATATTGGAGTGGATGGGGGTGCATCTCTCTCACATCTACCCATTGCGATTTTTGGGAATCAGGTTAGATGATGCGTCCAGTAGCCATTTTGGAGTCACTACTTTGTGACTCTTTGTACTAACAGGGGTGATGATTTGATATGTTTTGGTCCAGGCCTCCCCATCTGTGATCCCTGTTACTCACTCAAAACAGATTTTAATAGAGGAAAGTGTGTTGAAGGTGAACTGATAACAATGACGAGGGTGAAACCTCTTTTTGTTCATGCATCTATGGTTATTCGCACATATCCCTGTTTTTTTTTTTTTTTTTTTTAATTTCTCACATAATTTCTGTCATACTTCATTTACTTCATTTTTTGATACTACTTCCTATAATTTGCTCATCGTTCTCAGAAGGGACACTTACTCTCTTTGGGAAGTACGCAGATGAGATGAATCCATGTCAAAGCCTTTGCATGCTATTGATTTCTTCTATTAATTTGGATCAAACATAAAAGGAGCAGATGTAGATAAAGAGACACAGACCAGTTAGACAAGTATTAATTAGACAATTGAAGTGTGGATCCTGAGAAAGGGGCTTCAACTTGTTATAAGAAAGATCTATCTATCTATCTATCAATCATTGTATGTTTTGTCACTTGTTCTTTACATTATGCTTAATTCTCTTGCTTTGACCATTTAAAAAACATTTTGTAGCCTGTTATTGTTTTCTGCTACAGCATCCCAGTTTCACATCAGTATAATTAAAACTTCATCATATCTTGTATGCTCTTACTGGACTTTCAACTTCTAAAATGAAAGTGAAATTAAAAGTACCTTACTGGACATCTTGCTGGACTTGCTTGGGTATAGAACTGCAACACAGTCACAGTAGAGAGAGACAGGAAAGGCAGGAGAGAGAGAGGGGATGACATGCAGCAAATGGCCTGAGGTCGGATTTGAACCCAGGATGCTGTGATCAGGACTCAGCCTTAACATGTGGTATACCCTCTTATCCCTGAGCCACCAGGGCGCCTCTAGAGCTGCAACACTTCAAACCAACCCCTAATGACCTCCGTGTTGATGCACTGTGTGTGTTTGCGTGTCCATGGAGAGAGGGACATTTGCTTAATGGCTGAAATAGGACATAGGGCTGAATGACCTCAGTCAACTAAACTTGAAACATACTTCCATGGATATACACGTCTCTGTGGAGGGGCAAACATGAGGGCTTTTTGGGTAATGGTAACTTGCAGCTGGTCGCATAGGAACAGACACACTCATCCTGAATCTGAGATGTGCATCGGGCATATCTGGCCTTTGTGTCAAAGAAACAAACCCTGATTGGTTAAATGGTGCTGCCATTTCTCTGTACCACTGGTGTCCAATCACAGTAATCTGCACCAGAGTAACAGGTTAGCATAGCTTTAAATGGATAGTTCAGCCATGCTGAAAAATGTGATATTTAACTGGATACTAGCTGGCTGCTCCACAAGTTAATGGTTTGTCTCCTGCCATTGAGGAGGATGTTGCCTGGCTAACATTCTTGCTACCAATGGGTTGACTGTTCCTTTAAGCTGAGAGAGCATCTAACCAGTTAAATCACTTGGTGTAGTCTTTAAATGGAAGGCAAACCTGCTAACTCTTGGCTTTCCACGGCACATGATTGCTCTGCATAAAACACTAGAATCCAACAAGCGACTTCACAAGATCTCATTCGTTGTGTATTATTTATTTTTATTTGAGCTTTCTCAGTATATTTGTGTTTGGTAAGCATGATGCTTCCTTCTGGTACACACCTGAGCACTATGTGCTGCAGACCAGGCTGGCGCACACTCGCTGACGTTTGACTTTAAATCAGCCTTCAGCGTTCGCTGTGGGGCAGCTGCTTCAAACAGCTCTCCTCTCTCTGGCCTCCATTAAAGAGTGAGTCAGCACTAAATCACATATGGCAGAGAAGGCCTGCTGGCCCGCTTTCTAGGGGTTTAAACTTTCAGGCACGTTGCACTCATGGCCACACCCAATCAGTGATGTCACGGCAGGTATTTTTCAGCCGTGCCTGCCACAGAGCTCAAACCCTACAGTAGCTAGTGTTGATTAATTTTACTTCCACTGCCACCCCTCCAACAGTTACTGATTTTTTATTTTTTATTTTATTTATTTTATTTTTTTTTAAAGAAGGGTGGCATTCATTCCCTGTATGCACTAAAGTCAGTTCAGGTTAAGGGCTTCCCATAGCCAACCAGATAGATAGAAAGATAGATAGATTGATAGATACTTTATTCATCCCGAAGGAAATTCACAGTGTAGTGTTGATCAATTCTATAATAAATAAATAATAATAAGAAGAAAATAATAATAAACACAAAGTAAAATATGCAGCAACAAACAGCACCAACACACTTGTATATCCGAAAATATGGTTTGGTTTTGAATTGGTCATTGTTGGTCATTTTACCAGTGAGAAGTTGCTGTGGTTGTGATTGGAGTGCACGAGAAATGAACCCTCTCTCTGTTTGTGTAGAAGTGTGCAAACAGTCGTATTGAACAAAACAGAAAGTTGATTGTCTCAAAGGAAATGACATTAAGTTTTTCTGTTGCCTCAGGAAATGTAAATCAAACTAAAAGGGAAGTGACATGTTCTGTCAGTGTAGCTCACGAAACATTACACCAGATAATTGTTGGAGAAGAGAAGAGGAGCAGACAGGGAAGGAAGAGGCAATAAGCAAATGAGAGCTTTTTTGAGGGGAGGCGTTGAAGGGTAAGCAAAACAATACTGTGTTTCCAAACTTGATGTCAGTCTTTGGTACATAGAATTATGAAAGCCCTGTGATGCATGACTAGTCTGTCTCCCCCCATGTGGCCTGTACTCAGGGATAAATCAAGCCCTCCTCTTCACAGTGCCATAAATGCCCGTTTCGACTGAAAAATCCCTGGGTCTTACTCTTGAAAGAGGGTCAATTACTAATCAGTTGATCTCTTAATAGAATGACTCTCAGTAATTTGTTTGCTCACACCTGTTTTTTTTTGTTGTTGTTTTTTTAATTCAGGGGTGATACTTTGATGCTACCTGTGTTGATCATTAAAAGATGTTCAGAGCCAAAACTCCACCTCTGTTGCAAGCATGGGGAAGGGTTCTGGGGCCAGTTCCTGTGGTGGGAAAGAGCTAAAAGAGGAAAGCTTCCCTTTGGAATGGAACCAGAGTCTGTTTGGAACAAAAGAGACTGCCTTGTCCTGTGTGTCTGCCTGACAGGCTCATTAGATGAGAAATGTTGGCTAACTGAAGTCATCTTTATTAGTAAACAGTGAAAAGGAATAGGACAGGCCGTTAGATCACAACCATGATGATTGTCTTAGATTCCATGATTCATGGTCCTACATTTAACTCTCAACCCTCAACCTGTCTGTCTGTTTCCTAGTTAAAGGACTCAGTCTGTGTGTGCGAGTGTGTGTGTTTGCGTGTGTGTGGGTGTGCAGTATGTGTCTAGGATGGAACAGCTGCTGGGATGCTGCCTGGCTGTGTAACCTGTGGGTCAGGCTGCTGCATATTCATGAGCATGGCGGTCTAGGCCGGCGTTCTGCCTTCTCCTCCCCTTCTATTCTCACTCTAAGCAGCTGTCTTCACACAATTGATCTTTGTTTTGTAGGTAAAAAATGCTGCCTCAGCCTCATTTTGTGATGATGAAGAAAGAAGTTGGCGAGACACACACTGTGTTCCACTAAGGACTAGTTGAAGTAGCTGTGACTACCAGCAAAGTGCTAATGTCCAGCCAATAGGAGGCGCAGATAGTACCACACAACATAAGCTATTTGCTCCATTTTCAACACAGTAACTACCAACTTATTTAGACTGCTGTTTCCATTTTCATTCCTTTTCTAGTTGTCATATTAATCCTTTGAAACCCAGGAGCCCATAGATGGGCAATCATTTCCTGTTATTCTGTCTGGTGCTAAGCTCTCATCAGCCACATTTCCGTCAACAAACAATAACAGACTCAATCAATCTACTTCCATCTCTGTGGTCGTTACTGCTCATCTAAATAAAGGCTATCTATCTATCTGGTGTGGAGTGATGCAGGAAGCACAGAAGTTACCAGAGCTTTCTGGATGTTGATAACAGGAAAAATCCAGATAGAAGGTAATTTGAGCAAAACTATCATCCATGTGCTCTTTGTAGTAGTATGTGCATTTTATTATTTGGTACTATCCACGCATTTTTAAGAATGTTAGCTGGGGGGAAGCCCAGCTCAATGGCAGGAGGCTAACAGTTAGCATGTGGGGCATCCAGCCAGTATCCAGCTCTCAGTGACAGTGAGAGGAAGATAGCACCACTGCTGTCCTACAGAACAGCTAAGGGGAGAGTGACATAATACTTTTTTTTCCCAAAATGGTTGAACTGTCCCTTTAAAAATCCTTGACACGTTAATCCACTGCTCTGTTCCTCTCCAGGGCTGGAGCTGGCTTTCCAGTTTACCCAGTGTCAAGGCCAGTGTGTTGTACCTGTTGCTTTTGCCCTGGTAAACTATCAGCTCCAGTTTACTGAGCTTTGGCTTCAGCTCCGACCAGCAAGGACAAACAATACCACCGGGTAGACAGCAAGCCTTTCTGCTCTGCTGTTTCTCTGTGTTTGTATGTGTGTGTGACAGAGGGGGGAGGTTCTGCTGGTCTGGTTTGGTCTGGTCTGGGACGGTGGGCCCCCTCACCCAACACACACTAACACACACACACCACATCTGGTATGGACAAAGGACCGGCCATAATGGAGCAGGCTGGGTGGGGGGTTGGGTGAGGGTGAATGGGGCGGGTGGGGCTGTGACCTATGGAAATGACTCTGGTAGCTGACAGGTCCCGCTGAATAAGGGGGAATTGCACACACATGCGTGCACACACACATTCAGAATGATTTAAGGAACTGTGTGTAGGGGCTACGTGACCTGTGGGCAGTAGCAGTAGTCTCTGTGTGTGTGTGTGTGTGTGTGTGTGTGTGGGTGGGGGTTTAATGTGTGTTTCCTCTACATTCACTTTTATGTTAAGTTTACACATGTAGGCTAACTGCTCATATAATATTAAATAAAACGTCATCCATCTAGGAAATGGAGTGATGCAGCAGTATAACAGGATACATCAAAGAAAATAACAAAATAAAAAATAATGTAATCCTGTGAACCCCAGGAGTCTGTGGGTGTTATTTCACCTTCTTAACCAAATTCTATTTTCAGTAAATTTATGGTCATTTTCTTTTAATGTTTTTACTAATTTCCTGTTTGTTTGTTTTTTTTTCTTTATAATTTCTTGCTAATTTGCTTATTGCTTTTTATTCTCTTTCATGGGCAACGTTTCAGTCTGTATTGCAGTTTGCATTGCAGTTTTTGTCTCGCACCTGGATATGCACACATTTAGTCTTTCTTTTGAATCATTGCCCCTTACCCATGTTTAAAAATAAAAAATCAGAAAAACCTTTCGTTCATTCAAACATATTAAAAAAAAAAAATGAGGGGAAATGGCCTGACTGACCGGGACTTACAGCAATCAAAGCCATACAACTATCATCAACAGCATGGATTAAGAGGTGAACACCATCATGTCCTTGAAGGCCAAGTCCGACGTGTAGGATAAAATGCAGTGTGATTACAGATGGTGAGAGTGACTTTGTGAGTGGCTTTGCTGTTTAGCCAAACTGGACTTAAAAATAACCTTTTTAAACAGAATGTAGAGCGATATATTTGACAGTGGGTACATGTTGGGTTGTAGGTCTTGTATTATCCAGAATTGATTTTAGAGAAAATTGCGGGTAATAGGTCAGGTGTAGTATTGAGCTTTGCGAGTTCGGGCCAGACACAGGTTTGTAAAACTGGACAAATGCAGGACTCTGTCCTCTACCAAAGGCTTTCCACGCCCGACTAGAACAGCACTGAAACCCCGTCTTAGACAACCAGTGTAGAATTGATCAGTTCTACAATAAATATATAAACAGTCAAACTGCATCATATCATCCTATCAGAGGTAGACCACACTTGCTGGACTGTGTCCCTTTTTCTTTTTTTAAAAAAAATTAAAGACCTGAGTCACCCCTATATATTATCTAAGCCTAGTGCACTGAGTGTGTATTTTATGCGTATGGCAGTGTATCATTATTATTATTGTTGTTGTTATCGCTGTGATTGGATGCAGGGATTTCTCAATGTGATGACACGTAAGAGTGCCTATCAGGGTGCAGAGATTGTGGTTGCCAAGGAGACATAAGTAATTAATTCAGTGCACGGCTAAGGTGCTGAAGGGTGGGGTGTTCATGTGACTAGACACACACACACACAATAGTATAAATGATAGTATGCCTTAGGTGAACTAGAGGGGTTTGTGGTATGTTGCTCAGAGCACTAATTATAAATGAGGTGTAATTTCATAGGCCTATTGCTGATATCTGGTTCAATTTGTCTCTGTGAATAGCAAGGACTAAACAGTTCTTTCTATATATAGAAATTGATAAACATTTATAGTTTAGTTCCTTCCTCAGCTATTTTATGCCAGAAGTGGTCTGTTTTGTCTGCTCCCTCTTTCTGTGTTTTGGTCTTAAAGGGGTAGTAAAACATGTTGAAAATGTGATATTATTTCACTCCCCCCTCCCAGCTGTTCTGTAGTACAGTAGTGATGCTATCTTCCTCTCATTGTTATCGCGTGCTGGATTAGGGATGCGCATTTCGATTAATTTTATAACCAAGTAACCTAATCTGGGCCTACTCGAGTACGCGAGTAATTAGGTTAAAAGGGGGCACATAAAATCGTTCATATACAGCGCATCAATATACCCCTGTTTAATCGAGGAGAAAACTTTTTTCACAGTCATCATTATCTTGGTGGTAGACTGCTTTCATGTTTTATCCATGTCCAAGTAAATAAAATAAACATGTATAATAAACATGTATAAATGCTGCCTGGCTATGGGTTGCACCCATAAGGGTTAAGCAGTCTTCAGTGTGGATGCGCATAGCCAAGTAGGTACCCTCTCTCTGAAAATTGAAAATGTTATCTATCTAGATACTAGACTAAATTATTTATTTACTAGAATATCCACTGGAAAAAATATTTTTTCATGGACTGATAGTTATACTTCTGCCGACTTCTCAGTCATTTTTAATCTAACAGGTGCCGTGACAGCGACTCAGCAGCATAGCTTATCTTGATCTACAACCAACTTATATGAACAGTTATATTTAAATATAGGCTTTCCAGTGTCGGCACCACAACAAACATCTGTCTTTTTAATAAACTCACCGGCAGATGTTTTATTTCAGCTGGGGGTGTGTCACTCCAATTTAACGTCAGCTCTGATTAATGTGGCTAAGCAGCAAAAGTAACAGTAAGCAGTCACATTAAGGCTGAACAGAGTTATATAATTTCAACCCCACCTTTTGGGGGCTTTTGCTAATCACCTTTTCAGGCTGTTATCAATTTACCTCTGAAATGAAGACGACAGTTTTCACAGATGTGTTGATTTATTAAATGTTAGCTTCAGTGTACAGATGCAAACAAATTGACAAATTTATTAAATCAATGGCCTAGGCAACTCATAAAGACTAAACAAATTAATTACGATTAATAGGCTGATTAATAACTGATTACATTAACACATTAATAACAAGAACAAAGTTATAGCCGCACATCTACATGGAAAATCTTACAGGTACTGTCCGTGGTGCTGAGTCCGCATTTCATTCTCTATTATAGAAATTAAAGCTCCATAAAATTCACGGAGGATCTTGTTTAGCTCTTCTTTCCTTACAGGTGAGAAATCAGCTGTTTGCCCGGTGTTTGTCAGGTAGTCTTGTAGACATTTGACGGCCCAAGACGTTGACTGGGCCATACCGGCTTCATTTCCTGACCTCTCCAGCTCATCCAGCTCGTCACTCTCGCGTATCTCGGCTTTTTCTCTTCTGTCTTGTCTTCCTCGTTCAGCCATTTATCCAAACTTAGGTCGCCAAATAAATCAAAATTGACAACAAAACGGTCCATTATGCAGGCGAACAAAGTTGACAGCAGCTTTTGATGCTGGTTTCAGTGAAATGTTTCATGTTGCCATGGAAACCACACAGACGCCAGAAATAGCTAATATTGCCGGGAGGAGTAATATGTTCAGTGATGAGTTTTTTTTTTTTTCATTTGAGCACATTCTAAACGTCTGATTGACCAATCAGAATGCTCGGTCGGATCTACGTGTTGTATAAATGTAGTTTGATCCTAAGCTGGACTGGGCACTTTTGTAAGCCGCGGATAACCGAATAGTAATTTGTAACCGAGTTGCAAATTCTCCCCTCGGATAGTCGGGTACCTGGCGTCCATCCCTATACTGGATACTGGCTGGACGCTCCACATGCTAACTGTTAGCCTCCTGCCATTGAAGTGGGCTTCCCCCAGCTAATATTCTTCAAAATAACCACCTAATGTTCACAGTTAGCGTTGGGAGCATCCAACCAGTATCCAGCACTCAGTAACAATGAGAGGAAGATAGCACTATTGTCCTACGTAACAGCTGGGGGGGAGTGAAATGTTTTCAAAAGGGGTGAACTATCCAATTTGGCTTTGTGAAAGCTGTTATCTAGCGAAAGTAGGAGGTAGATCTGTTGTGAGCAATAACCACATATCCTGCGTTCCTGGCTCAAAGCCTCATATAGTATCAGCCTCAGACAAGGCCAGGCCTGAGCCTTGAAAAAGATTACCATGTGATATTGAATTCCTGTAGATTATCTCATCCATGCTACTACTGTCCAAGTGATACGTCTTGGCTGCTGCTAGCAGATGAACTATGTGCAGGATTATTCTACACTGTGGATGGATGTATGAGAATGAGTGAGTTTAATTTCTTCTTAAACATTCAGCTGAACGCAGAACATACTGTCAGTCTGTCTTTCTGGAGAATGCTTGCTGTTTTTGTCGTTGTTGGTAAAGAGTCATCTGACAGCCTGTATTGAGGGGGCTTCAATCTCTGGTGAGATGTAATCTGAAAGGTTTGCCACACTCAGAGCCATGGATGTGGCTGCTGAAGAGGCAAGGCTGTGATGTGGATCTGGGTGACAGTTTGGCTACGACTGGCGTTTAATTCAGGACATCATTTGAAATGTCTAACAGTTCTGCGTTTCCCCATCCTAGGCAAAAGCACAGCACTGAACGTTTTGATTTTCATTCAAAGCACTTAATGTCAAACCCGTGCTCTTTTAGAATTGTCAGACCTCAAAATGGGATTTTGTATCAAACTTACACAGACACATTGTCTCCCTGGAGGTGGAAATAGTGTTTTTTTATGGATTTTTCAAAGTACTTTGAATATATTTGCACTCATGAAAAGCTGTCTATTTTTGTCCAGACTGGTTTTAGGTTGGTTTTGCTGTGCAGCAAAGCAAAGGCTTGCTAAGGCGATGGCCACTCCTGATATCTCATCACATTTCTTCCATCTACTCACATTGCTTCGTCTCCTTGTTCATTATATCTCCTCCGTATAAAACATAAATTAATTATCACCCTGAAAGAGAAGTAGTCTGCTGGCCTGGGGCAACTTTTGTTTTGACTGCAGTCAAACCACGTAGGCTTGCTGGATGAAGCAAGCCAGGCTGAGGCCAGATCTGTTTGGATGGTGAGGTGTTGAGGATGTTGACCTGTTGGTCTCAAATGGAGGACAAAGAGCAGCAGATGTGATTTGATTACCTGTCACATGACAATGAAGATTTTTGCAGCTCAACGTCCTCTTGCAGGGTGCCTGAAGGTAAAAAGACGGTCTTAAATTTGAATGAATGATGCCTTAATTTCAACAAAACATTTTTATAATTTCATTTAGCCATCTTTTTTTTTTTTTAAGTCAGGTGTTTATGCACCAGAGTTCCATTTCGGATGTTATAAAACTTTAAATCTACTGAAACAGATACTGCTGTTATACTGACTTGCTGCACTTAATCACCTGGGAAAATGGCTGTTGTAGATTAACTCAGCTTACAGTACTTAAGGGTTTTCTATCATACTGACCTGTTGAGAGACATCAAGAAAATCCTTGCACTTGTCCTAAGTTTTGTGGAAAAAAGTAATGGCTGGATGTATTACATTCAAGTATTCAATTCAGCATTCAATTCAACAATACATAGAATCATCTAGTTAATAACCTAGCATATTTCTCCCTATCAAGCACTCACTGTGCTGCCTTCAGTCCCCAACAGAGAAATATTTGTTCGCAAATCCTGATTGTAAACTCATATTCCAAAAACGCCAGCCATCTCTGACCCAATGGAAATTGGGTCTGTACACCATCAAAAGTTCCTTTTAAAAAGCTCAAACTCTTCATGTTGTATAATCCAAGTCTCTAGTATCCAGTTGTATGCTTAGTATTTCCCAAACACATTTATCTTAGCTCAAATATTGCTCTAAAGACAACTGTAAAATCCTCTAATGTGCAGTCAGTGAAGCATGCATACACAAGTCCATCCAAGCTGCTTGCCCGATGAAATGCAAGCACATGTGCATGCACACTTCATGACTGCATGAGAGGATTTTGGGATTGAAGTTGTAAAATTATGGAGTTTTTTTTCATTGGGTCAGAGATTGCCAGTCAGTTAAAGTAAAACTCTATGCTGGCTTTTGAAGGCTGGACATGCTGCTGCTCAACCCTTAGGCATGCACACAGACCTGTAAACAGCAGTAACAGCCTTTCAGAGTAGCATTTTGGCATCTGGTAGACCGGCAACAAGCGAGTCCACACACTGGATGGAGTGTCCAGGCTTCATTTTATTCTATCTTCATTTGCAGCCTATTTCATGTCAGAATGTGATTCACCAGAAGCAAGCTGTTCTCTAAACAGACCAAGGAAAAATCAATTTTTCAATAGTAAATTGCTGAATTCTGCTGAGAGAAAGGACTGGTGCTCTTTTCCCTCTGCAGCACAGTCGTCCTCTTCTCTCCTCTTCATTCTGCTGCATAGAGACTGAACACCTAATGTAAGATAATTCAATTACTGCCTTGGACATTTCAAGGTTCTGTCATTGTGTGTGTGTGTGTGTGTGTGTGTGTGTGTGTGTGTGTGTGTGTGTGTGTGTGTGTGTGTGTGTGTGTGTGTGTGTGTTCATGTGTTTGCCTGGGTATGTGCAACTTTATGGCTTTTGTGTGGGGGGATGTGGAATACAATTGCTATTGATTTCTGTGATGTGAGGCTGTTGTGCCAGTCTTCCTCCCCTCCCCCGCTCTGCTGAGAGTCAATGTATTAGATTAAACTATATCCTCTCTTTTCATTTGAAGCGTCTCCCGGGGCTTCTTCTATGCTGCACTTGAGCCACTTAAAGCCCGGCCATGGCAATCTTTCTTTCTTTTCCTCCCTTCTTTTTTTCTCCCCTAACACTGTCAAAATAATGGCTAATTTAGCCCAAATCAGATTGGGCCTAATGACATCAGGCCCGTTTCAAGGTATTACACATCTTCACTGCCTGATTCTTAAGTGCTAGAGAATGAAATGCAAATCATTTTATAAAACCTGATGTTGACTTTTTATTGTACTGTGCTGTAGAAGGAAACCCCACTCTTACACCATACTTAAAGGGATAGTTCACCCATGCTGAAAAATCTGTCATTATTTCACTATTATTTTGTGGTTATTTTGAAGGCTGTTACAACAACTGATTGATTTTTAGAAGAGTTCTCACCACATCGTCAAATAAGCCAATGGAGATAGTTAGCAGGGAAGTGATCTAATGTAAGTGCGGCACAAAAAATGGAAATTCGACCAACTGTTTACTTCTACATTCTAAAGTGAGGCAGGTAGGGCTATGGAGTTTGATTTTTTTTTTTTTTTTATTATACTGTCTTTCTGTTTAAAACATCTAACCCAGTGCTTATTTCACACATTCATACGCAATAGGTATTCATGCTCCCACTTTGATTGAAAGTAACAAATTCAAACCCTCTCTCATCATCAAAAGGTCTCATCATCTAGGAAATTATCTAGGAAATTACTTCATAAAGTAGAGGTAGAACAGGTAAGCTGTAAGAAAGTGAAATGTAAATTACAACACTTCATCACAGCGTTAGCCTACATAAAGCAGTGGTTCTCAAATGGGGGTGCACGTACCCCTAGGGGTATGTTGGAGTACTGCAGGGAACATGAGATTTTTAAAAAATGTTATTTAAAAGAAAAAAACAGTCATGCATTATTCAAAAAAAACAAACAAAAAAAACAGCATATGCTAAAAACCTAACGGTAAGTCTAATAAATCATTTTATATTCAGTATTGGGTTTTCCCAAAGACATCACATGTCTGTAGTTGTGGTTGAAATCTGCTGCCTTGGTTGTTGAGCAAGGACACTTGTTCACTATGACCGGGAAGCCAAGAGAAAAATCCAGAAAATGGATTAGTGGTTGAAATGTAGCAGCGATACAGCTGAAAACACGAAGCAAAAACAGAAACAACCGAATCTCCTCAGTACCAGCTTGTTTTTTCGCACACTGATGGAGCTGGGCTGGACCTCTTTATATAGGCTTTTTTATACCAATTTTTTTTTTATTGCACTAGTCAGGGACTACTTGACTGAAAAAATATTTCAAAGGGGATACATTATTGAGCACGTTTACACGCACACCTTATTCCTGTATTAACCGGAATATTTGCAATATTCCGGTTGCGCACGTGTCATGTAAACACGCACCGAACCCGATTAAGGTCATATTCCGGTTGGAGAGAATTCCAAATAAGACCCCTGGCATATGCCTGTTCCAACCGGAATATTGAGGCATGTAAACACCTTAGTCGGAAAATGCCCCGAACTGGAATATTCAGTCACGACTGCGCATGCTCGACTCACAAGGAATTCTGTGGCGTCTTTGTTGTTATGGTTACCTGCAAGCGGGGAGAATGGCATGGCAAACAGCAGCAAGAGCCAGGAGACTGCAGTCTGGCTTCAGCTAATGAAAGACTTAATATCATGGAAGATATCGATGGGAGAAAACATAGAAATAGCGACAGAAGAAGAAGAAAAAGAAGAAGTGTCACATTACGTAAGAGACTGGAATACGCTGAAACACGGGAACATGCCAAGTAACATGTAAACGGAATATTCCAGTTGCTGCAGCACAGTTACCTTAACCGGAATATTGACCCGAACTGGATTATGGTGTGCATGTAAATGTAGTCATTGAAAAGTTGGAGAACCACTGACACAGAACAATATTTACATATATGATTTTTTTTCTGATGACTTATAATTTCTTTTAATAAAATGAAATAATGTGAATTTGAGAAGGATATTACCTTTAGTCTCTATTTTAGTGCTGTTTTCACAGCACTCAAACAGTAGGCCTGAGCTGTCTATGTCGTAATCGCTATCAGATCTGTATCTAGAAGCCCCAGTAGTCAAACACTCGTGTTCAGAGTCAGAGACCGCTGCAGGGGCTCATCTGACACTAACGGATGTTGACAGGCAGGCATCTATAAAGAAACACCTTTCCACAAGCTATTTTTTCATCTGTCATCAGTTTGAGCATTTGATTTGAAGGGAGACGAAATAACTCCGTGGATCTTCACCTGAGCAATAAGCAGAACAGTTATGCAGTTGAAGGAGGTAATTTGAATGTCATTATAACAAGATGAAAATGGTTTCACGTCACCTCGGAAGTGCACAGGATTTTTTCTTACTGTTAAACAAAAGCTTAACGCTGGTAAACACTGCCCTCCTGGTTCCACTGCAACAGTCAGCTTGTTTCTCCCATTCTTATTAGTATTTAGATGACCCATTATTTAACTCCAAGGTAAACCTGACAGGGTCCACTGGCCTTGTAATTCATCTTGCCTTTGGAGAACATCTTTTGACTGGCTGCCTTGTGACGTGGCAGATGGAGCTGAGACTGAATGGAGTGTAAACTGAATGGGACTGTTCTCTGTAAAGGCTTTTCAGGCTGTTAGCTCATGTGTTTGTCCTTCATATCCTTTAAAGAGACCAGACACTGTTAATTGACTGGCAGCAAGGATATTTAACTAATTCATACAAATGCATAGTCTGCCATCATATATTCTAGCTTTTCCAGTGACCTCAGACAACTATTTTTCATGCTGGAGAGCTAGCAAAAAGCATGAACCTACCAACCTTCCATTACCAACATTAGCTATATTGTCACTAGCCATGCTAACAGCCACTCTTTGGGATGTTACACAGCATAAGCAGACAATGCAACATGTCTTCTGAATCCACACAATCACATGTTGTTAGTATTTGACTAAAAAGTCTGAGAATATTTTTTCTGGGATGGAAGGTTTACTTCAACTCTCTAGAGTTGCTTCATACACTACAGCAGATAGCACAGCTACCAACCCGGAGCCCATTATCTAAAGGCCTAGCCTGTCATGTAGTGCAGTCCTGCTGAGACAGCAGCCTTGCCTGAAAAGATGTATTCCCCTGTGTCGACCACAGAGAAAAGACAAATATGTGTACAGAATATGTGATGTGAAAGTCTCAATGCAAACTCAGAAATGCAACTGGAATAAAATTTGTTGTATGCTACAACACCTGTTCATTGAGCCAAATTCAGGTCAGTCAGTCCGTCAATCATATGGCTCAGTGTCAGTTCAGTTCAATGTTATCATCCCACAAAGGCAATTTTTCCTATACACACCTAATAACATAAAAAGCTGTACAGTTAGAACACTGTGGGCACAATGTTGACCTCATATTAAAACATGATACATATAAAATAATAAAGAGAAATATAAGTTATAAAGTGTAGAGAAATGCCTAGCTCATGTCAAATTTACAAAACACTATTTTGCTAATAGCTGGGCTCGATGTTGATCAGACAAGTAAATGTGCATTTGACTTTTGAATGGCAACGTCACTTGTCTAAACAACTGGCATGTTGACCAAGTAGTTTATTGAAATATAATTGATATTTTCTGCTGGGCAGTGCAATTGTGTGTGTATGTAGGTTATGCATGCCACTTTGGATGGCTCACTTACTGTCTCTCTATATAACTCAAGTTACTTATAAACAATAGCCATTTATCTTGCTAATAGCTAACATTAGCAAGCAGAATATAAAGTTAGAAAAAGTGTGTAAAAAAATCCAATTTGAAGCAGCAACACTATACAGAGCCCCATCCCACTAACATCATCCATGTCCTGCTATAATTTTATTTATTTATTTATTTTTATTTATTTATTTATTTGTTTTAAAAAGTGACATTTCATAAATACCTTACCTTGGAGATAATATAGGTGTGCATGTTAATATTAATATTCATTTGGATGTGTGGTTGGTCTCAAAATTGCATTCGGAGGCAAGTGTCTTGGTCCTGTTGTGGTTTTGGTGTCTTGTCCACTCCACTGTTTAGTCTCTTGGGATGGATACTGTGTTTCTCTGCTGCAGGCACAACATTTCACCATGGATTTTTTAAAAGGCAACAGCATAAACCACAGAAAAAAACCTTCCTCATCTAGAGGAACTGTATTCTTATCTACAGAGAAAGAAGTTTGGTTTGTGCAGAGGTAGTGTTTTCTAAGCTCCTGTCTGCTGCTTTGAAATTTGGAAGGGCGGGACTTAGGATCAGTCAGTAGACCTTTTTCACAGTGGGCATTTTGACATGAAGTTGCAGGGTAAGCACAGGTGTACTAATGACACTAATTAATTAAACTTCTGTTCCATTTATTGTTCATGCTGACACGGATATACTTACGTGGAATGGAACCTTAATTAATGTCACTGGTAACAGCCATGTTTACCTGCTATTTCATCTCCAAATGCCTGCCGTGAAGGTCTCTTAGTGTCAAGTTAGGAAGTGCTGAAGTCATTATGCTGCAAGGGACTATTATGTTGACTGGCTTGACAGCTTGGTTTAGCTGAACCACTTCAGTAGCCACTAGCCAGCTAATGTAGGTATCTACACACACACACACACACACACACACACACACACACACACACACACACACACACACACACACACACACAGTTAGGAATTACTGATCAGCTCTGGTCAGTAATTTGAATGCCACAGTAATCACTAGGTTGAGTGGCACAAAGTTGTTTCACTGCAGCTTATTAGAGCCACTTGTTTCCTCCACAAGCTAAAGAACTATTTACTGAATTCAACTCAGGTGTTGTTGTTTTTTTTTTGTTTTTTTGTTTTTTTTTGTGGGCAGAATTTTATCTGGCTACTCAATCTCTCTTTTTCTCACCCTCTTTCAACATTAGTGTTCACTCTCTCTGTCTTGCTCTTTCTCACGCTTTCTTACCCTGTCTTTCCCAACTTTCTTGTCTTAGCCTCTAATCAAGCCTGACAGATGAGTCTTCATTCCTACATCTTCTTCGTCCTCCTCCAGCCCAAGGTCTCTTTCTCCTGGGTAAAAAAGACAAATGGCCACCAGTTAGCTAGAGCTCTGGTCTTGCATCATTGATAATGCAGAGCTCTGTTGGGAGGAGGTGGCGAGCACTGGCACTGAGCTTACAGTGATATATCTTTTATTGAAACCTTTACCTGGTCCTCTTACTGTTGTTCACGTCCAGCATGATAGTTATGATGATGGTGCTAATTATAATATTTGACATCAGAGGTTTTTCTAACTTCTTTTGTATCACATGTTTGTGAATGTCCACAAATTGCTTCATAATTAAAATATCAAAGACACAAACGCAAACAGTGTCCAACCTAACATATTTCCCCCACTAGTCCACTCGGCCAGTAAATCAGAATTTTTCTGGCCCGTGTGCTCGGGCTGCACAATTAATCGACATCATATTGTAATGGCAGCATAGATAAGTGTAATATCCAAATCGCAACAGCTGCAATTTTTTGACAAAGGTTACAGGAGACAGTATACAGTTACAAATTAAGTACTGTCCAACTACAGAGATCCCCCGGCTTACCAATCACATTCTCTGGATTAAAAAAAAAAAAGAATTATTTGGTGCAGACCCCAGTAAAAATCACATCATCCTCAGGTTTTTTTCCAGCTAAAATGAAAACATCGCAAATATATCACTATCACTGTTTCTTTCAAAATAATATATCTATTTTTTTTTTTTTTTTTTATATCATACCATGCAGCCCCTAGTGTCTGCAGGTCTTGAGTTTGTCTCATTTTTGATCAGTCATTCTCTGACCCTAATACTTCCTTTCTACTGACCTGCTACTCCTACCTTTTGGGCAAATAGCATTTCTACATTAACCTGGCTCACTTTATACTTCCGTGCCCTACTTACTGGTAGAGAGAAGTCCATGGAGGTTCTTTTACTTAGCCATACCAACTTCTGTGGGTGAAAAACATAATACAATGTAATACTTAGAAAATGTAAACTCTTATAGACAAACTCTGTGCTCAACCTCATTTATAGAACTTAATGTAACTGAAATGTGCATTTGAAGAAGAAAACGATTTTTTAAAAAAGAAGCATTAAATTTCTCTTTCTGATACCTGAAGGAACCCTGTAAATGATGTAGAAGTTCTTACAAATGATACTTCATGTGAGAAACAGGTATGACTGATCATCTTTAGTTCACTTTTTTGGATAGCATTTCATTGCAGGAGGAGCTGAGGAATCTGTGAAGCCAAAGACTCTTCAAAATTAACAAATAGAGGTCTGTGTAAAACTCAAAAGTTGATCCCACAGCGGTATCATCCCAAGTGTGTCACTCAGGTCTGTGTATCAGTGTATATGTAAGTGTAGGCCAGATAATTCTGACGGTTGAAAGACACGCATCATGAAAGAGGAAGCAAGGCAACCAAAGTGCTAAACTGCGAGACTAGACAGACTCTTTGTGTGATGGAATAATAAACCTGAGCTTAAAGAGAAGAATAGCATTAAGGGGAAAGAAAGGGACCCACCGGAGGACAGTGTCTTGTGTTGGATCTGAGATGTACAGAAGATATTTCAGTCATTAAAACATTCCTCTGCTCCCTGGCTCAGGTTCGAGCCCAAAGCTCGTCTATATGGAAGTGAGTTGGCATTCCTCTGCTGCTGCTACACATGTTTGCCAGGGCAGAGCAGCAACTTAGCTATGTGGAATGCAGCTTGCTGTTTATTCTCACTAGAAGAAAAGCCACTGTCTAGCCAGTGCTTTTGGCGAAGTTTTAGCACAGTGTCCGCTGGTTCCATTTCACTTTACCCAATTTCAAGTCATCAAAACACAACAGTGCTGCTGCTTTTAGGAAAACGAATTTGGACAGTTTTATTACAGTGATGGAATACTGCTGTGAAGAAAATTATAAGTCTCTGAAAATTCATTTTCATATTGTACTGAATAAAAAGTAGGAAAACTATATCAGTTCTAAAATGCCACTGCTTGCTTCAGGAAAAGACTAGCATAGTAAATTAACATTGTATATAAATTTTGTAGACATTATGCTAAACATTCAGAATCCCTGGTATGGGCCCTTTTTAATATTTAGTTGTATTGGATACCTAAATATTAAACTTCCTTGAGCACTTCTTTTTTGTGTGACTTTTTTGCATTTCAGTAGTTATGGTCAGGTTTGCAGGATCTTCATTTTTTTTTTTTTTTTTTTTTGACTGTTAAATCAAATTTCATGTAGCACTGATAATGTCTTACTTTTTGAAACTGGTTTAGCTGAGGGTTTATTCACAGGTCCAGTACATCCTTCAGAATGCTGGAAGATCTCAGTTCAGGTTTCCTTTCTCTACATCTTTACCAGAACTTGATATGACCAGTGAAGTTCACTGATCCTACGTCAGGCTTTGTTCCAGTGAAACCTGTTCAGGGTAAACACAAAATTCCTTAACCCTGTCTTTTGTCATTCATATTCCTAGGCAGGCAAGGACAAGTAGGGCTCAATGGCTGTGCAGGAAGATGACACTTGAATTCAAACAGAACTAGTCAGCGAAACAAGAAAAGTAGCTGACTGGGGGATCCAGGGACATGTAGTGCTCTCTAATATATTGAACTGGCCTTATTCTTTACAATGTCGCAAAGACACACTGTTGGAATTTTTAGTTACACCTACTATTAAAACATGAGGTAACCATTAAAGGCACAGAAGTAGAAGTTAAACATTTTGATAAATAGAGGGTATCTGATTTTTTTTCATGTCGTGTCAAAAAAAAAAAAAAAATTGATCAGTTAGTTTGATTTTTAGATCGACATTGCTGACCCTGACTTGATACTCAGTCTTTAATTTAAATTAAATTGTAAAAGACATTTTATGCACTAGTGTCGTGGATTGTATGATATTGTATCGTATTACTGGCTCCCTGCTGATTCTCATCCCTAGACTTCATTGTGACTAAGGTATAACCTGACATACACATCTGTATGGGATTCAGGTGAGCCCAGGATATCAAATGAATCTCAAACTAAAGTGAAAAAATAGGTAACTGCAGCTACAAATGTCCCTGGGGCAGCTGGGGAAAATCATTAATGTATATTGGACAGGATAAAATTCCCGGCAACAAAATTATTTTATTATCGATAATCACAGCTTAATTTGGTTATAATTTTGTTACACTGCAGTTTTTCTTGTTTGTCTGTAATGTAAAAATGCCCCTTGCACATTTAAAAGCTACATTTCAGCTGAAGTCATCACATGTGCAGTGAACACTGTGCAGTCATGCCCGTCCTTCCCCCTAGCATGGACTAATATAAGGGAAATTAGTGGTGGATGTGCTGATACTGGTTGACAGCATGTCCACTGTTGCCCAGCTTTGCTATACGGCTAATGAGCTGTCCCGGTGGCTCATAGAAGGCTTTTGCTTCCAGCAGCAGGTGGACAGGGCTTTCCTTCTGCTGCCACTGTGTCTCTGAGGCTGGTTAGCTTTTTCTGTCAGTACTGCCTGCTCATCAGCTCCTTGTTAGCTTCAGTAGCCAGCCAGGACATTTGTCTTGTAATGTATTGCACTGCAGGACATGAAGTCTACATTACAATTCAGGTCAAAAACCCTTCAGTGATTTATTTCAACAGCAGTTTGTTTCAATGCAGAAACAACTAAATTCTCTCAAAAATTGTTTCAATGTACAATGTTAACCAGCACATGCAGTTCAGTGATTAATATATGAATTCTGCAAAATGGAAAACACATGAATGGTAAGTGTCGCTAATATTTTGAGTGGAGGCAACTTCTCTTGGATTCTCAGCCTGATACCTTCTTATCATTTCTATCGTTTGACATTTAGGCTGCAGCCCATGAGCTGTAAGCTCCTCAGTGAATGAGGAATTAGAATGACATTGGCATGACATGACAGTTCTGAAGAATGGAAGAGTTATTGCAACAGTTTTTTTCCTGCTTATAGTGCAGAATAGGATTTCTGTAGTAGGATGTGATTCACTGTGGCTGCTACATTGGGTTTTGTGGGTAGTGGGGGAATATTCATTCATTCAAATATAAATTTGAATTATTGGACTTCCTAAAGTTTCTAAGCTAAATTGAAATGATAGCTGGTGTAGTATATATATATTTTTTAATTAATATTGACACCTTTTTTGCTTAAAAACTTGCAAGCTGAGCTTTATACTTTGTGTATACTAGTTGCTTTGACATGGAAAGCAGAGAAGTGCAACTCAAGTCCAGTAATGTGATTTTTTTTTTCTTTGTTTTTTTTTATTTATGCATTCACATTTTAATTTCAGTTAGTCATGCAGAGAGTAAAATAATTTACTAGGCAGATGCGGTAATCCAGGACAGCTAAATGTCATGTATAATACAGCAAAACAAGTAAAACTGTTGTTCAAGTGGCCCATATGATGGTGAAGCCTTTTTATTGGTTATTTTACAATAAAGCTGCTGGGTGCACCATTCATTAATTGTCTGAAACAGAAGATACCGGTCTGGACAGGACTAAAACTACTTCAGGACATCTGATGAAGCTCAAAATCCAGTAGGTAATCTCAGCTAGAAATGTTCCTGGGGTAGCTGAAGCAAGTCACTGATATGTTTCGTTGGGACAGGATACATTTTCTGGGTGTATAATCACTGTATTTGGCCTGTTTTGGTCTGTTTTAATCAAATCACATTGTGTAACTCGATTGGTTTGGAGAGGTGGGAACACCTCAAACCAAACACCAAATACTTTAATATTGATGTTGTGACAAAACTGAAGGGATGACTTGTGGTGTTTTTTTTTTTGTTTTTTTTTAATATATATTTACACATTACACAGTGGTAATGAGGATATGATGACTAAGGACGTAGAGGCAAAGAACAGAACAGCTAGAACAGTCATATAAGTTCACAAAACTGCATCCCTTTTAGAGCTGCCCCCACCCAAAGATTTTCCTAGTCAACTAGTAGCAGTTCAAGCCCTTCGGTGACTAGTCATTTCCTGTTTATAATAATTATCTAAATGTATTTTTTGTGAGCATCACAAGATGGTGTGGGTTCCAGGGCTTAGAAAGAAGGTTATAAGTAACAACAAGTAATATAAATTTTACAGGCACACACAAAAGCGGTAATGATTCTAAATGTGTCGAGCTAGGTGGCTAACGTTAGGCTACTTACATATTTCAGATGATAAGTCATGTTTGAGGTCGATGGATGATAGATGAACCTTTGTTTGCAGGGTTTGCAGGTCACCTTGTTGGGTTGTCCTTCACCCTCTTGAAATGATTGCGCGTATGCTTGTCCCTGTCTCACTGAGTGACAGTCACCACTTCCTGTGTCTGTTTGACATTATAAAAGTCCTTTAGCATTTCATGCACAGTGCAACCATATAATTGAGTTTAAGGTTTTTTTTCCTGCGACTAATCGACTAATGCAAACTCGGTCGACTATATACTCCTGTTATGTGCAAAATAAATGACAATAATCTATTTCAAATGATGTAACATTCACTGGCCACATACTTTTGTGGGTCATTTCCATCGGCATGGATGTGAAGCAATCGGTGACGGTGGAGGAGGTCGTAATAATGGACTTTCTACAAAGATGCAGAAGAGGAGGCGACGTTGTAGATGATGGTGGTCTGTGCATGAGGTCATTAAACACATCACCACAGGAGGACGCAGAATTCTTTTCTCTAATGTTAACAATGAGGGGATTTTTTTCATGTCTCACTCATAAACCAGTCTCTCTTGAACTATTGGCTACACTGCCCCCACGATTTCCAGTGGCACTGCTCCGTTTCGTCCATATCCATACGTTCCTGAAAACATGCACAAATATGGATGAAATGAATGTAGAGTATGGACAGGTTCTGTCTGTATCCATATCCATATTTAAGCCTGAACATTAATGAGCTTTCAAAACTCTTCTCATTGACTAATGTTTGATTGATTAGTAGGGGGCTGGCGTAATCCCTTTAATGCAGCCAGGAAAATGCAACACTTGCCAATAACACAACATTACAAAATCCAAAAACCCAGACAACATATAGTCTTATATCACCATATTGTTATGTTGCCAGGACTGATTTCCCGGTTTCATGCGGGAAAACGTAAAAATACCAAGGTTCCAGTATTGCTGAGTTTTTTCCAATATGCTGTTGTCCAACCGGAGTTTCCTTCATCCACCATCCGTCATGGCCAATAGATGAACACCTCCCTAAGTATTGGTTCATATAAAAACAGGGCCATATGGACACGCCAAATGAAAAATACAACAAAGTGGCAGTGTCACGCCTGAATTGAACCAACTTGAGTGACCTATTACTGTGAAAACGTGACTAATGTTATTGGCTGTCTGGATTGTCCATTTCATCCAGGAAACCAGTTGTGTTTGCCTAGTCTGTCCTCGCCTCAGCCACAAGCTCCCCCAAACATCCATCTGCCACCTATTAATTAAGTAGGAGTGACTGCTAGGGCCCCAAACACAATCATCATTAAGTCTGGCTGTTCAAGAAACTGACTGAAAAATGTCTCAGGGAAAGACAGAGGGGAGACAGGTGGACAAGGGCTGGATCAGGACAAACCTCAGCACTCAACTCTATAGGCCTATACAAAGCAGTGTAGGCCAATTACATTTTCATGTCATGGACCCCCAAATAGACATGCATTAGTGTGACAGACTTCCATTTCAAGTGAAAGAAATCAGAGCTAAATGTTTTTATCCCAACCCGTATTTTCAGTGACTGTATTTTGTTTCTCTTCAAATAAAGTAAAAAAAAAAAAAAATCTCAGTGAGATGAGACAGTCCCACTTGTTTCCAATGAAAATCATCTGGTTTCCAGAATTTTCTTGTGAATCAAGTGTCATTTTCTTGATCCTAGTGGGCTGACCCACTTTATTCTTACCTGTTTAAACGTAATCAAAATATTTATAGCAAGTAAAACTGCATTGAAAACAAATGGGATTATCTCATCCCTCTGGTAGATTTTTTTAAATTTGTTTGGGGGGGAAAAAAGATTGGAACACTGAAGTTCACATTAAAAGATTTTGATTTTTTGGAGGAAAATGAAAGGCAGAAAACTGGTTTGATGGGGATGTTCTGACTAGCCCTGATTTCTTTCCCATTGTCAGTTTTTTCTGCCTGGTATGAACTAGGCTAAATGATGTCTTGAAGATTCCGTTTTAAATGAGATGACTTGTTATTTTGGGCATTTTTGCAGTGCAAGATGCCTTCTAGGGCTAGGTGATATGCACAAAATCAAATATCATAATTGGTGCTTTAACAAAATATTTCCACAATGAGATTTTTGATAAACAATCATTTGCAATGTGGATGTGATGCCCAAACAGGTAGAGGCAAACAGAACAGCTGGAACACTTTGATAAGTTCAGAAAATTGCATCCTTTTATTGTAATGCAGCCTTTAAAACTAGGAAAAGACTATTACGCTATATCACAATGTTACCTTATCCAAAATCCCATATATGATCTGTAGTTTTATATCAAAATATCAATAAACATCAATACATTGCCCAGCCATAATGACTTCCTTTCCTCCATTTAGATTTTCAGATTGAACGTGAAAATAAGTGATTGCAAAAACAAGATTTTTTTTTTTTTTTTTTTTTTCAGTGTTTCTTACCAGTTTCCTTTCAATTAAATGATAGTAAAATGAGTAATAGTTTAATCTCACTGAGGGCCTGAGAGCCTGGAAGGCTTTCATGGACCCCCATGGGTCCCCAGACCTCACTGAAAATCACTGGGCTAGCCTAGGCTAGCCCTGTCCTTTACAAATACGACTACTGAAAATACAATTGCAAGGATCACAATAAGTGTTTGGGATGGCCCGTGTCTTCCTCTACCAAAAAGCCTTGTTCACCCCAGGAGTTAATTTGCATCCTATCGGCAATAACACAGCCTCCAGAATAATGCCTTTAGCCTATCGGGACGCAGTTTAAGCGCATAGTAAATCCCACACTGGGCTCAGATGCAAACACAGCCGCGGCCAGGCAGATTACACAGAATCCATTTCATGCTTCTGTGCTGAAATATTGACTTCCACTGTCCTCTGCTTGTAGCTTCCCTCACTTTATTTGTTCTCGACACTTGTCTCTACGTCTTCCCGTCCATTGTTACAAGAAGGAGAAAAGGAACGAGGCTGGGAGGGAGGAGGGGGAAAATGCAGATAGGAAAGGGGGAGGGAGGATGTGACAGGAGAGGAATATAATTAAGGAGGGGCTGGAGGCAAGGAAGAGAGAGGAGGGGAGCGATGGGGGGGATAAATGTGAGGAATGGGGGGTTTGGCCCTAACTGCTGACTGCCAGCTCTGCTATGCATTGTTGGCTCTGTTGCCTGGCTACAGCATGTGGGTGTGAAATGGTGTTTAATGGATTAAAGTGGTGGGAATGACTGGAGAGGAAGCTGGCTAGCCTGTAGCTTCTAGCATGGGGCTGAGCCTCAGGGTGTCGCTGCAGTTCATAGGCACGTACCAGAATCCGAAATGCGGAGAAAGGAAAACCTTGACCGCATGGCATGCAGCAAGAGGTGGCAAGGCCATTGCTTCTTCTCTGACTATAAAAAATAAACATTTTTTTGTTTTACTGGTTTTATTAAAGTAAATATGTAGTGTCATCCTGTACACTTGACCACAAGTATTTCCTTGTTGATGACATCAGAATTCAGAAAGTTGGAAAACTCAGTTGCCATCACCAACTCCAAGTTTCTTTAGGAGATTTTACCATCTGACAATGTAAACCTGCTGGGAAGAGTATTTTGTAGTGTTAAAAATTTATTTAATTATTTATTTATTTTATTTTATATAGAGTGATTTGATATTGTAAGGAAGAGGCAGCACCACATAAGCTTTTCGCTTCCTTCTGCTCCTTCTTGAGTGCATCATGTGTTTTCTACATGTGGACTCTGTTTGATGGTATTGTTTAGAGAGGTGTTTTTTGTATCCTACATTTAGGGATTTATTTTGTTGGATCTGTTTGAGAAATAAATAAATAATAATAAATAATAAAGAAAGAAAGAATGAAAGCTGAGCTAAACAGTCTTCTCTGGTTGTTCTTTATCAGTTGAGTATCAGTTAGCTAAAGAAAATACTACCATTTTTAGAAATGAAACCACCTCTATGATCCTGTGAGTGAGTTTAACCTAGAGGTTAAGGATCACAGTTAGCTGTAGCTGCACTCCATTTGGATGTGCAGTCTTGCTGCTTCATGCGTAGCGGCGTGGGTGGAGCAAAGCATTCAAATGGACTATGGGTGTAGCTGTAGCTATGAAAATAAACAGTACATTAATCATTATTGGCTCTTCATCAAAACCACACCTCAGAATCATCTTTGTTCTTCTCCAGAATTGTGATGGTAATCCAATGACAGTTTCACTAGAATTTAGCTAGAATATGTGTCAGGTTTTGGAGCTGCTGAGTTGAGCCATGCACAGGTGTTCAGCTCTCTCCTCAGTCCTCTGATCAGTTAGTTAGTAATGCCTCTGCTCATGTGGCTGATAACATTTTAATTGTTAATTGTATCTCAGTGGACGTTCCAGTGCCTGTTAGTCTGCCTCCCAGTGCTCACATCTCCACACTCAGATCAACAGAGAGGCTGACTTTTATTTCAACAAATATGCTTTTTTATTAATTAGCCTATTCAATAATAATTGCCGAAATAAAAATGCTAAATGTAAGTTGCACCAATGAGGCTGTTCCCACATGGTATTAACAACCGTCCTGAGAAATCCAATACAAGTGGACAGCTGTCAGGCTATCTTCAGTCTTCAATTTTTGCTCACTCCAGCCTCATTGTCATGCGGCTGTCAATCACTGAAGATGCATTTCACATCTGTCACAGGCTCGACCACGTTCAGGCTCACATTATTTAATTATTCAAGCAGGGGGGCATGAAATTTAAGAACTGCCGCACCATGTTTTTAGGGGAGCTCACATCTTATTAAGGGGAGTTTTTACTCATTAACCAGCCACTTTATAGTCGTCCTACACTTCACTTTACATTTACCCTAGCAGAACATAGATTCAAATAAAGCGTGGTGCTTAGCATCAATAACAGTGTTTCTCTGTTCTTATGAAATGAAAGCAGCCTCAAGCTTGGTTTGTGTCATTGAAATGTCTTTGGGCAGCAGACACAGAGACGGTCAGACTTAAACATGTGACCAGGTCACTTTACAGCCCAGTGACTGGAGACAGAGCTGTGAGGGAGCACCAGGAAGTAGCAGCAGGATTAAAGCTAGACTGAACACAAGAGACACACAGGAGAGCTCTGAAAAAATGACTCAGATTCCCGTCTTACATAGATACTGCAGTATTTACACACACACACACACACACACACACACACACTTACTTAGAAGCTCCCTAACTTCTGGATATTCCGGACCCTTGTCTGAGCTGTATTCACAAATAAAATAGGAGAGAATGGTGTTGAGAGCATGACACATGCCACTGGTCCATGTTGTGTGTTTAGTCTGCCTGCATGTCTGCCTGGCATCGTCCCAGCCACCCTCATAGATCAGTAAACTTGTCTGGCCGTGTTATGCAGCTCTGTCTGTCTGCTTTTATCTGACCTCTTCCATATCAGTCACAATGTGCTCCTCCCAGCACTCAGCTGAAGTCTTGAACTGACCTTATTACCACGTATCCACACATCCTTTGCACGTCTCTGCTTCTCTTAACTCTTTGAAACCCAGGAGCCTGTGGACAGCCTTTCATTTTGACAGGTTTTATTTCACTTGCTTTCACTCTTGCTTTTTTATTTTTGGAAATCATTTTGTGGTCATTTTCTCGTAATCTAAATTTAAATAAATGTTTGTAGTATTTGCAATTGTTAATTTGGTATAATACTTTTCTTTTTTCTTTTTCTGTTGTTTTTGTGAAATTTCTGTTTTTGCTAATTTCCTGTTTATTTTCCCTAATTTTTTTAAAAAATTCCTGGTAAAATTCCATGTGGTAATTGTCTTTTAACCTTTAGCTTTACAAACTGTTGCATCAGCTTTTTCCAATGTTTTTGAAAGAAACCATGTGAATTTGCTCAGGCTACAAAAGGTGTGTTCAGATACCTCTCACACGCATTTAAACACAAGAAATCTGACTGTGATCCAGATGTGTAAACCCTTTGAACCATAAGCAAATTCACTTGATTTCTTTCGTAGTCATGGGGAAAAACTAATTAGCAAAGAGGGGTTAAATAAATACTTAAAACATAACCACCTTAAATACTAAAAATATCATGACTGTGTCTAAATGTAGGGATTAAAGGTCATGTTTTCTCAACTTGAAATGCAGGTCTGATTTTAGCTGAAAGTTTCTCACCCAGACAGTGGTACTGACAGTTTGGTTGCATTAAATCATGTGTGTGTGCTTGAGGCACAGTTTGAACGTCAAGCATATGAAATACAGAAAGCATGAATTGTGTTGTTTCAGATGTGAGTAGAACTATATATGGCCTTATTTGCTTTTGTTTTGTTCTGTTTAGTGTTGGCTATATGAAGCTGGTGCTGAACAGGGTTAACACATGCCAAACATGTTGGACGTCATGTTGTTTTACATTTAATTTCCTGATGTCCTTTTTTTTTCAATTACCTCTCAGTTATAGTTTCGGTTTCATTTGCTTTGTTCAGCTAGAAACCGGCAGATGTTTATTTTTTTTGCTTTGGTTGTTCAGTTGGCCTTAAACTGACTTTGAGAAATCTGCAGACAAGCTGGATTGCTTGATCTTTTAAATTCTTAATAGTGGGACTCATACTTGTTTTGACTCTCAGGGTGAAATTACACTGCTAATCTTATTTGTAATTTCCTCTCTGGTGTTTGTTGTAATGGCCCACAACTGTTCAACGTGGTGTTATGATTAGAATCTAAACCTAGATTTGATACAAAAATCTTTTTTTTTTTTTCTTCTTCTTGAACAAAATCTGTTTACTAAATTGCAGGTGAACTGATCCCAGGCAGGTGTTTATGTGTGTTGGCTTTTCTGATGGTGGTATTTCACATCTGATCAAAGTTCTTCCCTGAGCACAAGCTAGTTAGAAGGGATGTGCACAGGGCTCTATGCTACAAACATTTCAGTTGCAAATGTGAGCCCTTTGAGACTGTTAACAGTGATATTGGGCTCTAAATAAACTTGAACTTAAAAATTCCTGTTGCCTGAATGTGTTAAAAAATAAATAGGGTGATAGAGTGAACATTGGCACAGTTTAGAAAAAAACTGCCATTAGAGCATTTCCCACAGGCTAATCTATGACCACAATATCATCACAGCAGCCAAAAAATAATTGGTAATAGAACTGTAACTACACAGTCTTCATCTACCAGGTATGCAGACAAATGTGTTCCAGTTTTCCAGTAGATTGGTATAGTAAACAAAAGAAGTCAGGCTACATACAGGCTACATCTCTGAAACATGCAGTAGGTGGGTGAGTTAGTTTCATCACAGAGGTGCTTCACACGATGGGACAGCAGGGTGGAAAATGTGCTGGGTTAAATATTTAGTATCCCAGCATCCTGTGGACATTTGTTATCCCCTTGGATGACTGCTGGCCATAAAGCACCCCTCAATCCTCTCTGCATCAGGCTGGAGCAGGCCAGCTCCACTAACTTGTGAATGACACAGCGGAGGGAGGATGGAGGGGCCGATGGGGTGAAGTCAGAATGTTTCTCCTTATTTATGACATCTAACAAATACACCAAACAAATTGCCTTGCTTTTACCGACACCAGTTACTGAGTCTGGCTGCCTGTTTTATCCCAGCAATCTCTTGTGCGTGTGTGTGTGTGTGTGTGTGTGTGTGTGTGTGTGTGTGTGTGTGTGTGTGTGTTTGTTTGTGTGTGTCTGTGTGTTATTTCCGGATGCATACCAAGATTGCCGTGTCATTTACCAGCACAACAATTTGTCCAGAAGAGCATTTTCTTGCCCAGTTGAACTACTAATGTTTCTGCTTTACTCTGTTGTTTGTTGTTTTCCAAGTGTAGTTTCCTTACAACTTCCATGAACTGCATCCAGTCAGAAATCCTTTTAATAAAACAGCAGAACAGGTCTTGTGCATTAGCAGTTTAAATTCAGCTCCAGCTCGCTGTAGCATGTGATGGGTTTGGCTTTGTGAAAGCAGCAGTGGTAATTAAAGACTAGAGTCATGGGCGTGTGTGTGTTTGTGTCTGCTTTCAGGATTGCTGTCATTCACTTTTCTGTTCTTGTGTTAACCAGACGACTAGCGACAACAACACAGGCTTTCATCTGGAAGCCTGGCAGACAGTCTGCTTAGCTTTTTCCTCCTCTTCTGCCCACTGACTAATTCCTGTTCTCCTGCAAAGGCCTGAATCACACCTAACATCAATTAACACTTGGCACACACTGCATGGTAAAACCTGTGTGTGTGTGTTTGTGTGTCTGTGCGCATTGATATGTCTGCTTCATCTAAATACTCAATACTGCTTGAACACTTTATTGAGATCAGCTTAAGTTTTAAAAACCTTTAAAGTTGTTGGCGTGATGTTTGGAGGGCACAGAGATTGGAAGCCAAGCTGATTTTGTAAATATAAATAATGCATTTTATTGTCTAATTGTTTGGCACTGCATGAAAAATAATTACTGCTGTTGTAAATTTCTTTTTCTTCTTCTTCTTTTTTTTGCTCTTTGATAATCTTTCATTTGTCACACACTGGATTTGATGAATTCAGTAAAACTTCACTTACTTTTTGCACATTTTCTTTTTGTTCTACCACTGCGGCACAAAGTCGCTGCTTGGTTTGGGAAGGAAGAAAAGAAAACAGCCACACACACACACACACACACACACACGCACACACAAAGATATGAAGCTGAGTGCATGTCTAACTGCATTTGTAACTTGTGAACCTGGAAGTAATTTTGCTTACAAATGGCAGTAGAAGGCAGCAGATATGCTAGTGAAGTCAGAGATACACTCCACGTGTGAAAAAGATCTGCAGTGCTGGGATGATATGCATTTTTGAAAAATATATATTATTGGGACAAAATTATCGTTATTTGTTTACATTTTTATTATGTTAACACACTACAGTCAAGTTGTTAAAAGAGCAACTGTGTTTTTATTTTTGATAAATCATCTGTCCTCCAAAAACATTTCATTAAATTGAAATGGACCTGAAGTGATTGCCACTTGCTATAAAATGCCTCACCACAAAAATGTTTTCTGAAAGCGCTGTCTCATGACTGAACTTGGAACGTCTGATATAACACACACAGTTAAAAGATGCCAGCACATTGTTTTGCCACAACAAGCAATTTCTGGTCTCGTTGTACTGTGGTTATGTGGGTGTAGGGAAGCAGGAATTCATTAAGACGTGTGAAGACTATACTCTGACCTTGTTCTGTCACTCTGAAAACATGCTCTGACCTGGCCCTAATGGTCTTATTAAAAAGAGTAAATAATGATTCAGACAAACATGGTTTCATAACAAGTTGTATCAAAGTCACAGTGCTGGCCAGTGTTCATATTGTTGACTAAATGTATTCGCCAACAACTTTTTTCCAGCATGGAGATCAGACAAAAACAAAACAAAAATGAACAAAAACTAACAAAATATCATGACATCTTCATTAACACATAAAGAGATGACAATGACAGAAGTCCAAACCTCCATTTGCAAGGAGACAGACAAGTTGTATATTTGATATTAATCACAGTGAAATAACAAAAGGTAGATAAAAACAGTAAATAAAAATAACTGAAAGACTAATTTCCACAAATTTACCAAGGGAAAAAGGGAAAATGATTTGTTAAAACTATTGTCCGCACCAACTACAACTACTGATGTTTTTGTTGAAAAAATCGAGAAACAAAGTAACAAAATTCTAACCAAAACTAAAATGCCTTTTAGTCAAAAGACTAAATCAAAATTGTTTATCAAATCCTGCTGCTGTAACAGCAAATGAAATGAATATAGTGTGTGAGCATTGAAATTTCTTTGAGGAAGTTTGCTGGGGCCACATTGAATCAGTAGTAACCTCAGAAAAGGAAGCTCCAGAGAATCATGACGCCTTTGTGACTCCTGGACAGAACTGCAAATAAAACTTTATGGGGATTATCCAGCTGCCCTGTCTT
The DNA here is from genome assembly GCF_902150065.1 of Myripristis murdjan. Taxonomy (NCBI): domain Eukaryota; kingdom Metazoa; phylum Chordata; class Actinopteri; order Holocentriformes; family Holocentridae; genus Myripristis; species Myripristis murdjan. The sequence continues at coordinate 26,816,995 of NC_043999.1, read as the reverse complement.
TAAGTCAACTTCATTATCAAGGAAATGGCAAAATCTGCACACATTCCACACATGCATGCTGTACACACACACACACACACACACACACACACACACACACACTATGGCACATGAAACGTTTCATTTATTTATATTGAGGTTTGGTCGTCTAGACAGCTTGAAACATCTATCATTGACGTGTGCGTGCCTCTGTGTGTGTGTGTGTGTGTGTGTGTGTGTGTGTGTGTGTGTGTGGTTGGGTAGGACAGACAGGATTTATCTAACTTCCTGTTTTGGGACTGAGTCACAGGAGTCTGGCTGGCTCTGGATGGCCTTTGTTTAGTTGTGTTTCTCTCTCTGCTTCTCCTGCTTTACTATCAGTCTGGAGACACACACACACACACACACACACACACTAAATATTTTTCAGTCTGGTTCTCCCTCCACTTGAACCATCAGATGCAGTCCCTGTACACAACATGTTGGAATATACATTTGGTAAATCAAACACTGACTCAAACTGACAGTCAGTCTTTCACCAGCCTAATTTCCAGTGTCAGCATGGCTGCTAAAACATTCCACCAGTCCTTTAGTTTAAAGCTGCTGCCATTTAATTCAAAGTGCAAACTGAACGTGACACTGGAATAAAGTGGTGTAAAGGGGTGAGCAGTTTTCCCCATCTTGTTAAGGAGCCAGATTCCGATCAGTGTGGACAGTGTGTGATGCTGGCTTGGTCCCATCTTAGTCACGTCTTTGCAACTGTGCCGGCTAATCCGTGTAATAAAAGTTATTCTTGCTATGGAATATTTTACTAACGGAACAGGCAAAGCAGTTTTGCGTTTTCTTAGTTTACCATATTTTCCTTGTAATTAGGTTGAGCCAGCAACACATTTTAGCTGTCACATATAGCTAGCTGGCAAATGGAGCTTTCCGTTCACTGTCTGATGTTCCTACTTCCCACCTCTGTGCTGAATGTGTTGCAGCCGCCATGGACGACTACAAGAAGACAGAAAATGACCTTCTAACAAGAGTCAGTGATGATAGCTAACCAGCGTTGCTTCTCTATCCCTTTAGCAGTGAATTACTGCTAAAGTGCTGAGTGTAGTATTGTTAGTATTGGTACTGAAGTGTTGGTTTGTATTATGACAAAAACATTTTTAGCACTAGAATCTCATCTTGAGTCATAATCAGGCCCAAACAGCCACAGATATGGGACAAATGTAGATTTGTCGCTCGGAAGTATCACCGCTACACAAAAATCCCAAAGTGAGCTAACGTTAGCTGCTAATAGGGGGTGATATGAAAAAAATCTTCTATCGCGATATGGACCATTTTATATCATGATAACGATATACCACGATATAGTTTTTCATAGAATAACTTGAAAATGTACTATATAACATACCGTATTCATCTGAATATAAGATGATATTTTTTCCATTGAAAATGCCCTGAAAAAACGCCCTCGTCTAATATTGGGGGTCTAAGCAAATCCACATGTATTGTACTTGCATATGTAAACCAGCAGGTAGGCTCGCCTGATGCCACGATTACCGGCGAATGGCCGCATTGCGCAGTCACTAATCAACCATGTTGTCTGTGTCATTGTCTGTTGTGCTGCTGCAGCCGCGTATGAACAAAAGTTGATTTATAATGAAAGGTAGGCCTATATATGGCAGTATGTGTGCACCGCTCACCTGTCAGATCCGACAGACCTGACCGAGTGGGCGCGGCACCGGCCCAGGTCCATTTGGGCTTCCTGGGGCTCTGTCGGTGTCGGTTGCGATTGCGAGAATGATGCATTTTCTAAGCCTTCTTCCTCCATGTTTTCATGTCTCTGCTTGCCCGCGTGTGTTGTTGTGTGTTGTATTCCCGCATGTGTGGTACCACATGAATAACGTAAAACAGCATAGTATCGCAAAACCAGAAAGTGTCCACAGAATGGTATCTTCTTTGCGAAAATAATTTTTTATTCTTTTTTGTTTCATAATCTGAGTGCATATTGGTGACCAGTGACAACAATAATACATTCACAGTAGCCTACACTATGAAAATTCACTTGAATTGATAAAATGGCAATAGATAAAATGGCAGTTGGATCCACTCTGCAGAAATACAGACGAGCCAACAGCTTGGAAGACAAACCAAGATCTGGGCGTCCAAGGGTTTCTTCAGCAAGAAATGACCGCATCCTGATCCGCATGTGCAGGCAAAACCGCCGAATGACATCACAGGAGCTTCAGCAGTAGTGGTCAAACCAAACTGGTGTCCAGTGTTCCACCCACACTGTACGTGGCCGACTTTTAGATCAAGGCTTAAGGTCCTACAAGGCTATCAAGAAGCCCCTGATCAATGAGAGACAGAGGTTAGCCCGGCGTCGTTGGCCCAGGCGCACAAGAACTGGACAGCCAGGAACTGGAAGAAGATTCTGTGGTCGGAAGAATTTGTCAAGAATATAGTTTTGTTAGTTTTTCTTGTAAACAATAAACAAAAAAATATAATTTGTATTTGTTTGTATCTGTCTAATGCAGCCACACCTTTTGAAACACAAAAAAGATTTTTTCACAAATATTTCATGATAATATTTGAGATTGTGTAAAATTTTAAGGGTGTCCGAAAACATTTTTCCACCACTGTATATATTTCACCAAATCACTAGTGTAACTGGTGATTACTTAATTTTCAATTCATTCAGGGCGTTGAGCCATTTATTGCAAAGTTGGTCAGTTATTACTTTATCATTTGCTACACATCATCCGGGTACAATACCACCACCAGCCAAAACACAGAATCTCCTTAGACTTAAAAGCCCCACTGCCATTAGCATTTAGCTTTAATTAGCAGTGCTCACTAATGAGGACGGCACTGTGGAAATAGCATTTCAGTCAGCCTGCCTGAGGCCTGAATCGTACTACATTTATTTGATCCACTTAGGAATTCCAGTTGCCTGCCCACTTCCAGGCTGCGTGTCAAGATCCATTTCAGGAGCAAACCATAATAGCAACCATGACTTGATATGACTTATTTTTTTCATGGCAGAAAAGTGAAATCAGTCAGAGTGGTTGTTATAACTTATGTCTAGTAGGACTTGGTGATATGGAGTTGTGGCTGATAATGGTAGATTATAGATTTTTCTCTCCTTTAAGATGATAGTAAAAATGATGAGGGTGTAAAAGTCTAGTATACATCCTGTAGATCCAGTGTTTTGCTTTTTTTTTTTTTTTTTTAAGCCTTTTCTCTCAGCTGTTTGGGAAGCAGCTACGTCCATGCATTGATGCAGTTGTAGCGTAAGTAATGTCACTCCACCAGCTACTGTTTTCCTTTATAAGGACCGCCTGTAGAAATGACTTGAGAGAGCCATGTCAGAACAGCAAAGTAAATGTTGGTGCTCACTCCTCTGCATGAGTGTGTACAGGCATTTATTTACAGGCATAGCAAAATGATGAGGCTGTACGTACCCTTTCAAACCTGATCAAATTCATTTTATGTCTTTCCAAAACATGGGGGAAAAGGTACTTAGCAAATTAGCAGCAAATTAAAACAAAAAAGCAGCAGAACATTAGCAAAAAATTAGAAAAAAAATTAGCAGAAAACTGTATTTATAATGAGTCGCTTGCAGTGGGCAAAGTCGCTTAAGTCAGATTAATTATCAGATTAATCATCAGATTTCTTGTGTTTAAATGCTTGTGAAAGGCGTTCAACTCAGATTCCAGAACAAAATTGACCAGAAAAATTACCAAAACAAAAAAATATAAACACAAACAAAATGAAAACAATAACAAAAATTATTAAAACATTGCCAGAAAATTAGGGAGTAAAAATACAAGTAGACTTTATAATTATTATAAATATGGATTTAATGTTCAATTCATGAAAATGACCATACCCCACCCCTTTAACTTGTGTTCTGTGTTAAGCTGCTGTCTGATGTCCAGTGCCTGCACACCGCTGCCTGCCTGCCTGCACGTCCTGTCAATAATTAAAAGGTCTTGTCTTGCAAGGTGTGATGCTGTGTTGCTTTCATCTAGCTAGCCATGCATATATGTGTCTGAAACCCACCTGCTATCTGTCTGCCCTGTGCTGGGGGGCCAAGAACACATTGCAGTGTGTGTGTGTGTGACCTGGTTTGTTTGTACTCCTCTGTGAATCCACTGCTAATGGCTTGAGACCATCAGGATTGCAGAGCACGCCGTCTAGCACACTTGTGACTCGGTCAGTGCTTGACCTACAATTTCAGAGTATTTACAGGTGCCATGTAGCCTGATATCCAGACTGAATGACTTTTCCATTTCCACTCCATTATTCAGGCTGAAGTTGTCCCTGTGTTAGCTGATTTGTGCAGGCGGAGTTACGACGCAGTGACGTAGCTTTCAGTTGGCATTACAGCTGCCTTAGCTAGTTTACAGTGCTGTTTCAAATCAGTCTAACTTAACAGCTTTGTGATTAAATTGAATCATGAGATCACTGGTGAGTCCCACCCATAGTGGAGAGTAACCTAATTACTGAAGTGCATGTAAACACAATGAAATGTCTTCTGCTTCCCACTGCTTCCTCTGCACTGTGTGTATGTGAGGGTGAATAGTTTGGGAAGAACTCTCATTGAGAGAATGTGAGACATTACATCACTGCTGCCACAGTTTCTCTCTCTCTCTCTCTCTCTCTCTCTCTCTCTCTTCCCTCTTTCTCCCCCCCCCCCTCACACACACACACACAGTCATTGTCTCATTTTCCTTCAAAAAAGCCATGCTCTCACTTTCTAGTGTACTGTTTCTCTCTCTGTCTCTCTCTCTCTCTCACACTCACACACACACACACACACACACACACACACACACACACACACACACGTTTGTAACACAGCTGGACAACATATGGGTGACTGCAGAAAAAGGCCGGCAGTCTATAAAGGCTGCTCAGAGTTTATAGTTGTGCAACCTCTGTCTTTCACCTGGAAGTAATAACAGGCAGTTTATCATTCATTCCCAGAAATACACTAGTGACCAAACACTATTCACAATTCATGGAAGGACATAGCTCAGGGGGAAGTTTCCCCCACAAGAGGCAGCGTTCAGGTCACTCTGCAGGCTACAGCACCCTGCTCAGGCCCGGGTTATGTCAGGGCTGCTGGGGGAACCTGATTATTGGCCTCCTGCATGGAAATTGGGATTTGGGTAGTGGCACACACAGTAAACTGACATTGTATCATAGTCTTGATTTCCATGTTGGTGCTCAGACATTTATCCCCCACACCCTTTTTTCTTTTTTTTTTTTTTTTTGCTGTTTAGACTTCCCTTAGACAGTGTAGTAACGATGGCTTCTACAACAAATATCCACCACAATCAGTCAAAGCATATCATATCAGAATATCAGAGCTGCATCACTGACAGGACCGGACGTGATATGTCAGAATTTTCACTATCTGCCCCATATGTTGATATGAAGAATGCATGTTTGCTGATGTGCAAAGCAGTGATGAACTAGCAGGCTTTGTGGGAGCAAGTCAACACCTTAAACTGTCTTAAACAAATTGAGTAAAGAAGGTATCTGGGTTGAATAGTCCCAGTGCGCCACTTTTCAGCAGTATAAAAAAGCTGTTTTGTTGACAGATCGGAGCATGTTTCTTTGAGCTAATTTTAGGCCTCAATTCTGTCGGTTTGTGTTTCAGCCAAAGAATTTTTCCTTATCTACCTGGAGGAGAGTGCACAAAACATTGAGTGTTTTTGTCTCGGAGAGGGACAAAAGTGACAGGAGACATATGTTTTTCAATTTTTGTGGCTCTTTGTCATTTGAAATTGAGGATCACACACAGTGAACCAACTTACAAAATTATAGCCACTCATATTTATTGTAGTAAAACTGCTACTTGCAGGTTTAGGATTGCAGGTATAAAATTGTGGTTGAAACACCCAACACTTTTAAAGACACTGAGTGCCAAAACAAAAAAACTTCTAAGTTTGTATGTATGTTTCAGCACAACTCTGAAAGTGTACAGTGTGTTATTATGATTCCATTATATAATTGATTAGTCTAAACTCTTTATCTCCTCCCTCTCCACCCCTTCTTCATTCCTTCTTCTTGTCCTCCTCTTCCTCCAGCTCTCCAGTGCTACTGTGAGCGCTGCAGCGCTAACTCCAGTTGCACGACAGACGGCGTTTGTTTTGTCGCCATCCGCAAGTCTGGCAGCCGGCAGACCACCGAGCGCAGCATGTGTGTACACGAAAATGAACTGATCCCGCGAGACCGTCCTTTCATCTGCGCCCCGTCTGTCAAACATGAGACGGGCATTTACCCCATGTGCTGCAACACCGACTACTGCAACAAGAACCCTGACCCCAGTGTCTTCCCTGGTAAGATTACCCACATTGACATTACTCTGACGACCCGTACCAGTGATTTTGAATGTTTTGCCCTTTTACCACAATTTAGCCACATTTTATATTACAACAAACCATTTCGTGCAGGGGGTACTTAAATAATCAGAATTCCTCCATTTTCGAATTTGAAGTTTTTGCTTAAGTGTCCATGTTATAATGTTCTGTTTCTGTGGCTAACAAAACTGTCACCAATCATAAACCACAGAACTGATCATTTGCTGTGTAAAACAAACATGGGAACAAAAAAAAAAAAACAGGAGGATAACTGAACAAAATCAAGCCAGCGGCTTTTTTTTTTCAGTGATCCAAGGCAAAAGAGGCAGCTCCTTAAAAAGATAATGAATGCCCACTGCGGCAAGGCACCAGTGTTGCCCGGGATAGCAGTTCCATTTCTCCTGTAGTTCAGTGAGTGAAGACACCTGCCAGAGTTGTAGTAAGAAAGGCTCATCATGCCCCTGGCCTCAGCAGCATCCCTTCTGTTCACAAGATATTCTAGCTGGCGTGAAAGAATAGTAATGATACAGCACTAAATGCATGTGGAGTAAATGGCTGGCACACACTCCCCACTTCAGATCTCCATCAGCCCCCCACCTATATCCATTTACAAAATTAATTTTTAACTGTATACAGAGACTCCCATTGGCAAAAGTTATTTAAGGTAAGATAAGCTGAGGTTTGCCAGCTTGGATGTTTCTGTTGTCCCCGTAGTGCTCAGACAGTATGAACAGCCTTGTTTTGATTTCTCATCCTCTCCTCTGGCAGTTGATGGCCGCTGCATTTAAAGCTCATTAAGATTAAGAGCAAAAAGGGGCTCTTTTCACAAAAATGTTAAAAATAGAGGAGCAGTTTTGGTCCAGATTTTTCACCAAAAACAAACAAACAAAAAAAAACATTTTCTACATAAGCTTGCTGGATTGAGGGTAGGTAAAGTTAGTAGAAAATGTCCCATCATTAATGGTACAAATATGTTAAGTCTTGGAACTTATGGGCAATGTTTTTCAAATGATCTCAGATTCTCTCAGATCATGGAGTTTAAACCAGCTGGACAAATGTGCGTGTGAGTGATGTCTCAAAAACAAGGAAGGCGGATGTAGCTGCTTAAGATGTCTGCAGGTTGCTTGCAGTGCATAGACAATCCATGTCATGCATTTTCAGAAAACTGCTTGATCCTCAGCTGTTCTTAACAAACACAAGATTTCCGCATTGTCATGTCAGTGCCAACAAATCAATTTGAACATTCAAATAAAAGTTTGAGGCTCGAAATACCCACCTGCAACCTTCAATTTGCAGAAAAAAAATAAAAACAATGTGCAATTTTGTCCTTTTCCACCTAATCTAGCCTGTAATACGTCCGATAAAGAATAAAAATGGCTATAAACAAATTTCAGTGTGATTTCTTCTCGGAACCCTTCGGAAACTCACAGTAAGAAAAAAAAGTCCCGAATTACCAGAAGCCAGGGCCACTGAGGACGAGTCCAAAGGTTCTGGCGTGGTCCCCCGGGAAGAGGACTCAGTGGGTGCTTCATCGCAAGAGCCACCAGCGGGGCCATCCCGGGCCCAAGGAACCACGCCAGAACCACCCGACCCATCCTCAGTGGACACATGACATGAAGAAGATAATGCACCTCTCAAATCTTTGTTTCAAAGGGTGAGCAATACAGCTCTGTGCATACAGACTAGCTCTGTTTTTGTTTCACACAATATAAACTACATTCTGTACAAAGCCATGCACGATGCTGTTGTTAGCTTTGCCAGGCTAGGTAGGTTATAGTAGGGCAGGAAGAACAACTTGGGTATTTGCAGAAAGTTTTTTCCAGATTGCATTAAAAAAAAATTGGCAACTTGCAATTTTGCAGAAAGCAGAAAGTATTTCGAGCCCTGCATGTATTTTGCATGCCTTGGGACCCAGTTTGGACCACGTCAAGACAGGGTGTTTCTGATGCCCTTCTTTTTGTTGCGTCTTCTGGCGCACTTTTAAATGCACTGTGGGTGTCTAGGTTCTAATGTTAACCCGACTGGTTTCACAGCCACTATGGAAAGATAGGTATGCTTTATATATCATCAGAAACATTGTATATGGAGAGAAAAAAAACTCAGTTGAGTAGAGTTGCAGTATTTGACCATGGGATTTTTGTTATTGTTAGAGATAGATATATTATTGCTATTGTTATTTTTTAATGAACCTGGAGGGTTCTGAACCTGAGCAGGTTCGGGCTGACTGACTGCACTACACACTGCACAGAAAGACAGGCTGCTCCTTTGGTGCTCCGTTTATGCTTTGAAATGCATGTGACAGCCTGACAGAACTGGTATAGACAGTCACTTCAGTCTCCAGTGTTGGAGGTTTTGCCTCTTTTTCTCTCTGCTAATAAGCTTAGCATACAAAGTTTAATGGTGTTTCATGAACCCATTGGGAATTCATATTTGAGCTTTTAAGGGAGAAGCTGAAGCTCCTACTTTGGTCAATAAGTGTGGAGAGCTAATCAGTTTGTCCTTGCCGACCTCTCCATTTTTTCTGCTTATCCATTAATAGCATTTTGAGATATCCTGCTAACAGACAAGCAGACAGAATGTAGTCAAAACATAAACCTCCGTAAGCTTGGCAGGGTTAATAAAATAAAAAGAAAAGTGTTTCTGTGCTGTTTATCTCAGGCATTGGTGGATATTGGAGGCCAAGAACTGTTTGGACAAAAAGAATGGAGGATGTGTCACAGAACACTTGGGCAGAATGGCAAGCTCATCCCTGATTGATTCAGGCTTTAGTGCCCCATCAGTTTGCATTAGAAACATTCACTTACTGTTATTCTCCCAGCTTGCAAAAGCAATTGTTGTATTGTTTTTGTGCCGCTTTCAGCTGCCTTCTGTTGTAGAGGAGAAGGATCTTTTCATTTTGTCTGTGGCATGAATGTTTAGCAAAGCTTTCATGTAAACCCGCTGTCTTTGTCTCAGTGCCAGTGCCTGGTTTAGCACTGAAAGTTAGCTCATTTCTTACAGCTAAGGCTACATTCACATTGCAGCTGAATGAGAAGTGATACACAGCATGGAGAGCCTACAGAGAATCAGCTCAACTTGCAAAGGGGCCACAAATGGTTGTTTTGCTTAGATTTTACAATTTAATTAACATTTTTTCTACAGTTTACCGACATTATGTCATTTTATTTATTTATTTATTTATTGTTGTTGCAAACTTTGCCAGTGAGGCAGTCATTTTTTACTCAACCTACTTAAATTAAATAAATGCTTGCTCACTATAAATAAAGGTCTTGAGTAAATACTGTCTTCATCTATACTGTCTCACACTGTTTTTCAGACTGTCTCTGTCAGCTTTCGGTTTTTCTCTCATGCTCCTCATGTTCTCCTTTTTGTATTTTCACTGTTATCATGTTAGCAGTTGATCAGAAAGGCTTCGTCAGCAGCAGTTTTGTGGTAAAAGCCATAAAAATTGTCTGTCCTGCAGTTCTTCTGCTCTTCTGCAATTCAACATTTGGAGATTGAATCATCCAAACAAGTCAACAAGAGGCTGTGAAGAGGCTGCTAGGAACTGTGTGTGTGTGTGTGTGTGTGTGTGTGTGTGTGTGCAGAAAGAAAAATCGGAAAGGCCTATAGTACAACAAGCAGAAAGGGCTTTCATATTAGAGTTTGATTGAGGTCAGTATCAATGTTTTTATTTGAAGCTGTCGATAGCTGACACTTTGTGCTAATTAAAGTGAGCTTTGAAATCTAACCCAACAAAGTTATCATTGAGTCATTACTATTAATTATCAACCCTGCAAACCTTTTCTGACATATTATGGCCATTTTGTGCTATGGGACAGTAGAAATCTAAAAAATAAAACTTTAAAATATTCAAATATTAGAAATAGGTGTTCTGTGCTGTGCTGTTTCTTCTGCTTCTTCTAGAGATAGATTGCAACATGAAAATTATTACTGTAAAAATCTGTTCTCTGAACTTACTTGCCTTTTCTAGTTCAAATCTTTTTTTTTTTTTTTTTTTTTTTACACTGGTTTTGCATCACAGTTACCAACAATACCAATTTTTGTCACATGATGTCAGAGGGATCAGACACTGTACAGCCCAGGTGGGAATCTAAGTCATGACTCCCAGTGCACAGGTCAAACTCTTTGGAAGACATGGTCTAACCACTGCACTAACTGCATGTTTAATGAATTATAACATATTTCGGTTAGTATGTTTCCTCCCTCTTTTTTGAAGGTAAAAAAATGTGCAAGGGTTCTTTCCAGAACCCCTGGGGATGCTTATTGATAGAACCTTAAGAATATTTTAGGTGTTCATTTGCCCTTGCGAGGCTCTTTTACATAATTATTTATAAAAGCCTTGAGGCTGTAAATTTTTAACTAGAAAAATACTTTTTCTTGTGATCCTCTGTTGACCTATGAAGAGGAAATCCTAAAGGAAAAGCAAAATCTTTGCAGTTCAAGGACACTCCCCCAGGCTGGATTCTTCTCACCGTGACCCCAAGCCTTCCTGTCAAAGGGTTTTAAATTCATCACAAGGATTAAAAAGGTGCACGAACCTCTGGATGAGAAGTGGTTTTCTTTCATCGACATACAGTTCAGTTGATAGGATGAAGACATTGTGGCTGCTGTTTTGGGCCTTGTAGTTGAAAGTGTGTGTGTTTGTGTGTATGTGTGTGTTAAGAATAGGCCAAATATCCCATCAGGCTAGCAGATGGCGTGTGCCCTAGCTCCAGTCGGCCTGACAGCTTCCTGGCTTGTGGCTAGCACTTTAGGCTTTGTACTGGCCAGCCATTAGTATCCTCAATATGGACAGTTAACCCTCCAGCAGCCTCCACTCTCTCACTTGATCTCTCACTTGCTGCCTACGTCGATCACACTTTTGCTCACATGTTGATCTCAAGGCCGGGAAAAAGCTATTCCAGTCTGGGGTTTTCCCCTATTTCCCCTACAATGAATGAAGCATCTTACTCATGTGTAATGGTATTTTCAGTGTTCACAAATAACATTATAGCTGGCAAGATGTCAAGCTGTGATTAGCTCATGGTAAATACTGCTGCTGAATAAAATATGAATTCTGTCATGCATGCCTGAATACATCTCCACACATGCACATACAAGCAAATGTACACCAAATGATGAAGCAAAAGGTAAATTAGATGAAATTACAATTCAGCTCATGTGTCCAGAGTGAGGTGCCAAAAACTGTTATGGCTGTGACAAATATCCTGTCACAGTAGGATATTTGTAACATTCTCTATTTTTCCCCAAGGTCATATATAAATTCCACTTCACATAAGACGCCTATTGATGCTATTTTTTAAAGTAGCGCACAAACTTTCCAGTCTGCTTTATTACCATGACAGGACAGAAACCTCTGTCACCACTGCAGCTCACTATCTACTGAAGTAACTCTGCAAACCTCAGTTAGTGGCTAGTAACACACAGAGATCTGTCACCATCAGCGCTGTCAGCAATAACACAGGAAAGAGCAATAAATTAAGATAAATCTTAATCTTCATCTGTCTTTTTATTCCTTATTCATCCCTATCTTTATTATTTAAGGTCCCTTTATTTTTATTTCATATGTTGACTTATATCTTTATTGTGCTCTTTTATGTGCCACATTTTATTAGCTGTGGTTTTATTATTATTCATATTTTTTTATTCTTATTTTTTCTTATATTATTTTTTTCCTATCCTTTCTTCGTCCCGTAGTGCCCACAGAGAAGACTCCCCCTCTGGGCCCTGTGGCCCTGGCAGCAGTGATTGCCGGCCCAGTGTGTGTACTGTGTTTACTGCTGGTCTTGGCGTTCTACGTCTGCCACAGCCACCGCGGTCTGGGTCTTGGAGCTGGAGGTGCTGGGGCACACCACCACCACCACCACCACAGGGTGCCCAATGAAGAGGACCCCTCCATGGACCACCCCTTCATCACTGTAGGCACCACACTTAAGGACCTCATCTACGACATGACCACCTCTGGCTCCGGCTCAGGTAGGGGGCTGCACCCTGTGCTCCGGGGGGGTCGTTGGCTGGCTTTGTAGGGGTAGGGGGCTGCAGATTAGTCCCTTTGTTCATTTCTTTGTTGCATTCAATCTGTCAGACATCACCATCACTTAATGAAACTTGTGAATGATGTATCTTGGGCTGCAAGTAATGATTATTTTCACTGTCAATTAATCAACTAATTATTTTGTCTTTAAAATGTTAAAAATAATGACAAATTCCTAGTCAGAAGCCATATTTTAAACTTCCCTACTTAGTCTGACCAGAAATCAAACAAAACCAAATGATAATGATATGAAATGGAGAAAAGCAATCGAATTTCAGCGTTTGTGAAGCTAGCAACTGTTTGATATATTTACTTGATGAACTATTGAAATGGTTAAGTACAATTCCAGGTCAAAATAAGGTGACATACACTAAGCAGCCACTTTATTAGTTTCACCTGCACAATCTAATACAATCCAGTCCAGCTGTTGTGCCATAAAGTTTGCTTTCCTGCTGCCTATAACGCTCAGCTTTTCTTGCTGTCACAGTAACAGAGGTGTTCATTCACTTCTATGTTTGGCATTGAGCTCATAGTTAGTGCTGCTGTTGGACTGGACTGCATTTTGTTGAGAGCTGTTTCCACTATTCTGTCCCCCTCATGTATATAAATAGGGAGGACAAAAAATTAGAAACACCTCAATATAATGTAGTCCAGTACAAGACCTCTGCAAACTACAACCTCATTAATAAACATAGAATTAAATGTACATATTCTCCACAATGTCAACACACTCTGAACATTATAAACTTTCTTAAGAAGTAGAATTTATGGCTGCATTAGATTGTACAGGTGGACCTAATAAAGTGGACACTGGACATTTCTTGTGACTAGGGATGCACTGGTCAGTCGACCCATGACTGGTGAATGGAGGTGGCTTCCCCCGCCCCAAAATTAAAGTGATTGCATACATTTTTTTATTGTTGTTGTTTTTTTACTTTGTTTTTTTTTTAAAAAAAGCCACAGGAAAAGCAATGAGTTTGCATACCACTGATTTGATTTGACTCTGATTTGGGCCCTGCAGCTCTAGGTAGCTTTCATCATCAGCTGTCATCCCGAGTTTGTTCGACTTTTCCTTCTCTGTTCTCTCTGTTTTTCCCACTCTGTCTCTCAACTGCAGCTTCTGTGTGTGTGTGTGTGTGTGTGTGTGTGTGTGTGTGTGTGTGCGCACGCACGCGCGTGTGTGTGTGTGCGTGCATCTTCTCCCTGCACTCTCCCTTACCCTATCCTCTCCCTTGTAGTTTATAAATACTTCTACTTGTGAAGAGGAACTGGCTACTAGCTGTAACCATCCAAATGAATTCACATGCACAGTTACTAGAGGTGCAGTGGGTCACAACAGTAACGGTGCAGATTGTATCACACAGGCTTGATGCTTAATTTTTAATGTGGTGTTTTCAAGATTTGTAAATTGCTTGAAAAATTGGAATTACATTACATTGTATCACTGGGCAGAGCCCCTCTTGTTTGTCTTTTCACTGCATTGAGATGTAAGGAATTAATACTTCAAAAAACACCCTAATACATATTAGCCAGTCAGGGAAAACATGTTTTTTGTTGTTGTGGTTATACCACAAACTTCTGCATAAATTAGATCTTTGACAAAAACTACAGTAAAATACAAAGTTTGAAAATTAAGGAATGTGAAATGCATACTTTCAGTTCATCTCATCTCAGTTACATTTATTTCTGAAGACTGTCGCTTATTTTACTTTTTTTTTTTTTTTTTTAATGTGAGGCACCTCTATGCTGCACTGAAACACTGTGACTCACAGGATCACTCACAGGATATAGTTGGGCTCCATTTGGACACGCTGGCTTGCCACTTCTTATTTAGCGATGTGGTCGAGGCAGAGCGTTTAGAAGGAGTGTGGGTGGCACTGTGGTGGCTGCTGGATATGAAATGTGTGTCTGTAGCAGTGAAAGTAAACAGTAAATGAACCATTGTTGGCTCTTTATCAAAGCCAAACTTCAGATCATCATTGTGCTTCTGCAACATTGTGATGGTAATCCAGCAAAAGTTTGACTAGAAAGTAGTTGTGTTATCTGACATACATCTAAAATCCAGCCGAAATTGAGCTGCTGAGTTGAGCCATGCACAGGTGTTCAGCTCTCTCCTCAGTCCTCTGATCAGTTAGTTAGTAATGCCTCTGCTCATGTGGCTGATAACATTTTAATTGTTAATTGTATCTCAGTGGACGTTCCAGTGCCTGTTAGTCTGCCTCCCAGTGCTCACATCTCCACACTCAGCAGCATCACTAGTCACTGCTCCCTGAAGGTGGATCTGGACTCACCATGATCAACAGAGAGGCTGACTTTTATTAGATTTTTCAAAACAAGGTTGGAGATTAAGAGTGGTGACAATGTTTGTTGTTGTGCATTGATTTAAAAACCCATGAAAAACACTTTTGTTCCATTTAGTTTTGTGTACACAGTCACAGCCCAATTGCAAAGTATGAAAATATCATGTAATTGGCTTTATTGTTTGCAGTATTCCCATCTTTTAAACATGCTTTATTTTTGTGGATTGTCTGTTGTACACTTGCAGTTTAGCCTGAATGCAGCCACGTTCACAACAAAACAATCTATTGATTACTATCAAAGGATTTACATTATGTAACTGATGACAGTGATGAATTGTTTGTGTGTGTTTTCATGAGTGTAGAGATGGCGGTAGATGGATGATTCTGCCATCTGCTGCAGTAGACCTCTTGTTGGAGCAGCATACTACCATGACTTGCTCGCCTTTTTGTTTTGTAGCAACTATATGCACACACTGACTGGCAAAAGCTGCACTTCACGCTAGACATAAATTAGCGCCTCTCCAAGGAGACTTGCACCTCCAGCAGGCTGCCAGAGAAAGACTTGGATGGCAGCTTTCTAGCTTTTTGCACCATATTGCGTGAGGAGAGTGTGTGTGTGTGTGTGTGTGTGTGTGTGTGTATGTGTGTGTGTGTGTGAGACCAGTAGAATGTGTGTGTGTGTGTCTGTGTGTGTGTGTGTGTGTGTGTGTGTTCTGCTGTGTTTTATTGTGTATACTGTTTTAATTACTGTGCTAAATGAGAAAACGTGCGATGCTCATGGGGATAAAAAAGAAGCAAAATGTCCTCATTAGAACCTGTGCATGCTAAGGCTGTCCACTGTGTACTATTGATCAGTTCTACAAATTCCATCTGATGATACTATCTATCTGATGATACTGACTTGACCAGATCGGATTTTTAGTAAGAGTGCAATACTGTATCCTGTCAGTCTAACCCCAGTTTACACACATCAAGACCAGGCTTGAGTCAGTAAAAAAAAATGTTGTTTCATCAAAATTCAGCATCACTTTCTCTAACCCTAGTGTTTGTCTGTTCTCTCACATTGTTGTCTTGTGTTTTTCTCATATATATATATATATATATATATATATATATGTATGTATATAATATATTGTATTTGTTTGTGGTAGGTCTGCCGCTGCTGGTCCAGAGGACCATCGCCAGGACCATCATCCTCCAAGAGAGCATTGGGAAAGGGCGTTTCGGGGAGGTGTGGCGGGGGAAATGGCGTGGGGAGGAGGTGGCAGTAAAAATCTTCTCCTCACGCGAGGAGCGTTCCTGGTTCCGCGAGGCTGAGATCTACCAGACAGTCATGCTGCGACACGAGAACATCCTGGGCTTCATCGCTGCCGACAACAAAGGTTAGGAGCCTTTATCAGAGCCCACAGAATCTGGGTTTTAAAAGATTAAACTTTATTGATCCCTGTGAAGAAATGGGGGATGAAACAGCGAAAAAAGAAAAATAGCAATAAGAATAGAGAAAATGAAAGGTACTGAATAATAGAGTAAACACGTCCAGTGTTTCCAACATATAACTAACAGTGACAAGTATGAATAACATGAGTTACAGTATTATGACTGTAACTGAAATGACAGCTGTAGAGCATACATAGACAAAGAAAATGGCTTGTGTGCAAGATGTCAACATGTCAAAATATGAAATTGATGTATTAAGATATTTTTAAAAACACAAATATATCAATATATATGTGAAATTTACAAATGAGAAATTATGGTTTGCTTACTGTACATAAAATGAAAATGTCAACAGATTCAGAAGTTCATTAGAAGTGTAGGCATGAGTAAGGACAGAAAGAAAGAATAATTTCCTGAGATATATTGAATTTGCAGATATAGAAAATGTGAATTGCTAGATTTGGAAAAATAGATGGAGGAGCCAAATGTTCAGAACATGCGATTGTGCACGGTACATGTGCATCGTTGTCTGTAACCACAAATTTGTACAAACTCATATGCAGTTTGTGCTTCGTGACAGAGGGTGGGGTGAGTAGAGATGAAGTGCAACAGAAGTTGAGATTTGCATTCAAACCACCAATTTCACCAACACAATGGTCCATGGACTGGCTCCAGTCCTCCCACAAATGAGTTGGAATGGAAACCACTCATGCCACTCTGTCAAGAATAAAATTCTTGGGAAACGCAAATGTTTTGGCATGGAAATTATCAAATTTTGAGATGATAAAATAATACCTATCTTAATTTTTATTCCAGTCAATGCACATGTGCATAACAAATATAAGTGAACCTTAAAGGGGTGGTTGAACTTTTATTTATAATTTTTGTTAAATTAGACCCACAGCATCCAGGAGCCAGTATCCAGCACTCAGTAACAATGAGAGGAAGATAGCACCACTACTGGCCTACATTACAGCTAGGGGGAGGTGAAATAATTTCAGAATAATAAGCGATACCAGCACCAAGCAATTAGTCCAGTTTATTTGCCCGAATTTGAGCTTCATCAGGTTGTGCCTGTGGCCTGTGCAGACAACAGTGCAGGTTCAGGTTCTTAGAAACAGCTCTGAGGCTTTAGTTGTCAGAAGGCAGCTCTACTGAGAGCACAGTTTCTGTGGGCGAGTGTTACACTGTGAATAGGCGGGCTGGTAGACAGTATGGGGGAGGAACCGCTTCTCCGGGAGAACCAAGCAGACATAACACGGAATCTAACAGCTGCCTCAACACACACACACACACACACACACACACACACACACACACACACACACACACACACACACACACACAGACCAGAGCTGTGTGAGTGAGTGTGTGTGTACTGTAGATGTCGATGTGTTGCATTCATGACTCCTTCCATTGACTGAAAAGAGGTTTTTGAAGGTTGATACGGATATTTGTATGTTGTATAATAGCTCAGTAGTAGTAGCACATTCTTAGTCCACAGGTTCTCCTTATGGAGAAGATGGGCACTTTGCTGCATAACTCTGCATGTTAATGTGGGAAAACAGATATTTCCCTCAAACTACAGTAATTCTGTAAAGGTATGGTGAACTAAAATATGGAAGTTTTCATTAAATTTTAGCTGTTCTGTAGGACAGAAGTGGTGCTGTCTTCCTCTCATTGTTACTGAGTGCTGGATACTGACTGGATGCTCCAAATGCTAACTGTTAGCCTCCTGCCACTAGGGATGTATATCATTGGAATTTTCGCGGTATCGATACTGATACCGCTTATCGGTGCCGGTACTTATCGATGCCCTTATTGATACTCTTATATTTAATTTGGTGTAAAAAATAAAGACATGAAAAGAATTTCTAAAAACCATGTTTTTTAATGATATTAATGTCTCGCGGGATGTCGAATTTTCTTATTCGGTCTCGTTACAACCGTTTATGTCGGAACCAGTGCCCTATTGGCACCGCATTTCGGTACCCAACCCTACCTGCCACTGAGGTGGACTTTCTCCTATAATGTGTGGTAAACTTCATACAGCCCAAAATGGGTTTAAAATGTCCCGTTTTTAAATGTCCAATTTTTAAAATAAAATTCAGTACTAAAATGTTATTGCCATTTGCAGTAAATTATAGTTGGTTGGCTCTGGTCTGGGACCTCCCTGCCATCCCATAAATATACCATGTGCCATACCATAATCATACCATAATACCTCCCCAACCTCCATGTGCCTACACATGGGATCAATAAAGTATTTCTGATTCTGATTTAATACTGTTGCAACTCATCTGTTCAGCACAGAGGAAAATATTCTGCTAGTTGGAACTTAAACAGTTATGGGTCTTATCAGTCCTACTGCAATATGTCAACAAATTATTCCTGGCCAACATTAACTGTAGAGCTGACTTGCTAAAAACCTCTACTTTGGAGGCTTACAGCAGTAGAGTTGACGTGAGAAAGTCTATGACTGATACCATCACTAGATAAAGCTCAGATCAGATTGAAGCACTCCACCTCATGAACTGAAGAAAAATGGAGGATTTCTATCCAGGTGTCCAGGAGAGTGCACACAACGAGATGTGGACATTTTTGGCTATTTCATTCATCAGGATGGTACATACGTTTGACTCACAACTGAAAAAGATGCTCTCTATGATCCAAGATTGAGAATGTGACGGGTGCTTCGAGTACTTCAAACAAGGGGGCTTTTTAGGCACTCCAAGTATCAGGAAATGTGATGAGGAAGGAAACATTAAAAAGCCTTACTGTAGTGGCTAAATCATAAAAAAAGCCAAACATGTTTGGATCACTGTAGGCCTTCGCCAGGGCTTTAGAAAAAAAAGATGCCACAAATTAACGTAGGTATTTACAGACTTGTGACTCAAATCTATGTACCACCCTGACGAAAGCAGTAGCCGAAAACATTTGGTGAAGGATAAAATGCAGAAGAGTTGGGCCACAAATCCTCTGATACAGTGTGTGAAGTAAGGAGCCCTACAACTCACTATTTAAAATCTATACTACAGAATTTTTAGGTGGTTTAACAGCTTCCTAAGGTAGGGGTTTTACTATAGGGTTACATACTGCCACAACTGAAAAGCCTCATGCATCAGTCATGGAATAACATGACTGTAATAGCAGATTAATAGCAGATTTTTTTAGTGTGTATTCATGTAGCCCTGTGCAGTTGGGTGCTTTCTGAAGTGTCTTATACCTGTTCCTCTCCTCTCTTTCTGTTTGTCTAGATAACGGGACGTGGGACTCAGCTGTGGTTGGTGTCAGACTATCATGAGCACGGCTCTCTGTTTGACTACCTGAACCGCTACACTGTCACTGTGGAGGGCATGATAAAAACTGTCCCTGTCCACTGCCAGCGGCCTGGCCCCCTTCACATGGAGATTGTGGGCACGCAAGGTGAGAGACCCCCACTCAAAACACATACATGCAACCCATCACTCGTGGATAGTGACTGTCATGTCCGGAGGCTGGCTGTTGTGTTTCAAGTAAGCAAAAGAAGGCATGACTTGGTTGGTTTTTTTGTAAAATAGCACATTGGAACTCCTGTGGCCACGTGCCAAGTTTGTCCTCCTACTGCTGTTAATATGCATATTAATCTTGTCCTCTGCTTGGTTGGCTCATTGCTCTCTTGTGTCACTGTCTTAAAAAAAAAAAAAAAAAAAACAAGATTCATCAATCATAGGGCTTCTGTTGAAACTAGAATTGCCAAGGAAAATTCTCATGAATTTTGCAAGAGGTGGTAGGGGAGAGTTTGCAATGGAGAGAGTATGTTTGTTAGTGCGTGCTTGTACTTTATAGTAAATCCACTCATCCAAGTTGCAGGAGGAAAGGAAGTGTTATACCTAGTGTTAATTGATTTTCAGAGTTGGCAAAAAGCAGGTCATTCGATAATATATCAGTTGTGACACTGACCATTTCATTGAAGGATTTACTATCTGCATCACTTAAGTGTAATGTTTCGTGTTTTGTTTTCTCATACATTATATTCATCTAAAATTACCATCTGTTCTCTCAGGTAAGCCAGCCATTGCCCACAGAGACCTGAAGTCTAAGAACATTCTGGTAAAGAAGAACGGGACCTGCTGCATTGCTGACCTGGGGCTGGCTGTCCGCCATGACTCAGCCACCGATACCATCGACATCGCCCCCAACCACAGAGTGGGAACCAAAAGGTAATAAGGAACACAATATTGGCTATATAATCTGTGCAGCTCTATATTTGCATCGCCAGGGAAAGATGGAAGATACTGTGTGATCACAACTTTTAAAATACCATGGCAGGATACAACTGAGTTCCATTTTGGCTTAAATTACTAGTCTGTCACTGATTGTTGTTTCGACCTCTGTGGAATACAGGCAGTTTGCCATCCTAGTGCAATGTAAGGACTGCACCTCCCATTATCTTAATGTTACTCACTGTCCACTTCGGTTGTGTCACAAGTGACGCTGCCCTTAGTGATGCCGTGCTGCGTGACACCAGCAGGCAGGTACATCATGTAGGGTCCTCTGTGGCTGATGTTCACCTGCACTCTGTGAAGTGTGTCCTATATTGCTGGCCCTTCTTGGGCCAGTACTTGTATCCTTGGCTGAAGTCTGATACCACTATCGTCACACGCCCTCCTCTGCTTCCATGGAGATTCTCTCAGTAAACGCTCCTGACTCTGCAATTAATTGACTGATTCTTTCAATATTTTGGTATGAACATACCTGTGATTTGGCCACAACGCCCTGTCTTCTTCTTCTTCTCTTTTTTTTTTTTTTTTTTTTTTTTGTGCTGTTGTTGCCATGGCAACAGTGCCTAAATGGAGTGCAATTTAGGTTTGAAAGCTATACCCCCACAGGCACACTGCTTGTGAACACAGAGGTTGCAATTTTACTGAGAACTTCTAGGAATTTGGCATTTTGACAAAACTACGTTGGTGGTTTTCTATCACAGTCCCATAGTGTCCCACATGAAATGACCACACATGACCTCTACTTCCTGTAAAAGAGTATCTTAAATAGAGACATCATCCTGCACTAGTGGGTGGTTCATGAAATTTCAACCAGTAAAAACCATCACAATTCTTTAAATGGTCCTCTTTCCATCCGCCTGTTCCTTTAAATGAAATTGTGTTCCTCTGGTAAACTGACATACCCTGGTTTGCAGTTGTGAATGATCCTTACCTGCACTATGTCCTGCCCAGAGATCCTGTTCAACAGCAAATACATAAATCAGGAAAGTAAGAGTCCATGTAATGGGGTCTTTAAATAAGCTTAGGAATGCTGTTAGAAATGTTCTGCCAAACCATGGCTGCCTGCCATTTTGGGGGTTCACTGGAGAATTGGCAATTCAGAAACCAAATAGTATTGTAGGCTAAATGGCTTCTGGCTGTAGACTGCCAGCTCTGTAGGTCAGAGACCAGATTGAATCAGCAAGCCAATCACTCTGTCATTTCTAAAGTTGTAGATGAGTTTAACAACAGTAACCTAATGGGACAGCAGGTGTTGCTCGCTTGGAACAGCCCACTCTGCAGTTCAGAAACCCGCTGTATCAGTGGAATTTACACCAACAGCTAAATCATATCTGTCCCATGCTGATAGGTTGGCCGATTCTAATCTGTTGTTGTCCGGAGGACCTCCAGTACGGCAGCTAGAGGGTATATGGTTTCAGTGGAAAGCACTCTGTGGCTTAGACATCAGGTGGAGAGAGAGAGTGGAGAGCATTGAAAAGTCCTTATGTGAGTGTGATTCATCACATGGAAGTACTGTCTGTCTCAAAAAAGCAGCATCATCCACCGCCATCCAGCAAAGACTTTCAAACACACACACACACACACACACACACACCACAGGAGTTATGGAGTTGTTGCTGTCAGGCCATTCAGGTTTCCATAATTCATGCTCCACCTCTTTTCCCTAGACATTAAATGTATGAAAACACTTTGCTGATATTTCCATAACACCACCTGTTAGATATGGTGTGTGTGTGTGTGTGTGTGTGGGTGTGTGTGTGTGTGTGTGTGTGTGTGTGCACGCGTGCGCACACACACACATGCTTGCTTGGTCTATTAGTCTAGCAGTTGTTATACAATTAGTAGCTCCTATCTAGGGGCAAAACTAATGTGTCCTGAACTATCTAGAAAGACCTTTGAGTCTTGTCAATGAATCTTAGCTATAATGAGGGTCTGTGCCCTTCTACTGCCAGACACAGGCTGGATGAACACAGTTCAGTGAACAAATGAACCACTCATTTGGTTTTGAGCAGTAGCTCTCTGCAAGGCTTCCCATTCACTCAGTTGCACTCCATAGCAACACTGATCATCAGTAGCATTAGCTCTAGCTTCAATTACAGTGAGTTTGTCATTTTTCTTTGGTTACATTGCACAAACTCAAACATGTAAAAGCACATGAATACATTTTTGATTAGTGGAGGAGCAATTATTTATACTATCCTTTCAGTAACTGAGAAGATTTGTTTCATAGACTGCTGAAATTCAGATGTGTTGAATCAGTAGAAAACATTCTCAAATAATTGTTTTCCTAATTTCTAACTCATCAGTGACTATCCACAGAATATCAAGTGGAGAGAGCAGTAGTTTTAACAGTTGGTGAATGACAAGTGAGTTTCTCCCATTATACATATGTATTGCACGATAATTGCTTGGTAGATTTTTTAATTTAATACCAGCAGAGGAATTTATGTTTTCGGCTTCTTCTACAATGTTTTTGTCACTTTATGATTGTTAAACATTGCGTCAAAGTGGTGAGTCTAGAAAGAAGCCTGATATTTGATTCTCAGGGACTGGTACCAAAGCCTGACAATTACCACTGATGTTTCGATTGTTCAATTTATGTTCTATTTAACTCCATTGTAGTAGTGATGGAAATAACTCTGCATGACAACATGTCATCTACATTTGGCCAAGAAAAATATACTGAACAGCATAAAAACAAATACTGAACAACAAAATTGAGTCAGTATTGCAATTCCCTACTGTACCTGTTTTCCAACCGTGTAGTATTTATAGTATATATATATAATATATATATATATATATATATTATATTCCAAAATTTCTGATACCCAAAAAATAATCACATACTGAACTTTTACATTTCCATGAACGAGAGTCTTTGTTACTTCCACCCTTGTGTCTTAGATATCTGGTAGATTATTTCACATAACCACCAAAGTTTTTTTCCCCTTGTCTCTTTCTTTTTTGTCCCTCCAATTCTATTATGTAGACTTGAATAGCCCCAAGGCTGGAAACTAAGCATTATATTAAAGCCACAGTGCACCCTCCCTAACATTCTTTTCATCTTTCACAATGATCAGAGTTACAGCTATACAGGGCTCCAGACTAACTTTATTTCATTACTGTCCAGCAGGCCATCCCAAAAAAACCAATCTTAACTGTCCCTGTCCCTAAGTCAGGTAACCGTCCGGAATGCCAACAGTGTTTTTTTTTTGTTTGTTTTTTCTTACTTTGTTTTTGTTGTTCGATCGTGGGTATTGGGTATGGCAGAAAAAGCTTTTCACATGATTAGGAAAAATTATTGAATTTTATACCTTGATAAAAATGACAGGGAAAGTATATTCATAGTATATTATTAGTATAGTATATTATTACAATGATCTATTTAAAAAGGTCAGATCAGTGATACTTTATCAACATCAGATTTTTTTGTGTGGTAAATGCCTGTTAAATCCGGATTAACTCATTTTAAACTTAATATTACTAACTCTGATTTGCACTAATCGTACATTAGAGATTTCCACTGTTGTAAACCACTGGCTGGAGGAGATCTAGAACATTGTACGATACTGTATAAAAATCACTGCTGGTTCAAAGCAGTGGTCTGAAGCTGTTTAAAGCTGTCAAAACACCATTATCGAGGTATTCTGTAGATTATGCTTGCTCTTGATCAATCTTTTTCAAATGTAACATCCATGAACTTAGTGAACATAGATTTTAGTTTGTTTTAAAGCTAGCAAAAAAATTTAATGTCAACCACAAATCCAAACCCAACAAGGATTATGTCCTTCCATTTTTGTCCCCTGCCTGATGAAATCAAAGGGGGCTATGAATTGGTGTCTGTCCGTTCCATCTCTCCGGTCATCACATAACTTCTGAATGGATGCTTAAATATTACCATATTTGGTGGGAAGGTTGCTCATTGGCAAAGGACAAATTAACCAACTTTTTAAACCCATGGGCCAAAGATGGTCATTGTAGTGGCTGTGACATATCACTTAGAGGGTCATAACTTCTGAACAGATTCACACATAATCATAAAAATTTGGTGGAGTACAATGCATTTACTTGTCAAGAATTGTGATCACAAGATGACTTATGAGGTGAGAATTGTTCATGCTTTTTGCTTTCTTTAAGCTGAATTGATGGACTGTTCATATCTACAGTCTCTCACATGTGACATGAAAGCAGCATTAGGTCATCAGAGCGAAATTAAGGCCGGATTATGCTTCTGCGTAAGCGGAGCATACGGGGGTATTCGAAACTTATGGGGGTTGTGCGAACGCTGCAGAGCCTTGCCGCGCACTTCCAAGAAATTGTAACTACGCAGACCCCACATAGCCCCCAATGCAGGCCCTCCACTGACAACAAGAGCTATGATTGGTCCACCGAACTACAGCAGTTCTGGCATTTCGACCCTCCGGAGTCACATCCTATTGTTGTGCCGGCAGCATCATTTTTAAAAGAACTGCTGTTGTGATCGCATCTCGAATCGTCGGTTGATTTCAAATTGCTGGATCTGGATCTACAGCTGCTCCTTTTAAAAATGGCGCTGCCAGCACAACAACG
Organism: Myripristis murdjan; assembly: GCF_902150065.1. Classification (NCBI taxonomy): domain Eukaryota; kingdom Metazoa; phylum Chordata; class Actinopteri; order Holocentriformes; family Holocentridae; genus Myripristis; species Myripristis murdjan. The sequence goes on along the minus strand of NC_043999.1, from coordinate 26,792,037 downwards.
GGAGGAGCAGCGACCGTACGCCACAGGGTCTAAGTAGCTCTGCAGAAAAAAAAAACATGTCCCATAGCATTGTGGCGGAGAATTGCTTAACACAGAGGTATGTTGGGCACACACGCCCTGCTTGGCAACTGTGTGTGTGTTGCGTCAAGTCTCCGCAGAACCATGATCCGGCCTTTAGTTCAGCAGAGGGCTTCATGAGCTTCATGGCTTCAGGTCAAGAGCCAGGAGCTAGTGTAGGTCTAAAAAGATTTGCTTACTAGAAACAGTCAGGTTTTCTGAACAGTGTACATCAGCTGTTGTCCATGTAAAATATGCCAGCCCTAAGCAGAGAAGGAAGTATCATTTTAAGTTGGCTTTTGCAGATCTTATAGGATACGGTAGGCCTAAAACAGGAGACGAAAGACAAGAATCAGCCAGTTCAAGGTCGGATCGGATGATGATGAGTGCTGGAGAAATGACATAGAAATGCCAGATGTGATCGAGCTGATTATTTTTGCTCCACAGACGTGGAGTCTGTTACAGTGCAGTTGCCTTCCAGTCAGCCCTTTCTAAGACTGAAACTGACAACTGGGTATTTTAAGGGTAACAGAGATGAAGAGCCACCTCCCTCACAGTCCTGATAATGAGCATGACCTAAGCGTTCTCACAAAGATGAGCTGTGATTGTCAAGCTTTGATCAATACAAGGTTATACACTAAAGATAGGGCATAGGCATGACTTTTATTTAGACAAGAAGTTACAGCTTTGTATCCTTCAGCCCTTGTTCTTTTTAGCTCTTTGTTTCAAATATAGTCAAGGAGTGTGCTTGTGTGCTTTTCAGAGACATTTTAGACAGGTTTCTTCTACTATTTCCTTCACATTCCCCCTTGCTGCTATGCAAATAATTACACTTTACCTAGAAGCCACTGACTGTGTTTGGCAAACATTAAGGTCTTTTGATCCAGTGAGATTTTTTTCCCATCTTCTAATTTATCTGAAGCAGCAGTAGAACCGGTAGCATAATATAACTGCTGGGACCAGACATTCATACTGTTATCTGACATTCATTTATCTGTATATTGCTCATGTTACAAAAAAAAAAAAAAAAAAATCAATTAAGACTTTCTCTCTTGTGCCCAGTGTGGGAGTTATTTGATTGCACTGTCAAATCCTTCTTATTAGACATCATCAGTACTGTGTGTGTGTGTGTGTGTGTGTGTGTGTGTGTGTGTGTGTGTGTGTTCGTTCGTGTTCGTGTGTGTGTGTATATGCTTGTGCGTGCATCAATAATGATAGGTCTCACTTGCATGGAGATATTAATCATTTTGGTTGCTGTGTGAGCAGCAGTTGCAATATGGTCTGTGTTGTTTGAAGCTTATAAACCAGTGTGATGCCTGATACTAAGCTCTGTGGAGCTGCCTACAATTCAACAGCACCTCCTATACAAGTCAGTCTGTTTGAGTTTATTCACCTCTTGCACAATGTAGTGTGACACACACATTCTCCAGAATCTTCATGTTTACTTCCTGTCAACTACTACCATTGCCACTGTTAAGCTACACTGATACTAAGACAGTCTTTTAATCGTGCTTTTTTTACACCTGTTTGTTGTTCAGGTGAAAATTGTTCTTTACACATAGTATTTATAGTATTTGGCACTCATGCACTTAGTGGTTTTTAGTTCATTGTGTAGTGTTATTATAGTGTTTTGTATACTGTGGTGTTTGTAAATTAGTTGGATAGCCAGTGCTATACCAGTGATTGTATATTGAATATTTATGATTCCATGAATCATAAATCCGTGAATCAGCAATGCTCCATTTCTAACACAGCAGTGGAAAGTCCACTGGCAGTTTCAATCAGGTCTTCCACTAGCAAAAACCTGATACCTACTTTGAACCAACTGGTGGTAGTGAACTTATAACTTGGGATGTTCACTTTCCATTTTGCCCAAAGCTCAGCATTAGAAAGAATATCTGAGTATTGAGTAGCAGCAAAGCAGTAGCTAAGCTGAATAACCAGACTTAAAGATTTTGGAGCGGAAGTGTTTCACACTACATTGTGCAAGAGTTGAGATCTTGAATTTCACTACGTTGCTGTTGTTACAGAACGACAGCCATATCATATGAGTTTTTCTCCATGTTCAGCAACCATTCCACCAGCGAAATCCTAGTGGTGATAACTTCCAAATCTACCAAGGAGGATAAGAATCTTCTAATGGGAAGACAATGTCCTATTGTGTGACTTTAACTGTCATTTGCTATAAATGTTTGAACCTTCATACTGAGAAACATGCAATTTTGCATTAGGTAATGGTGTCATCATGACAACTACTACAATATTGATGAGCCTAGCTAGCTCCTCTAGTGTCTGGCTGCAAGGATGATGCAAAGTGTTAGCAGCCAAAATCATTAGGCATCACATAGAGCAGTGGAGCTTGTTACGACCTATTGCATGTTATATGGAAGTTAGATAAGGAACAAACTAGCTAGGCCTGGTAAGCCAAGGTTAAGCTGGAATAACTTAACAAATTGCAACCCAACACAAACCATTGCACCATAGTCATCAGTGTCGACTGCACTGTCTGCGGTTTCTTTCACTAGACAAGATGCTCGGCCAAAATTGCAGAACGTGACCTTTTTCCAAGTTTTCCTTTAAGTCATCGTTATGGTTCTATCCCACAGAAACGATATTTGCTACTATGTATCTGGCCACCAAACAACAAGATTTATGTCACTGAAAAATTATTTGTTGTCACTGAAAAATTATTTTCAAAGATGCACGCCAACACACATTGTTTGGGATTTATATCAACTCTCTTTTCCAGCCCTTATGCTTAGTTAACTTGCTGTAAGTGTGCTATGCTTTAACTGGACTTTGTTTCTGTAACACTACACCACAGTGCAGTATCCCAATATTACGACTCAGTGATGATTAGGCTACTGAGAAGATAGTCATCCATTTCTCAAGCAGAGTGTAGGTGTTATATATGAGGCACTTGTGTGTATTAATGAAACCAGAGGGCCTGTGGGACAAAAACCCCTTTAAACATGGACAGTCCAAAGTCCTCCTAGCCACATGGGATGTTCCATCATCTGACTGCTGTGGTGTTATTACACTCCAAATGTCTGTCAGCCTGTGTCACTCATCAGCTGTGTTGTCTTTCTGGTCAGGTACATGGCTCCAGAGGTTTTGGATGATTCCATAAACATGAAACACTTTGAGTCTTTCAAGAGAGCTGACATCTACGCCATGGGCCTGGTCTTCTGGGAAATCGCAAGCCGCTGCTCTATGGGAGGTGAGGATGGAAAGTGGTGTCTGTAGATTAATGGATGAATCTTTGAATAAATGGGAAGGCAGGGCTGACACATTAATGGAGGGAGTGATGGATGAACAGAGGTAAGGAGAGACAGATGGAAGCATATAAGGACTGACACACAAGTATCTGAATGGACTGACTGGATGACTGATCAGACAGCTTTTTGCATGCAAACCATATCTGTGTAATTGTGTATGGATTCTGTATCAGCACTTTTTCCCTATAATAACTCTGTGTCATACCATTCAAATATTCTGTTTTGCCTAACAGCGTTTACAGCATACTCAAACAGAATTAGGATTAGGATTACTGGGTAACAGAGGTAATAAAACTTAAGCCCTTCTGTTATGCTCTGTTATTATCCTTGGATTGTATCAGTGAAGTTTCTCTAGCTGGCACTCTCAAAATTTGATGAATGCCAAAATTTGCATGCCTAAAATTAATTAATCTCAGAGGAACTGTGATTAATAAATGACAAGTCGACTGATCCACAGCCTGACAACTTGCTTGTAGAATTACTGGATACTTGTGTTCTTTTACAAGGCTATGTTTGTTAGGCTGCTTCAAATTTTTATAGTCCTGTTACCTGCAGTATCAACTTTTTACTAATTTCATGCTCATTTTCTGGTGATTTCTTGCTAATTTGCTCATCTCTTTTTATCCCATGTTTTTGAAAAAAATCAGTTGAATTTTAAAGGGTTAAATAAAGGCAAAGACAAACAGAGAAAACAGCCTGACACTGCATGTTTAGTGATTCAAACTGCAGTCGAATCATGAGACCTGATCTATTGTGTTATACTGCTTTAACAATAGTCGTAAAACAGACATTTATTTATATGAAGATGCCATGGATTGTGATTACTTCAACGTTAGGCATTTTATCTGTCACCAAAGTCTGCGCCATTTAAAATAGCGAAAATCTCCTCTAATGCCTCCATGTCAGCTAGCCAACACTTTCACAGAAAAATATGACACTGTGCAGGTTCCTTGGTGAGCATAAAGTCATATAACTGACATTAAATGATCTGAAAATCAGGTGAAACACAGGACTCTCATCAGGTAGAACTGGCACCAGGGTGGGAAATTCACTTGTGAACATATACCAGCCACATAGATGTTCAAATTCACCACTCAGAAGTAAATTATTATTTTGTGTCAGGAATCTACTGGCCACTTTCATATTGTACCTGAATTTGGCTGGTGGGTGGTTCTGGCTCCTCCCTGACTAGAGCTGTCAGACCATGTGCGAGTGAAAAAGATAGAGAATAGGAGCTGGTGTTAGCACTGTTAGAGCAGGACGGGCCTATGAGCCATTAACTAATAGCCCAAGCTCCCCGGTGGCTGTCTCTCTCCACAGTGCCTATAAAAATAAAGCAAAAATGCAGGGAAAAAAAAAAACAAATAGCCAAATAGCTCCAGTGATAATCACATAATTACAGTTACCCCACCGACCCTGGAGAAAGTAGACTTGTCTGAATGTTTATTTTTATTTGATGCACCCAGGACACACTCATTCACATGTCTCATATATCTTTTTCCTGTCAGGCATTCATGAGGACTACCAGCTGCCGTACTATGACCTGGTGCAGTCCGATCCTCAGTGGAGGAGATGAGGAAGGTGGTTTGTGAGCAGAAGCTTCGGCCCAACATTCCAAATCGCTGGCAGAGCTGCGAGGTAGGACCTCCCTCACTGTACCGTACCTGTCTCTGCTGCACTAAGACAGCAGGGTCAGGGGTGTTCAGGGTGGGTGAGCTGAGGCATTTTGCATACCGTGTACTTACTTTGGGGTCAGAATATGCTGGCATGACATTATCAGTGATGCTATACCAAGTTGAGTCTTTTATCACAAAGTGTTAGTCAGAGTTGGTCAACCAGCACTCATCACCCATAAAGACAGACACAACAGCCTCATGCCTCCTGCTTTCATTGTGTAACTATTCAAGCACAACCTTGTATTGCGAAGGGAAATTGGAAAGTAACAGTTACATCACAACAAAATTTGAAGGCTGTACATGCAGAAAAAAAGTTGGCCTTGAAATGGTTCTGCTGAGTAGTTCATTTAAGAATCATCATTTAACTGTGCAATAATTTATGCCTGTCGGACAACAATTAAACAGTGCAGTATCCCCATGTATATATGGTGTTTATATGTATACTTCTTTATACATATGCTCAATTTCTTACTTCTGTATTTATTGTTGTAATATTTTGTAGGATTAATGCACATGTTTAGACTTAATGCACATAATTCTCTTACAAATTAATACATATATACTTTTTTTTTTTTTACACATTTCTAATGCCCATATTTTTATATTTCTTATTCCTTTTTCCTATTTCTTATAATTTAATTCTTCTCATAAGAATTTGAGCAACTGGAGCTGACCCGTTTTCCCCTGGGGGTCAACAAAGTATTTCTGGTTCTTATTCTGAACCATTTTACTTAGTGGATGGTTTTTCATTTGAGGTGGAAGATTCTTCATTTGAGGGGGAAAAATTAAAATGGGTTCATCTTTGAACCAACTGGCTCCACCAAGAGCTATTTTGAAATAGGTTCTTAAAACTTTTCAGAAAGAACAGTTTCTGATTCCTCAGACAACCTTTTTGATGGGTCTTTGAATCACCTTAAGTGATTCTTTAAAGGCCTCTTCTGAAAGGTTCACCTGTAGCACTGGTAAAGAATTATTTTTGGTTCCAGTTTCCTGTACCTTGACTCTTCTTTCTTTGAACCATTTAAAGAAATGGTTCTACAGATATCCCTGATCTGAAACATTCTTTTTGGACACAGGAAATGGTTCTGCTTTGGCATGACTCTGGAAAACTATCCCAGGCCCTAGTTGGAGCCTTAGTTTTTCTGTGTGTACCTGTTACGAGACTTAATAATACGTAATGACGCAGCTAATAATCCTTGCAAACTAAACTAGCTTTAAATTTGAATCCGACAGCCTAGGTTGCATTTCATTTTCATTTCTTTTCATCCAGTTGAGCTTAATGTGTATATGTGGGGTACAATTGCAGCATGGTCATCAGAAACTGTTACCAATACAAAACTACAAGAAGCATATTTTGATAGTCTAAACTGCTTAGGCAGAAAAAACAGGCAACAACAAAAATTAAAGCAACTATATGTTGACCTTATCAGATAGTCTTGCCAAAAAACATATATCTTAATTAATTTATCAGAAAATGTTTCCATTATGAGCTATATGCAGCATGATTTCAGTAATAATAACCCAAGTACATTGAACTTTATCACAATAAATTACAATCTCATAGATCCCTCTATGAGGGGCAGATGGCTATCTATCTATCTATCTGTCTAGATAGATAGATAGATAGATAGATAGATAAGCACATGATAGATAGATAGATAGATAGATAGAGATGATAGACATAGATATAGACAGATGGATAGTTTTGATACTAGTGGTAAACTATAGGAAGCTTTTCTGCCTATGTAGCCAGGCTGCTATTATTTTCAGCCTAGGTAGACCAGTTGACCCCAACGCTGAGTCTGATCCTCGTTGTCCCTCTCAGTAACACTGTGCTGTTACATGAGACACACCGCAGTCACACACCTACACACTCTCAGATTCACACACACATACCCACACTCCCCAGAGAGGAAGCAGCTATTTAGCCTGAGGGAGGGGAAAGTGTGTGTATTGTCTCTCCTGTAGTCTCAAGTTTCAGTTCCAGCCTAACTACAGCAGTGCTGTTACACAAACCCACACACACATACTCTTTATTGTTTTGCCTGCTGGTTGTGGTTGAAACCGCAGGAGAATTTGATTTGAGCTGATTGGGAGTAATATGACAGAAATGGAGCCTGGCAAGGCTGCCTCTTGTGTAGGATCTCATCATCCCATTTACATTTCTGTGCTCCTAATTTGATTGATGTACAGTTTTTGTGCATGAACTACTACCTCAATACTGAGTTGAGGCACACAACCAAGGCATGCATGATATAATGCAATCAATAGGGTTTGTCAGGTAAATTATGCAGCATTAAAATTTTATGTTGTAGTGCACTGAACCTGTAGTAAACTAGAAACCATGTAAACAGGTGTTTGACAAGTAGAGATGTATAGAAAAAACTGTTGATAGGGAATTCTTTGTTTGGACCAGAAATCCAGGTGAATATGGTATGGAGAAGTAAGTTTTACTGTAGTTAGCTTACTTCTGGCAACAAAGTAATGTGTGGGCTTGTTTTAATGTACAGTTATCATCAAATACATAACTCAATGAGTTATGTATTTGATCAATTTAGTGATTTGTTTTCACATGTACAGTCATAAGAAAATGAGAATATATGTGTATAAAAGAAAATTCTCCAACATATATGCAGGAGAGGTAGGAAATAGAGCAAGACGATACAGTAAAATGATATGAGTGCAGATCTCCAGGTGTATTTCCCCTTTTTCAGACTATAGGCCACCGTATGTGTAGACATCAACTCAGGAGAGACTCAGCAGCTAATTGTATTGTCAGAAGCTTTTCAAATTACAAATTAAATTACTGTATGGTTCAAATATAATACAGTAGATGAGCGCAAAGAAGAATAGCAAGAGAGCTGCGTGGTAGAGCAAGATAGACAGTGACCTGCAGTGAGGGACCGCTATAGAGAGATAGAGAGAATGGTCAAGCAAGGTAGAAAGAGTGTCAGTAGGCTGTGACTTCCACCAACCACAAGAGCTTCTTCATAGTACACACACACAGACACACACAGACACACACACACACACACACACACACACAAACACACAAACACAGGAGTGAAAACAATATCTCTGCCCAAGGCATTCTGCGTGGTGGAGATAAAAACTATATTGAGATTAATTTTACATATATTGCAGTATGATTCACAATTTTAGTAGTAATGGCTCTTTGTGCATTATGATTTTCATTTTCACTGAAAAAGCTTTTAAAATGATGATGCTGTGATTTTTGCTGGGGTCTGTAGCAAACATGTATTGTTTCTTCATCTGGAAAATACAATTTATAGGCCAAGGCATCTGTGTAGTACCACAGAACTTTATTTACAGCAGTGTTGTGACACACGGTTTACCTTTATCGAAAAACTGCAGCTCCTGCAGTTTAGGTATTGCATTTGGCCATAATGCAATTTTGCACTCGATTGTATGAAACAACAGCACATACATTTTCACAAAAAGTACATTATGGAAAAATTGAGTTAAAGCAGGGTATGAGGTTATTTCATTTTATCATTACATTACAGTAGCATTGCATTTACTGTTCCAATAAGCACAAGACTTTAACTGAGTTATTGCCGCAAATTTAACGCTTCTAAAATCATATCAGGCCACAACAGACTGCCGATCAAATCACTTTGCCCAAAAGTTGCCCAACACTACTAGCAACAACAGTTCTTGCTTCATACTAGTCATAGGCTGATGTAGCTGCACCTCTTTTGGAAGCAAACATCAGAGGGCAGACTAATAAAGCTTCACATTTCTCTCCCACAGTGCAGATACTGGCCACAGGCTGTCTGCTAGGTTTGTTAAATCAAACTTGTAGCACAGCATATAAGGAAACAAACCATCGAATCCCAGTTTTTCAGCCGTGGTGTGGATTTTTGGATTTTAGATTTATTCTGGAAAAAGAACAATATTAAATTTCATTGTATTGGTATTTGAGTTTCTCAGTTTTATCCCTCCCTTACTGGCTATTGCGACCATCTGCCGTTGTATAACATAGAATACCTTAGCCAGGACATTCCCATTACAGTTTGACCAATATAGGTTTCTCAAGACCAATACATGTGTTTGGATTCAACCTACCAATATCTGATATTTCATAGTCCATTGTGATTTAGAGGTTTGTTTGTTTTTTCTTGTCGGGGTTAAGCCTCTCAGACAGCATCATATTACAAGTAGTTGACACTGACAAGCCATTATCCAATTTTTAATTAAAGGCTAATATTCTCCCAACACATTGACAGAATTATATTGATATGAGATTTTTTTTATTTTTTATTTAACCTTTATTTAACCAGGCAGATCATTAAGAACAAGTTCTTATTTACAGTGATGGCCTGTCAAGAGGCATAAACCTCTTGAGGGAAAAAGGGGAAGAGGGCTGTGAAGGAAGGTTTGGTTAGTGGAGCAACAGCATACAAACACGGCAATACAGACATACAGCAAGACAACTACAATAATGATACACACAGATAATGATATCAGTTTAATCCTAATACAGAGACACATAGATTCATAGTGGTGCCAGGTTAATGAAAGCCAAATACAGGCCAAAATATCTGGATCACAGAAACACTTGAAAATATACTTTAATTTGAAGGCTTCTCACACAGTTTCACCTATTAGTACAACCACATTTTTTTATCCTCAAAAATTTCCACCGCTGCCTGCAGAAAATATTAGGTCCGTGGGTAGCTGGTGCCAAGGTCTCCTACTTCATTAAAAAATAAAACTGTTTTCACAGACACTGAGAACAGAATAAATGTTTCATGATTTATGTCTGAAGAGACAAGGCCACTGTCTCTCTCACATACAGCTTTTTTTTCCCTTTTGATTTCCAAAAATAGACAGGAGGTTGTTGGCCCCCACTGTGACCACCAGTCATTGCACTGTAAGGTGCTTTGAATGAAAGCCTCCACCAAAGAACATGTTGTTAAGTTGCATAACCTCTTCATTGCTTGATGCTATTTGACACAAATACAACATTATTGTGTTGTATACTGAGTTTCCCCTTGTAAAAATTTTGTCCAATAGATGCATGACTTGCTTGTAAAATTTGACCGGACCAAGTAAAAAATGCAGCAAAATAACAGCCTCACACCTGAATCAGACCAAGGAAGTGGACGGTTAGCTGTGAAAGCACCTTAATATAAAGGAATCTCCACCAGACTCAGCTGTTCTAATTAGACTGTCCTTCAGAGAACTCTGCCACCCACACAGGATTTTTACAGTCACAGGAGAATACTGGAATGAATAAAGCTGTCACCTCATGGTAGAATACAGTTTCCATTGGTATATTTCTTGGTTCAGGGTTTTTGCAGGTCAGCCACCTCCAGGTCTGTGAGTCGTAACATTTTTCTCCATGATCAGACTGACAGGGTTAGTTTGAAGTCTTCTAGTGCACACCTGCTTCCATGGAAGTAGAAAATTGGGAAGCCAGGCTGACTTTGACACATCAGCCTTTTGTCAAATTAGCCTGACATTTCTCCAGCTAGCTGTGTATGTGAACAACAACTCTAGAACAAAGGATTATTATAGGTTTCTTTTCCTATAAATTGTCTAAATCGGGAATTAAGGGCCCTCAAATAAAGTCACATAAAATCTCACATGGGAAAATTGTAGTTGTTTAATACTGAATAGTAGAACACTACATTATAAATGGTGGTGTAATAGAAGTGCAAGGAGAATTTCTAGTGAATTAAATTATTAAATAATATCGAACATATAAAGCCACTGCTTTGTATGTTCTTTTTAAATGAGGGAAACTGAACTATTCATTTTGCCGAGGACCAGCTGGAATGCAGTCTAGAACCACTCTTACCTAACATAACCTAACAGGCTACACATTCCCTCATCACCCAGTTTAGCTGCCTCAACTGATTTTACATACTGTGTGTGTGTGTGTGTGTGTGTGTGTGTGTGCAAGTGTGCAAATGTTGTCTAGTTTTAACCTGCCAAACCTGTATATCTGTCTGGAGGATATTATTACAGCAGTCTGTGGTTTATCATGCATCATTTCTGTGTGACTCTTAGCATGAGTCTGTGCGACTGTTTGCTTGACTGTGAGGGGTGGATAAGGGCAACAACAAGCAGTATGACTACGCACTATGTTTTTGAGGTGGTAGTAGGCTGACTTTGTAATTGTCAAGAGTTCTGGCTTGATTTGTTGATTTTAGTGTCATGTATTTTCGCCTGTCATCTTTATTGTCTCCAACTCTCTTTTGAAGAGTCTGTGATTCACCACGTTTGCAAAATTGAAAATAGACTTTGTTGTGACCTGAAAAATTGACTAGATTGGGACCTCAGATGATGTAATTTAGGAAAAAAATTTATCAAGATGTATGAAGTTGCTTTGGAAAAAAAGAGATTAAGATTCACCCTTGTGATGAACTATCCGGACTTTTCACCACAATGTGTACTCCATTAGTTAATCTAACGTTGGCCTCTGGAGACAGGTAGTCAGGCTAGTGAGCAGTGCACACAAACTTGGAGCTCTTCTTCTTTGGTAGCCTCTTTCAGACTGATTATTGTATAGTGCTGCAGTGGCTTGTCCCAGTATCATTCCTAAATTAGAAAATTCTGTTGTACAGAGCCACGATTTGAAAGGTGTGATGAAATTTTAGAAAGGCGGCTGCCTCCGATTTCTGTATGTAGGAAAAACTTCAGAGAAGTTGGTGTGTCTGTGTTATCTTTATGCTTTGGGAAGGTTTGCTGCCCTCAGCTGATTCTGTCAGGAACCACTTCCTGTCAGGCTGCTTTCTTCACTAAGCCCACCACCAACCATGCCTCTCCAGGGATAAATCTGAGACTTTACCATTTGACCGGTAGAGCCTGTTGCAGGAGATCACTGGCTGCCTCTCAGACTATGTATCCTTCTCATACTGGAATGAAATGTAGGAGCATACCTGAAGATGTTGAAGTGCTGTAGCCAGTGTATCCTCATCATATTTGGGGTGTTTTATGGCTCTGAATCATTCCTTACATCTGCAGGTAAATAATGGAAAGTTTTTAGAAGCAGAAAAAGTGATAAAACAATGACAAAAATAACTGTTTTTGACAGATTTTCTCTCTTGCCTCCCTTATGACATTTTAATTTTAATACATTAATTGAATGCATATACAATTCCTACAGATAGATCCACAAAATAAGCAGTGAAATGTCTCTTTAAAGGTAGCCTGAGCAAGGCTTGTTCTTACTGCATGTGGTTTCATTCCCCAGAGTGCAACCACAAGCATGTGCTGCATGCCCTAACAGCACTCCAGGCATATCCACCCAATCAAAATGCTCTGAAATATTATTATTCTGTTCCCTCTGATAAGCACATGAGTGCAGCATGCACCTTTCCTGGCCAGCCTACATTTCTGTTCCAGAAGTGCAACCTGTGGTCCAGCACACTTTGCAGAATAATTGTATAGAAACCCTTGAGATTACAGCAGTCTGTTTGGGTTTCAGGTGGAACCACAGCTCCACAGTTGGTTCCATCACATCATGGGAGACTATGAATTTGCTTTTCTCTGAATTCATTTTCTGAAGGTGTCTGATGTACTATGGGAGGACAGCAACAACACCATTTGTTAGAATGTAGGCGGCAGATAAGCCAGTCCCAAATAAATGGGAAGCTGACCTGTATTCCAAATTGGTGGCTAGACGCCAGATGTATGTTGCTGCTCGCTGCTCTAAAAGCATTCGTCTCATCTGACATGCAAGAAGGGGCTGAAGAATGTCCCTCAGGTACATGAATGTGATCTTCCATGTCCTAAAATTCAAAAGACATTCTGTCTGTCCAGCTGTCAAAGATATACCCCCAGATAAGTAATCCCTACCAATATCCCCTGCAATGCAAAACGATTTTATGATGAAGTATTGGCCTTATTTGTTCACTAAAATTCAAGCTGTGGCTCTGTTTTTCTTTCAGAGAGGCATTTGACAGTGTTTACACAGTGTTCTGAAAGTCACTTATAATGTGCAGAGCCATTTGTGCTCAGACACACCACCTGCAAGTAAATAGGAGGGTGTCATTTCTTCATTTATGCATTACTTATATGTTAGGTTACTGTAGTTACTGTTTTTCATATAGGTAGGTCCACCTGTATGATGAGGTATGAGACTGTCTGTTATTCTTAACTATTAATTCAATTTTGACTCAACATATAAACCATCGTGTACGGTATCATGAAATGGAAACATTTGGAGTGAACGTGGCTGGACCGAGCCCTTTGTGACAGGCTCGCCTTAGTGCTGTCACTGCATGAATTTAGATATTGTCCAAAAAATATGGCAACAGTGGAATGTAAACAGAACCAAGAAAGCCAAGCCTCTGTTTTATTCAGTGTGACTAGTATGAGTCAACACACCGCAGTGCAAAAGTTTTTGTGTGAAAACAAACCTCTGAGGGGCAGAAACGAATCCAAAATGGTAATCGGCATAAGTGTGAAAATGCCCTTAATGAGCACTGCAGGAAAACCCACAAATTGGCCACTCACATATTAACAGTCAGATGCTCTGAGATTCAAATAAATCTCTCTGTCTCTCTCTCTCACACACACACACACACACACACGCACACACACACACACAAAACAGATGCTGTTTACAGGCCAATGCTGGAGATGCTGAGATATTCACTGGAAATGGCAAGAGCTTTAGTCAGGGTAAAATAAATTTGATGAGTCAGCGTTGTTGTGCAGTGGAAAAAACACAAAGCAAATGAAGGTAACAAAAAAAATTACATCAGTAATTGATCACAGATCAAGGGGCCATAGGAGCATGCTTAAATGTATTGATTGAGCTGAGTATTTTGACCTTGCTGTTACCTTACCACACACACACAAAATGAATGTGAGGACACAATATATTGAATAGTCTGCTTGGTCCAGTAATGATAAATGAAATGGGCAGTAGCAGTAACACACTCCAACTTGTTCACCTGTCAGGTGTGATGTCCCTCGGTCGGCTACACAGAGCGATCTCTTCCCTTCTTTAACATCATCACTCATCTGGGGAATTCCCTCTGCACTAAAGCACTGGCAGCTAGGTGTTTTGTGTCATGGCTCCAGCCTTTTGATTACATCAGGAAGCCAAGCATTTTGGACAGCACTGCAAGGGCCAGCCCTTGTTGTGTTCTCACTAAGTGTTCAAAAAAGTTGCAAAAAAGTTTTCCCCTCAAAATGTGGCTGGGTAGATTTGTTGTGTTTCTTAAGTGCTTGATTTCCATCTGACACATCTTACACACCGCAAAACATCTGTCTAAGTTGCCATTTCTCTTGCAGAAGCCAACATTTTCCCAGACTTGGAATTCTAGGTTTAGTGGAGCTGTAAAAATTGGTGTATTTTTCCAAGAATCAAGACTAAATCAGTTCAAACTACGTTATTTTGAATCAGGCCAATATTAGCACGATTCATTCTCTCAGTTTCTTTTAGCCCATCAGTTCATTCAAGTTGGCATTTGAAATCAATTCATCAAGACAATGAATGAATCCTTACACCCCAAGTTGTTGCTGATCAACAGTCCTATCACCCCCCGGGTATTTTGTGCTATGGCAAAATCTTGCATATAGCTCCTTGTTAAATGTTAATGTTCTCATTAAGTGTTAACCTTTCCTTTCTGTTTCTTCCCATCAGGCTTTGCGGGTGATGGCAAAGATCATGAGGGAGTGCTGGTATGCCAACGGTGCTGCCCGGCTCACCGCTCTGCGAATCAAGAAAACCTTATCTCAGCTCAGCCAGCAGGAGGGCATCAAGATGTAGACACCGCCACCAAACACACACACACACACACACACACACACACACACACACACACACACCACACACCACACAACACACAACACACACACACACAACACACACACACATCCGACTGGCATCCATATTGTTACCATAATACTCTCATTATAGACAATTTTATTATCCTCATTTTTGCTCATCGATTGTTCCTCCCTGTTGGTTTTGAGGAGAGAACTTTTTTTCCTTCGCTCTTTTTTTCTCTCCCCCCCTTTCATTTGTTGACAAGCAGATGATTGTTGCATTTAAGACTGAGGAATCACACATGTGTGTTGCAATGGGTTGATACACACACACACATCAGGGAATGGATGGCTGTATCGATGGATCTGAAGAGAGAAGGCAAAAACAGAGGAATCGAAAGAAGGGTGGAAATGCAGTCCCTCCACCTGCTCCCTCTACTTCCCTCCACCCGTCACATGAAGTCTCTGAAGGGCCCATCACGGTAGCCGGTGTCCGTCTTAAGTCCTGCCCCCGTATCCACCGCAGGCTCAGCCAATACACACTCAGACTTGAGAGGGAAATGCAAAGCAGCGAGCCGGACAGCCAGAAACCCCCCGGGAGGTTCCTCGGCCGGGCTCCGCTCTCATTCTGGTGACATTTTCATCACCGTTACCTCATTCGTCAGTTAGCATTTCATTCTTCAGTTCAGGGGACAGTTACTCTTCAGTGGGGCTGCAACTTATCAGGAAGTATTTTCAATTTCAAATAATCTTTCCAGTAACCTTACATTGAACGTTTGAATAATCTATCCATCTATAATCAAGAAGTCGCCTTCGGTGAAGTGTGACATTGACAGCTGCATTGCTGACTCATGTTTGTTGTGACGGGTGTTTTCACCACAGAACCTGAATGGAGAAACAGCCATTGCTCTGTTTGCTATGGTCATTTGGCTGATGCAGAATAAAATGGTGCCTCTAGGTCTTGGTAACAAGTCAGTAAGACCATAAAGAGCGTCACACTTGCTTGAGTTTGGTGCAGATGTAGAAGAATTATTAACACTTGGGGCTGTGTTGACTAGCAAACCTAGCCGGTCAGCATCAAATCTACCTTTTCCCCTAATAAAACTTAAATGTTACAAAGTGTCATAGTTTAGCAGAAGTTTTGTGGAGAGGAAAAGCATTTATGAACTTGAGCTGGCTGATGGAAGGGGGCTGAGATGCTCGACGTCTCTCCACTGCTTTGGTCCTCACTACAAAACCTCTCACCTCAGCAAGTTGCCTGCTTTATCCAGAAGCTAGCTAACTAACTAGCGAGCTGTTGTTACACATAAAGAGGCTGCTGCTCCAGCCATCCTGGCATGTTGTTTTGAATAGGGAA
This sequence comes from Myripristis murdjan, assembly GCF_902150065.1. Classification (NCBI taxonomy): domain Eukaryota; kingdom Metazoa; phylum Chordata; class Actinopteri; order Holocentriformes; family Holocentridae; genus Myripristis; species Myripristis murdjan. The sequence continues at coordinate 26,775,916 of NC_043999.1, read as the reverse complement.
ATCCATTCCACTCAAGTCAAGTTCTGTGATTTCCACACTTTAAAATAATATTGTTAAATCACTCGACTCTAGTGCCAAGACATCTCGCGTTGATAGAGTGCGCACCACACATTTTGTTTAGTTTTGTACAATAGTTCCAAAATTTAGAAGACGTTTTCTGTGTTTTGCAGTAATTCGTTTCTTCTGCCATTTTTCTAGACCAAGTAAGACTGACTACTGTTCTCACTGTAGTCCATGGAGGCGGATCTTCTTACTCTCAAAGTTAATGGCCAATAAGCTATGGAGGAAATCAGTGGCAAATCAGAATGTAAAGATTATTTGAAAATGGATGGGTTCTAAATTGGGGTTGGGGGGAAGAAATTGAATTTGTCAGATACTAATTGCAGCCCTACTCTTTGATCAGATTACAATTTAGTCGTTTAGCCAATACTGTTACTCAGAGTGACTTAGGATGAGTGAGCAGGTAGGTCTTCAGTCTCTTTTGGTAAGGACACCTCAACAGGACACAAGACTGTGGATGAACACAACATTTGCTGTTGCATTGTGGGATTGAACCTGGGACAGTGTGTGCAAGCCTCCCTGCTGGCCTGCACAAACGTCTGGCTCCACCTGTTCCTCATCTGGTTGTGTTGTGATCAGCGTCACACCTCTCTGCAACAACTTTGCACCTCTTTTTTCATTTTGTAACTTGTTTATCTCCCTTTCTTATTGCCAGGGAGTCTGACAGGTCAGTTTAATTTATTCAGTTTCTCTTTGTTGTTTTTTTTTTTTCTTTCTGGTGGCAGGGGATGTGTATCTTTTTGCAAAACAAAACTGGACACGACCTCATTCATTTTTGGCAAACATGCTGCAACATATGCAATATACAGTAGAAAAATGTGTCTATTTTCTATACTCTGCTTTGCTAACCACGACAAGAACTACAACAACAACAACCAACACCAACAACAATCAGCTGCCACCATGCCTTCCAAGCCAGCGGTTACCGGAAAGTGCCACTGCTTTAAAAACCCAAGTCCTCTCATGTCGACTGGTGTGGACTGTGTGTGTTTGGTTTGGTGTGGAAGTGTGTGTGTGTGTGTGTGTGTGTTTGAGTGTGTGAGTGTGAGTGAGTGGGTGGAAGTGTGTGTGTCAGAAGTCCTCTGGGAGCCCTGCCGAGCGCACAGCAGCTCATACTATGCACACTGAAGGAAGCAAGTAGGGATTGGAAAGCAAGACGGGACACACTGCACATCACAGCACCCACATCCCAGCCGACTCTCTGGTGCCATGTCACCCAACCCCCCCACCCCCCGCAACCACCTCAGCAACAGCTCATCAATACAGCTCTTTACCCCAGTGACTGAGTCTGGACGTCGAGCTCCAGAACCTGAACTGACTCTAGTTGTAAAAAAAAAAACAAAAAAAACAAAAAAACAAAAAAAAAGTTGCCACAAACGCTGCGGCGACTTTTTGAAGAGAGACACACACACACACAAAAAAAGACTTGTAGGCATTACTGTGTTGCCCTATAAACCGTTGGATTTCTGTTTTTTTTTTCCATATGTGTGTGCTGTAAACGGTGCGGCGCCACATGTCGTCTTTTCAAGCGTTTTCTCTTCTGTAAAAGGATAATCAACGACAAAAAAAAAAGAAAAGGTGAGGTACATTCATTTAAATATAGCAAAATGGATATTTACTAAGCCATAGGTTTTCCAGTGGTTTTTTGGGTCTTTTTCTACTAGAATGTACAATTCAAACAAAAGATGAAAAGAAAAAAAAACACCCAGAATATCTGTAACATGGACAACTTTTTGTCATTTCAGCTTAGCAAGCCTTAAGGGACCAATGCATAAGAGTTGGAATTTGCTCTTATTTGGTTTTTTGTTTGTTTTTTGTTTTGTAAAAAAAAAAATATTATAACTGATTACTATGATAAAGGTAGTGTCATTATTCTATCTTAAAGGACAAAAAAGTATATGTAGCACCTGATTTAACCGTTTCTTTTTTGTTCAAGTGTCTGTCATGTTGCCAATATTGCCATACACCTAAACCCAATGATCTGACTGACTTGCTTGTGTATTGGGAATTCAAAAGCACTGGTCTTCTAGTGCACAGGTCAAAAATAAAGGAATTGTAATTGTAAAACGTTAATAATTCAGACATAAAGTTACATTTGCCAGACAGTGATTTGCTTCAGTGAATCCCACAGAATATCTCTCGATTGTTCAGCAATAAGTGCACTTCTTAACCACTGCAAGGTTTACCTGTGTGGCAATATGGATGTCAGTGAGTCAGTCTGTCTTGATCTTTTTTCTTTATGGATGCATAATGTATTGATGTGCTGCTACTTAATTGTCCGCCTCGCTTTCTGAGCTGGGGTGAGAGCCGCCGTTGGATGTAAATATCCTCAAATTGCCTAGATTTGATCATTCTGTGCCATGTTGCTCTGTCGCTACTCAAGCTAATCGTCGTTTGGCAGTTGGCCCTGTTAAAGATCTGCAAAAGTACGCTGTCGCAGTCGTTATCGATCATGGTGCATGGTTTTCATTCTGTTCCAAACGCTACAGCAGCTTTTTCTACTGATTTCCTCCTCGGAGTTCACCAGTTTGTTCCTCCTGTCTTGTTCAAGGTGAAGTCAGTGTGGCTGAAAGGAAAACCAGGTGCATGGTTGAAGACCACTGTGCAAACAGATCACTGGGCATTGGAGTAGCTCGTTCACTTTGACACACAGTAAAAAACCGAAACGCAAAACGCTTTGAGAGATCTTCTCCTCCATCAAAGGCCCTCGGCTAAATATAATGTGTGTGGGAAAGGACATCCAGATGTTTTGGAGGTAGTGATTTGGTTAATAACGAAAGCTTGTCCCTCTGCAGACCCCTGGTAGAAACCCTTGCAGCAACTGTTAATGTAGGAATAAATAAGCAGATAATGTATCTCTAAATGGGTCAGTGTAATAAAACTTCCACTTTATTTTGGCTCCATATTCGGCAAATATCCTTTAAATTAGTGGCTCTCAAACTGAGAGCCTGCCTGATCCAATTAAGGGTTTAATTCTGACTGGCTGATTGGTGTGACCCTGTTGTTTCAAGTGTGCGAGAATATAGCTGGAACAAAAACTGTCAGGACAGGGTTCCTGAGGACAGGGCTGAGGACCGCAGCTTTAAATCATAAAAATGTGCAAAACCTATAATATGCAGAGTTAGATAGTGCATTTTCAGCTAGTAAATCATGTATTTTATGTAGTATTTTGTAATCCATAATACAAACCACACCATCATAACTTTATGCTAATTAGTAATGACCTGTAGACTAGCCCAAAAATATAAATCATGTTATCAGTTGATTAGCATTTGACAATGCTTTAAATCAACAATGCAAAAGCACATTGATAAAAGAAATGGCTCCATAACCACATTAAAAAGTTTATATAGGAAACAGCCACATATACGGACACAAAGCCATATCTTATATAAACCCACTGATCAGAGGATAATGTTTTTAGCAATCATAGTCATAGTCATAAACATAGTTTACATTTGTCAAGTATGACAAGTTCCATCACACCTCATCTGCTTAACCATCACTCACATGTTTGAGTCACTTAGACGACCAGCCTGACTTATTTGAAAATACAAAAATAAATTAACATAAAAAAAATCCATAATTCCATATTATTTTATGTTATTGTTACTTGTTTCTCTTGTGATTTATTTTCAAGATTTGCCTCAGGGTGTATTTATTTTACCTTCAATATGCAAATTATGAGAATCAGTTGTCACAGGTTTGTGATCCGCACATCAGTGTCGCAGCATCGAGTAGATGAAATGCATCAACCAATCACAAATCTCAGACAATGCGTAACGTTTTGATTGGCATGGGCCACATTCTGAGGTAAATCCTGAATTGATAGTAGAAAGATAAGATTAACAGCATGGAATGAAATAATTTACACATATACAGATTTATTTCCCATTTTCCCCAGAGCTTTTTGTTTATTTAGTCATTTATTTATTTTTTTGCAAATAAGTCACGTTTGGTTCCCAGTATTATTAGTGGCGTAAAAATGATCACATTATCACTCAAAGGATATTTTCACTTCTTCCAGGAGTTTATTGCATAAAAAGGTTGTATTACATTTTTGACTCATTTAGAAGGAAAGTGTCTTACACTGACAAGTTATGCCATCATCTGCCTGTCACTGCATTATCAGTTGCTACGAGCCTTGTTCCTTTGGTGTCGTTCAACAAACGCCAACATGCAACCCCTTTCAAGTGTAAAGTTCAACTTCAATGATGCCATATGCACCCATATCAATAGTTCCCCTGCTACATCCTGTTCTCTAGAATAAAGTGTGCTTATATATGTAGAGAGGTCAACAGGAACCAACATATTAAGCCTTGTAAATATCTGCACCTATCTCGTGCATTAAACCGAAAACAAAAGAAGAAAGCTATCCTGATATTTGAAGAAAGTAAGTGGATATTGCTGCTATATTAAATAAAGAAGGGTGGGAGACTATGCTGAATTAAATATTTTGTGCAAAAGGCTCTCAAACCAGTCAGGCCAACTGGGGCTTACCAGTGAAAACCAGGGCCAAGGGTTCATGTGTGAGCCAGAGGGGCACTCGGTGGTGGTGGTGGTGCGGGAAACAAAATTGAAAATGTCCCTTCAAGTAAGCCCCGGTTAGCCGCACTGGGCCCTCAAATAGAAAGGGGGCTAATGAGATTGTACAGTTACATGTATTCCATTAGCAAGGTCATTCTCTGGGACATATTAGCAACACCAACAACAGCTCAAACTCAACAGCACCTCTGGTATGCCTCTTCTTGGACAACAACCTTCATTTTGTCTTAAAATCACCAGCAGCCTTGTTCTTTTCCTTTTCCAAATCCAAGGTGACTTAACTGTACAAAAAAAAAAAAAATGTTGCACCTGGCTTCTTCTCTCTTGTGGTATTTATACAGCAGTCTCTCTATCTCTGATTCTGTCTTGCCTTTCTTTCTTGTCATTTTTTGATTCTCTTTGTCATCACTCTCTCTCTCTCAGTGACATACAGATATCTCCTAGCGACAAGGGTCACACTTCACCACAGCCAGTCCCTTTGCGCCGCTGCTCCTGCTGAGTTAACCAGCTCAGATCTGTCCCTAGCTTCTTGTGAACTGTTCTTGAAGTTCAAGTCTTTAGAGGAAAAGCTGCACACTGGCACGGATGATTGTCTCTTAAATGGGTTTTAGGGTCATATATGGGTCATCACTCTTTTCTTTGAAAAGGCATCGGGGGTAAAACATAAATCCTGTTACATTTTTGTGGGTTTTTTGGCTGCTTTAGAATTGGAGAATTTGTGGCCAGTTCTTTAGAGCACTGTCAGGGCCATAAGACCACTTCATAATCACAGATAAAAAAAGATGAGTCCTTTAAGAAAACCCACAGTACCTCCTCTTTGAGAATCATAACTTGCCTTTACTCTCCTCCCGTGTTAGTTCAGATTGAAGGGAGGAGTTCACTTGACAATACTGAAATGCAGCCACCATCCAATTCCATGTCTCGGTAAATCTAGTGGAAGTGTGTGTGTGTGTGTGTGTGTGTGTGTGTGTGCGTGCGTGCGCATGGGAGCAGCTAAGTGAATTTGGTCAAGCCCTTTTGTGACTCAAACCCAATAATGCAGATATGATCTGTTCATTAGGAGGTCTATTCATTGGATAACTTAATATGCAGCCTTTTCATACTGTACATTTTAGCCAAGACAGGTACAAAAGCTGAGCTGTGTGTTTTTCTCCTTGGTGTGGATTGATGGAGGGCCGAAACAGGGACACGATGTGAACTATGCCAGCAGCTCTACTGCTTCAAACCACACACTGAAAAACGACAACAGCTGTGAATGTATCAGCCCTCTCAGAGTCTTCAACCAATCCGGCAAAGCCGAGCCAGAGCACAATCTGCATAATTTAGCCCAAAGGTCGCGGTAGAGGTCTGCGAACTTCATGAGCATGCAAATGTCCACCACACGGGTCTATTTCTGTCTCTCTTTCTCGTTATGCAAATTTAGGGCCTTCCGTGTCTGCCCACTCAGTTAGTCCCACTGGATCACACAGGTTGAATGATCTACAGTATCTATGCTAGCACGATCCATACACTGTGATGAGGACCACATTCGGACCTCAAATCCAAAACCACAAGGGACGAAGGACGGTGGCCCTCCAGGACCAGACAGAGCAGTGGCATTTCAGACGGAGAGGTCACCCTGTGATTACTGCACAGTAGGAAGGGTTGGATCTCAAACGATTTCTGTCAAGTCCGCACATCGTGGCTGCCCTCCATCGTCTCAGAGACATAGGCAGAGAGGATCCAAGAATACTGTTACTTATCAACCTTGGCTCTCCTTAAGTGTATGCATTGACAAAAAGCAAGGACAAGTGTTGAAGATTGAAGTTCAGAATGGTTTGGGTCACTAAAGGGTTCTAGTGTAGCCAAAGGACAATTGACAAAAACGTTACTTTTCTCTGGTTGGCTGCTGCAGTGAGGCCTTTGTGGCAACAAGGGTAGAAGAAAGCTTTATCACGTTTCATTTGGTGCCTAAGTTTGACAAGACTTTCTTTTCTCTTCCTTTTCCTCTCTATTCCACCTCGAATGACAAGACTGCATGTGATTGTGTCTCTGCATCGATGTCGGCATTACCTGCTTTATAGATAAGTCATCCAAAAGCTGAAAAATATTTTAATTAACATTTTAAAAAGGTCATTTAATCAAAAAGAAAATACCTCCTTTAAAGACCAATGTGTTTTACCTCACTGTATATATATTCTCAATTTGTTTACTCCAAGTTTGCAATTTATCATTTATTTTCTTTTTGTTTCTATGAAATGCTTAAAAAATTTGAAGAGAATAAAACTTTTTTCTCGTCAATGGTACTTTTTTGTCAGATGGCATTGTATTGTGTTTGTGTTGTGCCCAAGCAGTATACTATTCCTCTTTTTACCATGCTCTGTATATGACCTGTTGGTTGTGTTCTGCGTGAGCTGTACAGTCAAAGCGCTTTACAAATGTCCAAGCCCCATTCTGAGCTCTGGTACAAATGCCTTGTTCAATACGTTCTTTTGTAAAAAATCAGTCAAACTGGAGGCGGAGGAGGGTGGAAGCAAGGGAAAGAGACTCTGAAGCTAAAACCCCTCAACAAGCTGTCTCCAAACCTCCTCACCTCACAACCCTCTTGGATTTCTAAACATATTATAATCTTGACTTTTTTATATAGCGTGTACAGACGAATGAGAGATCAACATAGGAACTAGAGGACTGACACTTATGTTAACTTCTAACATAGCTGGAGTAGAAAATGTGTGAATAAAGAAACAAAGAGTTTCATTACAAACGTCTCCGGTATTTGTTGGCCTCATCATTTTTCATCAGATTTTGTTGTTTCACTGCAGTTGAAAAGATTCTTTTTGACAAATGAAGTTTTTAATTGAACACTATCATCTTAATAAAAGGTTAAAGGTGTATTATTGGAATTTAACTTTAGTTATGTTAGTTCATATCATATCTTCATATCTTTGCTGTAGATTTTCTTACCCAGTGCCTGTAATCCTCCTCCCTTCAACACATCAATTTTGAATCTTTAAAGATCATGCTTTAAAATGATAATGAAGACTTAGAGTTATGGTTGGTTATTACAGTGCCACCAGAAAGTATTCACACCCCTTCACTTTTTCCACGTTTTGTTACATTACAGACTTATTCTAAAACCAATTACAGTTTTCTTTATAAAATCTACACGAAATAGCCCATGATGACAAAGTGAAAACATGTTTTCAGACATTTTTGTAAATTTATTAAAAATGTAAACATTTAAACATAATAGGTACATAAGTATTCACACCCATGGCTTAATATTTTGTTGAAACCCCATTGGCAGCAATCACAGCCTGAAGTCATCTTGGGTATGTCTCTACAAGCTTGGCACACCAGTTTCTGGGCATTTTCTTCCATTCTTCTCTGCAGATCCTTTTAGGCTCAGTCAGGTTGGATGGGCAGCGTCTGTAGACAGCCATTTTTAGGTCTTTCCAGAGATGTTCAATTGGATTCAAGTCCGGGTTCTGGCTGGGCCACTCAAGGACATTTCCAGATTGCTCCTGAAGCCACTTCTTTGTTATCTTGGCTGTGTGCTTCAGGTCATTGTCGTGTTGGAAGATAAATCTTTGCCCTAGTCTGAGCTCCAGAGCACTCTGGAGCACGTTTTCTTGAAGAATCTCTCTATATTTGGCTGCTGTCATCTTTCCCTCTATGCAGACTAGTCGCCCAGTTCCTGCTGCAGAAAAACATCCCCACAGCATCATGCTGCCACCACCATGCTTCACAGAAGGGATGGTGTTAGCCAGGCAATGAGCAGTGCCTGTTTTTCTTCCATTTCCGAATAATGGAGACCACAGGTCTTTTCAGGACCTTCAATGCTGCTGAATTTTTTTTTTGTTTCCTTCCCCAGATTTGTGCCTTGACACAATCCGGGCTCTGAGGTCTACATACAGTTCCTTTGACTTCATTGCTTGGTTTCTGCTCTGATATACACTGTCAACTGTGAGACCTTATATAGACAGGTGTGTGCCATTCCAAATCATGTTCAATCAACTAAATTTACCACAGGTGGACTCTAACAAGTTGTAGAAGCATCTCAAGGATGATCAGTGGAAATTGGATGCACCTGAGCTCACTTTTGAACATCATAGAAAAGGGTGTGAATACTTATCTACTTATTATGTTTAAATGTTTACATTTTTAATAAATTTACAAAAACGTTTGAAAACATATTTTCACTTTGTCATTATGGGCTATTTCATGTAGATTTTTCAAACTAGAAAACTATACTCAAAACCGTTTTAGAATAAGCCTGTAACGTAACAAAATGTGGAAAAAGTGAAGGGTTGTGAATACTTTCTGGTGGCACTGTATGTAATTCAGCGCCCTGAAAGCAAAACAAAAATAAACAGGAAACAAAGAGAAAAAGCATATTACCTTAGTATAATTTTTTAATTCAGTCAGCTTAACAATAATCAATGAATATATCAAAACAACAACAGAAATTATTGGTGGTGGTGGTAAATTTTATTTTAGTTATTTATTTTTTGGTTTATTTTTCTGGGACAGTACACAGTAATGAATAGTTAAGCTGTCAGTGAGTCAGAGTTTGCCAGAGGCTCGTTTTCATCAGCTGTCCCTGGCCAGAGTTTTAAAAGGCAGCTTAAAACTCTGACAAACATTTAAAATGCATATGTAACAGAGATTAAAACTAAATAAGTAATTTAAGAGATACAATAACACATAAAAGGCCCAATCAGCAGACTATGGCATGCAGACACAACAATGTACATGTAATTATGGCATACACAAGGTACTACAGCAGAGCACACACAATAACAGAACAAACAGCTCATATAAGCACATAAAAGCACATATATGACACTAGAGTACATACAGTAGCACACTGTAGACCATACATAGAATGGACAGCAACATGCACTGAATGAGACAGAAACACATACAAGAGACAAGCAAGCAGGACAAGACAGTTGTTCAGATGCCAGCAGGAGCAGCAGTTGCAGCATACACACAGTTGATTATTCAAAAGCCAGATTTTCATGTCGCTGTGTTGTTCCATAGTTTTCCAAAAGTTTGGTTCAGATGTGATTCAGATGGCCATGGTTTATGGTATGCATTATTTTCATGCTCACGATGCCATTTAGTGCCCACTTGATGAGGATGAATCAAGGACTTTGCCTAATAACCGGTGGTTCAGATGGCTAATCCATTCTCAGGGACTAGCTAGATTTTTCTGTCACTGGTGTAGCAAAGTAACACAATATTGTATTTAATGATGCAGCCAAGTAGGATGTTTTGTAAATGCCAAATATGGGGATGGGGCCTAAAATGGAACCCTGAGGAACGCCAAATGTAATATGTGCTGAAGAAGACAACTGTCCTGAACTAGGTGGAAAAAAGTATGACTTAAGTTATTTCAGTGTTGTCCTAAAGAACCTGAAGGTCATTTTAAACTGCCTGGTCTATAATCTCAAAGACTGCACTAAGATCTCAAAGCATTAAACGTGAACTGTCAACTCAATCTGCTGCTCAAGGAGGGCTCTTGTTCACTGTAATGAGGGTAGTCTGTAGTGTCCATTGCTTTAAAACCAGACAGGAATTGCTCTGAAACACTCGACTCAAGTTACTCTGTGGCTTTCTGTACACCGCAGATAAAAGAAGAAGATAATAGAAGTTTGGAGATAGTTGGTAGTTGCTCATATTTAGTGGATAGGTTTGTTTTCAATGGGTTCAACAAGTACATGCTAAGAACAGAAGTGGTGACACAGAGTTACTGACAGTTCCTACCAGATTTGAGAAGAAAATGGGTTTACAACAGCTAAAAGCTTTACTCCACAACTCTTGAATTCAGCACCATTACAAAGGGAGGTGCTGATAACAGTCTACCGCACAGAATGGAACCTTAAGATTAGGGCAATTCTTTTGTACAAGATTGGGTGCTCAAGCTCTGTTTTCTGTTGTTGTTCAGCTGTGTTACACAATCTTAACAGCTTGAATGTTCCCAGCAAGCTATTGTATTATTTCCTTTTCAGATGTCTTATCTTTATGTGGATAAGGTCAAGATGATTTCTCGGTCTTTCATGCAGATCTGTAGCAGTTAAATAGATGCTTTAAAAGCCTCAGAAAAGTTACCAGTAGAAGTAGAGTTAAGTGGCTTTGGGGAAGGTTGAGTTTGAAAAATGTGCTTATTAATTAAAGATTTTGAGGCCACTTCTACTTAGAAGTATTGACACAATTCTGATGTGTTTTCATATTTTTGTTCACTCAACTCTTGTGCTGAATTCAAACCAAATACCATTTCAGAAAATCTGTCTATGGAATCTTCACGATAGGTAAAGTATAATTATGGAAATAGTAAATGTTTGGTATCATTTCACAATCCTTTGTTCTCCCCTGCAAATGGAGTGGTGGCCGGTGGGAGCAGAAGGAAACAATTGCTATACATCAGTCATTCTGAAACTTTCTATTCAGTGGAGCATGTTTTAATTACTTCAGGATATTGCAAAAACACCTGAATCCATAAAGGAACTGACTGCCAAGAAACTTTATTACCTATAACAGTCCAGTCAGTGTTTTTGTGCATGGGCAGCTAAGACTCAGTACGCCACAGCTCTTTGGTAGGTTGTGTGGCTCTGGACTTCAGGGATAGGAGAGCATTTTCACTGAATGTTGGAGAGTGTAGTGCAGAGCTATCAATGTCCCTAACTAAAATATGTAATTTTCCATTAAGATGTATTTTATTGTTTTCATTAGGTGTAGGAAACGTGAAGAAACTATAAGAAGAAAGTCCTTTCTATGGACAGGAGTCTATCAGTGGATTCCTCCTGACTGAAGGGAGTGGTTTTGTTGAGGATTAGGATTTGTTTCTTTCACATTTAAGAGTGAAGTGATTCAATCAGGGTAGCTATTTCAGTTCCAACAAGCAAATATTTTCTCTTTGCTAGACAGTTGGTTGGTCTTACCAGGGTCCACACAATATTATATTACCCTACACAGGGGAACTAAAGCCCACCTGGAATGGATTACTGTACAAAACGCAGCCCCTTAACCTCCATTTCATTACATTTAGTGACTTTAAGGAACTAAATCTTGGTGGTGAATGAAGACAGAAATCAAGAATCCGGTCTGGTATGGATAACATTTCAATGGTAAAGCCAACCCAGAAGCCCTGAGCAACTTATTGATAAATGCTTTGCTAAGTTGAGGCCGCCTGGTCCCTTCAGGCCAGCGGATGGCTCAGAGCGGTCGATCAGCTTGAAAACCAGTGTCCTTAAAAAGCTTTGTTTGAGCCCTAGCTTTTTTCACAGCTCTGAGCAGAACCAGGCGTTCCCCCGGGTAAACTTTCTGTAAAGTACCTCTGAACACACTTTGGCCATATTATTCCTCCACATGAAAGAAAACTCCCTGAGTGCACAGGGAGCAGACTCCCAGCACATCAAAGGGCATAAGTACATAAGCGTTCAGCTGTATAATTTACAGCCTAGTTCATTACGGTCTGCTTCTTTGCCCGGTGACAGTTAATCCCGTGTGAGCTTTGTCTAGCCCACAGATTTCTACAGATCTGCCATTTTGCCGTGCTGTTAGGCCTGTCAAATGGCACATAGTCCAGGTTGAGTAAATAAGGCCCTTGGGCCATAATCAGCGTCCTGGACTCCACTCTGCATTACAAACTGTGATTTATTCCTTTCACGTTGAAGTCAAAAAGGCTGCGGTGCATTGTGTAGGTCAGGGGTTTTCAAACTTTTGCATTTTATGGACCATCAAGTTGACTGTCATGAAGCGCCGGACCCCCACTTGATGTGATTTTGCCCCCAAAATATATTTTGGTTTGTGTTAATTGTAAAATCAGGGGCATGTTTAAGTGATTTTCTGGTATTTTTTGGCTAATTCTATCATTTTCATGTATGTTTTTTTTTATTATTATTATTAGTAGTAGTATTTTTTTTTTTTTTTTTTTTTTTTCAAATTTTCTAATGATTTTCCTGAAATTATTTTAATTTAGTTAGTTATGTATGTAGCTATTTTTTAGATACTTTTGCTAAATTTTTCTAATGTTAATTATGGAACTGTCTAGGTGGCACATTTTCCATAAGCCTAACCCTGATCAATATAAGCAGTGAGACTAAAACATAATGTGTAAAATAATCACTGGTACATATTTTTGTGTACTTTTGAACATATTTTTTTCCCACATTTTGAAGTTTTATTGTAAAGTCACGGAAAATAAAATGGGTTGTGAGGTTACAAAGCATAAGCCGTAAATAAAACCAAACTTAATATGACAGTTATCATGCATGTTTTTAAACAACAAATCAACCTCTGTAGCTCATAAATCTGAGCATATTTTGTTCAGTGACCCGTTTGATATTGCTTCTTTTTGATACAAACTTGAGGAACTGTAACTTTAACTTACTGTGCTGCTCACTTGTTTTACTTTCCAACTGCAATTCATGAGGGCAGCATCACCAGGCTGCAGATAAGAAGGACCCTCTTTTAGATGAATAAAAATTGTCACTATACCTCTAGCAGGGGGCTAAGCATTAAAATGCCAGTTGAATGCCTCTATTGATTCCTCTGGCATTGACTAATCTGTGGCCAATAGCTCATTTGTGAGTGGAATCGATTGCAGGGTGTTGAGAGCTTGGCCAGGCCAGTGGTAAGTATTAGCTCTTATTTTGCACTATTGGCTCCAGTGATTGGTGTGACACAGCTCATTATGACCACACCAGCCTGAGGTGATGGCTCTGAATTACAAGCTCCCAAACGGTAACTTAATACTACTTTTATCATGCATGACGCTGTTGGCAACCTGTGGCTTGCAACATGTGTGAAGGCTGTGCTTCTGTGTTTCTTTTAATGTCCTGGTGTGTTAAACATGTGCTTCTCTTGTCACAATAGTCATGCAACATGACAGTAAAATGGCTCATCTTCCTCTGGCTCGTCTGGCTCCGTCTGGAGCTACAACCGGCGGCAGGAACACCGAGCCACAACGGCATGAGCAGACCCCAGTGCACCCGGAGCAACCTAATAGACCTGCTCTTCACGGTGTATGGAGAATTTAAACCAGATGCCAGCATACCTTTGTGTATTCAAGGGCACAAACACCCAGACAAAGGAAGGGGAGGAAAAGAGGATACAAAACAGACTGAAAAGAAAAGGCAGCAGGCTCCCACTACCGGTACTAACGCTTTCCAATGTGCAGTCCTCGCAGAAGAAGATGAGTGAATCAGCAGAACTAATATAAAACAGTGGCAACTCCTGTGCACAATAGAGTGTGGATACCTTATAAGAAAAGGCTTGAAAATTCTGAAATTATAAAGTCACGAATTTGTAAAAAAAAAAAAAAAAAAAAAAAAATGAAATTCTCTGACATTAAAGTCATGATTTCATGGGAAAAAACCTCAAAAATTAGAATGTTTTTTTCTTCTGAATAGCCCAGAGTCACGACAATGTCTAGATGCTGATGAGAAGATTGTGATTCTGGTCTCAAATCACCAGGATTTCCTGGTGAAAACTATTTTTTTCTTGTAATTATAATCTCAGGATTTTCAGGTTTTTTCTTGTAAATCTGTGAGTTTTTTTCTCATGAATTTATTATATATTTTTTAAATTAATTGATTTGTTTTTTCACACATCATCATCATCACAAAGAAATATATTGACATTTCAGTGTACAGTGATGTGTGATATTGATTGGTTGATTGATTGATATTATATACATGTATATATTCAGATAGGTTTCATTGAGAGTTCAAGCACTTCTAGGAACCCAAGGTACAAGCAGTCAGGGCAACATTAATGAAAAGAAAATAGCAGCAGAATACCGATCAACTCATCCATAGATAAGACTCTTCATATGCACAGTAATTAATCATATCTAGATAAGAGTTGCTTTTATAAATTTTTCTGAAAGGTGAAGACAGGATGTGACATGTTCAATGTAGCATCAAGCTTATTCCAAATCTGCGGTCCTCTGTACACGACACTGAAGCTGGTGTATTTTAGCCTTTGTTTTTTTTCCAGTGATTAGCTGTTTTCCTCTGGTGTCATGGGTGTGCAGAGGAAGGCAGACTGGGATGAGATCACATAATTTATGATTTAGTTTATGAACAACCTGGTACATCATACAAGCATTCTGGAGGTAATTGTACTCTGCAAGCCTCAAGAGATTGTAACAATGGAAAAGCGGTCTGATAGGAGAATTAAACTCAGACCACAATAAGGCGCCTATGACTTTCTTCTGGAAAATCTGTAGCTTTTTTAGGTAACTTGGAAATGTGTTGTACCAAATGACATTACTAATTTACATGAGGCTCAAATAGGGTTTTGTAAAGGGTGAGCAGTGCAGGGAGTGGGAGAAAATGTCTCAACTTTAAAAACAAACCAACGTGTTTGGACAGTTTTTCCATTAGACCATCAATATGACATTTGAAGTTAAGAAATTCCTTAATGAGGATACCCAGGAATTTTGTGGAGCTGACTCTTAGCTGGCCTTAGCTGGCCTCTTAGCTGTGGAGCTGGCCTTAATATCCTGTCCATTTATTTTGGGACAGACATGCTCAGTATCAGTTTTTGTTTGTTTTTTTTTTTTTTTTGGAATGAAACACAATGTAGTTTGTTTTGCTGATATTTATAGAAAGTTGATTACATCTAAACCAAGTGTATACTTTCATAAGCTCACTATGTAAGATTGGTTCACTTGGATTCTTGTGGGACAAAAACAATTTGGTTTCATCAGCAAACAATACTTTATGCAGTACTAGCAAGGAATTAGTCAGTCATTCATGTACAAGATGAAGAGAAGTCGCCCCAAAATGGAACCCCGGGGAACACCATATATAATTTATTTAATGATTTATAGTCATTTACATAAACATATTGGTGTCTCCCAAACAAATAACTTCTAATCCAATCAAGCGCTAGTCCTCTGATGCCATAGTGATGCAAGTTATTAACTAAGATGTCAAGATCAATAATGTCAAATGCTTTAGATAAATAAAAAAAAAATGCCAATACCACAGGCGCCTTAATCGATGGCATCATTGATCTGAAGTACTGTCACACAGGTAGTACTCAAACCATACTGGGATAGCACAATGATGTTTAGCTTGTCCAGGTAGCTATTCAGTCTGTTGTGCACTACTCTTTCCAGAACCTCGGAAAGAGTAGGCAAGATAGAAACTAGATAATTGCACAAATCGTTATCACCAGATTTGAAGACTGGTGTAACTCGCACTTTTCACCATTTGTGGCACTACCCCGGAAAGTAAAGATAGATTGATACAATAAACAAGAGGTTCAGCAATTACATTAACAATACTTTTCAGGATGCTGTTGGAGATTTCATCAGCTCCAACTGAATGTGAGCTCTTTACGTGCATGACAATTTTACAAACTTCATCACAATTAGTTGGTTTTAGGAATTCAGATAGTTACCTGACAGGTAATGTCAGGTAACTATCCTGACATTACCTGAGGTTGGATGATTTTATTAGATACATTGGAGATAAAATTATCAATAAATTCATGTGACTTGTGGCATGTGAGTGCATGTGTGTATTATCAATGTCCGGGAGCACATTGGTTTTGTGGCCCCTATTTAAGACCTTGTTTAGCGCTTTCCAAGGTTTCTTTGAATCACCCTGCGATGCTTTTATAAGTTCTATATAATGATTACTCTTACTCTTTTTTATAATATGTGTGTAAGTTTATTTCTATAATTAGCATATTTATTTTAATTGTAGTGTTTGGGTTTTTCATGTAGCATTAATAACGTTTACTTTTATGATTTTTTTATGAACAGATTTTAATATGCCCATGGATTTTGAACAGTTGAACCGCACATGACAGTCTTCTCAGTAAGTGTCCTCTGAATGGAGTCTGGGATTTCCTTTGTCAGAGTGTTATATGCGGTATCAGCATCACTATATTTGTAGCCCCGTCTGAGTCCTCACTCAGACGTCGTAGAATTTCTGCGAGGGCTTTAGGGCTTTAGTTTTTATTTTATGAAGTGAGAGTGAAGGCCTACCAGCAAAGTCAAGAAATAATACAACAGGGAAATGATCAGAAATCTCAGAAAGCACAACTCCAGCCTCCAGCTTAGCGTTCCCAATGTTTGTGATGATATTATCAATAATGGACTTAGCAGAGTAGGTGACTCTGGTGAAAGTGTTTATGGTAGGGAAGAAGGAAGAAGAGTGTAATGTATTTACAAAGTCATTTTTAGCTGCATCATCCCTGGAGAGATCAACTCTGACGTCCCCAAGGAGGATGCAGTTTTTATTTTTACTGTTCATAGAAAATAAGATTTCCTCCAGCTTGTTCTGAAAGCCTCAAGGTCAGCGTCTGGTTGACGACAGATCACGCCGTCTGCTCTCTCTCTCTCTCTCTCTCTCTCTCTCTCTCTCTCTCTCTCTCTCTCTCTCTCCACCTATACATATGGTTTTATTTCATCTTCTGAACAAAATTCATTTTAATTCTTTATATTTTTTAATTTTTCATTTCTTTTTTAAAACATTTTTTTTTCATAATTTTGTGGTTTTGTGGGTGGGGGCACGTTATGGTAATTTGTCTTGCAATATCATTTCTCTTGTAATATCATTTTATTTCTTTTTCTTTTTTTCTGGTCAATTTTATTGTTTTTTCCCTGATTGCCTGGTATCTGTTCACTAACTGATTTTTGGGCTAATTTCATAAGGCTCTCTTTTTTTTTGCTAATTTCTGGATAATTTTCTTGTAATTTATTTATTTACTCATTGTCTTGATTTTTTTCCATTTCTTTTCTTCTTTCTTTCTCTTATTTTGGTGTAATTTATTGTTAATTAGCTAATTGTGTTTTTCCATGTTGTGGAAAGAAATCCATTTAATTTCAGGTTGAGTTAACAGAGCTTTCAAAAAAAAACAAATTTGCTTGGCTGTGGGAGCCCCATGTTGTGAAGGCCGGGCCCCCACGCTCCGAGTGGCAGCATCAGCTGAAGGGCAGCCTCGGCCCTGATGAGGCGTGGCCCCCTGCTCCCAGCAGGGCCCTGAACAGCCTGGTGCAGCTTGCAAAGTGATGCCCAGCTGACAGGCCCAGTCGATGGGTTCCTCTTGGAAAACGTTCAGATTAGGGACATTTTCTCATATGCTATCCTAAAAAAAACTCAAACACTGAAAACTGAACAAATCAAATGATGAGTTCAAGACCATCACGGCTATTTCCCACTTGATGAAGGAGGATGAAGGATGAAGGAGTGATGTTCCATCGTGTATTCATGTCAGAAAAACCTCCAGTCACAGTTTGAGGTGAAATACTGCCCTGCCTTTCACACTCAGGTAGTAACAGCATGTCACGGTAACATTAAGGACCTATTTTGAATATTTGTCCCATTCACTACAATTTAGCCACATTTTACATTGCAACAAACCGTTTTGCAAATCATGTTGGCACGAAAGATTCACAACATATAATCAAAATCCCTTGATTTTCAAATGTGAATTTTTGGTTGAATCAGCCACGTTATAATGTTCTGCTTCTGTGGCTGACAAAGTTGTCGCCTGTCATAAACCACAGAACTGATAATTGGCTCTGTGAAGCGAATGTCTCCTTACCTCTGTGACCTGGTAACTGATTTTGACGTCGCCATCTTGCATGTTGTCTCAAACTGAAACAAATGAGCACAACACTCGTTTTCATTTTGAACATGCCAGTCGCTGCAGAGCTTGGCTGCTGCTCTGTTTGTGACAGGGCCGCTTCATGTCAGGAACCAAGCATCCTGATTCTATAGGTGTCTGCCTCCTTCTCTCTCTCTGGCTTTGCTCCCTTCCTTTGCTTCCTGTCCCTGGGGGAGGAGCAGTAGCGAGGGAGGAGGGGACACAAACAGTAGGAAAGACAAACGGGACTCGGCCTCTGCGTCACCAGCCGCTGTGTTCAAGTATCCACCGCCTCAGCGCTGTGCAGGGGAAAGGTGGCCTGAACGCTGCTGCAACTGCACCAAATGCAGCTAGAAACGTGTGAATCTGAGAAGGCGACGTGACAACCCAACTGTGGAGGGATCGCAGAAGTTCTCTGTGGCTTAAAGTTCTCTCCACATACCCAGCAAGTGCTTGAAATACAATATATACCGTACCTTCTCCAAGCTCAAGCCTTCCTTTGTGTGAGTGTGTGTAACTCCTGAAGCCTGGGGCGAGCAGACAGCTGAAAGGTCAATACCAAAATGAGGAAATCAATGCAGTGAATGAGCGAGCCTGTGGCTGGCGCCCGGCGCTGCAGAGCCTCGCTGCGCCTCTGTGCCCACGAGCCATGGAGCTGAGAAGTGCAGCAGCAGCACTTTCTCACACAGGAGCGGCGAGCGCAGGCTGGAGGCTGCAGGGAGCTCACTGCAGAGCCCTGTTCAGCCAGGAGCTCCGCTGTGCCGGCTGAGCTGGACGCACACAGCAACCTGCTGCAGCAGCCTCCTGCCAGCGCGGCTCAAAGTGAGGCTCCGGGACCACCGGGGGTCCGGAGCAAAATGAGGAGCGCTCTCATTGTGTTGTAACTGAAATGCTTATGAACGGGCGTCTGTACACAGTCAAGCATGTAAACACAAGAAATCTGATCCGACCTGACCTTCAGTACTTTTCTTGTTTGTTTGTTATTTGGTTAATTTCAGAATTTTTTGTGCTAATTTTCTGATATGTCTTTTGCTAATTTTCAGGTATAGAGCTTTTTTTTTTTGTGTTGTTTTGTTTTGTGTTATTTTTTGTTTTGTTTGTTGGTTTTTAACTAATGTTCCAGTATTTTTTTTCCCCTGCATGTTTTTGAAAGAAAACAAAGGGATTTGCTTGGGCTTTCAAAGGGTTAATTTACTAGACAATGCTACAATCCAAAAATGTGTGTGAATGAGTGTGACTCTTTTACCATTCTGGTTTTATTCTCACCACTTTGAATTTAATTGACAAGTCACAGACCAAATTTCCTTTCATGTTGAGTCCTGGGGGCAAAATCACTTGAGGTGGGGGTCCGGGGCCTCGAGACAGTCAACAGTAAAAGTTTGAAAAGGCCCGCTGTAGGCAGCTGGCTAAGAGAACGGTGTTTATTAGGATATATTATGCAGAAACACACTCCTGGCTGTATGTCTCCTGGCTAATCTAAGTGTGTGCGCTTGTGTGTGTGAGACACACATCAGTACATAATGTTGCAGCGTCTGCCATCATCCCTGGGTGATGCTAACTATTTTCACTTCTTTTCTTATTACTGCCACAGGGTGCTGGCAGCAGCAACAAGCATGAATCATTTAAAGCACTCTGACTGTGGCTCTGACTGTCTGAATCATCCTCCAGGAGCTAAACCAGCTTTCCACTGTATTTCAGTAATGATGAGATTTCACCTGCATCACATTGCAAATACACTTGGCTGAAGGGAGGGGGCAACTTGGGGAAGTTACTGTGAAATAGGGAGTAGTGTTGTTCCCTGCGCTGTTTGTGCGGTGGCTAAGAATAGCTTGACAGGCGTTGTGCAGACAGACAGTGATGTATGGATGCTGGCCTGATGCTGTCAAGGAGACAAGCGGTAAAACTATGGAAACTGTAAGGAGCTGAAGCCCATGCAACAGGAAGCACACGGCACGGGCTCACATCACATGCTCTTTTTAAGCTGTTCACCCTGAACACATTTGGATTTAACAGCCAACACGCAAGCACCTCATGTCGAGGGAGCACACCTCTCTCTTGTCCCTGTCCATGCTGAGGAACACATTCACAGTGCTGGAACAACTACAGTTTGACCCATAAGGGTTTTTCAAGACTTGTGTTCAATCTAGTCAAGACGTCTCATTAGAAGCAATTGTGACCTTATTTTTGGTTTTGTGGATCCTCGCTAGCTCACAGGAAGTGGTTGCAATCTTTCTGGGCACTACAACAAATTAACTGTGGGTTCAAATGAACCAAAATGTGGGAATTAATTGTATTTCAACTGTGGCCACAGCATTTTTTTTTTTCATTGCACCTCCTGGGTTTTGTATGATCACTCATTTTGAAAAATGTGATATTATTTGACTAATTTGACTTTGTTTTTTGACCCAATCCATTTCTCAGTGAATTGTGTATTTAAATTTTGAGTACTGTAATGATTGTGCTAGACTAGGAAACACACTGTGCCACAGTGGAGCCGTCTTAATTCAAATTTGTCACAACAGTAAAGAGGAACATAAACTTGATTCTTTGTTGAAAAGGCTGGCACTTCAGCTCCTGGTTTGTCTTGGTCAGAGCAGTGAGCTCTGGCTCTCAGTGTTGTGTCATATCATGGCCTCTATGTTGTCACACGTATTGATCACAAGGCTGTTGGCACTATACCCAGGGATTCTCGGGGCTAAGCCCCTGATGCCGAGCAACCCCCTGGTCTGACCTCTAGATGATATTAATGTAACACTTTTAATGTCTCTTGAATCCAATGTTTTGATATCTCCACAAAAACAAAAAAAAGGAGCAATATCCACTTATTATTTGGGTTACGATGAGATAAAGGAGTTGTGCTAACCATGAGGCATGTACAAGTTAAATTTGTCAAGACTTGGAAATCATTATTTTTTACTGTATCACGACAAAGAAGTTTAGCCGTTCCTTTGAAACCACCTAGCATTTGCCATGAAAACCTGTGGACATTTTTTTATATATATAATTTTTTTATATATATAATTTTGACAAACCACCATTATACATGGAGGGTAAACCAAGATAAAAGCACAGACAAAAAAAAAAATCCAGTTTCCCAGGCTGCTCCTGGGGCTTTGATCTCAGTTGGTAAAATCTGACCAGTGCTACTCAAACAACCAATCACTTCAAGGACGCGTTGTTACCTTAGTCTACTCATGTCTTGTGGACATGCATGTGCACTGACAGCAAAGGCCCTGAGCAGACTGTCCTATGTTTAGTAAATCTGATTGATTGCATTTACATCCTAGGACTTGATGTCATCACACTGTGGTCATCAGGTGTTTCGACCCTTAACCGTGACACCCTCTCACTGGAGGGTCGGCAGTGGTAGCAAAGTCACTGCCCATCTCCTCCTCCTGGCTTCCAGCTCAGCTCTTCTCTCCTGTTCCATATCCAGCAAGAGGTTCTCTCTGCTGCCTCCCCCATCCTGCAAACTGCTGTCTTTCTCTCCTTCCCTGTTATTCCCAAGGCTGTGAGCATTCTCCATACCAACTGGGCAGGGAATCCTCTGCAGCCGACCTCAACTGGAAATAGCCATGCCTGCCATCCTTTCCCCCTGCAGTCATCCAAAAGGTCCTGGTTTTTGGCACCCTTTCTTTCAAAGGCTTCATCGCACCCTTCCTCCCATGGCACTGTAAGTTCGATGAGAATGATCTTCCTTGACTCTTCAGACCACAGCACCACATCTGGTCTCAGGGTTGTCTGGACAACCTGGCAGTCTTCCCCCCAGATCTACCATCATCAAGAACAGGCCATTTGTAGGAGGCTGTTTCTTGATGTTGCTGTGGTTGGTGGCTTTTCTCCCTCCCTTACAAACTGTACTGATGTTGTTCTTCCATGTGGTTGGTGTTTCTTGTATCTCTGCTGCTCCAGAGTGTTAGCCAGTGTCCTGAGCACCTTGGTGAGTGCTGTTCTACACCCTGACAGGATGTGTACCATGGTGCCCTTCTCCCCACAGAGCTTACACAGTGGGTCCTCTCTCACCCCCACTTGCACAAAATATTGTATTTACACATGGCCCATGTTCTGTTTCTTTGATTGTTTGCTTGTAGAAAGAGAAAAAATCTGAATATCGTGCTACATGGTGCATCGCTACATCAAAATGGAGCCAAATTTGATTATCGTACCCCAACAAATGAATGCAATCATCATGATCCCAACAATATCTTTTTAAAGAACAAATTCCTTCACTCAAATTTATATTCATATTACACTGTAAGTGAAAAACATTTTGAGCTCAATATGCTGACAAATCGATAAGCTGCAGAGAATCAGCCGCCTGATATGCAAATAAGAGTCAAGGGGCAGGGAGTCCTTGCTTTGTTGACTCTTCCCTCTTGCCTTCTCTTATCTCCGTCCCCAAACTAAGCCAGAGCCCAGCACAAGTCCAAGTGCCTCTAAACTCTGGCTCCCTCGTATGGTTCCTTGCAAATTTGAGGTTCTGCTAACATCACCCCTAAACACAGCTCTTCTGCAAGCTCAAACCAAAGGCTGAAGGCAAAATTATTCTCTCTTGACTGCTACGAAATGCAAACGCAACCACTTGGAATGAACTCCACACCTTTTATTTTCTTCATTTGTCATTGAATAATAAGGGAGAAGGCCACATCTGGCCATGAGACTGCTTTTTAGTCAACTGTCCAATTACAATCCACTGTGGTGGTGTTCAAAATTATAAATATTGTGTCACTGTCCAAATACATATGGACCTAACTGTATATATGTCTGCATACTGTATGTCGATAATAACACATACGGGTTACAAATTAAAAGGAAAAAGCAATAGTGTGATGGGCCAGCTAAATAGTTTCAATGCTCCTTGACATAGATTCTCTGGAACTCTGATGGAGGCATGGAGCTTCTATCTTTTGGAAGAATGGAGCTCCATCCCTCCAGGAGAGTTCCAGAGACTTGGAGAAATCTGTGCCAGAAGTGCTGAAGCTGTCTCATAGTGGCAAAGCACCTTAATGCAACCTAAGATACTTTGCTTTTCCTTTCATTTGTTAATCGTCAATATACATTTGTCTCTTTTTCGGTTTACATTTGCTATTGCAGTAACTTAAAACACCCACTAGATGGAGACATGGTAATAAACCTACAAATCCTCAGAGAGAACCATAATTGTCCAGGCTCACCTCATCCCAGGTCATATACAGCCAGTTGACATAATCCAGCTGGATCAGCACAGTCACTGAAACAGCACAGACTGAACCAATTTGAGAAAAAGGTGCACATTTATCAATTTCAAGACAATCAAACAAAGTTGATTAAATACTAAAAGATGCAAGTTGCTTGGTCTTTATAGATTGAACATATGTGCATTCTTTTGCTTTTTTTTTTTTTTTATAAAAAGAGAATCCAGACTTTCTGACAATGTTAGACTAAGTTTCGGGGCAAACTTCTCATTTTGACCACTGTATCTTTTTACTTTATGCTTTGTGTGTGTGTGTGTGTGTTTGTGTGTGTGTGTGTGTGTGTGTGTGTGTGTGTGTGTTTGAAATTGTTAAATAGAACCCATTATGTGCTTCACTTGCACAGTGTTTGCAACAAAAGGGAGATTTTCTTGGTATCTTGGAATTTTCAGTCATTATTTTTCCATTTGTGTGCCATATCATTGTCATTCACACAGTTATTTCAATCATGGGTTATTATAGGTTACAGGAGTTTGCCCATGCAAAAGAGCCCATGGAAGGTATTTTCTGCAGACCAACATGTACGCTCTTTGCAGGCTCCCACCACAAGGGGGCGCTGCTGCCCATTCTATCTCTGCTGTGGTATGTTGGCACGCACACACACACACACACACACACACACACACACACACACACACACACATCTAGCCACTGTTTCATGAGCAGGTCCAGCCTGTGTTGAAATATAAATTAGAAGCAGTTCTGATTGCAGCATGATATGTTTTTAAAACACTGAATGTACAAAGAACTACTTACTCCTCTCATGAAGTTGAACTGAGATAAAAGCCATTTCCCCTTATTGATTTTCCTCATCAAAACCAAACCAGTCACGAAGCAGGGAATAGAGATAACAAGATGCAGATGAGTTAGTGAGTGTTTGTGAACCTTTGAGACCTGGGTTGCACAAATGGGGCTGCAGCTCTGTATAAGGAATGTTTGTTACAATGTAATCATCAGAAAAAACATCACAAAATTACATTCAAACTGATAACATTCTTTCATTTATATTCCCATACACCCATGTCTGACTGAAAGCAATATGTTCACACCCTTCTACAGGGGCTGTCAAAAGGCATTCTGGGAAAATGCAGGCAATGAAAAATTAAGTAGAAGTAGGCTGGAAGAGCTAGCTTGATGCTACAACAATGAAGTCAATTACAAAATCACAGCTGTATATTGATAATATGCAACACGGGGCTGATTTCCCTTTAAAATCAATGGAGTGGTCAGCTGTAAGGCAGATGAGTAGGATTACTGCACACAGCATCTTTGATTAGAAAGTGGCCATACATTAGTGAAAAATGATAGAAGAGACAGCATCTTCCACAGATTTCACACTGTGCAGAACGTACACACGGTCACAAAGTGTATGCTGGTGTCTCTGAGCCATTTTGCGGGTGTTTATCCATGTTTGGCTAAATCTCTGCCCAACACCAGATGTTTCAGACATGTATTACATCACTCCTCCTCTTTTTTCCTGTGGTATTTTCTGCCTTCTGTCCCTCTGTTCCTGCTCTCCCATCATCATCCATCCTCCTCTTCTTCATTGCCCTTTTCCTCTCCCCTGCTGCTGTTTGATCAGATTGGTGTGGATCCTGATTGGAATTGATTGTTGTATATTGATCCCTGCAAGGGAGCTGGACCTTCCACCCTTTTTCTCTTCACCCACTTCCCTTGTCCCTGCGTGCTTTACATTCTCTGCTGTGGACATGTAAGCCACTTAGAGCAAAGATAACCCTTTCTTTAAACATAATCGGCAGACAAACATAAAAAGATTACTCTCAGGTCCCATGAGGTCCAGATTTTATGTCTGTGTTTTCACATCACATAGCTCAGAGTAAGAATAATGTTCTTTGTGATGTTTTACAAGCAAATGTAGTTCAGGTAAACGGATTTTTACCCCTGTATCTGTCTGGGGCTTATTACATCATCATGCTCTGATTATCATAACTATCATATATTCTCAGTGTATCTGTAATGTGCGTGCAATATCTTATAATGCCTTATGAATATAATTTCAGTTGTTACCTTTGTTTTCCACAGGGATGGAGTTTGTTCAGCACTGACAAATGAGAACACTGATGTATAAACAGCCTATCGTGGGGAAAAAGCCAAACCATGGTCACTGGCTGCAGACAGAAAAAAGTGTGCAGTACATTCTTTTGTCCATCAGGGGCAGTGCTGAGCACTGTATGTTGTGCTCAGCACTGCCCCGATGATTATACTAAATGCTAGAAAATGATCAGTACATTAGATTCCAAATATTTATCAGGAATTGAACTGTTACTGTCATTGTTCCCAATATTTATAATGAAGACAGAATTATAAGCTGAGGTGAAATCCATGGTTGTAAAATGTTGTCAGTTTCAGAGGATTTCCACTAGCATTGTGCTATGTGCCAAGAACCATATTGTTCTTAAATGGTTCCAGCTTTCATTCATCTAAGCTCATAGAAATGTGGATCTTCTGAACCAGCATCTGCTCATTTCCAACAGTGTGCAAAAAAATCATTTAGAGAGGTGGTTTTCTTGAAATATCCCACTGTTCAGTTGACTTTTTAAAGCCCTGTTTTAGCACTGTATGGTGCCCCCTGAAGGTGGCCTCATGTATTTCTATCTCAGATATAAACCTCTGATTTTTTTTTTTCTTGCATTTGAAAAACTTTTTTCTTTTTGGTTCACATTCCTGGCTAACGGTATAGCACGCTGGCAGCTAGCATAGGTAAAAACCAACATGTCATCCAACCCATACAACTACATAGGAGGTTTGTTCCAACCCTCTAATACAACCTCCAGGAGATTACAACTAATACTTGGTTAAGATTAGGGTAAGGTTGAGGTTAGAGTTAGGGGACCTATGTCATCATGGTGACAAAAATAAACTCACAGAAACAAACAAAACAAAACACAGGGAAGCAAACACCAGACAGGACTCAAACTCCAGTCTCCTGTTTAGTATATGGTGATAGTTTTGCAATATTAGATATTTTCTCTGATGCTGTATTTGGCACCTCTGTCACTTGTTGCTGTTGTTGGCTTAGGTTTCTCAGCTCACTGTAACAATACATGTAATTTCTGTTGTATGCAAATGTTTGGTTTGACTCATGACTCAAATTTTTACATTTATTTCTTGGTCATTGTGGAGCAGCTCTCCAACAAATACTGTTGCCATTTAAAAACAGAAACCAAACTGAAATTTGGCCATAGACTTGCATTATTTATTGTATGTTCATCTGTAACTGTAAAAATAACCTGCCAACAGCCCAGTTCATTGATGAGAATTAGATGAAAGCGCCCCCAAAGAGCCTCTGGTTATGAGTGTTTTGAGCCTGACTCACTAGACACAGCAGGATAATGAACTATTAATTAAAACACTATTCATTTATCACTTTATTTATTTACGTTATTACACACTTTTAATATCTATCATATCTATTCATTAAAGAGCTTGATGCTGATTGGTTGAAGTAGATCTACCTGAACAGGGTGTGCAGGTAGATCAGGAAGATGCGTGGGCCTTAATTGAGTCAGGTGTGAAAAAGTAGAGCTGAAACCAAAACCTGCAGGACAGGCGGTCCTTGAGGACTGGGTTGGGGAACCCTGTGTTAGGGTATCTTTACTGGTTAGCATTAGATTTAGGCATACATAAAGACTCCATCCAATAATACCATCACAGATTTTTGAAGAATCTTTGTTAGGATATGGAGCTCATCAAAGCACAAATCCAGATCAGACTGTCTCTCTCTGTCCCTTACAGAGAAATGTGTGTGCGTGTGTGTGTGTGTGTGTGTGTGTGTGTGTGTGTGTGTGTGTGTGTGTGCTGTTCTCTTAGTATGAATGTAAATCAGAGTGATTATGCAGCAGCACCAGTGTTGTCTGTAATTAGATGAGAGATGAGGGAATGCTAGCTGCTCAACACTGAAACTGTTGAGGCTCACACGTTTCCTGGAAATGCTGCCATAATGGAAAGTCTCTGTCTCAATCTCCTGTGCCTTGAATCCTCATTTCAGCGCAATTGCTTTCTCACATTTTTACAATATTGTATTGATAGTCGGTGCTGGGAAGTCTTTAGAGTGCTCTTACATGTAAATTGGCTTTGTAGACTGTGACGCGGCTCCATAATATGAAACTCTAATGATCCCTGTGGGGAAATTAGGGCTGATGCAGCAGTGGAGAAGATACAGCAAAGAAAAACAATATGTAAATAAGAACAGAGAAAACCAGGCTATTGAATAAAATACAAAAGCACTTCATGGATTGCAAACATTAAAGGGATAGTTCACCAATTTTTTTTTTTTTTTTTTTTAAATGTGATCTTATTTAACCCACCCACCCACCCACACACACACACACATACGCTTTTTTTTTTTTCAAGCTACCAATCATCACCACCAAAGTCTCATTTGTTGAGAGAAATTATACCAAGGTTTCACTATTATTTTGACAAGAATGTGTTGATGTTATAGCACCTTTAAATGATTATTTTATTGTGCTGGTGGCCCCTGAAAGCCCCTCCAGGACCCCTGCAGTTCCCTGGACCTGATGTTGACATCCGGCGCCTTAGGATGCTCAACCAAGTGCTGCGTTCATTCTGCCACAAAGCTCTCCGACTCTGTGAATGTTGTTTTTATTAAATGACAAGGCCTGGGGAGCCAATGAGGGGCAGAGGTCTTTGTCTTAGCGCTTAGCTTAGCAGGCGACCTACTTTCTCTGCCGATTCTCTGATTAATGCCCATGTAAGTGTGTGTGCATATGAGTGTGTGTGTGTGTGTGTGTGTGTGGCAGTAGGATATGGCTGGGTTATCCCCTCACAAGGCTAAAAGGCTGCAGAACACTCCCTCACAAGTGTTGCATCCCTTAGCCCCGGCGACAGAGCAGTTACCACGGCGATAATCTCCCTCATCTCATCTCCCTGCGCTGTGATGGGTGTATTAGTGCAGCTGTGTTGCTTGCTGGGAAAGCAAAGCAAAGCATCCAAACACACTGGCAAACAATGTGCGCATGCATTAATATACAAAAGAGTGTGCACACAGACACACAGGCATGTCTGTGCATCACTGTGCATGTTGTTCATAACACATACAGCCGAGCTCTGTTCACTCTATTGTCCATGAGGGAAATTCAGCTTCTTGGCATAGTAAAATCACAATATAATAAAAAAACGTTTTTCATTATAAGAAGATAACATATTGCCCTAACATGAAACTTTGATGTGTTTTTAATAAGAAAAAAATGTATAATAACCAGTGAGGAAACAGTGTAAGGAGGTTGGATAAACGCAGGAATGGCTCCTACACACAGTTTGATGCACTTCTGTTTCAGCCTTGGGTTGAGACATCGGGAAATTCTAAAAAGCAGTAAAACTGATAAAAATCCAGTCAGTTTGTTTATTGTTGTCCCGCTGTGTTGCCCGCTATTTACCTAAAGAAATCCATCCACTCACTGCCCACGCACGTACTTTCACTTGTCCTTTATACTGACATGTGTTAAATCCACTAGAGGGCAGCTCAGAGTCAAAGGTTTCTGACAACAGCAAACATGGCGACAAAGATGTAGCAGGCGTAGGCAGCAGTGGTCTATGAGATCATTAAATACATCAGGACACAAGGACAGAGACATCTTTTCTCTAATATTACCAATGACAGAAGTTTTTTCTTTGTGTCCCGCTCATACGCCGGTCTCTTTTGAACTGTTAGCTACGCCCACGATTTCCAGTGCCACTGCTCCATCTGGTTCATATCCGGAACCGTCCTGAAAACGTGCACAAACACAGACAAAATGAACGTGTGCGGATAGAAGATTCCACCTATATCCACATCTGTACTTAACACTGAGCACAAATGATTTAAAAGACTTTGAACTGAAGTGAAGTCAAAGTTACGATAACGGTTAGTTAACTTTGAAAAGCAGAGAACATATCAGCTTACAGCGCCTGGACAGTCTCCTCACTGATCATGTGCTGCTCATTAATATAGATATGATGAAATTGATCAATGTTGTGGAGAAGTTAGGATGTTTGATTCAGTTTGATTTTTATGCCAAAAATCCACAAGCATGTAGTGTTTCCCCAATCATTTATTCCTCTCAGGATGCAAGACATTGCAACAGCATTTAGAGCCTCATGGAACAGTGAAAGCCTCCGCTGACACCCACCTAAAAATTCTTTTTAGTTGGTTAGCTCCTCCATATATGGTTTCACTGCCACTTTTTAAACTAAAATATGTACATTTCCATTCTTTTTTTTTTTTTACTGCCATCATTGGGTTTAGAAAACAATTTTTGTTCCTTTATTATGTTTTTTATTTGTTTACATACTGACATGTTTGTGTGTGTTCATTGGCACAGATGTGAATGTTACACTTTTTCCAATGCAAGCCTGCACATGCTCGCTTGTATGTGCAGTGATCAGTGATGAATCATACCATGAAGGTCAGTAGGCATGGCTCCATGTGGACAGTCGATCTCAGCTCTCAGCTACTCTGCTATCACCCAGTTGGAGGTTTTATAACCCTCATAAGTCATTGTTGTCAGTGGGCTTTACAGTGGTCATTTGCAGAGTGAAGACAGTGCTTGGATGTGCTCATTCCTTTGAAACAAAGCCTCTGGGACACAAATCAGATGGAAAGGCAATATCTGAGCAGTTTAAGCTTTGGCTGGAAGGTGAAGCGTTAGTGTGGGGTAGTGTTGGTCAGGAGGCAGAAACACACCTCCCATAACCTCCAGAGTACACAGACTAAAGAGACGTCAGGTTGGTGTTGGCCTTTTATCAGTGTTCATTTACAGAAACTGGCAACAAGAGGCAGACCCTCTGATATGACTGGAGCTACTCTGTCACTGACATGCTAAAAATACCTGCTGCTTGGATGGGACCAAAAGTGCAACATGCCTTAAAGTTTCAGCCTCTAGGGGGCAGTGTAGCAAAACTTTTCTGCCATATATAATTTATTATCTCCTGCAACAGAGTAGAACAGGGGTTTATGATGTTTTCACCTCAATCCTTGTGTTTGTTTGTCTATTTGTGATCAGGATATCTCAAAAAAATTCAAAATGAATTTGTACAAAACTTGGTGGGAAAGTTAGTCATACACCAAGAGAGAGCTGTCTGACTTTTCAGGCTCATTGGGTTAGAGGGGGTGTTACAGTGGGCGTGGCCTCACTTCAGATGGATTAATATAACATTGCAAAAACTTTGTGGAAAGGCTGGTGAAAACTCAAGAGACCAAATACTGAAAGTCTTGCTGGGTATTAATCTTCAGGTGATGCAGACAACCATGTTTGTCTTTGAATGAAGCAACATAATTTATTCCTTGAGCAAGGCAGCTAAAAAGACCAACATGCATTCACTCTTCAACAAAACACATTCAATTTAAAGCATTAAAAGTAAGAACGGACATAAGTTTCATTTGGCCGACTATGTGACGTAGAAATAGCAGATGTTGAGAGCTGCATAGTGTTGGTGTGAGTTTGGATTCATCGCTTCCTTTGTGGGGAAGATTTACCATCAGTGACCACATCACAAGTAGTCTTGAATGTTGCACAGACACACAGAGAAACAGTTTACCAGCAAGACATGTCCTGAGCAGTCATTTCTGCATATTTCAAACAGTCAAACACTGCATAGTATTCCTGTAAGATCTGGGAGCTGCCTAGGACAACCAGGCCTCCCTTGTAGTCTACTAGAGCAGTTGGGAGTGCAATGCCTTGCTCAAGGATATACACTACTCACAAAAAGTTAGGGATATTCGGCTTTCGGGTGAAATTTCAGGATGAACCTAAAATGCATTATAACCTTTACAGGTGAACTTAATGTGACCTTCTGTAAACTTTTGAATGCACATGTCCAACTGTTCAGTGTTTCAGTACTTTTTGTACAAGTTGCTGTTCTCTAACAAGGAGTTTAACGGCCAAATTCACATCAGGTGTTTGATGCTCCAGCTCATCGAGGTCGTATCATTAGGGAACGGCTGCTGGAGACTGGGGTACCTCAGATGGAGTGGCCTGCACTTTCTCAGACCTGAATCCCATAGAAAACCTATGGGATCAGCTGAGTCGCCGTGTAGAGGCTGGAGCTCTGTACCCCAGAACCTCAATGTCCTGAGGGCCGCCCTTCAAGAAGAGTGGGATGCCATGCCTCAGCAGACAATAAGTCGACTTGTGAAGAGCATGAGACGTCGTGGTCAAGCTGTAATTGATGCTCAAGGGCACATGACAAGTTATTGAGACACTGACATTTTTTGTTGTGTTATACCCACCACTGTTGTTGGCTTTTGTTTCAAGAAATTGTTTGAGATGAGGAAATCACCAGTGCATGCTTCTACTTAAATGCCCTACTTTCATGATATAATATCACTGTAGCGTGAACTTTTTATATTTTCCATAAAATTCACCCAAAAGCCAAATATCCCTAACTTTTTGTGAGTAGTGTATATTTGCTGAGAGAGGTGAGGGTGTTACTCATTCACATCCCTCACATCCAGAATTTTCCACCCAGAGGGATGATTCCAGCTGATGACTTGTTGGTTACTGGTTTGCTTCTTGAACCTCCTACTGCATTGTGTACACACAGAAAAAGAAATTATATGCATGTTTGTGTACTGCAGTTTTCTGTGCCATTTGTGTCTGTGTGTGTGTGTGTGTGTGTGTGTGTGTGTGCTTGCATTGGCTCAGTGTATATGAGCCGTGTGTGTCGTGCTTGGCAAGAAAGGCTGACGAATTAGTCTCCAATCAAGCGGGGTAATGAGCAATTTGAAGCCCTGCCATATTTCTGCATCAGCTTTAGTTTTTTAAATTCCTGGCACATCTGTTCGATCTGCACAGCAATGTTCTGCTGGATCTGAAAACACAACAGTTTAATGAGCACTTCACCTAGTATTATGGCTGCAATAGCTCATATATACAATGTCGAGCACAAAATATGCAAAATCCTTGAGATTACTGAGGTGAGGCATCATCTCAGTTCACACATAGAAAGAGAAAGAGCTGAGCCTGCACTTCTTCCTGTGGGCCTGCAGGAGCCAACTCTATTGTTATGGCAAAAGGAGGCAAATCTGTTTTGCTGGAAGAAGAGAAGAGATGACAATGACTCTCTGCCTTTCCCTCTGAAGGAAGGAAGGAGTATAGCAAATTATATTGTAATTCTATGTAGCTAATATAATAATTTGTCAGTAATAAAGCCTCCTCTAAATATGTTAAAAAAAAAAAAAAAATCTGCTATTTACAATAAATTACCAGATTATGTATGAAAAGAAATCTCCCACTCTTACACTGTTACACATCATTAATATGTGATGTTCAGTGCACACCCCTGCTCTGTCTGTGTGGTAGGGGTGTGCGGAGGCACCACTATTTGTACTTGTATTTGTTTTTGTTTTGGGGCAAAATAATTTGGTTTCATGAAAAAAGTGGGCGTGGCTTAATCCAAAGTGATTTATTGTTTTTTTTTAATCGTTGGATTTTAACCACAAATAAATATAAAATGACTGAAATTACTGCTTAGGAAACCCACCGTAACAACTATCTATTCTGCAAATCATAAGTAATGTAATATTATTGACTTCTTTGTGCACTGTTATTGTCTATTCTTTTGGCCTATCTCCATCTGCTATGAGACCTAAAATGTAGCTTCTGGGTTAATGCTACTTCAAAACAAAGACAGGTGTCAAAGACAGCAAAAGCAATAATATCCTTTGCAAGTAAACTCATATAGTGAAGAGACTACATGTATTATTTTAAGCCAAATTTAAGGAAAAATGTTTAGAAGGTTAATTATTTGGCAGAAAGCAATGATTCGTTATGTGCCGTTATGTGTGTGTGGAGGGGGATTATTGTGCAGATCGGGCCACAGATTTTTGTCTGAACCTGCCCCAAGATGGAGCATAGCAACCGAACCTGATCTGAGCCCCACATTTTGCTTGTCCTCCATCACCAGGTCACATTTACCGCCTGAAATAGCCTAAGTGTTGCCTTCAGTGTTGTCACGTAAACTCCAGCGCCATACAGGAAGTTGCCCAGAACAGACAGTGGTCCATCATTTTTACCAATTATACACTAGAGTGACTGAACCCGAACTGAACACAAAGATAAGTTCTAAATTTTTGTCTGAACCGACCTGACGGATCCCAGTGGGTCCCGAGGGACCCTTGGGTCAGGTGTCCACACCCTAGTGGGGGTAGGGGGTAGAAGTGAGCCGCATGCGGACTTGTTACTGCCATATTGAAAGGATTGAAACCAAAATGGTATCAACACTTCCTTTGTCCAATAGACAACTTTGGCTGGCTGACTCACTGGCTGATTCACACCGTGCTCACAATATGCAACCTGATGATGTACTCATTTTATTAAACATACATCATTATTTTTTAGTAGGGGGTGCAAATCCAAGACACCATTATACAAGTCAAATGTTGACTAAGAAGTTTTCATGGTGTAAAAGATTCATATTGACTATAAAAATAAAATTGGTAGAAGGGATCTTGATCTAAGCCACACAATAGGAGGAGTTAATGGAAGGTATAAAGGCGGGTATAATACACATTTGTAATACAGATCAGCTGCTCCATGGACCAGCTCGGTTTATTGTACCCTGACTAAGGTGATATAATAAACCACTTCACTGCATCAGATTGTGAGTTATTCCATATAGTTATTGAGGAAGTAAAAGTGTGGAAGAGGAGCGTCACTCCTCTGGCCCAGGTGGTGGGTTTTCAACCACAGATGGCATGGATGGATTGATAGTGAATTTACTGCCACCCAGGTATAACATATGGATAGGAAACACTGTACTGTATGTCCCTAACTAACTGACCTGACTGACTGACCCCACACTGCTGAAATGTGCATGCATATGAATCACAGGATTATAGATCAGTAGCCATTTTGACATGAAATATCAGGGTAAACACAGGGGGTTGTGGTGACATTAGTGAAGGTTTTGTTCCATTTATGTGGAACAGAGTCAGGCTCCTGGTGTGCACGCTGGCTCACCGGATAGACTCTGCTACTCTGCTGTTATTAATACCACCTGTGTTTACCCTGTGTCAGACTGGCTGCTGAGAGAAAGGGCTGTATTAGGTCTACAGACGTTGTGCTGACTTGTGCTCTTGGTTTAGCCAGCCAATTGGACGAGAGATAAGCAATGGGTTTTTTTGTTTGTTTGTTTGTTTGTTGTTCTTGTTTTATCTTAACAATTTGGTGCAGAGCCGGCCCAAGCATTCATGGGACCCTAAGCAGAATTTGATTTGGGGGTCCCTCGGTGCCACCAGTACTATTGACTACTGTCATTGGCCCACCTACAGTAAATCTAACACAGCCATTATCAATTTTATTAGTTGTAGCTGTGTTGCTTACATTTTTAACTTGGCATGCTTTTACTTTTCTCTGGAATTTAATCTCAAAAGGCTGTGAACTCACAGGAGTGGTCTGGTGTTCATTTGCACTATTCTTCCACAGAGCAGGACCAGGCTTTCAGGGCGCAGAGGGGCTGTGACAGAGACACCATGCCACTCATTACAGGTCAGTGAAGCATTAAGATGATGTTGAAGCTGTTATTAAAAGGCAAACATGTTACATAGTGTTGTTTTAACATTAAAATTATGTTTTTGTATAATTACCAGTATAATATATCATCAGCAAAAATTTTAATTAAGGGACATTTCAAACACTTTTGGGGGCCTCCTAGTGGCCACGGGCCCTAAGCAGGCATTTACTTTGCTTGTGCCTTGGGCTTGCTCTGATTTGATGTGTGACCTTGCTTGAATTAATATTTTAACGTTGTTCACGGTTGTATGAATTAACCTATGTATGCATGACATTATGGTTTTTAGTTTATGTAGAAGCAGTATTTACTGCAACCCTAACATGGTTTTGCTAGTAGCAACAATCACTGTTCAGCAATCACTAGAAATTTCTGTGGGCAAGCAGTCAACCTAAGTTGTCACTGTTTCATTCAGTTTATCATATCATCAACTTGTGTGGATGGCTGTATGAATACATTAAGGTATGGGTTCAAGATCCAATACTTTATTGCCATGTCAGTATAGTTGATTGGAAAAGGGCAGTGATAACTGCAAATGCAGAGCATAAATAATCAGCAGTAATAAAACATTAAGCTCAGCACCTAAAATAATGCAGCAGATCCATACAGCCCTCCTTCCATTCATTATAGCCAGGACCCTAAAGTGCTTTATTTAAAGTGCTGAGTGCTCTGTTACAAAGCTATTTGCTATTCTAGTGCTTGTGCTCTAAAGTGCTTGTTCAGATACCAAACAGCCACAGGGTGTGTGCTATTGTTAAAACAAGAAATCTTGTATTTTAAATATTGAAATTGTCTTCCCAAGGTTAAGAGTTTAAAATAAGAGCTGGGAGGATGGGAGGGGGAAACTACCTTCAGCGCCTTGTGCTGCATGGAATATATGGAGGAAACATATCTTACACCCTGTGCAGAGGACTGTCTCCAGTGGCTTCTTTATAGGTGATTGAGTTGCCCTACCAAACCATCATGGAGAAGGTCAGGACACTCTCCACAGCAGCACTACAGAAGTGACATATTGCCTCCCTGGTCACACCACTCCTTTTTTAACCGACACAGAAAGTAAAGTGGGTCTTTCTAATGATGAGGCTTGCATTGTCCTCCCTTTTCAGTTTTGGCAGATGGAAGTGCCAAGGGATTTAAAAGTGTCCACCCTTGCCAATATCTGGTCATTTGGTAATTTACAGTTTGTATAAGTATACACCATAATAAACCATAATACAGTTTAGCTGTAAGTATACCTTAAGGATACAAGGATACAAGGATACAAGGAAGTTTATTTGTCATTATACAACAGGTTGAATAATGAAATTAAAGTGTGGTTCCCTCGATTGATTAATTGATTGTATAGAAAATAAAATTATTAAACATGGAGGAGTGCAGATGGTGCATTTAGTAGTCTCACAGCCTGAGGGAAGAAGCTGCTCTGTAGTCTGGTTGTACGGCAGCGAATACTTCTGTATCTTTTGCCTGACGGCAGCAGGGTGAACAGGCTGTGGCTGGGGTGGGTGTTGTCTTTTAGGATCCTTTTGGCTCTGCGGAGGCACCTCACCTCCCCGATATCACTGATGCTTGGTAGATGGGTACCAATGATGTTTTGGGCAGTTTTAATCACTCGTTGCAGAGTCTTCCTGTCCTGGGCCGAGCACATCCCATGCCAGTTTGTGATGTTTCCAGTCAGGATGCTTTCAATCGCTCCTTTGTAGAAGCTGACAAGAACTTGGCGTGGGAATTTTGCTTTCTTAAGTTTCCTTAAGAAATACAGCCGTTTCTGGGCTTTTTTAACCAGGGCAGAGATATGTGAAGTCCATGTCAGGTTCTCTGTTATGTTGATTCCCAGGAACTTAAAACTGCTCACTTGCTCCACCTCAGCTCCATTGATGTAGACAGGGTTGTGTGTCTTTGCCTCTTTTTTTCGAAAATCAACTATCAGCTCTTAAGCCAGTGGTTAAACATGTACCCACAGATAGGAGTATGCAGACACCTAGGGATATGTTGGAGTACTGCAGGAGATATAGGAGATTTTAAAAAAAAAATGTTAATTTAAAAAATATCAGTCATGCATAATTCCTAAAATAATTAGCCTATACTATAATAAGTTAAATAAAATACATAGATGTGGGGCACCCCAGTAGCTCACCTTGTGAGAGCACATGCCACATATTGAGGCTGAGTCTTGATCGCAGCATCCTGGGTTCAAATCCAACCTCAGGCTATTTGCTGCATGTCATCTCCTCTCTCTCCCCTGCCCCTCCTGTCAACATAAGTTTGATAAACCACAATTTATATTCAGTATTCTGTCTGGGTTTCCCAAGACAAAACAAGACAAAGCTCCAGAAAATGGATTAGTGTTTGAAACATAGCAGCGATCTAGCTGAAAACAAGGAGGAGGAAGAGAAAAAAAAACAGAAACCACAAAGTCTCCTCAGTATCAGGTTGTGGTTTGAGACACTGATGGAGCTGGGTTGAATCTCTTAATAGAGGCTTTTTTATACCATTTTTTTTCTTTTCTGCACTGGTTAAGGGTACATGTCTGAAAAAATAGATATTTCAAAAGTTGGTGAACCACTGCCTTGAGCTATTGCTGTTAAGGTGTTGGTTTAGCTGCTGACTGGTGTGGTTCAGTAAACTATGCTGGTTTAGTTTTCTTGTTTAAAACTGCACTGTTACAAGAAGTGTGTGAGACATTTTCTTTAGTTATGTACAAACATCCAAATGTCTGTTGATTTTGAAGGAAACAGGAGAACGTCATTCAGTTCTACCATGAACAGAAGCTGGGAAAAAATCCAAGACAATAAATGACAAGATGACTTGTGAAGCCTATGAGGAAGATATGTGAGCATATCAATGCAGTTATTTAGCCAACTAGTTTATGAACACTGGGGTGTCTCTAGGATTGCACTCAAAACACTACATGTCCTGTGGCAGCATTGCATTCTAGCCTACTGAGGCACTTTTTGGTGGACAAATTGGTTTCTTTGACACTTGATGGATTTCTCTCTGTATGGTTATTGAACATTGGTGCAAAATGGCATCTCCAGAAAGAAGCCCTTGTTCTTGATTGTGAGGGACTGACGCTGAAATCATTGACCACTGAGATCACTGAAATATTTTCTGGGATTTGTCCTTTACTTCCTTTGTATTCCCTTTCCTCACAGCAGCCAGCTGCTAGTGGAATCAACAACAACACAACATTTTTTAAATCAACCTTGCATCAAAATAACTGACCAAACAGTTAAAACTGCCTAATCACATAAAGCAATAACTACACCCCTCGGAAAGGGTTGATCTGCAATTAGTTTAGCAGTAAACAGTTCTGATTTTTTATCATTTTAATGAACCATACAACCTTATGCCCTTGAAACACTGCCAGAGACCAGAAATTCAGTTTACCTTAAGCACATAGTCTATTTCAAGCAGATTAGCAAAAAAAAAAAAAAAAAAAAAAAAAAAATCTTGGATTATTGCTGCTGGTAAAGTCAAGCACCTCGATTCACAAAGTCAGGCATTTTCAGTTTGAGAAATAAAGGATTTCACGGAATGAATAATAGGGTTACATCAGCAGCACCTTCCTTGTTTTCTCCTCCTAAATAACTTGGTGTTTGTTTGTGCTCAGCCTCAGGCCAGTGACTGACCCTGATAACTAACCAGCACCAAGGTTAGCTGTCGGTCACCAGTGGCCCGCCTCCTGTTTACCAACTGCCTGGATGCTGCAGGGCAGCAGACCAACCATCTGCTTCAGCTTCCACCTACCTTCTGCCTCTTCCCTCTCTGTCCTCCTTCCTCTCTCCTATTTTCTATGACCATCATCTTCCTCTCAACATCTTGCCTTCTCTTTTTCCCTCACTTTTTTTCTCTGCTGGAACTCTGCTGAACTACTGCTGCTTAAAGAACTGTTAACTATGGCTGCGTTTCCCCACAGGGATCAATACAAATGTCTATATCTATCTATATCTATATATCTATAAGTTTCATCATGTCATTGTAGTGAATGGGCATTGGAATAGCATACATATAATAGAGCCAGAAATACTGTAATGGTGGTATAATGCAGTAACACATCCAGAGTTGTTCCCAGACACCCTGCAAGACCCGCCCTGGGTTAGCCTGTGAGGAGTCTGGCTGTAAGCCACTCTCCATCACAGACCTGCCACACATGACTAAAGCTGTTCAAAGTCACAGCTGTCTCAAAAACTATTTAAATATACATTGCAAACATGGTGGAAATCTAATAGTGATAAAAAAAATTTTTTTTAAAAATGCATCTCTAGTCAAACCCAGGATTTCATAAAAATAATAATAATTAAAAAAATTAAAAATAAAATTCTGTTTATCATGGTTTACTAAGGGCATAAAACATAAACACC
This sequence comes from Myripristis murdjan, assembly GCF_902150065.1. NCBI lineage: Eukaryota > Metazoa > Chordata > Actinopteri > Holocentriformes > Holocentridae > Myripristis > Myripristis murdjan. The sequence goes on along the minus strand of NC_043999.1, from coordinate 26,736,591 downwards.
AACTAAATGACAATGGCTTTATAGACTTTGAAGAAGTCAAAAGTAAATATAATCTAAGTGAATCTCAAAAATATATTTCCAAAATAGATATGATATGTCTACCAATATTAGAATCCATCTTCAATACAATGTAATTCATAGATCACATCTCACTCATCATAAATTATTCAAAGTGGGTCTGGTGGACACTGACATCTGTGTGCATTATACACAGAGTTTACCTGATGTATATTCACATGCCCTTTGATTTTGCCCTCCAGTTCAAATGTATTCAATATTTCAGTTCCCCTCTCCATCCCTGTGTGTCCCTGGAGACCTAGCAGCTGTTCATGACATCCCGACCTGCTCAGGATCCTTATCCTTATTGTACTTTGCAGCAGCAAGAAAACACCTAGAAAAAAATGTCATTACAGGAATGGTCTCACTGAGGTTATCACTGAATACCACAGAGAAAAAACAGTGTGATAATAATAATAATATAATAATGTTCTTTACTGAGCCCTTTTCAGCCCAAAGAGAGGAAATTCAAAACATAAGCAGCATTAAAGAACAATAATAAAACTTGCATATACACACACATACAGTTCAAAAACACAAGCAGCACTAGTGGCCACTGCATGAGGTAAAAAATGAAACATGTGCATATGCACACACCTGTATACACATACACATAAATATGATATACTGTGCATATAAGGATAAAAAAAGAAAAAAAGAGATAAAGTAGAGATAAAGCACTAAAGGCAATAGCTCATGAAGCAAAGAAATCAAGTCTATCAGTTGTTAGGGCGAGCCATTTTGTAAAAGTGAGTTCTAAAGTCCCCATGAAATAACCCCACATGACTTCTCCTTCCTGTAAAACACAGGTCCTTAAATAGTGACATCATCCTGCACTAGTGGCTGTAAAATAAAATTTCAACCAATAAAACCTTCACAAATCTTTAACCATCCTCTCTCATGCACCCTTCAAATAGAACTGTCTCTCTCCCAAACTGATACCCTGTTGGTTTGTACCAGTGAATGATCCTTCCCTGCACCATGTCCCACCCAAACCTCCTGTTTCAGCAGGAAATACATCAAATCAAGAAAGTAAGAGTCCATTCCATGGGCTCTTTAGGAGGCAATTTAAAGGCAGTCAGCGGACCTGATCCAGAGCCCAGGAGTTGGTACTGCAGAGGCTCAGTCACACTTTGTTTTTAACCTGGATTTTATATAGTTCCAAGAGCAAGAATGGCACACCTGTAGTAGTGTAGTGTGTCGTATGTTATAGCATCTGTGAAAAATGGTAAATATAAACAGTTTATGCAGCAGTGGAAACTTGTCCAACCTGTAATTAATATCCTTGGATGAATATGGATTGACTCTGTTACAAGTGAGATTGTGTTTATGTTGTCTAAGTGTATGTCTAGTTTCTGAGAGTGCGTTTGTATGTTTTATGATGATGCTTCTGCCTCCTCTATCTCTGCACTGGTTCCGAGTGAGCATATGTAATTGTAAAATTATTGGTTTGACAATGTGATGTCTATAATCTGCCAGTTGTGTTAAAATTAAAGAAAGATGTCCTTTGAAGATGGGGTTGGACAAATAAAAAAAAAAAAAGAAGAAAAAGACCTTGTGAGACCCTGTTGCAGCTTTTGAGGGCTGCAGATCCATGGCTTTACCACAGCATTTACATGTGTTAGGAGGAGACTGTCCTTTGACCATGCCAGACGGCGTTTATACTGCACCTTATTACGACCTGTAGTCACATGTTAAAGTTAGGTGACCTCAGGTGTGGTGGTGGAGTTCAAACCCAAGCGAGAGCAGTGTTCATTTTTTGCAAGCTAACATCAACTTGCTAAGTGATTCTCAAACTTTTTTCAATAATAATTCCTAACTTTTACCATTTTGACAAACATGCCCTAACCTTAACCAAGCATTTTTAGTGGTTAGTGGGCGAGCTGGTTCCTAATATGGTCACATTAGAGATGCCCCTCTAAATCAGCTACTGATTTAAGACTGATTTAAGACTCTCTTGTTGGTTGGATTGGAGGGTTGGACCAAACGAGCAGTGTGGTGGTATGGGTTGTTTAGGAGCCTGTCTCCAGGGGATTAGCACAACATGATTTAATCAGAAATCTCTCAGTGAGTAGAGGAGATACTATCCAGTACAGAACGCGAGCAGGCAGGAGCACTGTGAGCTCATGTGTGTCTGCCTCTGATACCAGGGCTGCACTTCTGCTTCCACACCAGTGTCTTGCGTATGTATAGGATGCCAAGGGGTGAATGCTGTGTAAAGCAAGTGTACCATGGTAATTGCTCAACCAACACGTCTTTAGAAGATGTGACATGCTCGACACAATCTCCCACCCAAGCCCCTTGAGCTCAATGCAATAGGTTAGCCTACATTTCTACTCTTTCAACCTTCAGGGGGCTTCTGCGATGCATTCATTAAAATGCATGCAGATTCTCACAGATGTGGATCACAGTCTGACCGATATGGGCCAATATTTTTTGAATCGCAACTCATAATAGCAAATACTAGTTTATGCAAATATATACGATTTTTTTTTTTTTTTTTTTTTTTTTTTTTAAATTGGGCTATTTTTTCACCTTTTTCCCCCTAGAGACATAAAACAGGGAGACGCCATAACATTTGCACTTGCATAATTCTTCTGCACAGTATTATATAAAGTTCAATCACAGGCAATCGAATATAACAAAATACCTTGTATGACCAGTGTTCATCTTCCCATGAAAGCCTCCATTTTCAGCTGTAGTTGAGCTGTAATTTGCTCTAAGAAAGAAACATCTTTAACCCTGTCTCTCCATTGCTTTACAGCTGGGGCCTCTGGCTTTGACCAAGAGTTTGGAGTCATTCTATATGCAATTAAAAGCAAGATCCTTAGTATGTAAATCATTTTTCCCCAAATTTTCTGGTATACCCAATATATAATATGTTGGATCTAAAAGCAGATTAATATCCAGAATCAGCTTCATCTTTTTTTTATTTTGCCAATATTCTAAAAGTTTTGAGCAATCCCAAAAGATATGTGTGAAGTCCCTGATCTAGCCACAACCTTTCCAGAATTATCTATCTATCTATCTATCTATCTATATAGATGTGTGTGTGTGTGTGTGTGTGTGTTTGGGATACATATATATATATATATTTATATATATATATATATATATATATAGACAGGAAACTGTGATAATTTAGCCTTTTAAATACAGAATTGTGTCACAAAAACCTATGCCAAGCCCCAGAGAGGCCACAAAATGTGTATTTTTTCTTCTTCACAATACACTTAATTGTGCCCATGAAATACTAAGTCTAAATCACTAAATCCTAATTTCTGCACAATTTACTTGTTTTGTGCCCTCACTTTACTATCTTGAGCTCTCAAATTAATGAAAATGTGCCCACATTTTGCATAATTTGTACTCTTGTCTAAACAAAACATGGACACACTGCTGTTGCATGTGCATCGTAGGAAGTTACTGCATCCGGGTTGGCCATACATTCACAATAAATTAGACCTATATGATTTAATGATTTTTAATAAAAAATCATAATATAATCAAAATTCAGATTCCCTCCTGTAAAGTGTCCATCTATAGCCATGCAGTCTGTTAGCTTGCAGTTGGTTTACACTGAATTCAGTGATTTGAAATCAGCATATTGATGCACCTGTACAATCTTCCTGCTCACTTACACCATGAGAGGCAGCGGCTCTCAGCATGTGACTGTAACACATCCCCATGTCAGAATACACCTTAATCAAAGAACCCTAATGACACAGGTGACTGCTGTCGGCTTATCCATTAAACCTTGGGCACATTTTCTTTAGACGAAGGTACAATGTAACTAAAAAGTGAGCACAATATTATGAATAGTCCAAAATGTCAAATCAAGAGCACAAAAAAGTAAATCATGTGCAAATTAAGATTTCGGGACCTCGATTTCCTATTTTGTGGGCAGCATTTCATGCTCAGAAAATAAAAAGAAAAAGTTTCCATGGCCTCTCTCCAGGGCTCTTAACATTATTAAACTATTAAATGAAAAAAAATTGTGTCACAATCAACAAGATGAATCAAAATGTGGCTAACATTTTGCAGCCAATATGTTGAATATGGTGAGGGGTAACAGAGGCTGAGGGGAGTGGATAGATGGCTGGGAGTGAGTGTAGCAGAGGGGCACAGGCAGGCAGGCAGGCAGGCTGGCAGGCAGTGATCCTCTGGCACAGGGAAGGGGAAAAAAAACAGGAAATGCACAATTCATATTTGCCTGAAACGTAAACTGTGCCACAAGGACTGATACAACAATCTGGACTGGAGAGAATGGCTGAAGTTTTATACTGCAGGGTTGATCACTGGATGAGGATCAGATGTACAGCAGGGAGCAGGTGAATGGAATGAGCAGCAGTCAGGAGATGGGGGGAGATGCCACGCCCACTACACAGACACACACACACACAGCGGACAAGGAAAAACGGGGAAAAACCTAGTGACAACATGTGCAAAGAAAATAAAATGTTTTTGCAACTTTTACACATTGTTGTAGCTGTGGTGGAAGAAGCTCCATCACAGCAAGGTTGACATGACTGGACCTCAGATTCCATTTGTAATAAAAGCAAACAGCAACCCCATTTGTAATATTGTCAAACTATTTTATTGGTCTAAACCTAAGGCAGATAAGTCCCACTCGTTCATCAGAGCCATTTAAAGCCAGTCCATTTCCTCTGATGGAGAGTAATGTGACAGGAACAAGAGACTAGATAAGAGACTGAACGCTGCACTAGAAGGCAACATCCCAGGTCAAGCTGCTGCTTTATATACTGACTGGATTACTGCAACCCACCAGAGGGCTGGCCTGACGATAAGGGCAGGTCTAGATGAGAAACAGTTTAATCAAATGCCATTAGTGCTCTGATCTTAGCCCTCTTAATTAGTTTAGTGGTCAACCTCTCTGAATGAGCTTGCAGAATGACTGGAAGGAGTGAATCACATAAGCCTTTAGTGCTCTTGGAAAATTAAATTTGATAAGAAGCTGAAGTCCCATATAAAAATGGAAAATCAGTAAAACACACTACTACACTCTTAGATAGTCTGATCAGTGCATTCTAGGAATTATGTAATGGAGTGTTGTTGATGACTTCTGTTGCTTTCCTTCAACCTACAATGTGTTCTTCAGTCAGTGATTCACTACCTCTCTCAGAATGCCTGTCAACAGAACTTGTTGCTTTCTATCAAAGATACTATAAGTGTGGGCACCAGAAGTCATTCTCTTAATAGATCATAAATACATGGTGACATATATTTAATAATATGGTGACAATAGTTCTTTGCTATGGTGATGAGTCATTAAGGCCTTAAGATGTGTCCGACTTGCTTGAGAGATGTGCAGAGAGGCTGTGCTGAAAGCAGGAATACATAAAAGAACTGTGAAGATCTTAACCTGTGTCTTGTTGTGTTACACAAGACAACTGTCAATACTCAACTGAAATCTGATATTAGCAACGAGGTAAGCATAACATTAGCAAAGAATGTGCTTCTTCTGTTAGCGTCAACACCTGCAAATACAAGTGGGGCTGCCCACTGGTTTGAAAGCCCATATTCCGAGACCCCAGTGGTCCAGAAAACATCCTATTGGACCAAAGACCCATTAGTCCACCAGCCCGTTATCCTGAAAACAAATGCCCACAATTCTGAAACTCCAACAGTCCAAAAATGTCCCCTCTGTAAATATGGTTAAGTTTCTCAGGCAGAGATTACGGTAAGGGTAGTCAGGGTGGATCCATTTCTCGGCAGAGAAACTTGACATAACATCAGCAGTCACCAAACTCCAACAACTCCAGTGTGTGTATTTTCGGAGCAATGGGTGTTTGTTTAGGGATAATGGGACATTGGACAAATTAGATAAAAAGTCATTCGGTCAATGGGACATTTTTTGACTTTTGCTGTTTTGGAATAATGGGCCATTGGACCAATGACATGATGACATGACACCAATACAAGACGCTTTTCCACTGCTTTGGTCTTCACTGCGAAACCTCCCACCTGAGCAAGACCGGTGTCATGGCAACAATACACATAAAAACTTTAACCATCCTGATATGTTGATTTGAATGGCAAAGTCCTCTCTACTCCATCGATGTTCTGTGATGGACACATAAATATAGGTAGCAGGTCATGAATGAACACATGTCTTAAAACTGCACTGCATTCTGGTCTATTAGATTAGATTAGATTAGATTAGATTCAACTTTATTGTCATTGCACATTGAAGTTATTGAGGCTACCATCAGTGAAACTGAAGGCTCTAGAAGAAAAAATAACTTGAATTCTCTGAAAAATCTCTGAATATGAAAGACTGACACCAAAACCTTGATCTTTTAGATTTCTGAAACATTATCTGCTATCAAACTTGTCGCAGGAAATATCTCAGGGTGACATGATGTGATGTGAAGTTGTCTACATTTAGCCAGTTAGCCGCATGAAGAAGAAGAAAATGTTACAAGTTACGAAATGGAATTGGAAATGGAAGGATGACTACTGCTGCTTTCAAAAAATATTTGCACGAGATTTGTGAGAAGAAAATGGCATTGCTTTACTGTAATACAGTCTTGAAAGCTAAGAACAAACAAAGATGGAAGGGACAATTTGTCATTGAGTAGCACATGAACTCTATTAGTCTGCTGCAAACTAGCCCACATTTGATATAATGACTTGTACATTTTAAACTGGCATGTGCTTAATGTTAGCATTGGGCTTCATGTTAGGCTTTATACAGCAGCTGGACAGACTGCTGATGTTCTGAGACCAGTAACAACGACAATTAATGCACACGTTGGACAAAAGACAGCAGTTTGCATTATGTTAACTGTTACATAGTTGAATCTCTGTCCTGTCAAAGCTCAAGCAGTGGAGATATAGTGGTATACAGCAGAATTTTCCATACCCATTATCATTAGATCAATATTAGTGCCACCAAAGTCTAGCACCAGTATATTTTGAACACTAGAACATATTATCCCTTCCTTCTTTATACGTTCCTTCATGGAAAAAAAGACAACACTTATGCCATTTTATGATATAATGACAGACAAAAGCCAGGACGATATCTAGTGTCATATATCATTATAATATGAATATTTTCCCCAGCCCTAGATGCATCTCTTTGAATGTTTCAGCCATTTACTACAATTTAGTTATGTTCTACTTTGCAACAAACCATTTTGGAAAAAGATTTCACAATATAATCAAAATCACTTGATTTTTAAATTGGAATTTTTATTGAAATTACCTTATAATGTTCTGTGTCTGCAGCTAAAAAGGTTGTTACCACTCAAACCAAACGTTTCTGTTGGGGGCTATTTTCTGGTGGAGGGACGGTCTTACTCCGCCCAATTTCAAGTCATCAAAACACATCATTGCAGCTGCTTTTAGGAAAACTAATGTGGACGACTATATTCTAGTGATGAAATACTGGTGTTAAGAAAGTTTTAAGTCTCTGAAAGTTCATTTTCATATCGTAGTGGAATGAATGGAAACCAATGGCTGGATGAAAGGGAGGAAAAATGATACCATGACTTCTTATGAACAATAGTAACAACAGAGTTTTAAATGACAACAGAGCTCTGCTTGCTTTGGGAAAAGATGAGCAGAAACATGAAGGTTATAAATTTTGTAGATATTACACTAAACATGCAAAATCACTGGTCTGGTCCTTTAAATGTTTAATGGAGGTAGGGTGGAGTCATTTCCCTTTATCGCAACAGCATGTCATTAAAGGCATCATGCCTTGGCAGTTAATGTGTATTATTGTCTGATGCCTCTCTGTGTGCAGACCTATGTCTGTTTTCCAATTAAAGAGCAAGATAATAAAAAGCACAGCAGTGGGAGAAAGTGGAGTACAAGGAAAGGAAGAGGGATGTGAGAGGAGAAAGGGATGAGAAGAGAAATATGTGGTGGTGTTTGTGTGTGTGAGGGAGGGCGGTATGAATTTGCTGTATTGTCTAATCCTCACATGCACACACTAACGCCATCTGTCACCACTCGGTGTGAGAGTCAGCCTGCATGGCTCTACAGTACAGCGGGTACTGGTGGGTACTGGGAGGAAGGCTGTGGGAGGAGTGAAGGGCTGTGGCTGTAGGGGGTGTGCGTTTGGGTAGGAGATCGGGAGCGGGGTGGATCACCTCCCTGCAGTCTGCATGCACACATCGTACAGTGGCTGTCTAGCCAAGCGGAGCGGAGGGCTTCTCAATCTGCCAGGCGGCAGCAGCAGCAGAGGAAGCGGCAGCGCCGACTTGGCTGCTTTTTGTGCGCGGAAGGAAGGAGAGGGGAGCCGGGAGGATGAGGAGGGGGGGGGACAGAGGAACACCCTGATGCGTTTTCACTGACGGGCTCGCTGCCTGCTCCCTGCGGCTTCCACTTTCCATTCAGTGTGAAACAGAGAAAAGAGGCTGGACAATGGGATGCTGAGAGCCGCTGCTCGGGAGGCTGCCGCAACGACGACCCCCGCTGCAAGATCCTCATTAAAAGCAGCTTTAATCCCACGTCTGCCCGTCACATAGTCTGCTGGTAAGCTCCATTCCGTCTCCACCTGTCATTACCTGCGTGCTTTTACTTATTAGAGCCGGGAGTCCTATTAGGCTGCTTAATGATGATCCATCAGACGGCACAGCAACAATTGTTCTACATCTACATTAATGACTGATCTGGGTCATTCTCCAGAAAAGGTGGAATCTGGGTGACACAAATCTGCTGAAATGCATTCCTTTTTACACCCCTAAAACAACTTTAACAGCAATACCTAACTTCTTAACTTCATGAATCCACAACAAGTCAAGCTTAAAGTATTTTTATTATTTTTATACATTTAACTAAAGAATTAGTGTGTCGTGTTTTTGTCATTGGTGTTACCAGTAATGTAAGCAACATTAAATGTTTATAAAAATATTTTTTCTCAACACAGCCTGAATATTTAGTTAAAGGCATATTAATAGAGTGATAAGACCATGAAACATATTTGATTATCTTGTTTTTTTACGATGATATTGCACATTTAAACAACCGTGAAGGAACACATTTGATTTGCACCACAGTTTTGTTTTCTGTCAAACCAACAACAATTAAAGGATTGACAAACAACATGTTTGATACTAACTCAAAAGTATCAAATAATGATTACATCATGAATCAACAAACAAATAATTGCTAGAAAGTTTTAAAAAATACATTTATAATATCACACCCCTGAAAAAAACATGTAGTAACACCAGTGACGCAATATAACACCAATGACTTCTCAACAAGACATTATTTATTTATTTATTATTTTTATTTATTTATGTGCAGACAACAACAAACCAAACCTTTTGACAAGCAAAGAAACAGATTGTGCAGGTGAGAAAACCCCATGGGGCTTAAAAAAAAAATCTCATCTCATTCTAACTTTAGCAAAAACAAAGACAATAAAAATAAGACAGTAAATTTCAATTCATGTTTTAAACAATCGAAAATGCCATCAGAAACAACATACTATACCTACTACACTGTAACCTCTCAATTTAAAGGTATACCTTGAGATGTGGGGAGGTGATCTTTCTGGTGAAGACTGGGGGGGTCAAGACTGCCTGTACTGTTCTCATCAGATGTCTGTCTCTTGCTTGGTTAACATGCCACTGCTTTCTCTGAAGTAAAAGCAAACAAGAATAATGATAACAATTAGACAAAGATTTAAATATATTCACCTTTTTTCTCCAAGTAATGTCTTTTTGAAGCTCATTTCTATAGGACTGTCACTGGTGTTACCAGGAAGAAGAGTAACACCAGTGATGGTAACACCAGTGACAATTTGGGAATAAAACTACAATTTGAACAAAATGGTTGCCATTTGTCAGTCCACATGCCTTCAGTCAATATCTAAATCATTTAACTCTTCAATGTAGTACATTTTTATGATAAAATGTTTACCCCTGGGGCCATGGAATGGGTAACACCAATGACAGACTTAAAAGCTTTACGTAAAATTCTAAGATAAAATGACATTTAAAACAAAGAAAGTAAGATGTATCTGACTTACCTTATGCCTGTGTCCACTGCACTGCACAAAATAGCCTCTTGATCCAGCAAGTACCTCAAGGTCAGTTCATTACTTCAAAATAAAAGTGCTTTGTGTAGCAGTAACACCAATGACGTAATTTTGGGTGACTGATATTTATTTGATATTATTATTAATAATAATTTCTATTTCTTTATCATATCAATGTTGTATTCAGTGTATGTATTGTTATGCAAATGTGAATGAGCTTTAATTCATGAAAAAAAGTATTTTTAAATTAAAACTACAGGCTTCACTTCCATGTATGATGAAAGTGACAAGACAATTCCTTGAACTTGGCATTTTAAATAAATTCCTATTTTATATTTTTTTAAATTTTTATATATTTTTCTATTTGTATCAATGCAAAGACAGTCTTTATTTACTAAACATATATAATGAATGTGATTATTAGGTCAACTTAAAGTATTTTGGCATCTGCGAAAGTAAGTGACAGCACTTCCACCGTTTTTGGAGAATGACCCATCTGCGTTTTTAACTGTGCGTAATTTAACAATTTGTCCCAATAGTGGCCATAACTGAGACAAACCCAGCCTTTCAGATCCGCCATCAGAGAGGTGTATCGGTTTTTATTATTATTATTTTATTGTTTCAATTTTATTTCTACAAACTAACCATTGCCTTGGGCCTATAGCCTATGAGCTATAAGCTATAAGCCGACTCAAGGTGACATTCACTGGTTAAAGTTTTTCCTCAGCTGTTCCAACTTCATGCGTCAACATTATGCTCTGCTGCTTTGAATTGGTCTGTGAGTCATGTTGAGGCGAACTTTTTCCTCATTTTTCACACTGTGCATCCCGTTGATAATTAGACTTCACAATGTTTTTCTTTTCTGGTGTTGTTTTGTTTCCATAATTTGGATCTCGGTTAAAAATTAATGACACAGAACAGGCAGAGTGGAGATCCCCGAGCAGCATGTAAAAGTTGGGAAAACAAGTGCATGAAGTAGAATGAAAAATAACTGCACAAATTAAAATCAATAAGCCACACAGTCGTCAGCTGTATTCATGATAATATTCATGTTGTTACACACTTTCAGGGGTTTAAAGACACTAAAGAGTCTCCAAAGTAGGCACAATTTCTGAAAGCCACAAAGATTGGAAGGTGTTTAAAACCTGCATTTATGACATGTCATGTGACCGGCTCTATTATTGGCAGGGAAAAAAATGTTTAGTCAGACAGTAATGGCTACAAAAAGTCCGGTAGTGAAACCACATCACCTTCAAAAGGAGGTCCCATCCTGCGAACTGTAAGTATAATCCCTGGGCACCTCTCTAATTTCTGGAGCACTTTTGTATCTATAAATGTAACTGCAAAAGTTGACGTGACAAAATAAAATAGGCTACATATAATCTTATAATAATTATAATCTTATAATAATCTCATTACTACAATTTTTGTTGCAGGTTGTAAGTACATTTTATTGAATTTTACATTTTACTGTTACTTTATGTCACCGAAACCAAAATGAACAATCCAAATCAAATCAAGCAAGTGACGATCTGCTTTTGATTTTTCCTTGGCCGGCCCTATGAAGGATTAAAAGAAAACATTTATGGCACCTTTGCGTAATTGCAGCCTTATTTCACTTTGGAGCTAAAATCCGTTGCAGAATGTAGAGTCTCACTTTTCAGGTTGTACTCCGACCCCTGCGTTGTGTGCTGCTAGCATGATAACCAGCACTAGGTCAATATGTGATGTGCATTTTCATGTCTACTATAGTGGCCTAACCAGCGCGCCTTCGGATTTTATCCCTGCCGAGCCGCCGTAGCGATGGGAGATAACGTATCAAAGCGGCTGAAGCTGGTTTCGGCTACGGAAGCAGAGATGGAGGAGCGCTCTTTTCCCAACCCATATCCCGACTGGGAGCAAGGTGTCCTCACCTCCAACTCCGGAACAGACGTGGATTACAACGAGCCGTTCGATGCAGACGGGAAAGTAAGCAGTAAAGTTTTGAGCTTGTAGCAGTGCACTGACTTGTCTTTAGATGTGGCTAACGTGCAGCTAGCAAACTGCGCATCTCGTATTGAAAGAGCATCAGCGAGCACCATTTAAACACGCACCTGTTCAGTGTTATCATGCCTGTCCATGAACTTACACACCCCATACAACTTGACTTAAGGTCTCTGTGGATGAGTGCTACTCAATAGTATATTCGGCATATGTTTAGTCTACCGAGGACCTCTTACATTTGTAAAATTGCAAGCTGAAGCTCTGATGCGTCTGTTTTCCCCATAAGATTTTACCAAAACAGACTGTGGTGGGCGTTGACGAATGGTGTGAATTAATAATGGTAACGTGTGAAATTAAAGTGAGAAATTTGTTTTTGGTGCATCAGATGCATGCCGAATTTACCACTAGACCCCATAGATTCGTGAGAGAGGTCTCATGTAATTTATAAAAAGGTATATACGTCTGTCTGTGAACACCAAAACATTAATGCCAGATTTTTCGAAGGAGTTTGGTTACGTCCTATAATGTCCTATGGATAGTTCCACAGGAGTAATTTCAAGTGCGTAAACGTGTCGGACGTTGTCATCTGGTGCTGGACAAGCTAGGCTGTGTGGACAGGAAAGCTTGCTAGAATTTGCTTTTGTCTGTCTTGTGTTTTATTTTGTTTCTTTGTGTTTGTGCTACATCATTGTGTTATGTGATTGTTGATTAGGTCCATCCAAGAAAGCTCATTTTTTGTTCTTTGAGACATACATATAATGAACAGCCTGAGAATTAAAGGAATTTAAAATTAAGTACATTGGAGGATTTTTATTAGGGGCCGGACAGCCTAAGCTGTCAGGACCCTCTTGTATTCCTGCGTCGTCTTCTTCTTCTTCTTCTTCTTCTTCTTCTTCTTCTTCTTCTTCTTCTTCCTTTCTTTCTTTCTTTCTTCCGAGGAAGCCCTACTTCTCATGCATGAAAAATCACCAAATTTTGCACAAAGGTCCAGTCCCATGACAGATTACCTCAGATGCAAACTCAAGCCAATAGTCCTGATGATGGCGCTATAGCGAGCCTCTAAAGTTCAAAACCTTGAAAATTCATAACAAATCAACCATATGTGCTACAGCTTTGCAACTTTCACCAAAATGTAGCCCCAATTCTGAAGAATCCTTTGTACACTTGAACCTATTGCAATTTATGAAGTCCATCACTCTATTTTTTTCAAAAACTGTAAAACTTGTTAAACCTATCTCCTCCCACAATTTTTGCTCAAACACAAACAATCCACACAGATTTTTGATTTATCAAAAATTGAGCCTACAGTGCATCAAAATGTTTGACTGTAAACGGTATTCTAAACATACACTTGCAAATCCTTGGTAAATAAATCTTTAATGTTCATGAAAAAATGGACAAAATTTTGGAGTCTTGGTAGATGACGTGTGGCAAATTTCAGAACTGTATCTCAAAAACTGAATTTTTGACAGCATTTTGAATTTTGCTCTCATGTGAACAATTGGAGTCAATGCAAGAATGGCATTTTTAAACACCGGTTTTTCACTTATGGAGCAAATCAATCATTGTTAAAAACAAATGATCAACATCCCCATGCTGTCTAGATGCAATATGTGTATTTTCAGATTTTTGTCTTAATAACTGAATTTTTGACAGCTGTTTAAAATCTGCCTTTCCATGCATGGATGGCTGCTGTCCTGCAGGTCAGTGATTGGCTCAGTCAGTTTGTGAAACTAAATGTGAAATTTTAGCTCAGTGAGATAGAGGCCAGTCCTCAGTGTCAAAGATTGTGAGTTCAAGCCTCAGCTTGTGCAACATTCCCATGTGGGAAAACTCACCAAACTTTGCACAAAGGTCCAGTCCCATGCCAGATCATCATTGTCAGATTTTTGTCTTGATGACTGATTTTTTTTTTTTTTTTTTTTTTTTTTTTTTTTTACAGTGGTTTGAAATCTGTCTTTCCATGCATAGGCGGCTGCTATCATGTGACTGGCTTAGTCAATTTGTGAAGCCTCACATGAATTGACACTTGCCAGTTAACTCAGTGAGATAGAGCCTTGTGCTTCATGCCAGAAATTGTGAGTTCAAGCCTCAACTGATGCAAAATGCACGTTAAAATGCCACCTTTCTTTTCATCTTCCTATTCTCCACTTGTTGCTCAGAATTGTCTAAAATTGCCTGGCCCCAACCACTGCTGCGCAGCAGCTATAATTCTGTTATGCTACGGTCACAGTGCAATAACTTGTAACATTGGTGTAATAGTAGTCTGTACGTCAGCCTGGCCAAAGTCATTAGTTCTTCATTTTTGAGTGAATTTTGAACTGCTGCTTGGCCTACTTTCTGAACATTAGTTCCATGGCCACTGCAAATAGGCCATTTAATCCGTAGAGGACTATAAGGTAGGTTGTGAAACCATCTTTTGATAAAGGGCAATAGCACATAGCATGATTAATAAATGAGTCATCTGCTGGTTGTTTCTTATTAGGAGTTCAAGTCTGCAGGGCTGAAATTCTGGTTTTTGTGCTGTTTTCTTATTTTTCTTTTCCTTCTGCTGTTTGTCAAATTACCCGTAAGATGGCACATGACAGAGACATGAAATTTGGCAGAGTCACTCGTAATAGTGTGTCAATGCTTCCCCTCAGTCAGTGTAATGGGCTGCTATCATTAAACATCTAATTAAAGGTTAATTTGCATTTTTTTTTTCAAATTTTGCACTTCTTTCTTTTCTTTTGTCTCTCTCTTGTCATATTATCAGAGCCCAGCAGACCACTACCTTTTACACACACACACACACACACACACACACACACACACACACACACACACACACACACACACACACACAAACCTCTCTTATTCCAGTTCTTTCACTACAGTGACATACAATGATATGTCAATGTTTCAGGGGATTTTTGCGGAAATGCCATTCATTACAATATGACAAAATACTAAAATATGTCTTATGATTAATTTACATTTGCAACAACACACAATTGCAACAAAAGTGTTGAAAGTTTAACATGAAACTAATACAAACTTTCCCTTCAAATATTTACTAAAAACTAGCTAACACTTAATAAATCAATAGCAAATTATCCTTCATTTTCCAAATAGGAATAAAAAAATAAATTCAACCTCAGACCTTTAATGCTAATCTAATACAAACTGTTGCCATTGAATCTTCAGTGCAACTATATATTCTGCCTCATATCCTGTAGTTAGTCAGTTACCTAGGTGCACTGAAGGCAAAGCCAAGCCTTACAAACACAGGTTAACACTATTACATTCCAAAACAAGAAAAAGCATTCTGTGCAGGACACCTCCACCAACACGATGCAATTTTCAAGATATGCCAGTTCTTCGTGTTGGATATTCACCAAAAGTTAATCACACCCAGTGCCTATGACATATTGTGACGGCAGAATTCAGGACCAAAATCAGAGCTGTCCCATCCGGTGCTTTGATTTGGCTGTTGGAAGCTCTTACATGTTTTGAGCTTTTCATTTTTTTAGCATCATGAGTAGTGAGCAGTAACAGCAGCAGTACAGGGAGCCACACATCCCAGCTATCATCATTTAATAACTGTTTATCTTTGAATGTGTGGGCCTATCACTTTTCAAGTGTCACTTGAGCTTTGGCTTTCTCCTTGACAGCATTTCTGAATAGCCCATTCTTTAGCAGCCAGTTTTGTTCTTTGTATCTCTGAACAATCCTCTCTTTGACTCTGTATCCGCCTTGTTCTGCCTTCCACCCATTTTCATCCCTTCATCTATCTTTCCATCCATCCCTCTGTCCCTGGGTGGCTGTAGAAGTGACTCATAGCAGAGAGTACAGATTGGCTTGGTGACAGTCCTCCCTCTTTCAGGACAGAGGGCAGACTTTGGTCAGGCTCCTGATATTTTAGCTTTCAGGACTGTTCTGCTAGGACTCAACTGAACCAAGAAAGGATTTTTTTTTAGCTGTCATGCCAGTGTAGGATCTGATTTGGAGCAGAACGCAGACTACACTGCATGTTTTGTAACATTTTTGTGCTTTCAGTGACTGCAGTGTTTTTTTTTTCATAGAATTGAAAATTTCCAGGCCATATAATAGAACTGAAACAGTTAGTTTAAGACAGATCTATCAACATTGAAAATATTTTTTTAATTCAAGTCCCACCGTATTATTCTGTCTAATATAGTGTCAAAGAAGAGCGGTGAATTATGACCTCCAGTGTGCTAGAGGCAAATGACGTCTAACATAGGCTATATTAAAATCAATTAAAGGCATCAATTTTTTTGCGGCAAAGTTCCCGGGCCAAATTTAAATCTCATTTATATCTCAGCCAATTCTCAAGCTGCTTCTGGCAATGTATCAGCTTGGCAGGCAGCAGGAAATTTACCTCAAGCCCAACAAACAATCCACTTGCTTTGTGTAGTCTCAGACTCCCAACCAGGGGCCAGATGCATAAAACTTTGTGTAGATTCATGACTAAAACTGTGTGTACGCACAAAACCAGAAATATGTATATGCATTCCTTCCGTCAGATTTATAACGCCATGCATATGAGTGCTTCTGTTTTATAAATCTTATCTTTGTGTAATTGTTTGCATATGCACAAGCCTGATACCCACCCCCACAATCAGCCATAAATGACACACCCATACCAATACCCATTCCATGACCCATTCCATACCAAATACCTGTTGCTGCTTCTTTTTTTTTTTTTTTTTTTTTTAGATATGGTGACTGACAGCACCACAGCCGCCATCAGTGTCATTCCACACGGATCAGCCTGTTTGTAGCTCATCATAATGACTGTTAACTGATCACATCTGCCACCAAATCAATCCACCTATTAATCCTTCTGTATAATGTGTGACACAGTGCAACACTTATTCTCACTCAAGCTTGTATAAAATAATACGCACAATGAAATTGGATATTAAGGACACTTAGAATATTGAAATAATAAAATGACAACAATAATGTCACATAAATTTCCACTTTCATGTTATTTTCTACCACTTCTCCACCAGCTTGCAGCTAAAACTCTGTGCACGTCTGGTGTGAAGTATGTGGGAAGGTGTACACATTCTCACCGCATGTTCTTCTTTATAAATACTGATATATGTTTAGAAAATAGCTTATATATGTTTCTGTGCACTGTACTGTACAGTGTTTGTACATCTGGCCCCAGGTTTGTTTAAGGAAGAGCCAAGTCAGAGCTGCCATGACTCAGTGACACTGTAATTTCTCTGGGTGCTTTGTTGCAGCGGGCTTCCTAGGCCTACTGCATACAGTGTATTCAATAGGCAGAATGTAGATGAAGTCCCCAGAGAATTAATTAACTCCACATCCATGATCAAGCAATGCTTTGAAGCCAAGTGGTGGCCTACCCTGTTGAACAAATCTGGAAAGGATAGATGGAGCCTTGGGCCTTGTGAAAATAACCTAATTAACATAGACAGTGTGCTTCCTCAAATGAATTGCAGTGATAAAGGGCTTGGGTCATAACCTACTGGCCTATATCTGAGAAATGATTTAGCTTCCCAGTTCTGCTGCGGTCAGCGAGAGGCAAGTCTGACTTTCTGGAGTAAGGAGGATAAATGCATTTCATTTGGTTTTCTCAACACATTTTTTGGCCACTGAATCAAGTCACTGGTAGCAGCATAGTACTAGGTAGGGGTGCCACTGTGGCACCCCTACCTAGGGCTGTATCAGGGCTGTATCAGAGCTGAGTCCTTGCCGCAGTGTCCTGGGTTTGGATCTGGCCTGGACCCTTTGCTGCATGTTATCACCCCTGCCTTTCCTGTCTCTCTCTGTTGTCACTGTCAAATAAAAAGCAGAGATACCAAAAAACATAGTACTAGCCAGAAGACCATAGTGTACAAGTGACATTAGCATTCAGATAATGCCATAATAGTCTGGGATTCAGTCTGGCTGACTGGTGCTGCTCCTGAATATCAAAAATGAGGCCGTGTCCTCACTAAGCTGTTTAGATTTGAAAATGCTTCTTCTTTCCCCTCTGTTTTAGCCTTTCATCCACACTGAGATGGCATTTCTCACCCATGAAAACTGAACTTTTCAAAAATGGTCTGCAAAGTGTGAAAATTTGAAAACACCAGTCGAGTGTTTCCATGTTAATGTGGAGAAGGAGCTTTCTTAATTTGCTCCAAAAGGCAAATCACTACTATCAAATCAGTTATGTTTTCAGAGAGGCTTTAATTTTTGGGGCCGCATTTCAACTTTATTTGACAGTCACAGTGGAGAGAGACAGGAAAGACAGGCGGAGGGAAAGAGGACATGCAGTAAAGAGCCCAAGCTGGAGTCACACCTGCTGTGACAAGGACTTGACCTTAATGGTACATGGTTTGTTCTCTACTAGCTGAGCAGCTGGGCTGTCCCACAAAGGCATAGAATTCTTTCTTTCCTTTAGAATGCCCTATCTTCATATGACCTGTACCAGATTGATACTACTTATTTGAATGAACACTATAAATTAATATCTCTTTGATGGCTCATATCTCTTATGCTAGGACTGTGGGTTTGTAGATGTTTTTAATCTGTTGTATAACTGTCTTGCATCATTTAGGTTTCAAAAAACTATATCTGGCCTGAAAGCTGACTCTAATTCCACTAAAATAGTAAGGCTCCGTTTATATCAAGCATGCTTGTAGGAGTTTATCTCTTCACTCTGTTTTGACACATATGAACAATGTAATGCAAGCTTGGGTGCACTGTTAATAGTGACATCCAATTTTCATTTGATTTGGTTTGACTTGATTAGTCTTAGTCTCGACTAAAATGTATTTTAATTTTAGTCACATTTAGTCATTTGAATTTTGTTAGTTTTAGTGTATTTTTTGCCTTCAGTAGCTTTTCCTGTGTAAATTGCTCATTAAATTTGCTCATAGAAAAATTCATTAATTTCTTCTTTTTGGTAATGTATCTTGCATGTATGTCCGTGTTGTTTGGTGTAGTCTCCCAATTTCCACAGTAAATTTGTCATACATAGACAATTTGATGTCGCATCATGTTGATATTTCTGCTGCAGCAACAATGAAGTTGATTTTTTTGGTGTCAGTCCATCAGACTCAAATCACAAGGGCTTCTTTTCTCGAGCTATGTTAAGACTATATATTTTCTCCCCACAGATTTCTTCCCAAACTAATAGTAATTATTCCAACACTCCAGTTTAACATCAAATCTGTTATTTAGCATTTAGTGGTATGTTTTTAATGATAGAATGTTAACACAGAGTTCCAATGAGCGAAAGGGGGGCACATAAGCCACGGCAGCATATTTTGTGATGGTTAAGTCTATGTGACATTATTATTGCAATTTTATTATTTCAGTATTCTAAGTGTCCTTAATATTCAATTTCATTGTGCGTGTATGATTTTACAGTGAGGGCAGACATGTTTTAATTAATGCTGGCATAAGGTAGTAAGGCGTCTGGATCTCAGGGAGTGGGGTGCTGGTCCACAAAAGATTACGTGATTTGAGGGTTGATTTTTCTGAAGTAAATATTGTATTATGATGCCTTGGATGGGGTTAATGAATTCACTTTCCCTCCTCCACAGGTGAGTGCTGCATTTCAGAGGAAGGTACAGAATAAGATCAAAGATCTCCTCCAGCAGATGGAGGAGGGCCTGAAGACTGCAGATCCCCACGACTTCTCCACATACACCGGCTGGACAGGTCTGCTTTCTTCCATCTGCCAGAGAGCTTTCCTGAAATACATTTTTTGACTCTCTGTCCCTCTCTGTCTCTCTGCTTGCTGTATATTTCCTGCTCTGTACAATCTGCCTCCCAGATATTTTGTGCTTGAGTGATGAATGTTTTTAAATTTGACATTTTTTATGGTTAAAAATCAGTCATCAGTCCTTCCTCCAAAATGTAATACACACAGCATATTCACACAATATATTGCCAAAGGTAGCCAACCTAAAACTTGAAGAATTAATCGTCTCAGTTGTGTGTGACAGTAAACTGAAACTGCCATTACTCTCTTTGCATGAAAATAATTTATTTGTTCACTTTTGCATTCTGTAGCAGGGATATATGTGTCAAACCTTTTATTGACACATACATCCATTTTCAGCAACCAAGCGTAATCCAGAACTTTGCATAACCTGGGACTTTACAGAACCTGTGATGTTCAGGGACTGTTTTTTGCTATTTTTCCACTATATGTAGGACCAACCATGAAAATTATCAAGTACATCATAAAATCTTTTTTCCTCCCATAGTCCTGCTTCGTTTCATTCGTTGTTTCTATGTCAATGTCCAGTGCCAAGCTCTTCTAAATTCTGTGGAAATTTTTAAATACAGTTCTTCATTTCCTACCGCTGTGTTGAGCTTCCGCCAAATATCATAAATCTTAAATCAAAAGCTGAGTCAAAGTCAGTCAAATCAAAAAAGTTATTATGTGTCAGGCCATCTAACCTTTTTAACCCCTTCTTGATGACTATTTGCTGCTCTATGACCCAGGATGCCATCAAGGACTTCATAACACTCTTATCACACTCGTATGGCACACACTTTGATTCCCCTGTCGTCTCCATCTTTGACTGTATATAATAATGCTCACTCACTATTGTAGTCGTCAAAGCTCCCACTTCATGGCCTCCTATTTTTTCAACTTTTTAGATTCAAAACCAATTTAGTTTTGGTCGAAATGCTCATTACTGTTCGAAGTTAGCTTCAGCAGTTGAAACGTAACTGCTTCCTTGTTGGTCGATAAGACCTGTCCCTGAGTAAGGTTGAAATAGTTTGCTGGTTAAAGCCAGTAAAAACCATTGCAGAATCTGCGAAGAAGATGCAGCTTCCATGGTCAGTGTAGCAGATTTTGTTTAATATACTGAACATGTTCTGCTGCAGCAGCCATGCTGCATGTCCGTGCCTGGTGTATTCCAGCTGTAGTAGTCATGCTTAAGACGTGTGGACTGCTACGCATCTTGCCACACAGCTTATTGCGTTTCTGAATGCATGACTAGGCCATGCCAAGAATTAATAGACATAGTTGGTTTGGTTTTAACAAAAGCACATTTTTTCCCTGCACAGGCTATTTTTTGGGAGCTGCCAAAGGCTTTTCACACAGGGACAAAGTGAAAAAATGATGAACTCAAAGAACCTGGGAAAAAAAATGCAGTGTGGCCATCCAACCAGGAGGCATTAATAATACAATTTGGCAACTCATCAAGCATTAGCAACAGCAGCAGACATGTCATTGGTTGTCCAGGAGGGACTCAAAGTGTTCATTGGCTAAAAAAAACAGTCACTGTTACCAGCAGCATTTTTCACTTAATTTTCAAAGGTGACGAGTAACAAATCTGCTGCTTTTTCAGATCATGGTCAAAAAGTGTTGACCCTCTCATAGGCTCGCCACAGTTATTACATCATCACATGATTGTGATTATTTGAGCTGCCCACCTCCATTTTGCTTATAGTAATTTTGAGGTTCAACAGTCGTATTTGTATCCAGCATCAAGGTGATTTGAAGCCAGTTTTAGAGATGTCACAACAAACAGAATACAGATCAAGTGCATTTTCGTCAGTTGGGCTGAAGATATGTTTTTTTTTGTCTCCCACCTGAGCTTGTTATTTTTCTCTCTCTGGCCATATGCCATCATTCAAAATTAGACCTAGGCTTACTCACACAAATACGTGTATGTGCTGAGATCTCCACTGAGGCATGTAGGCATGTGCATACACACACACACACACACAATGTGTGAATAAAATGCTTGGATAGCAACATGGCTTTGTGTTTCCCCATTGCATATTAAAAAAAATAAGCAACCTTTTATGGACATCAATCAGCATTATGTTGAAACCCTTTTTTGATAATTAAGGTTGGCCTAGAAGTGAACCATGGCATTTCATTTTCAAGATACATTATGTCAGACAGCAGGCACTGAAAATAGCGACATGGATTTAATTTTTCAATAAAAAAGGTGGCTGTATGTTTGCTATTGTTAAGCTTACATTATAATTGTGGCATAAAATGAGCCAGTAAAGCTCAAATTAAATTGTTAATTGCAGTTATTTCTACAGAGAGTCATCAGTTAAAATTTCATGATCATTATAACCTTTTAAGAACAAGTTTTGGGTGCTAATGTCCTGAAAAGTCCTAAAAGGATTTGAATTTGCCCGAGAAGTAATTGTAAATGTGCTACATACAGCAGTCCTCATTGCAGTCTCAGAGGTGTTGAAAATGCTGCAGTTTCTTGGTTTGCTCTTCTGTGAGAAGTCAGCTAATTCATGCTGAGCCCCATACTAAGATTTTTTTTTCATCTTCATATTGTTTTCAGCAGTCAGATTTGTTTTGTCTACCATTCTAACCTACATAGATGTACTGTACCTTTGTGAAGCTTGCAGACTACCACTATACAGCTTCTGTCTCTGCTTTCTCTATAGGCATCGCCCTGCTTTACCTCCAGTTACACCGGGTGACCCATGAGGCCTCCCACCTGCAGAGGGCGCTGGACTACGTAAAGAGGACCCTGAGGAACCTGAACGGTCGCAAAGTGACTTTCCTATGTGGTGATGCTGGGCCTCTGGCAGTGGGTGCTGTGGTCCACCACAGGCTCAACAACACTGCCGACAGCAGGGAGTGCCTGACCAAGTAGGTGTTGTGGGTGGGCTGAGGTTGTGAGCATCTAATCCTTTAATGTTGCATCTAACATTGTGAGAGGGCCTCAACTTATTTTTGGTTTGTAAAGGAACTGCTTCCAACAAGCCACATTGGTAGAACCCTAATCTATAGTGATTAAAAATAAACAAAACCAATAAGTGAACATTCTACACAAGTATATATGTGCATATTTAGCTGAACTCAGCTGCAGTCTAACTAAAGCTAACTGTGACAGCTAGTGGTCATGAACTAAGACAGCGATTATTCATTAATATTCATCATTTGTGTTTTGTGTTTTTATGTTTGATTTCATATGGAAGAGCATGATAATTGATGGAGTAAAATTGTTCTATCATTTTTTTTCCATGTGTCTTAGAAACAGTAGATGGACACTGAAAGCATGTATGAGTCATTCAGTTAAGCTGCTTAGGTTTATTCTGTTTTCTACCAAGACAACTGATAAAATTAGCAAACAAATGAATAAATACATACAAAAAATAAAAAATGTATCTATGCTAAATGACAATAACACTTTCAGATATTTAGCAAAAAAATTAGTAAAGCATTACAAGGAAATGGCCAGAAAATTAGCAAAAAAAAAAAAAAAAAAAAGTAAAACAAATACAGAAAAACATATTTATAATGAATATTATATATTCAAATTAAATTAAAATTGTACAGTAAGTCAAAAAACAAAACATTGTTATTAGTAATGATGAGGGTTAGCCTATGAAAAGAGTACAGAAATTATTTTTGTTGCTTTTTTCTTGGTTTTAACATGAAAGGGTTCATTTTATTTTAGGCATTGGACAGTAGAAGATTTTTTTGTTTGAAAGTTGATTTGTTGACTGAAATAAAGCAGGGTTCATAGAAGCTTAACTAACAAAATGCATGTTGACATTAAATTATGTTAACATATAGATGCAAATACCAGCAGTAAGTAAGCAAGTATTGGTTAACAGCGGCTGGAGCCCAAAAAACATTGGCGAATGCTAGAGCCCAAGAAATGTATAACTGAAATGTATGTGAAATTATGTTTTTCTCCCTTGCACCCTATTTAAAAGGTACGAGGTCAGGACCAATGTAGTGTTTTGGAGTATGAACCACTAGTCCAAACTTGAATGATCCTACCTGGTTATTAGTCCTAAAACAAGGTGTTGCTTCTGTCTCAACTGTCCCAGGCTCCTCCAGCTCCAGCGGTCGGTGCTGAGTCCAGACTCGGAGCTGCCGGATGAGCTGCTGTATGGCCGGGCTGGCTACCTCTACGCCCTGCTGTACGTCAACAAGGAGATAGGAGCCAACACAGTGGACGAGGACACCATCGCCAAGGTGACACTCATGCACACACAGCCACACACACAAGATGTTTTCACACCGAGCAGACTTAAGCTTCAGGTGTGGTCACATGATGATCAGGCTGAGACCTTGCTGAGAGGGAGCTGTCCTGTATAATTAAACCAACAGTATTTCTTAGAGGGAGAACAAGATTCCGCTGTTGTCTCACTCGAACACAGGCAGGACTGTGAATTAAAAGGATAAATTCACTAGGGGTTATGGTTTAAAGCTGCATTAGGCAAGATTTTCATTTAGTAATGGTGCAACAGGAGCATGCCTGGACCCTCACTAATTGAGAGACTGTGGATTTGCCTCATTGTATCCCCTAGACAAAGTGTGATGGATACTGTGGGTTTGCAGTCGTCACACATCCACTGCTGCGTCCCAAGAGATTTTCTTGTTAACGTTCCTGAGGCTACAAATATTGACTGATTTCTTTCAGTATTTGGTGTGGACATGGTTGTGGTTAGGCCACAACACTTATTGATTTCCACTACCATGGCAACAGTATTGCCTGAATAGAGTGCAATTTGTGCTGAAAACCATACCCTAACAGACTCATTGCTTGTGAATGTCTAGAGTTTTATTTTGTTTTTATTTTTTTGGCAGAATGTTTGTCTTACTTTTGGCAAAAAGTAATTTGGTGAAAACTCTGAGGTGTTAAAAGTTTTGCCACCAATTATTTTGACAAAAGCTCATGAACTCGTCTGGGGGAAACACCCACATGGTCATGAGTGATCAAACAAATGTACTTAAAATATTAGCTTCTGAGTCTTGGCTGCAGTTATTAGTGGAGAATATTCTGAGAGTACAAGAAGTGCTGAATGGAAAAGCACATTTCTAAACAGTAGTGCATGTTTGCTTTGCCTAGAGAACACTGTACTTTCTAACAGAGCCTTAATCTCAACACCACTCATCCCCAAAACTAGAGGCTAGAGGTTTCCCCTGCTTTTGCAAACGTGCAACATTCATGTACCCAATTTAGAGAGGAAGATTTTAGGAGAAACCGATGGGACAGACAGATGCTGGGACAGTCATCCTCTTCTTGTTCAGAATGACCCAGAATTTCACCATTCAAATTAGTCTATGGTTTTTTGAATGGTTTCTCCTGTTCAAATCAACATACCAGGATGGTCAGAGGGGTGGACATTTTAATGTGCACCACTGCCACGGTACTGGGCTAGATTCCATGTAAATCAACTTCAGGTGAGTCGCTGACTCAGCAAGAACCATGGCAAAGATGTCTTGCATTTAAACTGGTGTCTGTTAGCCATTAACAAACACTTATACACCTTGGATCCCATCTTCCACCCAGCGCAAAGCGCCGCAATTTTTATGCAAGTGTCTTTACTAGTTTCCAACTGGTGCAGTTGTCATTTGCCTGTCCAGCGCCCACGTTGTGTAAACAGCAAATGTATCTGCCAAGTTGCAAGCACACCTGGCTTTTAAAGGGAATGGGAGTTGGCACTCAGATTGGTTTACTGCAGGTTACACCCAAAACACACCTGATGACATGATTACACATGATTAATAACTAAGTACAACCCTTTTGAACCGTGCACCTGGCACAACCAGCCTTTTTTTCTGCAGTTGAAATAGCAGAAGTGGACTTGGACACACCTTGAATGCAGTGGTGCCATGCTCTTCAGATTGTGTGCTTAGATCGTTAAAATTAGCACCTTGATGTTAATGTCAGATTTCAGATGAGTTTTGTCTAATCACTTGTGTAACACAGCAGGAACAAATTCAGTAATTCTGGTAATTTATGCTTTTCATTAACACAGAAAAACATATCTGCACAGTTCTCAAGCAAGTGAGACTTGTCACCATGGTAAAAGAAATGTAATCGCTGTTTTATTTTGTATTAGCCAAATGACCACGGCAAACAATACAGTATCTGTTCTACACTCTTCAAGCTCTGTGGTCCTCCCAGACCTTGCATCTGAGGAAAGTAGACATACTGATGATGATGTGTGGAAAGACAGCAGGATTAGATAGGAGCTATTAGAATGCTTATAGGTACAATAGAACAGAATGGACATAAGGGTTATGCATCAAGGATTATAGGCAAATGGAGAAATTGGAACAAGTGATGCATGAGCCAGGCATTAAGTGCGTTTACAGGGATCATAAAATTTCTAGTAATGGCCTGTGCTTGCTGCCTATATATAGACAGACTGTTACTGGAGACAGCTTATAAATCTACTGATCCTGTGTTTGGATTTCTTTTTCTTTTTTCTTTTTTCTTTCTTTCTTTCTTCTTCTTTTTTTTTTTTTTTACAGAAATCTGTTGTATCCTGGGACATATAGAGCTAATATCCCAAACTGTTGGAAAATCTTAAATCTACTTATGTTTTTGTGCCCAGTCATCTCAGCCTCTGAAAATAGTGCAGCCACATATTTTGAAAAGTGCAGCCACATCCTCTGTCTCAGAACACACTCATCACCCTGCTCCCCACAAGCAGCAAGCACAGCCATTACTAACTTCCTCTTGTCCACTCTCATTCTCAGCTTTATCCCATTTGTTACCTCAGGTTAGCCAGCCGCTGCTAATTAGCTAGCCTGCTTGTTGTGGTCTAACTGTGCTGAACAGCAACGAGAATGATGTAACAGTGCTTGTACCCTTTGAGCTCTCACTTTCTCTGTTGCTAAAAGCTTGACTTTGTGTTGAGACCATGATGTTGGTCGTGGTCTTACAGTCTCAGCTTTATGGAGCTACGTTCAGTCAGAAACAGTCTGATTTTTTAGTTATGGCTGACAAATTGGTTTTATATTCAATTTCAGGTAGCATTTTTATAGATTTGGCTCTCTGATAACTACAGATTCTACGGGCCCTATCTTGCACCAGACTCCCTAAACCCGCTATTTGCGGATTTAGGATTTAGGAAGAGGCGTTCCCTCGTAAAAGTTGCTATCTTGTGCACCTCCCGCTATCCGCAAAACACTTGCGCTACCCGCTATATCATGCATAGGCGTGTTTTGGGCGTTACGCCAGTTAAACCAATCAGTGTGCCAGGTGCCATTGCCTTTAAGGGCAGGATGCGCTATCCTAAATCCTAAATCCTAAACCCGCGATGGAGAGAGGGAGGTAGATTTTCTCAGGGCTTCTACTGAGGCTAAAGCAAGTTGGCTTTATATACATATGATATATTATATCATAGGCGAGTTAATTCGGGAGGTGGAGCCACATGTGTCCAAGTGGACGTGTCACAAGGTTGTACTGATTGAGTAAAATCCCCGGGTCACACCACACACACACAAGAGGCAGAGGTGGAACTATGTGTAAACTAATTTATTGACAAGGTAGACTGGGCAAATAAAATATTAAAAATAAAAATATAGCACAGCTGCTGGCTTATGATAAAACAATAAAACGTGCTGGCGATAGTGTCCAATTAAAACAGTCTTTCCTCTAAACAGTCTATATGAGTAATATACTCAGTCCATTCCGGCGGCGTCCCGGTATCAGTCCGACCGTGTGCGTGGTGAGGCTCCGTCGGGGCGCGCATTGAAGCCGCCTGGGCGCGCTCTCCCAACAGCCCAAACTGTTAGGGTTAGGGTTAAAACTGATAGCAGGTGGTCAGGACCACCTGCTATCCGCTTTCCCTAAAGTTTGTGCGCAAGATAGCAACTTTAGGGATAGCGCATGAAACACGCCCACGGACACACCTCCAGGCGCAAATGACGGAGTCGGCATAATGGATAGCGGGTAGCGTGGGCGCAAGATACCGTTTAGGGATAGCGGAAGCTCCTAAATCCGCAATTTGCGGGTAGCGGGTAGTGGCAGCGGATAGCGGGTGGCACAAGATAGGGCCCTACATATGCTAAATACTAAAAATATATTATTAATAGAACTGAAGACCCCAAAATGTAAAACAAAACAAAACCAAACTTTCAATACATTGTTCCAAGAATATTGTAAGCATAACCTTTTGTGTCATTCCACTATAAGTCACACCTTCCACATCCCTGTATTCATTCTTTACCCTAGACTGGCAAAGCAGCACTGAGAGACACACTGTCCATTCAAGGCTGTTGGTGATATAGTACATACAACAAAAAACATGGCATGAGTTTGCAGGGCAAGAGGTTCACAACCAGAATAACCAAAATGGCGTTGAAAGAATATCTCTTATGCGGAGAGCTATTGGGTGCCTGTTTTCAACCCCTTCTGCTGATGTTTTCAATGTTTGTAAGTTTGTCATGTGTCATTTCTCAGTGAACAGTAAGACATGCCCTGGGCTCATGACATATACTAAATAGGGTCCAGCTGAGGTGCCTGATTTTAGATTTTTGTTTATTTGCACAAAATGAAAGGACATAATAAAAGAAAGGTCTCATAACAATCAGACAAATTGTGCAGGAAGAGGGGAAAAAATACCCCAAATTAATGCAATAATACAAAACTTATAGCTCTCATTTCAAACCCTGGAGAAGGCCTGTACAGGTTGAAACCGGTTGTTTTTTAATTCTCTGTGCTGCCATAGAAGAATAAAGGTTTTTAAACTAATTAACAAAAGGTTCCTGCTCCTGTTCTACACCAGAATGGCTGAACATTGTTTCTTGGATGCATATGCTCAGAGACATTGTGATATTTGATTCTGTCCATACTGCCCATCCCTGTAAACATACAATTACAGCCATACGTATGTCTATATGTGTACGTGTGTGTGTGTTCCAGCTTTGCCACTGCTGTCTCCTGTAGGAAGCATCTTGAAATGACAGGCGACATTTTTCTCTGTAAGACCAGTGTTGTCAGCAGATGCTGTTCATTAAGCAGGGACGGGGGGTTGAGTAGCACCAGGGTAGACGACACAGACGCGCAGAGTGGGTAATAATCCCTCCACTCTGTTTTTTTGAATATTTACTGAAGTGCACACACATGCACAAACACTTCTGCAATCAGTGTTTCAGGAAACTGCAGGGACAGCTGGCCCCTTTTGGTAAAGTGCCAGGCAGAGATGTGCATGCCCGTGCGCGCACACACACACACACACACACACACACACTAGCAGGATGGCCTACTGAGAAGGCAGCAGTAGTGGCTGACATACACCCAGCGTTGTCTTCACATACTGAATAGGAGTTTTTGTAGAGCTAATAAAGGAATAAAACTAGTTTAAAGCTTCCTATTCCTGCACAACTGCATCACTATTCAGTGGATTGATAGATTACTGAATGAATCACTACTGGGGAATTTTGTTTTAAGTAAAAACTATTAAAGGCCATTTAAAACATGATTAAAGAGCTAAAAGTGTTAAAATATTTCACCGCTGCTGGAGCAAAGGACCTCCTTTGTGGTTCAGTAAGGTAGTTGGTTTCCTAACTTTTTTGTCTTCAGTGCCCCTTTTCCCTGATTTCTGACTCAGGTGTGACTATGCACCTGCACAGAAAACACATCGCTACACAAATTAATTCATGAACTCTGCTATCAGGCCAACTGCAGATATCAGAAACAACGCTCCACACCACCATGGGATTCTGCTTTATCTTTATCCTACACACTGAGGTCTGGTTTCTGATGCTCTAACCTGTTGACCTGTGCACTTGTCACTGGTATGTTGATGTTGTTGTTGATGTGGATGTTGATGTCTGGCTGCTGCTGCTAATGTACTTATTTATTTATTTTTTGTTTACATGAAAGGGATAGACTATAGAAATGAATTGCCCTCTGTGACTAATAAAGTATTCTGAACTAAACTGAACTCCAAGTACCTCGTTTACCCGACTACAACATTTTGCTTAGGAAACTGCAGCAGAAAACCACAGCTATCATGCAATGAATGAACAATAACCAACCTTTTGAACACTATAACATTACAAGAAACAGAGTGAAAAAGTTGCAGTTTGTGGCTATTGAGCAGATTTATTTGAACACGATTGCCACAACACTTCAGTAAGTCACTGATTCATTTTTTTTTTTCTTGTGAAATGTGGCAGCAGACCACTGAGGCTTCACTAAGCTGCCACTGAATGAACCTCAGACCATTAAAAACACCATGTAATGGAGACCATCTGCAACTTGACCTTCACATGTTTCTGAAGTGTCACTTCATGTGAGGTGAGGTCCTGCCATCGACATAGCCTCCCTTTAAATCAGTTTATTTGCTCTATTTCTATTGCCATTCAGAATTGTGATTGTTTTTCTTTGATGATTTTTATATCACCTTTCTCATCCTGAATAAATATTTTGCCTTTATTTTTTCTTTTTTGAGAAGGAAATCATGCATATCATCACAAGGATTAAAGACAGCAAGAAAAAATTATGGCACCTGGCTTTGTGATGCTTCATAATCCAAATTTAGACTCAGTACTTACAGAATTGCAATAATTACAGAATCACAGTACATATCAAATCGGCACCAAGTATCAGGAGGTCCCTGCTGATTCCTATCCCTGATGCCAAGGAACTTATAGGACTCTCAGGGCCCTATCTTGTGCCACCCGCTATCCGCTGCCACTACCCGCTACCCGCAAATTGCGGATTTAGGAGCTTCCGCTATCCCTAAACGGTATCTTGCGCCACCCGCTACCCGCTATCCGTTATGCCGACTCCGTCATTTGCGCCTGGAGGTGTGTTCGTGGGCGTGTTCCATGTGCTATCCCTAAAGTTGCTATCTTGCGCACACACTTTAGGGATAGCGGATAGCGGGTGGTCCTGACCACCCGCTATCCGCTAGCCCTAAAGTTTGGGCTGTTGGGAGAGCGCGCCCAGGCGGCTTCAATGCGCGCCCCGACGGAGCCTCACCACACACACGGTCGGACTGATACCGGGACGCCGCCGGAATGGACTGAGTATATTACTCACATAGACTGTTTAGAGGAAAGACTGTTTTAACTGGACACTTACACCAGCACGTTTTATTGTTTTATCATAAGCCAGCAGCTGTGCTATATTTTTATTTTTAATATTTTATTTGCCCAATCTACCTTGTCAATAAATTAGTTTACACATAGTTCCCCCTCTGCCTCTTGTGTGTGTGTGGTGTGACCCGGGGATTTTACTCAATCAGTACAACCTTGTGACACGTCCACTTGGACACATGTGGCTCCACCTCCCGAATTAACTCGCCTATAATATAATATATCATATATATATATATATATATATATATATATATATATATATATAAAGCCAACTTGCTTTAGCCTCAGTAGAAGCCCTGAGAAAATCTACCTCCCTCTCTCCATCGCGGGTTTAGGATTTAGGATTTAGGATAGCGCATCCTGCCCTTAAAGGCAATGGCACCTGGCACACTGATTGGTTTAACTGGCGTAACGCCCAAAACACACCTATGCATAATATAGCGGGTAGCGGAGGTGTTTTGCGGATAGCGGGAGGTGCACAGGATAGCAACTTTTACGGGGGAACGCCTCTTCCTAAATCCTAAATCCGCAAATAGCGGGTTTAGGGAGTCTGGCGCAAGATAGGGCCCTCAGTCTCAATTTGTTGACCCTTAATGATCAATGGGAAGACCCCCTCCTCCTTTCTACCAATAATTAAATCGGACCTTTATATATTAAATTAAACCTTAGATCAGGCCTTTGAATTGAAATTCCTGTCACCCACACAGCCACAAGGTGGCTTTGCTCCAGGGTGTGGTTCAGAGTTTCCTCCTAGGTTTTATTTCTCAGCTTGTTGGCCTCCTTGCTTGGTTTTGCTCCCTGCTTGGTCTGTGGAGTTGTCAGACTCCTTACTTTGACTTTCTTTATTGCAAGCTTTCCTGACAGATTTAGTTTTCACCCTGCAACTCTCCTCTGTTTGTGTTTGTGTGTGTGTGTGTGTGTGTGTGTGTGTGTGTGTGTGTGTGTGTCTGTTTTTGCTTAGACTATTACACATCATTTTCTGCCTGGGATGTCTCTATGAATATGAGCTTTTCTTCTCTGACTGGCAGCTCTGGGACATGAAAGCTCAGATAGCAAAGAGAAAATGCTTCAGCTGAGGATTTTGTTTTTCAGGATTGTTTTTTTTTTTTTTTTCCTACCATAAACAACCAGCAAGTTGCTTATGCAGTGTTAGAGTTATACCAAGGTGTTTCTGCTATGTGACAGCTCAAACTTGGGCAAAATGAAATATTGTGTGCATGTGTGTGCTTTCCAGTATGTCTACATTAATAATGATAACATGTGTTTTGCCCATGTTAGATAAGTCTGTCTGCAAGTGCCTCTTTTGCCAGTCATATGGGCTAAGAGACCACACCTAGCACACTCCCACCCTGTCAAAATAAAACTAAAAAGCCAAACAACTGATTACACTGATATGCTGTGTTCACTTGGCATTTATTGTTTATTTGTAATAATTGTAATATTGCAAGTTAGACAGTGTGCGGGATTCATTTTGTAACAATTGATTAGTGTGGATGATGTGGCTGATGTGGCAGACTTTTACGATTTTAATCTTGATTTTTCTTATTTTTCACTTACAACTTCTACTAACTGATTGGAATCTTTGTGGGCATGTGACAAGTGATTCCTGCATACATTTCTGGGCATGCAGGCTCTGTGTAGTGAATTAGAGCTTGTTTGATGATTTAGCCATTTGTTGCAACAATTTATAAATATAAAAATAGCTGAAACATAAATATGAATTAATCAATTTATTGCCCCACACGAGCCTGTCCTACATATCTGTAGGCATGCAGAGTCATATTCAGCACCTTGAAATTTCATGCCTTATATTACCAAAAAAAAAATCAAAATATTTCCAGCTGAATGGTATTATTTTCAAGATGGAGAAGCCTCTCTAACAGCATGTACACTATGGGACACTAAAACTCTCCTCTGAAAGCTGAGGTAATGATGGCAATAATTAGCATATTCATACATACTTGTGGAACCTGATTAAAAATTAAATTGTTTGAATTCAGTTTATTTCAGAGCTTCCCCTAGACAACCTGTGTAGTATTGATTAGTCCTATGTTAAATATGTAATCAGTCAAATTGTGTCATATCCATCATGTCAGAGGTGGACAACACTAACCCACGTCCGATCCTTTGGAAAAAGCCAGTATCGACCCCACAAACCCTACTGTAAATCTCTTTCAAAATGGACTATGGGTGTGAGGCCACATGGGTCGGCTGCTCTCCAAGGCCCTGCTGCTGCTTCAGTCAGCATATGGTGCTAGTCAAATCACTTTGGTTTTCTTAGCATCTCAGTATCTGTGTCAAGCCTCCACTTCCCAGATTTTGTTTTCAAACTGCAGTCTTCTGCAGATGCAAATGGAGTATTAGTTTTTTCATTTGTTATTTTGTTTTGTTTTGTTTTTAGTGTGTGTGTGTGTGTGTGTGTGTGTGTGTGTGTGTGTGTGTGTGTGTGTGTGTGTGTGTGTGTGTGTACGTGTGTGTGTGTGTGTGTGTGTGTGTGTGTGTGTGTGTGTGTGTGTGTGTGTGTGTGTGTGTGTGTGTGTTTCTGGCAGGCCAGTCAAGGCTGGCGGTCATCTTAGTCCTTCATCCTCTTGGTGCTAAAACCCTCAGGCTCCAGTTGGTTCACAGTGGTGGTGATTAATTTATGCTGCAAACAAATGACTTCCCACTAAATTACATTGGTGTTACTTTGGGAGAGACAGCTGACAGCTTACCAGGGCTAGTCTGGGTGAGTGGGTGGTGCCTGTTTGAACGCAGGCTAGAGGACATCACTGAAATGTATAGGGTAGCCTAGGAAGGCTAATGTGAATGTGTTTAATTAATGATTTAATGCTGTCCTGCAAAATGTATGTTGAGCGAGGACTAGCAGCTGGAGACAAAAAAGATGCAGGGAAGGATGTAGGTAGATATCAATACAGATCTATAGGAGTGACAGGATGGCTGGAAATGTGCCCTGTCATGGGGGAAGGGTCACTGCTTCAGAGCACGCTGTTCCTTTTTCCATCTGTCTCGAATGGGGACAACAAAAACTGCTGACTCGAATCAAGCCCCACCCTCACCACATAAATGCATAATATGGCCAGTAAAAACAGAAGCCTACAATCTGACCAATAAAACCAGCCAACAGTCAACTCTCTGCTGCAGTCTGTTGTAGTCAGCAACATGCACAGGGTGGCAAATTAACTCTTTGGTCAACTGCCACAGTACTGGTGGATGCCCAAATGTTAGCAGCCACACAGGGGGTGGGGGCTTGATTTGATGGCAACAGCAGAGCGACACACAAAAACAACAACAACAAAGGAGGGGGGTGGGTGGGTGGGGGATT
This sequence comes from Myripristis murdjan, assembly GCF_902150065.1. Taxonomy (NCBI): domain Eukaryota; kingdom Metazoa; phylum Chordata; class Actinopteri; order Holocentriformes; family Holocentridae; genus Myripristis; species Myripristis murdjan. The sequence continues at coordinate 26,702,385 of NC_043999.1, read as the reverse complement.
CATGCAGCAAAGGGCTCAGGCTGCAATCACAGTCAGACTGCTGAGCTCAGGACTTGGCATTGAGACGTGATACGCACATTTCCACCTGGACACTCCTACAACCTGTATTCAGATCCCTTATGATGATGTGGTTATGTTGATTTAAGATTGAATATACAGTATTAAGGAGAGTTACACTGTAAAAAAAAAAAAAAAGAAAAAAAAAAGATTTTTTTAGAAAGTAGAGTATCCTAAAAGAGCAGGCTAAAACAGTGTCAGCTGTTACCTTTGTCTACCTGTATTTGGTGAGTTAGTTAGAATTGCACCATCAATAAAGGCTAAAATAATCACCCCCTAATCAGATCTCTGGCATAGCCCGCAGCCTGCAATCTGCTTGTCCCCTTGAGTTATGGTGGCCTATAGCAGACACAAGCAGTAAGTCACATGTATTCCAGTGGATGGGAAGGTTTTGTTCCAAAATTAATTGAAAACTGAGTTGAAAAGGTTTAATTGTCAATGTTTTGGTCAGCTTTGTGGCTTCTTCGGCACAGTTTACAGTAATGTTGGTTGATCTTACACATATATTGAGAGAGGGTTCATCATAGATGTAAATCATTGCAGTAAAACGGGGAGAACCATGGACCTCTTTTGCTTTTTCACACACGTCAGTTCACAAGCACATATCAAGACCCGACCACAAAAGTCTGTGCTCTCCATTACAGCAGTGCACTCTGTCCTTGCCATTCACATGACCAGGGGTACACCATGTGCCCTTTTAAAGTCCCCTTCCAGTAACCTCATGACCCTCATTCAAATTACTAGGAGGGGACCAAGGCCACCGGCAAACATGAGGGCTCTGTCTCAGCCTTGCAGTTTTCAAGGCCACACTGTTCTTGTTATCATCAAATTCAAGTGCTGACCTTCTCAGCTATTCTGCTACTCCAAGGGCTTGCATGGTCCTCTGTTACATTTTCACTTTTTCCCCATTTTGTAAGGCTCTGATGTGTGTGGATAGGGAAACATTTTTATCATGCATTTGTTTGCATCTACATGGTCAGACTCATTGTCTCTGGTCACTTATTTACATTTTAATGACCAGTGTGACCCCTGCTTGTGTGCACTTGGAGCTGCTATCTTTAGAATATTTGCCTTATTGTATCATCATCAGATACATTGTTGATAGCATTGCATAATGGCTATAGAAAAAAAGCTATGTTTTTTCACAGATTTTGTAGGACTGACCTCTGCCACAATAGAGGGGCCTCAACCAACACACAGGAAGAGGACAGCTGATTAGTTTGTGTTAGCCTTTACAATAGTATTAACATTAGGGTTGGTGAGAATGCCCTAACCAAACCCCGGTGCACACCAAGGGCCAATCCCATTTCTTATTTTCACCCCTACCCCTACCCCTACCCCTCTTTTTCGAGTGCCACTTGCCCCTTGCAACAAAGGTACAAGGGGTAGGGGTTGAAATACTCCCCTATGAAATGGGACAACCCTTCATCCCCGGAAACGTCATCATTAGTCATCAGTGACGTTGTAAACAGACGCGACGTTTTTTTTTGCCGGGAAATCTCAATCTCAAAATGACGTCTTCAGCTGTGGTCATCTCTCTTGCGTGGGCTATTGGCATCTTTTTGCCGTTGTCAATAGCGAATTGGAAGAAAGTAAGATGTCTCCGCTGCGCGCCGTGACGCTGATAAGAACGCCCCTCAGCCGTTGTAAAATCACTGTAACCCACGGCTTCTCGGGGCTTATTGTTTAATTCGACACCTGGGAGCGCCGGTGAATCAGCTTGAGGTATGAATGATAGACCGTAAACAAGTTTTGTTCTATTTAGCCCAACGTTAGCCACACAACAGGCTAGCCAGCTGGTGTAGTGGTGTAATGTCAAACAAACAGTCGCTGACTTTATTGATTTTTGTGTTAATTGTGTGAGAAGTGTGGGAGATTTCTCGCTTTGGCACTCGCTTTGGAGTGTGCCTCTGAAAAAACTCCGTTTGGAGGGCTATATAGCCCTAGCACTCCACCCTGCCCCTCCGCCTCAACAAGAATTGGGACATTCATACCCCTATGCGTGAACGCACAAAACAGACGGGTAGGGGCAGGTGGTAGGGTTAAGGGGTGAATTGGGATTGGCCCCAAATATTCAAACCAGAGTCTGGGTGAAAGAACTGGTCTTGGTAAGTTCCAAATGAACTCTAGAGCCGTTAATTTGAAGTGAGAAAGTTAACTGCACCAATGCTGCCAGCTGTGGGTTCAGAAAAGAACTTATACTTTACTGCATTCTGTTAATCTCACTCTTCCCACACTCTTTGATCTTCCTTTGATGTGCAGACAAAAGGTGGATGGCTCTCATAAATGTTAAGGCTCATACAATTACATACATGTCCTTTGTTGCTTTACTGGCTGCTGGTTTTCTGCTTTCTACAATGCACATTAATGAACATGAGCACTTGGGTCTATCATGTAAATGTGCCAGACAGCCATACAGGCTAATTTCCCTTTGCAGTCCTTGGGTTTGTTGATGGTTTATCTAAAGATGGCTGATATGGTGACACTCCGGAAAAGAGTCTCTTTACGCATGTTCTTCTCTGACCAATAATGAGCAAGCGCATGTGGTTTACATGCCAAGGTCTGCTTTTCTTTGAGCTGTGTTAAAGCCAACTGAACCAAAGAAAGTACCAAGGTATCAAACAACCTGTAAGTCTGGACCAAAGGAAGCGACCTTAAGTAGAACAAACTGACTTTATTAACAGTCATGCCAGCAGAAAGGAAGCTTCATTTCTTGCGGGCCTTTTGGCTGTCAGTGATGTGATGGTAGTCTTTGCTGCTTTCAGTTTCAAGTTCATCTGTTAATCTGGACAAGGAAAGGCTTATTTTGCTGGCTCCTCTAAACAGTGTAGCAGTCAAAGAATGGACTTTTAGCACTAAAGACAGTATAAAGAATATAGACAGTATTCTATGTCAAAATGTATTTGTTAATGTGAATGAATATGAAACTCAACATCTCTGACTCTAGATGAATTGACAGAAGGAGAAAATACAGACAGAATATAGAAAATTAGAGATAAAGACAGTTCAAGCTTGTCAGGTGTGTCAGAATATATGTGTGTGGGGAAAATAAAAGCCATTTCAAGATTCTTATGGCCTGGACCTGAAGTTGAACCTATTGGTCTGTCCCCTGTTGTTCTGACCCAATAACCATACAGGAGCAAAGAGAACAGTTTGTAACTGGGTAGGCTGCGGTCTTTGATGATTTTATGGGCCTTCTTTATGGCCCTCTTGACTACCAGGGTAACCCAGAATTTTCCATAACCTGGGACTTACCAGAGCCCATGAAGTTCAGGAATTGTCTTTTGTTTCCTTTTCCATTGTATGAAGCACCAACCATGAAGTGTATAAGCAAAGGCTAACTGCCCTGAGATGCCGTCTGAGCCAATGGCTTTGTGAGAATTAACTTTTTTTGAGTGTTTTCTCAGAATTGGCCACAGACGGTGATTGAATACATTCCTACCGCAGAATCTGCTTAATACTTTTGTGATCGTTTGTGCAAAATCTAACCCTAACCCAGTCAAGCACGGATATTCTCAGCAAATTACTCAGCAAGTCATCCATTACATTTTAGAGATATGTTGTATCTGGTGGCTGTGGGTGGCACTAGAGGAAAGGTCATACAGTCATCACAATCAGTCTTCCTTGAATGCACTTAAAATATCATGGCAATCTAGTCAATACATTTCATTATATCTTGTGTGCAAAGTTGATATTTTGAACTAATGGTAGCATTAGAGGAAAGGTCATGAGGTCACTAAAATTGACAGGGTTCATCCCCTCAGGAGCATGAATTTGCTCACCAAATTTCATGGTAATCCATCCTGTAGACTTTGACATATTTTGTACAATATATGTCACATTATCTCAGCACTGACACACCTCAACTTAACTCTGACATATGTATGCACACATACGCTTTCACATTTTACGTATTATTATCTGAACTGCTTTTGTGTGCTGAATGCACACAGCCCTCTTCATGAAGAGGGCTGTTGTAGTGTGATGCACTGTGTACGATTTTTTGTAAAGATCCATCCGTCTTATTAGCTTATATCACAGTGCGGCTACAACAGAGAGCAGTGTCCCATCCCCACCAGACTTCCCTGTTCATCCAGCATAAACTCTGCTGCTGGTATGGTCATCACTGGGAAATCTTCTCCACTCAGGAAGTGATACATTGGAACTTCAGAGAGAAATACAGCCTCTCATTGACTGTTCTGAACAGTAAAAGAGTGACTTGCCCAAGGTTAGCTTTCCTGGTGTAAAGCAATTACAAACAGTCTGGCTTGACTGCCCTGGGTTGTTTGAACTTAAATCAAGTAAAATAAAAAAAAGAACATATATACGTTGTTTTTAATTTACTATCTGGAATGCTTGGCTTTTGGCTGTTTTAAAAGTGAATTAACATTTAATCTCTTGCCTTTTCATTGGATTAACTTCCCTAATTCTATGAAATTCTTGGTAATGAGCTGAAGATGCTACTTAAGCAGTATTTACATATTGACCGAGACCGTAAGCACTGTTCACAGCATAGTATGTCTAGCAGCTTCGCGATATAAAACATGAAATCTGCATACAAATAGATAAATAAAGATATCAATCAACATGAGTTGTTGGGTCAGAAAAATTTGAGAGAAACTAATTGTGTTATCAGAGCTGTTGAGTGGCCTGGAAATATTATGTTGCATCGATTTGTATAGCCAGTTGACAGCACCCCACAACTAAGCTATAGAGATATGTCTTGCCTCTTATGTGCTTCAGTTTTTGAGGGATTGTCAGAAAAGATGCTACTACAAAGACATAATAGTTTGTGAGTGGAGGAGAGCGACTGTGGCAGTGGTAGGCACAGTATTCTAGCTGTCACATAACTGAATCATCCAAGCTGCTGGAGCCCACAGGCACACAGCTTACCTAGGTGACATGCAGTGCATCAGATCATTTTGTGTCTAAATTATGTAGCTAAGTGTAAATCTATATTAATTTGTTGTACTTAAGAGACAGCTACGAAAATATTTGAAATATAGTATGAAATCTTTAAAGTTTTTGATGCAAAGACAGTTGTGCTTGGTAGCTGTTGCAGCAGACAGCGGCATTCATTATTCTACCACGACGCATCTCAGAACACTGACATCATTGTGACATTGTTTAAACACAACAGTGAGGTCCTCTGTATTCCATTTTGTGGAGAAAGCAAATGAAATCTAGGCCTTAAAATGGAAAACACATTGTTTGCATTAGCAGAACATCAAAGAATTATGTATTTTGGAGTTGGGAAAAGCTGCAAAAACTATTGAAGTAGTAGTAGTAGTTGAAGTTGTAATTTACTGTATATAACAAAACAAAACAAACAAACAGACAAAAAAAAAAAAATCAAACTTTAATGCATATGCATTACATGTTTTTGAGCCTAAACACTTGTGTGGAAAACAAGGGAAAATACGAAGAAGACAGTTGACGCATAAACTATTCTTTTTTTTTTTTTTTTTTTTTTAACAATTTTGGGCCTACTCGAAAATTTGAGAATTATGATGGCAGAAAATGTGAGAAAAAAAAAGAAATAGTTCATAAATGATCTGAAAGTGCAAGGCATAGCAGTTCCTACCTGATTTCTACAAGTCAGGGTAACTATGGTTCTTCAAATTGTCAGCAGACCCACACAAATGTGTGGCTCTGAATTCCAGATATTAAACACACATATTCAGACCCTTCAACAAGCCTCTTATCTCCTGTCCTCAGGTGGTGACGGCTATCGTAGAGTCTGGGAAGAACCTGTCAGCAGAGCAGAAGAAGACAGAACGCTGCCCACTGCTGTATGAATGGCACAAGAAACAGTATGTTGGTGCTGCCCACGGCCTGGCTGGCATCTACTACATGCTCATGCAGGTAAGAAAGGGAGGAGGACTGGGTGGTTCCACTGGTGACTGGATGGACGGATGGTTGTGATGGATGTGATCTGCGAGTGGTAGTGATATTGATAAATGTTCATGGGTCCATTTTCTTGCTTAGCAAATATTCAAATATTTGATACATGCCAAAATTTCCAAGGGCTAAAGCACATTATGGACAGAAAGCATCACTTCAGCCATACTCTGCTCTCTACAGCAGTATCTTCAACCAGTTTTAGTTAGATCCAGCTTTCTGCCTTGTAGATACAGCTGGATGCTTTTTATTGAGATGGAGCCCTGCAAGTTTTCACTGTCACATACTTGTTACATTCATTTGGTGCACAAAGCAAATCAAAATGTGTTGGTCCCATGGATGTATATGAGATTGTGCTGTGGCCCGGCATGAATCACAATACTTGTGGAATTGGTACAAAGTGTTCTGAAGTGTATCTGATAACGGGGGTCCCTTTCAATTCCTATCCCTAATGGATATGTGTTGCCTGGTGGGCACACTACTATACATTCTGTGGTGTATTTGAGGAGGAGAGCAACCAAGGCTTGATGAAGAATAGATGGCCCAGTGAATCACTTGATATATGGAAGGATGTACTAATAGTTGGGGTTGTGGCACATTTAGATGGGTGTGCAGATATACATCTGTGGACTGATCTATGGATGGATGGATCCAATTTAAATTTGCTGGCAGACATATAGCATGCACTTGCAGGTGAGAGGAGTGATGGTCTGATGGTCAGGCTTAAACAGGTATTATACTTGATGGGCAGTGGGTGTATGATGTATTCCAGAAATCCCATCTATCATAGTCCTATCTGCAATTCATAAACCCAGTCCACCACAGCCTGAGCTGATCCAAAGCCAGCCTCGGTGATCACTGCCAAGGCCGCACCAGTCATCCACCCTAGAGAAATATTAGGGGGAATCTAGCCTCAGGAATAATGCATGAGAAGCTGTTAAACATTCAGCATGTAAACAGCAATGCCAGCTGTAGTGATACTCAGCCCAGATCCATTTCTCATACTGATCAATAGTAAAGTGTTGGCTGGTTTCAAACACACTCACACACTCACTCACACTCTCTCTCTCTCTCTCTCTCTCTCACACACACACACACACACACACACACACACACACACACAGACCCCAAAAAGTAGCCAAAGAAGCTTCAGTGGAGATGGTAGTGTGCTTGGTTTGCTAGAGATAAGATGATGGTGACACCAAAGGTAATGGGGTTCATTCGCTGGAAAGCACGAGTACGTTCAGCAAAGTACTTGGCAATCCATCTGTTATTTTAGAGATACATTGGGCCCTATCTTGCGCCAGACTCCCTAAACCCGCTATTTGCGGATTTAGGATTTAGGAAGAGGCGTTCCCCCGTAAAAGTTGCTATCTTGCGCACCTCCCGCTATCCGCAAAACACCTGCACTACCCGCTATATTATGCATAGGCGTGTTTTGGGCGTTACGCCAGTTAAACCAATCAGTGTGGTAGCGGGTGGCGGATAGTGGGTACCGGGTGGCGCAAGATACCGTTTAGGGATAGCGGAAGTTCCTAAATCCGCAATTTGCGGGTAGCGGGTAGTGGCAGCGGTTAGCGGGTGGCACAAGATAGGGCCCATTGTGTACAAGTCAAATGTTTGGCCTGAAGGTGGCGCTAGGGGGCAGGTGACAGGGAAAATACAATCAACAGGAATCTTCCTTGGGGGAGTGTGAATGCTCTTACAAAGATGACAAAATTCAAATGGAAATGGATCATTGAGTTTTAGGTTTAATTGTGACTAAATGAAGGCAAAAATGGAAAATCTGGTTTCATTTCTTACACTGCATTTTTATTTTCAAATTTGAATTAAGATTTTTTGTCACCAGTCTTTTTTATTCTTTTAAACAAGTAATTGATTAAAAGATATATAGTTGACAGAAGAGATATTGGTAATACCTATCAGGACATTTGCTTTTCCTTTAACTCAAATCAGCCTTACAATTATTTATTTAAACTATATATGTTTCTACATATGTAGAAACTACTATTGTGGAAATACATTTTCAAGTTTAAATAATAATTTTGATATTGTCCCCTATAATCTTCCAACAAAGCAGCAAACATAATGGTAGGGTGGATAACTGTGTATATACTGGAAACATGGTTATATAACTTTGGGTCTTGCTTTTATCAGACTCAGCTGTGCACAGTCTGGGGCTGAGTAGTGAGTAGTGAGGTGACACATCCAGTTACACAGGCATCAGGCCACATTCCCTTGGTTTGGTGGGTTCTTCCTTCCCTTAGTGTCAATACCAACTTTTGTTTGTTGATCTTGCTCTACCACAGGTAATTTTGGAGGCACCCCAGAGGTTTTCTGTGTTATGACTGGCTGCTCCTCCACCATATTTTAAACAGCACACCCATCAGCGGATGAGGTGGGGCTGGTTGAGCCCTAAATCCAGGACAGAAGCTTATTTATGGCTCATAAAATAATACGTTGAGTTGAATTAAGGGACAACAACAAACCAAAATTTGAGTATGTAGTTTAGAAGTTCATCGTATCTTTTTACCTAGTGAGACGGTCAGCCAGGTAAAGTGGAAATTTTTGCTTGGGGTCCTTTTTAATGCACATAGGAAGTTACGTTTAAAGCACCATACCAGTGATTTGATGCTTAAGATAATATCTGCAAAATGTATCAACTTTTCATCAGGCATCTAGCAGTCACATTTCTGAACTCCATTATCATTTTTTCTCCCTTTTACCCAGCCACTGGTTTCCATTCAGTCTACAACGATATGAAAAAGAACTTTCAGATACTTAAAGCTTTCTTCACACCAGTATTCCATCACTGTAATAAAGTCATTAGTTTTCCTTAAAGATGATGACTTGAAATCGGGCTGAGTGAAACGGTCCTTCCATAGGAAAAGTTTGCTTTCCACAGCCAATTATCAGTTTCATGGTTTATGAATGATGGCTGTATGATGGCTTTGTTGCAGAACAGTATAAAGTGGGGATTTCAACCCAAAATTAAAATTTCAAAAGGGAGGAATTTTATTATATGTTGTGAAGTCTTATGTGATTCAGTTTGATTTGCAGAACATTCAAAAACACTGGTATGGTCTTTTTTTTTTTTTTTTTTTTTTTTAAAAGAAATGTTGTTCCATAAATTGTTTGTTTGGAATAAATGGAGGAAGAGCTCAGCAGTTAGCATGAAAATCTAGTACCAACAGCAACTCAAACTTCACCAGCAGAAAATCCAAATAAAAAGATGGCATAATACATTTTTGATTGACAGGTGATCTTGGTGAAGTGCACTGGAAAAACATTGCTGCAATGAACGTGTAACACTGCAGATGGAGACAAAAACATAGAATCTTTGCAGATTAACAGTTTAACTAAATCGAATACCTGCAACAGATGCCTGCAAATGACAACATCTATGCTTTATCCACTACAGGCATCACTTTCTCATTTGCAGACATCTATTGCAGAGGGTTGGCAGTTGGTGAAATTTAAACCAGTTGATGAATATGGAAGTTGAAGTTTCTTTGCACCTCCAGTACATTTCTGGCCTTAGTGTTTGTGAATGTGCAATCAGTTTAGTGGTTTCTTTTTGTGTTTGCGCACGCGTGTTCACATGCACTTAGCAACATTGTGTCCATCTTTCCGTGCACTGATATTCTCATTAAAACATTGAAATCCTACCAAATGGAAATGAATAATTAATTCAAACAATCTGTGGTGTTGAGACCGTTTAAGCCATTTAAAGTTGCTGCTTTGTTTTTGAGGTTTGCTTGTGGAGAAGCTGACCCTGTGCTCTACCCATTATTTTGGACTGGTCTGTGTATTTTCAACCTTATTTCTAATTTCTTCTTTTTTTCTCTGGCCAATTCTTGTTCATATTTATTTTTTTCACATGACAACAAGAAGCCTGTGTTGCCAAAGCAGTGTTGTATCAGTTTAAGCAATATTCTAAAAATGAACAAATGACCAGCAGTAATGAAACTGAAATCAGTGTGACTCTCTTCCTCCAGCCAGGAGCAAAGGTACATCCTGACATTCTGGCAGAGGCAATTCGTCCGAGCATCGACTACGTCCGCCACAAGAAGTTTCGTTCAGGCAACTACCCGTCATCCCTGAGCAACGAGACTGACCGACTGGTTCACTGGTGCCATGGAGCCCCTGGTGTCATCCATATGCTCATCATGGCTCATAAGGTGAGAGACTGGCATACGCTTTGTATTGCATGACTCACATTTTACAGTACAAGATGTCCAAAAAATCTGGACTGTTGAGTGGAAAATCTTTGACTCATTCACAGCATGTGCTGAACTGAGTTTGTAAGTTGTAGTCAATACGTTAACAGTGACATACTAATAATTCTAATACTACTACTACTACTAATAATAATTTTATTGTAAGTTTGTTTACTAATTTTGTGCTAATTTGCTTCAGTTTCTCCATGTTTTTGAAAGAAATCAACTGAGTTCGCTTTTATCTGACCCTTCGAAACCTAAGCAAATTTACTTGATTTCTTTCAAAAACAGGAAGAAATGCAAGTTGTAAAAAATTACTTGAAAATAGGAGAAAAAGCAAAAAACTTTCAAGAATCTGACCAGAAAATTAGCAAAACATAGTAAAAAGGCAAAGCAAATTATTAGCAAATTAGCCCAAAATTACCAGAAAAATCCCCTTGTTTTAAAAGAGTGAAATCTCAAGTTCAGTTTTAGAGCTTTCTGTTTGTAACTGGTGTTGTCCGGTGTTGAGTCCGAAATTAACTGACCAAGGTTTGCACTCACACTGAAGGACCACCATCAGTTTTGAACAAATGGAATACCATCTGGATTGACAGTTTTTACCAAAGGACTACATCACTACTAGAGAGCAAACTGAGTGCCATGTTTCTTTACCTGAATCAGCAGCTGTGCAGGCATCCCTAACCTGCTGCAGTAGATGCTGAGTGAAGAGTTTCATAAAAGAAACAATTTCCATCAAAGATCCACCGAAAGCAAAATGGAGGATTCAAGTCAGAGGATGTGGGAGCCTATCACCTCCCTGTCCACTGGTTAGGAAATGATACCCTGAGGATGTCTGAAATGTCTTGAATCATGGTATATGACATCAATCAATCAATCAATCAATCAATCAATCAATCAATCAATCAATCTTTATTTATATAGCGTCAAATCAAAGAGAAGTTATCTCATGACGCTTTACAGGTAGAGTAGGTAAAGACCACGCTCTATGAATTACAGTAGAAAGGAAAACAAAGAAACCCAACAGATTCCCTCCTGAGCATGCTCTTGGTGACAGTGGCAAGGTAAAACTCCCCTTTAATGGGAAGAACCCTCAGGTAGAACCAGACTCAGGGCGGGCGGTCATCTACCTCTACCGGTTGGGTGGGGAGGGGAGAGAGAGAGACAAAGAGACAGAGACAGGGGGATAGGGACAAACTGGGACAGCAGACAACAACAGAAACAGCAGGGTATCCTGAACAGGTAGTCTAGATGGAAGTGACACGCAGCATCTAGCCATCTCATCTGCAGCTGGATGACCTTCCAGGATGAGCAGGACAGTACATCCCAGATATTTTGTTTGAGGGAGTTTTCCCTGGGGCTTTTCAGCCACCCTGCACTCACATAGTTGGGCAACTGTACATTATTCAGGGTATAGAGGATGAAGTCAGTGTCTAAAAAATATATATATGCAGTTTCTCTGCATTTTTCAGGATGTCTTAAATTGTTTTACATGACATGCCAGAGCGGGGGAAGTGTAGCCTACTGTATTCCAGCACGGAACGGAGCGATTGCACTGGTCAAATAATCCGGATTATAGGGGCAAACGTGCTTGGGCACGGACCAAACTTGCCAGTGTGAGTGGGCTCTCACTCGCCTCCGGCAGGCTCACACTACCAGTTGTGGTGTTGTCATGGTGATGTTTTGAATCTCGCGACTATGTTCAAGCGTAATTGGGGTGCTGCCGCGCTGTACTGCCACCTGCCGGGCCGGAGGGGAAATACGGGAGGTTTACGGGAAAATCATCTAAACGGGAGGACGGCGGGATGGATGGGTAAAATACGGGAGTTTCCCGGGAAAAACGGGATCATTGACAGTCATGACCTAATAGTATATAGTACTTACCTTTACCTGCAGTGCTCATTTGAGTAAGAAAACAATATTTTCCCCAAAAATCAGAAAATTGTGTTAAATTGATTAAGGCTGAGTCCTGATCGCAGCGTCCTGGGTTTGAATCCGATCTCAGGTCATTTGCTGCATGTCATCCTCTCTCTCTCCACTGTGACTGTCAAATAAAGCAGAAATGCCAAAAAAAAAAATCTTGAAAAGGTCTACAAAAAGCGCTAAATTGAACTGTGATACCTTTAGACCCCGTGATTTTTGTGTGTGTGACACTGTGGCATGATGGAATATATCCCAGTCTTATGCAGCCTCCCTATGTTATCAAATACACATTAACAACAGCGGCACCCTGTGGTGAGGCTCATGAGCACATGCATTGCTACGAGAACTCTTCACTGCATTTAAACAACACAGTTCCCTTTTTAAAACGATGACAGCAAGTCAGTGTGGCCACACTAATGTGACTGCCTTGGATGTTGACATGTGCAGGAGGAATGAGGAACTCAAATGTACACACACAGGCCAATATGCATTGATGCTTTAGGACGGCAGGGTTTCCTGTTCTTGTGGTTAAACAGAATGTGAATGTGTGTCGGTGCATTTTCTCTCCCAACAGACAGCAGTGTAAGTGTTCCACATTATAAAATGCACACTTCATTACATCTGCTAATGACATGACTGCAGGCTAAGACAGACATGAGAGCAGACTGGAACATTTTGGGAAAGTGACAAAGCTCGGAAGCAAATATGCATTCCATGTTCCACTGCTTTCTCCTCTTCCCCTGATAAAACACAAGATGTCTTTAGTCATACCTTGCTGTGTATACACATGCACACACACACACACACACACACACACACATACACACACATACACACACACACATACACACACACACACACACACGCACACTGCTCTCCACACATCACAGAAATGCATTGTAGGGTAAATTCTTCCTTTCTTGGCCCATTAGTGAGCCACTTGGCAGCTAATGCGTTGCTATTTTGGCACTCCCATTCTTCTCCCTAATGCAGAGACATTTTAGTACTGCATGGGGTATTTGAAGACTTTGTTATAAAGCACAATAAGAGTACAATGAAAACCAATGCTTATTGCTGTCCCACTAATTTTACAACACACAACAAATTTGCTGCAAAGGTGGCCAACACATGCTTGTGAAGGACACCATGCATTAAAATAATGTACTTTCAGCAAAATACTGCAGCATCCTCATAGTAGATAGACACAGAAAAGTGCCACAATGTAAAAGGGATAGTTCACCTGTTTTGAAAATGTGATATATTTCAACCCTTATGCTATTTCATTACAGAAGTGTTTCAAGACACTTTCAAAATCTATTAGCGATACAGAAAGGACTGAATTCTTCAGAATTAGGGACCTACCAATTGTGAAATTCTGGGCTGATACCTACCAATATTTTAATTTACAGTTTGGCTGATACTGATAGCAATTTTTCTCTTTGTTTGATCTGCTACTAATTTTCAAGCAATCTTCATTCAAAATAAATAAATAAATTAATAACTGAACCATTTTAAAGTGTTTCAGCCCCTCATTATACTGTCTTTGAATGAGCAGAAATTTAATCATGCAATTTTATGAAACCTTTAATATAATATTCTTTCACGACAAAGATTCTTTTTGTGAAAAATAGCAGTTTTAAAAGGCCACTGTACAACTATTTACTCAATGAGGAATTTTTCAGTACATCCATAGCCCAACAAAAACATTGTTTTTGTGAAATTAAATGTAATTAATCATAAATGTAAAAGATTAGAAAAGCAATAAAAAATTAAATATACAATAAATAAATTTAGACAGACAGACATACAGACATAAACTACAAACATCAATAGAGCTAACTTTCACTTCTTGTGTTTTTCATACAGACCACAAGGTTCTTGTGTTTCCATTGGGCAAAAGCCTCCAAAACAAACACTGGCCTCTCAGGAAAAGTCAGTGGGCTTCCTCTTATAATAATTAGTTAAGTAATTAAGTAATGATAATTTCAAAACATCATCAGCACTTCACTCCCGTCTTTTAGTAAGATGTATTTTTTTCTTTTCAAAGACAAGCATCTCTGCCTTGTTGCGGCTCAGCGTCTTTCTCTTCTTATCCAAGATGTGAGATGCAGAGCTGAACTGCCGCTCACTGTGCATGCTGCTCCATGGAGAACGTATTTGCATGCCATCTGTGCAAGTGCTGGGAAACCACTGATTATTGAGGTGATTATTTATTTCTCCAATATCTAAGTGTGCTCTCATTTCTGGGAATTCTCTGCAAGGAAATCATCCAGTGCTGTGATGCCTTGACCATTGTGGTCCATTGTCTTCAACAATCGCCTCAGATGTGTCATGCAGAGTGGACCGTGTCCCGTCCGTTGGTGCCCTCTTGCTCTGTGGCTGATCAGCTCTCTCTTCTGTGCATCTCATGTCCAACACCGACAGCAGGCCTATCCACCAGTTACACGTTAGTTGTTGCTGGTTCACATTGCTTAAACTGATCTTTCACATTCTAACCCACGTAGTGTTATTTGCTGGTTAATGCTAGTGTAATACATCCACCAACTTTGGTCCATTAAATCCCTCCCTGTCGCACCAACAACAGCTTCATCAAGAGTGTGCTACTCCAAAATGAATAAACTTTATACAGAACAGAAAACAACATGATTTTGAGCAGCGACACGAAGCTGAAAAACTGTTCTGAGGGATGCACAACAACGCTTGTCTGTTTGATCACCATTTAATTGGTCTTTCAGTCAGTTGGCTTCTATAGCACCACATGAACCAGCAAATATGGGTAAGATTCCGAATTATCACTTAAACATCCTCATAAAATGAGCAGTTTGTCTGGCATCCAGTGAGGTTGTGATGCAGAAAATGGGCTTTGACTCGCTTTGATCAAAGCATTTATTTATAGCCTCTACTACTGCGGTCTGTTGTTTTAACACCATGGTCTTAGTTGGCCTCCTGGCTTAAAAGACACCTCAGGGCTTACAGAGGGCATTACATCGGCAGCCGATGCCTCTGATGAGCTGACTTCTCTTGTCAGTTGTTTAAATGGAGAGAGAAGTGTGATAAAGTTTTCAACTAATCCCCACTGGTGTGCAGTGAGGGTTGTGGAGAGGTCATAGTCTTTGGTGTGAGTAGCAGATGTGTACTTTTGTTCCAGAAGTCTTTCCATCATATGGAATGTACTATTCCACTGAGTGGCAACCTCTTGTTGGATCTGCACAGCCTGCTTGTGTGAGTAGGCAAGGAGGAGTGTTTCAAGTCTCTGACAGTCTTTATGCCTATCGCGACCATGTCCGAGATGCTCCGCTGGCTCAGCATGTCATCATGGACAGCCAGCTGCACGGTGTGCAAAACTAGTACGAAACTACTCAGAACACTGTCTGTCATAGCTTTATGTCTCACTACAGCATGCGCAATTTGAAAATGTTTCAAACATTTTCTCAAATGCCTTTGAGACAGCAGATGCAGATAATGAGCCTGTGATCTGTGTGCAACACTGCTTTTACCGAGTTAAAATCTTGGTCTTTCCAGTGTGCTGTGAGCCTAAGCATGTGCATAGGGCTGGTATCCCAGCTGCATCTATCAGTTATACAACTGATGGGATGGGTAGTTATACAACTGATGGTAAGGGATGTCACGGGCCAGTGGCTCATGAATTTGTGTTGCACCAAGGTTGTAGATTTTGGGGAGACAGATGTCAGCAAAATATTGATGACAGCAATTCATCAGTATTCCATCAGGCTTCAAAACCCCATGTCTTCCACAATAGAGAAGCTGGTCATTTAATGCGATAAACTCTGGTCAATCAGCAGTCAGCAAGGTCAGTCAACAAGGTGAATATCGGCCACTACTGACGTTCGATCAATACATCGATGCATCACTGTTCAAAATTCTCTCTTTTACTTTATATTTGCCTGATCTTGTTACCTATTGGCAATGACATTTCAGCCCACTCTGATTCCACTGGTTAAAATTTCAGGCAGGTTATTTTATAAGACAAAATTGTGTTTTTCACCCACCAAGCATGTTGCAAAATTGGTACTATGCAGCAAATGAATTCTACAAGACAGATGGCTCTTGTCTTCTGCTAGCCTAGGTAGACGACTACCTGTGGTGCTATCTAATTAATGTGTCTGTGAAGCAGCACAGCTAACAGATAGTAGGTTAAACACTTGGGAACATGCAACCCTCAGCTCTGGTCTCAAATGCATTGAGCTGCATAGTAATGCAGTTGAGACTCATTTGTGAGATCCTAACCCATATTATTAAACAACCTAAATTAAGCAGCATTCACTTGTCACATGAACTGTGTACCAGACACCATTAAACAGGAACAACTTTCAAGTAACTCAACTTGTAGGTTTATTTAAAAAAAAAAAAAAAAAAAAGAATAGTTAGACGATTATGCATTGTCTTTGTATCAAGTACTCACAGGGTGCTGCCTTCAGTACCTGTCTGATGAAGAAGGCTTTACTCGCAAGCCTTCATGGTAAACCTATATTCCAGAAACGCCAACCATCTCTGATCCAATGGGGAAAAAATTAGGTCCATAATTTTACAATTTTACAACCTTTGTAAAATTGTAAAGTTGTAAAATTATGGACCCCATTTTATTTCTTCATCAAGGATTGAAGCCAGCACATGGTGAATAAGTGATACAAAAATGTATTGCATTCGGGATGCAGTATGGGTCAAGTGTCCTTTTAAGATTTAGCCAAATGTAGGCTTGGGTGTGCTAAAGATCACGACTTGGATAGACTTGCCTCTACACTGTGTACTGGACTCTGTTGCTCACTGAATGAACAGATGGGACTATTAATGACAAGGGGTAGATTATAATGGGTTGGGCTGTCTTAGTGTGGGTGAATGAATGTTTCCAATTGGATGAACAAGTGGTTGTGAGTGGGTGTAACCTCTACTGTAGTTGTATGAACTGGTTTGCTTTTCCACTGGCTAGAGCTGAAAAGAGACGCACATCATTTCGTCACTGTATGTGTCTCAGCTTTCGCAGCAACCGGTAACAGATACATGTTCGCTGCCGCTGTCCCCTGTTGTGACAGGAAAACTATCTCTTCACAGTGACTAACATTCATTGCAGCAGCAGCCCGCAGGCTGGAGGAGCCTGTTTCTCTCAAGCAGGCAGAACAGGGAAGAGCTGCCCAATGCATTCGCATGACAAAAACACTGTAAAAAGTGTCAGAGGTTCATGTAATCTTTCAGCAAAGGGGGGTTATGATAGTATGATAGCTTAGTTACATAACCTGATGCTTCAGGACTGTTTTGATGTGGGACTCAGATATTTAGTTACATTTTACAGTATATAGTATTCAAGCGGCTGGCCTTGTACGAGTACTGTTTAGTTTTTGTTTTTTTTTTGGAAGCTAATAGGGACAACACATGGCTGGTATGGTCACCTTCGAGAACTCTACAGTCAAGCTGTCAGGTCTGTGTTCACACGTCTTTGTTATATGAGGGATTTCAGACGTGGTTATCCTTGAGGTTTTTTATATGTACCAACAACCCTTTAAGATGGATTAGACTTGTTACCTACTAATGAGGTCTGGGCTCATAGGAATATTAGGCCCATTTATGTAGACTCACCTTTAATCTTTTCTCCTGGGAAAGAAAAGATATGCTGTCCAGACAATTTAAAAAATTCATTTCTGTATGTTAGCACTGAGTGATAATCAGACAGAGGCTGTTAATAATCTTTAATAGGTTATGGCTGCCAGTAGCTGACATTTTGCGATTTATTTATTTATTTATTTATTTTTAATCTGACCATTTTCCTGCCAGAAATGACGTGCTGTGTACTACCCTCAGAATGTTTTTTTTTTATTATTATTGTCATGGTGGAAAAGCCTCTGAAACAGCATTTAGACACTGTCACCCATGGGACATTGCTGTCCCAGAGACATTGCCTTAAACATCTCGAGGTATTAAATATCAAATGAGGTGTGTTCAGCTGACTAGGCAACTACACAAACTCCAAAGCGGGCGTATACCTTGCAAGACCTAAAGCAGCAATCATGTTTTTGCATACACTGAGTCACTATTTTACCCAGGTTTGATATTTTTCTTTGCTTCTGCTTCTTCTCTTTGCCATGTTCACACTTTTTCGCACTATTCGCACTATTTCATGACTTAAGAGTCAAGTTAAACCAGCTTAATGTCAGAAATGCATGACTGTCTATACCAATAACCAGTATTTCTTACTTCCTAAAAAGTTAACTTTTTGAAATTGAAAATTTTTCAGTTTGGTGCTTGGTGCTCAGGCACCCTCAAAACAACAATCCTCATATTTAAAGCCCTGCTAGTGATTATGCAGAATTCTTTAAATAGCAATGGGATTGGTCGATCAACACATCATATGGAATTTGCAGTTAGGTTTCACTTTCAATTGGTTAATGGATAGGTTTCACTTTTAGCAGGGAGTTTAGTCAATGTTTCTTAATGTGGTGGCCCACTAGGGTAAGAACATTTTTCAGGTTTATCAAGATGTACCCTCATGATCAAGATGACAAGCAATATGTGGTCGAGAAAAGAGCAAGACCTACGTGTACACACACTGCCACCTGTAGTGTTGCTGTAGTAGTCTTGTAGTATTTCTGTCCTTGTTCAGTAGCACTGCTGCTGAAAATACACTAACCAGATTTTGCTGTCATTGTAAGAAAAAATTCTTGGGGAAACTGTTAAGTCAGTGAATTACCCATTATGGCTTTTCGTTTAGTAAAAACATGGTAGAGATACTATAATGATATAGTAGATAAATATACCAGCCATGATGCCAGAAACACACATTTACTACAGAACCCTATGCAGTTTTCATCTCCTGAGCCTAGTGTTTAGTTTACAGAACCTATTTTCTACTCTTCAATTACAATTACAATTCACATTTGGCAGATGCTTTTATTCAAAGAGAGGTACATATGAGATTTTTATACATCACAAGCAAAGATCTATTCAGGAGAGAACAATGACATCAAGTTCCATAAAGCTCTGGTTCTGGTCAAAAGGATATAGGTGCTACAAGGCAGTTCTACAAGGCAGTGCAAGGTAATGTATAGAGTGCATGAAGTGCATAGAGGAGGGAAGAAAGCATAGAAGAAAGCATTTTTATTATTATATGGGGGATTACACAGTGCATTAGGTGAGAGGGTGTTCCTTAAAGAGCTGGGTTTTTAGCTTTCTCATAAAGACAGAGCAAGTCTGTGGATGAGATGGAGTTTGGTAGCTCGTTCCAACACTGAGGAACCACAGAGAAGAAAAGTCTAGCTTGTGATTTAGGCTTGTTGTGCTGGGAGCACCAGGTGCCAATCCATGGCAGAGCAAAGTAGATGGGAGGGAGTGTAAACCTCAAAGAGGGAGTCCAGGTAGGTAGGAGGAGTTTTGGTTGCTGCTTTGTAGGCAAGTGTCAAGGACTTGAACTTGATGCGAGCAGTAACTGGGAGCCAGTGGAGGGATATTAACAGTGGAATGACGTGCAGTTTTTGGCTGGTTATATATCAGAGGCACTGCCGCATTCTTGATCATCTGCTGAGACTTGAGTATGCCTGTTAGGAGCCCTGCCAGTAATAAGTACCAGGAGTTGTGCTGCATGTTCAGAAAGGTATGGTCTGATTTTTCTGATTTTGTACAGGGCAAATTGTCATGAGCAAGCCACGGATGCCACATTTTCCTTAAAGGTCAGTTGGTGATCAATTATGACTCCGAAGTTTTTGGCAGATTTTGTAGGAATGAGCTGTGTAGAATCCAGTTGGATACTGATCTGTTGTTGTACAGAGGGACTGGCTGGGAAGATGAGAAGCTCAGTCTTTGACGGAGTTTAGCTGAAGGTGGCATTCCTTCATCCTTGCCGAGATATTCTTGTGGAGACTGTGGGGTCGTCTGGCTGGATGGAGGAGCTGGGTATCGTCAGCATAAGAGTGGTATGAAAAGCCATTTGAGCGGATGACTGCACCAAGAGAGGAGGTGTACATTGAAAAGAGAAGGGGACCGGGGGGTACCCTTGAGGTACCCCTGTGGGCAAGCAGTAGGATTTAGACACTTGACCTTTCCATGATACTCTGAAGGATCTCTCAGAGAGGTATGACTCAACCAGAGGGCAGGTTCTGAGACGTCAAGCTCAGCGTGTGCAGAGAGGAGGGTCTGGTGGTTAACTGTGTCAAAGGTAGCTGATAGGTTAAGCAGAAGTAGGACAGGAAAGACCGGCACCTCTGGCTGAAGGACAGAAAGGACAGGATTGAAACTGGCCTTTAATTTCAAACCAGAGATGAGTGTAGGTTTCTTTAGCAGCAGGGTAACTTGGGTATAGGGTCGAGTGGACAGATAGTAGGTTGAGAGTCGAGTATAAGTTTGGAGACTTGCTCCTTGGTGACAATGGTAAATGAGAGGAATTAGGGCCTATTAGCTGGCAGCTGCATACTGAGTTGGTCAGGCTCAGAAAACTGATCACTGGTGGCAGAAACCTTATCGGTAAAGAAGGATGCAGAGTGGTCTGCAGTGAGCAGAGTTGATGGTGGTGGCAGCAGACGGTTGAGGAATATGTTAATAGCTGAAAATAATTTCCGAATGTCTTTGGTGTTACTGATTTTCTCCTGGTAAGTGGTTTTGGCACTTTTTAGCTGAGAAGAAAATGCCAATAGGAGAGTCTGATAATTACTGAGGTCAGCAGGATCTCTGGATTTGCACCATTTCCTCTCACATGCTCTGAGTCCTGCCCGATGCTCTCTGATGACACTGGTGAGGCACAGGAGTGATGGAGGCCTGTGTAAGGTCAAATGAGGACAGAAGTGAAAGGAAGTCAGCTGCTTGAGGGTTGAAATGCATGTCCCCCATGACAATGAGTGGGATGTCATCTTCAGGAATTGGTGAGAGTAGCATGTCTAGTTCGACTGCAGAGTTCCCCATTTGCCCTGGTGGGTGATATATGACAACTACAATTAGTTTAGTGGGAGTGGTGACCATGATTGCATGGTATTCAAAGGATGAGTTATTGCATAGGGGAGAAAGCTTAGTAAATTTCCAGTCTGTGGAAATGAGTGCACCTGTACCAACACCACACCCCTTGGAGTGCGGTGTGTGGGAGAAAGTAGAGTCAGCTGAAAGCACAGCTGGTGTGGCTGTTTTCTGGATGGACCCAGCTTCTGGTGAGGGATAGTACCTGAATGTTATGTAGGTTTACTAGTGCTTTGATAAGTTCTGTCTTACTTACAGCAGATTGAAAGTTTCATAAGTCAAACGAGCAAACAGGAAGTAGCAAAGGCTTTCCTGAGAGAGAGGACGTTCTCAGGCTTGTGCTGTCTTTTGTGACTGATGCATTTTTTGCAGTTTCCCTGAATGATAGGGATGTAATGGTAGCTCATGGTGAACAAGAAGCCATGATGAAGAGAATAAATACCAATAGTTTATCGGTGTCCTTGCTCAGTGGATTCGCACAAGCAGGCCCGCAGGTCTTTACCCATGAAAGGCTGACATAAAGGCTGACACTTCTGCTGACGCCGCAGTGCAGCTGTGTGTTTAAATACCAGAAAATGCCACAGCTATGCCTAGTCACAGCTCGTTAATAAGGCTGAACCTGCCCCTTTCAGATTTCCAGAATAAAGGAACAAATAGTGTGCACGTCCCACATCAGCTGACCCACCTATCGAAACTCAGAGTGAAAGCTGAAAGTGCTTAGGCACAACAAAGCCAGGCTACAGTTTTAAGTCCTAATCTAACCCAGAAACAAAGATTCAAAAACATTTACAGACCAATTGCTACTTCCTGTGTTCTAGATCTAAGCTTGCTCTGCTTTGGAGCTCAGTTCAATCTCTCTTCAGTTTTCTTTTTTTCCCCTATTTTCTACACAGGTAAACTTCTGAACAGAGCAGAACAGCAGCCTAGAATTGGGGCAGGCAACAAGCCCGAGATCGCTTTACTAACAAAGCTGACAGAAAGTTACAGAGTTTGCATGAGCTCCTTCATGTGTTACCAAGTGATCACTGTAAAATAAGCCAAGTATTGTATTTGCGTAATTTAGTTTCTGTGCGAAGAATTAACTGTGGTCTAAATGTCTTCTCTCTGTTACAAATTTAGTATTTAGTTCCCTTACTAACAACACAGGCCTCCAAACGTGGCAATGTCACTATGTCCTCCATTTTTTGAGCTGCTGTTTCTCTTATATTGGAATCCTCATCCTCCTTTGTTGTGTCTTCATAGGTGTTTAAGGATGAGAAATACCTGAAGGATGCTGTAGAATGTGGTGAGGTGATCTGGCAGCGTGGCCTGCTGAGGAAAGGCTATGGTATCTGCCACGGTACTGCAGGCAATGGCTACGCATTCCTGTCCCTCTACCAGCTCACCCAGGAAAAGAAATACCTGTACCGCGCCTGCAAGGTATGAACAAGGGTTACCCCAACCTTCGGGGTAAATATTGCCCTTTTATTAGAAATGTGATCTTGTCCTGTTATTGCTGAGTGGATGCAATTTGGTTTATTACACTTTTTTCACAAACTTTAACCAGGTAAAGAGTTTTTTTTGTATAGCATGATTCCTACACAAAGTGCTTCAAGGTGCTTTGCATATAGTTAAAAAGGACCAGAAAAAAAAGATACTTCAGGTTGTATTTGCCCTTAACCCTAACACTTGCCATCATTACAAATATGATGTAATAATTCAACGCTTGCATAATACCTGCTGTACAAATAAAGCTGGTAATTTTACCTTCTTCCAGTTTGCTGAGTGGTGTTTGGACTACGGGACCCATGGCTGTCGCATCCCAGACAGACCCTACTCTCTCTTTGAAGGTACCAAATATTTATTCAATTCTTAAGCAGGATTTAAAACTTGTCTTGACATTTTCACTGCCTTCCTCTGTCTAGTCTGTTCGATCGATGTAATAGCTGGCCCATAATTTTTTTTTTTTTTTTTTTTGCATGAAAATTGCATTTGCCACCACTTCCTGTTCTTCATCAAAGGCCAGTTACATAGCAGAACACGAGTAATTTCATCTTGTCTAAATTGGAGAGACCTTTCATTTAGCTTTGATGGAGGAATTAAAGACAACATTGGGGATAAAACAGTAGTGTATTCCACTGAGTGGAAAGGAGCCATCGACTAGACAGACGTGGAAGAGCATTCGCTGGTGTTATCATAGCAGTTAAACCAAAGTAGCTGTTTTTCATTTTTCCTCCCCCAAAAACTGGGGCTAAAAAATTAGATGAAGGCTGATAGGAACTGCTGACCCGACCCAAAGTGCATGATCACCAGAGAAATGGAGCTTATCTAGAACTATACCTAGACTGATGAATTAACTGAAGTAGTATTGGGAAAACTTTTATTGTATTTTAGTGTTGTTTAATATTTATCCCTTTTCATCTAAGACAAATATACTGATATTCATCAGATCATCAAACTGCCAACTAATGGTCACATAACCATGATGGGCACATTATGGGAGCAAGCAGGATAATTAAAATAAATAAATCAACTAATAAACTTTTTTGACCAACAAAGCCCCTTTTCAGACACATTCAGGAATCTCCCTTTCATCAAGCAGCTGCATTGTCTTTTTCATTGCACTTATAACACACATTTTTTTATCAACAAAAGAAATCCGCCTCAAGCAGGCTTCAAGCTTTTTGGAATACTGAGGAATTTTTCAAATGTTGCCATTTTCACTGTTCTTTTAGTCATTTCCTACATCTTGTATAAAATGCAGGGATGGAAACCTAGCTGTTAATGTCTGTATGCGACATGTCTTTATTGTCGGGTGGAGTGCAGATTGGGCTGCCGATCCGGCACAGGGGCGTAGTAACCGAGCCTAACCTGAACCCAACAGGCATTCTGTTTTTGTTTTTTTTTGTGTATGAACCTGACCCAAGCCCCAGATTTTGCATGTGTAACATCCGTCCAACGTAGCTATGTACTTATCAACTGTGTAACTGGGGTCACACAGTTGATGAATTTTGAATAATGAGGGTGCCTCCACTTAGCAGGAATATGTATTTTCATCACTTTTTAAATCCTACTAAGAATTATGTTCTAATTACTTTTTACCTTTTTAACTGGTTTTTTTTTTTTTTACTGTTTCAAACTCAAATTACACTTCAGTAAACTGTAATTGACACACACACTACTTTAAATTCAAATAATAAATTTAGTAAATGTAAACACAAATATTTGAAGTAATTTTAAAATAAAATCCAGATAATAAAATACTTGACAACACTTACATGTATTACCTTTTGATTATTATAAAGCTGCTAGCTAAGGGCCCACACAAACTCACGCTGCAACAAAACTAAAACAACGTCCCTTTAAACCAAAAAATAAAACGATGCGGGCTGAATCGTTGTGTGGGAGCAGTGAGACCAAAAACAAACGGCAAAAGAAGACAGCACATGCACTGGTTACCTGTTCTTCACAGACCCTGAGTTGGAAAACATGGATGACAGATGAGGGAGTTAGGTGAGGCATAGCGAGCTGAACCATGAGTGAAGTTCCAGGTTGGCAAGCTGACAACAGTGTGGATGAAGGAGAGCTGAGCGGGTCCAGGGTGGACCTCCCGCTCCTCTCAGTCTAACCAGTGTACAGGACACTTTCTCACAGTCACTTTACTCATCTCAAAGCTTAGTACTTCTTAGTACTGCCTGAAATAGCCTCCATGTTGCCTTCAGTGTCGTCACATAAACTCCAGCACTACACAGGAATTTGCCCAGAACAGCCAGTAGGTTCAGCGTTTTTCACTAAAATAACGCTGACGTACCCGAACATAACGTCTAAATTTTTGTCTGAACACTGCCTGACCTGTCGGGTCCCTATGGGCTTAACGGGCTCCTGAGTCCCAACGGGCTCAGGTCAGATACCCACTCTCTATTGTTGGGTCATGTGGCACAGGACTTAGAATTGTATTGGTAGTCAGAGAAATCAGTGGAAGCCTCCATCCCTTTTTCAGTCTTTGGCAGATGTTGACAGATGTTTCTCCTCTCAGGTATGGCAGGCGCTATCCACTACCTGTCAGAGATTGCAAAGCCTGAAGATTCCTGTTTCCCTGCCTTTCAACTTTGAGCTGCCTACGCTTTGGAGCACCGGGGCTGATTGGACTGAGGATGCTGAGGGGGAAAAGGACAAAATGTTGTAAGACTGCTGGACAACGTTGTATCTGTGTTATAGCTTTCAACCTTGGCCACAGTGAGTCATGACTAAATGAAAGCTGGAACTAAACAGACTGAACTGCTTGGTTATTTGTGTAAACATTTGATTTGTTCTACAGATTGAACAAAGACATACCAAAAGAAAAAAAAAAAAGTCTGGAAGTTGTTAACTACTAAAAATAAAACAAGCAGGCCAATCAGACGTGGATAGTGGATCTAAGAAGATGATGGATATTTCTCATCGTTGGAGATGGACAGTTTCCTCTGCATTGGGCCTGTTATATGAAGAGTGGCAAAGCTTCTGGGTATCCCAATGGAGGGGCCCCTGTTCTCTCTGTGGAGCGGTGGGGACATGGACCCCAGTCCCCCAAGCCCTCCTAACCCATCAAAATGTATTGCCAGGTGGCATGGACGCAAAAAACCCCACACCCCAAGCCCTCAGCCTTTAATACTGTAGCATCCAGGCCAGGAAGAGGGCGGGCGGGCGGACGTGTGTGTGTGTGTGTGTGCGTGTGCGTGTGCGTGTGCGTGTGTGTGTGTGTGTGTGTGTGTCTGTCTGTATGTGTGTGTGTTTGTTTGAGACGTGAAACTGAAGCTGTTTTAGTATTTCTACGCCTCTGCATGTTTGTCGTAACGGCTCTTGGTGCCTCATAGCGTCTAATTTCCTCTGGTGTGCTGTTAGGTAGAAACTGTAAATTATTTCAATTTTCCAGGCATTTGTCACAGCGGGAACAAGTTTCTCAATCATCACTTTCACTGATAAACAAGTGAAAAACCAGCTTGACACCGTTTTTGTTTTGGTCTCTGAAGCAGACACATTGAGCAATTTAAAGTATCAAACCAGAACTTTGTAAATTGTATATTTACAATCCCAGTTCCATTACAAATGACATGGACACCTGCAGGAGGATAGCAAACCATCTGTCCACTTACAGCAAATGACTCACTAATGATGATAGGAAATGCCTGCGCTTTTTAACGTTAGCGAGGCTACTTACAGCTAGTCACCTTCTCTGCTGGTGCTAGGTCCGTTCATCAATTTAAAAGAATATACACTGCTATGAATCTATACCACTGTAAAATAAGACTGCAGACAACACTAGATTAAATTTAGACATGTTTATAGCTGTCTGCCGTTTTGTTGCAACACCATATGGCAAACTCGGAGCTTTCTGATCTTCTCTGAAATTCCAACTTTGAGTCCAGACTTACCTGGTGTTCCTTTGCACTTTTCCACAAAGGAACAAGTTCTCCTTGTTCCAAGTTCAGTGGAAAGCGCCATAAGAGCAGAGGTGATCTGCCTGCCCATGTTTTAGGCTGTCGTCTACCAATGGACATTAGAGATCCCGGCTAACTAGCCAGGTTGCTACTGTGTGTACTGGTGCTGGCAAAGCTACAAGCTGTTTTTTCTAGCTAACCGAAACGAAAAGGCAGAAGATGTTTTCCCATAATGTCACAAGTGCCTGATGAATTGAAATGTTTCATTTATAATATGAAAACAAACTTCCCTCTGTGCTGTGAAATGTTTCTACATTTGTCCTTCAAACAGCTTGTTTGCATCATTTACAGATCCACTGAAGTGATCAAGCCAGCTTGGTAGCTTGTTTCTAGCAGCACGCATTGGCTCCGCTGTCCCCCCACCCCCACCCCCCACCACCATGTGGCAATTATGTTGATGATGAGGGAAAATCTATTTTAAATCAAATCGTGACCCAAGAACAGTGATTACACAGGATCACTAGTGACCACCCGTAACTGGTGCAAAATTCAAACTTTCTGCAGCTTCAGTCTGAAAATATTGGCATTTGCCTTGAAAAGCTGTCAGTGGAATCCAACCCGTCACCATCATTTCCCTACACTACTAATACTGCTTTTTTGTTTGTTTGTTTTTTAACCCATCTTCCCTCTCCATTTGATGTGACCCAACTATCACTCACTTCTCCTCCTAGCCTCACCCACTAATGTTGCATTCATGCACACATCGGATATATTTTTCCACAAGTTATGACATTACTTTGTCTGGGTTTTTTTGTACCTGGATTTCCGATTTCTGTGCCAGACGTGTCCTGCCGTCAAGTGCAAAGTCAGAAGCTCGTATTTCCGACTTTGGGAGTCCTGGGTACGACTTGACTGGCGTTTGAGTTCTCTGGTTGCAAATATCGGGTAACCTAGCAACATGAAAACATAGACGCCATTGCAAACCTTAACAAGCAACAACTCAGAAACCCTGGCAACACTGATATTTCCCAGTTTCTGACTCAGAAACTTGTAAATATGGTAAATATGATGTAGGGACTTACACACACACACACACACACACAATTAATTCTGAGATTAATCTCCACATTGTAAAATTCATTCTTCTGTTTTGTTTTTGTGTGGTCCATACAAAACACTGGGACATTGGGAGGGGCGGTCAATAATCTTCAGTGCACATGAATGCACATAAAATCCTTCCGCACTTGTTGGATTCTTGTCATGTTCGTCACTGCATGAGGATAATGTCACATGTGATAACAGCCTGGAAATATGTTTATGTGTCCATCTGTCAGTGCGTGTTCCGTTAAGCCGGTGTGTTCACCCAACTCTGTATGTGTAGTCACATGAAACTTTAGTCTGGACTTGTTTGTGAGTTGTTTGGTTGTTATTTGTGACTCAGTCACAGCAGTGAGGACAGAAGTCAAAAAGCAGAAAGCCGAAGACCTTTTCCTTCAGGCCAAACGGTGCCACGTTATGAATGTGGGTCCCCTCCCCCAAACTCCTAGGCTTCAGCAGAGCAGCAATGTAAAGGTGTTAAAATGTCTTAAACATTCTTCTTACCTGCTTCACAGCTAGCCAACGCTTACAAAACTCAAGTAACAATTTCATGCAAGGTTTGATATCGTTGGAATTAAAGAATGAATACAACAACTTGTCTTGTTTGGTTGGTTTCTTCATATGTAAATACTAAGTTCAAAGTAATTTGTGCAACGTCACACGAAGAAAGGAAGAGCAGCAGCATTTGCTTGTTTAACTGAGCGCCCATATCCAAAATCATCCTTATGAATTCAGGATCATCCATGAACCAACTGCAGCAGGCATAACTCGCTCTGTCCAAGTAGAGTTGATTGTATTTTCACAATGGCTTTCATGTTGCTTTGCTCTTGGTGGAAAATAAACTTGATATTCCCACTTTTGTTCCAGTGTTCTGTGCTTTGCCAAAATTTTTTTACATAAACTGATTATCATGGAGGCTTATGCCACCCAGGGGCACTACAGACATATTTTTGATTAACAGGCTCACCCTGGAGCACAGATTACAAAAAATAGCACAGTGTAAATTGGTGTGGCATATAATTAGATATCAAAGGTGACTGTGCAGGGTGTTATTAAAAGCTATTAGAAATGAAGCGGTCAAGACCTTTTCACTATTCAAAACATCCCAGATCTAACCCTGCAAATGTTTTGTATTCTGGATGTTTTTGCTAAATCAGTTATTGTAGACGTATTAAAAATTTTCGTTAAGACTAGTGGTCCTTAACCTGGCGGTCGGGTCAGGATCTCTAACTCACAAATATATCTCATTTTTCTCTTTCCCTTTTGTGCTGTGAAATATGTAAGAGTTCATTTTAAGGGTTCCCACATCAAAAAGGTCGATCACCGCTAGTTTAGTCTTCTTCCTGCTCTCAACGAAGGAGAACGCTTTTTCTCTAGCTCCCTCCTGCCCTTATCTGCCCTGCTCTGCTCTCTGTCTTGTCTTGCGCTGTCTTTCGGAGCCTCTCTCTGCATTTCTCTCCGAAAATCTACAACAATGGATCTGATCAGCTGGTCTCTCAATGCAGTTGATCAAATTTTCTCTACAAAAAAACTGGGCAAAGGAGAGCCCGCATGGCCCGCCGGAACGTTTGCAGGAACGCAAGCAGGAAGAAATTCCTGGACTTTTACACCAGATGGGTAACAACTTGGAGAAGTTGGAAGCTCGACACTGAGGAAATGTGCCATAATTTGAAATTATTCGGAATCACCAAGAGAACCACAGAGACTCAAGGCTGATGGAAATTGCAGAGTCAGCCTGACCAAAACAATCACCTTATCCACAATTCGGCGCCCCAGTGACCTTGGAAGGCCGCTATCTTCAGTTTCTCCTGGATGTTTATGCAGACAGCCGCTCTCCCCCACTCCCTCCCCATCACCCTCCACCCGGGAACTTCATCTCTGTTCAGGACACACGAGGCCGTCTCCCGGGCAACGGCCGGGGGTGTCATCTTATCAGACGGCAGGGCCATTGTGTAGTCTGTGTGGGGAAGATGGTCCTGGACTTACGCACACACATACACAAGGACACATATGCACGCATTCCTTGAAATTCAACGCCTCGTTGGCCCCCCACCCCCTCTCCTTCCCGTTTTCAGTGCAGTTTGTGGGTGCGGAGCACCATAGTGGCTGCATACGGCCCTCGTCTGTGCTGGACATCTCCCCCTTCCCAAATCCCTCCCCCCTTCCACATGTGCAATGTCTTGAGTCATGTTGTTTATTATGTGCTTATTGTGCTGGGGTGTGTTTTTTTGCTAATGCCATGTTGTGCTCCCCTAGGAGCCCAGTTTGACATTTTCAGAATTTCCCCTTGTGGGATTAATAAAGTGTACTCACTTACTTACTTTAGAAGGTTCCCCTGAAACATTTTGGATAATATTATCACCAGCTATATTCATGTCCAGAGTTCAGTCATCATTATATTATGATATGTTGCCAGTGTTACAAACTAGCATATTCGGTTTTGCCTTGTTCTCACGGTTTTTGATCAGAGTGTGCTTGAATCAAGGTCTAACCCAGGAATTGTGTCTTCAAGTCAATTCAAATCAGTCCTCTAATCAGTCTAATCAGTCCTCAGTCATCTAATCCTAACCCAGTTAAGGAGGAGACTAGCCCAACTACAGCGTTTGCACTTGTAACACTTGCATGTTGCTAGGCCAGATCTAGGTTCAGTGGGAGCGGTAAGTAAGAGTAATAAGTTGATCAGAGACCAGGACTTTAAATACAAAAGCCAACACTTTACTCAAACACACACAAATGAGAATACAATGTACAATGACCAGAAACAAATCCCAGAAATATTTCTGAAGGTAACCGCAGGTAAGTATATCTCTCACTGTTGTTAGAACCCCAGTTAGAGTACATCAGAATAGATTAGACTAGTTTAGGTTAGATTAGATGAGACCAGTCTCAATTCCTAGTTTGATCTCTCTTAGGTTTTATAGGTTGCACCTATTTTAGTTAAATTCCTGAGTTAACCTTTTCTCAGATTAAAAAAAAAAAAAAAAAAAAAAACGGGTGCACATTACCAAATAAACACCACAATTAATCTATACTCAGTACCCTATAATGACAAAGTACAAACAGAATTTTAGATTTTTTTTTTTTTTTTTGCAAATTTATTAAAAAGGAAAACCTGAAACTATCATGGTGCTAGCCAGCTAAACTGTGATGCTGTTTCTTGAGCCTTCTGCTAACCAGTTTTCTATGATCATACATTTAGCATGCTGACTGAGGAATGTTCAGCTGTTCATCGAGCTGATTTCTATTCATTTATCTAGCATCAACTGTAAAGGACTGAGGAAAAATGCAGAAGCCAGAGGACTGAGAAGCATGAGAAAACAACAAATAAATCAAAAATGTCGTTTAAATTTGTATAAGTTCGCATGCATTTCCAAAATTCTCCAGCTTAACTATCCCATGCAAAGTTTCCGGAAAATTTCTGGAAATTTACCAGCAATTTTCCGCCCCTTTGCCACCCTAGGCACAACCAGGACTCTTCCAAGAGCTGGTTGTCCAGCCAAACTGAGTAATCGTGGCAGAAGGGCCTTAGTAAGAAAGGTTACCAAGAACCCGATGGTCACTCTGACTGAGCTCCAGAGATCCTGCGTGGAGATGGGATGAAGTTCCAGAAGAACAACCACCACTGTGACCCTCCACCGATCTGGGCTTCATGGCAGAGAGGCTACATGGAAGCCTCAGCTCAGTGCAAACACATGAAAGATGTAGTTTGCCAAAAAAAAAAAAAAAAAAAGCACCTGGAGGACTCTAAGGCTGTGAGAAACAAGATTCTCTGGTCTAATGAAACCAAGATTGAACTGTTTGGCCTCAATGCCAAATGTTATGTCTGGAGGAAACCAGGCACCGCTCATCACCTGACCAATACCATCTCAACAGTGAAGCATGGTGGTGGCAGCATCAGGCTGTGGGGCTGTTTTTCAGCAGCAGGGACTGGGAGACTGGTCAGGGTTGAGGGAAAGCTAAATGGAGCAAAGTACAGAGATATCCTCGATTTTTTAACAAAGAGGTCCTGGTTTTGAGTTTAAAGTTGGTCAAAGACTAATAAGCGTTCAACCTTGCATTTCTGATCAAATATGATATGGGTTATGCCAGTGGTTCTCAAGAACCACCTGTCCTGCATGTTTTGGCTCCCACTCTCTCTTGCATACCTGAACCAGATAAGGGTCACACACTTTCATCCACAGCCTGCTCAGATAGATCTGTTTCAACCAATCAGCATTAATATATCAGTATCACAAATTCATAAGTACTCTGTTAAATCAGGGGTGGGGAACCATGTGTCAAGGATGGCCAAGAGTCTGCAGGTGTTCAGTCCATCCAAAGGCAGCAGCTGCTTTCACTGATAAGCTCACTTTTTTTGGTTGGACTGGAAACATGCTGACCCCTGGCCTTCCATGGCATGTGGATCCCCATCCCTCTTTTAAAAGCACCCAGTCTTTATGATGTTCTGCTTTAGTATAAATATTTTTTCCACACTTTATATGTAAACCTTTAATATATGAATGTAGTGATTTTATTACTCTGCATATGTCATGTCAATTCTTGATGCTATGAGTGCTTTGGCAACACAAGTTATCGTGCCAATAAAGCCATTGTGACTCTGATTGTTCAAGATGTGTATGTAACACAGCAGGCTGTAGGAGCCATACGACGCCTCTGCTCTCTGCCATGCTGTTCAACCTGGAAACCACACCAGTGTTTACAGACTGGATGTGCCCCAGGTGGTACTTTAGGACTGGTTTGAGAAGCACTGGGTTATACTAAACATGAACCTGTGATGTCATATCTGGTCACTTCAGATTCCGACAGCAATGGACTGAATCCCCGGACCGCCTGAATTCTGATGGTAGCAACAAGTAACAAAGACTCATGATATAAAACATTTTGCAAGTCTTCAAAACAAATAAGTAGCTGGATTTTTGGTTTGACATGACAGTGCTTGCTTTGCTGTAAAACACAAATAGCATCACAACAAGCAGGAGTGGGGCACATGATGTCTACAGAACTCTCCAATCATGGCATTCTGATGCTGTCAAACAAGTCTGACCAGTGTCATCAAAAACCCAGAAGAACCCAGCCTCATCTACTTTTATTGGTAGATGAAAAAATACGTCCAACCCAATGAAGTTTCAGAGCAAAGGCAAGCCAGCTGCTCCTTATTTTGAACAGGAATGCTGGCGGAAGTGTTGTTCCAGGGTCAGAATGCACTTCAGATCCTTTGTTTTAATGAGCAGTGTAGCTGTTACTTCTAAAGCGAATCAGTAAAATCTCACCACTCAAACATCACGAGTACAGTAGTTGGGGGCTTTAATAAGAAGTGTCTTCCTTTGCAAGAAAAATCACAGCACAGACCTTTGTGTGAATGTTATATAAGCTTTAATTACGCCCACCTTGTGCTTTTTCACACGTCCAGGCTTCCAGTGCCTTTGGTTGTATGTTCTCTCAAAGTTTTTTAGTCATCAAGGGGACTTAAAGTTCTTGATGAGTCAGACTTGGAACAAACTGACAAACAGTAGCGTGCGTTAACATGCCACTGTGTAGAAAATGTGAGATGAAAAGGCAATATTTTAGTGTCAAAAAATGTCGCTTGTTAGGACCAGGAGGGATCTACTGTACAATCCAGTTTTATATATTGCATACATCTTTCTGTTTTTTTTTTTACTTATATCCCTCTGCATATACATATTTAAACATCTTTGGTGTATTTTTGTATCTCATTCATTTTTAATTTTTTCCCATGCTGAAGTATGTTCTCCTACTGCTATTTTTGCCACTCTCGTAATGCTCTGTTTTTTTTTTTTTTTTATTCCATCCCAAGTTAATGCATTGCATTGCAGGCTTAGTATTTGCTTTTTTCATACTAATATTGTTTTTTCGTTGCTGTATATCCTGATGCTGCTTTCCCTCTGCTACAAATTAATTTCTCCACATTTAAAAAATAAGATTTTAAATTAAATAATGTCTCAGCCCATCTTAATGTTGTATTTCCTGGTATATGTAATCTGCCAAGAACATTCAGTTCAGTTCAGTTTTTTTTGTTTAGCACCAGGAGGAAAGAGAACATAGAGAACATAATAATTATTATAATTAGTGCTGAGGTTAGGGTTATGGTTAATTATTATTAATAATGATATAATATAATAATAATAATAATAGTAAGTGTAGAAGGGGGCGTCCATAGGGGCAGTAGGTGGCACAGATCCAGACTCTGCGGCTCCGGAGGCAGAAACACCTGCAGAAAGTGGCAGAAAAAGAGAGAAGAGCAGGTCTACGAACTTAAAGGCAGAATGATCTTCCGAACAAACAATGGGTGGACTCAAAAAGTGTCAGCCTTCGGGCAGTGGATGTGTGGCTCCCAGCCAATGGCAGCGCTCAGTGCCAGATCAATAGCAGCACATCCAATAGGAAGCTACGAAAGTTTTGGACACAGAGCACGCAAAAATGGAAATCTAGTGAGGAGAGACGCCAAGCGAACAAAGCTCAGCTCATCCCACACTGAGAGTCAATCTGGGGTTGGCTTTCACCCACTAGTGAGCACTGAGGGAGAGGAGGAGGGATGAAGAGCGGTGCAGAGTTTCTTCTGTTGGACATTAAGGTGCTGGTGGCACACATTTTTTTTTGACCTGGTGATGCAACATTTTGGGTGGTCATTTCATTCCATCGTCATCTAAGGAAAAGAAAAGTGGCTGCCAGCGGTTAGCTTGGCCAGGGAGGAGCGGCCAGCTCTGAGTGTTGTGTTTCCAAACCACAGCTGACAAGTTGCTCTCATGGTGCCTGTCAGAGCTGCTTAAAGCACGGCCCTGTGGTCTGCTGGAGGACGAGCCAAGCAGGTTTAGCTGAGAGATGACAACGCTAAGAAGAATAAAAAGCAATTCTCTGTACAAGGAGCCATCCCCATCAAAATTCAAAGATACATAAGATCTGTGCATGACGGTCATTGAGCAAAATCTCATAGTATTATTATATGTAATGAATAGCTGGACTTCATTTATAGTTTGTATTTTGCGTCATGTGCACCCTCTCTCCTGGAGGTGGGGAGTTTATTGATAGTCCTGTCCTCCTCCAGCTCCCATGGTCAAGTCTCTGCCCCAACATCCCGATGAGCTGTCAGCATCCTGAGGGCCTCTGGAAAGCCTCCACAGGCTAGAGGCTGCTCTCAGGTTTTGTGTGCAAAGGAGGCCAAAAAAGATTGTGGCCATGTGGATGAGGCCTGAGTTTACCTTCTCCAAATGACTTTGCAGCTCGTCCATGTGTCTCACTAACCCACTGAAACAAGTTAGTCACTACTAATACATCGTCCAAATGAGAAAACCCTAGATATTGGCAACAAAGTTTGGGATTTTTGAGTTGCAAGTGGAGAGCAACTGGCAGTTTTGTGGTTGTCAAACATATGGAGCTGGGTCAAATTATGAAAACAAAACAATTCTTGCTGGGTGCAATGAACTGGTTGCCAGCATCATTAACTGTGGGCATAAAACTGTCGACTTCAAGTAAATGAATCAGTTAAAATCACATTTTATCAGAAGTGATGTTTATTTACATATTTCACAGATGGATAATGAACTTTTTTATGTTAAAAGGAAATGAAATTGAGGAGAGCTGCAGAGGGAGAAACAGACAGGATAAAACAGCAGATAGAGAAAGAGAACATATGGATTAAGACGCTGATACTCTGCACAAATGGTCTGTCTAACATCTGTTGCATAGTTTAACATGATGAAACAGAAAATGTCTGTGTGCTGTTGACCCACAATATCTGACAGCCAGAGAACAAAAGTGAATGACTTCATTGTTGTAAGGGCTCATTCCAATAGTCGTGTTCCTCTTGTAACACGGGAGCCCAGCAGGCTGCAGCCCCCCTGCACCGGCCTTCAGTCACCTTTAAAGCGGTATGTGCACTTTCACAGTGAAATACTGCTTAACGTGTTCTGAGAGCAGCACAAGGAAAATAACAGAGAAAAGCTGGTTTTGATCAAGTAAATCATATAAAACTGAACAGCCGCCATAAGTAATGAACAGAAACAACAAATGCCAATACTTGAAAGCTGTGCCACAAATCTCTCACCAACTACAGTGTGATGCCGCCATGGAGGTCATCAGGGGTCACATACTCAACATCTAAGCAGGACATGAGAGGCAGCCTGACTGGAAAAACACTGCTCACGTGGATGAAGGTCAGTTTGTAACGTTTCCGGCAGAAATGAATAGTTTCATGAGCTAAATTTGTTTCCAAGGGTAGGTTACTGTGACAGTAAACTGTTTGTAGTCTGACAAGATCAGCTCAGTTCACCTCACCACACTAGTAGCTAACTAACTAGCCAGCAGGCTAATTTAGCAAAGCAACCAGTTTTAACATGTGACTACAAGCTACTAGCAATGCTACATAGCAGCTAGCATGCAAATCAGATGTGTCAGTAAAACAGTGTGATAGCAGATGCTGCTGGCTAGCCAGCAAGCTAACATTTTCTGAACACACAACAGAGCAGATGCCGTAGCGGTGAAAATGTTTGTTTTATTTTATTTGATCAGGAAAATCCCACTGAGATTAAAAATCTGGGTTTCTAGTGAAGTAATCAGTTACTTTATCAGTCACAACAGAAAAGAAATGAACCAGGTCCTGTTGAGACTTAAGTTTACAGACACAACCCTTTTTTGTACATCCACTGTTGTCCACAAAATGAGGACCTCCAGGGGGCGCCATGTCCCCTGAAAGACCTCTGTATTAGAGCGTGGATACTCGACCTGAGCCCATCGGGGTCAGTCATGTCTTCCTTATTTTAGTGAAACTCCAGGTAGGCTGTTTCAGGCGGTAAATGTAACTAAGCGATGGAGGACAAGCAAAATCTGGGGCTGGGGTCCTGGTCGGTTCAGACACAGAAAAGAGTGCCTGTCAGGTTCAGGTTGGGCTCAGTTACTATGCTCCTGTCTCAGGTCGGGCTCAGAAAAAAAAAAGCGGTCTGATCCGCACTCTGCTCTCTACAAGTCAAGGACGGTGTGCCTATAGAGCCCCTCCCCTTCTGCTGGACCACCATGGAACTCTATTTCAGAAAAAAATAGATTTGGTAGTCAACGGTGAGAGACTAATCATTTTTGGATCCTGTTTGAATTGCATCATGAATAACACGTTTGTCAGTTTAAAAGATTATTTTACTAGTCAAGAAAGTTGCAGTTTGTATAAGACTGTGAAAAATTTGTTAGAAAGACGACACACCCAGAAGTGGCTTTAGTGATGTCACAACTTTATCTCTCCACAATTCCACAATCTTCTCTTTTAATACTTTTCCCTCATTCTGGAAGAACGAGGTGGAACGTGCCATCGTGACGGCCATGTTGATGCTGGTGATGTATACTGTGCGAGATGAGAGATGGAGTATTAAACGGTACCACACTATTTTTTATGCTTAGTTTTTCAAAACAGAAACCTTTTTGACAAACATTATGTGTATGTGTAATTCAACGTACCATTCAAACAGGATAAAAAAACATTTGTCTCTTGCCGCTGTCTACAGTCCATAATTTTTCCATAATAAGGTCCCGTGGTGGTCCAGGGGGAGGGGAGGCACATCTCTCTGTTCTAAGGTGCTGGTTGAGTGCCGATGGGACGGAGGTCTGGGGGAAACTAGGCTACAGGACGAGTACAGCTACGTCTTTAAGGCGCTCACAGACTTAAAGCCAAGGCACCGTCGCACTGCCTTTTAATGTCACAAAGACTCAAAACACTGCGTGGCTGCCAAGTGATTCATTATAGCCCATTACAGCCAGAGATAGCCCGGCACAGCCACGCTGATTTTGTTCACTCCATGAAACACAATCGAGCCTGTTGGGTTCAAACCATCTAGAGAAGGACCAGTGGCAGCAAGCCTTTACAAAAATACACTGCAGGCCATTGGATCAACCGTCTGTCAGTCACTAGCTACCTGGCCCAATCAGACAAACCATATTCATCGTGTGAGAGCACCAAAGTGAAACAAAGGGTCTGTTAGCATGCTGCCACAAGGAAAATCCACTTTGTTCCTGTTTTCCCAATGAGAGCACTGGAGCTTCTGGCTGTCTTGGTCACCTAAGCCTGTAAGAGTTCCTCAAGGGACTAATAAAGCCTCGGGCGGGGCGTGGCCAGAGGGCTTCACAAGTCAAAGAAAAATGTACTTGTGAGATCAGCGCTCTATGACAGGTTAAGTCACTCATTCCCCGAGAGAAGGACCAAACTGTGTGTAGCAGCTTCACACGTCCCATGGTCAACCAGTGATTTTACATCATATCTACAAAATGTAAATACTTATCATTTCAGTTGTATTTTAGAAGTTTGATATCATTTTCCCTCCCTTTTATCCAGCCATTGGTTTCCATTCATTTCACAATATGAAAATGAACTATCAAAGACTTTCTCCACACCAGTACCAGTGTAGAGCGTGGTCTTTACCTGCTCTACCTGTAAAACGTCATGAGATAACTTCTGTTGTGATTTGACGCTATGTAAATAAAGATTAATTGATTGATTGACAGTATTCCATCACTGTTTTGTTATGATGACTTGAAATTGTGCAGAGTGACACGCTTCCTCTGCAAGGGAAAGTAGTTCCAGGAGAACCGTTT
The DNA here is from genome assembly GCF_902150065.1 of Myripristis murdjan. Classification (NCBI taxonomy): domain Eukaryota; kingdom Metazoa; phylum Chordata; class Actinopteri; order Holocentriformes; family Holocentridae; genus Myripristis; species Myripristis murdjan. Next base: position 26,664,251 of record NC_043999.1, on the reverse strand, counting down.
GCTTTACACAGACAGTTATCAGTTCAATTCAGGTTTAAAAATCTAAATTACTTACTGGTCATGGTTGGTATGGTCCCTTAAAGTCCCCATGAAATGACTTGACATGATGGCTACTTCCTGTAAAACAAAGTTCCTTAAATAGTGCCATCATCTTGCACTGGTGGGCGTAAATCAAAATTTCAAGCAATAAAACCTTCACAATACTTTAAACATCCTCTCTCATCCACCTGCCCCTTCAAATAAAATTGTATTTCTCACCCAAACTGATACCCTGTTGGTTTGTACCAGTGAATGATCCTTCCCTGCACCATGTTCCACCCAAACCTCCCCTGCGTTCCAATACCCACACTACCATACTATTTAGTAGGGAAAAAAAGAATTAGTATGTCCCAGTACATACTAAACTACATACTTTGTAAGGGCAGCTGCAGTACATACTAAAAGTAAAAAGTATAAGTATGCAATTTGGAACGCAGGGCTCCTGTTTCAGCAGGAAATACATCAAATCAAGAAAGTAAGAGTCCATTCCATGGGGTCTTTAAGCTCTCCCACAGTCTTCTCACAGTCTCTCTTTCAGCCGGCACCAGCATCATGCAACAGGCAGCATCGTGCACCATGTCAGGGGCAGGAAATTGTCGGAATCCTTCAACGGTGACTTCACTGGAAGTCGGCGGGCGCCTTTAAACTACCTCTACACCATCTAAGTATTATTGCAGCACAGGGTGAAACAGATAGTGTAATTTGCTCATATATCAAGCCAGAGCTGCTCTTTATTAAAAAAAAATAATTGATCTGATCAGTCTCGTCCAACAGTGGAGGGCTTTAGTGTGGCACTGTCTAAATGCCCTATCAGAGACATTTCCTCCCTGACAAGAAAAGAACTCAACACTGAATGCTTCACACTTTCAGGGGGAGGAGGCGGGTGTCATGAAAAGGTCAGATGTCAAGATATTGGCATCTGACCGTTACAAATTAAATGATCAGCTTCAGTCCAAAATACCAGCACTGATACTGGCCTTCAAAAACTCATTTCAGCTGAACCCGAGATGGATTTAACGTTGAAACTCATGCTGAAAACAAGGTGTGTAAATACAGGCCAAACGTGTGTGTGTGTGTGCGTGTGTGCGTGCGTGCGTGTGTTGTCATGCTTGAATGAAGCGCAGAGATTGACATTTCTTTTTCTTCCCACTGGAGGGATGAATATCCCATTGAGTTTTTATCTGTCATTTTACAATCATCATGTTGTCAAAGGAAATTATTAAATCTCTCTCTCTTCTCTCTCTCTCTCTCACACACACACACAAACACAAATATATTCCCCACTACCTCCCACTCTGGGTCCCACAACTAAAGGGTAAATCAGTGAATCATTTCAAACCAATGAACAGAGGTGGCGACGTGCATAGTTCACTTGGCCTTGATCATGATCATTTACTACAATCCACTAACATGAACCAACTGCAGACACCTGGAGCTGCATGTGCACAGTAACAAATACACAATAAAAGGTGGGTGTAATATATATATATATATATACATATATGTATATACACGTACATGCCTATTTCACGTCATCTTAGGCTCGTTACATGGTCTACGCAAGGAAAATGAGATGCATTAGAATGTGCTTGTCCTACGTCAGCTGTTTGCTTCTATAGCACTTGGGATGCACCAATACTAATATCCATATCAGGTGTTGATCCACACAGTTCACAGATCAGATATCAGACGTTACCGATCCACACTCTGATACACAACAGACACACACACACACAATGCCGTCTGGCCTGGCTGCGGCTCGTGAACACAGAGGTTGTCTTCTTCTTTGACAGCGCCTTCCTGGATGCATTGTGGACGCACAGCGCCACAGTGGTGTGTGCCGGAACTGCAGTCAAATTAGAAAATTAGGTTGTGGTGGTCATTACTGAGGGCGACCTCTACTAGTAGCTGATAATGCATCTGTGCACTTGATTTTTTTTTTTTTTTAATTTTCAAAAGATTAAAGGAGTTGCCATAGCAATCTGCATTCCTACACCTGCTCATACGTGAAGCCTACATTACTTATTTGAACCTACAGTTTGAATAAATTGCTTTGGAATACATTTCAATTTAATGCATTTTTAAGGATTTAGCTCTTTCAGAAAGAAGCTTTGTGTGCTTTACAACAGCCTAAAGTAACCTTGCACATAATATAAAAAACAACAACAATACTACTACCACTACTAATAATAATAAGCAAGAGAAAAGAGCTCTGGTATCTGATTGGTTCTCAGTGTCCAGTCGATACCCCAAGTCCAGCTATCAGAATCAGACTGGGACTGAAAACAGGCAGACTGGTGCATCCCTACATTCTACACACATTCCTGTAGGTCCAGTCTGAACTTTTACATACTTTTTTTCTACAAAGGCGATACCATGCTAGAGAGGAGGTTTAAAAATGGCTTAAAATAGTGGAGGAATGTGTGCTTTACATGATGCTCACTGCCCAAGAGTTTTGCAGAAAAGACGATACAAATCAATTCTGACATATTGTCTTCAAAATCTGCCACCAACGCCATTTGTTTATATAGGAACATAAGAAATGATGTCTTCTTCTACACGTGCAGTTGCTCTTTACTAGCATATTTCACTCAGTGCCCCTATCTCAATCATGTGACAGTGCAACAGATGGAACAGATGGAACGTGAGCCCTGACGTCAGCCTGTGCATTTGCATTCCGTGCGTAGACGATGTAACCGGGCTGTCTGTAATGTCACAGGTGAGATACAGACTTCATCGCAGCAGAATGGGGGAAAAGAGTAAGGTTTTCAAAGTCGGACTACTCTAGCAACTCACACTGCACATATGCAATATGTGCAATAACTGCACATATTGTAATAAAAATATAATAACAAATCAGAATCGAATAAAGAGCTCATGTGGTAGTAAAATGCGGAACACAAAATAAATCATCATCCTTGAAATCACTTTTAAAACCCTTTGTACAAAACATCGTCTACACAATTGGACTTTACTAAATCTAATATTTTTTTTATCTCAATAGTAATGATCATTTTCACCAATGCTGTTTTTATTTTACAGAATTCATCTTTCTTTTTACTTTTGCTATGGACTTTTAACTTTTGTGTAGAAATATAAATTAAATGAAGAACAACTACTACAACTGCTAGTGATAATAGTAAGTATTACTATTATTATCAGCTTTAGTCAAATGATGCAACAAGTTATATATTTTGTAGATTATTACTTCATAAATAAAACTTGCAATTTTTACAGAAAAAGAAAATAGTTTGTAATCTAATTTGTTACCAAATGTATTTTTTGTGCTATACCTAATGTTTTTTTTTTTTTTGACACCTACAGACACATCTGAACAGAAGTTAATTTTCCAGCATCATATTACATTATGAGCTTTAACTGCATTTTTTTTTTATCACATTATGTACAGTTATTGAAACATGAGTTGCTATAGCTGTATTGTAAAAGTAGAAAGCAACAGTGAATGCATTTTTATTTCAAAGTTGGATCCAAAATCTTGAGGTGCCAAGGTCCATAGTCGCAGGTCCTCAGTCCAAGGCTGGCATGGTCAGTGTATACAGGTAGATCCATATGAAAAGAGAGAAAATAAAGCGCTCCATAAAAGGCAAGTGTGTGTGAGTGTGTCAGTGAGTGTGAGTGTGTGTTTGGACTCTGCTTGTTGATGTAGTCTTGGTCTGTTCCACAGGACAAGAGATTGCGTCTATTTTTTTTTTTCCAAGTCCACCATCCAGAAGGTGAAAAGCAGTTTCAAACAGTTGCTGCCGTTTCCTCTTCCCTCCTCTGAATGACGACTTTCCAGAAAATTCAGCCACCCGTCGCCGTCTTGCTCTCCTCACTCTTGCCCTGTTGATTGTCAGCCTGGTTAGCTACCTCTACACGCTTCCTCGCGGCTGCGTTCGACGTCACTTCTTGTCGGTGTTGCGGAACAGCTGTTCGTAGGGCGGCGGTGGGTGGTTGCAGTAGGATGGAGGTGGAGGGTACGAGCCCATCATCATATGGGCGGAGCCAGGCTGTGCTGAGTATGCGGGGGTTGTCATGGCAACACCTTGGTCGCCTGTCATCCCGTTGACGCCAAAGCCCTGCATACTTCCTGGTTGCTGGGAAACTGAAGGGGAGGAGAGAAAAGGAATTACTACTCAATCAAACAGATGACAGATGGGGAAAGGAAAGGAAAAAGAAGGGAGAGGGAGGAAACAAAAAGGAAAGGGAGGAAACGAAAAGGAAAGGTAAAAACTGAAAGGAAAGGAAAAGAAAGGAAAGGAAAGGAAAGGAAAAGATGGGAATTTAAGGGAAGGTAAGGAAAGGACAGAGAAGGAAAGGAAAGGACAGGAAGGGAAGGGAAGGACAGACAAGGAAAGGAAGCACAGGAAAGTAAGAGGAAGGGAAAGGGAGGAAATGAAAAGGCAGGGCAGGTAAGAAAAGGAAGGGAAGGGTAGGAATGGAAAGGGGAGGAAAGGAAGGAATGGAAAGGTAAGAATTGTAAGGGAAAGTAAGAGAAGGAAAGGAAAGGAATCATCCTGACTCAACTTGCACTAAGAGCTTCAAAGACTCTTCTTTCACTATAAAAGCTTTTGTTCTTTCGTCTCAACCTTTCTGTCATGTTCCCCCTGCCAGTTTCAGTTTCACTCTATATTAGTCTCCTCCACGTTCTGTCACCCATCCCTCAGCCTCATCAGTGCTTTGGTGGGATTAATTAATACCCTCTTTTTTAACTTTCACCCTTTCGGCATTGTCCCATTTCAATTCTCTCAACTCTTTGAGCACCATCTCAGTCGGTCAGTTTGCTGGCGCTGTGCTCTTTGTCACTCTGTCTCATCTTCAGGGCTTAGAGCTGAAAGGCACTTGCAGGTTCTCCTCCACTTGGATTTTCTTGAAGTGCATTTTTCTTGTGTTTCTCTCTAGTCCTTTTCATTGAAAATGGTGTACTTTTCCCCTCACAGTTTTATAAAAATCACCATTATACACAGAGGGTCCAAGACAAACTAAACACAGTGAAGAAAAAGCTTGATCCTCTGGCCTGCTCTTGGGGTTGTAATCTGATTTGTCAAAATCAGTTCAGTGTGAATGAAAGAGCCAGTCACCTCGAGGAAGTGCTGCCGCCTCAGTCAGTCATGTCTTATGAGCACACACCGTGCACGGCTGCTGTGCACGCTCGCTTCCCCTCCACAAAAAGACTCAGCTAGCCTACCTTGCCTTGTGTTCCAGATGTCTTGGGAACTTGGAAGTGCTCAGATTAAACCTTACAGTTCCCACCAGGGTGTGTGTGAGAGATCCACTTGGTCATTTTTAACCAAGTTTCACATAAAAAAGTTGGTGATGCACAAAATGAAATAGCACAAGGGAGTAATCAAATAAACGATTACAATTTCTCTGCCAACTGGGGGTTCAGAAATCGTACGTGTTTCCCAGAAGGAATTCCCACTGGGAAAGATGTTTGAGAGCACTTTTCCTAATGGGACCTGGGACCAGTTCCCAGGGATGGAAGGAGGTACTGACTCTGAAGTGGGTGCTGTTTGAACTGTTTGAGTTCAAAATTTCAATGAAATTCTGCCCTCTTTACAAAACTACCTGTACAAGCATTAAGGTTGCGACGTAATTGGAGAAATTTCATCAGGTTAGCTTCTTCTAAATACCGTATTTCACCAATTAATCGCCCGGCCGCAAATAGCCGCCGGGTTCTTATAATCGCCTGGGGTCTGCACCCATTTTGCATATTAAACGCCCACCCGAATAACCGCCAGGGCGATTATTTGCATTATATGTAGGTAACCCAAAATAAGGCTATTCACCTTATTTTTGCAGAAGTAAACAGTTAGCCGCACAATAACAGTGCGGCACTTCCGTTCCTTCTGTCAAAATAAGAGCGCTAGCTAACGTTAGAACAAAAGGGTGTACTGTAATCTTAAATCAACCGACTGAAAATATGTTGGACAGTAGCTGTCATCACGATAATATCCTGGTGCAAACATAAATAAAGGTCTGCAGCGAATAGCCGCCTGGTTCTTTTAAACGCCCGGGGTCCAAGTCAATTTTGCATATTAAACGCCCGGGCGATTAATTGGTGAAATACGGTATGCTAACATACATCGATTAATAACAAACTGTTTGTGGAAATATGTGAAATTACAGCAACTACATCATAAAAATCATGTTTCCTTGTGACAAACTACTCCACCTGTATGTGCAAACATGCTAACAGTTTAGTCAAGTTCAAAGGGCTTTTTCAGTCAAACAGTGGGCTGCCGTCTTTCTAAGCAACCATTGACACAGTTACATTACTGGGAGTTCCTCAAATATTCCTTTTATCCCTACTAAAGGATAATCTGAATGCTTGGTATATTCCACTGTTCTGAATGTAAGTCTCCATCCTTTGAAGTCCCAGGACAACATGTCAAAAATGAATATAACAAGCAGGCAGTGGTGTCGGCTTTATTTATTTGAGTTCATCAGAGAGAGAAACTAGTTGTGAGTTCCTCCTCCGGGTCACCTTTCTAGTGTCTAGTCACTCTGCAGAACAGGGTTTTGCATTCAGGTTATTACTGAAGCTCTCCAGTCAATTTTCTGCTCGGCTGACTGATACAGGGAAAGATTCCATTCATTTCATATTAGCACTCAGAGAGCTTTGATTGGTTGACCTACTTTCCCCCAAAATCCGCAGTTTGAAGTGAAGGCAAAATCCTTTAAGGTCGAACTGTGAAGAGACAGTGACGGAAAATGCACAAGACTGAAGTTTGAGAGTTTAGGAAAATTACGGGAACTCAAGTTTTGATCATTTGAATTAGAATTGAGAGGCAGGCAGGAAACCCCGCATGAAAGGAGGAGGTGGCATTTCATTCAATAACACAACAGATTTCTTACATAAGAAATCTGTAACTGACAACTGTGACAAAGAAATTCAACATTTTCCTAAGCAGTTCATTAAAATATTTATTAATTTCTTTAGGTTCTGTAATGGACTTAAGAGGCTTTGTGAATTCAAATTCAAATTAGATTTATTTTTTCTTGAGGAACTTTCTGATACAATCAGAAAGTTGATACAATCTGTGTGAAGTGCCTCCATGGCACATTTCTGCAATTTTATCCTGGATTTGAATGCTTGCTTCATCAAGTCACACTTATGTACACTTATTACACTTCCATCACCTTCTTTCTCTTCTTCTTCCTCTACTTTGACTTTTTCCTCTTCTCATTTGAAGAGGCTTTTTTTCTCTACTTATTATTTTACATATCTCAGTCTACCATGTTTTCTCTCTTCACTAAAATAGATAGCAATAATGAAATGAAATCAAACTTACTATCCTGAGATGGAATGACTTTACTTAGAATAGAATTATAATTACCTGTGTTACCCACCAGATAATATAACTTTTTACCTAATCATACACCTTACCGTCACATCTCTGTCTTTAAAAAGATGCTAATCCTGTTCTCAGCAACAGAATTGTTAGACTCTGTTATTTCCCCAAAGTTATCTGATTTTGCAACTTATCTACTGTATTACTGTCTTAGCATGCTAGTGACAAAATGATGAGCAGGAACTCAGGTAGATGGCTCACAATCACCTTCACCACCAGTACTTCAGGTTCTTTAATTGTATTTCATTTCTATTAAATTAGACTTTGTTAATTTTAGTGGGCAAAATGTGGCATTTTCTAGTTGTTGGACTGACAGGCTAGTCCATGAGTGATTACAGCTAGGAATTTCCAAGCACTATCTATTTTTCACTTTTTTATATAATTCTGTATCATCATAATTCTGTATCTAAATATGAACATAACATAAAACAATAACATACTGTGTTGTAAATGAGACAGCCTTGTAAGACATCTGATTTGCAATCTAGTTAAATTACATTATCTCCTAGCAGCAGTGAGTCCCATAACATTAACACTGGCTGATTTGCTGATTGAGTCTGAAGGTAGTTAGCAGGCTTCAGGTTCTCTTCTTCAGGCAAAATCAAACTCTGGCAGAGTGTTGGGCTGTTGAGTTACCTGGGCGTGTGGGTGTATTTGTGTCTCTCCATTCACTTCCTTAGTACAACAAAACATCTCCTAAAATAACACGTAGAGCTCCCAAAACAGCTTCCAAAATAGCACATGAACAAATACAAAGAAGGCAGATTATGCCAATACAACAACTTTTTTTTTTTTGTTGAGGAAATTAAATGTCTCTTTTCTTGTTATCTTCCTAGCTGAACTGGAAAGTAGATAGCGTCTGCAGGAAACTTCAATGTTGTAGCCTTGTTCCAGGGAAAAACAGCCTGATAGTACTTTCAAAAGTAATTGTAATTGCACAAAAAATGGGTACCAGGCCTTGTTGTCACAATCCACTTTGTTTGTGGTCATTTGGGTGCTAAGAGTGTTATTTCGGGAGCTGTTTTGCTGTGCTATGAAAGAGAACAGAGACACTAAAATACAGTATTGTGGATGAACAGCCTAGGGGAGGATCACTAATGAGGAAATTTCAGTACCATGTGGACTCACCTATACAACACAACACGTAAGAGTGTCCTAGAGATCACACTTTAAATGTGTTGAAGGTGTACATGTGTCCTGACAGGTCTCCTAATGCCAGTCAAACCACTCTTAAAGAAACGTTCTGACTGATCTCTAGGAATAGCAGCGCAATTTACACTGTGATTATATTTACTCCAACTAAGAGCATAATCACACATTATATTCATAATTAGAATATGGTGCTTACAGGAGTCTTGACTATCCATTATTGTATTAATCACATTTTTCATGCTGGTTTGACAATAGCACTAAAAGGATAAAAGCAACAGTTGAGATTAAACTCTATAAAATATGGAAGATCTTGGATTACAATGTGCAAAGCTTTTTCTGCAACAAAAGAGAACAGGCAGTCTCAGAATCAAAGGAACTATAAGGTGGCAGCAAGAAATTGATGACTGTGGCTAATGGTCTTGCATAATGAAATGAAATGGTCAAATGACAACATCAGATATAGATTTTCTCTCAGTCTGCCTGCCTCCTCCCTTTTCTCTCCTTAGTTCGATCCCTTAAGCTTAATTTGGGAGACAGTCACTGTAGTTTCCTATGGTCAGTGGAAGCGGCTCTCAAAGTGGCAGGGGCCCTCAGGGGTCCTTGAGGAGGTAGCAGGGAGCCGTCAGCAAAATGAGGAACAGTAGAATTTCACTACAGTAGAAATGATTCCAAGTGGAGGTTTGTAATCATAGCCTTCACTCTCACCACTGGTTTCCTCACTTGTTAAGTTTGACTCTGTGCCATTCTACATGGATACTTTACCTTGTGCCACAGTGCCACAGTGACTGACACAGAGGTGTGGTAATAAAAAGTGATGGTCATAAGTCAGATGACCATCAATACACTGAAAATGAATGCATTTAGATCCTAAAGGTTTAGATCAGCCAACAAAGGTGGTAAACGTCTACAAATAAAGAGGTGGGTAAACTGATATTAGGTGGGTTTACTCTCCAACAGAATATAATAGAATAGACCAGAATATATCATCAGCTGTTAGTTTTACCTTCATCCCATTACAATTGCCTTTTTATGTGCATATAACAAGGTTATTATCATTAGTGAAAACTTACTAAATAATGAAAACTATTTGAACGAAAAACATTTTTGTTAAATGAAATAAAAATGAAAATAAGGCTGTACAAAAAAAAATCATAATTCAAAAAACTAAAATAACTAACTAAAATAAACTAAAATTATAAAGAAAATGTCTTCGTTTTCATCTCTGTCAGTTTATTTGTTGTTCCTCTGTCTTCAGTGAATACACTGATTAAAATGGTGTTATGTGTGATGAATTTTTATTACACAATACCTTTTCTGATTTTTTTATGGTTGCCCCTGACAAATACCCCAAATTATGAAAAAAGACTAACACTAACACTGAAACTAATAAAAACTAACACTAAGCATTAAAAAAAAAAAAAAAAAAAAAAAAAAAAAAAACTAAAGTAAACTAGCAAACCCACTTTAAAAACAAATTAAAACTAAAGTGAAATTCAAAACAAAAAGTCAAAACAAAATAGAAAAAACAACTAATGGAAAAATGCCAGACTCTAATAACCTTGGCGTGGGGATAGGAGTGTGTGAGTGCTGGCCTAAAGTGAGCTCTCGGGACAGGGGAAGGCTGGCGGTACCTGGCGTGGTGACAGGCTGCCTGGTGAAGGACACGTTAAAGGCTGGCTCGTCGCTCAGAGGGGACGGGTACATCCTTCTGCGGATGAAGAAGCCGGCTCCACAGCAGAACAGCACTCCCATCATCAGCAGCAACCTGACAAAGAACCAGAGACACACTTTGTGTTGTCTTGTTGCAAACACAAGGACATGAGACACTTCACCGACCCAGCATCACCACAGAGACAGCAGCGCCGGGCCAGCACAGCCACCGAGACACCGGCACAACAATTACTGCCAGAGGGACAGCCTCATACCTGCCCCACAGCAGCACAAACACACACAGAAACACACCTTCAGCTACAGCTTGGAGCAAATATATACTTACATGTCACCTGATACGGGGGAAATGTAAATGCTGTAGATCAAAAATGTGTGCATGTGATTATGTGTCCATCACTGTTACGTGCAGGCGCCCACCAGGACGGCCGCGTGTTGCATTGCTCTCGCTCTCCTTGCACTTTTCCCTGAATGTCTTTTTCCACCATGTTTGTTTTGGATGGGCTGAGTTAGGTTTTAAGTTGAACCCTTCCATAACCAACTGGTTTGGACGAGTTATAATCACTTGTCTGGTTGTTGGCTGCTTTTTTCCATGCCTCATGTTGCCACCGCAGAAGCACTCCACTGCTAACACTGTTTAACTCTTTATTTAACCATTTAACTGTACCTTTATTTATAGCTGTAGGACTTGACAACAGTTCAACAGTGCAATCACCATGTGTACATATGGTGTATACTTTTTTTTTTTTTTAACATTTACTGAATTTCTTATTTCTGTTTGGACTAAAACATGTATTTAGACAATGCACATAATGCACATACTTTTGTTACAGCTTTATGCATGAAGCACATTCTTTATACATAATGCACATACTTTCATGGATTTCTAATGCCCATATTATACATTTATAATTTCTTTTTTTTATTTCTTCTAATATAATTCTTCTGTTGAGATTTTGAGCAACTGCAGCTGGCCCAATCAGTAAAGCATTTCTGATTCTGATTCTGCAAGAAAACTAAAACCTTTTGTTATGATGTCGACAAGTTGTAAAATGTTGAGTTGCCTCATGCAGAATGAAACAAGCATTCTATGTCCCAAAAAACCCTGCCTGTTCATTTGGAATCTGTGTTTTTCTGATGCAACTAAGAAAACACCACTGTGAGCATCGCTAGTAACACAGAGAGGAAGGAATACAAGTCCTGCTGCAACGCAGGAGAGTTTGACAGCAACTGGCAGCCAAGCCAATCAGAAGAATCTTACAAGAAAAGGAAGAGGAGTCCTCTCTGAAATGGAGAATTAGCTTAGCTCCAAAGATGGAGACAAAACGGCAAAGACTCCAAGGATCAGGAAATTAGTAAATACTGTAAATAAAACAAAAAGAAGAAAGCAGAAGAAGATGTCTTGCACTGTTTACAATTTTAGTCCTGTAAGCAAGGTATTTGAAGACCATTGCTCACAAAAAAATGACACTTTTGAGGATGGAATCAACATAATTTAATGGCCCTTTTCTTGCAATTTAATTTTAAATATTTAAACATAATATTTACATTAAAATTATTTTGTAATTTTTTTTTAAAAGTATTGTTATGGTAACATTTGTTAATTCCTTCTTTTTTTTTTATTTTTTGCTTTTTTTCCCCTATTTTTTGGGTTAATTCATTTATTATTGTCTGGTTACTGTCTGGTAATTTTTTTTTTTTTTTACTAATTTATTTTCTCTGTTAATTAATTAATTTATTTATTTGTACATGGGTTCCATGTTTTTCTTCTTTTCATTAGGCTCATTCTGTTCAGTTCTGCTGGACACATATTCTTCTCTATTTTCATCCATACATTTCCATATAGTCGTCTCTTGAAGCTTCGCTTGAAAATCTTGAAACAGTTGCATTATGTGTAATGCCGTTTATGGCTATATTATTATTTCTGTTTTCACTGCTGCAGTGATTCCCAGCAGGGTTCATTAAAGTTTTATCTAATCTCATTTTATGTTGGCCTATTGCCCACATTTGGCGTATTAACTGATAAGATGCAATGGAACTGTGGAAGTAAGAGGACATTTATTTTAATTATTTAGAGTTTAAGAAATATACCAAATGAACTAAGCAAACTTGAGGAGGAAATGCCAGCACACACACACACACACACACACACACACACACACACACACAAGCAACTCATCAAAACACCTACTCCAGTCAAAACAGAGAGCTTGTGAAACTGGTTTCCATGGTGAAGCATCAATCTGATTCAGAGAGGTGGAGGGAGTGAGACCAGAGAGAGCAGGAGAATGACAGAAAGAGAAAGAGAAAGAGAGGGAGAATGAGAATGGGGCATGAACAAGAATGACAGAAAGAGGGAGCATGTCGGTGAGAATAAGAAAAAGTGAGGGAAAAGCCAGAGAGAATAGGAGACGGAAAACAAGGCAGAGCCACACAAAATCTGCAGACAGTCAACAGCGTCTCACAGCAGTTTGTGAAATTTCTCTGAACATAAATTTTCCTTTTCACATGCATATGCAGATAAATTTATTTTGTGTCATACATGGCCACTTGGAAGTGGGCTTCAACAAACAACTACTACTTGGTTAAGGTTAGGAGAGGTCATAGTTAAGGTTAGAAAAAGGTCATGGTTAAGGTTGGAGAAAGGTCATTATGTTGACTGGCCCAGCTGCCAACTTTTTTTTTTTTTTTTTTTTTTTTTTTTTGGTAAAGTCAGCAAATATTACCAAATATTGGTAGTTGTGGGTTGCAGGTTTTTGGCCTTGATTTTCATTCATTCATTTATTCATTCTTCATTTTTAGTTGACCGTTTGGTTTTATACAAATTCTTAAGAGTTAAAAATATTCAATTACAAGGTTACAGTTTTTTCTTGAAATACAGTCACCAAGAAATGGACAATCCCTGTCAGGGCCACAACTCTAGATTAAGTTTTGTGTCTATTGCATGAATTACCATGAGACTGGCCTGAGAGTGTAGGAGAAGTATAAAAGCAACCAGAGGAGAGATGCAGACAAATTAAAAATACAAATGTGAAACACAAAGACGGCAAAACAACAAGCATGGGATGATGAAGGAAAATGTACCCGACCCCCTTCCCTCATAACTTCAGTGGTTGTTAAGGGCTAATTGCTTTGCTGGTGTGGATTAATTGTTGATGGAGGGCCAATTTCATGCATCATTTAGGATTCTACAACAGGCATATGCTCTTGGGTATGAGAGCAAGCTTTTGCTACACTGGATTGCAAAGTGAGCAGTTTTTTTTTTTTTTTTTTAATCTAATGGTGGGGGTGACAGTGTGAGGGGTTATGGATTGGTTGTCGCCATTCGTTAGTTCTTCGGTCTGTTAAATGCAACATCGCCAGACTCAGACACCATTGATCCGATTTTGATGAAACATGAGCAACTGATGCACAGCACCTCCGGCATTTCCAAAATTACACTGATCGGCCCAGGGGGGTAAGAAGTGGTTGACAATTACCGGCTAAATTTAAAAATGCTGATATCCTGTCATATCTCCTGCACCACAACTTGGTAGCCAAATGAAATTCCTTGCACATATCAAGCTATCCACACTCAGATTTGCCTGTTGCATCAACAGCATTCACCATATTAGATTTTGGAATTTGTAGAAAGTAGAATACCAAAAGTGGAAATCAGGGTTCCCCAAAAGGCCAAAAGCAACCACACAAACAGCGGGGAGGGAAACTATTGCAATGTGCAGTAAACATTTGATTAAAGCCATTCTTGTTGTCTCTGCAGAAGCCTCTTATGCTGGGAAAGCTGCGTATTTTGAGGCTGTAATAAAATGTTTTTTGCACACTGCAGTGGTTTCCCTGCCCATCGCTTTTGTGAGTTTGTAGAAAAACATTTTCCTCCCAAAGGCTTTTTTTTTTATTGTTATTTTATATTTACTGATTTATTTGAAGAGTGCCATGAACCACACAGTAAGCTGGGATGTTCTTGTCATCCCTGCACCCTTGTATACTATCACTGCTTCTTTAATAATTCATTGTAAATTGTGAATGATTAATTAAACAAGTCAGCAGTGATCATGACATCTCCTAAAACTGGTACAAGTTGCTCTGAATATGACTGGGAGCTTTGTGTGTGTGTGTGTGTGTGTGTGTGTGTGTGTGTGTGTGTGTGTGTGTGTGTGTGTGTGTGTGTGTGCGTGTGTGTGATGTTTGGATGTGTGTGTAATGTTTGGACATTGCTGCGTGAAGCTTGGATATTTTTTGGCCTGTCGTATGAGATCACACAGGGCGCAGAGATGAGATGAGAGAGAGATGAACAATATGCATAACAACATACAACATACATACAACAACATACAGCACCCACAAAAACCACACCATGTCACTGGCAGAATTTCTCTAGTCAGACATATGATATAAAAATAATAGTTTAAAAAAAAAAACAAAACAAAAAAAAACCATAATGACTTACTATGATCAGAAAGGAGCCTCCATTATATGAGAGTTGAACCACACTAACCAGCAAATATCTGATCATTTGTCAAAGATCAGTATGATCTTTATCTTTATCTTGGTAAAGTGATATATGTTTCTGAATCAGTGATGGATGTGTGAAGAGCACAAAGGTCTCACATAAGGACCTTTCAAGGGAGCAGAACACGAAGACATCCAGCAGAGGAATGGAAAGAAAGAGACCATTACTGGGCTTGAATATTTATTATTTTCAGCTGATGTCACAATTATGTGTTTTCCTGAACACTCACCAAGGTTTGGAAAGCCAGGCCAACGCCAAGTGGCTGGTGCCTTGTGACTGGCTGAACAATGAGGGGGCAGGATGACCCTTTTACTGCATGTAAACGCTGCTGGGAGCTGAAGGGTCCTATAAGCCGGAGCTGCAGCAGGGTGGGCTCAGCATTGCAGTTTTATTCAGGATCCCATATTTAGGTGTATGACACTAGAATAGTGTCATAGTCTACTGCACCAGCTCATGGAGGAGCAGGTAGAACAGGATAAACACACAGGCACCACCTACAACAACAACCACAGAATGATGAGTCCACAGATGGACATCACCACCGCAAAACTCCCAACCCACACATGACATTATGAACGTCAAGTTCATAATGTCACTATGTGTAAGGGATCCACAACAATAATCCATAACATCTGCATCGATGATGCACAACCTCCACATCTGTTTTGGATTTTTTGATAATAGATGGTTAGAGCCCAGTAATTCAACGAGTTAGCGACTGTTACGTCTTTTTATTCAACGGTTAGATCTGACCAGGTGATGGACACGTTTCCAAAAACAACATTGGACTTAAATTATGTTTGGTCATCAGAGGAGGATGAAGGGGAGGAAAGAATCCGGGATACGGCTGCTTCCAGTATTTTTTGCCCTCACTGTTGACTGCAGAGCAGTGCTGCCGCCCGGGCTGGTGTTGTGCTTAGGGCTGTGGTTAAGAGGAGGGTTAGGAAGCGCTGCCTTAGAGCCAATTTTCTGGCCAACAAAGTGCCATGTGTGAATATTACAAGGTAAACCTCCAGGCAAGCTAGCTTTGGGTCAGAAAAACCAATCAGATTAGTATTTAGTAGTATAGCGGACAAGTAACAGAACCCACTGTATTTGGGCTGTATATTTTTTGTACTCCCCCCACCCCTGCAGGAGAGGCAGCTGTAGAAATCCGAACTCACCAGAAGTACCATAGTCTCTGGATGGACAGGGCTCTCACACAGCAGCGTGTCCCACAGCAGTCCTCATAGGAACGGCATCTGGAACACACACAAAAACATCCACCTGTTTATTTGCAGAATAATGTTCCTTTTTAATGCAACCAACATTTACATTATGTTAGTTAATCATATACATCATATAAAGGAGTGTGACGTACACACCTTTACAAACACACACATGCACTGTGAGCTGATACACACTCATCAGCTCACAGGCTTATTTCATTTTTAACAATCCCTCATTTGTATTCAGCCTACAGACGGCATTGTTCACATGCAGAGCTCGACCCTGAGATGATGCTTTACTGAAGGGTCCGGCCGGCACTGTGAGGCTTGACAGCAAGGAGATCCAAACACCTTCCAAAGAGTATTAAACCAAACAATGCAATTCCTGTTAACTCCCATACCCAGTAAATATGATATACAATATCATCCATTCTACAAAAGATATGAACACCCATGTCAATAAATGTTGGTGATATTTCCCATATCTCTCTCTGATTCATCCTTTCCCTCTCCATCCCCCCTCTGTCTTACATACTCCCAATTAGGGTGAAACTAATATGGATTTTTCAAGGCCAATACCAATATTTTAGGAATGAAGATGTCACTACTTTGTGTCAATACCCCAGGCCTTAAATTTGACTGAATTATATAAGTTTCCAGTGTTTCTTTAAGAGTTTTATTCTTGTCTAGGTGGACGTGCCTCTAAAACAGGATTTAGACCTTCATCCATGAACTTTATCCATTGAATAATGGAAATTTTTTGCCATGAACATTTTCAACTTTAAAGCAACTCGACATTACTACAAAGGACAGACAGACAGCTTCATCCAAAATGTATTGCTACTACACACCTAAACCCAACGAAACCACAGAAACACACAAATCAAAGAAAAAAAGTGCAGTTCACTAGACTGTGATGAAGAGCATCAGTCCTTACCAGGACATCTCATCACAGGATGCACCTCCAAATAGACCTGCATTTGATCAAATTTTGTTTTTACTTTAGTATGGACTGTAGAACTGTCTACACTGTAGCTGTGGAGAGTGAAACCCAGAATTACATTTCTCAATTTTATACATGCTCTGATTGGGGCAATTTCCAGTGAATTAGAGTCAATTCAACTCTTCCTCATTTTGCCAGAGGCCTCCCACATGGTCCCCTGGGTACCCCCCACCCCTCCACCCCCAAAACCCCACTTGGAGAATCACTGGTCTACAAGAGACCTCCACACTCTGGTTTAACTTCCTCTAGCACTTCATGAGTTCATCATGATTTTCTAAGCCTTGCTTTCCCTTGTCTGGGTTTTCAGACTGTAATGGTGTACAAATGGGTGGAATTCAAATGAGCCTGGCTCCACTGCACTGTTATGAGCCTTATGAAGTGAAACCATAGTTGGCCACGGTGATTTCGATTTAAATGCAGAGAGCTGAACCAAGGGGAGGATATGCCTTTTGCAGAGGAAGAAAAGCTAAAAAAATAAAACGGAAGAGATGAAAGTTGGCTTCAAAAACACAGCTTAAGGCTGTTACTTTACAGGGTCATACTAGTTAGTTCAAGAATGCTCTCATGTGAACAAGGACACACAGTGTGATAGCTGTGAAGGACCACTCTTTATTTGCACTCACATTCTGAAAAGTCAAATAAAATACTAATTAGGGAACTGAGAAGAGAAGTGAACACAAATGAATGGCTCTACCTAATTTTAGCTGTAGTTTTGATTCATGTAGGATTAACTTCACTTTCTGAATGACCTGACGCATCAGCACTTATTCTAATCATGTTGATATTGTCATTGGATTACCATTATAATGCTGCAAAAGAACAAAGATGATTTTTAAGTTTGGCTTTGATAAAGAGCCAATAATGGTTCATTTATTGTTGGCAGCTCTGCCCACACTCCTTTTAATCCCTTTGCTCTGCCATTGTTGCGACGTATGAAGTGACGAGCAGCACGTCCAAATGGAGCACAGCTGATTGTGATCCTGTGACTGAGTTTCATTACAGCTCATAGAGGTGGTCTGCATTTAAAAAGTAACAGTAATTGCAACAGTCTGGATTCACCTTTACATAATGGATGTCCACCAGATTGAAGACATTTTAAATATACATGGATTTCTTCCAAAAAACTCAATGCAAAATCTCTGAAGCGCAGGAAGTGGGATTTGCAACAGATTCCAAAAGAAAGTTCATCTCTCACTGCTCTTTGCTCAAACCTATGCTGTCCCACAAGATGCCACTGTTTTATGGCTGCATCAAAGAAAATATCTAGATGTCTTGAGCAGCTTTTTATCCACATTTCTCCAACTGTAGCTAGCCAAGTTCAAGCAGCAACCCTATGGGCTTCTCAGCGACTACAGTGGAAGGTCACTGCCTTGCGTTGTTTGTACAGGATTTGGAAATCTTCAAAGCAATCTTTGGATTCCAGTGTTTCCTTTACTTATGTTTTATTTCAGCTCAGTGTGAGTCTCTACTGCATTTTGCTGTCAGTTATCATGTGGCTAGTTTCTCTCCTCTCATCATAATAAACTTAACAACTCAGTGGCCCCACAGCGCACTGGGACACTTGGGAGTTGACAACTAGATACCATAACAGCCAGTTACATTTAGTTTTCAACAAGAAGATGCGCGACTTTAGCTGGCGAGTTGTTTTTTCCTTCCAAACAAATGTGCACAAAAAGTCACACATTTCACAAAATGGATTATCTCTGCATAACTTCTAAGTTTGTGTGAGTGGGAGGCAGCAGTTTTGCTGGGACTGAACTGAAAGGTAAGCAGCTGAGTCGCTCTGTGTTGAATCAGCCTCCTTCACTGAATCAGTCCTGTTCAGTGAACAAGAGATTTTCACCTGCTGATGGACTGAACATTCTCATGTTGTTAGCATGTGTTCAGTTCATCATCCAACACCACACACAAGAAGGAGAACGCTCTTTGAATGAGGTAATGATTTACACAGTCAGCAGTGGAAACAAATTGGAGCAATGGATGAAGGACTGAGGAGGCAGTAATGTCACACAGACGGTCACTCGGGTGAGAACTAGTCAGCAAATCAACTAAAACCGCATGGTGCCAAGCGATAAAATCACTGCAAAATGAGTCATTTTCTTATTCAGACCTCATGTAACTAAACATTATAACTGAAGGCACAGAATTAATCTGACATTTCTGTTTTGCCCTTATTACTCTGAGGCTCGGTGTTCAGAGGCGACGCAGGCACTGCACTCGTACAGGACCACTGAAACCGAAAACCAAAGATGGTCAGACGTCGACCCCAAACGTCTGGAACGCCCCAACCTGAATGTGGTGACAGTGAACTTGAACATAACAGCATTTGACAGAGCGTCTGTTTGGTTGCATTCACCTGGTGGTCATGGTCATGACAGGGGAAATGATTGTGAGAGGGGGTCGACCCCAAACTTCATGACCTCTCCCCCGACAAACCTTTTCCCTGTTTCTCACTTTCAAAAACACACAAAGCAAATGCCATATCACAAAGGACATAAACACTCATCAGCCCTGACAGATGGTGCTAATGTCAAAATACTAGTTCCCTTTATAGAGCAACAACGAAAAAATGATAGATAGAAGCAAGTAAACACATAAACAAAGAGAGGAAGACATTCAGAAAGCAGGCAAGAGAGTGAGAGGAGAGGGAGATCTCAGGGATCGTCTCCTTTTATTCACACCTATTTACATACTGACCTTACTCTACTCTTAGGAATCTCACTCTCACTTCTGCTCCATTTTTCCAACTATAACAGTCAGCAGCTCAGCCAACAAGACTGATATGTTAATGAGAGTGCTATTTATAACTGACTGAGGGGGGAAATCCATTAACACATCATATCGAGAATGTTATGCTGTTACGACCCATGGTCATTTGTATCTGTATTTGTATGTGAATGTGTTTTTGTTGTTCACCCTCCCTGCCTACGAGTGGGATTGCTCACTCTGGCTGTGTTTCCGTTCCTAGTATGTTGAGTTACAGGTGGTGACTGCTGATTGGATGGGAGACAGATGGACAGACTGGACTGTGTGAAACCTGTCACTCCGCCTCCTTCCTGGGTCCCAACCTGACCATGTGGTTGTGTTGGGCTTTCTGATGTTGTTGTGTATAGTGTTTAGAGTGTTATGCTCAGGTTCCCCCCTAAAATTATTTTTTTCTATCCATCATGGGTAACTGCATAATCCTGCTTCAACAAACACGCCTATAGCTTAATACTGTTAAAACAGGCTCAGTTTATTAAGTTATAAGTTCCATTCTCAACCTACAGTCAGAAGTGTTGGTACAATTACCTTTCTCACTTCAAATGAACTGCTTCAAGGTTCACCGACCTGAGACCATTTCTTCAATCAGTCTCTGGTTCAAACATTTGATGCATCAGGGTTCAGTTAGGGTGTTCTCACCAAGCCAAATAAACCGAACCAAGGCGGTCAACGCCAGGGTTCAACTGTATTAGACATGGAAAGTAAAAAAGCCTCCAGACGGCTGCCATGTTCAGAGTCAAAGGCCATCAGTCGAATGAGTCAACTGAACCCAGTCACCAGAATAAAATGTTGCCATTTTACGTTTCTGCAAACCAAAATATGTTGAAATGTCATCATTTCTGATCCAAAAACATGTTGCATATCAATACTGAGACTTATAGTCAATGTGGTGGAGCCTGCATCAATGTCATGTGACTGCTGATGTTAGCTACTTTAGCCACTCAAAATGAATGGCTGTTCTTGACACGGGACTCAAACCCCAGTGTGCAGAGACAAAGTCCTGTTGTTGTGCCATCCCTCATTCTACCTCCCTTATGACAGAGGGTTTTTGCTGGCTTTATACTACATCAGAGAACTTGAAAACGTGACATTTCAACATGTCCTAGGTTTGCAGAAATATAAAATGCCCACATTTTTTCCTGGCGACTGGGCTGAGGCAACTACAATATCCCAAAAGGAAAGCCTTCCGCAGTTTGTTCCTGCAGGGAGTTTTATAGACATTTTTACTGGTCCCCTAAATGGCTCATAACTCCAGAAAGGTGAAGGCTTCACCATTCTTTGCTGACTGGAGGCTGTTTATGGGAGAATACAAAAACTTGGTGACATATCAGTCAGGCTAATCCCTTCATCTTCACCCCAAAACGGGACACTGGTGCAGTCAGTGGGGAGGGTGCAGAAATCAATGCACAGATCAGCCGTGAATGTGCTGGAGTGCAGCAGACTTTTGCAAGAGATGTAAGTGGAATAAGAAATCTGCACAATGCTGCACTTCACTTTGTGTCAAAGATAATTGTTGCTTGTTGAGCGCTTCACAACATGTGTTCTGGACCGTGTGAAGCTGGTGTGATGATTCATTCAGTCACTGTACTGTGTGTGCTGTCAAAATATGCATATTTTACTTTTGTGATGCAGATTTGGTGTTGTTTTATATTGTGATATCAGCACAAGTTTGACATTCTGCTCAGCCGTACAGCAATTACATCTGGGGAAAATTATGTATGTAGTTGGTCCTATTTACATTGGTCCTTGAGTAATAATAAGTATGAATGCATCCATTTTAGTCCAGTCCTGGGTAAAATAAACACTTTGCTTTTGAATATACTGCAAATACTGCAAATGCATCATGTCGTATCCATTTGAGGTGAATACAATTTGGGCAAATACAATAAGCAAAGTCCACATGTTGGATACTCAGCAAAACTTAATCACCCCCACAGCCACACCCCCCTTTGGCCAGTTATTCCTTACTTGTAAAGCTGGTGGTGTTAACGTAGACATTTTTGCAGCTTTTATTTTACCCCTCTGTGTTAAATAAATACAAAAAAATGAATTAAAAAAATCTTTTTGGCGAGATAATGGACCTCATGCATGCTCCACTCAGATTTGTTCCATCTGTGTTTGAGAAAATCAAACAAGAGCACCTGTGTGAATAAAGTTCTCCTCTAACCATTATGGCCAGACTGTAGGCTGGTTTGTTTGTTTGTTTGCTGTTGTGATCAGTGTGTTGGTCAGTAGTAGGCTGGAAACTCCAGGAGGATTCAGGAGGGGAAATACTTTGAAGAGGCCAAGCTAATACAGAATTTGTAATGGCTGTTAAACAATATTTAAAAGAAGCACACAATGCTGTGTGCACTAATGCAAAAGAAATACAGTGTTTGCACTTCAGTACTGAAATGCAAACTGTCACTTCATTGTTTATTAATAAAACCTGACTCTTTTAATTTGTAACTGTGCCCCTTACATTTCTTCAGTGCTGCAAAATTTTTTAAATTGTGAGCAGATGTTCCTTATTTAAAAAAAAAAAAAAAAAAAAAAAAGACATGTTGCAGTTGAGCCCTACCACCCAGTATGATACTGGTGTCTCTCCAGAGTTACTATCTGACACAAAATAATATCATTATTTTATTGTTTTTATTTTATTTCATTTTTCTAAAACTTGTAGTGAACTGCTTTGAAGAAGAAAAAAGGCATATACATTATTGTAGGATCAGCAGCATTCATGAAAATTTTGCCTTTTCAAATTAAAAAACTGAAAAGGAAAAAGGAAAAAAAACAAAACAAAATAAAACAAACAAACAAACAAACAAAAAAAAACAATTCCAGTTTTGATGTGATAGCAAAATAACAGATTGACAGATTGAATGTGGCAGAACTGACAGCCATATCAAGCTAGCAAGGTATGACAGGTTTCAGTCTTCTGTCAGCGACACAGGCTTTCTGTCATATGTAAATATGTAAATAACACATTTTCATCCAGTGAAATGCAAGTCAAAGTGCTTGACAATAAACAACCCACAATAAAACAATAAAAAAGAATATAAAGATGCCTAAAAGATAATGGAAATCAGAACAAAAGCATCCAACTAAACTGCAGGCAACGTGTTTGTGGATTGGATTTGTTTCTGACATACTTTCAAATATTTACAAAAAGAGAGAAAGGAAGCGCTACTTGGATGTTATAGGGCTTTTTACTTTATAGGTGCTCTTCAGTTATGCAGGTGAATAGTAGATCTCAAACATAAGCCAAGGAAGTCCTATACTCTTTGTAAAAAGTGCAGACAACCAAGGAAAAAAGGAAACTGAGGTACTCCATCTTAAGGTAAAAAATTCCAATACATTCAGTATAAAATTCACTATAATTTTTTTTTACCTGAAGATGGAGTGCCTCAGTTTCCTTTTATACTTTCAAATATGTTGCTAATCAATCTTGCTCCCCTACAACTATTCTACATTCTCACGCTTTGCGGAAAACAAATTTGTCACAGATTATGTTTCTGATGTATCACAAATATGTTTCTAATCCAAATGCCTGGTACAGTGGTGGAAAAAAGTTTTCGGACACCCTTAAAATTTTACACAATCTCAAATATTATCATGAAATATTTGTGGAAAAATCTTTTTTGTGTTTCAAAAGGTGTGGCTGCATTAGACAGATACAAACAACTACAAATTATATATATATATATTTTGTTTATAGTTTACAAGAAAAACGAACAAAACTAAATTCTTGACAGTTTAATCTTTTTTTCAGGCGTGTTTCCTGTGTTAGGTTCCTTGTTTTAGCCATTTTTGTGTCTGAAGAACTTTCAAATGTGCTGGCTTTATATGGACACCAAGCTTGGCAACAAAAATTGTGTCTTTTAATAAAAAGAACGACCTTCATCACTGGTACCAAAATGACCCAATAATCAAAATTTGTATTTTTATGGAACCAATCAATTTGAAGTTTTTAATGGCTTTTTTTTAGGATTTGTTTAGTATTTTGGCCAGTTTTGTTACCTTTAGCCACCAAAAGCACTTGGGTTAAGGTGAGGGCACGATTATGTTGCCATGTATATGTATGCCATGTTGTGATGCCATGTTGTGATGTATAATCAATAATCCAAACAAGGCTATTTTCACATTGTCCAATTATAAAAAAAAAAAAAAAAAAAAAAAAAAAGTGAAATACCACGTGTCCAGAGAAGCTTGATGGTTTCTTCAGAGCTCAGCTGATTTACTTTGACTGTTCACACCTTGACATTTAATACCCAGTTTTAGTTTGACACATGTATACGTGGATAAATCTATCTATCTATCTATCTATATATATGTATATATATACAAATGCGTCTGTGTGCGCTCTTTGATCAACAAAGACTATAATCTATAATTCAAACATCCGTTCTTGTTCCCTGTCTCATCCAATTAAAAATAAATTACATTTACTGTATGTTTGAAAAGACAGAGCTGAAAAGCTTTGTGACTGCAAAAGCCTGTCACGCCTAATTTCACTTCATAACAAAGAACGTTTAGTCTGCAAAGGCCATCATTGGTCAATGCCTGGCCAGTCACAATCTTCATCAGTATTAGATAGCGGTCTGTTATTAATAACTGGAGTGTTGTGAGCAAGATATTTAAGCATACTAGGTGTTAATTTAGGAATGCTGCCTGCTGTGCTCATATTTTATAAAATGAGAACAGAGAAAATGAGAGACAGTGCAGTGGAATGGTATACACTGGGCTGCCGTTTTTTTTTTTTTTTTTTTTTACTTTTACATATAATCCCCATGCTTAGGTTAATATAATCCGCACACTACACCACACACATACTGCAGCTGACATACTGCCAGCCTGCACATGATTTCTGTGGTTGGTTGCTTTCAGCAGTGCTGGTGTATTGATTTCCGAGCATGCTGATGTTGCTAGCTTTCTGTTAGTAGCATCCTGGCAAACAGGCTGTTTTCGAGTACCGTGGTCGGTCTGGGTGAAAAGAGAGGGTATCAGCTGGAGTCTAGAATCAAACACAGAAATATGAATATCAATCTTGCAACTGAGACTGGAAAGAACTGGAATATTTCATATAATGGTACAGATATGCTGTGAGCTCTGTTACATTCTCATCAGTTCTTGGTGTAACGGAGTTCTACAGTGGAGGCAGCTTCTGGTGTGTGCAACGCCAGCGCACCAGCACAAAAAAAGTTTGAAATATATCTATATTTTGCCCTTCTATTGCTTTTGCCCTCTTTTTGTAAGCCTTTTTGCGTTGTTGAGGTTAGCCCGGGTAAATTTTAAATGTATCTGTCTTGTTAATAGTCAGTACCACAGGGGTGCTGTGGCCTGCCCAAAATAATTGAATATCAGATATAAGACATCTCCATAGTTCAGACAAGAAACCACCAGGAGCCAGATGCCTAAAACTTTGTGTAGATTCATGACTAAAACTGTGTGTACATACATAGCCAGAAATATGCACACACATTCTTTTCATCAGATTTATAAAGCCATGTGTACGCATGCTTCTGGTTTATAAATCTCAGTTTTGTTATAATTGTTGGCATGTGCACGAGCCTCATGCACACAATTCCACAGTGAAGGTTGACACACTCCTAATTGGTTCATTTCTATATAAATACCTTTTGCCGCTCATTCATTTTTTTAGACATGGTAACTAAAAGGACAATATGCTCCTTTAACAGCACCACAGCCGCCATCACTGTCATTCCACACGGCTCAGACTGTTTATAGCTCATCATAATGACACACATGTGCCTCCAAATCAATCCACCCAGCAATCAGACATATTCTCACTCAAAAATATTATAATGATTTAAAACAAACAAACAAACAAACAAAAAAAACAAATAGGTTTGTACAAAATCATACACACACACAATGAAACTGGATATTAAGGGCATTTAGTATATTGAAGTAATAAAGTTACAATGATAATATTGCATAAATTCACCCTTTCATGTTATTTTCTACCACTTCTCCAGCAGCCCGCAGCCAGAACTCTGTGTATGCATGGTGTGAGGTATGTGGGAAGGTACGCACATTCTCACTGCATGTTCTTTTTTATAAATAACGATTTATGTGCAGAAAATAGCGTATATATGTTCCTACACGTACGCAACGTTTACACATCTGGCCCCTGGAGAGGAGATGACTGCGAAAACCAAGGACACTGCACAGCTGTTTGAAGAATTAAAGAAGATTAACTGTAAAATGACATGCAGAGTGCATTTAAGAAACAAATGAATGACAAGATCGACCACATAAACACATCTCTGCAAAAGAAAACCCCACAGTGGCGATGTCAGAATTTGAATGATATGGCCGAGAAATGAAGGAAACACTTGATATTGATGATAGCCATCTATAATCACGCATGCAGGTTTTGGAGAAGATCAAGTGAAGCTCTGAGGGAGCAGCTGTAAGACCCAAAATAAGATTTGACCATGATGTGACCCTGTACTTGTGGCTGGATTGCTAACAGAAGATGGGGCAAATTTTCTTTTAAGATTAAGCAGCTGTTCATGGAAGGCCTAGGGAATGAGTCTCAAATTGTGGATGCAGCACGACTAAAGCTGGTGAAGGTTCAGTGTGCATCCACAGAGGAATAAATTGCTATTCTTTGCCAAAAGCATAAACTGAGGGACCACTCCAGATATCTATAAGTTTTTCTACATTCAGCTAAATCTCACACTGACTGGATGATTGGGCTGAACTTTAAAACACTGCTAAGAGGACATCCCCTCTCGGAAAGATGATTTTATCTTCATTAGGAAGTGGGCGAATCTGGAAAAATGGAATGAAACAAAGCTGGGAAATGACTGATGCAGCAGTGAGAGACGGTATGAGCAGAATCAGAGAAAAGACTGTAATAGCCGTAAAATACGAAAAGACCGCCTCGAGATAGAGGACCAGGACAGACATGAGATCCAGATGGAGTGCCACGGGAGTGAGATAGCCACCGGCAAGAGGCGAAATGACACAAGAAACAAAAGGAGAGAAGACTATGAAGATTTCCATACTCGCACGGCCAACATGAACATATTTCGCTTTTACACTGGAGTATCAATGGATGGCCTTAAGTAAACCGTGATCTCAGAATATCAATTATACAGTCAATTAATCCTGATATTTCCCTAAAAGAGACTGATCTTCAAGAGGAAAATGTCGTTGATCTGGAGGGGTATGTATGGTTTAGCTGAATTAGGAAAACATGTCAAGGAATTTCGAGCGTCGGGGGTATAGGGTTGTTAGTAAGATCCAGTTTGTTTCAAGAATATAAGATTGAAATTATCTAAAAATTTGGCACAACAGGCCTTTTCATCATTTCAACATAAGATATCTGAATATTTGTTTTGTTATATTCTGTTATTTACATCCCACCTGAAAATTCACCCTGGGGAAGTGAAGTTTCATTGTTCTTTTGTCAATTGTTAAGTCTGATTTGTCAACCTTTTGAAGTGGGTGCTATCTATAGTTGCAGAGATTTAAATGCTAGAATTGGAAATATGGAAGATTATATCCCTGATATTGATTCTAAAGAGATTCTAGAATGTGTGTACTTAACAGTAGGATCAGTCCTTTTTGTGACAGTTTTGCACCGGTGTCACAAAAGCATAAAGCTGTGCTTGATTACACTGTAGCTCTGTTGTTTAGAAAATTGTTTTAGAGAAGAATTTAAGGTATTGCTTGTCTTGCAGGTGGTAGAGGATAGAGCTTTATTTACTTTGACTGGAGATCACAATCGATTACCTGTTCACTCATTGCTGTGGATGAAATTTCGGGTTGGTTATAAAATACTCCAGTCTTAAGAAGTATTTATTGCAACTAAACAAATTGAAAAGCAGGTGAGAGGAACTGTGCCAGATGCCCTTTTAAACTCAGAGATAGGATGCACAGCTCCGCTGAGACTTATTGTGAGATTACAAACTCTTAAGATTATAATACTAGAAGTCAAGGTGTCCCTCTAATCTAAGGTTCCTGTAATTTAGTTCCTGACTTGAGTTCTGTATAGAGCCTAGTTCATGTTTCTTTTATCACCACAGAGCCTCCAGCACCTCTGATATTTGCTAGGCCTACATATAATAAACTTCCAAGCAATCTTAATATCACTCTATATTCCTATTTCTGCTTCGCAAACACAACTTTAAAAAGTTCACTTTTGAATGGCAAGCCTGGCTGAATCAGAGCCAGACATGCAGAACAGTGACAAGCTGTGATTGATCAGTCTATGGAGAGTGCCAGGGTATCTGCATTGTAAAGCAGCAGTAAAATAACAAGGTATGTATACATGTGTCTGTGTGTAAGACAGAGATGGATGGCTCTGGACAGACAGCACAGTTCTGGTTCTTGAACTGCTTCCTTTCAGGATTCTGGGAACCAAAGTGCTAACTAGAAAACCAGTCTGTGTTTGCCCCAGTTTGGAGTGGAGCAATTGCATCATGGTGGTTGGCCACTGACTCCAGCATTGCTGTGGCTGAATTCAGCCCCAGTCTGCTGGTTTGCTGCTCTGTGACCCAGCATGTTGTCAAGGAGTTCATAATACTCCCCCCATCACCCCATCCAGCCCAACTTTTCACTAGTTTTTCTTTTTTTTTTCTTTTTTGGTTATTTTTGTCCTGGCTTCTAACAAACTTAGCTTTCACCAACTCTTCAGCAATTTAGAGATAATTTACTTTTTCTAGTCTAGAAGTCTCCCATCTTTTCCTGAGATTCAGGAGATGTCCAAATTGAAAGCAACAGTTTTGTCTCTTTGGCAGACCACTGCACTCTCCTCAGTTTCTCTGTTGTATCCATTTTTCCCAGCTGGGAATCAACTTTTCAAGTTCTGGTCAAAGAATGCTGAGAATGGTTCAAAATTAGGTTTGTGAAAGAGAATGATGTTGCCACCACAGTGAAATCAGACAAGTTAAGTATCACCTGTTTTGGAAGCTGGGATTCAAAGTATTTTATAATCCTCTCCGACTTTTAATCTGAACCTTGATGATGACAAAACGGCCAAAGGTTCCAGTATCAGGCTAGGTGGTGAGTAGATTTAGTATTTCATGTATCTGACCCCTTTAATAATTCTGACTATGTTACATGTATGCATCATTATTAACCCATATTTGTGATATAGCCTGCCTCTCAGGTTCACTCAATCCCATTCAGTTTTGAACAGCACAGAACCCAAATACCAGAACATTTATTAAGTCAGGCTGTAAAGGTTAATTACAACTGTTCAAGAAAAGCCAGCAACTGCACTTTGCAAAGTTGCACCAGAGCTCTGTTAGCAGTCTACAAATATTTTGAAATATCTTCCGTTCACGGTCTCACATTAACTCTTTGAAATGCCTGTGGGTTTTTTTTTTTTTTTTTTTTTGGTTTGTTTGTTTGTTTGTTTGTTTCTTGTAATTTGTTACTTTTTTGGAACTTTTGTGGGAATCTTTGGTAATGGTCTTCTATTATCTTTTGAGGTTGTTTTTTTTTTACTCTCTGGTCATTTTATAGTAATTTTTTATGATGTTTTTTTTAAATACATTTTTACTCATTTTGGGGCACAAAAAACAACACAACACAAAACAAAACACAAAAAATGTGAATTTGGCACTCATATGCATTCAAACCATCAATCAATCATGACAAATATTATAAAAATGTAAAAAAAAAAAAAAAAGATGAAAGAATTAACATTGGCTGGTCAAAAAGCCCATTTGCCCAAAACTTGTCATGGCTGGCCTCAGTTTTCTCCTTATGTCTATCCATTTTCCTCCTGCCTTGTTAGTCTCTCTCTCTCTCTCTCTCTCGCTGTGTGTGTGTGTGTGTGTGTGTGCGCGCGTGCGTGTGACGTGGGCATGGCCCACTCCCTCTGTGGCTCCTGCTTCACCTACACACCTGCCTACAATCAACTCATTAAGACCAAGCCTACAGCATAATAACCCCAGCACTCCCTCCATGTATCACCAGCTTATTCTTTCTGCCACCGAGGTAGTAACTCTCTCAGCTGCTCAATACTTTGCTACTTGAGTTAATATTCTAGGAGTTTAACTCTAATTCAGTTTGCTCCTCGTGCCTTCATTTAACATGTGTTTTCCCTGTGCTAAGAATCCTTCTCGTGCCCTTGTGTCTCTTTGCTAAGCCCCGCCACTCCAGCCAGACTGCCTCTCCACACTGGACCGCCTGCCCATGAGCTCAGCCTGGAAGCTCCATTCCTCATCACCTATCAACTCCAGCCAACTCACTACCATACCACAGGCTGGCAATAAATCATCATTTACCTTCAATTCTGTCTCAGTGTCTGCAAAACTATGCTGCAGCATGACAAACAATGATGACAGAAGGAGACAAACAATTAATGTCAGACTTACACTGGTGAATTGTGCTGAAAAACTCAATGAAGGTCTGTTACCCTCATCTATAACTATCTATAAGTCCATTCCTGGCCTGCTCCCACTTACATCTGTGGGCATATCTCAGTTCTAACCAGCCTTTATGGCCTGCGCTCCACTGGCCCCCTACTAATGACTGTTCCTAAGGTTCACACTGAACTTGGCAAACAGCTTTCAGATCCTCTGCCCCTGCTGCCTGGACCCAACTGCGGACTGATCTGCAGCTCCGTCATATGATCTCGCTTTGGGTTTTTATAAAATAGTAAAAGGTATGGAGGCAGACTTCACTGGAGTTTTGTAACTGCGCTCCTTCTTAGCCAAATATATTACATATGTTTTGTTTTGTATGTTTTATATTGTATGTTCTTGTTCGTTGTGAGTCATTTTGGAACTGCTGCTGTCCAGGGGTCCCTTTTTAGAAAAGATCTTGCATTCTCAGTGGGACATACCTGGTTAAATAAAGGTTAAATAAGTACGATAAATAAAATCTATGCTTGCAATTTAAACACCAACTATTTACCACAGTCTCTTCTAGCACTTGCTCTGCTGACTCTGAGTGATGTGGAATAGATGCCACCTACCTTCTGTTTGAGTGGCTTTCTCCATTCTTGCCACTGCGTAATCAGTAATTCCATTACTTGTGTAATTAGTCAGTACTAAGCATGGTAGATGTTTAGAAACTGTTCAGCTGACTTGAAAACCTGATTTCTGGCTAAGAGGGATGACCGAGCTGAAAATATCTAGTGTACAATTATAGCAGTCAGTGCTGTGTTTGGTGGGGTCTGCAGTTTTTAGCACTGATGTTGCTGGAAATGCATTAGTGTGATTTTGTGTCCTTGCTGTATTGCAGGGCACCAGAGAGCAAACCAGTATTGGCAAAGGAAATAGTGATGAACTACTGTAGCTGATGGAGGGCATGGTTGTTAAGGTATGGTGAAGAGGAGAAAGGAGGAAGAAAAAAAACAACAGTGGGGTGTGTATTTAACTCTTTGAAACCCAGGAGCACAGGGAGGGTGGGGGGGACAGAGATTACCCAACGAGCACAGAATTGAATGTTGATGATGGAAATTGTTACAGAATGAAAGAGAGAGAAAGAGATGGTACTTACATGAAATAGATGGGGTATCCACCCTCAAAATACCAGCAGTACTTTTTGGCTTCAACAACCTGTCATAGAGAGGATTAGATCATGTTAATCATTTAAAACAAACACCATGTACCCAGCCTGTAGTTCCATTAACTACAGACTGATAGTACCTACATTTCTAAGTGTAT
The DNA here is from genome assembly GCF_902150065.1 of Myripristis murdjan. Classification (NCBI taxonomy): domain Eukaryota; kingdom Metazoa; phylum Chordata; class Actinopteri; order Holocentriformes; family Holocentridae; genus Myripristis; species Myripristis murdjan. The sequence goes on along the minus strand of NC_043999.1, from coordinate 26,632,917 downwards.
AGGACCAAAAGTCTCTCTACTAGCTGTATTATTTGTTACAGCCAACCAAACATACAAAGACATCATGGAAGTAAGGAAGCACTTTTTACCTTACAGAGACATTCGGGCTTTACAGACTCAACCAGTAGGAGGGGGAAACTATCACTATGTTTGTTGCTACATTAAGGAAACTAGCTGAACACTGAATTTAAAGATGCACTGAATGACATGCTGTGAGACAAGTCTGTATGTGGCCGGAGGAGGGAAGCAGCACAAAAGATATTACTCACAGAGAGTGAGTTAACTCTAGAAAATGCCATAAATAATAGTATCATTATAAAATAACCCTGAAGGAGGCCCAGCAGTTGAAGATAATAGGGAGTACACAAAGACAGTGGTGGAAAGCAAAGTGGACAGGGTCCATGTTTTCACTGAGGCAAGTCAAGGCATCTTGCTTTTGTGTGTTGGTGTAAAGATATGGACTGCCATAGCCATGGAAAAAATGTTGAGTGTGCATGCAGAAACAAAAAGACTAAATCATCAAAACATAAAAAGAAGAGATATGAATGCAAAGTTGAGCATAAAACCACAAAGGCTTGTAACTCCTCAGAGGACCAACTGACCATAAATAAGATGACATTAGTAAGTGTGGATGAGCGTTCAAAGGGCTACTGGGCATAAGCCATGCTGGAAGGAACACTGAATCAAAAAAATAGTCTATAGAAAATTCACGAGGCACCTCCCACTGCAAACTGATGCGGAGTTCAGGATACAAAGGACAACCAGCGGCAATAAAAGGAATGACTGATGGCCAAACTATGAAGCTTCCATTTTCCATCACCTGCCATGGCAGGACATATGTGGCTGCAGAAGGTCAGAGTTGCAGAGTAGTTGAACAGATAGCACAATATTCCAGAGACCTGCAGGCTACCCTGGACAAGCAGGAGGAGGTATTCTGTGATGGGCCAGGCAGCATGAAAGCTGCAAGCTGCAGTTCATCAAAGCCAGACCAGTGCCATGGGCCAGTGATCTTTCAAACTATGGGTACAGAAACACTTGTGGCTCTCAGCAGGGACAGGTGGCTCATAGGAAGGCTGCACCAATGCATTCTTTCCTTATTAACAGAGGATGAAAATGTTTTTAATCATGTAACATAGACACACTGTCAGTGTATGCCATGCTATCACACACTGCTGACCATGATGTTTCACGTAAGTTTAGTGAATCATATACTGATTATGGTTTTTAGTCTGTCAAGGACCTGAAGGTGTATTCTTGTCATGTGGCAACATTGGATTCAGTAGAAATTTTAAATAACACAAGTTGTCCAACACATATTCTTTTATTGATTTGCTTACATTCAAGGTAAGTCAATGTTTTATAAATAAATACAGAGTACATATAGAAATTCCTCCAGTTATGAATAGCAAAGCTTTGAAAGCTTAACTACTTTACTACTGTTAAATAACTGTTAGGTCTCACAATAATTAATCCTCTACATATTGGTCCTAGCATGAAAAGGTTTGGAAACCCCTGCCATATATGCTATCAAACCCAAAGCGGAAGCTGACTTGGATGCTCTGCTTGAGTTTTGGAAGCAGTTACCATAGTGCCAGTACCAAAAAAGGATGGAGGAGCAAATGGTGTGCAGCATGCAGTATGTTGAAAGTTGCACTCCATCCTGCAACAAATGGTCTTGCTGAGAGGTCAAGGAACAGTGTTTGCACTGTTTCCTGAGATTCACTTATCGCAACAACCAACATGCCACTACTCACCTAATCACCTGCCAATCTGTTGCTTAAGAGTGACCATTGAACAACGTTTGACCCTCGGAAACAACAATCAGTGAAGGATACAGTTCAACAACAACAGGAGGAACAAAACGAAGGGAACGGCAGGCTAAGAGTCTCCATGCCATCTGAATCTGCTGTTGAGAAACCACCGCAGTGAACACCGGTAAATTCCTGTGACCAATATCCTGCAGTGTACAGACTCCTGACCCCAAATGAAAAAGACATGTCAACCAACTGCTACAGAAGCCTACAGCTCCTACTAGGTTGTCACGTGGTGCTTGCCCGGATGCACCACTGGGAAGTCCAGATTTCACCTACTGGCACAGAGTTTCAAGCTGTTGATGTTCTTGTAAAAGGGATTGAAACATATCATTCTATCATTCTGCAGCAGCATCTGCCTCAGGTTCATCATCAAGAGACAGTAGGACTAAGGTTCACGTTGACCACCGATATTCTACAACAGAATCTCTGGGCTAAGCTAAAGACAAACCCAAACCAAATGGGATGGAAGAATCCAGTACAGTGTTTGAGGGTTTGAGATATTCCACCCACACCATATAGTTGGTTAAAAAAAAAAAAAAAAAAAAAAAAGGTGTAGCTGTATATTGATAGGAATTTTAAAAAGGGGCACAGAATGTTCAAAATTCAAGAAACTCATTATTTTAGTTGTTGTTGCATAGGTTATCTATTGTAACAGGGGTGAAGATGTGATGTATTTTGGTAATTCTCAGTTGCTGTAGTTTGGCACGCCTGGCCAGTGTTGGATAAGGTGCACATGGGAGAAGTTTGCCCTAAGGGCTTTCTGCCAGAAATGCTGTCTAACCTAACCCTAAACCTTCTGGCAGAAATACAGAGGAAACAGAGAAATAGAAAGCCTTGAAGGCAGACTTCTCTGACCAGGTAAGTTAGTCCAAAAGCATAATAAAGTTACTCATTACTCTGTACAAATTGCAATCCCATTACTTCACTAATCTCTCTCTAAAAAGCAATTAGATTACTAATTACTTTACTTTCTTTAAAACCTAGGTCACTCCTTATCAGGGGTAGAATGCAACACTGGACACCAAATCAAGTAAGTTCTGATCTATGATCAGTTTAGCATATTAAATTATAATAAATAAGATGTATAACAAATCCAATCCTAAACCAGCAGACAGGAGGCACAAAAAACTCTCACCAGACTAGGCCTACACCTCAGCTCATTCTCCCCACTGAGAATTCATAGCAGGACTGTTTCTGAATGATAGCAAATGATCTCTCTGATGTGTCGCCACATTTTTCTCAGCAGTGTATCAATCCAGCCCACTTCAGTAGACAATATCAAAGCAATATTATACTATTGCTTATTGGTGTAGTTACTAAAGTGCTCAATTTACCATAAATCACTTGAAGTCCCATGGTTAAGTAACGCAAGTAATTAGAATTTTATTAGAACAGTAACTGAAATGTGGTTACTGAAAATTGAAAACATAATCCCTTACATTACCTCGTTAGTGGGAAAAGTAATCTGAGTACAGTACAAGCACCTGGTGTTATGCATAACATAATAACTCTTGATCAATGACTCAGCATATAATTGTTCTACAGAAGAGATAAAAAGACCTCATGATATAATAATATGATTTATATCCTTTTTGAAACTTTGGCTGCCACCGCAGCCACCAAGTTTCTGTCAATCAAATCCTATGGCAGGCATAAAGCTCTCCATCATCATATCAGGAACAATTTTCATAGTTCTACTTGAAACTGGCTGGAGTTGGTGTGTAATGAAATGCACAGTGGCAGACTGAGCAGAGCTCCTCCTGCATATTGCTGCTGCAAAACCTCCTTTTTCCATTAATGGGTTGGTATGGCGGCAGCTGTCACTTCATAATTGATAAAGCTCCAGCGTAGCAGCTAACCATTAGCTCAGCAGCTGGCTGAAGAGCATCTTTGATTAGCTGTGTTTGAAATTATCTCCTTCTGTGAAAGCATAGCCTGCTTTGTAGTGGTAGAGAGAAGATTTTCTGCTTTATCAATGTGTGCCCCACAAAGAGGGGTAGAAGAGAGGCCGAGGCCGCTGGGAAGAAAGTGGGAAAAGGAGGGGCAAGGTGAGATAGCAGAGAGAAAGAGGCAGTTGAAAGCAGAGGGAGAAATGCAAACGAAATGCACTGAGTCATAGTGAAGATATGCAGGGCCGTTCCTAGCCTTGGGGTGGCAGACACCATATACAGCATCGCTACAAGCTGAGCTTTTCATTAAAGCCAAGACATCGTTTCAAAGATAAGCACTTCAGCTGAGCCGCCTGGCAAATGAAAACATGCGGCGTGTGGATATGGATATGAAATTGCAATGACATTCACGCTCACTGCTTTCTTGCGTTACTCACTGAACTCAATTAACTCCCAGTGGTGATAAAAATGACATTCACTGCTGCGGAAAGTTAAGTACTGCAGCGGCAGTATTTTTCTGCGCACAACCTTGGCGTTTCATCGGCAGGTACATCATTGTCTCAGGCAGGTAAAACAGAAGTGTTTGATTACATTAACCAACACCCAACATTTCCTTTTACAATGTGACAAGACAAGCTGTGGTGTTCTTGACAAAGGCACTTCCAGAGCTCTGTGTTGCAGAACAGAGCAATTTCAATGATAGTATCTTTTTTTTCTTCAGGTTTCTTAGCCTGTTTCATCTTTTTCAATCAACCTTTTCAGCTTCTAGAAATCCAGCTGCTATGCCACTGAGCAGAACAAGAACAGGAAACAGTGAGTCAGTCTCTGGCATGGAAATATATGTATGTATTTTTAAGTGCATGGAAAGTCTAAAGGCTCATTTATGCTCAGTGTTAAATACGGATATGGACAGAGCTTTCTGTCCATACTCTGTGTTCATTTTGTCCGTATTTGTGCACGTTTTCAGGAAGCTTGCGAATATGGATGAAATGGAGCAGTACCACCGGGGGGCAGAGTAGCCAATAGTTGAAGAGAAACTGGTCTATGAGCGAGATGTGAAGAAGAAATTTCTGTCATTGGTAATATTAGAGAAAAGTATTGTTAGCGCTGGGCAGTATACCGGTTCATACCAAATACCGGTGTTATATTTTTTCATGATATGAATTTTTCAGATACCCCAATAGCGGTGTGTGTGTGTGTCTGTGTGTCTGTGTGTGTGTGTGTAGTGTACATAACGTTGGGAACAGCACACGGAAAGTAGCGCCACGGGACATCGTTGGAGGGGGGACTGTTTTTGCAGTTGCACTCAGTAAGCAGTGGGGACTCCGGTACAGCTACAAAATGGACCAAGGCAGTGTCAGTGAGTTTGGAGAACAAGCAGAAAATGAAGAACTTTTACCAAAAAGAGGAGCTGTGTCGGCGGTTTGGAAGTTCTTCGGCTTCAAAAAATCCGACACAGATCAAACGACGGTCTTTTTCAAATGTTGTCGGGCTAAAGTTGTAGCCGCTGGAGGCAACACGAGTAATTTGTTTCACCACCTCAGCCGCAAACATGCCATAGAATATGAAGAATGCAGATCTGCGTCCTCCACGTCTTTAGGTAATGTTGGCAGTGGCACTAAAAAAGAAAAGACGAGTCAGATGTCCGTCAAAGACGTGTTTGCAAGAGGGACTGCTTACGAGCCAAAAAGCAAACGGTGGAGCGAAATTACAAACGCTATCACCATCCACTTAGCCAAAGACATGGTACCGCTCAGTACTGTTGAGAAAGACGGGTTCAAGGAGATGATCAACACGCTCGATCCCAGATATGTTTTACCCAGTCGAAAATATTTCAGCCACACAGCAATCCCCAACTTGTACCAGAAGCACAGAGTATTGAGTATTTTGGGGGCTATACATTTTGAATCTGTAATAGGTCGCTCCTTTTTTTACTAGTGGAAAAAAAGGAGGGACGTGGCCATGGCTCAGGATGAACTGGGTCTGGGTCTTCCAAAGCATGTGCTCAAAACTGAGACGCCGACCAGGTGGGGATCGCGTCAGATGATGATACAAAGAATACTTGAGCAGGAGAGAGCCATCAGCCAGGTTCTAAAGGCTGACAGAAAATCAAGGCACTTGGTCTTCAGTTGGCAAGATATGGATGTCCTGAAGGCTGTTAACAAGGTGTGTGGATGTTTTTTTTTTTTTTTTCTTTTATTATGTGCTCTTATGTTTTATAGCCATATCTATTTTTAACATGGTTATTTTTTCTCTTCCTTTTCTACTCTACATGGATGGATGCACTTTTTAATTTTGTTGATATGGAAATGACAATTATCTCTCTCTGTCTCTCTCTCAGGTGTTGAGCCCACTCCAGGAATTCACAGATGCCTTGTCTGGAGAGCAGTATGTCAGCATGTCCTACATCAAGCCAGTACTTCATCTCTTCAATACAGCCATTCTTGCTGAGGAAGACAACAGCACTGAACTGACCAAGGATGTGAAGAGAAACACCCTAGCCTACTTGAATGAGAAATACTCAGATCCGGACACAGAAGACCTACTTGATATTGCATCTTTACTTGACCCACGATTCAGAACCACCTACATGGAGAAGGAAAAGGTGGAACACGTAATTTCCAGACCAGTAGAAGAAATCAAGTCACTGAATGATCAACAGAAAGACCCTCTCTCAGGGCCTTGTGGTGCTGCAGCAGCAGCAAGGACTGTTGCGCTGCCTGAGGAAAAAAGAAAAAAGACTGTCCAGCTTTTTCAAAAAGCAGAGCACCAGCAGCATGGGCTGCAGCGGAAACACACTCTCAGAGGAGGAAATCATCAAGATGGAGCTGAGAGCTTACTTGCAGAACACAGAGGTCGACAGTGATGCAGACCCTTTGGAGTGGTGGAGATGCCATCAGGCAAATTTCCCCCGTGTCGCAAAGCTTGCTCGACAGTACTTATGCATACCTGCCACCAGCGCTCCATCTGAGAGTGTTCAGCACTGGTGGCAACATTGTCACATGCCACAGAGCCGCACTCAAACCAGATGCTGTGGACCGTCTGGTTTTTCTTGCTCAAAATTTGTAATGGCTGAGATGCCTTATTTATGAAGCTTGTCCATAAAGTTGAAATGGGTGAATATTGGTTCTATGCTACAGGATAATCCTGCAAGCCAAGTTGCACTTTTTTATATATATATATATTTTCAATATTTGAACACTGTGTACTGTGTCTGGGCTTGAGCAATACTATTACTAATGCAAGTTGCATACTTTTATTTTAAAATTTATTTGTTTGAATGTGACACCTACCTCAACAACTTGAAGCAAAGTCCGTTACCTTACATTTGCATAATAAAAAGGTTCTGTATTTTGACTGCAACTGTCATGCATTCTGATTCCTTCACTTCATTAGAATCATGAGTGCCACCTCTTTCCATCATTTTTTGTTGCCATGTAAACCTGTATTAATACTACGGTGGACATTAATGTCCAGTATTCATTCCTCATGACAGTAAAATAGGTCATTCTAAGTTAATTTACTGGAGCAATTCTTCTCTAAATCATTAGAAAATATGCTTAACACCCAGTCGTGCATAAAAAAAGAAAATACCGTTATATACCGTGACACCGTTATAATTTTGAAAAACACCATTGATATACATTTTTGGTCATACCGCCCAGCACTAAGTATTGTCCAGCCACATGTTGTGATGTGTTTAATGACCTCACAGACCACCGCCATCTACAACAGCACCTTACAGCAGGTCCGTTATTATGACCTCCTCCACCGTTACCATGTTTGTTGTAAGAAACTTTTGACTCTGAGCTGCTCTCTTGTGGATTTATTGCTTATCATCCATGCATCATGCAACATAAGGGACGCATCAAAGTATGTGGGCAGTGACGGTTAAATTGTTTGAAACAGTCTTAGGCCTATTTATTTTGTACGTAAAGGCACAAATGAACCTGAAGGGTTTGCAACCTCACAACGCATTTAATTTTCAGGAGTTTAAATTACGTTTTAAAAAAGTGGGGGGAAAAATGTATTTGATTACATTGAACGATTTTGGTCACACTTAGGATTACAGAATTGCAAACACTCAAATAACCATCATGCCCTTCCCATCTCCACCCTTCGCTCCCCTTTGAAAGCTTACTGGTGAACATGGACGTGGATGGAAGTACAAGACCTGCTCATCCGAAAACACTTCCTGGAATTCCAACCCTGTGGATTCCATGGTTTTCCAACGTTTTTAGTGGTTATAAACTACCTGAGAGACTGTTGACTCATGGGCATTTCTGGAAGTAATAAGGATGTCACAGCCCCACAACTAAATTGGTAAGTGAAATGTGTCACTCTGGGTTCAAAACCAAGAAGATAGGATGTCCTGCGGCTGCTTGCTTCAAGTAGTAAGTAAACATTAGTTACCACCATTTGGAGGACAGTGGTAGTTATGGCCACAGTTCATCACAACGGCAGCAATGCGCATAAAAATGACCGCTGCTGAAACCATCCTGCTATTTTGATTTGACCAAGAAAATCTGTTCTACTCCAATTCAAATTCTGTGGGTTGGACATATTTTCTTCTTCTACCAGTAAGATTCCATGAGGCTTAGGCCTATTTGTTTGACCAGCATATTTGAGTTCATGTCAGATCTCAGCAACGTTGCAGTATGATGAACTCAAACTGTCACTCTGTAGATCTTTTTAAAAAAACAAAACATTTTTAATGTCCTCTGGGTGGGGTTTGATGACCGACTGAGGACATGGCCTCTCATTAATTTTTACCTAAATCTGACTTGTTCGTAATCTACATAATCTGAAATGGCATTTACAGACCTCCCCTGGAGCATTTATGCATAATTATATGGTAATGCCCTCAACCCTGACTCCCTAGCACACATTCAGTTTTGCAAAATTTTGATCCTGAAGGAGCCATCAATGCAACATCCACTTGTGACAGATAAAACAAAACAACAAGAAGTAAGTTTTCAGCTCTTGTATGCAGTAGCCTAATGTTTTCCCTATCCACATTGGTGGATCTCTCTTCTAGCAGTTTTACCAAGTAGGAGGAACAGTTTATTTACCTTGTTATAGGTTAAGCTTAATATAATCATAGGCAATGGATGCACTGCTAAAAAAACCACACTGCTATAGAGTAATGTTTAAGGTCTGCCTTTTAGCTTTGCCTAAATGAATTACCTCTCTGGAAAATGTTTAAAGGACCATACCATGCACGTTTAGCTCAATATCTTCAAAATGTATATATTCCTTTCCCTTCTCCTCTCTTTTATCCAGCCATTGGCTTCCATTCATTCCACTATAATATGAAAATGAACTCTGAGACTTCAAACTTTCTTCACACCACTATTCCATCATTAGTCCTCCACATTAGATTTCCTAAAAGCAGCAGCACTGTTGTGTTTTGATGACTTGAAACTGAGCAAAATGGCCTCTCTTTCACCAAAAAATTGACTTGGGATCAACAGCACAAAGTGCATACTTTTATATCATTACAAATGATTTATGAGTGTCATGAATTATTAATCCCAATTTCCAAAATGGTGGAACTATTTTCTGCCATAGCACTGCCACTGTATCACCACGCAGTGGCCTTCTGGCCACATATTCACCTAAATGGGGTGATAAAGCGGCAGTGCTAAGGCAGAAAATAGTTCCACCATTTTGGAAACCAGGAGACTGAAATGAGAAATGTAGTAACTACACCAAAACAAATGTGTGCTGTGTTTCATGTTGCCCCTCAAAATCATGTCTTTCCGGTCTATATCTATTTACATTTTGGAGAAGTATACTCCTGGTGAAGCTCCCATTCTCAAGACAGGGAAGGAGTTAATGAACCAGACTTGGATGTATCACACTCCCATGTAGCAGCAAATACCACTATACAGGTAAGAATCCGAACATTCACTTAACAAAATGATTGGTTAGGGTAGTGACTCTATGTCGAACCAAAGCACCTCTATAGACGCTCTTTTATTCTGGCCAAGCTTTCACTGTTCAAAAATAAGGGATGCTTTAACTTTCTTTTCTTTTTAAGTGCACACAACAAAATCCCACCACATTTCTGCCAATCTCTGCCCTCTATTCCTTTGAGAGCAGAGTGGTTGGCATGGTAGTGCGGGTTGTTTGGTGGCTCACAAAATGGCAGCACAATAGGTTATTTGTCAGGCTGCTGGTGGAGAATGGGACCATACTGAGAAATTTTGGCTAAGAAGTAAAAGCAGGAACAGAGAGGGGGAAAAAACGAGGCATGTGTGTTTGTGTGTGTATGTGTATGTGTATGCGTTAGTGTGAGTGTGTGTGTGCGTGTGTGTAATATAGAGAGAGACAGTGAGAGAGAGAGAGAGAGAGAGAGAGAGAGAGACAGAGACAGAGAGACAGACAGAGAGAGATGGCAGGATAGAGGCATGATGACCCCTGTAGCCCGCCTGGCTGTCTGACCAGATAGCTCTCCCAGCTTAGCTGCCAACAGTGGGAGTTAAAACCAAGGTCACTCTGTGAGAAAAACAGCCTCCCAGCACATTGCCTCAGGTGAACTCAAAACGTGTTAGATCAGTAAACTGTTTTGCCAATTTGCATGCTTCTCAGGAATATCAACTGCACCACACAAATTGTAGACAGAAACCCACCCGACCTAACTATCCTAAAATTACAAAGTGGACCTGAACAGATCAAAGAATCTTATCACCACTGATTAAAATGCTATAGATTCATCTTCATTACCAACATAAAATGCTTGTGTCAATATGGTCTATACTATTAAACAAGATATTGTGTACATTTATCCATCTATCTTCTATATTCCAGTAACTTTACCTCTCTGGTCTCTAATCTCACTACTAGGCAGAAATATGAGGCCCTTTATTAAAAACCAGATACTGTCCAATCAGTGTCATCAACCTCTGATGATGTAATTTAGTTGATTACATATAAGGTGTGCAGCTTTAGAAATAGTGGTTACATCCAAAACTATATCTCCAGGCCCATACCAGTGATGAACATTTGGCCCATTTACTACAATTAACTCACAAATAATCTACATTTTACACTGAAACAAATAATTTTGCAAATCATGTGGGGCTACTTAAGATTTCACAACTTAAAATCAAACATCCCTCCATTTTTTAGTTTGAATTTTTGGTTGAATAATAATTTGGTTTGGCAGGATAAAAGATGAAATGATATCGGAGTTTGAAAATATGCTAAAAGCTAGCTTTGGCAGAAGATTTTGTAGATATTACATGAAATATGCAGAATCATTAGTATGGTCCTTTAATAGGCAATGCCAAGTCTTCTCCATGGTGAGAATTCATGGAGACGGTCTCATCAACATAACATATATATGATTTTGCAAAATGAAGCAAATTAAAGTGCATTATTGTAGAAACATCTATAAAACTAAACCATCAACACACTGCGTGAACAAGTGGTGAGGAAAGAGCAGGACACAGCTTGAACTTCAACACTAGACTTTATCCATTTACACTGGTTTGGGCCTAGTCTTTATTCAGTCCCCAACACTCTGTCAGTAATGGTCACCGTCCAGTACTGTTCATTGTCTTTCAGTAATTGGGGCTCAGTGGAACCGCTGATAGTGGAAGAAAATGTCCTTCTGTGTTCCCCGGGGATAAAAATGACCATTACACAACCACAGTCTTTGCTTTCCTGCTTTAAAAGTGGCCAAAATGGGTTTTGGCTTGGGGACATTCAGAGGGTGAATGGTTTCAGACCAGAGTGCATATTAAGCCTAAAAGAACCAGCAGTTTGTGGTGATCCAGGATGTGTTTTGCCTTTCAAGTTGCAGTATGGATGTGATCATGAATGGAGAGGGGTCGATAAATGAAGCTCCCCTGTGGAAACTCAGTCATTACTGAAAGCGCTTTGCTCCACTGCAGGACTTTCTAAATTGTTTCAAGCTAGTTTAAAGCGTGTAACTTTCCCACAGGGACAAAACTTTTTGTTCACTCTGCCTGAGTGAAGTTAGTCCCATGTATTTGTTTTTTGATATATCAGGCCAATGTTCATCATTTCTTTCAAGTCTTATATAGTCCAGTGAGTGTCATCTATCTCTGATACAATTTACATGATGCAGAGTGACTGATTACATACTTAATATAGAATTAATCAGTGCTACATTTGTTATCTATGAACATCCCTTGAGTTAATTCTAATAGGAAATTTTGATCAATGCATGAAGCACAGTAAAAGTTCAATCAGGAAGACTACTTAAAGGACCATAATAGTGATTTTGACGGTTTGGCCCATTTATTATAATTTACCTACATTTTACATAGCAGCAGACCATTATGCAAATCAAGCAGATGTACTTGAGATTTCACAACGTATAATCAAAATCTGCTTCTGCAACTAACAAAGTCGTCAGCATTCATATATCACAGAACTGAGAACTGGCTGTGTATATCAAATGTTTCCCTGGGGGCTATTTTGTTTTATTTATTTAAAATTTATATAAGATAGGAAAAATTTTAAAATGTCATCACTTGCTTTGGGCAAAGATTGGAGGAGTAAAAACATTTTATTGCCTAGATATTATGCTAAACAGGCAGAATGGCTGGTATGGCCCTTTTTAATTTTCAAATATCTCCTATACAGTTTCATTTACTGCCCCTGCCTTATCAGTTCGGCACAGCTCCTTGATTCTACTTCATTCAGAGTTATCCCTCCACCCTACCTGTTATCAAATGAGTTTAAATTTTTAAGAAGCCAGCCCCATTTGGTTCAAATCGTCTGATCGACTGAGTTTAAACAACTTCTTTCTCACCCATGAGGGACCCAATCAATCTCGGTGTCAATTGAGCTGCCAATGCTGATACTGATCTTTGCTGTGTTCTTTCCTACAAAGTGGTCGTTTATCTTAGTTTGTATCTTTCTGGCATTTGCCATGTCAGACTCAGATCGTGACTATTCCTTAGTGAACTGGCCAGACATCCAAGCTTGCCTGGATGTCTCCCCAGAAGTTGCCACTCCCATCACTCAAGCACGTGTCTGTGTTGCAACTCTAATCATTCAAATATGTAATGCAGAGAGAAATCTGGCAAATGAAACCCAGTTCTTGACATTCTGAACTGACCAAGCCAAGGCAGGCATCAATTGGTCTCTGATCCTTTACTCAACATCTAATGCAAAATCTGATCCTAGCAGCAAGATTGCAGCAGCCTCAGAAGTCTTCACCTGTTTGTCTAGCGCAACCAACAAAAGAGTGCAAACCCTGGACTAGCTATATCAGCTTCGTCTAGGTCATTGCCATGGAGCAGTCAACAAATACTGATTCCTTACTGGGTACTATGCAGTCCCTGTGCAACTTTTAATAATGCTGACCACAAAGCTCTGGACAATCTCAACCCCCAAGCTCCACTGCCTCTTAAAGCATTTTGCCCACTGCACACTGCCCCACTTGTGGCTCTGACTGCAGCAAAACCACAAACCTTAGATGCCGTGCTCATCTCATCTCCTGAGACCTCACTTGACCATCTTGTTGCCCCTCTCAAAAAGAAACATTATTCACCTAATTACCTGATGTTTCTCAGAATTCTCCTCAACAGTATACTGAAATGAAAGCCTGCTAGTCAGCAGAGAAACTGTTATGTATCTGAAAGATCATGCATTCATTCTTGTCCACCAAGCAAATATTAAATCACGATTTTCTGTCTCCTCCATGCCATTTAAAGCCCCCTCCAGTGATTTCAAACAGGACTAGCAGGTAAATCATTGATTTACATGGTAAAATGGGAGTAACAAGTAATTGCAGACAGCTAGCACAACCTATTAACCTGCTGCACTGTGATTGGTCAGATAATCATACAGCACTTCTTAAGATTAACCTTTTCAGGAAGAGTTTCAAAAATGACTGGGGTCATGAAATCACTGGAAGGGGGCTCAAAAATTGGCTATCCCTCAGGGAAGCTCATTCATATCCTGGCTTTTGGAGCTGGCATCATCTTCATGTCTGTCTCAGACCTCTGTGGTCACGTCTGTCTGGATGAAGGGTGCTGCTCTGATTTATGATGAGATTAGACATACTGACATGTCCGATAATGCACTGCTGCTGCCTAACCTGCGTTCCCATACATACCTGCAGTGGTGGACATGAAAGTTATGCTGGTAATAGTATGAATTACAAAGACTACCAGAAAAAGACTATAATGCACCATATGTAGAGCATATTTATTAGACAACACTAACTTTGTGTGTTATCAAATATTATTTATGACATTTAATAGTGTTTTCAGAGGAAGTATTTCATTGTTGAAAATGCAGTTATGTTTCTTTCACTCATGGACTGAACAAGACTCAGGGCATCTCAAACTGTCTCAAAAGGATTTTTGATGATTTTTTTCTTGCTTTTTTATACAGGTATAGTGGAGAGTGCCAGGAAGGCAGGGCAGAGAGAAAGAAAGAAATGCAGCAAAGTGACAAAGGGCCTCGGCTGAAATCAAACTGGAGGCGCCGTGACGAGGACTTAGTGGTATGTGGTAAGCACTCTACCAACTGAACTATCAGGACATCCTGAACGTCCTCACTTTCTGCTGCATCTCTCTTCCCCCGGGGAGGAAGGGACATTGCTTCGTTTAACAGTTTTCATAGAATTACTTAATTGGTTCTCCTGTACGTGTTACTGATCAAATCTTTCTGTATACTTGTGTGCATTGCATGATCGGAAATTCACAGCTTTAATCCAGCAATGTTTTCATTAATGTGCAGATTTTTTTGCTGACAGTATTCCAGAGCTACTAGACAGCAGTTTTACTGTAACAAATAATTCCAGATGGCACATACAACATCTGCAAAACACAAGAAGTCTGCTAGCAACTTGGAAATGGAAGTAACTAAAACACAGCAGACATATTTATGTTGAGTACAATCACTTTCGTCACAGCTGTTTAGGACTCAGCTCTCTCTTCCCAGTGGTGCAACAATTAAAGCACTAAAAGCCTCTAAAGCCATAGCATAAAACCTCCTTCCCCAAGCTAGTGCACACACACACCTAGGTCCAAGTCCATAGATCTGGGTGAAGTTATTTGCTTAGGGCACAAACTAAGCGGCCCATCCTAAGTGTCCTAAATATCAGCTACACCTCCAATGTCTAATCTGGCCATTTACAAGTATTCAGTGTTTTCTACAGAAATAACAACACACAACACGAGTGCTGCTGTATCCTGGTATGCTATGTCAGCTGAGTTTGTGTATTACCTTCACCAAGTCATCTAACATAGAACCCCCTGTCAGTACAAAAGATGAAAACTAGCCTGTTTCTACACCTTCGACATACCTTCAAAGTGAAAAGTAACAATGTGCGGTTTGCCGACAGAGCACAGAAGCACACAAATGCAATGCCACCTGTCATATTTCTATAGTGTCGCTATTGGTACTCAGTAGCATTGCTGCAGCTGAAAATCCTCTACAAAAACCATGCTGCAACCACGAGAAAAAATTCTAGGGGGTCACACAAAAAGGACTCAGAATTTAGGCCTATTTAGGCATAAGCTGTTTAACAATTTTACATTTTCTTATTTACATTTGTTTACACTTTTCAAAACATAAAGAGGTAAGTTGGAAGAACTTCATTTAGCCAGACATACCTGTGTGCTGTCTTATTATTGAGTCTCATTTCTCAGCAAATAAATTCTTTATGCAGCTGTCTTAACGAATTTGATAGATTTTGACTGCTTAATTATGTTTGCATTACTCTGTATTATTTTGTTTTTATCATGTTTGCTCTGATAACTTGACATGGCATTGCAACTAGAGCTAGTCTGGGGCTGGACGATATGGATAAAATCAAATATCACATTATCTTTTACCAAATACCTCCATATAAATACAGTGACAATACCGTACAGATAACTACTGGTGGTTTCACAAGATATTCACACAATAAGATTTGTGATAAACAGTCATTTGTAATGTGGATAAGATTAACAGTCTAATAAGTTCAGAAAATTACATCGCCTTACTGTAATGCAACACCAGGAGGACAAAACTTATGCCTTATCACAATATGACTATATCCAAAAATCAAGATGATATCTAGCTACATATCATGATATCAATATAATGTCTATAGATTGCTGGGCCAGCCTCATACCAGTGCATTTCCTGATTCCATACTATGATTTAAATTATGATTTAGACTATGATTTAAAATATAAACATACAAAACAGCGAGTGGTGGAGCTGAAATTGAAATTGAACGGTGGAATATGATTCAATTCAATGAGTTTGCAGGGAATGATAAAAAACAGAAAAAATATGTTTCAACAGTTGACTGACTGAACTGTATTAATGGAAGATTGGAGAAGCCTCTGGAAAAACATTCAGTAAAAATAATATATAAATATTATGAGTAATCAATACAAAATGGTCACAAACAATAATCTTAACAGTTGTTTGAGTGTGAAATAACAGTGTTAACATTTTGAGTGTGCAGGTCATATTTCAATTTCAAATCCTCAATTGGATTCTGAAGGGACGGAACGCTCGCTGAAGCTAATAAAATGTTGATCATACAGCCATTATAGCACTTGCTAAATGCAATCACAATTTAATTACAGGCACAGAAACAGCATCCTTGCAAGCCTCGAAATAGATCGCTTATTAATCGGATGACTGCACACACAGCTAGGCCTGTCTAGAATGGAGAGGTGGTGCTGCTGGTGGGGGGGTGGATGTATGGTGGCTTATGCAGGTCAAATCAAGGTCTAAACTTCTCTTTGTTGTTTGAGGGGCAGGGATAAACAGGAACATAAATGGAAGCCATGGGGCATACAGAGTCTGTCGCCAGGACAGGACAGATGGTGTAAAGGCTAATTCATGGTGCTACTGAAGGTTGTACATGGCATCAGTTTGAGGGCGCTGAACCACTTGGTTACACACAAGAAATTAAATGTCATATTAAAGTGCTACTGCACCGGCTGAACAAGTGTTAGATTGTAAGCTGCTCTATAGTGCTGCTCTACACTACATATTACATTGTAGCAAAATAATGTGACATTAAAGTGGTATTTCTGTTTAGTTACACCACAGAGATCTTGATCTCTAATTTATCCCTTAAAGGGATAGTTCACCAATTTTTAAAAATTTGATATTTCCCCCTAGCTGTTCTGTAGGACAGTAGTGGTGCTATCTTCCTCTCATTGTTACTGAGTGCTGGATACTGGCTGGATGCTCCAAATGCTAACTGTTAGCCTCCTGCCATTGAGCTGGACTTCCCCCCAGCTAACATTCTTAAATATAACCACCACATCACCGCTACTAACCTACATAACCGCTAGAGGGTTAGTGTTTTTTTTTTTCTCAAAATGGGTGAACTATCCCTTTAAGTAGGTATAAAGTAAAGGTATAAAGAGTGAAATAAACCCGACATGACATTTTTTTTCCAGATTTTTTTCCCTCAAGTAATTTAACATGACATATTGGATAGCTTTTCAAACCTTGGGATCTTGACTAGAATTTAAAGCTGGAATCCAGAACTTTTTTCTTTTAAATCAGTTAACAGTTCATTAGCATATCAGGATCTGTTTTTTTTTTTTTTTTTTTTTTGTAGGATTAATGCACATGATTAAATGCACATAATGAACATATTTTTTTTCACAACTACAATTACCGTACAAGTAGGATTCATGCACACATTTATACATAATGTACATGCTTTTTTGCATATTTCCAAGGCACATATTTTCATATATATATTTTTTCTATTTCTTGTACTTAATTCTTCTCTTGAGAATTTCAGCAACCACAAATGACCCAATTTTCCACAAGGGATCTATAGACTATTTCTGATTCTGATGGTAACAGACAGGCCATCACTGAAATTTGACTGGGCAGGGTGAAAATGGGCTGAATTGTTAAGACTTCCAAGTGAGACTTCCGAAAGGATTATACTGAAAATAATTTTTGGCCAAGTCAAAGATGTCTGACATCAACACACGTACAATAAATGCATTAGTAGTGAACACCCTACTCAAAAACATCAACATCAAATGTATTTAATAATTATATCAAGGCACCCATGCATCATAATCACACGCAACTGCAAAAAATTCTGTTAGGGGCACAAATTGGTAGTTTATAGTAATATTTGACCCTGCACATCTAAGTTGTATGGCTGTTTTTTATATGTGAATTATTACAGTTCTATATAGAATCAATATCATAACCAAAGAAATCTTGAATGACTCTCCTTTTCTGGTGTGTATGTTAGTAGGTGTTGAGGTTTCAAGCTAATTTTTAAGAAATTTCGGTGCAAATGCGAATTACTTTTCCCACATCACAAGTACTTAACCACAGAAAAACGTGAAAACTGTCACACAAAACCTTAAGTGTCTTTATTACAGTGTGGATAGACAACCTGAGGGTTGGGCTGGTTTCAAACAAAAATTTAGAAAT
The DNA here is from genome assembly GCF_902150065.1 of Myripristis murdjan. Classification (NCBI taxonomy): domain Eukaryota; kingdom Metazoa; phylum Chordata; class Actinopteri; order Holocentriformes; family Holocentridae; genus Myripristis; species Myripristis murdjan. Next base: position 26,614,799 of record NC_043999.1, on the reverse strand, counting down.
TATGTTCAGGTTCGGGTCTGGTTCAGTCACGTCAGCGTTATTTTAGTGAAACTCTGGTGTAAAATAAATAAAAATGACAAATCTATTATCTGTTCTGGGCAACTTCCTGTATAGTTCTGGAGTTTAAGTGACAACGCTGAGGGCAATGCATAGGCTATTTCAGGTGGTAAATGTTCGGGTTTGGGCTCGGCTCGGGTTTGGACACAAAATAAGAATGCCTGTCAGTTTTGGGTTGGGCTCGGTTACTATGCTCTCAGGTTCGGGTCAGGTTTGGACAAAATATGTGGCTCGATCCTCAACTCCAGTGTCTATGCCATAGTCTGCATTTGTAGTCACAACTAATAGTAAATAAATAAATAAAAAAGTATTTTGCTTTTTTAAGCCATTTAACACATTTTCCTGTGTTTTTTGTAAAAAAAAAAAAAAATAAATAAATAAAATAAATAAATAAATAAGTAAATAAAAGTCTTTAGGAAAAAAACACTTTTGTCATGATTGTTTCTGTCATTCTATTGTAAAGGACAGGCTGTTTTCTGCGGCTGTTTACTCTGTGATGACTACTGCCCTGATTTGCTGCCTTATTGGACAGGCTTGCTTTTGTATTTTCTCAACAATAAAACAAAATGACAAAATACTCACATTCAGAAGGGCAAGATAAAATAGGTTTGTACAATATGGCCCCTTTGGCATTTTCTTTGCAGTTCACGATCCAGCAGATTCCTTTAAGCAGCAATAGGCTGGACAAGCTCACCTAATGCAGGCTGTACCTACTACTGTTTTATCTTGCACTCTGAACCATTCATTTACTTTTAATCTACGGTTTGGAGTTTTTATTTATTTATTTTCCTTTTTCATATCTTGCTAATTTTATTACTACTTTTATTTAGTTTTTATTTTGTGTAGGATGTATTTGTATGAAAAGTGCTACATAAATAAACCCTGATTAAAACCTGGTTAAAAGCACCACATTGGAAGAGACCAGGCATTCAAACATTTTGAATTTGCAGCAAATCAAGATTCCGTGCTAAAGGTTTTCTTTAGACAGAAGCTGCCCATACCTGACCTCAGTTATTTGCTAATTGTTGATAACTTAGGAAATCAGAAATCCTGTCCCTTCCAAAATCATCTGTTCTCAATTAGTAGTTATCCAGAGTAGTGCTTATCAGCTAAAAATGGAGTGAACAGCCATTTTCAACAGGAAGAATGTGTCTCTTGTTGTTCCCATATAGTGTAAATGCAGCATAAAGCAGGCACTGACTGTTAATGACAGACATCATTTGATTGGCTGTGTGAAACGTAGAAGCTGGACTGAAAGGTTTGCAGTTTTGAATGCCTTCCAGGAACAACAGAGTCAAATTCAAATTTAGCAAGACAGTCAAGCTTGCTGGGCTAAGCAGCAGTTTAGCTCACCTATATCTGACACTACCCTCTACTTCCCCCTGTAATCCCATTACATGATTCCCTCTTAGCACCCGGGAAGCTTGGATTACAAACAGTGCTGCCATCCTGTCAGAAAAGCCATGTCCAGTTTAGCAAGGTATTAACCCTGAGTATTACACTAATACCACAGGCCTGTGTGTGCAGGTATGTGTGCTCAAAAGTTGGTTTGTATGCATATGCATAGCTTTGCATAAATCAATACAAATGTGTAAATTCCTATGTTAAAGGATTGTTCCAGTTAATCTGCATGTTTAGCCTACTGAGTGCAAAATGTATGTCTATGATATGAAAATGAACTTTCAGAGACTTCAGACTTTCTTCACACTAGTATTCCATCACCGTAATAAAGTTGCCCACATTAGTTTTCGTAAAAGCAGCAGCACTGTTGAGTTTTGATGACTTGAAACTGGGCGGAGTGAAACAGTCTCTCAATAAGAAAGAAGAAGAAGAAGAAGAAAAGTGCACCTCTAGAATTAGATATGTGTATGATAAGGACAAATAGTACATAAAAAAAGTAATTAGCAGTTATAAGCCTTATAGAATAGTTTTAATTTTTTTAAAGACAGCAGAGTCGAGTATAGGCTAATATCTAAATGTAGTAAGCACCCCGATTAATTGTGAGAAGCAACCCAACAGTAACTCCTCACCTTTGGGGCTCTTATTTGTCTTTGTAATATGTGGATCTAAGTTGCTTCCCTTTGTAACAGAAAACAGCAGCACTGTTGTGTTTTGATGCCTTGAAATTGGACAGAGACGGTCCCTCCACCAGGGAAAGTAGTCCTCAGGGAAATGTTTGCTTTACACAGCCAATTATCAGTTCCATGGTTTATGAATGATGATCACTTTGTTACCCACAAAAGCAAAACATTATAAGGTGGGTGTTTCAACCAAAAAATCATATTCGAAAATCGAGGGATTTTGATTATATGTTGTGAAATCTTCAGTATCCCCATATGATTTGCAAAATGTTGCAATGTAAAATGTGGGCAAATTGTAGTAAATGAGCCAAACATTCAAAATCACAGGTGTGGTCCTTTAACCTCCTGCCACACACAGCTATTTGTAAAACTGTGTGTCTGTAAATCTGCTGGAATTGGCCTTTCAAATATAAATTGGCACAGATTTGTTCACTGGAAAATCTTCTGTCAGTGATGAAACTTAAGGCTGACATGCAAGACAATCATATTTGTTTCTTTTTTTTTAAGAAAAGGAAAATACTTTGTAAAAATCAGGACTATGAGTTGTGTTGTAACCTCATCTGTCCCTGCAGTGGGCTGATGAAGAAAGAAAACAGCTGGAAGAGCATTATTTTATAGCTGTTCTTTGTCACTGTCCCACACAGACAAAACCAATGACAAATCCTTCCATGTGCAGGGTGATAAGGCTTATTACCAAGTAGAAGTACTGTTAACAAAGGTGTCATTTAGGTGGGACAGAGGATGGCAGTTGCACACCCCTAGCCTCCAGATACACAAATATTTTATCACATGAATAAATGCGTAAAGAGGATATGTTACTTACAATATCCTAACAGGCACTAATTTCATTTTTACAATAAACATTTAGAAAATGCACACTGCTATGAATGTCAACTCTAAAATGTGCTACTATAGGCAGGCTATTTTAATTTGTCTTTTTGAAACAAATGTAAGCACACTGCACAACTGGCTATATTTGGAATGAACTGCTGTGACTGTGAAAACGGGGCCTGAATGAAAAGTGATGACCTAGCAATGTAAACCCTACTGAAATGAAGTGATTTACAGTAGGACTAAGTGGTGGTAGTGTAGTTTTTTGATGACCCAGTTATAGAGACAGCATGTATGCTATTGACCCGAGCACTGGGCTGTATACTCATCTGGCCCCCGGCAGTGTGCTTATTCAGCACCATGGAGAGCGGCATGGAAACAGATAATATAGTGCATAGTATGTACTCCTCTCTGCCTCCCACATCCATTACATTGTCTTCCACTGCCTCACTTAACCTGCCTAGTCTATATATTGATTGTAAGCCTTTTTTTAATTAGACAGCCATCTTATACTGGGTCAACTAACAACCAGGAAAAACATCCTATTTACAAATAGAGAAATCAATTTGAATGACGCTATAATCACAATATCACAATTCCTAGCCAACATATTAGGACTCTTATTGTGGCATCACAACCAGCATGAATGCAGATGTTTCAGTGGTTGATCTAAAGTGTTAAAGCCTTGCATAGTCAGTTCTGCCTTGTAGGGATGCACTCCAACACGAACCCGTATTTGGCAAGTAACAAATTATGGCTTTCTGATTAATAAATTACTCTTCTGTACATTTTTTCTAAAAGTTCGCCTTTATAGAGTACACATAAGATACATTTTTTTTAACCCAACTTGAATGAGGGAAACACCCTCCTGCAAGTGACTGGCTCTTAAGTTCTCAAATTCAAACTAGAACGGCTGCCACCACTGTCAGTCATCCACAGCAGAATCGATGAGGACAGCAGCGCTGACTGGAGTTCACCGAGAGACACAAGTCATTTCTGCTGCTTTTTTTCACAGCTATATTTCTTTGATGTGCAGAATGGTTGCACAGTGGTTAGAGTGGATTCCCTAAACCTGCGCTGCTGCAGTCTGCATGTTTAGTAATGAACAGGCTTTATTGGGAGCCTAACATTAAGTATCAGCATTAGTCAGTTTTAATAGTTTTAATAAACAGGAATTTCAGTCATTTTATACTTCTTCATAGTCAAAATCCGATGATAAAAAACACTTCCAGTTTTAGGCCACGCCCGCTTTTTCCCCAAATCTGAATCCTAATGATTTCGCCTCAAAACAAATACAGCAAATAGCAGTGGAAAGAATGTTTGTGGAGGGGTGATTGACAAAGGCAAAATACTGTCATCTTAGTTTGTATATTTAAGTAAATAGTGAAAAAAAAAAGTTTCAGTGAACTGAAAACACTACAAATCCACAGCAAAAGCTGCAATTAGAGCATACACATGGATGTTCTGTTCATCATTTCCTGGTTACCTGCCATGTGACCAGGAGTTTGCCTTTTTGCTATGCATTGCTGTTACTGAGTTCCATTTTTGCATGTCCTGTTGATTTGCACTTGTGAATGATCCCACTATCATGTCCCGCCCAAACATCCTGTTTCAACAGGAAATGTGTAAAATCAAGTAAGTAGAAGTAAGAGTCCATTTCACAGTGTCCTAAACATTACAAGGTTGTCTTTCAACAATAAAATCGTTTTTGTTTTGTTTTTTTTCTTTAAATCGATCTGCTGCAGTGGATTCTGGAGAGTTGCTGCCTTTCCCTTTGTTGTTGGGCATTTTCTATTTGTCATAGGATCTAATATGTTGTTGGAAAATAAACAATAATAAAAAAGGACCATCAGAAATTGTGCTTCAGCAGTGAAATGTCTATGACCTCTAGAACCTCTGCCTTAAACAGCAATACCACTCCTAAAATGAAATCGGCAGCCTTTTCAGCAGCAGTTACCATTAGGATATACAGACATATCCAGGAAGGCACTACACCTACAGTCAAAAGAAACAGCATTTACTGCCACGTAATGCCCGAACCTGCAAACCTCCTCTTCCATAAGACACAGAATAAGTATCTATAGAGCTCTGATTCAGCTGTATTGCTATAAAAGATAGACTAGCCAATATAAATAGACAGTAACACAACAGTGTATACAGAAGAGATCAGCCAGTAGGAAGCCACTGAAAACACTATGGTATGTTTCATCCACCAAGATGCTTTGCTAAGCATCAAATATAGAGAGCGCCCCTGGAAGGGAATGTGGTCGTGCCCTCAAGATATCTGTGTGTGTATATTTGTGTGTGTGTGTGTGTGTGTGTGTGCACGTGCGCATGTGTGCGTGTGTGTTACAAGCATATCCCCTTAACCTGCCTGTATCAGGCAGAATGACAAAGCAGCTAAACTGTAAAAGCCTCCATTCTCTCTATATTGTATGCTGCTGTACTGGAGCCACTGTAAGGAGAAAAAACATTAACTCTGAATTTCCAAGATTAAAGTCGTAAATTTACAAGCAAGAAACTCCCAAATTTATGAGAAAATTGAAAATTGAAAATTCTGACACTATAAAGTCACAAATTTGCGAGAAAAACACTTTTTCTCATATTTATATTTGTTATACTCTTACACTTATAAAGGAGCCACATGGCTGGACTCTGCAAGGTTAGATCAGCCACACAGATGCTGCTGCTCGCTGTGTATCAGGCCTGCAGCTGATAACCACATCAAATTCTACTTTGCAATGATTTTAGCCCAGAATCACCAGATTGTTTTCTTCTGAATGGGCCCAAGTCACAGCAATGTCTCTTGAAAGTCCAGATGCTGAGGAGAAGATTGTGATTCTGGGCTCAAATCACCAGGATTTCCTTGACTGAATCCCACAGCGGAAGAAAGTTTTTTCGCATAAATTTGTGAGTTTAAAATCTCAGCATTATCAAGTGTTTTTCTCATAAACTTGTGAGTTTTTTCTCATACATTTATGACTTATTTATGAATTATGAATTTCAGAAATTTTGAGTTTTTTTCTCAGAATATTATCCCTCACTCCCCCAGCTACGTAATGTTTTTTCTCCCTGCAGTGGCCCTAGTATGCCATTGTAATATTGTGCCCTCTGCAACTTTGACAAGTAATGCTCCTGTATCTTCTCAGCTAAACTCATACATGTACATGCTGGTGGGTCGATGGTTCAGTCTTGGCTGCATGATTTCTCAGTCTACATTGATCTGAGTCTGACAGAACTTGAAGGAAGTCGCATCTCAAAATGATTATCCGATCACTTTCAATTATTTTACCCTACAAGTCAGTTTCTCGAAGATTAGCCTATTAGTTTGGCATCTCTGCTTTATTTGATGGTGACAGAGAGAGAGAGGGCATAAATCAGACTCAGGAAGAACGAACATTGAACTGTTTGCTGTGGTCATTTTGCTAAGTACAAAAAAATTGTGGTTAGTTGCTAGTGAAAACGCATGTATAGGGCAGTAAAGTGCATCACACTCTCTTGAACCAAAACGATATGCTAGTAACAAATAAACATCAATAATTACCCCCAGCGGCCACAGTTCTTTGCAGTGGTAATGCTGCACAAAAAATGGCCGTTGCTCCGACCATCCTGCAATGTTGATTTGAGCAGGAAGGTCTGTTCTACTTCAATTCGAGTTCTGTTGATGTAAAGCTATCAACCCATGTCCCCGAGCTATAATGCAAATCTTCTGTTCCGTTTTGCATTTGGAATGCTCAGACGTCAGTCCTTCATGACACATTACAACACATTATGTGGTTATAGCAGGCAATTCATGAAAAGGCTCTATCACTGAATTAATAAACTGGGTTTTGTAGACTAGGGGGGCTTCTTTTTAAAGAAATGCAAGGGCAGCAGACCAGAGAACTTTCACCTTTTTATCTTTTCTTTTTTACATAAAACAACTGACAATGAATGCCTATGTTCCACAATTTGAAATCAATGAGGACTATTTTGATTTTGTTGGCTGCCCTCATTTAGGCCTGAATACAACAGTTTGGAACCATAACAGATGGATGAGGAGAGCAAGGAGAAAGAAGCAGAGAGATAGAGGAGAGGAGACACAGCCTGTAGCAGCAAGGCTAATGGACTGAAGACTGTTTGGAATCCAAAAAGAACATTTATGGGTGTTTTCCAGCACTACTTTGCAGATGGCTTAATTGCTCCATATAGTTCAACTGGAGCCCGATTTTAAGCGTTACATCTTTAATGCAGTCTGTAGTGTTTCCGAACATGCACGGTGGTAGAGAAATAAGAAATACAGCCTACCTTTAACAACACCAAACCTGTCCTTAAGTACTTGCAGAGCAGGTCATTATTGTGTGCAAAGATTAGTAAATTGAATTAAGGCCAATGTAAAGTATTACCATTAAACAATATGTCCATATAAAGGCTGAAGGGAGAAAGAACTCTAATAGTCTTCCAGTACCTTCTGCTTACAGCTCCTGTAGAGGCTGAAAAGAGGCTGAAAGCCACTTGCCACTACAAGAAACTGGGTTAATGCTCTAGTGTCATTGTTAATAGTAATAGCCAAGATCAGTGATTGTGATGTGATCCCATCACATATTGGTTAAGGTGACCAACAGGTCAAACTTCCAAAAGAGATGGTAAACCCAGTTAAAACTAGCCTGGATCCGGCTCTCATGAATTGCAATGCCCACATTTTCGACGTGATGATTCCAGAAGTGTTGAACTACTCTCATTCCTGCAGGTAGATTTTGACTGGAATCTGTGTGAGATGCCTGATTGGCCATTCTTTCGCCTCTCAACTCAGGGGCTTTTGCTTATCTCCTTCCTGCACACTCTCCAAGCTACCTCAACCAAGAAACATGAACCCAGACTGTTACAAGCTCACTTGCTGTCAATAAAATGAGGGTGGGAGGAATAAAAACATGAAGAAGTCATGGATTGGATCCACACTTATTTTAATTTTCTTTTTTGGCATTTCTCGTTTATTAAGTCATGGCAGTGGAGAGAGACAGGAGAGAAAGGAGATAGAGAGGGGATGACATGCGGCCAAGGGCTTGGCTTGAAATCCAACTCAGGCTGATAGGCTATGGTAAGGACTTAGCATTGATACATGGTACACACTCTGCAAGGTTAGCCACTACAGCAGCCCTAGTTTGTAGGGCTGGGATGACATGGGTGCCAATTCGATATGTATTGCAATTCTAAAAGTACTGCAATTCCATATTATGATTTATTGAGATTATTGTTTTTTGGATGATGCTCTAGTTTGTGGGTGATAAGTTTCATGAGATTGTGATCATCCTTAAGGTCACATCAGGTCATTTTATACAGTGACGTCAAGTTTCAAAAAATGGTTTTATGTCAATGAAATGGCTGCTATGGGGGCTAACATCATCACACATGAATCAAATGTGGCTCATTGAATCCACAAGAGTCTCAGCTTTCCAGTCAAACCCAACTGATGCAACTCCAACACTGTTTAGGCCCCAGTCTGCACAAACACAACATTTTACAACAGGCCAAAAGAACACTTTTGGACTGCAGGGTTTGTGGCCCAAACTGCATGGGATTAGCAGAAGGTGGGCATGTGTGCAAAGGGGAGAGCCATGGCTGCCCAGAGAACCCATTTTCATTCAGACAGCTGGAGGTCAGAGGTCAAGGGATCCCGCTGAAAATGGCCATGCCAGTTTTTTCCTCACCAAAATGGAACTTTGGAACAATATTTGGAACAATATTTAGCTCCCTTGATGACAGTCTAGCATGACATGCTTGGTACCAACCATTTCTTAGGTCATCTAATTTCATATGATTCCATTTTATTTACTTTAAATTGATTCAGTAATAAAAAAAAAAAATCCATTGATCCAGTGAATTGTTTTTTTTTTCCCCTATCCCTGCTGGATAGGAAACACTCAAGTGTTAAAGTGGCTTTTATTCCCCAGCAGAACTGCAGGTTTGAATCAGTAAAAGTCAACTGATAGACCTCACTCTGCATAGAAAGGACTTCAGGTTCTCACTTTCATGATTTTTCTTTTCATTATTTTTTTCCTGGTTTTCTATACCCTGAGATGACAATAAAAACTATTTTAATGAGAAATTACATATTTTAGTTTCCTATCCCTTTAAAACATAAGGTATGGGGAATAAAGCTATACTGACCAAACTGGAACAGCTATTACAAGGGAGACATAGGGAGTTTTCTTGCTCTCTCTCACCTAATGTATTCATCTTCTCCTCTAATTTCTTCACTAAATCACAGAATGATGCAGCTCTCTGTCCAGAAGATGATAACATGCTTCCCATGGATTGATTTTACAACTGATTTTCTGGGGTTGCTTGGCTTTAGAGGAACAGAGCAGGCAGCATTTCATTTACAAAGAGACAAATTAAGATGAGAAAGATAAGATGTGGGGGAGAGATCAAAGTAGTAATATATGGAGCTGGTGTTGGACTTTTATTGAATATGAGATACAGTCCAGTCACATTATATATTTATTGTAGAACAGATAGAGACTCCACTTGGTGTCTATGAGAACACCTTAACATGAACTGATTCTGACAAAACATTTTAATCAGATTCTGTACACACATTTTAATTATTATTGTTGTGAACTTGATCGTTTTAGTGTCCCATTTTCTAAATGCCGTTTCAGAGGATTTTCCAGCCATTCATCCATGAATACAGAGGAATTTTATGCATACAAATTTTAAAAAATGAATATAGACAAAATATAGACAGCTTCACTCCAGAAATATTATCAGTAGGAGTCTTCAAAGGCTTTGTCTACTCAAACTGTCAGAAGTGGAGTTCACACTCTGGAAACAGGCACAGGTGTGCTAATTGGGCATGTGGCACAGGTGCAGGAGTTGTTCACTTTATTCCCTGTTTGCATTTCAGTCGAGGAGCTCCCTGTGTTTTTTGTTCCCGAATACACTGACTGAATAGTTTACACCATTTCATCTGATATTCTAAGTCACGTTTTGTCTGCAATTGTCTTGTTCAATCTCTTTAGTTAGGCTTGACATTATTTATGATCTGTTACAACAGATGTACAGATGTACCATTTGATGTCAGTCAGAGTTGTTGGGTGATTTTATATTTTCAAGACATGATAAAATCTAAGTTATGTATATTTTCTTTTGATTGTAAAATTGAAACCACTCAACGGCACTTCCCTCTGATTGAATCGGCAAAGGAAAAAAGAACATTGTCCACACAGAACCTGCTGATTGCCTTCTCCTATCAATTAAGTCAAGTTCAACACAAGTGTGTGTGTGCATGCATGCTTGCATACAGAGAAAAATTGCAAAAGCAGACTGAAGATGAAAACAGCCAACTGAAACCCAGGAGATTCAAAGATAAAACTACGTCTCCCATGACAACCGAATGCAACATCTGCCCACAATTCCCATTTGGGCCTCTCAGATGTCAGACAGAGGTGTCACGCTCACCCTCAGGTGCTACTATGAACTTCGCTGGGCAAAAGTGTTACATTATCAACCCCACATTTACATGTGGGGTTGATAATGTTGCACCTGTTGTCTACAGGAGGCCTAACCTGAATTGATATTAATGAGACATTTTGATCAGATTCTATATTTTCAAGACATGCAAGCATTAACATGTATAGTATCATTATTATTATTATTACTAGTAGCAGTAGCAGTAGTAGAAGTAACAGAATGTTGGCAGTTGACCTATTAGTAGTATCCTGGTGCAAATGGAGAGTTTTAGGGTCCAACATGCTGTTTCAGAAACCTTTCCACAGTGACTTTTTGCTGTCGCCCTGTGCCTGCTCTTGGGGAAGATTTTGGTTCATGGGATTGGCCAATATCTGTTGGGTTTCTGTAAAGCACCTTGAGGTAACTTCTGTTATGATTTGATGCTATCTATATAAAATTGAATTGAATGGCCAGAATAAAATTCTAAAAGTTTTTTTCATTATTATTAATACTGTCATCTTTCCAGTTCAACAAAAAAAAAAAAAAAAAAAAGCAATTTCAAACCCAAAATTATTGATGTCAGCCAAGCCATATCACAGAACCCTACTGTTGCACAGCTGGTCAGTATTAGTACCAGGGCTAGGGGCTTTATTACTAGTGGGCAACCCATATTCAGAATGGATGTTCTTGCGATTGCGAATCATTAACACATGAATAGCCATGGGTGCCAGAGGTCCTGGACTACAAGGAGAAACATGGAAAGAGAGGGGAGATGTGACCACAATGTTTTGTACCATAAGAAAACAGTAAAATAACACTGCCTCTCATTGTCCTGCCCTAGTCCACCTCACGTGATCAATAAATCCTTAACAACATGCAAATCATTTCCATCCCACCTGCTGGAAATGATTTCAGAGGCCAAGAACACATGTCCAAAATGTATGAGAAGTTGAAGGAAACTAAATACATATCCTACTCTGCAATAAGGTACCTGCAGCCCAAGCATATTACTGTATTGCATCTATAGGTTCCACCACAAAATATACTGCACAGTTTGAGGTATAAAGACAAAATACTAGAAAACATGGAGAAAATTGATTGACTGATGAAATTAATAACACAGCATTGGAAAACAAATTATCAATATGAGCAGCAACTGGGGAGGTGTAATAAAATATAACTAATACAACCCTCAGTTAAGGAACTGCAGTAACTAAAATGTGAAGCTGTGCAAAATGAGAGCATAGTGAGACAAAGAAAAAGGAGTGGAGCTTACAGTCCACAAATGTGTGTGTATTCAGCCTTCCATCTATACCATGTGTGCAGCAGTCTATAGGCCTAGTAGCCTAACCTAGAAAATATAGTTACTGGAGTCTGGTCACAAAGACAAAGGAGCTCAGCAGTACAGGTAGCCCCGGTATGTGCCGCTCTCTATTGTGTGGAATCCGCACACCAAACTCCATTTGAAAACATGGCGATTAAATGTGACCGGCCAAAGTCCACACAGGACTCAAGCTTCTCACTGAACCATCGGGATACACTCTTAAATTCGGTATACTTATTATTTATTAAGCAAACAATAGCAAAGCCTGTCTCTACTTTTCGATTTAGTTCACCTGTTATTTCTCAGCTCTGTACAGTAAAATACAGTGTGGTGGGCGGTACAGGGCAGCGCGAACCATTTCTTAAAAAGTTGGGTTTTTATTAAAATAAAGTGTTGCTAGATTGGAGGGTTTATATGCCGAAGTTATTACATGATCCCATCTATTTGATAACTGTCTCCATTTACGCTGTGCGATGTGTGTGCCCTCGCCAATAAGCAAGGAAAGCTAAAACTAGCCGATTGTCGAATAGCATTTGGCGATACACTCTCTCCATATGATACCGAAAGGCATCGGCGCTACATAACAGGCAGCCTGCTGGCAGACAGAGGAGAAACCCCAACCACACGACTGATTGTCTTTACAAATGACTTGGACATTTTACATTTGTGAAATGGCACTGTGTTACGCCAAGAGGCTCTCGCTGATACTATATCTGACGAGGTACTAGGCCTACGAACAATACTAATAATACTGAGTAGCCGGTAATATTCGGTGCCGCTCACCTCCAGAAATAGCCAGAATGTCAGGGCTATGCCGGCCAGTGGATTCCTCATATCTCCGCCTGTAGGAGAGTAAAACCTCCGCTGGTGTAGGAAAAGAAGACGTGGAGGAGAAGCTCCTTTGTCACTATGTGGGTTTCATCCCGCTGCTGGAAGTCAACCAAAAGGTGATTCAGATAATGACACCCAGAGATCAGCTCCAGCCTGTCCAACAGCGAGTCCCTTGGATGACAGGAGCGATGAAAGCAGCCCGAGTGTCAGACCGGCCCACAGACAGAGATGAATGGCATGATAGGGAGCTGCATTAGCTTGTGGTGTTGGCTTATTCCACGCCTCTTTTCACACAGGCGCGCGCGCCCGCGCGCGCACACACACACACACACACACACACACACACACACACACACACACACACACACACACACACACACACACACACACACACACGCTATATACGTTTGTATCTTGTGAGGACCAATGGCGACACGCATTCCCTGGCCCTGATCAGTGCAGTTATCTATAATGATATGTGTACTGCTACTATCTAGACTATTTATCATCGCTAGGTGGCAGTATAACATTTAATATGACAGAAAAAGGCAACATAAAGAGCTAGCCAGCTTGCTTGCTTATGAAAATAAACCATGGTTCACTATGGCAGAGAGTAAAACCATGGTTTTCTCTGACCCATGGTTTTAATAATTTACATAGTTACCATAACATAAATTTTTTGAAAAGTATATGTATACAAGTATATAAGTATATGCGTAGGACAGTTATCATAAAGTACAGTACAATTTCAATTTCAGGTATTTCTGCCTCTGGAGCTGTAGCGTCTGCATCCACGATGGCAAAGCACCTGCTGCCAGGTTCTGCTTGTTTTTGTTGTTGTTACCGCCGCTACCTTTTTGAGGATCCGGAGGATTTGGGTCATTTTCGGGTTCACTGGCACCACCATTAGCGCCTCTGCTCGTCCTTTCTTCTGTTGTTGTTTTTTTTTCGGAGCAGTTTCCCCTTCAGAGGCCTGTACCATAAAGCTGGATTTGGGCTTAGCGAGCTAACTTCAGGCTTAACCCTGGCTTTTGTGTACCATAAAGGTGGCTTACTTTTTATAGGGCTACGTTGCCGTGGTAACATACGCTGAACACCTAACCTGCTCTGGAGCAGGTTAAGTTCAGGATAAGAGCTCAGCAGGTAGAAAAGCCCCACCTACTGACCAATCAGTTCTCTTGAAAATGGCCTGCCCGTTGGCTGAGAACCCAGTGGATCTAGGTGCACAACTTGTCAGTGTTAATTTTGTCGGCTATTTTTCAATTTAGTTTAGTTTAGTCTGAGTCTTGTGTCAAATGCCCTTATTAGTTTTAGTCATATTTAGTCAACTTGTATTCTTTTTTGTGTAGTCACATTTTAGTCGACAAACAGTCTTGGCATTTTAGTCTAGTTTTAGTCAACTAAATTACAAAGTATTTTAGTCTAGTTTTAGTCAAGTCTTTTTTAGTCTTTGACCTGCATCATGTTGGCTTTTTTAAAATTTAACAATATGTTAAATTATTATTATTTGAAAATGTAAATTACTTATCAAACAGACCTAACAATTCAGCTACCAATGAATGAGCAGTAGTATGCATGTGATAACATAGACTAAAACACACACACACAGAGAGAGAGAGAGAGAGAGAGAGAGAGAGAGAGAGAGAGAGAGAGAGAGAACTGAGCTGCACTCCCTTCTCTGAGGTGCAACTCCGTCATTCATCATCATCATCATCGGCATCATTACCATCTGTCTCTCTTTCTCTTTGTGACATCACACCGTCTCAAGCCATTGTGACGTCATCAACCAAACATCACATTTGTAAATGAAAATTGAATTAAATTATACTTTGTTCTCTCTTTGACGTCACAGGGTGACACATCACATTAGCAGAGGTCATAAATAGACCTTGAGTTGTGTAGAATTTTGTTCCACACTGAACCGACAAACCTGCGGGCTTGTTGGGCGCAGTGTCCGGGCTCAGCCGACGGGCTTCACTGTCCGGGCTGAACCGACGGGCTCGCGCCTTACTGCCCCCTACTTGTTGGATCAGTGTGGGACCAAACTCACTCTTTGTGCTTTCTCTTTCAGATGGAAGATTTGTGGGACCCCCGCCCATCGTGGAAGCAGGAGCCGGAGCCCGAGCTGCACCCTGGAGAAGGACGAGCGGACCGCCGCCCATCGTGGGAGGCGGAGCCGGAGCTGCACCCGGAGAAGGGAGTGCAGCTCAACCACACACACACACACACACACTGGCATGACCACACAGCAGTGCAGGAGGAGAAAAACTAACGCGCATCCAATGAATGCGCTTTTTGGATTGTAATTTAAACGTCTATGACGAAAAAGGAAAGACGCATTTTATTAAGTTTTTAGTTAATGAAGTAGATTTCGTCTCGTCTTTTTTCGTCAACAAAAAATAAACGCGTGTTAATTTCGTCACAGTCAGTGTTTAAGGGTATTGATTTCGTCTCGTCCATGTTTGCATTCTCTTCCAGTTAACAGCATTGAATCCCATAAATAAAATCTGGCAACTACTCGTTTGCTAGCGAGGGCGACGCTGCGACAGCAGAGGGAGGCTTAGCTTTGTGAATGAGAGGAGAGAGAGAGCCCGCCAAGTCTGGACGTCTTCTTCTTTGTTTTGCGTTAGTCTGGACTCTTCTTTGTTTTGTGTTATGGCGAGCAGAAGTCTGATCAATGTTATGCATTCAGCTCCGATGCAACGTTCATTTAACATTATTACACATCGCTGTAATTGTGTGCGGGAATTGCTCGCATTATCAGATCGGAATTTGCGGGAATCAGTGATAATGTGCGTGAATCCCGCAATCCCGCAGCCAATTTCAGGCCCTGCAATATCATTTTTCCTACCTCATCCAGCCATTGGTTTCCATTCATTCCACTACAATATGAAATTGAACTTTCAGAGACTGCAAACTGTATTCTCACTGGTATTCCATCACCATAATAAAGATGGTGTCATTAGTTTTCCTAAAAGTAGCATTTGGTTTACACATACACCATTCAACAACATTGTTAGCCACAGAAGCAGAATATTATAGGGTGGGTGCCTCAACCAAAAATTCATGCATATTAATAGAGGCATTTTGATTATACACTGTGAAATCTTTATTACCCCACACATATTTTGGAAAATGGTTTGTTGTGATGTAAAATATGGGTAAATTGTAGGAAATAGCCCAAACGTTCAAAACCACTAGCCACTAGTACTAGCCTATAGTAGTTATAGTCAGCATAAAGTACCATACCTGTGATTACTACATAAAGGCCCTTGGGCAGCAATATCAGTCCTTGTTAAAAAGTGATGATGGACAACCTTAGGAAATCCTGTAGGCGTTTTCCTAAAACTCAAGAACTTTCAGGAACATGTTCAGGAGGTCACTAAGTCTCCCCCCACAAAATCCAAAGCCTGACACACCAGTCTTGAGAAGAAGAGAATGATAGAAAAAATATCAACTCAGGAATGCATTGATGTAAACAGGAAAGAAAATGTTTAAGGCTGCAGTAAGCAATTTCTGACCACTAGAGGTTTATGACTACGAAGGAGGATTAGGGCCACACTGAGAAAAAAAAAATCCGAGATTTTGAGATTAAAGTCGTAATATTATGAGAATAAAATTGTAAATTTACGAGAATAAAGTCGTAAATTTACGAGAATAAAGTCGTAATATTAAAACGGCGTTAATTTACGAGAATAAAGTCATTCTTGTCTCTATTTCAGGAGAGATATATCAGGAAACCTAGGTTCACTCAATGAGCAAAATCACTCTGGTTTGATTTTGACAAACTTGACTTTTATTTGTCGCTCTGCTCAGGCAAGTTGCGGGACAACTGAAGCTGACGAACCAATCTGATTGTAGCTTTGAGAATATGAACCAATGGCGCACGGCGCTAGTAGGACCCCTGTAAGCGCAATCTTTTCTTATAAAAGACGCTCTTGCTTCTCGGTTACACGCCTCCGTGTCAGACGCGCTACAGCGCTATTGTTTTTAAATGGCCATAAAATCCAGACACTTTTCCTCTGGTTCGAGATATTTATTTTCAAAAAAAAACTTAGACTTCTTATCGCTGCGTGAGTGACAGACAGATCAAAAACGTAAGACTTCTTACCGCAGCTGGAGTGACAGACAGATCAAATCTTCTGATTAAAAACAACGACAAAAAACAACGACAAAAAACAACGCTTAGTAGCGGTCTAAAACCGTATGGCTGCGTGCCTGAAACCGAGAGACTGCCCGGCCCCAATAGCCAACCCTAATATATCACAGGTGCTGCAGTCACCTGTCTACAAAGAGGAGGCGGAGGTGAGAACAGGCATCAATAATACAAAGACACGCCAGCCACCAAAATTACCCATAATTTCACAACATTATAATTACCATCAATTCAACCAATAATTCAAACCAGAATATTTCCTGTCCGTATCTCATAATTAATCAGGCAAATAATAACAGTAAACCAAAAATAAATAAATAAATAAATAAATAAATAAAACATTCATCCAAACATAAATCAAGCATTTGGCTCCAACAACCCCAATGTAAACATGCTAACCGGGAGGAAGCAGACTGATAGCTCGTCTTATTTAATTCTTGTGTCAAATTCCTACAGTCTGTGGTCAGAACGAACAACTGCGTTCATATATATGGTAGGCTATAGAATCATCATCATCATCATCAATACGTTTATGTAATATACAAGGACACAAGGAAGTTTATTGGTCATTATACAACAGGTTGAATAATGAAATTAAAGTGTGGTTCCCTCTTGATTGATTAATTGATTGTATAGAAAATAAAATTATTAAACATGGAGGAGTGCAGATGGTGCATTAAGTAGTCTCACAGCCTGAGGGAAGAAGCTGCTCTGTAGTCTGGTGGTACGGCAGCGGATACTTCTGTATCTTTTGCCTGATGGCAGCAGGGTGAACAGGCTGTGGCTGGGGTGGGTGTTTTCTTTAAGGATCCTTTTGGCTCTGCGCAGGCACCTCACCTCCCCGATATCACTGATGCTTGGTAGATGGGTGCCAATGATGTTTTGGACAGTTTTAATCACTCGTTGCAGGGTCTTCCTGCTGGGCCGTGCACATCCCATGCCAGTTTGTGATGTTTCCAGTCAGGATGCTTTCAATCGCTCCTTTGTAGAAGTTGACAAGAACTTGGCGTGGGAATTTTGCTTTCTTAAGTTTCCTTAAGAAATACAGCCGTTTCTGAGCTTTTTTAACCAGGGCAGAGATATGTGAAGTCCATGACAAGTACTCTGTTATGTTGATTCCCAGGAACTTAAAACTGCTCACTTGCTCCACCTCAGCTCCATTGATGTAGACAGGGTTGTGTGTCTTTGCCTCCTTTTTTCGCTCCGGTGTTGAGCACTAGAGTGGAGGAGGAGAGACTGCCAATCCGAACTGACTGGGGTCTGTTTGTGAGGAAGTCCAGTATCCAGTTGCAGAGAGTGGTACTGATGCCCAGAGTGTTCAGTTTTCCAATCAGCTTCATGGGGGAGATTGTGTTGAAAAATATAATTGTATAACCAGACTGTAAATTCTTTTGCAGGTGCTTAAAATCACCAGTGCTGTGATTTTTATATGTAATCTTCTCATATTGTTCTAATATTCAAGATTAATTTTTGTCATTTATTTATAATAGACCATAAACTGATGAGTTTGTAAGCTTTTGGTGTGTAACTTGATTTGTTCAGAAGCATGACTTAATAATAGGTAAGGCAAGGCAAGGCAAATTTATTTGTATAGCACATTTCATACACAATGCAATTCAAAGTACTTTACATAAGAGTGCAAGAACAAAACAAATTAAAAACACAAAAATGTAAACAACAAGAAACTGTTGCAGTTGTTCTTTGTTGTCACCATAAGAAAAGAACTTAGACCATTGTTTGGGTATTTTCTGTTCAGCTGAATATATTGTAGTCAACTGACATCCTTCTGCATTCTTTATACTCTGTTTTGTAGGTATCAGGGACTCTTAAGTACATTCTGCAGATGATGCTTGCATAGTTTTACTTAAATATGCAATATATTCAGCTGAACAGAAAATACCCAAACAGTGGTCTAAGTTCTTGTTTTGTGGTGACAACGAAGAACAACTGTGTCACATTAAGGATGCTGGGAACATCTTTTCAACCCACAACAGAACTGTATGAAGCAACTGAAGCTTTTAGCCTACATGTGCCCTCTGTGACCTGAAAGGCTGTAGAGATGTCTACTATGCAAGAGGTCAAATGTTCAAGGGTGGAAAGTGCACAGACAGAAGTCTCCCACCAAACAGGGATGCCTTAGGGAAACACTCTCAGCAGGCAAACAACCAGGCAGCCATATACAGGAGGTGCTTGCAGAGTCAGCCAGATATACCCCCGCCAACGGCCCATGGCTGGAAGATTGAAGGAGACTTCTTTGGGATTGACTGGATGACACTACCCCCAGCCCCTGTTGGCATCTTGGAGCTTGTGTACTGCTCCTGTAAAAAACACTATGTGTGGAAGGGAGATGTACATGCAAAATGAACGGGCTATCATGCACAGACATGTCTTTGTGATATTTCAAACTAAGCCTATGTGTAGGCATGTTTTTTTTGGCCTATGGGCAAATTAAAAAAGCAACTGTCTAAACTAAGGCCCCGTTTACACGACAACAGTTCTGATGAAAACGGAAAACTCATTCCTTTGCGTTTTTAAAAAGTTCCATGTTTACGCTGTGAGGACGATCCTTGTTCACACGGATCCGCAAAAACAACTGAAAATGCTGTAGTGTGCATGCCAGGCCAGTAGGTGGCGGTGAACTTTGCAATGTAACACCACAGAGTAGCACCGTGCGCCTGCGCACAAACAGCTCGATAGTCCACCCTGTTCGCGCATGGCTAAAAACGTCATAGTCACGTGAGAAGTGGGGCCATGTCATCATCGTTTTCACAAGAATTGCGTATTGCCAGTTTACACGGCGACGGGGAGAGCAGCGTTATCAAAAAATTCCACTCTGGAACCCGGTTTCAAAAGTTTGCGTTTTCAAGCACCTAAAACGCCGTTCAGTCTCTGTCTTGTCTGGTCACTTACATAAATGAGGATAAAACTAACTTTGCTGTAATACAGTCTTGGGTTTTGTCTGGATTACAAACATGTCCAGAGTTTGATTCCACAGAGCTACAAACCAAAGAGCCTAATTTACATTCTGGTGTTACAACATGCTAGCATGCTATCGTGCTAGCATGCTATCGTTAATAGTAGGCTATTTAAATACGATGAAAGTTGTTTGTGCGGGTGTCCAGTAGTGACTACAAAGATTTAGCATATTGAGTATTGCCTTAACATGAAATTAAGGATTTAAAAAGATATTTAAACCTTACCAGACAGCAGTATCCTCGCTTCTGTAGCCGTATTTACTTCCTATTTGGACAAATCTCATTGGCAGACTTCAAGTCAGTTGACACCGGAACTTGTTGTTGATTGGTTTGCAGTATAGCATTCCATAGCGAGTAGCTTATCAAACATAAGCTCCATTTTCATAAAAACTTGATAAAAAACCTATCACTGAGGATCGATCATTTCAAAACGAAAGCAGATAGCGTCCTTCAGCCCACCGACTAATTGTGTGGCCGGGCACAACACCGGAGACGGTGGTCGCCAAAGAGGCTGCCTGTGCTCTCGCCTGTTTAACTTCCATTGTCGGATATCCTTTACTCATAATTACGACTTTAATCTCGTAAAATTTCAACTTTTTTCTTGTAAAATTACGACTTCTTTTCTCGTAATATTATGACTTCTTTTCTCGTAATATTACGACTTTATTCTCGTAATATTACGGCTTTATTCTGGAAATCTCAAAAAATATTTTTTATGCTCAATGTGACCCTAAAAATCCGTCG
The DNA here is from genome assembly GCF_902150065.1 of Myripristis murdjan. Taxonomy (NCBI): domain Eukaryota; kingdom Metazoa; phylum Chordata; class Actinopteri; order Holocentriformes; family Holocentridae; genus Myripristis; species Myripristis murdjan. The sequence continues at coordinate 26,594,369 of NC_043999.1, read as the reverse complement.
TATTATGACAGCTCAAACAGCATCTGTAAAAAAAAAAAACAGTCATTCAAAACCGAAAGTTAACTTGGTTTATTTTGTCCCAGCCAACCTATTCGAAAATATGATGAAGCGGCAGTCTTTCAGCGACATTTTCCCCCTACAATGGCCCTGATATACTGTCACACTTTTCTACAAAGAAGCTCTTTACCAAAAAGAATATATTCAGATGTAACACCGTTGTAATCACCAGCATTTTGATTAGTAGCTGTGATTAAATTACTTTTTTTTCTCAGTAACTGCAGCAAATTGCAATCACATTTATTGTGTAATTTAATTACATGTAACTAGTTATCTCTCTCTCTCTCTCTCCCTCCCCCTCCCTCCCTCCCTCCCTCCCTCTCCGCTATTACTGTGTCTGTGTGGTAACAGCTACTTATTGGATAGGACCTGTCTGAAGTGTTCCTCTGGTAATGGCTCCTAATGGCATTCATAGCGGGCTATGAAAGCCATTAAAATTCCTCCATTCCTCTGTCTTGTTTCCTCTCTACAATCTTTCTTCTTGTCACTCCTACATGATTCTCTGCCTTCACTATCTTATCCATTGAGCCATTTCAACTAAGGTTAGACCAATAAGGGTTTTTTATTTTTTTCGAAAGAACAGCACCAATATTGTTTTTAATTGAAGATGCTGGCATTATTTTTTGTTGATATCCAATATCTTTAAATTTGGTCTTGCCAATGTTTATGAAATGATGATTATTCAGTGTTTTCTTATCAGGACTGAAAAGTCTCTGAATCAACATCATGGGAGTCTGTAACTCTGCACTGAAGGCCATTCTAATGACATTCTTTTGCATGGGTTAGCAGCTCCTAAAGGCAGGGTGAGTTTTAATAAAAGACAAATATCAGTAGGATTCACATTTTTACCTGACTTGTCCTTATAGGCCTAATAAATAAACTGAACAGAATCCAGAAGAAAATGTTTCTGAAAAATGGCAACATTAATATTTTTCAGTTGATAATTGCTTTTTACTGATGCACATGCACACAGATATTTACGAAGGGATAGGGAAGGAACAAGTCCAGTAACAGGACACAAATGTATACTTTAATATATTTTAATAAATATGTTATAGTAAACATATGTATATGTGCATGCAAACTGTATATATCAGCTGGATTGAGAGCAAAGGGACAAAAGACGTCTCAAATATAAGTTCGGATCAAGACAAGGAAAGAGACAACAGCTTATACAATGTCAACCACTGCCACGTTGGTAAAAAGGCTGTGTCTAGAACCTAAGTCAATTCCTCTGTCAAAATTATTCCTCAGAACATAATCCAGCAGCAAATACTTCAAAAACATGAATGGCTCAAGCCAGACTGCAGTTTAGCTCATTAAGTACTGTGATGTCCTTATCCCTTTGAAATTGATCCAGCTTAATAATATTTTTGACACTGCCAAACACACATCACAAGAGTTTCACCCCCTGCTGTGAATAATTTATTCCAAATTGGCCATAAAGACCATCCATTAATATCATAACACTTTAACCACGTCACATGAAAAGCAAATTTTCCACTCTCTCCCATCCTTAGGTTACAGTATATTTAGGGTGATACCACAAGGAAGCCAAGGAAATACATTTGTGTTCAGCCACTTCCACTTCCAGATTAAGGGAGCATGCAAAAAAGATGTAATGATTTAACATTCCACAGGATTCTGTGGAATAAAACCAATAAAACCAACAGTCTGCGGTAATTTCACTGCTTTAATATTCTGCAAACATCTCTTAGGAGGATTAGTGGTATTCACTGATTGGGTGATACTAGAGATAGCAAAAGCTTAAGACCATTTCAAGATCTTTTTAGGTAGCTCTTTTGTTATGTATTTACAACTCAGATCCTCTATAATGGCTTTAGCAGTCACTTTTGACATTAAAGTTCCATACCACTCACTTATTAATCAAAGTATTACATTACTCAGAATTCAAAAATGTAATGCATCTCACAAAACTTTCTTGGGTAACACAACTTCAACCACAGGGATAACACATATTTGGCATATAGATTTTTCATCCCTTATAGCAGCAATGGATGGGAGAAGGGGTTGCCTTTCCATCCAGAAATTTGAGTCATCAACTGATCCACTTTAAAATTAAATACATATTTTATTATCATTATTATGTGCTTGCCTTGAAAAGGCAACACATCTTAAAATCCTGCATACTTATTATTATGTGCTTGCCTTGAAAAGGCAACACATCTTATTATCTTGCATACTTATTATTATGTGCTTGCCTTGGAAAGGCAACACATCTTATTGTTGTGCATATTTATTCTTTTTATTATGTGCTTGCCTTGGAAAGGCAACACATCTTATTGTTGTGTTTTATTATTTTTATTATTATTATTATATTTTATTTTTCTGCAAATTTCTTCGGCGCGCTACTCCTCCTACAGCTTTCATTTTAGGCCCACACAATGAATTGGGAAAATGTGCGGCCCCATTGGGAGAAGTGTGCTATTACTTTTATAAGGAATCCAACATCTGGAATTCCCAAAATTCCAATTTTTGTGGCAAATTTGGCCCATTCGAATGAATGGGCAAAACTTCCCGAGGCTCCACAGAGCAGAGCTTTTGACCTAGGTCCACACACCAAATTAGAAAAATTGGCGTCTTTGAGAGAGGAAGCTACCTGCGAATTTTCAAACCGATCCGACATTCCGTTTTTACGCAATTCCGGTTCGAAGTTGACGCAATACACACTAATGGAGAGAGCTAGAGTGAGTGACGTCACACTTAGAGTGAAGCAGCCCTGAAAAATCGCCTGAAAATTTTGTCTCAAACTTGCTGTACTGGCCACAATTTTCACTCCACATGCATAAATTTGGGATCAAATTGTAGGAAAAATAGTTGTGCTTTGAAAAATGTAAAGACAAAAGCAAAGTACCTTCAACTTTTTTCATTTCGACTCTTAACGAGGCGGGAGTCCCAGCTCTCTCCCCCATTCAGTCCCATTATATCGGCAAAGCAAAGTCGCGGCAGAAAAGCATAAACACACACGTATTCTACTCGCCATTTCTCGGGCATTTTCGGGAGTTGGAAAATAATTAAACCATGGTTTAAAAGCTCAAAGCCTTACGATTCTCGTGGTGCAATCCATTTTCTGGGACTTACTATCGCGGAGAAAGATGCGGTAGTTTGACCCGTGGTTTTCGGCGATCTTGTCACCAGTACCAGTGTCATTGCTCCTGTCTGCTTCATAGACAGTAATTTCGGGCTCCGCCCCCATGAGCTCCAGTAGCGCAGCGGTAACCTCTCCAGCCTCTCGTGCTGGAGAGCGGAGTTCAATTCTCCTCCTGCCAGGATTGGCAGATTGGGCTATTTTTAATTCCGTTGGGCAGGGAACAATCACGTTGGGCGTCTACTTCAAAATTGGGCTGCTTTTGGCAACATTTGGCTGCTTATGAACTTTCAACTTTCAACACTAATTCTGCATCAAGGTAAGAAATAATATGGAGCCTATTTGTGTGACTGTGACTGATTTACGGTAGTTAAATGAATAAATAAATGAATAAATAAATAAATATGCTGGAATGTGATACTTATCTCCAGTCTTCACCCACTCTACTGATCTCCAGTCTTGGAGATCAGTGACTGTATCTACATTTACATCCAAAGAGCGTGAGCTCCCTCTACTGGCAGCCCTGTAAATATATACAAAATAGATGTTATTATAGTTAATAATATTAAAATAATAATAAAAAAGAATTTAGGAACATTTTTGAGATGTGTTCTAATATCCCTCAGTAATAGTCAGGTAGCATAACAACCTTTTATTTATCTATATAATTCTCTTGGGATTTTTTTGGGGAATTTTTTAATATTGAAAGCAAGGGTTATGGTGTCAAAACAAAGGCCCACAAAGGGGCACTATAAAACTATTAAAACCAATCTTTTCATGGATAAGGAAGCCTAACAAGGTAACCAAGAGATAAGAAACACATTGGATGAAAAATAATTGTTTTTTGTTGGTATTTTATGGCTGATTTAAAACACGGGTCAAAACTGAGCCTAACACCGGGGGTGTTACCATGAAATCAACACAAGAGCAAGGTTAATTGTATATTTGAAGTTATTTACGAATCAATTTGAAAACTACATTTTCGTGGCTGTGTCCCGCCCTCTCTCCCCCCTCCCCAGTCCCCTGCTGGCCTGCACTCACATTATCAAGCCCAAACGCGCTCCAGCGCGACTGCCCTCGGTATGCACGTCACATTGAAATACACACATACATTCATCATGTCTTCCTTTTAACTAACAGACGTTTTGTTTCATTTAAGGGGTGTTTATTTACCTTGACAGTTTCAGAGGTAACTTCCTCCGTCTTTGTCCAACTGACAGCCGGAGCCCCCATTTATTTTTTATTTTTATTTTTGATTCATAATAAGAAATACATGTTATTGTGGGACTTACCTTGTGCATTGTGATAAAGGGAGAACTGTCTATTGTGGTGATACCACTTCTTATCACAAGAGGGCACGCTAAGACAAGAATTACAGTCCGTCCAGACGTCGTGCTCGGCTACATTCGGCTGTAATCGTCAGAAGAGTTCAGCATTCAGTTATCAACCAGGCTGAAACGTGTGCGTCTTCTGTGATGTATGATTGACAGGTAAGCAGACTGTTTAGATTAACGGAAATGTGCGTGTGTGAAATAGTGTATGTGAGTGGGGTAGCGAGACATATCAAAGAGACTCACGAAGGACATATATTATTTATTCAAGCTAACTGTTATGGCTAGCTCGCTCGCTAAGCGCTAATTACCGTTAGTTAGCTCCCGCGACCCGGAGCTAACGTCAACGGACGGTGGGTGATGTTTATTATTATGGAGTGCAAAATGTAACTAATATAGTCTGCCCCCTTTACTTGATGTCGTAGCACAGTGCACATGACGGTCGCCTTTGTTTTTATGTTGATCCCCTGTTGTGTTCGTGCTCTTTACATTCGGCTGTAATCATCAGAAGAGCTGCACGTGCGGTTATGAACTAGGCTGCAATGTGTGTGTCTTGTTATGTATGATTGACAGATGGAGAGTAAACTCGTCTCGACCACAACGCCCTTGTAAGCGTCGTCCTTTGCAAGTGTGCTACACTATATGACAGTCTGTGTGCGCGGCGCACCTGTCAGATCTGGTTGATTATTATTATCGGTTGATTATTGATTGCGCAATGCCGCCGTTTGCATTAAACGATTTTGCGGAGGGAGGAGGACTGCATGATTTACGTAGTATCCACGTTCGCGTGCCCGACCGTGCATGTGCTTGTGCATGACATAACCACCGCGTGTCTTTGAGTATCACGGATGTGTGTAGAGCGGCGAGGAGAGACAGAGAGAGAGAGAGAGAGAGAGAGAGAGAGAGAGAGCAGCACGCAGCAGTTTGTTTTGAAGCTGAGGCGCGTGATATCAGAGAAACTCTAATACAGTAGACAGGCTCTGGTGATGTTGCGTGTAACCCGACATGCGCAAGGCAAGCACATTAAAGTTTCTTCAGAAACTTTCTATCCTCTAGTTATTATTATTATTATTATTTTTATTCTGGACAAACTTTGGCGCGCTACTCCTCCTACAGCTTTGGTTTTAGGCCCATACAATGAATTGGGAAAATGTGCGGCCCGATTGGGAGAAGTGTGCTATTGCTTTTATAAGGAATCCGACTTATGGATTTCTCAAAATGACGATTTTTGTAGCAAATTTTTGGCCCATTCAAATGAATGGGCAAAAACTTTGAAAGGCTCCAGAGCGCAGAGCTTTTGACCTACGTCCACGCACCAAATTAGAAAAATGTGCATCATGTGGAGAAGAAGCTGCTTGCGAATTTTCAAACCAATCTGACATTCCGTTTTTTCGCAATTCACGAAAAACAGCTCACGAAATACAACTAATGGCCGAGGCTCAAAGTGGTACGTAGGAAAGTAGAGCGACGTGCCTGAGCACCTAGAGCGAGGCAGCCCTGAAAAATCGCCTGAAACCTTTGTCTTAAACTTGCTGTGCTGGCCACAATTTTCACTCAACATGCATAAATTTGGGATCAAATTGTAGGAAAAATAGTTGTGCTTTGAAAAATGTAAAGACAAAAGCAAAATAGCTTCAACTTTTTTCATTTCGACTCTTAACGAGGCGGGAGTCCCAGCTCTCTCCCCCATTCAGTCCCATTATATCGGCAAAGCAAAGTCGCGGCAGAAAAGCAGGAACACACACGTATTCTACTCGCCGTTTCTCTGGCATTTTCGGGAGTTGGAAAATAATTAAACCATGGTTTAAAAGCTCAAAGCCTTACGATTCTCGTGGTGCAATCCATTTTCTGCTCGGACTTACTATCGCGGAGAAAGATGCGGTAGTTTGACCCGTGGTTTTCGGCGATCTTGTCACCAGTACCAGTGTCATTGCTCCTGTCTGCTTCATAGACAGTAATTTCGGGCTCCGCCCCCATGAGCTCCGGTAGCGCAGCGGTAAGCTTTCTACCTCTCATTGTGGAGAGCGGAGTTCAATTCTCCTCCTGCCAGGATTGGCAGATTGGGCTATTTTTAATTCTGTTGGGCAGGGAACAATCACGTTGGGCGTCTACTTCAAAATTGGCCTGCTTTTGGCAACATTTGGCTGCTTATGAACTTTCAACTTTCAACACTAATTCTGCATCAAGGTAAGAAAAAATATGGAGCCTATTTGTGTGACTGTGACTGATTTACGGTAGTTCAATAAATAAATACATGAATAAATAAATAAATATGCTGGAATGTGATACTTATCTCCAGTCTTCACCCACTCTACTGATCTCCAGTCTTAACTCTGTTTGTGACTGTATCTACATTTACATCCAAAGAGCGTGAGCTCCCTCTACTGGCAGCCCTGTAAATATATACAAAATAGATGTTATTATAGTTAATGATATTAAAATAATAATAAAAAAAAATTATGAAAATTTTTTAGATGTGTTCTAATATCCCTCAGTAATAGTCAGGTAGCATAACAACCTTTTATTTATCTATATAATTCTCTTGGGATTTTTTTTGGAAGTAACAAGGTAACCAAGAGATAAGAAACACATTGGATGAAAAATAATTGTTTTTTGTTGGTATTTTATGGCTGATTTAAAACACGGGTCAAAACTGAGCCTAACACCGGGGGTGTTACCATGAAATCAACACAAGAGCAAGGTTAATTGTATATTTGAAGTTATTTACGAATCAATTTGAAAACTACATTTTCGTGGCTGTGTCCCGCCCTCTCTCCCCCCTCCCCAGTCCCCTGCTGGCCTGCACTCACATTATCAAGCCCAAACGCGCTCCAGCGCGACTGCCCCCGATATGCACGTCACATTGAAATACACACATACATTCATCATGTCTTCCTTTTAACTAACAGACGTTTTGTTTCATTTAAGGGGTGTTTATTTACCTTGACAGTTTCAGAGGTAACTTCCTCCGTCTGTGTCCAACTGACAGCCGGAGCCCCCATTTATTTTTTAGTTTTTATTTTTATTTTTGATTCATAATAAGAAATACCTGTTATTGTGGGACTTACCTTCAGTTGTGGTAAAGGGAGAACTGTCTATTGTGGTGATACCAGTTCTTATCACAAGAGGGCACGCTAAGACAAGAATTACAGTCCGTCCAGACGCCGTGCTCGGCTACATTCGGCTGTAATCGTCAGAAGAGCTGCGTCCGATATGAACCAGGCTGCAATGTGTGCGTCTTCTGTGATGTATGATTGACAGGTAAGCAGACTGTTTAGATTAATGGAAATGTGTGTGTGTGAAATAGTGTATGTGAGTGGGGTAGCGAGACATATCAAAGAGACTCACGAAGGAAATATATTATTTATTTGATGACGTGAGTAAGCTAACTGTTATGGCTAGCTCGCTCGCTAAGCGCTAATTACCCTTAGCTTGCTCCCGCGATCCGGAGCTAACGTCAGCAGACGGTGGGTGATGTTTATTATTATGGAGTGCAAAATGTAACTAATATAGTCTGCCCCCTTTACTTGATGTCGTAGCACAGTGCACATGACGGTCGCCTTTGTTTTTATGTTGATCCCCTGTTGTGTTCGTGCTCTTTACATTCGGCTGTAATCATCAGAAGAGCTGCACGTGCGGTTATGAACCAGGCTGCAATGTGTGTGTCTTGTTATGTATGATTGACAGATGGAGAGTAAACTCGTCTCGACCACAACGCCCTTGTAAGCGTCGTCCTTTGCAAGTGTGCTACACTATATGACAGTCTGTGTGCGCGGCGCACCTGTCAGATCTGGTTGATTATTATTATCGGTTGATTATTGATTGCGCAATGCCGCCGTTCGCATCAAACGATTTTGCGGAGGGAGGAGGACTGCATGATTTACGTCGTATCCACGTTCGCGTGCCCGACCGTGCATGTGCATGACATAACCACCGCGTGTCTTTGAGTATCACGGATGTGTGTAGAGCGGCGAGGAGAGAGAGAGAGAGAGAGAGAGAGAGAGAGAGAGAGAGAGAGAGAGAGAGAGAGAGAGAGAGAGAGAGCGCAGCACGCAGCAGTTTGTTTTGAAGCTGAGGCGCGTGATATCAGAGAAACTCTAATACAGTAGACAGGCTCTGGTGATGTTGCGTGTAACCCAACATGCGCAAGGCAAGCACATTAAAGTTTCTTCAGAAACTTTCTATCTTCTAGTTATTATTATTATTCTGCAAATATTTTGGCGCGCTACTCCTCCTACAGCTTTGATTTTAGGCCCACACAATGAATTGGGAAAATGTGCGGCCCCATTGGGAGAAGTGTGCTATTACTTTTATAAGGAATCCGACGTACGGAATTTGCGCAATTCCCATTTTCCCGAAAATTTCGCCCATAGGAAATGAATGGGCAAAACTTTCGAAGGCTCCACCGCCCAGAGCTTTGGACCTAGGTCCACACACCAAATTAGAAAAATGTGCGTCTTATGGAGAAGAAGCTGCTTGCGAATTTTCAAATCGATCCGACGTTCCGTTTTTTCGCAATTCCAGTTTGAAGTCGACGAAATAAAATTAATGGCCAAGGCTCAAAATGGTACGTAGGAAAGTAGAGCGACGTGCCTGAGCACCTAGAGCGAGGCAGCCATGAAAATTCGCCTGAAACCTTTGTCTTAAACTTGCTGTACTGGCCACAATTTTCACTCAACATGCATAAATTTGGGATCGAATTGTAGGAAAAACAGTTGTGCTTTGAAAAATGTAAAGACAAAAGCAAAGTAGCGTCAACTTTTTTCATTTCGAGTCTTAACGAGGCGGGAGTCCCAGCTCGCTCCCCCATTCAGTCCCATTATATCGGCAAAGCAAAGTCGCGGCAGAAAAGCATAAACACACACGTCTTCTACTCGCCATTTCTCTGGCATTTTCGGGAGTTGGAAAAAAATTAAACCATGGTTTAAAAGCTCAAAGCCTTACGATTCTCGTGGTGCAATCCATTTTCTGCTCGGACTTACTATCGCGGAGAAAGATGCGGTAGTTTGACCCGTGGTTTTCGGCGATCTTGTCACCAGTTCCATTGTCATTGCTGCTGTCTGCCTCATAGAAACTAATTTCGGGCCCCGCCCCCCTGAGCTCCAGTAGCGCAGCGGTAACCTCTCCAGCCTCTCGTGCTGGAGAGCGGAGTTCAATTCTCCTCCTGCCAGGATTGGCAGATTGGGCTATTTTTAATTCTGTTGGGCAGGGAACAATCACGTTGGGCGTCTACTTCAAAATTGGCCTGCTTTTGGCAACATTTGGCTGCTTATGAACTTTCAACTTTCAACACTAATTCTGCATCAAGATAAGAAAAAATATGGAGCCTATTTGTGTGACTGTGACTGATTTACGGTAGTTAAATAAATAAATAAATAAATAAATAAATAAATAAATCTGCTGGAATGTGATTCTTATCTCCAGTCTTCACCCACTCTACTGATCTCCAGTCTTGGAGATCAGTGACTGTATCTACATTTACATCCAAAGAGCGTGAGCTCCCTCTACTGGCAGCCCTGTAAATATATACAAAATAGATGTTATTATAGTTAATAATATTAAAATAATAATAAAAACAAAATTAGGAACATTTTTGAGATGTGTTCTAATATCCCTCAGTAATAGTCAGGTAGCATAACAACCTTTTATTTATCTATATAATTCTCTTGGGATTTTTTTGGGGAATTTTTTAATATTGAAAGCAAGGGTTATGGTGTCAAAACAAAGGCCCACAAAGGGGCACTATAAAACTATTAAAACCAATCTTTTCATGTATAAGGAAGCCTAACAAGGTAACCAAGAGATAAGAAACACATTGGATGAAAAATAATTGTTTTTTGTTGGTATTTTATGGCTGATTTAAAACACGGGTCAAAACTGAGCCTAACACCGGGGGTGTTACCATGAAATCAACACAAGAGCAAGGTTAATTGTATATTTGAAGTTATTTACGAATCAATTTGAAAACTACATTTTCGTGGCTGTGTCCCGCCCTCTCTCCCCCCTCCCCAGTCCGCTGCTGGCCTGCACTCACATTATCAAGCCCAAACGCGCTCCAGCGCGACTGCCCCCGGTATGCACGTCACATTGAAATACACACATACATTCATCATGTCTTCCTTTTAATTAACAGACGTTTTGTTTCATTTAAGGGGTGTTTATTTACCTTGACAGTTTCAGAGGTAACTTCCTCCGTCTGTGTCCAACTGACAGCCGGAGCCCCCATTTATTTTTTATTTTTATTTTTGATTCATAATAAGAAATACCTGTTATTGTGGGACATACCTTCAGTGTGCATTGTGGGAAAGGGAGAACTGTCTATTGTGGTGATACCACTTCTTATCACAAGAGGGCACGCTAAGACAAGAATTACAGTCCGTCCAGACGCCGTGCTCGGCTACATTCGGCTGTAATCGTCAGAAGAGCTGCGTCCGATATGAACCAGGCTGCAATGTGTGCGTCTTCTGTGATGTATGATTGACAGGTAAGCAGACTGTTTAGTTTCATGGAAATGTGTGTGTGTGAAATAGTGTATGTGAGTGGGGTAGCGAGACATATCAAAGAGACTCACGAAGGAAATATATTATTTATTTGATGACGTGAGTAAGCTAACTGTTATGGCTAGCTCGCTCGCTAAGCGCTAATTACCCTTAGCTTGCTCCCGCGACCCGGAGCTAACGTCAACAGACGGTGGGTGATGTTTATTATTATGGAGTGCAAAATGTAACTAATATAGTCTGCCCCCTTTACTTGATGTCGTAGCACAGTGCACATGACGGTCGCCTTTGTTTTTATGTTGATCCCCTGTTGTGTTCGTGCTCTTTACATTCGGCTGTAATCATCAGAAGAGCTGCACGTGCGGTTATGAACCAGGCTGCAATGTGTGTGTCTTGTTATGTATGATTGACAGATGGAGAGTAAACTCGTCTCGACCACAACGCCCTTGTAAGCGTCGTCCTTTGCAAGTGTGCTACACTATATGTCAGTCTGTGTGCGCGGCGCACCTGTCAGATCTGGTTGATTGTTATTATCGGTTGATTATTGATTGCGCAATGCCGCCGTTCGCATTAAACGATTTTGCGGAGGGAGGAGGACTGCATGATTTACGTCGTATCCACGTTCGCGTGCCCGACCGTGCATGTGCTTGTGCATGACATAACCACCGCGTGTCTTTGAGTATCACGGATGTGTGTAGAGCGGCGAGGAGAGACAGAGAGAGAGAGAGAGAGAGAGAGAGAGAGAGAGAGAGAGAGAGAGAGAGAGAGAGCAGCACGCAGCAGTTTGTTTTGAAGCTGAGGCGCGTGATATCAGAGAAACTCTAATACAGTAGACAGGCTCTGGTGATGTTGCGTGTAACCCGACATGCGCAAGGCAAGCACATTAAAGTTTCTTCAGAAACTTTCTATCCTCTAGTTTTTCTTTTTATTATAGTTTATTTTTCTGCAAATCCTTCGGCGCGCTACTCCTCCTACAGCTTTCATTTTAGACCCACACAATGAATTGGGAAAATGTGCGGCCCCATTGGGAGAAGTGTGCTATTACTTTTATAAGGAATCCGACCCACGGAATTCTCAAAATTCCAATTTTTGTGGAAAATTTCGGCCATAGGAAATGAATTGGCAAAAGTTTGGACGGCTCCAGGACCCAGAGCTTTGGACCTGCGTCCACGCACCAAATACGAAAAACGTGCGTCTTGTGGAGAAGAATCAGTGTTTCGATTTTCAAACCGATCAGACTTTCCGTTTTTCTGCAATTCCAGTTTGAAGTCGGAATTCCAAACGCAATACACACTAATGGAGTGAGCTAGAGTGGCATTCCTGAGGGCTAGAGTGGAGCAGCACTGAAAATTCGCCTAAAACTTTTGTCTTAAACTTGCTCTCCTGGCCACAATTTTCACTCCACATGCATAATTTTTTGGAAAGTAGTAGGAAAAATAGTTGTGCTTTGAAAAATGCAAATACAAAAGCAAAGTAGCTTCAACTTTTTAAACTGTGACCCTTAACGAGGCAGGAGTGCCAGCTCTCTCCCCCATAGACTCCCATTATATCTGGAATGCAAAGTCTCAGGAGAGAAGCAGAAGGACACACTTTTCCAACTCGCTCTAAGGTGGGCATTTTTGGGAGTTGGAAAATAATTTTCACACAGTTTGAAAGCCCAAAGCCTTGCCTTTCTCATGATACCTTTTATTTTCTGCTCGGACTTACTGTCATTGAGAACAAAGCAGTAGTTTGACCACTATGTTTAGGTGATTTTTCACAGAAGCAGCACTGTCACTCATGCTGTGTGCTTCATAGAGCCTCATTTCTGGCTCCGCCCACACAAGCCCCAGTGGCACAGTGGATAGTGTCTCTGCCTGCCATGCAGGAGACCAGGGTTCAACTCCCCGCCTGGGCAAGAGCCACAACACTACACAGCCCACAAACAGCACAGGGCTGCTGATTTAGCGCATGTCCAGGCGCTCGCAAGGCAAGCACATCAAAGTTTCTTCAGAAACTTTATAAAGTCTAGTTTTTATTATTATTATAGTTTATTATTCTGCACGTTTTCGACGCGCTACTCCTCCTACAGCTTTGGTTTTAGGCCCACACAATGAATTGGGAAAATGTGGGGCCCCATTGGGAGAGGTGTGCTATTACTTTTATAAGGAATCCCACTCATGGAATTCTCAAAATTCCAATTTTCCTGAAAATTCTAGCCATCCGAAATGAATGGCCAAAACTTCAGAAGGCTCCAGGGCTCAGAGCTTTTGACCTGCGTCCACGCATCAAATACAAAAAATGTGCATCTTGTGGAGATGAAGAGGTGTGTCAATTTTCAAACCGATCAGACTTTGCAATTTTTCATAATTCACGATTTAAATCACGATTTTGCCCTCATAGAAAAAGAATGGGAAATCGGCAGACACTCATGCATTTTCAAAGCCTCACAGCTCCCTCATTCTTTGGCCCACAGACTCCATTCAAAGCTTAAATGACTCAGCAGACCTTCAACTTTATGTGTGTCATCTTCAATTTTTCATGTCTGCTTTAGTTTGCCATAAAACACAGTTTAAGTTTGGAGTTATTTTTGAGCCGCCTCTGACTTTTGAATGAGTGTGTATTGCGTGAGCTAGAGTGGCATTCCTGAGGGCTAGAGTGGAGCAGCCCTTAAAATTCGCCTAAAACTTTTGTCTTTAACTTGCTCTCCTGGCCACAATTTTCACTCCACATGCATAATTTTTTGGAAAGTAGTAGGAAAACTAGTTCTGCTTTGAAAAATGTAAATACAAAAGCAAAGTATCTTCAACTTTTTAAACTGTGACCCTTAACGAGGCAGGAGTGCCAGCTCTCTCCCCCATAGACTCCCATTATATCTGGAATGCAAAGTCTCGGGAGAGAAGCAGAAAGACACACTTTTTCAACTCGCTCTAGGGGGGGGGAATTTTTGGGAGTTGGGAAATAATTTTGACACTGTTTGAAAGCCCAAAGCCTTGCCTTTCTCATGGTACATTTTATTTTCTGCTCGGACTTACTATTATTGAGAAGAAAGCATTTGTTTGACCACTACTTTTAGGTGATTTTTCACAGAAGCAGCACTATCACTCATGCTGTGTGTTTCATAGAGCCTCATTTCTGGCTCCGCCCACACAAGCCCCAGTAGCACGGTGGATAGTGTCTCTGCCTGCCATGCAGGAGACCAGGGTTCAACTCCCCACCTGGGCAAGAGCAACAACACTACACAACCCACAAACAGCATAGGGCTGGCGCTTTACACATGTCTAGGCGCTCGCAAGGCAAGCACATCAAAGTTTCTTCAGAAACTTTATATCCTCTAGTTATTATTATTATTTTATTAGGATTTTAAGATCGATATTACATATATTAAATATAAGGAAGTAGATACAATGAAATTAAAGAAACAAGACAAAACAAACAGAAGAAAAATCAAACAGAAGAGAAAAAACACCAGTTTATAGGATAAATTGCATATTCAATAAGGTACTCATTTTAACACAAGAAGCATAGTTGAACATTCCACATGGGAGATAAATGGCTGCCAGACTACATTAAATTGTGCAGTTGATCCCCGCAGTGTATACCTTATTTTTTCTATTTTGAGAAAATACATGACCTGACAAATCCACCCGCCAAATGAGGGGGGGGTATCACTCTTCCAATTCAGAATTATGAGCCGCCTTGCCAAGAGGGCTCAATAGGCAATGCTATTTAGCTGTACTTTTGTCAGTGTAATATCCTGAGAGGGTACATCAAAAAGTCCAAGAAGGGGGCAAGGCTTTATTGTCCAACATATTTTTAAGTATTTTAGACCACTGATCCTCAGTTATGCCCGTTTCCAAGTTTGGATGTTACTCTCTTAACCTCTGGTTTGGTTTCCAGGATTTAATCAAGAAAAGTTTTTGGTGGCAAAGGAGGAAGTCAAGTATAATAACTGTGTACAAAATGCCTAACTTGTAAATAATGGAAAAAATAATTACATGATAGTAATGAATATTCATTCTTAAGCTGATCAAATGACATAAATATGTTTTTATAAGAAGAACATTGTCAACATATGATGAAATTCTATGCTCCTGATTTGCCTTGAATATCTCCTTAATGTCTGCATTAAGTTGAACTGAAGTTGCCAGGGGTTCCATAACCAGCGCAAAAGCAACAGGGAAAGTGGGCACCCCTGTCTGTTCCCATGTTGGAGAGAAAGGTACAGAGTGTGTATTATTTGTTTTATTTGAGGTCAAATGTGAGGTATATAACAATTTGACCCAGGAGATAAAAGTATCACCAAAGCCAAACCACCAAAAAACATAAAACAAGTAGGCCCATTCCATACAATCAAGGCCTTCTCAGCGTCCAGAGACAAAAGTGCCTCTTGACACTGAGAGGACAAAGTGTAAAGGATGTTAAGTACACGCCTGACATTAAAAAAAGATGGAAGGGAAGTTTTTATTTTTAATAAAATCGGTTAGGTTTCAGGAAATAATGGTGGGTAAAATAGGTTCAAAACGGAGAGTTGGCACTTTAGATAATATCTTAACATCAATGTTAAGAAGACTTATTTGGTGGTACAAAGAGCACTTGAAAGGATCTTTGCCTTTTTTTCAATATTAAGGATATTGATGCACGACGGCGAGTTGGGCAAAGATTACATGAGTCCAAACTATCATTAAATACAGCTTTAAGAAGTTTAGTGGAGATTTAAAAAAAAAAAAAAATTCTTTTTTTCCTGTAGAATTTTTTTTATTATTATTATTCTACGGGAAAACCATCTGGGCCTGAACATTTGTCACTTTGCATACATGTAATGACAGTTTTTACTTCATCTAAAGTAAAAGGTTTATCTAAGGATTCTCTAGAGTCCTGTGTTCACAGTGGGCATTTCTAGACCTTCAAAAAATGTATCCATTAAACCTAAATCAGATGGATGTTCAGATGTGTATAAACTAGAATAAAAGTCTCGGAACTGCTTATTGATGTGTGAAAGATCCATTAACAAACTTGCCTTTGAATTTATCTGCTCAATGACTGGAATGAGTATGTTTCAAACTGTGTGAGAGGGGCATAACATGATAACATGCAGCGAATGGCCTGAGGTTGGTTTCAAACCCAGGACGCTGTGATTAGGCCTTAACACGTGGTACGTGCCCCTATCTGGTCAGCCACCAGGGCACCCCAAATTTATACGTATATTTTAAATAACCCCAAGAAAAGCCTGCCATATGGAAAAACAACTATGACTCAAATCAGTTAGGAATGTACGTATCATGTGGGATTGTCATCCAGTTATTAAGTTTTGGCTGGATGTGATTTCTCTGTAAACTGACAAATGTGAAAGTAACTTGCAGCTCAAAACTCATGCTTCTTAATGATGATTCTTCCATAAATATGTCTATCACAAACACCTCTGGCTGGCAGCTGCTAAAAAGATGTTGATAATTAAGATGACAGACTCCTCAGTCTCTCCCAATAAATTAGTGGAATTGCAATGTATTAGATATTTTAACAATGGAACTGACATCAGGCAGGATGAATGGGGATAGTATGGATAAAAATTCAGTCATGGAAATGACATATGAAAACTGCAAAATCTTAGATCCTTGACCTGATTCTCATCATGATCATATACTATAACTTCTTCCCCCATCTCTTTCCTTTTATCCCTTTCATTCCACATTTTGTAACTTCCCCCTACTTTCTTTTGGTCTTTTTTCTTTTCTTTTCTTTTTTCTTTTTCTTTTTTTTTTTTTTTTACCTGGGTAGGGTCTTGGATAGGGGGAGGGATTCTTGGTGATAGATACATTTCTGACTCAGGGAATGTGTATATGTACAATTGCATTTTCTCAATTGCATTTTGAGGGGAATGTATTTTGTCACAGATTACGTTTGTAACTTAAAAAGACCGATTTGGTCTCTATAGCTAATTTCCCCCACTGTGATAACTGAATCTGTTTAACGTGTATCTAGACTTAAAGTTATGTATGAATCGGGACATGTCTGCTTTGAGTAACATATGGGTCAGGTCCCTTCCAGACCTGGTAATGCATAGCCATGGCACTGCGGACAGCCATGAACTTGGCTGATAATCTAGCCATTCATTTTTTTTCTCTAGGGAATCTATTACACTGATATTGGTCAGGTGAAGCAGCCATTTTGAGTTGGTCTTGTTGTCTTAGAGTGCAGAACATTTGGAATGAGCTGCAGTCGACCAGGAAATGGCACAGTGACACTCATGAAACTTGAATCATACTTGATAATCTATAACTAGTCTTGTCTTTGTCCCTATTTTTAGTACATCTAAAGTTGAAGCAGTTTGACAATTTTTTGGATCATAGCAGATATAAATATCTGTTAACTATTCACTAACATATCAGCACTTGCCCCTCCTTTCAAAATGGAGGATGCCTAGTTTTTGTCTTATGTTTATATATGGAAAAGTGGTTAGAGATCCTGTCTTTTGGCATTAGGCAATCCTACAAACAAAGAAAATGCAGTAAAACAGTACGCAATGATTAAAATCACCAATATTGAGAAACCTGGTGTAGTTTTATTATGTCATAAAAACACTGTCGTCACCTTGTTCACTTTTCTGTGGCTCTCTCTTGGTAAGTGGAAGAGCATGTGGAGTTGAATTGAATACCAAGTCTCCCAGCTGGAGGGCTGCAAGTGGTAGTGTATTATGTCGCATACCAGCACTACACTTCTCAGTTATCCATCAAGTGACTCTGTGATTAAGTGTGTGTGTGTGTGTGTGTGTGTGTGTGTGTGTGTGTCAGCATACATTTCTCTTGATATTGCCTAGGCAACAGAGTTATCACCTGCTGGGCAGTGGGATGATTTTGAGGAGGTGGGCCTGTGCTCTGTCTAATTTACTTTCAGTTCCTGCCGTTCTCATAATTAACAACAATTACAACCCACTTTGAGCACCCTTACACTATATCCATGGTAACTATCTGCTGTAAGAAGACAAAAGCTAACCCTTAAGAGCAACAAGCGGTGCTGAGGCTGAACCCTCTCTCCTCTTTACAAAGTTAAGTGCTACTGATGATGAAACAGGTGTTTATTTGAGAATGCCAAGTGTCTGATGCTGAGAATCAGACCACACGCCAACCCAGTTTAATCCAGGTTTGTTGAATGAGCACTGGAATGTAGATCACATGTTGTGGATAACAATAATGTAGAGCACATTCCTCCAAGGTGGCTGTTTTACACACACACACACACACACACACACACACACACACACACAAAAAAAAAACTTTTACGTTGTCAAACCTTTAGTACCCCCGCATGATTTGCAAAACAGTTTGTTCCAACGTAAAATGTGACTAAATAGTGGCTAAATTGCATTAAATGGGTTAAAAATTCAAAAGCACTAGTATGGTGCTTTAAGGCTACAACACTTTAACTAACTCTGGAGTATTAGCCTATACTGATGAGTACACAGCAAGTGTGTAGCATATGTGTCCTATGGAGGTTTTGCCTGAGATAATTGGGAAGTTATTGTTAATCTACCCAGACAAAGTAAATGCAAAAGTTAAAGCACAAAAAATAATATTCCTCCAATTTTATCCTTGTCAAGCTCAGTGAGTACTGATATTGCCATGCAACTAACAAGATGATCAATTTGTGATAATGTATTTTAGCAAATTTTTAATATTGTGTTTTATTTCAGTTATTCTAAGGATGGAATGGTGGAAATGCCATTGGTGATTTGTCATGGAAAAAAAAAAAAAAAAAAAAAACATCAGTAATGGCATATATCAATAGTTGCAATTCTTGCCTTCATTAGGAGATTTGACATTGTAAGTTTAGTTTTATTTCCATGGAAACTAAAGTTAGGTTTTCTGTCTAGTCAGACCTGGGAGCTAAATTGTCATTTCAAAATGATATAAATATGAGACAGCTCACTGAAACAATTTTGGATCTATCAAACAGTGCCCTTTTGGCCATTTTGTTTCATGTTGAAAAGTTCCCTATCAATTATAGTGAAATGTCGATATATTTTATGTGAACTACAGAGACTATGTTCAATTATTTTTGGGGGGGAAATTATGTCATTCATCAGTCATTTTGATAGTTCTAGACAAGCGAGAAATGCCATGTCCATTATTTTCTTCACGCTGAGGGCTGCCTGCTGCTCTTATCCTCTGATGTCCTATGGTACATTAAACTTGGAAAACACCGATATCAATTATTTCAGTCTGGGCCATGTGGTTGACTCATTTGTGACTTGTCAGAAGTTGATATCAAGAAACAAGCTTGTTTTCATCACAAGTGCTCATGAAAACAGTTGCCAAATATTGTATAGTAATGTTGCATTTTTTTGGTGCATATCAGTGTAAATCACAGCAAAAATCTAGTTATGCATGAAAACTGCTACATGACTATTATTACATACGTCTACATGAAAATGTAACTGTAAAGCCATCACCATGACCTACTCCATGCAGTGTGACATGTTACAGTTTCAAGGTTTGGTTAAGTAAAATAAATGAATAAAAAATGCTGGTCTTCAGAATATCTTTGCATGCCTGGTCATCTCTGACAATCTTCTGTGGAAATGTAAAGACATCTGGGACAGATCAGCTCCCTGATTCCCAATTCCAACTGAACATGATACAAGCGAGGAAACAGAGGGGTGGCAATGAAACAAATAGATAGTGGCCAGTTGTTTCAATGAAAATGCCCAAACTTGCAGTGAGCAAAGCAATGACACTCTGGGTTAATAAATAAATAAATAATATAGTGACATGTGGCAGGTGTGCAGAGCCTCTGAAACAGGGGTGTCAGTCTCATATCAGGTAGCGGGTTAGATTCATTCAAATGACACCCTGACAAGGGCCAGATTAATTTTTGCTAACATCAGTTGACCCAGGTGGACAAATGGATATTTTAGCCTACTTCCAGATTTATTATTTTAAAAGTCAACACTGGTTTATGGTCAAAAATGTTGATTTTTGGTTGACAGTGCCTCTATTCCATGCACATCATCCATGCCCCTATATTGCAAATCTTACACAATCACTGCCAATTAATTACCTGAGACAAACATTCACCTGCATTTCTGCAGGATTTACAGCACAGGAGCGCCCAAAGACAAGATCACAACAAGAAATCAGCTGAATCTCCACAACACAGGACTTCCAGCTCCAGTGCAGTCTATAAGAGCAACAACTATACATTATAAACAGAACTCCAAGCACAACTAAGTCTGTAAAGCTATTGTGTCAGTCACATACGAGCACAACATATAAAGACTCTAACCAGAGAGAGAGAGAGAGGCTTTTAAATCTCCCTGTTAGCTTTTACCTTTTCGTTGTGTGCACTGATGTGGAGCCTGAGCTGCTCCTCCAGCGCTGTCTGTCCGGCTCTTCCCAGAGGTGTTCAGGCTGATCTGAGATGTGGGCTGTGGAGGTTTGGTGCTCCAGCAAAGCCTCGGCAGGCTGTGCAGGTCGCAGTCAGCCTCTCTCAGCCAGACGCTGCCGCGACCCGCCGAGAAAAGGAGACTCGGAAAGCACAACAACTTGCTAGCTTGACTACATCTACACAACCCAGTCTTTCTTTTTGTACCATTCCGTTTGAAAAGTGCTCACAATTTTTGTCCCTTCCTTTGGATTAAATCCTTGGGGTCATGTGTTGGTTTCCCAGTTAATATTACGTTTTTTTCCCCTCAAATATCAAGTTACAAAGTCTTTTCAAGGGAAATCTCGCCTCGCGCCTTGCGCGGTGACAACAGCATCATGAGACCTTGTGGGGGATTCAGGGTCTGTCGGGATTCCCAAGGTACTTATCCCCAACAAGAATTGTGTCCCCTGTCCGCGGTAGCCGACAGGAGCGCGCATACATTCAAGGAGGGCGGAACTTCGATGTTTTAGTGATCAAGTTTTACCCAGGAGCTTTTGCAGAGGGTTAAGGTTAGGGTTAGGATTAGGTTTAGGGTTGGTGTTAGCAAATTTAACCAGTTGCTTTGATTGAAAACCCATGTTTTAATCGGCAAAACCGGACAGGGGACACAATTTTTTTCGGGGATAGTACCTTGGCACATGCCTGTCAACCATCCCGATTTTCCCGGGAGACTCCGGTATTTTACCCATCCATCCCGCTGTCTTCCCGTTTAGATGATTTTCCAGTAAATCTCCCATATTTCCCCTCCGGCCCGGCAGGTGGCAGTACAGCGCGGCAGCGCCCCAATTACGCTTGAACATAGCCGCGAGATTCAAAATATCACCATGACAACACCACAACTGGCAGTGTGAGCCTGCCGGAGGCGAGTGAGACGCGGCGGCGGTCCAGATTCTCAGTCTCAGATGGCTGAGGAAATCGACAAAACGACAAAAAGCAAAACTGACTTCTGATCAGTATTGATACCTTGTTTTACATCTTTTGTAAACATGGACTAACACCACCATACCATACCATCAGTGGCCGGGACAGCAACTTGGTCCGCAATAGGCCTTTAAATATCTGAACTGAGCTGTGCTGGATTTATTTGACCGTCACCAAGCAGACACTTAAACAGCAGCACCTGAAACTTAAAGGTGGACACACTGCTTGTAAAGACAGAACAACCCAGTGCTTCTCACAACTGAAAAGGTTACATTTTCTAATATTTGATCATGAAGTGACCTTAACTTATTTCATAAAAAAAAAAAAAAACCTAAGAGGTGTAAACGATACATGGAAGAAAAGACACATGAAGTGATTGGTACTGTATATTTCCTCAGGGACATGGATGATAACTTGTGCAAGCACAACAGAAATACATATACATACTGCAGATACAGGCACACAAAATCATAACTAAAAACATTCTATTGCTTCACAGCTACCACATGTAGCCACTCTGTGTTGGACGATTTGTGTCACCAAGTGAATTCAAATGCAGCTGAGGAGACGCTGAACTGCAGAGCACTGTGTATCCCTCCTCACTGGTATTTAGCTGGATTCATCTGGGGTCATTACATCAAGTTACATATTGTACATCCTTACACATAATGCAGCACACATACATACACACATTTATATGAGGATTGTCTCCTAACCTGTCTACCCAATCAGCCATTAAATGGAAAACTGCCAAGGAAAGACAAAGGGCATTGAGAGAAAGAGAGAATCATTACATTAATGATTAACATTATTTTTGCTCATATTTAATGATTTTTCAGTGGGGACACCTGGGTAAACATAAACTTAACATGATGATATATTTTCAATGTCCTGTACACATTCTGTACCCTAAGGAGTTTCTTTGGCTCAGTTTGTTCTGTAAAACATAGAACAAATATCAACATTTTACACACATTTGTGTACATTAGTTTTGTTTTAAAAGACATTGAGGGAACCATAAGAAGCCATTTAAAGTTCTCAAACATACAGACACATACAGTAGGTGCACCACTATCTCATCTCTTCTTTGAGACCAATAAACCCTGAAAAGCAGCTCTTCTGAATTAAAGAATTGTCCAAGTTGAATCTGTCTCCAGCAATCTGCTGCTCCATTTCCTGCCCACTAGATGTCCCTCACACTCAAGCTAACTTTCTGTTTGGTTGACTTTGTAATACTTTGTTTACTATGAAGCATTAACTTGGCCCATGAGAAGGAGCATGAGTACTGAGCGTCAAAAAGCAATGAAAACACAGACAAAATCTGCACAGCAGCTGAGAGTTCTTCACTCTAAGTCATGACCATTCTCTGTACACAATGCACTGTTTCTTAAATAAATCCTTGACTCACACAGTCCTGGACTACAGTCGGGCTGCATTTCCACACTTCTTCACTCACCTTATCGCCCTCCTCCAATGGAATTTACTGGGTGGAATTTACTACACATCTTCAGAAACATATTTTGCTTCAGATGGAAGTCATACTAATCTTGTAACCATTCAGAAACAAAGACAGCATTTCTAAGAGGCCGTATGGATGCTACTGTATCTCACGCAGGCACATCAAAGAGTGCAGAAACAGAAATAAGAATCATAATAAAAACAGAAAATAAAAATAAAAAACAAATGCTACTACTACTACTAATATTATTAATAATAATAATATAGTAATAGTAGTAGTAGTAGTATCAGGCTATTGTTACTGTATTATTAATATTTTGAAAGCTGATTTCAGCTATTCATTCATTCATTCTTTCACTCATTCCATCCTTCATTGCCTCCCTCAGTCATTCATTCATTTAGATTGAATAGTATTTAGATCAGGGCTGTTCAATTAGCTCAGTTGGGTTTCATTTTAAAAGCAGGAAATGTAGCTGAGCAACACTTCTTCAGCTGCCTATTGAAGGCCTTTTCTTCAGGCAATTCTAAACAAACACGATGAATTTAGGTAGAGTTAGAATATTTATTATTTTACAGTAATATTGCTAATAAATTATTTATTAGCAATATTACAGTAATCAATAACACCATTTCTCTCTCTGTGAGGTCCAGGTAATTAACTACATTTACATTCAAGAAATAAAAACTCCCCAAAAACCCCGATTTAACAGGGGAAAAAATGGGAGCCATCTGAGAATTACAGTTACCAATAAAGCTTCCCAAAAACCCCGTTGTAACAGGGAAAATGGGAGCCACCTGGGAATAACAGTTACCAATAAAACTCCCCAAAAACCCCGCTTTAAGAGGGAAAAATGGGAGCGGTCTTGAGAACGACACAGAGAGACTATACTACCTGAGGTGTTGCACGTCCCACGAAGCGTCCAGTATAATCCTTGGATTTGAACTACACTTAGTTACTTAGATGTTTCATACTGATTCAAGCAGCTGCAGCGTAAGTAGTCCAGGAACAGAGGCAGACACACAGTGCTGCGCTTTGTTCCAGGAGCTGCCACTGTTGGATCAGTATGGAACAAAAAATGTTCGCAGAACTACTCATATAACCTCCGTTGTCGACTTCATCGCGATCTTTGACTTTGACGTCATAGACGATGACACTTCTACTGGAGTAGAAGTTAAGAGCACTTTGTCTGTGGCTTTGTGACGTCTCTCTTTGTGATGTCTGTGGCTTTTTGACGTCACAGAGAGAGAGAGAGAGAGAGAGAGAGAGAGAGAGAGAGATGATCATAATAATGAATGATTCCATGTGTCAAAGTAAGGATCTTTTCCAGTATGAACAAAGAAGGCACAGGCTGTAGGGATTGGAAAAAAAATGAAAAACGAAAAAAAGAAAAAGGAGAAAACAGATAATACAAAAGAAAACAAACCACTGGTTATGTTCTAATAGTTCTGGGTATTTCAAAATTTTAAAATACTTTAATAATTGTCATCATCAGGAGTCTGATCTGGTCCAGTGTGACATGAAAAAGAGCATGCATACATTCACACATTCACACATGGAACCATTTGAACACAAGGTACCGACACAGATGTACATTAAACACACACACACACACACACACACACACACACACACACACACACACACACACACACACACACAGTCAGGTCCATGACATGCAAAATTCAATGTTAAAAAAACAAGCAGGTTGCATGAAAAATCATATCAATTGTTTAAAATTCATAACAGCTTTTCAAAACCACTACATGAACAGAGTCACAGTTTTTATTCATGTCACAACTTATATTGGATTGAAATGATTGATTGAAAGAACTGATTGACAGAAAGTGGCACAGTCACTGAATGATAAATCTAAATAATAATAATAATAATAATAATAATAATAATAAATAACCATGCTGCATCATCCACAATCTCAGAATAAGATAATAGCTGCTGATAGCCTTTGTGAGTGACTTCTGAGAGTTTTTGCATCTCAGTCCCAGGACCACCAAAGATGAAGCACCTCAAACCATGGCAAGTTGTGGCATCCTCTTCCATACTGTGCTAAAAGACAAGACAGCTCGGTGAACAATTTCTTTTTTTGACAACACAAACATATCATACAGAATAGGTCCATACAGCCGCATTAATAGATTATGTGTAACTATCAACAATAATCTCACTTTGAATTATATACAGTAAGCCCACTATAAAATGACACAGTTTACACAATTAAAATTGATCAACAACACAGAGTATTTACAATGATTGATGTAGCTAGGCAGCTAGATTTTACATGAACATTAGCTAACTAACAGACGCCCCTCCAGCAGATGGCGCCCTTAGCATTTGCCTATACTGCCTATGGCACGGGCCGGCCCTGACGGGTAAGATTATTGATTATTGTCATTATTATAAAAATATACATTTTTTTGCCAAAAAAATTGAATAAAAGCACAGCTATGAACCCAAAATGAAGTTCAATATAATAATTATTGTGAAAAATGTGAGTTAGGGTTAGGGTTAGTGGGAGTTGGATAAGTTTGACATCATTAAAGTACTTAGGGGAAAAAAACATTTTTAATTATGATTATCCAGCATCTTATTTACTTGTTTATATTTGTTTTCATATGAATCTAAGTATGTTAAATCAACGAACACTCAATTATTTCTTTACATCCCACTTAGTCTTCCAGAGTTAAGATCAGCTCAGTGTTCAGATGCACAGGACAGCAAATGCCGATGAGTTATAAAGAAATATTAAGCTTAACTACTGCCCAAACAGACAGGCTCCCTTGTTTGTAGGGCCATAAATTATGATTTACTACTTCTAATTGAGAGAGAGCGAGAGCGAGAGAGAGAGAGAGAGTCGTATGCATACACAAACAAAAAGGACGTACATAGTCAAATGTATGCGCACACACAGCAGCCGTGCATGTATAGAGACATTTTGTCACACGCCCGCGCAGCACAGTGATACAGCAACATCAGTGCAGATGCCCTGTATCTTCCGCTATTCTACCAGACTACTTATTAGGACTTCGACCGCCCACCAGAAGTTGTCCCTCATTCATCGGTCATGTTTTGTCTCCATCTACTGGTGAAAATAGGGAACAACACGCTGACTAACTTGCTGTGAAAGCAAGCAGGCCAGCTCCAGCTTATATGTAGGCTATACTTTTACTTCATTTACAGCTTCTGCTATTATTATTATTATTATTATTATTATTATTTTTTACTGTAACTTCTACTACTGTTACACCAATACTACGAAAATAAATATTTTCACTACTGCTGCTGTTGCCACTGTTAGCAGCCCACTTCTATTACTGCTTATGACTGCTACTACTACCAGTATGGGAACTCATACAAATTATGGTACTTTTACTAAAAATAACCAGAGAAGTAGTACTACAAGTTAGCAGCAGTAGCAGTAAGACAAGGCAAGTTTATTTGTATGGCACCATTCATGCACAAGGTAGCTCAAAGTGCTTTACAGAGGCATATAAATACATTCAGAAAAATAAAAACATAAAGAAAACATGAAGGTTAAGGTTAAAATCAGTAAAGACAGAAAAAATAAAGCAAGAAATAAAACAAAGAAAGAAAAGTTTTGAAATGATAAAAGCAGAAGAAAGAAGAGTGAACAAAAAATGACAGTAGTAGTCCCAGGCAGCACACATGAATGAGCCAACAGAGTAATAAATGGAATGTAATGCTGTTTGCTCCATTATTCAAATTCTTAATAAATATTTAGACATTGTTTTGGTTACTTCTGCTGGTAATGTAGCCTTGTAAGCCTGGCATAATCATTTTGGGGTAATTAGTATGATATAATTTCTTTAGGAGTACCTGGGGAGCAGGTGCTCATTTCACTTTAAGAAAAGCAACAAGTAATGTGTACTTCATGACATATTTCTAGTAAGGACCTCCAATACTGGTCATAGTGACAGAAAAAGGTCATGCTGCTGCCATCTAGTGGCCACTGGTTATAACTTACCGCAGCAGCTTAGCATCAACTTCTCCTTACTAAGAGAAATTTCAGGATTTTTACAAGCTTATTAATTGGTAAGTTACCAATGATGACTAAGTTCCCTGGTAACAAAAGGAAACTGCCCCTGAATTATCAAAATCTTTCTATATACAGTGATCCATGATAATCTTTTTAAGAAGTATTATATTTGGCCAAGAAAAGGTGTATTTCTTAATATATTTTTTTTCTGTCCAAAGAGCACACATTGACAAAATGAGGTTGTTTGTACTAAGATTGAAGTCATTTGCACTAGGACAAAAGGAGAAAAATATAATTTTAGTTTGTATCAGTTTGTATTTGTATGTGGAGTAAAACTGGAATTCTCTGGAAAACGACTAAAAACATTCAAATATTTTTCAGTTTAAAAAAATGTATAGAAAATTAATAATGGGATGGTTTTTGACTGATATTTATATGAAGATAACTCACTGATATGATCAGTCTGCTCAGTCTCTGACTGTAGGAAAATGTAATGAATAAATAAATAAATAAAATAATTAGAATAACAACTGGCAGGCAATATGTTTTGTATGCATTATTAAGAAAGGAGCAGGTAATATAAGAATTTTCTTTCTTCTGCTCTTTTTTGGTCATAGAGTGTGTATAAATAAGTTAGGGTACAGTGTACTATCTGTTGTGTGACATTTTATTTTGGAATTATAGCCTGAAATAAGCAAAATTACCAATGAATGAATGACTGAATGACCAAAATATATTTGCAAAGGACTGACCAAGTCAAAGCCAATAACTCAGTGATTATGTGGCTAGGTGCAGAAATTTCTGGCTTGTTATTTTGGAACAAAGCCTCCCTACTAACTTTTTTCCAGTTTATAGATGTTACCTCTCCTAATGGTAATCATGAACAAAACACAGTCATCAGTTTAGAGACATTTATTTACAATACCGGACATTCATGTACAAATTTGTTCCCATAATAAAGAAGCTTATCATTTCATGGAGACAAACTTGGACCAAATTTACAGTCAGGAAGCTTAGAGTGATCGCTGTCTACACATACAAGTGTAAAATGATCTGCCATTTATTGCTTTAGAAGGGCGTTCAACCTGGGAAGGCCTTGATGTGGGATGAATGTGTGCAATGGCTTTTTAGACAGTACTGTCAAATAAAACTCTTAAAAACAACAGAAATTTCATTCATTTACATAAAATTAGAATACTCCAAAACCCTGTCATCAAAGATATCTGAAATATTACACAAAAACATCTAAAATAAAAAAGAGAAGTGGCTAAAATCATCTAATATTTTGTCCAAGCATGGCACCAGAAGGAAATGAAGATAAAAAACCACGAGAGAAAAGAACAACAAGCACACAACAAGGCTGAGTTTGGAGGAACTGGTTCCGTTGAGTAGAAAGCAGCACAGAAAAAGAAATCAGACAGAGATAAAACAAAGATACTGGTTTGGCTTATGAGTTTGGAAATTACAAAGTTGGATAAAAGCGAGAGAAGTTTGTTGTTACTTAACAGTTGCAAGCAAGTCCCAACTTCAAATCAACGCCTTTGGCCATCAGTATATATTAGATGGATGGTATATTTTACATATGCCACAATGCTAGATGATATAGAGGCATTTCCACTTAGCAAAAATGAGCTATCAGCTTTAGCTGGTATTATAGCTTGGGAAGAAACTATGTTTTTGTTAAATAAATATAGCTTAGTTAATAGGGCATTTCTTGATATAAATAATAAATGACTACCGGATGCTGTTTAGCAGACGGTACTAGCTAGCATCTCTGATACATATCCTACAAATACTGAGGTGTGGGATTTAACGGGTTAAAAGGGCTTAAAGTCCATCCTAAAATCCTCTTGAACTTTCAGATACCCATCTGTGATGATAAGTGCTTTCCTGGAGCTATTTCTGAGAACAAGTTTTGTAATTTACGTTTTTGCTGCATCCCTTCTGTATCACCCTGTGTCAAACTGACCAGGGAAAGACGTGTGCTTCACATAAGCTGTTTAAAAAAAAAAACAAAAAAAAAACTGTTCTACAGCATTTTAGAGAGGTGGGGGGTCAGAGATCACTACAAGTGATCAGGTTGACTGCATTTAAAGAGTAACTGAAGCTCAAACCTAAATTCCTGTGAAGCCTGACCTCTCTTCGTGAAAAGAAGAGTGGCTAGTCTGCAGTAGCAGGTGATGTCAGCTGTGACATCACCTGCCACCAAAGAGCAGCCACCTACTTCTACCATTGCAGCTAAGGCGTCACACACAAATTTTGGTTTGGGCTTTAGTTTCTCTTTAACTGTGCAGTGGAATTGATTTAGGACAGGCCATAATGTTGACACACAAACCGAAATTTCGATATTACTTCAATACCGCTGGCAAACAGCTTCGCTACTTAAACCAAATGTAATCTACAAGCTGAGACTGCATTTCAGCATAATTTCCAGAGGGTGTGCATGTGTGGATTAGAATAGCAGAAGAGGAAGGAGGATTTGAATGGATAAAGCATCAGTCTTGCTTTCAGGGTGGGTCAAAGAACTGGAAACAGTATCGAACAAGCCACGGTGTCTTGAACTGGATCCCAGTCTACCTAAACTGGCAAACAAATTTGTGCCAAGAGCCAAATATGGAAGTATTTGGCTCACAGAGCAAACTGATAGACATCCAATGACATTAAAACCCTACGCAGAACTTGCTACGATGCAAAGAACTCAAGTAACTTAGCAAAGCATCTCAGTCATTTTCAAGACATTGCACAGTTTATTTTATTTAAGTTCTTAACATATTTATTGTCTTACTTGCTCCCATTGCAAAGATGAAAGTTGTGCAAGTTAAGGATGTTCTTGTGGTATTTGTGATGCTTTCCATGGTACTTTTGGTTTAAATCAAGCACAGTGGTTGTTCTGTGACATTAATGTTTTTATTTGTTTGCCATAGTATCAAATTTTTAGATGTTAAAGTTGGTATGGAAGTCCAAATTTTGGAAAGGTGACAACACAAAAGGGACTTTTCCCCTCGAGACAGGGCTATGAAAGATTGGTGGCCAGTGGTTCATGGGGTGGAGGGACATCAGTAAATGAACTCCCCAGGGACCTCCTGGAGGGCACTGAAGGGTTCCTCGAACTTGAAGCGCTTGGAGATGGCCTTCTGTTCAGTGGCCAAGGCTTCCTTCTCCACGGAGGAAGAGGAGGACTGGCGACACTGGCCCAGGGTGTATGCTGCCATGACTATCAGCTCTTCTGTCGCTGGGCCTTCCTCTTCCTCCTCTTCTTCACCCCTGGTTGGGCTGGCTGGTGGTTCAGGGCTACTGGTGGTGCTACTGGTGGTGCTGAAGGCCTCCTGGACCTCCACTGGGAGGATCTCTTTGACTATCTGAGTTTTCTGCAGCTCTGTGGACTGAAGCCAGGGATGATGGAGACACTGCTCTGCTGTAGCCCGATCCCTGAAGACATACAGACAGATAGAAGAACAAAGCCTGAATGTCACTTAATTCTATTGTGATGGCTAATTTATTCCATATTATCCAACAATTTACCACAGATCTTTTGGTGGCAGCAGCCTTTTTGGTATGAAGTAGCAGGTAAACACAGGTGTTACTAATGACACTGATTAAGGTTTAGTTCCATTTATTTATAATTTCATGTATCACAGACTTCGTCAGGGATTTTAGTCTTGTCTGAATTGACCATGGATGTATTACGGTGTTACAAATGTGAAAGAGGAATGAAATAATATATTGAGAAAGATATGTTAAGGGGGTCTGATCCTACAAGTTGTTTAGATAGCTGGCTGTATTGGCTGTATTGACTCTCATCTCTGTAAAGTTGGAAAGAAATTACAGAGATCCTTGTCCCATCAGGTGGGTACATGAAGTTGCGGACCTACTATGTCATTAAAAAAGTGATTAAAATTAAAAAGTCCTCTGGGAAGCTAATCCTGTCCAAATATGCCTTTAGTATCTTCTCCTGGCTGGTAAAGTGTTTAATTGAGAGGTTTTATTTGTCACTGATAATGGATGCTTCAACATCCATACTTAGAAATAAGCTTTGTCTTCCCTAGTTAATAATGTTTCTAATCATTACAATACCCATAAACCATCTATCTTCAAATCTTTCATATGACCAGAGGAGATTTGTATCCTTATGTCATACTGAAAGGAGGAGGAAAAGTAAGAGGTGAAAACAACAAATAGGCCATACATGTAATGCCACTGTGTATTGTACATTATACTATGTAGATGTTAAATACTGAGGCTTGTCAAAGCAAGACAGACATAAAGACTGCAACATTTGTGTTAGTGTTAACTGCACTGTCTGTGGTTTCTTTCAACAGACTAGGTGCTCAACCAAAAGAAGGCGGCACTCATCAGAGCACATATCTCTGCAAAGGTCTCAGCTGGAAGTCCTGTTTGTGCTAAGCCATGTCCTCTTTTGGCAATGGTATCATTATGGGACACACTCCTTACAGCCAATCAGTGGGTAGTTGGCCAATGCTGCCTTGACTTATGACCAAACTCTACACCAGCGTTCATGATGTTATGTGGATCCATTTAGAAAATATGGTCCTGTTTGTGCTAAAACCCTACCACTGCCATACCCCCTTGAGACCTGAAATGTTAATCATGATCAACCTCCCCATCACGCCGCGTCATGTTATGTGTATGTGTTTGGAAAATACAGGACATTAGTGGAAAGCCCCATCCCTGTTTAGCATCATTATTGTCATAACACACACCACTTTCAGCTAATCAGTATGGAAAGGTGGTCACTGCTGTGTTGATCCGTGACCAAGCTCCCGGAAAGGTTTGATCAGGTTACGTGGATACCTTTAGAAACTACAGGTCTGTTTGTGGTAAGCCCCATCCCTTTTTGTGAAAGTGCTGGCTACACTTTCAGCCAATGAGAGTGAGCTTGACCCATGACCAACCACTACCCAGTTTTGTCATATGTGGATACATTCAGAAACTACCGCCTTGCTTGTGATAAGCCCTGTCCATAGTCACCCCCATTATGGAACATGTAGTCCAATCCCAGCCTTGCACTGCTTTTTTCTTAAATTTCAAAATGCAAAATTTAGTTGCACCTTTTGCTTGCCTTGTATGTTATAGGACTGACTGAATGAGTGGAATCACAGAACCTGTTACGTAGAAATTGCTTTCTTAGGAAATAATGAAGCAACTTTCCAGTTCCACAGACAGGCCACCAAAGGTTATTCACACAAAAAAGATTTTATAGTTTTTGACAGGCTCTATTTACTGAAATTCTTTGAACTGGAGTTATTCTGGTTGTGCTTATAATTTCAGTGGGACCAGATTCAAAAGGATCAGCTTCCTTTTTTACTATTATTTATTTTTTTTAAAAAACAAACTTAAGAATGAAAATTTTTTGGTATAATTTATTGGAATGCTAATTGCAGCCCTGTTAAATCGCTGAGCAAATTCTGGTCATCAAGCTGCAGATTTGCAAACTGCATTGCTGCTACTGTTAAGATTTATGAACAAATTCCTTTCTATCTCAAAGTTTCTAGCTCCATAACTGAGTGCTGAACTGACTGTGGCTGTTTGCGGAGCAACGTCTGGATGAAGGCCAGGGCGGCTGGGTCCAGCTGCTGCAGCTCCTCCTCGGTATAGCTGATGTTGAGCTGGGAAATGTTCAGGAAGGTCTCCTGCTTGTCCTCGCCCAGGAATGGAGAGATTCCTGTCAGCATCACATAGGCCAAAACACCAATACTCCTGGATAGAGAGCACAGAGCAAGGTTTTTATGCTGGCAGCACACTGACACTCTTCCAGCAAAAGGGAGTGGAGGAAAGGGGCAGTGGTGAATATGCAGCAACAACATATGGCAATATTTTCAGATGATTCACAATATGCATCGCAATAGTTTTCATTTTACTTTTTAAATTTAAGTAAAAGCACTTAAAGACCATGAGGAGAAGTAAAAGTCAGTCAGTTTTTGAAACCTTTGCTCATCCTAAAACTGGCCTGCTAATTTTTCTGTCTTTTGAAAGTCACTTAAGTCGACAGACACATGACTTACAGAAGAGGAAATGAATGAAAAAGAAAGCTAAAATTGAATCAGAGTGACAAGAGTCAAACTTTTACTTCTATTTGAATTCTTTTTCTTCTTTTTCTTATTGTTGTTGTTGTTACAGGAATATTCTTCCACACATTGACAAAAACATAGCATAATAGTATAATGTATCACTTCTGCTAACAGGCACTGACCGGGTCTTCATGCTCTGTTTATCTCACAAACTCAGGTACCTGAAGAAATTCAAACTATCTCTTTATCATATCCCATCATGACCAGTATTTAGCATTTTGCTGAGTAACTCTTGTATACAAAACTTTTAAGTAGCACATTGTTCACAGTACTTGAAGGCTACATAATTTCATCTTACTATGCAGTCAAATGAAAATGTTACTCAGTGACCTGGACGACATGTTTGGTGAAAACAGTGAACACAAATGACTACAGTAAAAGTTAGGAGTGGAAACACCGGGCCTCATTTATCTAACATTTGTAGAAATGTACAGCAAACCGGTCATAGGGAAATATACTACTCCAAAAATGGATAGAAGGATAATTTCCAGTTTAAATCTGTGGGTCATCCATTCCTCATGAAGTTTTATTCACCAAAATAAATAAATGCATAAACAGCATTGGTTCAACGTATCATACATATATGGACCAGCTTTCTTACCACATATCTGTCGCTGTGCTTATGGGCTCATAATTCAGGATCTCAGGAGCTGCAAACATACAGAAACACACCAATTATTACTAAAAAATAAATCAAATTCCAGTTTAGGTGGAGTTGAGCACCAACTCACCGACATACTCGGGAGTTCCCATAATCTCCCTCAGCTCCTGGTGGCTGCTGACCATCCTGGAGAGACCAAAGTCCACAATCTTTATGTCACCCAGAGGTGCACTGCTGGTCAGCAGAATGTTCTGAGGCTGACAGACACAAGACACATAGATTAGTACTTGGACTGGATATCATGGATTAACATTTGCAAGTCTCGCTGTGGAAATTAACTGAATATGAATGAATGAATTTGTTTGCTGCTTGCTGTCCCCATGGCTGTAGCAATGTCTTTAGCACCTAGATAGTATGAGAGTGATTATGACGCCCTCTTAATATCACAACAGCAGTTATGTTCTTCAGAACAAAAAAAAAAAAAAAAAAAAAAAAAAAAAAAAATCACTTAGCAGAGCACATACCTCTGCCAACCTGACCAGCCTTTCCACAAAGTTTCATGATGTTGCGGTAATGTGTTTTAAAATCACATGCATTTTTACGTGAAGCCACGCCCACTGCCACGCCCCACTTTGTCCAAACAGTGTGAAAAATTAATCTGTTCTTCCTTTCCACATGATCAAACTTTCCACCATGTTCCGTGCAAATCCGTTCGAAAGTTTAAAGATATCCTGATAATGAACAGACATTCCGACAAACAGATGGAATGGGGCGAATACATAACTCCCATCCAACATGGTTTCTCTGGACACACAAGTGTGCAACCGGGGGTAAAATGGGGGCCTTTTGGTTTAGTAAACAACACATAGGTATTCATTTAATTTCAGTAATCCCCTCTTCCCATGTTGATCGATTTTCTCTTGCAGTGGTGGTAATTTCTTTGTGGTGGTGGCGCACCACTGCTAAATGAATACAGAGGAAACACTGTTTACAGGCAGGCCAGGAATGCATGGGACATTAATGACATTTTTCAACATTAGCAGAGCACAGTCTACTAAGGACTGGAAGGCACTGGATTTTTGTATATCATCAACTAGAGGTCACACTGACTTTTCTAGATGGTATTTATTTGAATAAATCTGATTATCTATAAAAAGGAGTATTAAATGGAAATGTTTAAAAAAATGTTTCCAGTACTCAAACACCATAATTGAATGCACAGTCAGGTGGCACATGCAATACCTTCACAGACCACCAGGGGGCTGTGGACGAAGTTGCCTTAGACAGATTAGTGGAAGGTTTTTTTTTTTTTTTTTTGGATGCAGCTCTACCTTAACTTGTTGGTACAGTTGAAACAATGAGCAGTAACAATAAATAAGGTTAGGAGGAGCAGAACAAAATGAAGATGTTGTGTTTGTCAGAGTACGTGTGTGTGCTGACCTTCAAGTCTAGGTGTACTACGCTGCTCTTATGGAGGAAGGCAACTCCCTCCAGGATCTGCCTCATCAGCCTCTTCACCTCCTCCTCGCTGAAGGCCTCCTCTTCCCGCTCTGACACACACTGGTTGAAGATCTCACCTCCTGCCGCACTGCACGCACATGTGCACGCGCACACACACACACACACACACACACACACACACACACACACACACACACACACACACACAACATGCATGAAAATTAGGAAAACAATGCACAGGTTGAAAATAATTGGAATTATCCTTTAATGAAACTGAGCTCAAAATACCAGCTGCTGGCAGCTTCAATACAAAAACATCAGTGTCAGCCTCCAAGAACACGCATCAGTCGAACTGGAGTCTGTGGTCTTTTGCCAAGGTTACCAAAATTGTTATGAAACTTGTCCAACATCTGCCTTTTACAGCACATCCCACAGGACACCACAGCAATAAATCACAGTGTAGACTGTGTGCATGTGTGAGTTAAGACTTGCTGAAGGCAGGGGCAGAAATAGCAGAGCACCTCCAGAGACAGCAAACTAATTATGAGCCTCACTTGAACACAGTCATTTGGATTGTCACTTTATCTCCATGCTCAACTGCTCTATCAAAGCCACGAAAACATAAACAAAGTAGTGATTACGAAAGGAAATGAAATAGTGAAAAAGACTGGATGTTGGACCAATCAAAACTACTAAAATTACTGCTGTACAGTGCTCACTCTAACTCACCAAAACACCCTTCATTTCCTTTTTCCGAGGCTAAACCCTAATGGATAAAATTAATTAGCACAAGGTATGGATGGAGGGATGGGTGAATGAATGCAGAGATTGAGAGCGAGAGAGAGAGAGAGAGAGAGAGAGAGAGAGATCAGGAATAGACAAGGCTTCCCCTCAGGGTACTGATGAATTAGGTTTAATCTCAGAGGGGGCAGGAAGGTGGAGAAGAGGAGAGGTGAATGAGAATGTTTGGGTTTTGAAGGTGAGAAGAAGTGTTTTAACCAGACCACAACGAATCAAAACACCAATAATACAGCCTATTGAAGTCTGAAGTTATGAGAGCTAGGCAGGCAGGAGTTCAGAGACGGTCTGGCATTTCAACTGCTGGCTGCTGTCAGCTGCTTCTCTTAAACTTAAACTTCTGACAGTAGTCAAAACTACTCAGCATGTACTTTTTTGGTAACTAACTTAGAAAGAAATTGGTAGAAAGCCACTTTGTGCCACAACAGCAGAATAAAGAATGAGGGACAGGCATGTCCTAAAGGACAGAGAAGTAGGCTTGTCACTAGGGATGGACAGTTCAGACAAAGATGCTATTTGAACCATTCAGGGACCTATTTGACAATAGTTCCAGACACCTACTTTTGCTTACTTATTCAAAATCACTTTGTCTGATGACAAAGATAGCAATTAACTGTTGATCTGTGGGTGGCCCCTCCACTGTCACAAAGGGGTTTCACATTGCACTCTTTCAGGGTTCTTTCTTTCTTTCTTTCTTTCTTTGCACAGTATTAAAACAGCAACGAAAGCATAACATAACAAAAACAGATTGTGCAGGTGAGATAAAAAAAAAAAAACTCCTTACAGAGTTATAGGTTATCTCACCTAAATCCAAGTAGTAAATAAGTTCAAAGTTGCATATAAAATAAATATCAATAAAACAACAAAATATGGATACCAATAACAGAAATATGAGGTAGAAAGAAAAACATAAAGAAAGCTAACTAATAAAGTACCTGTTTAATGATCAATATGTGTGCGTGCGTGCATGTGTGTGTGCGTGCGTGCATGTGTGTGTGTGTGTGTGCAAGTGTTTATGCGTGTGAGTATGTGTCAATGGGTGTTGCAGTCTTTGTACAGCAGCAACTATGTAACCCACATCACAGCGCTGGGGTGGGTTAGATAGGGGGTGGGTGTGGAAGTGAGCTGAACTCAATGCACCAAAATCCTGCAAGAACATAAGCTCTCACGTTGCTACCAGGCACTGGTAAAAACAAAGGATTTTTTTAAAAAGAAAAGACAATAGTCACATAAATTATTCAACTGTTTTGTGACTACTCTAAATTTTCAAAAATTGTGACCCCTCCCTACATGTAACTGGAGGGTTGCTGGTGTGATCCCTTGTAGTGGCACAAAAATCTTTAGGCCATATAATAAATTTTCAATGCTTTGTGAATGATTGACAACTCTACACCTCCCTCAAATCCTCATCATCACTCAGTCAGGTCACTGCTTGACCAGACTGGCCTGTTAACTGCTTTTCTAATGTTGCTGATATGTTTTGGAGTCCTTAGATATTGATCATTTTGACTGGCAAGGTCACGCTGAAGTGAAGTGTGTCACATTTCAGCTTAAAGCTGAAGTTAAAACTCAAAGTATTGTGGAACACGTGCTGCGCTCTCAGATCTGCAGATCACTGCTGGCGTGATCAGCCACACCACTCCAATGCATTAGAAAACAGTGGAAATTATACTGCTGCCTGTACTGCTTCCTAGTGTGATCTCTGCCTAAAGGGCTTTCACATAGGACGCGGTTTGGGTGGCGCGCAGCGCTGGGTGCCACGCAGACTGGTGTAGAGTGGGTTGCTATGGGACCGATACAGACGCTAAGAAGTAGTTTTCCGTTCTGGCGCACTTTTTCTCTGGCGGACAATACAGGCTGTATTTTCTCGTTTCATTTTATTTCACCTTTTACCTGTTGTGTGTGTGACTTCACATGGGATTTAATAATAAATGTATGACTATACTGTATTGTCTTTGCAAGAGTAGCCTAGTGCATATCCCATGATGTCAATCATCTAGATTTCTAAATACATACACCTCCTGTCCATTTAGAAAATCATTTGCTTCAGTTTACAACAGTATTGGTGTTTAAAAAAAATCGCCTATCGTGGAAAGGAAAAACAGCATATATCTCTGCCAGTTTTTAAACACACTTGGTATTCCTAAACTATGGGATATCTCTCTCCATGCCTGGGTTTTTTTTTAACAATATCACGGTATAACTGCAGTCTAGTGTCCCACAGCTCTGCATGCAGAGAGACAGCCACGATGATGCTTTCCTCCATTTTTCTTGTGCCTTTCTGCCAAAATCTGCCTATTTTTTCGATTCCAATATTCTCTCCTATTGGATGCGCTGAGGTGGCCGCAGCGCCCAAGTTAAAAAATTTTAACTTGGGCGCAGCGCCCTGTCCCACGGTGGCGCCCTGTCCCGCGGGGGCACCCCGACCCGCGGCAGCGCCCCGAAATGAGATATTGGATATAGATAGCAGAAGATGAGAAAGGAAGCCACGGCCTTCTCTTTCAGATTATTCACATTATTAATATATATATATATATATATATGTGTGTGTATAATATCAGATTATTCACAAAAAAGAGAGAAGAAGAAGAAGAGAAGAGAGTCGCTGATTCATTAATAGGTCAGACCATACACACAGGGCTGTTTTCTGCATGTGTATTGACAAAGCATTGGAATATAAATTCATTCCTCTGAGTAATCAGACTGCATCTGATACATTGTCCATTGTGCTTTAGAAATTATATGTCTAATGTTTAAGAGCCTCATATTCACTGTCTCTGCACTTTTTTGCACCATAAAGCACCGTAAAATAAATACCATGACAAATATTTTGGGGCAGGTGGGTCTTTTATACCTAACCTAATCAGCCTGTAAACCTGCAATGACCTGCAACCTACTTACCCTGCTTTAAGGGAACAGCTCACCAATAAAAAAAAAGAAAAAAAAGAGAGAGAAAAAAAAAAAAAAGAAAATTCAGTCATTTTCTAGCCATTGTTATGTGATTCAGTTTTTTACATCTGGCTCCTCCTATACACTGTTACCTCTACTTCCTGGGTATGGCAGCCATCCATCATCAGAAGTATCAGGATGTATAACTGTGGCTTGGTCTTATGTTTGTCTCACTGGTAAATGAGATCAGCACTAACTGTGTGAGTGTGGGCATGATTAATTGATTTGTGTAGTTTCTTCAAAGAATTGGATTGTAAGACAGTATACATCATATTCCTAAAGTGTTGTTCAGACAGAGAAGCTACGCTTGGGAGAAACATGCTGAACACGCGTCATCTGTGTATTAACATCAGTTGAAATTTTGCTGTTCATGTCAACAGCTCAGCCATAAATTCTACCTTTTAACAAAGTTTATAATGTTCAGTTTTTGTTGACATTGTGGAGAATTTCATGTGTAATGTGTAAATTTCATTCTGTGTTTATTACCGAGGTTGTAGTTTGCAGAGGTCTTGTACTGGATTACATTAAAATGAGAGGTGTTTCTAATTTTTTGTCCTCCCTATTTACATATATGAGGGGGACAGAATATTAGAAACAGCTCTCAATAAAATGCAGTCCAGTCCAACAGCAGCACTAACTATGAGCTCAATGCCAAACATAGAAGTGAATGAACACCTCTGTTACTGTGACAGCAAGAAAAGCTGAGTATTATAGGCAGCAGGAAAGCAAACTTTATGGCACGACAGCTGGACTGGATTGTATTAGACTGTGCAGGTGGACCTAATAAAGTGGCCACCGAGTGTATGATTATAAGGCATTTCTGTTGGAGCTATATTTGTCTTTCTGAAACTGTGACTTTTACATATGTTAAAAACAGTTCAGACCTATGTACAGGATAGTGCATTCCAGTGAACCTAACTAAAATCAGATTGTTCTTTCGCCTGTACTTTGCTCTGGAAGCTGGAGGGGCTTTGAAGCCTGGTGAGAGGTCAGGTTCACGCAGGCCAGAGGGCCGTCAGAGTCTGACTGGTGTGTTGCTAATGTAATTAATGAAATCGATGTCATCACAGTGCTGTGGGAATGGATCAATTCAGCTTTGATCAGCCGCCCATTTCACTCAACTTCAGATTCTTTGCTAAATGACACAAATGTGAGTGGCAGCTGACCTAAATAAGCCTTCATATTTGACCTGCTTCAGTCATACCATAAACAAAAACCCACACTAAGAATAAGAGGGGTAGGGGTGGGAATGAGTGTGTGTGTGTGTGTGTGAGTGTGTATGGGTGTGTGTGTGTGTGTGGGGGGGGGTTCCTTGCTGAAACATTCAGCTGCTTTGCTTGTACTGTCTGATTAATAAAGATATAGTCGATTAAAATCCCGACCAATACCATTCCAGTTCAGGAGAGGAATATGCCATTTGACAGAAAAAAAATAGGAAGAGAGAAGACGATGAGAGGAAACAAGATCTCACTGATGCATTGATACTGCATTCATATTGTTTGGGGAAGACAGCAGATTCAAGTTTCCAACTGGAAAATTTCTTTCAGCTTATTATACTATTGCATTTTTATGGCTTCAAATAAGTTTGCCCAACCTGGAATTCCAAGTTGTTTTGGATCATGAGGTCATTCCAATGGCTTTTCCCATATGACGTGAATGCAGCACCACCCTCCCTTCCTCCCTCTCTCATTTTCTCTGGGCAGCCGGCCATGCTTTGGCTGGTCACGTGCGAGCGCTCAGCTCAGCTGACATAATGAACTCCCAGCTGGAGCCTGGCCAGCAATGGGGCCATGGAGCTCTCCATCGCTCACCCTACTTCATTCTCTATGTGCAGTCTTCTTTTTGTTTAATTGTTTATCTTTTAATTTTTTTCCAGGCAAAAAAATGTTATTCCACGAGAATTTTATTCATGTCAGGGTTTGAAAAGGCTCTGACATAGTATTTATGTCATGGGAAAGCAAAACTTTACATAGAAACTCAAGGGTGATCAGAAAAATACAACATATTCACGATATATCAGCAAACTTAGAGGTCCATTGGTCTAATACACACTCATACACACCAAGAGGAAATACAAAGACCATTCAGTGGCTGCTGAAAATAAAGGGATGAGTGCCGGATGGAAGCGATCCCCTGTGTGACTGCCAGGGCTCGTGTCAGCGCCATTCAATACAGAGAATCAACCCCCTACCCCCCTTTTCTCCTTTATTTTTCCCTCTCTACATTTTTTATATGTGAGGGAAATAGAGCGGAAGGAATTCAGGCTTTCTGAGGAGAGATGTTGTTAACAGACTCTGTTGTCTTTTTTCCCCTCCTCATCTTTTCTGGTCTTGACAGCTGACAGATATTTTGAGCTAGTGGGGCAAATGCTGAGGAATGAGGATGGGGGGAGGACAAAGGATGAAGTGTAGAGGGAGTAGTGGATCAGGGGGCAGATAATCTACAGATGAGGATCAACATGACATTATAGGAAGCTATTCAAACCATGATGAGATGGAGGGAGGTGTTGGAGGAGGAAAGGGCAACAGGGCCAAAGCTCTTCTTCGGGCTGACAGTAAAAGAAAGATAGATGGAAGGATAGAGTGAGTCAGAAAGCGAGAAAAAAGAGAAAAGAACAGACAAGAATAGTTAAAATTAACCCTGTCAAAACCCAGGAAGCTTCCTTGGGGGAATTTTATGATCTCTCTCTCTCATAATTTACACACACGCACACGCACACGCACACGCACACGCACACCACTTATTACTAATGTTCCAGTGTAATTCTTTTTCTTTTTTGGGGGGATGTTTTTTGCATTTTTTTAAATCCTTTTTTGGGATAAGTTTGTTGGTAATTTAATTTAAAAAATCTATTCATGATAAATATAAATAGTTTTACTGTCTTCTTTTTTTTAACTGGTTTTTTGCTCATTCTCTGGCATTTTTTTTTTTTTTTTTGCTAATTTTCTGTTCAGCTTTTTATTTTTAAAAAATTATGGTTGATTTCTTGTAACATTTTACTGATGTCTCAGGTGAATTGCTAATCTGCTCATCACTTCCCCACCATATTTTTTGAAAGATATGAGAATTTGCTCATAGGGTTCATAGTTTGCTCTAAGCATCAGTTTTATGTTTGCACTACTGTCCACATGTGCACAGCTTTAATCACACGGTTGTATGTGTGCATGTTTTTACTGAATGATTGTATGTCTGGGACAGCTCAAGTGAGTGTGTCTGTGTGTGTGTGTGTATTTGTGTGTAAGAGACACAGAACAATATTCTGATTCAATGCACCAGTTAAACTTGGATTATCCATTTTCTGAACAATGGCTTTGGGATTGGGATTATGGACTAAGGTGGGAGAGGATGGGGGTCCAGTGTGTGTGTTGGTCCACTTAAGGGCCATTCAAGGGATCTTCTTAACTACACTGCATGGCATGTGCCACTGACAGCACATAATCCACACAGTGGTGCTATCTTCATTTTGCCCATTTGTGGAAGTAAATCCAAAAACAGAATGAAATATCAAAGGCATACTAACAAAATACAACATGGTTAACAGAACAAGGGTGAGATATTGGTCTTTTATCAAAAAAGGGACCGGGCTCAGTTAGTATCTCCCACCTTTGATATAGCCTAATTGATATGACTGAGATGACTTTCTGATCAGATTCCACACTAGATAGCATGTTTTTTTTTCCCCCCGCATCCCCCCATTATTATGATTAATTATCCTGGGTTTCAATGGAGTGTTATAGTGTTCTATGGTCTAAATACTCTTTCAAAGATTTTTCACCTGGGGAGAATCTTTTTTGAGCAAGAAAATGGTCAAATTTAAAGATACTGACAATTAGCGCTTAATATCAGGTTCAGGCAAAAGCACAAAAAGCAAAAAATTGGCAGCATATTCAGTCTCCATCACTGTTGACTTGTCTTGTCATGTAGTATACAATAAGGCTTAGGAGTTTTGGAAAACAGTGTGGTGTGGAGTAAAATAAAGGAAACCCCAGCACTTCTACACTGGCACAAAGGTAGCAACAAGCAAGGATAAGGACAACCCCTTAGTCTGTCTAGCTTGGATTCTAATCCACCAAGCTAATCACTTATCCCCTGGCTAATGTTAACTAAGCCTTACTGGCTCTTCTATCCTCTCCTGAACCTTCTTGTCAGCTTGGCTGCATCTGTTCACTTTTAATATGGAAAACAATTTGGGACCACAATTCAGAGTAAACATGTATGTAATCCAATTTACTGAGAGCTTGGAGTGAGTTAAGAGCAAACAAGGTTTGACTTTGCAAGACATACCACAAGCAGCACATACAGGTTTCTATTAATTTGCATGCAGTTGAACTTGAATGATAAGAAAAGTTTTAAGTTATTAATTTCAGTTATTTTATCTGTTACAGATAACTGAAATTTGGAACTCAGTGGTTCCTGATAAAAAGCTAAATATCAGCCATCATGCAGTCATCTGTTACCTTGGTCTCACAGACTTAACATCCACACTAGGGAAGGATGCTCCTTCATACAGCATGGTAAAGAAGTGGGCTGCTCAGTTCAAAGGTGGCAGTGGGAGGCTGGAAGACCACAGACCACCTGGAAGGCCAGCCAAGGGGACAACTGGCAAGATCCATGACATGGCAGATCAACGTAAGTGAGCATGACGCTGTTGGTGAGCTGGGTATCTCCAAGGATTGCATCGATGCAATCTTCCAAATCAAACTTCAAATATCCAAGGTGTCAGTTTCTTTGCTGACTCAGGTCCAAGAAGCTTCATAACCCAGCGAACTGACTCAGCAAAGCATACCAAGGGACAATGTTCCCATTTCTGAGATGGATCCTGAGAGTTTTCTGTGGGGATTCGTGACCATGGATGAGACCTGGGTCCAATCACTTCCAACCAGAGATGAAAGAACAATTAAAGCAGTGGAAACATCCTGGTTCTCCACCTCCCACTAAGGCAAGACAGTGATGTCTGCAGGCAAGGTGATGGCCACCATTTTCTGGGATGCAGAAGGAGAGCTGCTGGTGGACTACCTGGAAAAGGGCCATACTATCACTGGGGCTGACTATGCTGAAAATCTAGATGATTCATCATGGAAAGCTCACAAGAGGGGTGCTCTTCCACAAGGACAATGCACTTGTCCAACACACAAGTGATCATGTGAGCAATCCAGAAACATGGATTCCATATGGACATGGATGTGAAATTTGGATTTGAAATGGATAACTGGTCGCACACTTGACTTATTCTCCTGATTTGGCACCCTCTGAATACTACC
This sequence comes from Myripristis murdjan, assembly GCF_902150065.1. Lineage (NCBI taxonomy): Eukaryota > Metazoa > Chordata > Actinopteri > Holocentriformes > Holocentridae > Myripristis > Myripristis murdjan. The sequence goes on along the minus strand of NC_043999.1, from coordinate 26,550,422 downwards.
TCGTCCTGAAGACAGAAAAGGAGCTTGGTGGTTGCTATTTTGCCTGAGATGATGACAAGACTGATGCTGCGTTCCACTGCGGCACCCAAGATAGTGGCTTTTGAGGACCGGACAATGCAGTCTTACCACAGCTGGACTCTGCTGACTGCTCACTTAGAGCAGACACCAGATACAAGAGGTTAAGCAAACTCTGAGAACTGTCAATATCAAGAAGGCTGCAGGTCCAGATGGGATCCCAGGCAAGGTGCTCAGGGAGTGCACTCATCGGCTTGCAGAGGTTTTCACCAACATCTCTAACCTCTCCCTGACACATACTACTGTACCAGTCTGGCTGAAAATCTCCACCATCATTCTGGTGGCCAAGCAGAACAGCATCATCTCCCTGAATGACTACAGACCAGTCACAGTCACGCTCATCAGAGCAAAGTGCTTTGAAAGACTAGGTCATATCAAATCCGCAATTCCAGGTTCCTATGGGACAGTTGGAGCTGTTGACTTAGTGCTTAACTGTAGAGAAATTATGGAACAGCTGATCATTGGGAAAGGAGGAGCCAATTAACTTTTCACATTGATTGCTCAAAGTGGGTGTGGTGGTATACACTGTTCCTCTCTAAATAGCTTCAAACTTCCAAACAGGTTCCCCTAATGTTTTGGAACTTTGTGAAAGGGTTGGTACATGGGGCAAAGCAGAACTGCTTAAATTTTCCAACTGTTTGGCCAAAAGGTAGTGTGCATGGGTTCTCACAAAAAGGCAAAATCCCTCAAATTCTACACTATTTATCTTTGTGCGACTATCAGCACATAAGAGGTAAACTCTCCGGTGCTGGTCCAAACAAACACATGGGGGCACTGGGGAGCTCATTACCTGTTTATAGACAATAGTCAATTTTTCTAAACTTGGTATAATGGTAGAAGCGCAGTCCTTGTGAGCCCTGAACAAATACAATGTTGAGTGGCCACATGGTTTTGCAATTATGGCTAAAATGTTTAACTGTGGATGGGATATTAACATGTTTTGGGTTCAATTTGATATCTTTAGGTAATTTTAAGGATTTAAATTCTCTCTCTCTCTCTCTCTCTCTCTCTCTCTCTCTCTCACACACACACACACACACACACAAACACATGCACAAACACACGCACGTGCGCACACGCACACACACGACTTGAGGGTATGTTGCTAAATCAAAAGCTATTGACACAGTCCGGATCAGCTGTCACTCATTGCTTATGACCTCTACACACAAACACACAAACGCAAACACGCTATGGGAACCAGGTCAGGCAGGGGCCAGGCATAACGTGACCAACACGATGAGATCATGGACAACTGGTGGGGCTACAGTGGCCCACACACTGATTTATTTCTGTGCTGTGCCTCAGCTGATGTTTAACCAGTTATTGGAAGGTTTAAAAATCTTAGTGGTCAGTCCTCCATGTCACCCCCTTCACCTTTTCACACAAGGAAACACATCCCGCACATTGTGTATTTGACTGTGTGTGTGCATTTAGAGGTACAGGCGAGGCACGTTTTTAGAATACCTAGAACTCATTGGGGCGTAAAGATTGACACCCTGCAGCTATTCCGTCTCTATTTTCTCACAGGCTTACCTTTTGAAACTGTCATCCCTGTAAAATTCTGACATTCTGTGGCCAACTATGGGGTTATACTGGCTTTATATCTCAATTTACTAGCCTTTTTAGCATGGCATCATCTTACTATATAAATGGGATTCAGAATACAGCCCAGGGTTTGGGAAAAACCCACCCTCATACTCTTTCCAGTTACAAATGTTGTCTGGCCACTGTCTGTTCACTGTCACAATTATTGTGTGCAATTGGAAGTTATCACTATATATGGTATTATAGTCAGTAGTGGGAGTAGTAAAAGTAAATCTAATTACTGTAATTACTTTTCCCGGTAATGCAGTAATGTATGGGATTATATATGAATTTTCAGTAATCACATTAGAGTTACATTACTTCCATTCTTTGAGCACGAATTATGGCAAATTTAACACTTGCATCAGTAAGTGGTCAAATCGATTGTGCTTACTTGTGTTAATATTGTCTGGCTAGTGAGCGAGAAAATTGTGGTGACAGAGGTTGGCGGATTGTCAGAAAGATCTTTCAAGATCATTTGAAATCCAGGACAATCCCCTAGCACCTCCCAATCATGTTATTTTTGAAAGATGGATTCTTAGCAGGGAGAGAATTATTACGTGGGCTGAGGTGAGTCTGGTGGAGGTTTGTTCCAACCAATCTGTCTCCTTTCCACTGAAAGTAACAAACAATTTCATTTTAAATAGGCTAAAATCTGCCACTAAAAGAGTGATAAAGGCACAGAAACTTCTCACCTCTTTGGAGCACTGAACTTCATAAACTGAACTCACTTTCAAGCACAACTGACACTGCTGCAATTGCAACTATCATGAATAGCACTACAGTATTGATCTGAATATAAGACAATATTTTTTCCATTGAAAATGCCCTGAAAAAACGCCCTCGTCTAATTTTGGGGGTCTAAGCAAATACACATGTATTGTACTTGCATATGTTCCGTGCTTGAATACAGCACACTTCACCCGCTCTGGCACAGTTGGAAGGGGTGTGCTCCAGCACGGTACGGGCGTTCATGCACGAGCACATGAACGGTCATGCACGCAGCGCGCGAACGTGGATACAACGTAAATCATGCAACTTTCCTCCAGCCTCCACAAAATTGTTTAATGCGCGCAGCGCGATTACTGGCGAATGGCCACGTTGCGCAATCAGTAATCAACCATGTTGTCTGTGTCGCTGTCCATTGTGCTGCTGCAACCGCGTATAAACAAAAGTTGATTTATGATGAAAGGTATATATGGCAGTCTGTGTGCGCCGCGCACCTGTCAGATCCAGCAGACCTGACCGAGGCACCAGCTGGCATCAGGTGGGCCGGCCGCAGCACCGCACTGTGTGCGCCGCCACCCGGTTGAATGTAGCAGCCAGCTGACATGCCGCTCCGGCTGTCAGTTGGACGCTTTCTGAAGTTACCTCCGAAACTGTCAAGGTAAATAAACATCCCTTAACCCTGGCCCTGAGTGCAATGTGAGACGGTGGCGGTCACAGAAAGAAGAGCTAAAAAATGCCCACAGCCAGAGAAGGGTTTTTCGTGGTCCACAAACTGGTCGATTCAACGAGACTGACAGGAGGGTGTGCGATTTTGTGAATGAGAAACGTAGTGAAGGACTGCCCGTTACGAGGGCTGTGATGCAGCAAAAAGCACTTGAAGTTGCCACAGAGCTCAACATACCCCACACTGAGTTTAAAGCTAGCATGGGCTGGTGTCGCAGAATGTCCATATAAAGAGTATATTTCCAAAAAAGGGTCTTGAAAAAGAGGGGTCGTCTTAAAATCAGGGTCGTCTTATATTCAGATCAATACGGTAATCTTAAAGCTTTCATTTTCTGAATCAGTGAAATTTCAACACCACAGCTGACCAGAAAGGTTATGTGTGTCATTACTTTTTAAGGCAAGAAAAGGGCCAGTTACAACTTGTCTGAGTCTAATCAGTTCTCAGTTGCACATGAATAAAAACTCAGTTTTTATTCATGTGCTTCTTTGACATTCAGGAATATTTCTTAATCCAGCTGAACTGGACACATTTATTGAACATTCTATTTTGTACGATATTTCAAAGTCAGTATTAGTTATTAGTATTCGTATTAGTATTAGTATAAGTCAGTATTAAACCAGTGCCTTGTTTTCCATCTGGGTTTGATACTCACAACTCCAGGACCAGCACCATCTCAGAGGCCATTTCATACACCTGGTGGAGGTTGACCACCCGTGGGCTCAGCGTGGCCAGTTCCAGCACTGCAATCTCATGGATGATCTCTGTCCTGCAGTCCTGGCCCTTCCGCCTCTTCCTCATAAACTTTGCGGCGTACTCCCGGCCTGTGCATTTCTCCACACACTTTCTGACCACAGCAAACTTCCCCCTGGGAAAGAGGACAACCAACAAACAGTACATTTCAAATATAATGTGGAAAACACAAAAGTGCGTGAGGCAGGATTTTAAGAGCAGGACAAATGACAAACACAGAGCAGCAGCGGCATAATACCCCACAACTATGAAAGTTTGATGTTCAAGTAAGTGTTAGGCCTAAGTGTAGAATGTGTACAGGACACAGCACTAATGTGTATGCTCAACAGCACACTTTGACCACTAACATGCTGTCAACAAAATGATGATGTGTCAGCAAGGGTGTTCTACACAAACACCTTTGCACCGTCCACTTCACACCTTGTGACACCAGTGAATTTAAAAAAAAAATGTGCCTGACGATGATTCCACTTCGAGCTTTCTGACTTGTCATTCAGTTCAATCTGCTCGTGGCGCCACAGATTCAGTGGAACCTGGCTTAGGCTACACAGGTACAATTTTTTTATAACTGACCTGACACTGACCTAACACAGGTGCCTTGATCTGCCTTGATCAAGCAGTAATTTTGTTATCTTGTATTCTTTGTGATTTAGAGGAGCTCAACCTCCTCCTTTGTGCATAATAACCACTCACCTTGTTTTTATCATTCCAATTTGTATTCTGTACAGTTTTGGACATTGTTAAGGCGTTTTTAATTAAACTGGCTCTTTCATTTGTGGCTAACTCTGGGAAGTCAAACTCCTGCAGTCACTCCTCATCTTGTTTGCATATGCTCCTATCAAGAAGACATATAGCATTTTGCGCTGGTATGTACAGAGATATTTTCATAAATGCTCCTGTGTAGAGTTGTTTTGAAGACAGATAAAGTTGCAGTTTCAGAAAAATCTGTCTCCCTGTGGATTTAGCCTCAAAAGCTGCAAAAATCTGTAAAAAATCTCACTGACTTAGCCAATATGTCAAATAGGTGCAACAGGGCAGACTGTCTGATCTTCCCTGATATAGATGTGATAGTATTACCCTATATGCTCAAAGTAAATACTGCTGTTCGATTTGGTGACTGGGAGGACGTCATGTAGACATTCTAAACTAATAATAAGATCCAACACAGCCTCCTAAATGGTAACAACACATCTTTCCAGAACAAGTGTCACAGTGTGCATAATTCAAAGCATAAAGGCATACGTAAGAATAATAGTCACTGGTTGCTAGTCGTTATGTCAGCCCTTATGGATGGATGGAGAGAAGTACCCAACTGCAAAGGATTTCTTCTGCATCTGGACTGAAAATGCTCTCAAGAAATGGTAAGAAAATGAAACACTTCTTTTTTGTCTGTCCCCTATATGATGTGCCCTCTAGCTTGCACCCCACTTGGCACAAAGCACACAGTTTTGTTTAGTTTACTAACATCAGCTTACAGGACTTCTAGGAATCAAAATTTAAACAGCTACCTCTCACTGACATTTTTGCAATATTGCCTTGTGTTCCAGCATGAAGTATGTTTCATCATATTGTAACTTCCCAACACTGTCCATCATTTTGATCAAATGCAAATATGTGATGACCTTCAAAGAGTGGTCCAACCTCAATTCAAACCCTCCATACCATTTTCCTGTGTTCCCTCCAGCACAACTGCTTTGTGGCCTGACCCATTTTCATTGCCCTGGAAGGTGTTTTGTTGAGGAAACCATACAGTGCTCTCTCTCTCTCTCTCTCTCTCTGTGTGTGTGTGTGTGTTGCCTAGGGAATCCTCTCAAATAAAGCTTGTGATGGAGTTGACAAGTTCCCATCAGGCCTCCCCTCTGGCTACTGTTGGCAGTCAATGCTCCAATAATCAGCAGCAGTGGTCTGACTGAATCTGAGGGATCCGCAGCTAAAACCAACACACACACACACACACACACACACACACACACACACACACACACGATATGGATATTCCACAAATCAAGCTTCTACATGTAAATATCATATATATTGTGAAGACACCCTTTCTCTTGATTTCTTTCAAAAAGGTGGGGGAGCCCTGGTATAAGAGCACATACCATGTGTGTTAAGGCTAAGAAAAAAAATGGAAGAAAAAAAAGGAGGAAAAAGAGGGAAAACATTAAAAATTAGTAACCATTACCAAAAATATATATTTACAATTAAATTACCTAAAAATTACCACAGGTTTCCTCCCTAAACAATAAAACCAATTAAAAGACATAAAGTGAATTTTGTGAAATAAAATCTTTTAAATTAAAAGCCTGCCCACAGGCTCCTAAGTTTCAAAGAATTAATAAAGTGGCCTGCAGAACAGGGAAAAAAAGTGACAAGATCTAGGACAAGACACATTCATGCCATTCCTGAAGAATCTGTGACTGCAGTCGAGGGCTAATACAAAACATGCCCAGCTGCTGACAAGAGCCCATGAATAAGGGCCTGTGGAAGTCATAAAGGCCCTCTATCAGAGAGCACAGCGCATGAGGGCCAACAGTGGGCCTGGAGGCCTGGAGCGGGCTGCTTCATGCTCAGCTGGCCTCATGTGAGAGTCATGGGGGCTGAAGGAGCTGGAAGCTAAGACAGTCACCGCCATTTATAGATATGCTCTGATGATGAGCTCACACATCACAATTAGACTTCCACATTACCTCTGCATCTGAACATTTGGTTCCATCACTGTTAGGTGAATAGATAGCAACACTTGTAACAAAATCTGCACTCTCCTGTATGATACCATTCACAATACTTGATTTGATATGTATTGTGATTCTGTATATTTGTAATCACGATTCCGGATGCAATTCTGGCAAAGTCAAGGACTTTTTTAAAAATTTACAGTTATTGTCATTAATATATTACATTGCAAAATATATTCAGGGTCTGCATGCTACAGCTGTGTATTTAGGTCACTGTAGGGGAAACCAAAAAATTCTGGAGCCAGGGGAGGGAGGGAATACTGAAAGAAAATTCTTTTGGTCAAGAAGTCACTTCACTTTGCTGGATCTGGTTCTTGGTGATTGGCTTCTTGACCCAAATCAAATCAAAACAAAACAAAACAAAACAAAACAAAACAAAACAAAACAAACAAAAACAAACAAACAAAAAAAGCTCAGATTTTTTGAATTCTCAGAGAATATCAGTTTTTTTTCCTCATAATTATTACCCCCCACCTTTGTGCTACTATATCTAAGATAGTAGTACATCTATCTATAAAACCTATTACTGAGACTAGCTACTTGGGCTCAATTATTATGGATATTTAAAAGTTTTTTCCATCAAAGATGATTGAGCAACCAGTATTTTATGATGATATTCAATATCCTTAAATATCATCATTTCATCACACAAAAATATTTAATGTTTCTTCCAGATTTTACTCTTGGCTTGCCTCTAAAACAGCACTTACACTTTCACTGGACACTACAACCTGAGATAACATAATGATGTAAACATACTGACAACACCCATTCCAATCTGTGATGCTGACAGAAAAGAAAACAGAGATGTAAGCCACTTCCACCCATTCCCTTCAATCTTGTTAGATAATTACACTGGATAATTATCTCTTGCCTCTCCTTTCACACACACAAACACTGCCAACATCCACCAGGTGCACTGCCATGTGTGTCTGTGGGTGTGTGCATTTGGTTTGAAGTGTTTGCCACAGGCTGACCATTTCCTTGTGGTTGTGGTTTTTGAGGTATAGGGGTGGAGGGGACTTTGTTCCAGCAGGATTAATGACTTGTTCTTCCACAGTGAGAGCAGTGTGGCCTGTGGAACCCAACTGATTAACAGGGGCAATGCTTGACTTTGCATGTAAATACAATATTACCACAGTACTGCTGCACTTGAAAAGTTAGTTAATTGATGGATCCTAGGTCCTGCCCCCCAAATGCAAACCAGCCAATCGTAGCTTTGTTACTGCTGCCCCTGGACAAGTAATACGTCTTTCTCCGTAGCCATGAATGCAGTTTCTCTAGATGCTCTAGATGTGTTGTCAGTGATTTTTGCTGATGGCCTTTAAAAAATCCATGGTAAAACATAGTGCCTGGCGTCCATGGAGCAGAGAGACACAGTATCTATCCTGAGTTACTGAAAAAATCCAAAACCAAGCAACATGCCTCCTCTGGGCCACACATTCAACTGAACAGTAATTAAGATGAACAAGCACGGCTGTGTTTGGTTGAAGGTAAATTATTGTGTTGGATTCATATAAGGTTGCTTTTTTGACCAAACCAAGAGGTTACATTACAGCTCAGGGCTCTACAGTGAATGTATTTCACTGGCATTTGTCCCCAAAAACAGATCTGTGCAAATGGAAAAATACAGCCACAGTGTGTGAGTAAATATTACTAAATTTACTAGTTTAATCTCGAAACTTCAGAGTTTTTTCTGTGAATATTACGGAGCCTAAGTTGCCCATTTTTATGGTAGTTTATAACATTAAACTTCAATTTGTTTTGATGGACTTCATTGTTGGTGGATTTGATCCATTAATGAAGATGTGAGGTCACAACAACAGTGTATGTTGGCAGTAATGTTAGCTGTTAATTTGTAACACTAACTCATTCAGTGTGCAACCTTTGGTAAGCTACGTTTCATTTATTTTTCACAAAGCAGAGGGTTTTCTGAATGATTGTGGATAAGCCTACATTTAGAAGTGCACTAATCAAAGACCCCTTGAGAGACCTTGCTTTTTCTGGGTGTGGTCAGACTTGGGAAAGGCAGATAGATGCTGTTTGGTTTGAGAGTTTGAGTCTGCTCTTTATAAACCATACAGGGCTACCACAGCCTTTTCTAAAGCAGAGTCAGCACATTTCCAAAGCCAGCAGCCTCATTCACAGGCAACACCCTGAAAGAGATGGCTTTTGTGCATACGTGTGCATGCGTGTATGTGCATGTGTATGTATGTGTGCATGGAGACTAAGCCAGGGGTGACAGCAGGGTTACAGCTGATGGAAAGGAACAGTCTAATAGATACTACTGCTGGATGCCTTTGGGAGCTCCCAGCATTTAGCCAGTCTGAAGCTGAACTCCTGACAGTTGTGCTCCATATATATGAACACTGATCAGTGTTTATACATTTTATAGACTTAATACATTAAAGATTAGTTGGAGCAAAGGTGGTTTGGAGTGACAGTAAATGAGGTCTCTTAATTTGATCAAAGCTGTCCGCTATGGCTGAATGATATGGTAAAATGATTTTTACTGGGGTCTGTACCAAACAAAATTTTTCTTAGGCCTATGTGGCCTATGTGCTTTGGTGTACAAATACAATTTGTACACCAAAGCATCACCAAAACATCACAATGCATCACTTTTAATGTTTTGTCACATATTTTTCCTTTATCAAAAAATTGTAGTTATTGCGATTTCAATAACATTTCAATTAGTTGTTCAGCCCTACTGTGGGCATGTACTTCACTATGAAGAAAAATGACACACATCAACGCATTAGGGAGGGGTGATAAATCTTGAGCACTGTAAACACTGATTAACACTCCAATTTAAAAATGCTTAAGTCAGAGGACCCAGGTTCAATCCCTGATTTGGCAAGCAGACACTTTGCCCTTAAGCCTTTGTCCTTGGCTTTGAATCCCCATGATCCCAACTGTGTTCTGCTGCAACAGTCTGTCTCACTGCTTGTTGGCTCAAATTCTCCTATGATGATTTGTCATGTGCTTTCAAGGATTAGATCTTGACATTTTATGAAAAATTATTCATGGTTCAGTTAGTGTTGTCCACCACTGACATGGTGACTTTGATGCAGTTTAATTGACTACATATTATAGAATTTATGAAAATTATATTTGTCGTCTTGGGCAGCTCCCAACTGGAGTGTCATTGTCACATGATCTAAATACTATTTCAAAGGTATTTCCACCCTGGGTAAAAATCTCAGGGGCACACAAAATAAGTTCAGACATAATCAATTCAATTCAGCCAAATCAATTGAAAGATATTAGCATCAGCCTTAAAAAAAGCTGGAAGTCCTGTGGTCTGTCCAGCTGATGGACGTCAGTGTTTCCACATACATGGCTGGCCTCTGTGGCTGCCATCCAGACAGCCCAGGATGGATTTAATGTAATAAAGATGCTTGCTGGCTTGGGGCCAAACACTGCCACTACCATGTCTGGACGTGAATGAACAGTCTGTTTGAGTTTTATATCAACAGATTCTCTTCATTCACACTGGGGTTGGGTGATGGTATACACCTGATTTTCAACCGACTGTCTACATGATTTTTGCATAATAACTAAATTTATTTATTTTAGAATTACAGTGCGAATCCTGTCAGTCAAGGGAAAAACAGTAGTATGACATGGCAGTGCATGCAGTGAGGAGTGCCATTACAAAATTAAGCCACCTTGAGGAAGACTCCAGCTCAGAATATATTTTAAATGACCTTCAGTATCATTACACCCATGGGAGCAGAAATTAAATTAAGATGGAGAAACAGGCAGAGAAACTTTACATACACAGTGCTTGGAAAAATGTGAAAAAAAAAAAAAAAAAATGGTCAGCCCAAGACTGGAGAGCAAAATGTTTACAAATTTTTATGATTATTTAGGCTATCATTTTATTATTATTGACTATCATTTGAAGATACTTTCATTTTAAACCAAATAACCAGAAAAAAAAAAAAATCAGAGGAAGTGCAAAGCTTGCCTAGTGTTGCTGTGCTGCAAAACAATATAGTAGGAGGTCTAACAATACAAAAAGTCTACATCATTGCCTTATCAACATAACTGATAGAAATTTTACAGTGTAAAACAACTCACAGTAAAAGAAAATGTGAAACAGTTAAAGATACTTTCAAACAAAAGTAATACAAAGAGAAAACTAAAAATAAAGACTAAAATGCTATAAAATGATTTTAAGGTGCTTGGACTGTTTTGATACTCCTGATGCTTGTGCATCAGAAATGCCATACCAGACTGTGACTGAGAAGGCAAAAATACTCTGTCCTAAAGTCACAGAAATGAGAGTCTCTGGGCTGCTTTTTCACTATCATGCTTGTATTTGTCTTCTACTGTCGTGTGTGAGAAATGGTGGTGCCAAGGAATTTTAAGCTTTCCACTCTCCACTACCTGCTTGTTCATTTGTAACAGAGGGATGTTATTTTTCTTTTTCAAGAAATCCACAAACATTTCTCTTGTTTTGTTGATGTTTAAGAGGAGGTTACTGGACTTTACTCTGCAGGTAGTTTGTTAAAAAAATTATACAAGCTTGCAGAACTAAAACCAGCAAATATAATCATATGCATCAGGGGCCTCTAGATGCTGCAGCACACTGTGTAGGGGCAGATTGGCCTGGTAAGCAAACTGAAATGAGTCCAGAGGCCTGTACCATAAAGCTGGATTTGGGCTTAGTGAGGTAACTTCAGGGTTAACCCTGGGCTTTCTGCACCATCAAGGTGGTTTACTTTTTATCGGGGTACGCTGCCATGGTAACATACACTGAACACCTAACCTGCTCCGGAGCAGGTTAAGTTCAGGATAAGAGCTCAGCAGGCAGAAAAGCCCTACCTACTGACCAATCAGTTCTCTTGGAAAATGGCCTGCCCATTTGATGAGACAGTGAAGAAGTTGTAGGCTATATAGCTTACAACATGTACGTATACATATGCTACATGTTTAAGATATAGTAAGCGTACTGACCACTTTGAAGTATGTTTTTATACTTATTTTTTATTTGCTCCCACCTTCCTTTTGCTCCACTGGGGTTGCATCTGAAATAATAAGGCTGGAATCACATGGGATAACAACAAATTTCATAAACACATAAATTTATGGAACACAAATGTTACTATAGTCAGATCTACTCATGCCGTCATGGTGGGGAAGTAATATTATAATCCCAATAATTTACGCATTGACACAGTTGGCGATTTCTTCCCAGCATTCCTTGCAGCTCTTGGCAGCTGCAACTGTGTTCCTTTTTGCCTGGATGATGGATTTATATTCCTCATATTTATTTAAGATTACTGTCTGCTCCTCCGTCGTAAAGTATGCGGCTCGGGTGGATTTTTCCATGTCTGTGATTGGTCGTATGCAGCAAACACCGCCCTTTTTATGTGAGCGCGCACAGATCTAGATTGGAAAAGCCAGGGTTCAGTCAGCGAGTTGATAACCGGCTTCATGGTACCAAAACTCAGGAGTGCAGATGTCTGGTTAAGTGAAGCCAGGTAACTAAGAGAAACCCTGGCTATGTTAATCCAGCTTTATTGTACAGGCCCCAGTTTGATACCATGACTTTCAACTTGCTGGTACCTTGAAACGTAGGTAAGACAGTAAGGGGCTGGAACATACATCTATTGTCTGCACGTCAGTGAGTGTGCACGGCTATCGTTTCATGACTTTCATGTGGCTGTTTTGTAGGTGTATGTTACTATATACACTCGGGGAAAGTGTCCCATTGCAATATACAGAAAACCCTGAAGAAATGGGAAACAGTAAAAATGGGAAACAAAAATCAATTTTCATCCCCAGTGAAAAGAAATTGCACTGTTGCATTTATATTTTCAAACCTCAGCTACAGGGTGCTCTTCTATCTGCTCCATTTGCATTCATTTTTCCCCCACATGAAACCTGCCTTCTGACAGAAAGTAGGACAATTCTACCAGTCAGCTTGTTTGATACGCTGGAGCGCACAATGTGTCACTGACATTCGGAAGGTGTGCATGTTGACTCCTTTATGAGCCTCTGCAACCTAGAGTTAGCCTAAGCCATCTCTGTGGCGCGTCACAGACAGCTTAAGAATGAAAACAAGACTCTGCAGTTGTGGCTACTTGGTAAAATAAATTAACATATTTAGGTGAAAAGTGACTAAATGTCATCTAAGGCTAGTCATCAATCAGCATCTATCAATAAAAACACAACTCAATAATTAAGATTAGTAAAGTGTTACAACCATGTGGTTGAAAAAGCTTTGTTAAGTTGCTCTTGATTATCAAAAGGATGATATATCCAAATGAATATGTTTACTGTCAGCATCAGCCATAGAAGGCAGGCACAGCAGAGAGCTGCAGATGAAGACAGTTTGTGTCAACAGGCTGCTGATTACAGAGATGACGTGCTTCAGATTATATCACCCACCTGCTAAAAGACTGCTTAGCCCTGAAATTCCTGTTGACTTGACAGCTGGCTTAAACAATGCATCAAATGTCACGGCTAAACATGGCTTAGGGCAGTAGGGAATCCCTAATAAAAGAGAGTTTAATTTCACTTAGAGTTTAATTCAGAGGAAATTAATCAATTAGAGATAAAAATGACTAGTTTTATCTCTCCAATAGGATAGACAGTTCTACAAAACCTATGTTCTACAAAGCCAACTAACCATCAACTAATAAGAATCTACTGAGTGTGATGAAATGGTGTCTCCTCTCATCCACCACAAGCACAGTGTGTTTGTACAGAAAGACAGTGTGAGGTTAGAAATCTCACCAGTTAGGTCACTGCATTGCTGTATGTCCAGCCCCAGTTGGATGGCTAACATGTGGCTGTGGATGTTACAAGTGACTCAAGAAACAAATTCTGACACAGTAGTGTTGAAGAGCATGACATATAACATAATGTCTTTGCTGTGGGGCAAATCTGCCTTGGCACCAAAGGCAAAAATGTCCCACAACAAGGACATTTATTAAAATAATTGCTGTAGAGCGATGCTGAGAAATGAAACAAATGCCAGCCCACTTTCCACAATGCTTTCAATGAAAGGAAATGAGAAAATGTAAGGATGAAAATGCCCACTTCTGCATGTCCTCTTCACTCCTTCTGACATCTACGTGCTAAAGAGCAGAAAGACTAGCACACTATGTGCCACAACCTACTTTCCAGCTTGTCATTCACTCCATTATAATTCTGTCACAGTGGAGCCTGTTTAAACATGGAAGTGTTACCAGACACCAGAACAAACTGGACACATGGGATGCCCAAAGAATTTCAGATGTTTGAGGTTGACGTCTGACCAACTTTGGCTTTCATATAATAAATGACTCTTCTTAGAAAGCTTTTGTTTCACTAACATAACCTCAACTCGAGTAATGTTACTTTCACTTCACCTGCTCCGCTTTGAGACTGTGTGAGTGTGTGTGTGTAGTATGGAGGACTAAAAGGGACAGAATGAAATAAATAAATACATCTTTAAATAAATACTTAAAAGTGTCATTAATTAATTAAAATGGGAATTAAATAAATAAATGTGTCATTAAATAAATAAATATGTCATTAAATAAATAAATGTGTCATTAAATAAATAAATGTGTCATTAAATGTGTCATTAATTCATTAAAATACCAGTTCATTTAATGTAAAAACATATATATAATTATTTCATTATTTATTTAATTATTTCATGGACCGGTGTTGCAGTGCTTCATGAATTAATTTTATCTGTCAAACTCACCCATCAAAGTCAGTGGGCGGATCCTAACACCTGATTGGTTACCCGGCACAGCAAGCCAAGACAGATCGACTTCAGATAATCGATTGATGCAGAGCAAGTAAACATATTCTAGAGTGAAAGTTTTTAACTGTTTTGCTTAACCCAGACGCTCAGGTTGCATAACCTACAGCCGAGAGACTTTACTAAACATCAGGTAAAGCATGCTGCAAGAACTGAGGCTCTCTGCTTTGATGTGGACACACTACGCCAGCACGGGATTTTACCTGCGTCTACACCGGCTGTCACCAGGGAGAGGAGGGAGCGCAAGCGGTGCAAACGTAAACAAATGAGGGGGAAGAGAGCCGGGATCCACGCTAGGCTACAGGCTACAGGCTACAGGCTACAGGCTACAGGCTACAGGCTAAAGGCTATAGGCTAACCCCTCCAGACCAGCAGGACCGTGGCTCTTGCTCTCTAATGTTCGCTCCCTCGACAACAAGCTGGACGAGCTACGCTTGCTAAGAGACACCCGCAGGAGAGAGACTGCTGTGTGCTTGCTTTTGCGGAGACATGGCTCCATGGAAACATCCCATCCCTGCAGGAGTAGAGCACTGAACATTGCCAGAGACCCATTTCCCCCGCTCCACAAATACTTTGAGCTGCTTCCATCAGGCAAACGGTGAAAAGCAAAACCGCTAGAATGAGCAACAGCTTCCTCCAGAAAGCTGTTAGACTTTTAAACTGCTGACTTTACCATCAGTCGGGGATCCTAAGTGAAAAACTCTATCTCATTTTGTGTGCACTACTGCTGTATGTGTAGCTTAATGACAATAAAGCTCAAGGGCGCGGGAAGGGTGGTGCTGAGGGTGCTGCAGCACCCCCTGCTGAGGAGGGGTGGAATAAATGTCAAATTAATTTTACCACATTTCAAAGTCATTTTCTTTTGAAAATGACTTGATTGTGGCAGTCAGGGTGTGGATAGGGGGAGAAAGTAAAACGTGTATTAATCTACTGCACCTAATGCAAGGAAAACGAAAAACATGTAAAACGCGTGCAGAGGGGCAATCACACCGAGACACATCAGGCGGCACCATCAGTCGGCATCAGGCGAGCCGGCCGCGGCACCGGCCAGCATCAGGCAGCTCACCTGTCAGATCCGGCAGACCTGACCGGGTGGGCGCGGTATCGGACGGTGCCGCGGCCGGCCAGCCTGATGCCGACTGATGGTGCCGCGGCATGTGCGGGTCAATACTGTAGTCTAGAAAACTGGAGATTTTTTTTTTCTCGTGCGCCCCCAAGTAGATTGCGCCCTGGGCAGTTGCACTGCCCATAGCAAAAACCGTCCCTGCTGCGAGTCTGCCAGCACAGCGGGATACTGCTGCAACTCTCTCTCTCTTGTTTGCGCTGCGCTCGCACAGCTGGTTGTCTGTCTGTCACTGAAAGTTTAGCCTCCAAATCAGTGGTGTAGTCTACGTGATACGCAGGTATACGGCGTATACCCACTAGAAAAGGTCCCGCATTTCCGTATAACCACTTAAAAATGCGCAAAGATACATATCAGTATGTTTTTTTGACATAACGTTCACGTTCCCGTTCATAAAGTCGCCTTCTCTGTGTTACGAAGCGGGCTCTTTTTGACCATATTTCGGGGGACACTACAGCTGGAGCTAACGTTAACGTTTCAGAAAGGGAGCCCCCCCATACGCAGCACCCCCTGGCAAAAAGTAGTTCCCGCGCGCATGATAAAGCTTGATTTGATTTGATTTGATTTGATATTTTGACACACTTGGTGGCGCAACCTTTACTCGGTTCAAGCAAATGGGGGATTTGCAGGAGCAAATGTTACTGCGGTGCGTGCTAGATAGGTGCAGCCACAAAATGTCGAGAAGTTGCCCAGAACTACTCAGAGAAGCAGCAACTTTAACTGGAGAGGCTCTCAGCGGAACTCCCCCGGCTCCGGCAGACTTCCAGGCTTCAGACCTAAGCAATCGATTGGGCTAGATTCACGTTAGTCCCGCCCACTGACTTTGATGGGTGACTTTGACAGATAAAATTAATTCATGAAGCACTGCAACACCGGTCCATGAAATAATTAAATAAATAATGAAATAATTATATATATGTTTTTACATTAAATGAACTGGTATTTTAATGAATTAATGACACATTTATTTATTTAATGACACATTTATTTATTTAATGACACATTTATTTATTTAATTCCCATTTTAATTAATTAATGACACTTTTAAGTATTTATTTAAAGATGTATTTATTTATTTCATTCTGTCCCTTTTAGTCCTCCATAGTGTAGGAGCTAAGCACCACCCTAGTTGTAAATTTTCTTTATCAAATTCCTTTTCTAGTATTTTACTATTACTACAATGACCACTCTAATTATAACTGTATTCTATTAGGTCTACTTTTGTATTACCACAAACGACTACTTCTAATTCTAAGTTTCTGATAATTAATTACCATAATTTTATATGTAGAAGAAAGCACACACACTTTCTTTAGGAGATTTAGCCATTTGTTGTTAGATATTTTCATCAGATTCTAAACAAGTATGCTTGAATGTCTTTTTTATTATAATTATTATTACTAAGGTTTCAGTGTCCCATGCTATAAGTGCTGTTTCAGATGTTTTCCCCATAGTAAAATTTAATTCCAGGGGGGGACAATGCATTTTTTTGAATGGTTTTTGTCATGAAAATGGTGAAGATGACACAAAGTAGCAGCTATCTGCAGGTTCAACCCAAGAGACAGTGGCATCAGCCTTTAAAAACCATCATCTGAACAGCAGCTCTATAAACAGGCTCATAGCAGATTGTATGTGCTAGATAAAAAGGGGCAGGTGATCACTAATGACCTTGAAAGGGGACCATATGGGCTAATAAGAGTGTGTGCACTGATGTCACTAAGTCCCACCATGGAAAAAGCTTTGGTACTTAGCCATATGGAATACAATGGCTGCTTGACTGCTGTAGTAGCCACTAAAGGAGCTTGGCTGCTGACCATCTGGAACCCCCACTGCCACCGGGTTGATGAAGAATGTTATTTAGCATGTTGCCCCCAACTCATCCTGAGCCTACTTTCTAACAACCACTACTTTTTATCCATATGGCATAAACTGTGATGTAGCGGTATAAAAGAATCACAGCCACAAATATAAACCAAGATTTCAAGAGTTTTTTTTTCCTTAAAAAGACAATTTTCTTGAATAACTTAAAATGTGGGATTACTTTAAAATTAATGTATACTGGTAATTTCCATCATAAATGTACAGTATATTCACGTCATCCAAACAAAGTAGCACACTCTATTCTGCATAAGACGGGTAAAACTAAAAAGGTTAAGCTCCACTACATCCCTGGTCATAATCTGGAGAACTCTCTGGTAATTCAAGATAAGGAGATGTGAGAAATAAGGGTGGAAGATCAGAACCAGAGAGCCTCACAGGCCTGACTAACATTACATCAAGACCCAAATTAACATTGTTAGACAAAGTGATTTAGTTGTGGCTCGCAGGCTGAAACAGGTCAATAACTGGGATGCGCAATTGATTGTGCATGATCAGTTGCATGATCAGTTGCGTGATTTCAGTTTCCACAATTAATCAAAAGAAATAGATTTGTAAAAGAAAAAGACTTGAATCCCAGACTGGTTGGAGCAGAGAATGTGACTGAGTCATGCTCTTCCTGAGCACAGCACACAAGCTCTAAATACTCTGGTGGAGGTACCTGGTGGCCAACAGCAGAAAGCAGTGGATATATTGGTCTAGACCCACTAGCGAATATTTGAAACTGCATGAATATACACATCCAACTTATCAACACCTTCTTTGTCTTATTGAGCTTGCCCAGAAGATGTGAAAAGCAGGCTGTTAATGAAAAACAGCATACCAGAAAAAACAAGTTAACAAAAGAGAAAAAGAGAAAAGTAATATAAGGCGAAGAACCAAAAACAAAAATATGATTCAGTTAGACAAAAAAGAAACATCATATCTGATTTTAGTTGACGTGTTGCCAGGTGACGGTGATCTGAAGAGGCAGCCTAGTTTTTACTAATTAGAGCAGGATAGGAGAGATCCCAAGCAAGCTAAATTTAATCCATGATCCATTTCTTTGTGATGAAGATCAAAAGCACAATTCAAAAATGAGTGATGATAAATATAGCGGCTTATCACTTATCATAGAACTAAATATTTAATGTTACACAAGATTGCAGTGTGTGCCAAGGACAAACCCAGGTTTAGGTTATGATTCATAATGAGTGTTTGTACTGCTCACACCTCAGGACTCTGAAACTTCCACTCTCCTCAGCAGAGGAAGTACTTTGATGACAATGAAAATGACCTTTATAAAAATCAAACAAACAAAAAACCCTCTAGGATATTCCCAAACTCCAAATGATTCAAAAAAGTAATCTGAAAATTGCAAATAAATATTGAAAATTACTTTTTTGGTGTACCCGCCCCCCTCAATCTGCCTTCTGTACTTCTACTTCTGATTTCGTACAGTTCACTTCTGATTTCCTATGTTTCCAGGACATTTGAAAAGTCTCAGAAACAGTAGAGACTGAATTTCAGTTGCAACTGAGGCATGAGGTGGGCCTATCAGTTCCATTTTATGAATACTGGATATCAATGTAAAAACATATTATTCCCCAAAGAATCACTGAAATTGAGCCAAAAGTGTATCAACTAAGATATTGTGTGTGAAGTTAAGGACCCCAATAGCCTGCATAGAGGAGGCGCTGCTGTGGTGAACCAATCAGGTTTATGATGAAAATGCTACACCCCATTGCCAATAAATCCATCATTCTCCCAAATTTCATCCAAAAATGGCCGACAGAATCTCAGAAATCACACATGATCGATGGATGGATGAATGAAACCAAAGCTATATACCCTTCCCTGATCTTGGATTGTGGAGGACAGTGAATGAGCAGAGGCTTATGTTGCAGGCTGGCATTATGTCAAAATATGTTCAAATTATTCTGACATTTTTTCACTGCCTCCTTTGTTGAAGCAGAATTCACAATAATGGTGACAATTTATTGGACATCACAGTGGAATGTATGTGGAACTAGGGGTGGAAAAACTCATTTACTGATCAGAGGGAGCAATGTCTCAGACATGTGTGCACGTTCATGGCAGATACAAACTGAGGCTTGTGTTAGAGGTTCAAAGTGGTCCTTCATAAGCCCAGAAAAAAAAAAAAAAAAAAAACAGTTAGTGGGCCACCTAACAGGGAGAAAAAACTGTGGTTGAGTCCACAGGGGCAGGGAGTTTCCCCAAAGAGCAGGAATGCTGGGAGGGCAGCTGGGTGGAGAGCAGCAAGCTGGGCGGCATCCATCCACATCTCAGAGTCTAGAAACTGCCTGAACATGCAGATCACACTTCTCACTTTATAAACACACACACACACACACACACACACACACACACACACACACACACAGCTGCCTAGCACAGTGCACTGCTAGAAAGCCATGTTACAGACAGAACGCTCTACGTGCTTCTTTTATAATCATGCTTCCATTTTCTGCCCTGCTGCAGTGCATTTAGCTTGTAACAACAAGAGCAAAACACACAGTAGAATAACATGACAGAAACATCTGTGTGGAGAAGACAAGGTCTGGCAGAGACTGAATATCAGCTGCATTTCAACTGGAAGTGCATAAATCTTAGCAGTCTCAGTTCAAATTTAATTTCATCAACAAACTGAGCTCTCCTTCAAAAATGACTTCAAAAGAGCCATGTGCAAAGAATCAATCCAACAATGTCGAGAGTGTCTACAGCTACTACTCCTGGTTTGGACTTGCTGCTTGTTTAAGTTTTTGTTTCTGCACTTAGATTTGCAATCTTTTGGTCAGGAATTCACATTAAAATTTGCACCAAATGACCAGAAACCACGTCAGAGAGTATGTCCTGATTTGGCTGCATCAGCTCATGAACAATACCGGTCTCTGTTCTAAGACGCTCACAAGTATTCTTTGCAGTTTGTGTCCGTGCATGCATTTTTCCAGGAACCTCAGTTTGAACTGATTTGATATAACCGTTAAAAGTTAAAGGCAGAATGAGTAAGATTTTCATGCAAGGCAATGGATAGACTTAACTTAAAAAATAAAAAATAATCCCTAAGTCACCACTTATGAGCCACTAGAAGTGTGTGTTGGTGTGTGTGTCCGCAGAGATCCTGCCCTCTGCCTGGATTTTCTTGTTTTGCAGAGCTCAGGACTCTTCTGGGCGTCCACCTTTGGGTGGTGGGTGTGTAGCTCCCAGCCAATAACAGCGCAGCACAGTGTCAATAACACATCATCCAATAAGAAGTTATGAAAATTGTGGCATGGAAAAAAGGAAACCTGGAAAGGTGAAATGCCAAGCGAACAAAGCTCATTCTGCAACAAGAGTGAATTTGGGCTTGGCTTTCACCCGCTGGCAAACACTGAGGGAAAGGATGAAGAGCAACATGGTGTTGGCCTGTTTTCTGTTGGCGGTGAGATGATTTTTTTTTTTAATCTACGAGGATGGCGACTGTGTTCATTCTGTTGACATCCTTGAAAATCAAACTGACTGTTGGAGGTTAGCTTGGGAGGAGGGGCCACCTTTTTTTCCTTAATTAGGATTACAGGAACTAGTGCTACAACAACAGCAGATGTTTTCCAAGCTAACAGTCTGTAGAGCTCACTTGCTACAATACACTGAAGCACTTTGCTAGCCCTCACCTCCTCTGATAGAGTATTAGACTGACAATGTAATCCTCATCATGCCTTGCTAACAGGCTAACACTTATTGTTCCAACCAGACAGACAACCAGACAGACTTCAGACTCTCAGTTTCATGACTTCTAAGAAAAATTACAGATTTTTATTTTACAATCCAGTTAATTCAACACATCCATGTTTTGAATTCTGTGGTTGACTGTGAGCATAATGAATTCAAAGTTATGTAATTTTAAAACAATTTCTGCTTGCACTCTGCTGATCACTCCTCATACACCAGAGGGTGTTCCATACATCAGATAGGAATTCAACAAACCAGCATTAGGAGGTACAGAGCAGTGACTGGATAGACTAAGCCTTGCTTATGGCCAGGCTCTAATCTGGAAAAGCCTCATGAGTGGAATTTCACCGCCACTCCATTAATGGGCCAGAGCAGATTCTGGTACCACTCATGAGTGGCATGAGTTCTGATGGCTCAGCCATGAACTGCCCACAAATCAGTCAGGGAGTGAACTTGTCTCAGGCTTTATGTCCAAAGATAAGCAACTACTTTATCTGTTACACTAATTAATCACCAAAACAATGTCCCTGCTGAGCAACTAAGCTGAAACCCATGGCTTTCTTTTGAAGTCTTGTAAGCAGATGAGGACACAGTTATCTCCAGCTGGGGGTTCAGATAGGGGCTTCATGCTGGACTGGAATGTCTTTTACTTTCAGAGGAGGGTAGTGGAAGGTAAACTCATCTAAAGCCAATGTATCCACCTTATAATTTGCAGAAAAAAAGCTTATCATTTCTTCAGACTGCCATAACTCTTGAATATAAATCTATACAATTCCACTTTCTGGTTATCAGGCTGCTGTGAGCCATGCAAACTGAATTGAGTAGAACCAGTTCACGACAAAGTGCATTTCCAGGTGGTTCAAGGTGTGGCCAAGCCAACACCTGCACATGTTGACTGATGTCACCACGCTGGCCGAGCTAATGTTTCTGTTTTCACAAGAAGATCAATAAAAGAATACTGAAAATAACCTTGTTGCTCTTGGTTTTGACTGAAATAAAAAACGATTGAGAATTACCTGCTAGATTGTTGGTAGCTTTGCCAGAACATTATTCAATAACCCTGTTAACAACAATGCAGCTAATTAGGATTAGCTTAGCTAACATCTAATTAGTTAATATTAACATTAGCCTGTGAGGCTCTGAATCAGCACCCAATCACTTTTAATCATTTCAGCAACACACCGGTGATTCGTTTATTTCATGTGTTAACTTCAACTTCCCCCTTTATTGTTGCGGTGATACTAATTTAACCATGATGGAAGTGCCAATAAAGTTATTCAATTGGTTCCTCAAAGATGACTGCCAGTAGGTTCACTGGCAACAATGGAATTCACCATACAATGCCAATTCTACCCAATTTAGTTTCTATGTTGTAAGGTGAATGAAGACAAAGTCCATTAATAAACCAACATGACCTCCTGACCATTTAGCTCAATGGTCAGGAGGTCTGGATATGCCGGTAGAATTCATGAAGTGACAGCTCAGACCTTCTGCCCTGACAGCAACTGTCCTGCACTGAAGGGGATATGCTGAGTTTCACATGAACTGAGACGTGGTCTAAGGACACAAACTCGATTCCTGACTCTCATCAAACAACGAGCCTTCTTTAGAGCTTTTCACCCAAGAAATACCTCTGGAGGCCAGCGTGGCCTCAGGCATCTACCGCTCTCACTCACACTCTGAAGGAGTGGAACTGACGCTGAGGAGCGGGTGCAGACCACGTGCTTCCCTCACACTGCCAAAGACAAAAAACACAGCCGCACATGTTGGCCACGCATGGAAAAGTCATCCAATGAAAACACCTCCAGCTACAGGACATATGTGCTTGTCAACTCAGATTGTTCATAATGTTATCTTTTTATTTAGCCCAGTTGAGAAAGGTTTATCTGGTTCAATCAAGATGCATAAAGAAACTAATATCATCACTGTTATTGTTTCAAAAACAAGCCAAAAATGATGGGGTTTTTTCAAAGTCAAAAGTCAAAGAAAAATATAGAAAAATGAAAAATATTAAAGATATACAATTAAAAAAAAAAAAAATCAGAAATATTACAAAAAAATTGAATTTTTCAAAAGTATTTTTTGGCCGGACTCTTGGCAAAATACAGGTAAGATAAAAAAATAAACCTTCCAGTCAGTTTCACACTAAGTGCAGGAAACTCGGCACTGAAATCCAGTGGATCAGAGCAGCTAGCAGCATTCCAACTAGAAGGCCTCTGATCAGCAGGCAGGCAGGGAGCAGCTCATTAGTCGGCCAGTCAGAGTACAGTACTGTGATGACTGTCTACACTTTTCCTCAGTTTAAATGTTTGCTCTGCCCATTTCACTACTCAAAAGCAGCAAGTAAGCAAGCAAGCATATCCAAACGAAGAGCACCTATAACCGCCCTCTCATTACAATGAAACACTTCACTGAAAAACGGACGCGCATTGTGATGAGAGTGAACTATTTTTCAACCTGAAGCAGGAACTGCTAGATCTTCATCATTAAATCCTCTGGCCTCATTAGTGTCTTCCCAGCAGGTGTTGGTTGCATTGACAAGCCATGGTCTGCTTATCATCATTCGGTCGACCCAATTATATTTCAATCCATTTTAATGACTATTTGCATTTCATTTATTTATCCACTCAAGAAAACCACAAATAAAAACAAAGCAGGGAGATGATTATACATATAGAGCACCTGTTTTAGCACTGAGGAGATAGCTGCTGTTTTTGACCCGTGTAACACGTGTATATTTGTTTAGTGCAGAAAACAAATGATAGCAAACTCAATCAATCTGCTTCTGTCTCTGCAGAGGCTGCTGCTGCTCTGGTGTGGAGTGATACAGGAGGTGCAGAAGGTACCGGATCTTTCTGGATGTTGATAACAGGAAAAATACAGTTAGAAACAGTAATCTGAGCAAAACTATCATCTGTGTGCAACTGGTAATCCTATATGCATTTTAGTTTGGGAAAGAAACACTTGTGAAGTGATGTTACAAGTTCCTTAAGGAGATTAAAGCAGTTGTTTTGTTAGTGTTAGCCGGGGGGAAGTCTGCCTCAATGGCAGGAGGCTAACAGTTAGCATTTGGAGCATCCAGCCAGTATCCAGCACTCAGTAACAATGAGAGGAAGATAGCACCACTACTGTGCTACAGAACAGCTAAGGGGGGAGTGAAATAATACCACATTTTTCAAAAGGGGTGAACTTTCTCTTTAAAACTCTAACTAAATGCCACATTGATGAATTCCCTTCATGCTTAGCAGCTCCATCAGGCAGGGTGAGGCAGGTTTTACAGAGTGACATGCTTGTGGCTGGAGAGGAAGAGGAGGAACCTCGAGTTGGAAGCTCACAACACTCACTGGCTGATATCAGTTTTCTTGAAAATACCAATATCAGCCCCCACTATTGACACAATAGCCCTATAGGAACCCTTATATCAAGAGGCTATATTTTCCATAAGCATGTAAATAAAAAGTGCATCACTGATCTGATGTTTGAATATATAGCCTATATTTGTTTTTCACTTTTTAGTAGTATTTCTGTATTTTTTCGTTTTGTTAATCTGCCTTTTTCCCCCAAAAATGTTACTGTTTTTTCCCCAAAAAGTACAGGAAAAGGCGATGAAAAGGAAAAGGTGAATTAGCAGGGAATGACCAGAAATTTTGCAAGAAATCAGTAAAAAGTTACATGAAAATGATCAGAAACTCAGAAAAAAAAAAAAAAAAAAGCAAAACAATTACTTAATTAAAAAAAAAATTCAGAATGACTCTGAAAAATGTTTTACAAATAACAAGAAAATTATACTTATAATGATTGACATCACATATTTTATAAAGGTCAGATCAGTGATACTGGATCTGTTTTCTTATGTTCAAATGCTTGTGAAAGGTGTCTGAACACAGCCTTTCATAAGCATTTCAACTAATCCTCATTTTGCTAAGGACCCCCTGGAGGACCCTGAGGTCCTCAGGCCCCAGCCCACTTTGAAAACCACTATTTTAGTCCATGTCACTGGCTACTGATTGGTCAGCTATAATGCTATAAAGCAGTGCACACATGCAGATTAAGGCAAACTTTGATGTTGTTCTAGCAGCTAATCTCAGTCACAATGTCAGGTCATACGATGTAAAGCACACACACACACACACACACACACACACACACACACACACACACACACACAGCCTCTGTTGTGCCTCACACACATAGTTCACATAGCTGTAGAACAGGAAATGGCTGGCTGAAATGACTTTGATTCAGCCCTGTCTGTACACAGCTCCTAGCAGCATCAGCCAGGTCGAACCTGGGTCAACACACACTGTACAATACTGTTTGCTTTTCCAAAAGGCTGACAGAGCAGCAGTTCACACTGACGCTGTGGCTAAAGTCACTGGTGATTAGTCATGGTAAAGGTGTATTCCAGTGGGGTTTGCTTTGGAACTTTGTTCATGGCTCTTCCCCAGATTACACTTCCTACAGTCATTAACTATGAAACCCAGAAACCTGAGACTGGGCATCAAATTTTAAAAGTTTTATGTCACCATCTCTTGTTTTCTTTTTTCTTTCTTTTTTTCTTTTTTTTTTTGTAATTTCCTTGTTTATTTATTTACAATTTTTGGGGCAATTTGGGGGAATTTTTATCCTAATTCATTTTCTTGCTTTGTTAATTTCTGGTAATGTTTTAGTAATTTTTTGGTATTTCCCCCCCAAATTTTATGATTGTTTTTTGTGTGTGTGTATACACACACACACACACACACACACACACACACACACGTATATATATTTTTTTAAAACAAAAAGTAATGGTATTTTGAGTGTGTATCTTTTTTTTTTTTTTTTTTTTTTTTTTTTTTTACTAATTTCTTGCAAATTTGGGGGTTAAACAAATTCAAAGGGTTAAGCACATTGAAACACAAGATATCAGACCTATCCAGCATCACTGTCCTGCCGTTTATCCTAATTTTCATCAAGTACAAGTGTGGTGTGCAAAAATATATATACTTTTTTTTCTATACAAGCCTAGAGTTCCAATGTTATTTATTTATTTATTTATTTATTTTTGTGAAAGAAATCAAGTGAAATTGCTCATGTTGCACAGGGCAAACCTTTAACAAACCTTCTGAGTTAGTCCAAAGACAGAACAGCCAGAGAGCTGTCTGGCACCAAATAATGAGATGAACTTTCCGAGTCCCGAAGGCAACGAGAGGCAGTTTGTCTCGGCAGCGCACCGCGGAGAGCTCTCTGACACTTCATACCGTCTGACAGGACAGCTGAAGGCACGCACTGCAAGCCAGGGCCATGCATCACCACCGGCAAGTCATGCTGGCTCACCGGACAGTCATTTGGAGGACATTCGCTGTCTCAACGTGCCTGGACAGCATAAAGCTGAACTAACTAAAGTACGACAGAAACAGGGGGGCTCACCTTCAAGCAGAAGAAAAATGTGGCTTTGAAATGGTAGGAAACTGCATTCATCAATCTAATAAAACCAAGCAGGCACCGGATACCCTGGCAGGCAGCCTCAGGTGCAGGAGCCAGTCCCACATAAGCACTATTTATGACTCATATGATAACCTCACCTTGACAACGATAAACATATATTTTCGGCATTTAATTTGAGGAGCATGATGAAGCAATTATCTCGAAACAGAAAGCTTCATTCCAACTCCACAGCACCATCCGTTCTCTCGAGCAGAAAGCGTTACGCCGAGTTTCATCCAATAATTTGACAAAATATACTAATGTTTTACTTACTGTTAAATTGTACGATGCGTAAAATAGTACTTAACCTTAACCCAAACTTTAGCTTCCACCGGTAAATTCGGCATACACACAATCCTTCATGCAATACATTTAAACAATATTAACTGTTTTGGCTCGCCAGCCGCAGTGTGCAGCAACAGCCGCTGTTACAGAAGAACAACGTGAGGAAAGCTAAACATGGAGCTCTCTTAGGTGAGAGAAACCGCTCGTCCTACCTTCCGAGCTCCTTGCCAGGGATGAGGGTGTAGTAGTCGGTGAAAGGTTCATTCTTGATGGTGGTGTTGATTTCGGACAACAAGCCGTTGGCGCTCCGGCTCTGGTTCGGTTCGGCTGCCGGGCCGTGCTGGTACCGGGTCCGGCTCCTGCCCTCCGCGGCACGGGGACACTCAGGGATCATGACGTCGTCTGGATCAATATTCAAGCTGAAAAGTTTGCTATCAAACACGAGCACACCAAACGACACGGCAAACCAAACTTCCCAAACACAGCTCAACTACAAAGTTGCAAACATTCGCGCTACAGTGACCAGCAGCGTATCACTGTTGGGCAGCCTGACATTCAGACGCATCACGGCACTTTAATATTCTGTGAACAAACGCAACTGTTTGCCACATTTTGATCAAATTAGCTAGCTGTACAGCAAAACCTGAGCTCCCACTTCGTCCAGCGCCAGTCAACGGTCCTGCACTCGACTTGCTGGTCTCTGATAAACGAAGTGGTGCGTTGCTTTTAGTCACCATGGAAACCGCTTTGATTGACTGACGAATGGTCCACTTGGGTGGAACGCACTGCTTTTCGCTGCGTTCATGGTACCTGGGTTACTGGAGACTTCCGTTTACTTCGGCCTTCAGCTGGTAATTAAAAACATACTCCTCACCCTCAGCTTACACATGGTGAAAACTACAAAGGAACTCGGCTGTTGACAGTGGACGTCCAATTCTAACGTCATCGACAAGTGCAAGAAATAATACAGACCTATTAATTTCAAATGAAATACAATTAACAATTTGCATCACATATGTCAGGCATGTCCAACCCATCAAGTGATGCAGGGGTCCAACAGTATGCAAGTTTTCACTCTAGCTCAGGACTACCAGGTTATTTCACTGATTTCTCCTCTCTGGTAATAAAGGTAAGGTAATAGATCTCAAAATCATACTTATTATTACATTACATTACATATTATTAAGGCTACCATCAGTCCAAAACTTTAGATTAAGAAATTAATTATTTTAGATATCAGCATCCCATGAGGTCTGAGTAGGCCTGAACATAACAAGATGATGCTATCCTGTTCCTCCACCACTTTTAATATGTAATTAACATGGCATAAGTCCATATATGCTTGTGGTATGAAAAAACTGACAAGGACCACCGACATTATGGCAGGAATGGATACTTAAGTCGTTGCTTTTAACCACCAAGTGCAATTACTCTTTTTCCCCATGGCACTGAATGCATCATTAATTTTAAGCGACAGGGCGGGGCTTAAATGCACACAGCGAGCTCTATGAAGAGAAAGGACAGTTGCCAGGCAGTCTGATGAATGAAAACAATCATCACCAAATGTTCTCCGTTTATGTTTGAAATACAGATTTTAAATGTCAGTTGCAGCTGCTACACATGGAGAAGTGGTGGATTGAGCAGGTGGCGTGGGGGGCACCCTGAGAAAAGGTCCTGCTGCTCCTGTTCACCCCAGTTTTGAATTTTTAAAAAATGTTGTTGCTGATCTGAAATTTACAATTCTCCACTGTCTGATTTTTAGTGAATGCAGCATGGTGTGGAACCCTATGGACAAATTCAAGATGCTGAGACTGTGTGCTACTGCACCTTCTCTCTGTCTCACAGCAGTCAGAGGCCTCAGTCGGGCTTTCTCTCTATAGTACTGTAGGCTTTACATTAACATATACATTCTATCATTAGAATGGAACACAGGACAGACATGATCTCTCTACAGAGAGCATGAGAGAGAGAGAACCCAGCCAAAGTCATTGCTGTGAGACAGAAAAAAAACAAGAGTGCAGTACAGTCTTTTGTCCATTGGGAGCAGTGCTGAGCACTTGATCAACATGGCAGTCAGTGAGGCTAAATGCTATAAAATGATCACTAGATTCGATTCTAAATATTTACCAGTAGCTAGACTATTACTGTCACTGTTACACAGCCCCGATATTTATAATGAAGACAGGGTTATAGGCTGACGTGAAATCAATAGTTGTAAAATGATGTCAGTTTCAGAAGAATCCCACTAGAATTGAAGCTATGTGCTGTTACACAACCAGAGAAAATATTTTTTTAAATAGTTCCAGATTTCATTCAGATTTTGTTCTTCTTAACCACCATCTAGGTCCGTTTTGGTGCTCTATGTCGCCCCCTGGGGGTGGCCTCACATATTCTTTTTATAATTAAAAGCTTCCCTGCACTGCCAGATAAAGAAAGGATGAAAACTGCTCTATGAAAGAACACCACTGACATTGCTGTAAATTGTTGGATATCACTGTCACAAACTCTAGGCTTATCTATCTATCTATCTATCTATCTATCTATCTATCTATGAGAGAGGAAAAGAAACATTGAAATAGACACATCAATGAAAAAAGGATGTCTGGGAGGGATTGTAATCTCCCTCTTCTGGGCATCCAGGGAAGTACCACGCAGTTTGTGTCACATTCTTTAGGTGTTTTATGTAGAATTTGCTATCATACCATCAAACTACACTTTGCTGGATTGTATAGCAACTCCAGCTAGGAAGGTGCAGTGGGAATCCAGTGGATTTCTACCACACTACAACTACCAAATCCCTTCCAAAAACTGAAACTAAACTGGCAATCAAATTTGAAAACAACCATAGAATCTTTGTATAACCACTGCTGAGAAGAGATTTACCAGTTTGCTCAACAAGTCATTTTAGTCACTTTGGGGACAAATACGATCAATACAGAATTCACTGGATCATGTCAAAAGCTACATGGTCCTCACTAGGAAAGACCCTGCTCTTCATCAATTCAAAAAAGTCTTTTTGGAGACATATCAACATTTTTTTTTTCAATGGATTCACACTGCAGCTGTCAAATAACAAAGTGAACTTTTTATTTATTTTAATAAATGATGGTATTGTGTGATGGAGCAATAGCACAGCCTGAGTATTCAGCAATCTGTTCTCAGGCAAATCATACAGTATCTTCTGACATATTATTTACACACAAAACAAGTAGAAACAAAACAAGAAATGCATGCTTCTGTGTTGATTCCCTCCAGGTCTTCCACCAAATCCATCAAAATAAGTACATCTTTCTTTTTTTTTTATCAGTCAGATATTCCCTTTATTCCTTTTCAACAATGAAAATAAATAGACCAATAAATGGCTTGAGAAGACACAAATACGAAACAGCCGCTACAATTTGCCACTGCCCCAGCTTCCTGTATAGATCCCATGATACATTATTTTTCCAAAAGCTTTCTATTTTTCAAATATTTCTAATAGCTTCTATCAGTGCACTTAAATATCAGTGTTACATGTATTTCAGAGGTTGTTAAGGGGGTGTTCTTGGCCATTTATTTTCCTGAATAAATATTGTGTATGTAGGATGTGTAATAATATCTACAATGTGTATAGCCAACATATGGTCAACATTACATTTCTCATAAACCCAATAAAAATAGACAAGTATTTTATCTTTAAATACACCAAAGACATTTCCAACAAAAGTACATAAGAATCAATCAAATCAAACTTTTTAGGCATGTAATTTCCAAATAAAATTTCAAGTGCACAGATGAACTTGCTAAATAAATACAGCTCTGATCCTTTAATGACGGCATGGTATAGTACGATTTTGTACACTGGCAGCACCACCAGAGAAGGTGGTGGGGAGGAGGACAATGACAGTAACACATTTCCTGCATTGAGTGAGTGATAACTATAGCTAGCTCGGTAGATCATAGAAAAGATGCAAATATAAAACATAAAGGCTTAAAAAGTGAAGGCAGACTCTTACACCGATGCATCTTCTCACGTCATAAAAAAAACTGCAAACCAACAAAAACATTCAAGGAAAATTTCAATCCTTTCCAGTACTTACAAATACAATACAGTATAAATAACAGTACAAAAGATCATACAAAAAAGAAAAGACAGGCAAAATGCAACATAATCACAGCCTTGTCCTCTTGGTTGGAGAGGTGCTTGGATAAGGCGGTGCCACCACCAAGGATGACTGCATCAGTTTGATTCTGACTGCCAATACCACGTGCCAAGAGAGAGATGAAGAGAGATCAAGACAGACAGAGAGGGGGGCGCTCTCTTATTCTTAGCTCTGGTCTGTTACGTCACCTGTGCTGGGTCACCTATGGTATACATTCTGTCACGCCACAATGACTCAGCAGGTCTGGACAAGCAGATGAGGAGACGCGTATGGACAGAGACTGCCCAGGACACTCCAGGCTTCTTGCTTTGTGTATATTACTGGAAGAGGGCGTTATCATGACGCTAACCTACAAATCCACATTGCTATCACTTTGAATGATGTCTGTAATCTGACCAATTAAGTGTGTGTGCATGTGAGATTGGAGGGTGGAGCGGTAAGGTGTTTGGGAGTTGCTCTGACTGTAGTGTCCTGAAGCTACAAAGTTTTCAAATCACATAATGTTGGGAGCTTTGGTATTGTCTTTCATTACATTACTTCACTTTGAAGAGTTCACACAGCAAGCAATAATTGGGTACAATTAATCAAAAATAAACAGGAAAAAAAAGACTAAAATGACTTCAGAGTTAACCAGACAGAGAACTGGACCAAATGATGAATGCAGCCATTCTCCAAGAATTGTGTTTCAGATGTTTAATCCTGTTGTCTTTCAAAGTAAAGCTATAGAGAGCTAGGAGGGTTTGAATGGCATTTTGCACTTGCCAGGTAGAATGGTTGTTTATGGGGAAAAAAAAAAAGTAAAGGGATTCAACCGGGTGTATATTGTCAGTAGCCATGGAAAACGTCAGCCATGGACAACCATTTTCTGCCACCAAGGGAGCACCAAGGGAGCAAATTGGCTGGTTGCACCGGCACCTCAGCTGCGTAGGAAATAAATGGCCATCCAGTGGCTAGTTGATCATTTGGCTTACAGGGTGAATGTAAAGTAACTTCACACACCAAAAAATAAAAGGGAAAAAAGAACAAACTATGAAACACTTCACAGACCACATTTGAAGCAGAAAATAAAAGAGGCACAACTTCATAACCGTCATGACATTGGAGATGTAGAAGGTGTTTGTGACTGGACTAGGAATGCTGAGGGTGCACAGCAATCACGGCTTTCAAACAAAAGATGATGGCTGACTGCAGACTGGAGAAGGTTTTAACTATTGCATACATTACAGTGGTTTTCCCAACACACTGTCCCCATATAACACAGGTACATAATACCCCTCTGTGACCGACAAAATGAGTTTCTACACAGAGGAATGCCCTACAGGTTCAGGAAACAGATTCTAAATGTCACTCAGGCCCTTCTAGACTGAGAAACATCTTTTCTAACTATTCCAATTTGTCACTACGGAGATGAAGGTTTAGATGTCTGAACACCTGACCCATGCACAAAACAATACCTTATTTGACAAGTTAAGGATTGAGAATGGTGGCACTCTTGCTAAGAGAGAGGGACTCCTTCAGTTGTCAGTGGAAGACTTGAATAAGAGTACTAGCAGCTCTGGACCAGAGATGCTCATGCCCTGACTTTAAGGTTAAGCACCACTCACCAACAGAATTCACAGAAAGTCCTCTTTAGCCAGCCAGAGACTACCAAAGACTACCTGTCTTGTTTCAACCTGGTAATGAGTTGTCCGTCTTTTGACAAGATCACCTTCGATATCATTCTCTTTGCTTTTAACAACTGGCAAAGGAACTGTTGGAGATCTTCACCAATTGTGACAGCAACACTGACTTCACGTAATAAGTATTTTGGTCCATTCAGAGGAGAACATGAACTTCTGTGTCCATCTGCTGTTTGGATTTTCTGATCATCAGTATCTGCAGACTCTGATGTTAACAGAGAATGGGAAGGTAATCGACCAGATCCCGACCCAGGCCTGCCTGTATCATTCTCGTACATGGAGAGTTTACCATTTGAGTTTTGTTGTCTTCACTGTAAAGAAGGTGATGATCGAAGACCTTTGTGTATTTGACTGTAGGGCCATTGTTTTAAATGTCCTCTTGCATAATCCCTCTCCCAGTGTCTGGGTACCAGTCCACTCTTGCATTTCAAAAACGTCTAGCAAGTTCTGAGGCTGTTTTGACAGACATTTCCAGCACTTCTCTAGTGCCACTGCTTCAACACCAAGAAGCTTGTTAAAAAATTTTAATTGCACTTTGCTTGAATAGGCTGGTCCTTCTATGGACCAAAAAAATCAAGACCAGTGGCTAAATTAATATATTCAGGCCATAATATGACAATGTGTATGGGTGGCTAAACTAAATGGTTTCTACAAATCATAAAGGACTTGAAGGATGATTCTGGCTATTATCGAATAAGGCCCTGGCTGAAAATAAGCAGAATTATCCATTAAAGGCATAGTGGGCATTTTTGGACATGAAGTTGTATGAAATCCTCTCCGGCAGTGTAGTGCATGAAAAGGGATTTTTTTACTTAACGTGTCCCCTGGGCAAAGCTCTGGCCTCCTTAAGTATTGAAATAGGTACTTCCAGATAGTTTGCTGGGGTCACAAAAACAAACAAACAAACAAAAAAATTGCTTCTCAAAACAACATGCATTCAAAATAGTAATACATTTCTATCACAAGACCAACTCTGGGAAAAAATGCAGACTTCACAATCACATGGCATCATTTTCGCTCCATCAGCATCAATGCGCAAAGTAAATGTGTTTCAAAGTAAATGCGCTGTGACCTGAGGGAGTTATCAATACTTCAGGAGGCCAGAACTTTGCCTTGGGCACACCTTAAGTTAAAAAAATGTCTTTTCATGGACTACACTGCCGGGGAGGATTTCATACAACTTCATGTCCAAAAATGCCAACTATCCCTTTAATTATCAATTTGCTGGTTCAGCTGGTCTCTTTCCAATAAATCAATTCTGACAACATCATCATGTTATTTGTCAACTCATCCTAATCCGGCATGACTAAGCGAACGAGGTCCCACAGGGATGAGTTTTGGGCCTTATTTCATTCTCCATTTACATACTTCTGTTTTATGCTGATCACAGTTCGATCTATCCTTAAAAGCTAGTGATACCCTTTGTTCAGTCCCTCTCCTATACTGCCTTACAGAAAAAATGCAAGATGAGTCATAATTTTCTCCAATGACAACCTCCAATGTCAAGCAAGAACTTGAAGTGAAACTCTATATTCTTGGCTGATGTCAAAAATCCTCTCCAAACTCTCTCGTCTCCAACTTACACAAAATCCAGCAGCTAACATTCTTATTGGTGCAAAAATATAAGATCATATGATGATGATGTTAACATTGTTGCATTGGTTATTAATTTTAGATTTGATTTTAGGATTCTGTTGATCTCTTTTAAGGCGTTGGGATCACTTGGGTCTATTGCCAAGCTAAATTACAAATCTTTTATTTCCAGGTGAACATGAGCCCAGCCCAACACCTAACCCACAGCAGAAACGAGAAAGAAATTGTCCAAAAACATCCTCTTGGCCTGACAGGATCCAACAGCATCACAAAGTCACAAAAACGGTAACCAGTCATCTTGTGGAGAGCGAGTTTACTTATTTTGATGGGTAATGTTACTTACTTGAATTTAAGGAAATTGTAATCTCCACCCATGCCTTTTTTTGTTCAGTTCCTTTAACTTGTAATGGAAACATCAACAGGAAACTGGCATTTCTTTACTTTCAAGTTAAACCTCTCTTCGTCCATCTCTACTCTCCCCAGCAGGAAAAACACAGAAGTTCAATGCGGTTTCCAGCCAACAGCAGTACTTTGGCGGTGTGGTACACCTGTGCCCCTGGTCACAAATTGTACTGACACCTGCTGCAAGTGTGAACATCTTCATTGAAACTACTGGCTCTTTCTTGTTGTTTTGTGCCACCCTTATTTTGCTTGCTCACATTGTGTTTTCTTAGGAATAGGTGGAAAGTCCCTGTCAGTACTTTGCCATCATGCCTCCTGGACTTTGCATTGACCTGAGGAGCTTGGCTAAATTTGCATCATCTTTTGAACCGCTGCCACAAACTCACTTTTATAGATTTGCATTTCTATAAAGATACATTAGTAACTGTTTTATGACCTCCTTTTCATTGGTAGCTTTTAAATTCTTGCATAACTGCTAAATTCTTGTTTTCCTTACATTTCTTTACTTTTTGCATTTGGTTTTATCTTTATTTGATCTTTATCTACTGTTATTACTATTACTGGATGGATGATGTGTATCAGTACATGCAACTTTAAATGATCTTCCCTTTTTCATACCCATTCTTTGGGTATGCCATATATATAAATATAAAAAAGACATTGTAGTTTTTCAGGATTCTTCAGTCTTAATGGTTAATAGAAAAATAACAGTTGTCCCGTTGTGGTACCTTAAGTGCTGGGTACTGTCATAAAGATCGTCAATGCTAAGTAAAGCCCACACTCTTAGAGCTTCAAACACACAGTACCATTACAGTGACTTACATATATTCACATGACCAAAAACTTTGTTCAATAAGTCAACACGATCCACTGAATTGGGTTAAACATTTCTGACATGATTCGCTGCTGCTGATTCACTTGGATCATCTTGATTTTTTTTTCTTTTTGGCCCAGCCAGCATTCCATAAAAAAAAACAGTGTAGTTTGGATTGGTGATCTGTCTCACTCCAAGCCGAAAGTGCTGGTTTCCTCCACAGCAATTAGCAGTTTCTCATAGAGCATGGTGTAAGATGGATACGGAGGGAGATCTAGACGATTAAAACAAGTATGAGCCCTGAAAGAGAGACACACAGAGAGAGAGATAAAGAGGAGAGAGAGAGAAGCAAAATTTTAGAAACTATGCCATGAGAGCAGTATATATCCACATCTCCTACACATCTGTCTTTTCAATTTTTTGAAGTATTGTAAACATCCTATCCAACTGATAAGAGCAGTGATTGCCTGCCTTGTTGCTTTTTGGGATTAGCTTTTATGCACACACATCATCATTTCCACACCAGCCCTTATTTAGCTCCAGTATATTGCTGATGCTGAAACTTTGATTGTTCACAAAGTCAAACTCTGGCACCCTGCCTACTCTGCGGTGAAACCCCAGTCCTGCTCTCTGCTTCTGCTGAGCTAGCTTGGATTTTAAAGAAGATATCATGCTGTTTGCCAGATTAATACCCTATGCGGCTGTAAGGTTAGAGGAACACACCTTGTAAAACATCAGACATACTTTGACTGCAGAGCAGGGAAAGTGCCAGAGTAGCTGCTCTGCCGGGTTGTTGTGAAATTAGTAGGCAATGCCAAAGCAATTGAAGCTACGAGCACTGATAAGTAAATAACAAGGCACATATCCAATTGAATGCTACTTCTGTTCTGCTCTGCAATTAATATTTCTAAATCTACTCTGCTGTAATAATAAAGATGCTAATTAAAGAACTTTTTTGAGACATTCTCTGATACACTTTTCTGCATATTTACATGAATCTGCTCTTTATTTCTCATAAATTGTTACTGTTAATAACAAGTGCTACCATTATTTGTGTTGTTTTTCATCTTACTAAACTCCTTTATCATCGTTAATAAAGTTATTCTTATTGTTTACTACCAAAGCTTTGGCAATATATACTGAATTATACATAAGGATCACTGACATTGAACTGAACTGATTTGAACAGCTGATAACATACAACTCTGCAGTTGGTGTTGATACTGGCACTGATAGAGAGCAACAGGACAGATATAAAATCAGGTGATACTCATTGTCTCATCAGTTCCTTTCAATCCCACTGTTAAAATGGTAAAACAGCAAAAATTCGAACAATTATTCTCTTGTCTTGTTGCTACCTATCAAAGTGACTCACAGCATGCAGTAAGGATATGCTCCAAAGGCAAAAACAGCCTCCTGGAATGTTTCTGACATTTGTCATTTGAACAGGTTAGCGCCTTGTCAGATTGGAGTGGAAGCAACAGTCTTAATGATATGTCAAGCTTCCAAAGGCTTCACCTCATGTGGCGCCAAAGTGCCACGTGCAGGAACTGAAATGACTCTTTAGTGCACAACCATTGCTCTGCATGCAGAGATGGAGTATACATGACATTTTGTGGTATGAGAATTATCTGTATCACATATTGCTGCTGCCATTTCTAAATCCAGTGACTCTAATTTTCATGACTGTTATGCTTCTTAACTGAAAGTTTACGTATAGTTTGAGTGATATACGGATTGACCAATTTCAGTGACCTTGTATGAAATACTTTCAAACCCTACAGTGCAGTTTTAAAAGTGCACAATGATCAATCTGGGGGGAAATTCTAATTCATGACAGTAGTGTTTTGAGCCTACATGGTTTTGTCTTTCACTCAGGAATAAAGAAAATGAATAGTCTTTTGCTAATGAAAAGCTGCTCTGTCTCCCATGGGAAAAGTTAACAAGCAACTGTTTGTTGATATTGCACTGATTAGTGTTGATTCAGTCAATGCAGTATCCACTTTCCCAATGTCACTGTCCCACACTTGGACACATAGTTCATAATTACATAACTGCAATGGCATGGTGTAGATGAGTAGGAGAATACTGCTTGTGAGTGTGAAAAAACACATATTTTGCAGACTGTGAGATGAAAGAAGTGTCTAAGTAACTGACATAAATTAACATGGATTATTACTCTCTAGGACAGATGGCCAAATTACAAAGGCAAAGTTTGAAGACAGCTCTTGTGGGTTATATGTGGGTATGGCTGCACAATGGGTGTCTAAGAAGACACTGGGGTGTGTTCTAGGGCTGAGTATTGTTAAGAACCTCACGATTCGATTCGATTTCGATTCTTTGGGTAACAATTCGATTCGATTTCGATTCGATTCGATATTGATTTAAACACTTTGATATCGATTCTGTAATAAGTCGAAATGCACAGATAATTTTTGCTGCTGACGTTAACTTGGAGTGACACACCCTCAGCTGAAATAAAACATCTGCCGGTGAGTTTATTAAAAGATAGATGTTTTTTATGGCGAAATCACGATGTCTAGAAAACATGATAAACCCAAGTTGGCTGGCTGACAAGGACTAGTTAACGTCAGATCTCATGTATTTCCGCAGAAACGGAGAGAATACCGGCAAAAAACATCTATATTTTGAGAGCGAAATGCTCACAGTAATGCACACACATTTTGATTATACATTTAATTTTGTTGGTAATAGTTGTATAATCGCATTACTACATGAGAGGATGTGCTTGACCGTCATTATTGTCACTTCAGTGATGCGCAGTTAGCATCAAGCTCACCCTCTCGTGTAATAATGCTTAAAGGATGTGTGGAGTTGCATCTGTTTTGGTTTAGCCACAGGTTGCTGCATAACATCGGCATGGTGTCGGCTAAGGTGGTTGCGCAGGTTCGTGGTATTATTGCATGTATTATTATATGTTAATACTGCCTAGCACAGTTTACGACTTGACTCTCGTCTGTCACCTGTGTTCTGGGGTTACTTTTAAATGCAAAGTGAGCCCAAACGTCAGATTTTAAAGTCACAGGTGCCGACTTAACGCTACAGCTACTTGCTTTCATGTTGTTGTTGTGTACAGTGCGGCTTCCGTCCGTACAACGTGAATCACACGGAGGTGTTGCTCACCGCGCCCCGTACTGGTTTTGGAGTTGAATCGATTCAGAGGCTTTTGTGAATCGATATTGAATTGTGAAAAAAGATATTGCAATGCATTGATGAATCGATATTTTTACCCACCCCTAGTGTGTTCACATTATTCCAGTTTTTGTTGAAAAGGTGCTGCCTCAGCTGAATTATGTGCCAGTAAAAATACTGTTTCCGTAATGAATAGATGCAGTTGCTTACGCATTTCTGAGCGTTTTGACACTAGAATTTCTGGGAGTATATAGTATGTCCATAGTATAGGAATATCTATAGTATACGATAGGAACATAGTATATCCCATAGTTTGGCAACAAGTATAACATTCCCCATAGCCATGCTCAAATGAAAAAAAAAAAAACTCATTACTGAAAATATTACTCCGCCTATATCTTATTGCCTGGGTCTGTGTGGTTTCCATGGCAACACGAAACGTTTCACCGAAACCCGCATCAAAAGCTGCTGTCAACTTTGTTCGCCGGCATAATGGACCGTTTTGTCAATTTTGATTTATTTGGTGACCTAAGTTTGGCTAAATGGCTGAACGAGAAGGGCAAGACAGAAGAGAAAAAGCCGAGATACGCGAGAGGGACGAGTGAAGAGCTGACGTTAAATTGGAGTGACACCCCCCCAGCTGAAATAAAACATCTGCCGGTGAGTTTATGAAAAGACAGATGTTTGTTGTGGTGCCGACACTGGAAAGCAGTAGCCTATGTTTAAATATAACTGTTCATATAAGTTGGTTGTAGATAAAGATCAGTTGTGCTGGTGAGTCACTGTCACACCTGCTAGATTAAAAATGACTGAGAAGTCGGCAGAAGTGTAACTATCAGTCCATGAAAAAAAAAAAAAAAAATTTTCCAGCGGATATTCTAGTTACAACACGATTGAGCTAGCAGAGCAGTTTTGTGTTGCTATGTGTGGTATTTATTCAGTTTTGGGAAATCACGATGTCTAGAAAACACGATAAGCCCAAGTTGTCTGGCTAACAAGGACTAGTTAACGTCAGATCTCATGTATTTCCACTGAAACGGAGAGAATACTAGCAAAAAACTTTGATATTTTGAGAGTGATATGCTCACAGTATGAATACATTTTGATTATACATTTTATTTTGTTGGTAACAGTTGTATAATCGCTTTATTACACTTGAGGGTGTGCTTGACCGTCATTATTGTCACTTCAGTGACAATGCTTAAGTACACTTTAGTGTCTTTCATTAGAGCACTGGTATGACTTTCAGACCTATCAAAATAAGTTGAATTTAAAAATTCCAATACAACAAGCACACTTGGTTACAGATTGTACAGTA
The DNA here is from genome assembly GCF_902150065.1 of Myripristis murdjan. Lineage (NCBI taxonomy): Eukaryota > Metazoa > Chordata > Actinopteri > Holocentriformes > Holocentridae > Myripristis > Myripristis murdjan. Next base: position 26,510,484 of record NC_043999.1, on the reverse strand, counting down.
AGAACACAAGGGGATACTGTACAGTAAGAAGAACACTTATCAAAAATCAGGATACTTTATCAAAAATCAATGTCAAAACATCCTTGAGGCTTTAAGAGAATACAGAGTACACATTTAATATTTTAAAATAATTATATTTACAATTCAAGGAAATGTCTTTTATGTTTCCTTCAAACTAATGTTAAAACTTTCCATTGGACTTGGAAGCCAGGCGTCTTCCAAAAAAAGCCCTGCCCTTTGAGCTCAGCTGGCGCTGCGTGCTTCAAGCAAACGTCATCACACCGCCACCAGAGCTGAGATTCCAATTGGCCCAGAGAAATGTCAATTATCAGAATCATCCAATAATGTTTCGCAATTCTAGCCTTCATGCATATCAAACGCAGCCTTTTGCCCCCCCACCACCCTCAACAAACTCGAAACTACGCAAATCACGTGAATGACTCAACTGACCAAAAAAAACGCCGATTGTAGCCGAAAGGCGACACGTTTGCAGGTCTGACTTTACTAAAGTGAGTTTTCCATCAAGCTTCCAGTATGTCAACCATTGACCTTAAAGGGACAGTTCATCCATGTTGAAGGATACTGTATTAGATCACTTCCCCTCTAGCTGTTCTGTAGCACAGTAGTGGTGCTATCTTCCTCTCATTGTTACTGAATGCTGGATACTGGCTGGATGTCCCAAATGCTAACTGTTAGCCTCCTGCCATTGAGGTGGACTTCCCCCCGGCTACTGAAAAATAATGCCTTAATCCATTCAGATTGGTAAATAAAGTCTGAGTTGTGTGATATGTAGCATAATTTTATAACCCAAAATGGGATAAAAATATTGAATGTTTTCAAAACAAAAACAAAAACAAAAAATTATAAGGGTCCAATGTTCCCAGGGTCCTGTGTTCCCGGCCCTCAATATTCTGTTAAGTCACATTAACACAAACTCTAACTCTAACTTTAAACTGAGCCCAAATCAATCTAAACCCAAACCTTAACCAATTCGGAATAGGATTAAAATAAAACATTCTCAACAAAAATAACCAACGTGCTATATACATTTTAGAAACAAAATACATGCCGGACATCAGGAGTGCCACACGGACTCATATTGACCCTGATCTCAAGTTTAATACAAGCTGTTGCTATCTGTTTGATCTTTTTTTTTTTTTTTTGGGCTTTTTGAGCCACACCTGGGCATGAAAATACTTTTTAGTCAAGAGTCCAATTACTTTTGAGGCTCTGAAAATGGGGTGATAATGTATAAAACTGGTTTAATTCCTGAATGGTTAATGCCATATTTTTGTTCAACCCAGCTCCTGAGAGCTCCTGCCATCCAATACCAGGCATTAAGGGCTGCCACATGTTTTCACGTTAACTGGGAACCGTTAACAAGTTGAGGCATGTTGCTCTTTAGGGTTGTGGCAGATGAGTTATGGATGTGAGCCGGTGCCTTTTCTCTCAAAACTTCACCTTGCAAACAACTCATACTACTGAAATTGGAGATGGGGCAGATGTGGGATATCAAGTATATTGTTCCTAAGACCAAACTATAACACTAACCCACATAGGACTCTGGGAACATAGGAATGGCTTTATTCATGTGCACTTGGTAGTCATATGTGCATGTTAGTTTCAGAGAGCAACACTTGTAATGTGATATTAAACTTTCTTTGAATGGATAAAGATAGTTATTTTTAGGAATAGCCCGGGGAATAGCCCAGGGGAAAACTAGCTAAATGACAGAAAGTTAGGATTTGGAGCATCCAGCCAGTATCCAGCACTAACGATGAAAGGAGCATAGCACCACTACTGTCCTACAGAACAGCTAGGGGAAGTGAAATAATATCAAATTTTTTAATGTAAATAACCTGGACCAATGTAGACATGGGCTTACAGTGGGCTATATACCTGGGTAGTGACGTGACTTTCCCCCACTTCTCGATACAGAAGCGTCTTAGGCCGTTGGATCCCCGTAGTGAGGCGAAGCCTTCATAGGGCACACTGGATGTCCCGGTGACAAACTGCAGCAGGCGGAGGCGCTGCTCGTTGTTGAATCGCTCCACAGTGGCCCAGAACCACCGCATCACTATGTGGCCATCATGATAACCTAGAGAACGGGGGGATTTGGGAGTTAATATGGAGATCACCATGGGAAAGGGATCATTTGTTGTAGCAGGGCTCTACAAAGACAGGATTCTGTTGTCTAATAACTATAGCAATATACTTTTACTGAAGCTATCAACGGTTAATAATTTGTGTCAGTATTTAGTATCATTAAATGTGACACTTCTCGTCTCTAATAAATTCAAAACAAAAATTTTCACCCAGAATATTATTGCTGCCAGGCTAGAAAGACTGAAACAGAGGACCATCACGGTACGCTAAAACTGTCCATTGATTCTTGCTTCAGACTGGACACAGGAGGGGCACAAAGTGCAGCCAGTCAGCGCCCATGTTAACCGACTGGGCTGTTCAGAGTGGGCACACCATGGACAGCTTGCACTCTGAAACGCCAGTTTTGGTGTCTAGTTTTTTCTTCTCCTAATGCTACAAGCAGATTTCACCAGAAAACACACTATAGATGGTCAAATATACATCCCATGCTTGCCAACCACTCTGATTTTCCTGCCTCTCTCCAACTGTTGTATTTGCTTGTCTGTTTTTTTGTTTGTTTGTTTGTTTGTTTCTTTGTTTGCAGGATATGTCAGAAGGTTATTAAAGCATTTGCATGTCAGTTTGTCGGAATACGGCAAGGAAGAACTGATCAAGTGTTCACACTGATTGGCCAAAGTGGGGGTGGCTTCACATAAACCCACGTGCCACTTTGGAATGGATTTATCAACACTGTGGAACTTTGTGGAAAGGAAGAACTGATTCATTTTTCACACTGATTGGCCAAAGGAGGGTTTGGTGGTGAGCGTGATGACATTTTGTGAATATCCATCATGTGGAACTGGCAGATCGTGACAACTGGATGGAGGGATGGTGGAGCTATGCACTCTACTGAGTGCTTTCTAGTTACTATTAGTAATATTACTATTGCTGTTACTAATATTCCATATTCCACCACCGACAAAAGTCCTGATCACACATGTCCTCCCTCTCCTGAACTCCTCCTCCATCTTGACCCTCACCTCCTCTGTATTCAGTGTTGCTCCTCCAGTCATTGAGGTCAATCTCTGCAGTACCAGCGATCACCAGCTCCAGCTCCCTGGCATCAAACACCGATACCAGCCTGGAGTCTACCACCTGACACACACACACACACACACACACACACACACACACACACAGAGTGAGAGAGTGGTTTGGCTGGGATAGAGGTAAAGAACACCACAATGGAATTTTTCAGATGCCTTCAGGTGTGTGTGTTTGTATTATCTGCAGAAGTCAGGCCTGGAACCCTGAGTTCCTAAATTAAATTTACTTTATTTAACAGAATTGAGGTGTACACTATTTTCTAGTAGTATTAACCAGCTAAAAGCTGATGCTTCATTCATATCATGTCTGATTCACTGTAAATTCTACCTGTCAATTAGAAAACCATTCATGTCAACCTCCTAGTGGTAAATATAACGAGAATAAATAATTTTTTTTTTTGCAAGCTCCAATTGATTCCAGCTGATGTCATCTGCTGTGGAAGTGCGTTGACCCAAGCAGTATAAACAAATCCATTGTTGGCAATCCAAGACAAGACATTTTCACAGTAACACCATCAAGTCTACTCATGAAAAATGAGTTGTAACTCATGTACTTTTTGGATGTCCAACAACTGAAACATGTGAATGCTTCCAAGCTGTAGCAACAGGATGGCATCCCATTCTCATGATTTTCTCCTCTGTGACACAGTATTCAGTATGTGAAAAATGAACAGCATTACCTCATAGAAACCTCTGACCAGTGCCTCGGTCTGTTGCACCACTCCTCTCTCCACCCTCCACTTGGCCATTCTTTCTATATAATCCTTCTTGTTCTTCTCAGTCACCTGGAGGTTGGAGCCGCCTGACTTTAGCTCCCGCTCCGTCACCTACCAACACAGGAAGTCGCAGGGAGCAAGTAGTATATGTTTAGGAAATGATATAATGACATGTTATTATTAATGCGTAACGATAACTGATGAACTAATGATAACTTTCCTTTCCTTTCCTGAACTAATGATAACTTTTCTTTATGCACTATTATTACTAATTTAGTTTTAATACTTCAATATTAAATAGTTTTCAAATCCTGGTTATTTATATAGATAAATCCTGGTTATTTATATAGATAAATAATTTTTTCAGATCAAATAAACAAATATAAGCCTATGCCCATGTTTGAAATACATGCTCAGTGTCCCTTTGAAGTGCCATTTATCAATTCCCATCAGGGAATGAATGAATAAATGGACCAAACCTGTCCAAAGACCTCCTCATTGACAGTGAAGGTGAGGTCCAGGATGTCAGTGATGTCGTTGTCCTTCATCCACTGCAGGGACTGGTGGAACTCTTCATCTAGATACTCCAGATCAGATAGGTCTGTCGGCCTGAGGGAACACACAGGCGTCACACACGGAGCCTCAAATGTACACACCCTAACTACTGCAGGGTTACACACAGACATTGCTTCACCAATATACTGGGCTGATACCGTCTTTTTTTAAAAATCAGAAATGGGTGGGGGGTGGTGGGGCAGCCTGTTTAATATCCTTTTTGTTTTGTTTTTTCTTTAAATGGGTGGATTATCCCTGCAAACCCACCTGAAACGGTTTCATTGGTCTGGCTTTAGAGGGCAGTCTTAGTGTTGACAAAAACAAAAACCAAGGAGAAACAGGGAGGTACATGCCATAAATCCGTGGCATTCCATTTGTGGCACACACACACGCACACACACACACACACACACACACATCAACAAACATATGTTCTCACAACTTAATACACAAATACACAAAGGCAGTATTATGGAACATTCATCTGAACTATATGCTGTTCCTTAAAAAATCTGTAACCTCTACACTGAAATAACAGAAATATGTGTGTGTGTGTGTGTGTGTGTGTGTGTGAGAGAGAGAGAGAGAGTGTGTGTACTGACAGTCGAAGCAGGGCCTTGTAGAAAGGTCTGGTGAAGAAAGCGTCCAGCAGGTACTGGTGGATCAGTGCCAAGCCCAGGATACGACCACTGAAACGGAACCTGGACATACACACACACACACACGCATACACACATGCACGCACACACAAACACACCATGAAAAATGACATCGGCAGAAGTACAATTTCAGACTTATTAACTGACTCATGTAACATCATCCAAATGTGCTGTGGTGCAGAAAATATGGATTTACTCAATGTGTGTGTTTGTGTCTGTGTCTGTGTGTGTGTGATTGATTTCTCACCATTCCAGATGGTTCTCAACAAATGCCGACATGGGGCTGATCTGAACGGTGTAGGTGTCGTTGGCTGAGTATTCAAACAGGCCGTAGTATGGATTAAACAACTCCTGAGACAAGAGGAAGAAAAACTCCCTGGACGGCCCGCTGTAATCTAACCTGGAGACAGAACACACACATTTTTACACATCTGGATCATTTAGTTTGGTAAGCTTGTGTGCATTTACATGTGTCTCTGTTAGTGTCGGGTGGGTAATTGCCACAGAATTACCAAAAACCTCTAACTGAAAATAAATAAATAAATAAAAATATCACCCCCCCCCAACAAAAAATCACCCAATAAAGTAATGACAAAGGGAAAAAGACCAGACAATTATATAAAAAAACATGCCCCAAATATTACAAATGCAAAGAAATTAAGTGACTTTGTTCAGATGGTAAAATAAAACCTTTGAAAATAACAGTCTGTTCACAGACCCCTGGGATTCAACAAACAAATATGTGTGTGTATGTGCGTGCGTGTGTGTGTGTGTGTGTGTTAGTGTTGTACCCCTCCTCCCCCAGAAAGGTGACGTAGAGTTTGTTCCTCTGCAGCTCTTTGCGGGAGTACGCCATCACCTGGTTAAAGGTTCCCTCCAGCAGATGCTCTCTCCTGATCAGCAACCTGCAACAAGCAGGACAGTTGGTACAGCACGTGAGTGCACACCAGTGCACTGGAAATAACCGGGCTGACACAGAGCAAGTGTCAGAGTGTCTGAGGATGAAGCCATGGAAGGATGTGCAAACTTCTGAGATCAGATGAGTTGTGACTTAAGCAATCGCTGCGGGAAAACAGAGGAATATCTGCTAATTCTTAATACCATTATAGATAGATAGATAGATAGATAGATACTTTATTCATACCGAAGGAAATTCACAGTTTTCAGCAGTATCCACAGAGTACAAGATTAAATAAATAAAAAATAAAAAATAAAAGATGACACTAGAGATCTAAAGATCTAAGTACCCAATGTGCAAAAAACAAAAAACCCACTGTGCATAGATATGCATAGATGTGGGCAATGTGCAAATTTACAGTATAAACAGATGATAAATAGCAGCAAGCAATATATACACTATAAACAAGGAATATATAAAAAATAGAAATATGAACAGTTTAAACAGCAGAGAAAAAAAAAGAAGAAAAAAATAAGTCAGCTTCCGTGTTATTTAGTGTCATTTGAATGAAATTCCTTTCCTGCTGCATAGGCAATTTTCAGCAGTGCTTTTACTATTTACTGCAAGAAGAAATAGTAACAATATAACCAAAGAGAGACAGAACAGAAATAAGAACAGAGCAAATGAGAGGGAGGAAAATATAGCAACCAACAATTAAAATTTCACCAGTTAATGAAAATATGGGGAAAAAAACACAATTCCAGTTTCCACGCCGTACGCGTAAGTCGGAACAGAAGTTGTACAGATGGGTAACTTGACTAGCAATGCTGGCATTTTTGAATGACAACAGTGACATATAGTCATATTGCCTTCCTCACTACTACATTAACTAGATTTTCCCTAGAAAGACAGTATTCTCATTATGAAAAAAAAAAAAAAACATGCATTATAATGCTGAACAAAATAACACCTGCAGAACATGCTGAGAGAAAGACAAGAATATATAAAAAAAAATATTAGTAAAATATTCCAAATATTACAATACATGCAACATGAAAGAAGTAAGGACTATTAGCACACAGACTTACTTGATCTTGCCTGGTCCCTGACCGTAGCCCTTGGCTTCAAGTTTCCTGTAGAAGTTGCGTAGTTTGGCCTCAAAGTCTCTGCGGTAAGGAGCTGGAGCCCTGGCCCTCTGTAAGCCTACACACACACACACACACACACACACACACACAAATGTTGTTTGATTGCACTATGCTGTACAAGTAACATCATGCCACAGTTTCAACAAATTGCAGGTATTCTGCGTTCCCCTCAGAACTGTATTCTCGTCAGGGTGGAAACGACTACGAAACAGTAATTTGACATCATGACAAAACAAAACTCCCAGCTGAAAACCAAAATAATAAATTAAAGTTTTAGGTGATGGTATGTGAGCAAGGTGCGACCAATCAGCAGAGAAAGTTGTGGTCCTTTTCAACTACCAAGGGTAACCCGGAACTTTCCATAACCTGGGACTTTTAAGAACCTGTGAACTTCAAGGACTGGCTTTTGTTTCCTCTTCCACTGCATGAAGAAACAACCGAGAAGAGTAGAGGCACCATAAAAATCATATTTTTAATCTTTTTGTCGTCTAGGTTCATTTACCACTGTTTGGCTGTGTACTCTCACCAGCTATCCAACACTCTGAAATTTTTAAATACACTTTTTTCATTTCTAACAGCGGAGTCAAGCGCCTGCCGAGTACCAAAAAAACTCCAATTAAACTCAGTCAAAACATTTGTGATGGTTCAGGTTGTTGAACCTATTTTAACCCTCTGCTTTTTGAGAGATTATATCAGGCCCTGGCGATTTTTACAGGTAAGGGTGTCCTAAAGGGTGTCCTTTTTAACAGCTCCTCATAGATGTCTGATCTGTCAGAATTAGGAGAGCCAAAGATATTGTATGAGACTGTCTTGCCTCTAAATGACCCCTCAATTATTTTAAATGTTTGGCCCATTTACTACAATTTCCTTTGATTTTCAAATTTGAGTTTTTGCTTGAAACACCCACCTTACAATCTTTTTTGTCTACAGTTATCAAAATCGTAACCATTCATCAACCACAGAACTGATAACTGGCTGTGTAAAAGCAACTGTTTCCTGAGGACTGTTTTCCCTGGTTGAGGGACCGTTTCACTCCGCCCAGTTTGAGTGCTGCTGCTTTTAGGAAAGCTAATGTGGATGACTTTATCACAGTGAGGAAAACTGGTGTGAAGAAAGTTTGAAGTCTCTGAAGGTTCATTTTTATACTGTAGTGGAATGAATGAAAAACCTGTTGGATAAAAGGGAGGAAAAAAATATTAAAATACGACTGCTTACTTTGTGAAAAGATTAGCAGAAACGTGAAGTATATTCATTTTGTAGGTATTATGCTAAACATGCAAAATCACTGGTATAGTCCTTCAAACAATATAGTTTGACCTTTTTTGAAAAATGTGCAGTGAATAATGAGCATGTCATTAAAATAAGGCATTTTCTTTTCCAAGATAGAGCCTTGTTTTTTAAAATAAACCTTTGCCAAAAACTGCAAGATTATCTCATTCCATAGAATGAGGTAGAATTTGCTTGAAAAAACAAAACAAGAACACATATTAAGACTCGGTATTAGATTAGTTGACTTATGATGGAGACTGTCTGCAGTGAAAGTGAATGATAGAAGTGTAAAATGTGCAGCAGTGGTCTCAGACCAGTCTATTCTTCCACAGAGACAATAGTAGACTTAATGACTGGAGCAAATTTAGAGCCAAGCTTCCCTGCTGTGGCCCATTTTCCTTTTATAGAACCTCCAATCAATAACAACATGCATACCCCCAACACGCACACACACACACACACACACACACACACACACACACACACACACACACACACACACACACACACACACACACACAGACTCATTGTGGCCTTCCTAACATCTAGTGGAGCTCATTAGGATAGCATTAGTACACTCTGATATAGCACAGTGGACTCATTCAAACAACATTGATTGCTGGCGAAGGGCTTTTGCGTGTGTGTTTGTGTGTGTGTGTGTTTGTCAGAATCAGAATCCATAAACAGAGGGGAGATGAACGTTACGTGCAACAGCCAACATCAAGAATCTACAACAGGACTCGCAGATCGTAGCTGATGTATTTTACTGCATACAACTTCAGTAAACACTCAGTAACCCAATTTCTGATCCAAAGCAAAAGTCTTGAGTCAATGATTGTGGAAGATTTATCCTAATTTAATCAGGGACAAAGAAATATTGTCTGACAGTTTTCCTTGCCATGTATGGCACACAACAAACTGGGCAAATAATAAACTGTACCACATAACACTTTCTGGAAAGCAGTGCTTCCCACAAAGCAATAAAAACAAGCATAGTGAGCTAAATAAGGGGGAGAAACATGGAAACATTCAAAAGACAATATGTCAAAGGAAAAAATAAATTCATAAAATTGAATCATAATTTTTTCTATAATATTATTTTCAGATGGGTGCGAGAGCATGCATTAGTAACTTCAGCATCCATTAGGATTTAATTGATAAATTATTGTGAGCTTAACACTTTAGACTTACTTTGTACTTATTTGGACTTATTGTATATTGTTGTATATTGTACATAGGTTGTATATTGTATATAGGAGTGTTATATATACTTTATATTTTATTTTTTATTTTATTTTTATCTATTTTATTCTTAACTATTTTTTACTTGCACAGTGCTGGAGTTGTTGCAATCGCATTTCACTGCTTCTGTACCCGTACATCATGCATGTGATGAATAAAAATCTTGAATCTTGAATCTTGAAATAACAAAAAGGACCACACTGGGAACAAATCCAGGAGTATGAATGGATCAGTACTTCTGAAATATTCTGAATCATGCCTGCTTGCTTTAATTGCTTACTGACTGGTTAGTGCGGCAGTCAGGCACAAGTGTGTGTGTGTGTGTGTGTGTGTGTGTGTGTTACTAGTGGACAGCTCATTGCCATGTGTGACTGCTAAAGGACCTACCAGGTGAGTTCTGTGGTGAGGAGGCAGGGGAACAGCGTGGAGAGAAGCCAAAGCCAGGGTGGACAGGATGAGCAGGGACATAAGACATAATTTCCTCTTCGAATAAACTATGAGGACAAGAAACAGAGGCGTGTCATTCCTGTCATAATCTACATTTACAATTCACATAGGAGTGCTGCTTTCAGATCATATGGGGAAAACGGCAGTTACAAGCTTCATTCTAGAAAAGACACTTCAGCTTTAGGATGGTAATAATATGAGAAAATGCTGTTTCTATTATTACATCAGCTTTCAGGAGGTAAATACATAACTTGTTTTTTTTTTCCAACTACCTTAAGTCTGGCATCACCAACGAGGAAATACCAGTAAGCAGAGGGAATGATATGATGAGTAAAGCATTCAAGTATCTCAACCATGGAAATTTCTTAATTCTTAGATGCACTGCCACGTGGACATGGAAGCTTCTGCATCGATGTAGTAACAGTACTTTCTTTGCATTAAATAATAAAAAAGTAGCCATGTGCAGTAATATAGATAATTATGGATGTCACATTGAGAGATGCATCATGCAATAGAACTGTCGACAGGTGCATCATAATCGAATTGAATTGTGAAGCCAGTGAAGATTCACACCTCTATGACTGACCATTGCTGTGTGTAAATTTACTGTTTCCACTGGCTCCTTAAAACCCATCAACAGTGTCTGTGGATCCTCCTCTTATTGTGACTCTAGCCAAATCCCCTGGCTTGCCACAGAATGTAGAACACATATAGTGTAGTAAACTCTACAAGATAATGTAAAGATAATGCATTGCTTTCTTCACCTTAACAGCATAACCAGATCTGCATCACAGGAAAGCTTCTCCACCCCCTGGGTCCCCTCTGTCCGAATGTAGTGGATCTTCTCTCTGATTGGTCAAGAAAAGAGTAGCCAGTAGCAGTTTCTACATTGATTCAGCTGACGGGCCAGGTTTATAAAGACCATGCTGTATTCATTTCATAAGAGAGATGGTAGATATGAGCTTTCCACTTTAAAATAGCGCTCACCTTAGCATTCATCTGGTAAATAAAAGTGAATAAAATGAAACTGTTCTGAACTGAATTCACAACACTTTGCGTTTCTCAGAAATTTAAGGTATACAACCACTAGATGTTTGTTGTTGTAAAGACAACAAATTACAAATATTTTTGTATTGCGTGTTTTTATTTTGTATGATCCTACTTTCTTTTATTGATTTCAATAATCCATAGAGAGGAGTGTTTGAGTTATTCTGTTGTCCTGGTGCTGCTGCTTTGAGCTTCTACACTCAGTTGTGGTTCTTTTCTTCATGCAATAAACTGGACATGGAAATGCAAATCAAGTGCATGAGTATAATCCAATTCAAAGCATTTCTATCTATGATTCACACATGTTTGGTGCAGATAAATGACAGATTTTGCCTTTGTGGCTGCTGTCGGAGTGAACACTGACTACAATATGTTTATGTGCACCAGAACAATCCATTAAACAGTGCCATTGTGCTTATCCCACATAATGTGAACTTGTTTACAGTAAGCACCGATACTAACTCACAGTACCATCCCAACTAAACTTGAAAATGACTTGATCTGTGGTTTTCTCACATAAATATGGACAGCATGTGAGGTCAATGGTGAATTATTTTTTCACCCTGTCTTATTGCACAAAAAGGAAACCCTTCACTCTCATTAAGCTAAAATTCTTGACTATGAATGAATGATTATTTCACTTGACCTCTCCTGCTGCCCAGAAGCTGTCCATGCAAGTATGTATTTTTTTGAAAACACAAATTTATTTATCCATAAAAAAAAAAACTCTGTCCACATGAGACTGTGTTCAAAAATATATACCGTATTTCACCAATTAATCACCCAGCAGCAAATAGTCGCCTGGTTCTTTTAAACGCCTGGGGTCTGCACCCATTTTGCGTATTAAACGCCCACCCGAAAAACCGCCGGGGCGATTATTTGCATTATATTGAGGTAAACCCAAAATAAGGCTATTCACCTTATTTTTGCAGAAGTAAACAGTTAGCCGCACAATAACTGTGCGACACTTCCGTTTTCTGTCAAAATAAGAGAGCTAGCTAACGTTAGAAAAAAAGGGTGCACCGTAATCTTAAATCGACTGACTGTAAATATGTTGGACAGTAGCTGTCATCACGATAATGGCCTGGTGCAGGTCTGTGCAAAAATAAATAAAGGCCTGCAGCGAATAGCCGCCTGGTTCTTTTAAACGCCTGAGGTCCAAGTTGATTTTGGGTATTAAACGCCCAGGCGATTAATTGGGGAAATATGGTAAATATATAGTATGTATGACCAGTCAGTCTCTGATGAGTGCCTGCTGCGGTTTGTTGACATCCTAGAGTTAGCCACTAAATGCTGTACTTGCTACAAGCACAAATACAGTTAAACACGTCTTAACCACATCCAACACTGTAGGGAAAGCGAAATGGAATGATAAAAACAAGGTGAGTGGTTTGTATGGACAGAGGAGGAGATTGAGCTCTTCCTAAGAGTCACAGGTGAAGTTACTGAAAATAACTGCATAATCACAGTGGCTCCTGTGGGAGGTCAGCATCCTGCTGTGAGCATGTGCAAGGAGGCAAAGACGTGCCGGTGACATGAGTCTTCTCAAACTCTTTCATTCTCACTTTTATAATACAAAAGACAAATGGCGTTTTCAAAAAATTTCACTCTAGAGAGCATGTTCCATAAGTTGCATTTTTGGCAACCAAAACCACTACCACTGTTTTTGTATGGACATATGGTCAAAAAGAAAGAAAAAGTTACTTTAAAAAAAAAAAACAAACTCTGTAAGCATGTAGGGCTCTATTTTCCCGGCGCAGCGCAGGGTGGCGCAGTGAGGCGCACCCCGCGCAAAGCTATTTTCGACCAGCGCAACCCGTGGGGCGCACAGTTTCTTATTTTCCCAGACCGAGGTTCGCCGAGATGGGAGTGGCGGCGCAGCAGGGGGAGGTGCCGACAGATTCAACCTGGCGCAGTGACATTTTCGTGCCAAAAGGCTTCGCCGAGGTGCGCCAAAAGCTCGCCTCCTGAAACCACGTCTACTTTCGGCGCAAGGCGCAGCGGGGCCGGCGCAGTGGAATTTTGGCTGGCAGGCGGGCAGTGCGCACACGTCTCCAAAACCTCACAGATTGTCAGGCACAGTAACAATGCAATAAATAACCACAAAAAACACAATTCAATGCTATAATCTCAATCAGCACATAAATGTATCTCCATATCGACTGTCCCGACACAACTGATGTCAGATCAAAGAAGATTGGCACCGTTTGGCAGCGTAATGGAAACCCAACCTGATCACCTGTCAGTCAAACAACATATCCAGTATGGTGATGTCTTTTTTCCGGTCATGGTGTCTGGCGCTGCTCGTGTTAACTACACAGTTCTTCTTCCATATATATAAATATTCCACACTGGGTTTCCGTTATCCAGTAATCACCGGACTATGACTGGTAGCCTAAAATCAGCCAAAGTCCGGTAATTTTTAAATGCCCGGTGAAAATATTCCCTCTAAGCACAATTTGAATTTTATTAAAACAGTCAATTTTCACGTAATTTTATTTATTTATTTATTTATTTAAAAAAAAAATATATCCTGCGTGATCCCTGTCTCCAGTGTACCAGAGAGAGAGAGAGAGGTTTTTTTCTGCAGAACCGGATCAAAACAGCGCAGCAAAGTTGCCTGGGGGAGAACAAGATCACAAGACTGATGCACATTGCAAGTTGCGGAGAGACACTTGAGACTTTCGATTTTAATTCAGCTGCTGAATTTAGTTTTTATTGCATCTATTTGATTTCAAGTTGGCAGCACGCACCGTTATTAAAATGGTATGAGCCAGTTTTTTTGTTTGCAAATTGTAGTTGCATTTGTTTGCAATTGTATGCAATGTTCATGTTAAAAGAGCACAGGCTTGTGCAATATTTATTTATTCATTTATTTATTTATTTATTTTAGACACACTTGAGTCAATTGACGGCACTAATTTTATTTGATACAGCCTACTTTTCAATAAAAATATTACGCTATAAATTGACATGCCTTGATGTCATTCTTATGTAGCCTGCATATAATTTTAAGCTCAATAAATTCAGATAATATTTGACCGGAATTTCAAACATTTGTCCGGTAAATTGAAAACCTGCCAGTCACATTGTCCGGTGCCAATTTTTTTTCTAGGGGAAACCCTGATTCCACACATATAGAAAATGTAAAATGCATCGGTTCCTTGCCAGACTCTGGGCGTTTAGAACAGCAAATGTAAAAGCTTTCATGAACCGGTTTTAATCTCTAGTATGTCGTTGCATCAGTAAGTGACAGGAGTCAAAAGTTGCAAAACAAACATGTATTTATATGAATACTGCGAGGATTATCCTTTGATGTAAAAACATTCATTAAAAATGGGGGCTTCACAGTTAAATTTATATTTGCTTGTAAAAATCAATAACTTTAATAGACGGTGACAGAGCTGGAAAAAAGAGAGATGCGAGGCAGGCAGGTAATGGAAAGACAGGGGACTCAGGAAGACGAATTTAAGGATAGATGCATGGATGCATGGATGGATGGATGGATGGACAGATGGATGGCAGGTAGCTCCAGCGACATTCCAGCAGCCAAGACTGGCCTAACTGCGTGTGTGTCGTGGCTGCTCTCTTTCTCCATGTCAATTGTGTGAACGTTCATTACGCCTTCGCGCAGCGCATTTTAAAGGCGAGGACAGGGGCTCATTTGATTGGTTTAAAGTGAATCGGCTGTGTCAAACCCACTCCACGCCTTCTCTCCTCCCTTGCGCCGGTAGGAGGAACGGCGCAGTAGTTGCGCCAAGGCGCACGGCGTGCCAAAATAGCAAAATCCACTTGGCCACTCCCAGTTGGCGCAGCGCAGCTGCGCTGCGCCTCCGCCTCGCCTGGTCTGCGAAAATAGAGCCCGTAGTCTTAGATGGATAGGCCAAAGAGTCTAATGCAATACTTTTAAATTAATCATCATTTTCATCACATTGAAAATAATGCCTGCCCTCAGAGGTAAAGCACTGTTAAAGTGTGTGTGTGTGTGTGTGTGTGTGTGTGTGTGTCTGTGTGTGTGAGCCTCTGAGTAATTAGGGGGGACTTCTGAGGAGCTCACTGTGTTTCTACTGCAGGAACCAGCGTCTAAATTAAGTTCCACAGACAATATTTTACTCTGTATCTTCCCCACTATTAAAACCACAGACCCAAGGATTTGTTGCTGGTGGGTCAATACTGTTTGGGATCTGAATTTGAGGAATTTGGGGAGAAAAATGCTGTCTCATGGTTGAAAGTGGCCGTCAAGTTGAGGAGCAGCTACCTCAGCGCGTGGTTTCTGCCCAGGCTTGGCTGTCGCTCCTGTAGCATGTCAAAGATGTTTGGCTGTCGCAGAAATGCCACAATCTTGTCGTTGTAAGCTGCAGAGAGACAGAGGGAGGGTGAGACAGAGAGATAAGCAGGCAGTGAGTTACACAGCACGCATCCGAGATGTCCCTGGGAGATGTTAACCAAAGCCATCAGAAGAGAAAGCAGCTGGTTGTGAATATTTCATGGCTCCAGCCAAAAGAGACTCTCAAACATGGCCACTGAGTGTATTCATGCATAATTGTGTGGAATTAGGTCTAAATTTTTTATGAGATCAAATCATGCTCGGTCTTTCCAAAGACAACCAGCGCTGTGCGGATAATTTGTGCAAGGATTTTGCAATCAATCAAACTGCATCGTATCATCATATCTGACGTGGACCTCATCGACTGGACCAGTTCAGTTTCTAATTAAAAAAACAAACAAACAAACAAACAAAAGAAGCCAGTGTCAGTTTCATTGCCTGTGTATGCCAGAGAAGAGGTGAATGGAAAAGATGGTGGTGATGATAACAGGGGATGGAGAATTCCTGTCTTTTTGATTACTATACTAGTGCCTGTGAGTGTGTCTGTGTTTCTGGAGGACCTATGCTTACATGGAGCAGCTAGCTGTAGAGAGTCAGGATGGTACTGGTTTCGTATGGCAGCTACAAGGCTGTTTCCAGGCCTTGCCATCAGAGACGCCCCCCGACTCCTGGACACATCAGAGGCCTGGGAAGAAACAGCAACAGGTCGGTCTCGGGTCTTTGATTAGGGGAGGAAATTCTCGATTTGCCCACATGGTTGCAGTTAGGGTCTTTGGTTAGGTGAGGGCTTTCTTGGATACACCCATGTGGCTGTGGTTAGGGTATTTGGTTGGGTGAGGGCTTATGTTAAAATGTTTTAGTGAGTGGCTAACAGGCCAACAAACTTTATGACCAATCCCAGTGCATGTGGACATATTTTGCCCAGAACTCTGGAAGGATCTATAATCTTGCAACAGGACAGCTGCCACTGTTTTCACTGAGAGCCGCTCTTGTACATGGAGACCCTAACAACACTGATAAGGGGTTTTCAAATAACACAGACTACTTGTGGCAGACTGGAATTCCTTTGCTCTCTCAACAATGTGGAATATACAAAACAAGCAAGCATGTAACGTTTTTTTGACAAGGAACTGATCATTTCATCACTGATAAATCCAGGGGTTCAGGTGGGCTGGAAGGATACAGGTTCATGACACTCTATTCCCAGAGGCCCAGTTTAGTTCAGAGCAAACACTGGTGTACATTACATACGCTATCCCATCAGAGACACACAACAGGTAAAAGGCAAAGTGGTAGACATAAATTAAATACAGCCAAGGGCAATAAATAGAAAGTTAAAAAAGTATACAATACATATTAGAATGAGAACAACTCAGGAGAAGATATAAAAAAAATGCACATGAAAGGTGTCTGAGGTTGTGCATCTAAGCAATAATTTTCACATTGATACAGCATCACTGATCTAATGTTTAAAAATACGGGATTTTAATGGTTATAGATATACTATTTTCTAAAATTATTCTTTCTTGCAAATTTTTGGGTTATTTTTGTTAATTTTCTCTCTCTCTTTTTTTCTTTAAATATTCCAGTTTTTTCTTTTTTTTGTGAATTTACTCTGCCTTTTTTCTTAAGATTTCACAAGAAATCAAGTGAATTTGTGCAGGTTTCTATTTCATTGTGGTTGTGTGTGGATATGTGTGTGTGTGTGTGTTTGTACCTCTCCGGCACTGTAGCTGCGTAGTCTCTGCAGGTGCTGTCTATGAGTGAGGTGGCCGGGCAGGCGGCCGTTCTGCAGGGGGATCCGAGGGTCGATGAAAGTCGTGGCACGACTGTTGTGATCCACAAAGAATGACTGGCAGACAGGAGTAAACACAAGAGAAATGTAAAAAAAAAATAAAGGAGAAAAACTCAAAACTCTCAAAAGTAGACAGTATGTAAGGTAGAATGTGCATACAGTACACTATTAAAGTATGAGCATCAGTCAGGATATCCAGAGTCTCAAGGTGTCACTGAAGATTGAAGCTGTTCTGAACATTGTATTGTACTGTATTGTGTTGTGTTGTGAGATGGACATATTGCCCCATCCTTAAGCCATATCACCCACACAGGCCGTCCTACCTTGCCCTGGGGGTCGGTCTTGATTTCCCAACCTCTTGGCAGCTCCAGCTGAGTGTCGGCAAACTTGTTGAGGAAGACGACCAGGTCCCGGTTGTGCTGATAGCGCTCAAAGTTCCTGGCGTCACGACGCACCTTCAGGATCATGTGCTTCACACAACTGCTGCTGGTGAACATCCGGTAAGCTCCCTGGTGAGGGAAGGCAGTTCAATGTTTGTCTTTACATTTTACACCTTACATTATGATGAAAAATAAATAAATGAATGAATAAATAAATCTTGATCTTGTTTCTGGTGCGCATATGTATGAGAGTAAATGTGGGCATAGAGATGAATGTATAAATAAATGGTAAAAATGCAGGATTCATAACTATGTCAGTGGCCTAAAACATGCTCTTCCCTGTTTCACTTGTCACTTGTTTCATGCTGCTGCTATTGGAATAAAAATTCAAATGCAGGGGTAACCCAAAGTTTGTAGACATTTTTATTTTTGCTATCAGCTATATCAATATTCACTCCAGCACTTCCACAGTGGGGTACAACCTGGATGATCTATGGATGTGTTACCACATGTAACTTTCTTGGAAGAGCTGCAATACTAACATAAGCAATGTAATCAATTAGGATTCAGGATATGCAAAGGACACAAAGACATATTGTTAGGTTGAAAAAAATGCCTCTATGCTTTCCTCTTTCCTCCATGCACTTTTTTCCACTCTATGTATTCCCTCATTGCACAGCCTTGTAGCACAGTCTTGTAGCTCCTCTGTCCTTTGGACCAGACCCAGAGCTTTCTGGCACTTGATGTCGTCGTTCCCTCCTGAACAGATCTTTACTTGTGGTGTATAAAAATCTCCTATGTACATCGCTTTGGATAAAAGTGTCTGCCAAATGTGTGTCAATTGAACTGAACTGTTCTGGAAACATAACTCTAAACAGCTTTGTGTTATTTATCACTTACTGACCTGTAGCAAGTAACAAGGTTTTTGTTCAGCAGTCTGCACTGGAAATGCTGTCTGTGTGTGTGTACAGTACCAGTCAAAAGTTTGAACACAACACTTATAGAATTATGTAGAAAACAACAAAGTGTTAAACAAACCAGTATAAGTTTTTATAATAAAAATAAATTAAAACCACTGAATGAGAAGGTTTGTCCAAACTTTTGACTGGTACTGTATCTGAGTGCGTGTGTGTGTGTGTGTGTGTGTGTGTGTGTGTGTGACTGCAATACTAACATAATTGCCATGCAGCACGGTGAAGAACTCTGGGTGTGTGACAAACTTGACAGCAGGAGACTGGAGGAGCAGGCTGATCTTCTGGTGATTGACAGGTGAGGCAGGGCCTGTAAACAGACAAATCAAACTCCCACAAGTCAAAGTAATGAATTACATTTACTGCTGTTGCTGTAATTGAGGAGTTTTTTTGTACTTTTTAAATATTTTTTGAGGTCATTAATTTAAGCTTTGTGTTTTGACTAAAATATTGGTCTTTGACAATTTGCTCAGGCACGTGAGCCTTGTCCCTCCACCCTGCAAGCCTCCAGTCAGGAAGCATTAAGATTTATCTGTTTGACTTACTGAAACAGACTGTAAATAACCATGGTTACAATCCAAAACACTTTGGAAATAACTTGGTACCTAATGTTGATTGTTCAGTATCTCAAAAGATATTTATAAATGTAAATGTCCCAAAATGTTAGCAGAACTAATGACCTTAAAGCAACATATAACTTTGGCAATGTGTTGGACTGTATATAGAGACCTGGGTGTGTTGTCTGATATAGCACCTAACACAAACAAAGTGGATTGAAGTGGAAGAAAGTGTACTACTACTGCTACATTTTGGAGTGAAATTGCTCTCCTACTGTCTGTATGGATGACTTATTAAAATTAAATAATATCATCAGCATCATGTCACCATTCCTTATTTGACATTAAACAGATTCAAGATTCTTGAGAGTTATGAATATTAAGCAGAAATACAGTGGGACTAATTCTGCGGGGATATGTTCCGATATGACTGGACAGCTCCAGACTATCTGAGCATTAAAGTGATGTGATAACCATCAAGTGTCTTACAGTTGGAGGCTCAACACTGTACCTGTCTGTGTAGAATCAGCATCTGGCTCTGTGCTGCCACTCAGCTCTGGCCTGCGACTCCCACAGTCCTCCTCAGTGGCCATGGTTCTCTGGATGTTCTGGTACCTGCAGGAGGACAGAGGGATTATACTTACACACTCAGGGGCCATGCTTTCTTCCAGCGAGGGGCATTTCCATAAGTGTGGACTTTAGTTTTCGTAACCTTTACTATGTTTTCCATGCACACCCAACAAGGGAATTCTCTAAAGGACAGGGGGAATCCAACAAAGCATAATTTGAGCTATTCAATGTTACTTGGAATGAAATGTGAGCCCCTCTGGAAGGATAATACCAGTGTTTAGTTAACACCAATGTTCTCGGTTCACCTCTCCTTTCCATTCTTCCTGCTGGTGTATGCACAATCAGCAGAGAGATCAGGGCTTGTTCCCTCCCTACAGAAGATGTATTTGGCTGCCACTCATTCTTCTATAGTATCAAAAATAACTTCCACAGAGCGAGATAATCCTTCACTGCCTTAAACTTTGTTTTATCATTACTTCATTTTGCAAGAGTATTGTGGAATCCAGCATTCCAGAATAATTGACTACAATGTATATGAGGCATAGATGTAAGTGTATGGGCTATAACTCTACATGATATTGGTGCCCTTTAAAAACAAACTAAGTCTCACAAGTCTCTGAAATAGTCTGACAAATCAGACTATTTCTGATTGTGCATAATTGATAATTTATAGATCGCAAACTGTAAATGAACAATATATATATAAAAAAGAACAAAGATAGGTATCTTGGCTCTATTCCTGACAGCAAGTTGAACTTAGATGCAATTTGTAGGAGAGGTTAGCAAGGCACTATTTAACATTTTTAGCACATAAATGAAAGCAAGCAAAGTAGATAATACTGATATAAGTCATATATATACAAGTCAAGTGAGCAACAGGTGAGGAAATTAAACAGAATTGGAAAGTAGATCCGGCACATTGCATCCACAGGAAACTGCTGCATATGGAGGAAGAAATGACCTGGTAGCATGTTCATAAATAATGGTAATTACATGAAAGAAATAGGTACTGGGAGTTTTTTATATTGACTTAATCTGCTTTGTTTGCATTGATTTCTGAACTGATTTTGGAAGCTGTTTTAATTAATCTTGTATTTTTATATTTGTATATGTATATTTTCAATACTTTCAATTATTGGAAAAAATCTTTGTTGACTTCATCATGTACCACTGGGTATAAATAAAATAATAATAATAATAATAATAATAATAATGATATCAATAATAATAATGATAATGATAATAATAAAATGTGCCTTTTATCACATTTTTTTTTTTTTTAATAATCCCACCCCCTATCACATGTCAGGGCCTTTTCTTCCTATATGCTATCCCATGAGTTTACACTTTTGAATGATCCACTGATATCCCACACCCTAATGCACTCTTTCAATAGGAAATACACTCAAATAAGGAGAAGAGAAGGAGGAAGGAGAAGCCCTCAGCATGTTGCTTCACTGTGAGTTAAATTCCAACTGTGCCTGGACTAGACAGCATTAAATTAGGAGTATCTTTTTACTTTGTAATCCCACACTCCTAAAAAGGATATGTCAGTTTTACACACCTGCGTGTCTTCTATGCACAACATACTTTATTGTTACTTAAAAAAGGGAGCTGCAAGTTCAGCAAGTAAAATAAGAAAAAAAAAATTCACACTTTTACTGTTTTGTCTGTTAGTGTATGCCCTCTTTGTTGATGTCTTATGTAGTGTACATAAACTGTATTTCCCTAGTGAACCACCAGATATCAGCATAACTTCACTCTAGGAGCTGAGCAAAATGTATCAGTGATTTGTGACGTGTCCAGGTAATGCTGAGCGCCACAACAGCATTTCTTTTCATGTGAGGACAAAGTTACACTATCCATGTTAGTCTTACAGAAGAGCACTGACATATCTTCTGCCCAAAAAAACAAAAACAAAAACAACAGGTCTAATGGGAGTTCATGTGTTGGTAACAACCAACACATAAACTAAAACACACAAACAAACAGTAATAAAAAAGTGTGTTATTTCTAACACAGATTCGCCTCTAGGCCTGCTTGTGCGGCTAGAGGGAAGGTCACAGGGTCACTCCAATTGCCAGGTTTCATCCTCTAAGCAGCATGAATGCTGTCACCAAATTTCATCTCTTACAACCTCCACTAGCACTGTTCCAATATTTCGGCCTGCTGGTGGTGCTAGAGGAAAGGTCATGGAGTCACCAAAGTTGACAAGCATTTACTTATCATATTAACTTTATGGAACACCCACATCATTTTAGCCTAGAAAAAAATTCTCACCTCTTTTTTTTTTTTTTTTTTTTTTTTACTACATTAGGGCACTGATGTGAATGTTTTTTTTTTCTTTTTTGCCCAGCGAGTGCCTCATATTCACAGCAAATCCAATAAGACATCCAGCATCAGCCCTCCATGGCACATGGCTTGAGAGCTCTGAATTACACAGACTCAGCTCTTTGGCTCGAGCCCTCCCTCCTCTAGTCTCTCTCTCTCTCTCTCTCTCTCTCTCTCTCTCTCCCCATCTCTCTCTTTGTCTTCCTCTCTCTCTCTCTCTCACCTCCTGTTGAGTTGCTCCATCTGCTGGGTGGATCCTGAGCGAGGGAGTCCGTGCTGACACTTGGTGGCGTGGCTCGGCCTCTGCCAGGTTGTGGTGCGGTTGACGTGGTCGACGTAGAACACTCTGCCGTGGCTGTCAATCCGAGCCTCCCAGTCTGTGGAAACAGGAGGAGATGCTCTCTGATGTGCAATAAGGAAGAGATGCTAGGTGAGGTTTACGCAAAAATAAAATACATATCAAATGTGTTCCCATCAGCCAAGTGTAACCAAATAAATCAGCTTCTTGAGTGTCAAAACAACTTCCTCCAGAAAAATGGAAAGTCTTTTAATAATTGATTATTACTAAGCAACTTATTCTTTTCTCACAGCTATATTTTGGCCAAATTTCCTGCTGACTGAAGACAAAAACAAAGCAATGCACTTCAGAGTATTACAAGGTATCAACTAGTGGTCCTGGAACCCTTACGGAGGTGTGTACATGTTACAAACAACACTTAAGATATTCTGATGTTCCAATTCATTTCACTGTGATGGAGAGCAAAAGAATGCATGACATTTCTTGAAGTTGTGATGGAAGTATATTTTATAAACATTTCAGAAATTCAAAAGCCACTTTTGAAGTGTTGTCCAACAAAACAGAGTCAGCCGTAAGCACAAAAGCAAACAAACGAATCACATTTTCACTCTCCATAAGCGTATGCCATTATTTGATGCATCATATTTATTTGATGCATCATATTTTGCCTTAAATTAGTCAATGTCGGATTGTTAACAAATTCACAGCGTGGCACTACACATTAATTATTACATTTCCCAACAGCTACCAATGTAACAAACCAATATATTAATTTTAGAAGTAATATCCTTGTTACAAGTCAAGCAGAATACCTTGATTATCCCCTAAACCCAATTTGTTTTCCAAAACTGTGCTCATTTCTCATCGTTCTCTCACACTGACTGGGTTTACAAGAGAAATGGTTGAGAGGTCAACATTATCTGGGTGTAATTATTCCTTTTACTGTGATTTATCAAAGGCACCCATTAGAAATACACACAATTTGGTTTCCCTTCTCCTTCACATAAAAACACACAGGTGATGCAATTCAGTTATCCTGATTTGTGAAGGGAAGACAGGATGAGTAAAAAAAACACATGTTAAAACAACTTGCTTCTACCATTGGCTCATAAGTGATATTTCTTACTGACTGAATCAATGCAGTGACCTCACCAGCCCAGTGCTATTCTGATATAGCAGTATCAGTGGGACACAAGTGGTTACAGGTTATGGACAGAGCATAATACAAGCAGACTTAAGTTAATGACTAATCCCTGCAATTTAATTAAGCATGTCCTCAATTCTGCCTTGAGGGAAAGCTGGGCAGGACCTGCTGTTTTCCGACAAGCTGATTAGTTTAATTGTGAAAGACACAATCAATTCCAGTAAAACAACTGCATCCTTTGGGGGAGACAAAAGGTTTCAGGGGACAGATTATGTCACAGCACCTTAAGTCGCCATGGATCTCGGGCAGGACTTGACATTAACACCCACCCACCCGCCAAATGTGGGTAGAATTCGGCATTGGCATCACTCCTATTAGCCACTTTGGCAGGTGGCATTTTCCTTTAAAAAAATCATGTTAGCTTACAAAAGGCACCTAAACTAATTAAATTATTTCAATGTGATACTACATGATACTACTACTCCCATGAACACTGCCTGCACACTGTGTAATCATCCCGTTGGTCTATCCATGATTGTACAATGAATGGATGTACAAATACATGCTGTTACAGACTCCAGTTAGGTCTACTTCTTGTTACTTTTTGTTGGGTGGGGGATTTTGGCTGGTGAAAATGCAGTGTGGCTAGTGAGCCAAACAGTTAATGTCAAGCCCTGATCATGTGACAGAATGTGATTAGGCCAGGAGCACATGAGGGAACACAAGATGTTAAAGAGAATGGCATTTCTTATTCAGAGGGGAATTGCAAAAGAAAGGGGGCAGATTAGAAGACAACATCAGGAAGCCCTTTTCAGTGATAACTAGGATGTGACCAAAGTGGGGTTTTGAAGGTTGACACTGACACAGATACTTCAATCAAGACAGACTAGGGTTATACATTCAAAGCTTTACTGGATCAAATCATTGACCCAAAAATAGTGAAAACCCTCAGGGGCTGTAAATACATGTCAGCACCAGGAGTGGATCCCAACCCCTTATTTTATATCTCGTTGTCTCCTTACTCCATCGTCCTCCAACTCGTGACCTAGAAATCGATTCCTGCCTGCAATAATTAAGGACGTCTCCATTCATTAAACGGCGATGAAGAGGTAGGGAGAAAGGAGAGAGGACGCTTTGAGTGTTGGCCTGAGAGAGGAAACACAAATGCGGCGATGGAAAGAGTACTAGAAATTGCTACTTAAGTAGGAATGCTGTTTTTGCTGATATTTTACTTAAGTAGTCCTGTAAAAATACTTAACTATAAGTAAAAAGTAGACCTTTTAAAATGTACTCAGAGTAAATGTGACTTTTTGGAAACAGTAACTTTGTTAGGTTAGGTGTCTTTCCATGTCTAAAGGAGAACAACTTTTTTCTCAATTGTTTTAATTGGAAATTGCAAAGATAAAGTCTGTAAAATAAAGCCAGATTACTCCACCATATTTATCGAGACCCAATCAAATTTGTACTTTGCAATGGATGGGATTTAAAATCTACCTAAGTGCAATGCCTAAGCCAAAATGTGCTTCAGTTTTTCCACCTAAACCTAACACTTCCCGAACCTTAACCAAATGGTTTTGTTGCCTAAGTCTCTTTCTCCAGTTTTGGTGGCAAAGGTAACAAAACTGGCTAAAATGCCACCCACCATGATATACAGGATATGTTGTTTAGGGTTAGGGTTAGGAGAGTAGACATTGCTTTCGCATCCAGGGAATAAATGTTATTAACCAGCAAACAAACAAATTCACCCACTAGTGTTCCAAATCAGTGAAAATGTTAACATAGAGATGATTTGGCCATATTTCACAGCATTTTCTGTGTCACTGTAATAGTGTTCAACTATTTATCTATGATGTTTATTACAGTTAACATCAAGTTAACATTAGTTAGTTAACATTAGGTCCAAGCCCTTTTGAGATAGGCCTGCACTCTGCAGATGGGATTGGGTGTAGACCTTTATTTAGAAAACCTTGAGACTTTTAAAAAGTGAAAAGTGAAAAGAAATAGCTCTTCTATCAGATTTCATGTATAGTCTGGTAGAGGAAATGAAGAAATGAATATTAGATTTGTGCTCAGAGTCAACCCAGAATTGTATTTTTGTCAAATAGTGTATTATGTCAAAGCGTCTGAGACAACTTTAAGACAACTTGACACTAGCTGGCTTTCTATCCACCTATTTTTATTTGAATCCACAAATTCACATAAAAGTTCATGTACTTGGTGAGGTGAATAAGTTGGCAAATTAATTAATTACAACAAAAGTGACAGTGGAGGAGAATACCCTGCTCTGTGACATGTGTCTGGACAGCCCAGCACATCCGCTTTGAGTGGTGTGTGGTGCCATGGGTTGTCCCCGATTAATCCCTATTAATTTCTCATAGAACTGACAGAGAACCACAATACTTATTCTAGTAATACTGATCTAATGTAGGCAAACAGTGCAGTGAGAACAATATCCCTTGCTGAACTGGACTATATGCATGGTGCAGCAGCGAGGAAGGCATCCTGTGGCAGGTCTACGGCATGGCACTGGCACAACAGCAGCAAAATAACCACTCTTCACACAACAAGGAAGCTATTCAGTCTCTCCAATCTTCTATTTGGCTGTCAGCATTTGATTGTATAGGATTAAAGCGCCCTTTTCAGGATAATTTGCATAACGAAACCTGCATGAATTTGCATTTCCTTTTGCCAGATATTCAAAATGTGCTTAAAATATGTGAGGCATTTTAGCTGGTAGCACAGCTACTAAATCTCTCATCAAACAAATATATTAGTCTCCCACTACTGATAAAGAGGAGAGTAGAATGTAACAAAAATGGAAGCTAAGGGTCCCACCCCGATGCTAATTTTAATTAAATGTGGTGTTGGTTACTACTGAACTACATTTTCTTCTGTCTTTTATGTTTACTGCCTTCTCTCCTTCTTCCTTCCTCATTGCCTGCATTTCTGCCTTAATACCAGTTTCTCTTTCTCTTTCTCTCTCTCACACCTCTTTTCTACCATGCCTCAGTCTACTGCATCAGGCATTGTGATGGCATGCAGTATGTATAAGACAAAAAACTTGATGTTCAATATTTCATTTAAGAACAACAGTAACATCTGCCACCACTGATGAAAAATGCTGCCGGCTGCTTGGAGACAAAGGTGGAATTTTCCCAACTTTTCCTTCAGCTGATACTGTGAAGACAGATCTTTGCCAAATCTGGAGAAGGCTGGTGAAAGGGACTGAGCAATTTACATTTGTTGCTTGGCTCTTTTGCTTCCCCTTACATTTAAGATAAAGTAAAGAATAATTAAGAACTTTCTCCTTTCCATTTTGTTGTCCAGGGGGTTAAGATAAAAACTGCTGCTTTTGTTAGGTTATTCCAATCCCCTTTTTGGCTTCCTATTCATTTACAGGGGGAATCATGTTTAATAATTGAGGCAAATATATTCCACTTTGAAATTACATGAAATATTGAAAATGAGCAGTTACATAATGTTTAATGGAATTTTTTTTTTGTTGTTGTTTTGTATCAATATACTGTAGGTGGATTAAATCTAGCTGATCAAAATCCTCACTTGAATGAGAAGGCAGTTTGCCATTGTGATTGACTGACATCCCATGATGCCGACTGGTTATTGTAGGCCATAATGAGAATGTGCAAAACAGCGACCATGGCAGCTCTCTCAGTTCTTACTGAGCACTAGTTCTTTCTGGCAGGAGGAGGAAGATGGAGAGTTTCCCCTCAGGGGCAGAAAAACTCTCAAACTCTCTTAGCTGTCACACCGCTCTGTCCACATGAACACACACACACACACACACACACACACACTTAGACTGCATGAGTGTTTTTTTTTTTAATATTATTTTAGAAAGTGCTCCCTCTGACAACACAGGCATAGGCTTAGTAAATCAGTGCTTATCATTGGCCAAGGTTTTCTAGCTCCTCTCTGCCTCATCCACTTCATCCAGATACAGGTGCTTTGGCTCACGTTTTAGTTGATGGGTCGCTTTAGTCATGACAATGATTTATTGCTCACCTAATGCTCATCTAGTTAAGTTAAACAAATTACACTACATAGAAATTGCTACATTATGCAGTTGGAATGGGATGACTTTGATTTTGATGTTGGGTTTCCTGTCAGTGAAAGTGGCTGTAGTGATGTATACATACTTGAGTAATCATGGATGTTTGTTGGGTGGGTGTTAATGTTGCCCCGATTCATTCTTATACTGCATCTCTTCGTCGCCTCCTCCGCTAGCATCTCTCATAGGAAGGACTATGATATGAGGAGAGGAGGCAAGTGGAGGAATCCTGATGCAAAGTTAATGAATGGGAAGGACTCAAGGAATAAGATTAAAGTCTCCTTAAAATTAAAGGACTACTTCACACATTTTACTTAATAGCCTTTAACCCAGACCTACCACCTCCAATGAATAACTTAGTGTTAAAAAAAAAAAAAAAAAAAACTGGCGGAAGAAACGGTTGGACCAGCTTTTTAGAGCTCTTTTACGGTAATACCATGTACTCATTCCAAGGCCCCAAGAACAAGTGCTTGCTGCCAAATTCACACTTTTACCACTACCTCAAGTGAGAAATTTTATCCTCAAGAGTATTTCAGCTCCAGCTTCTTTTTGGGGACAAATCACACATAGCTAATTTCTAATGAATTCAGTTCTTTTATGTATTGCACTTTTTGCCTTTGGCTCCACCAGTAGAGCACATACCACATACCATTAAAGCAAAATTGAGCTTTGTACTAGCCCTGGGTTGTATAGATACCTGGGTGTTATATGAGTTCACATGGTGGCTCATTAGTTGCTCTGTGCCCCCCTGCACTGCTAATCCACAATGCTGGATTTCTATCTCTCCATTCACTTCCATAGCACGACAATAACTGGTCTCAAAGTAACACTGAAAAAAGTGACAGCATAAAAAAACAGGTCCAGGTACCTATACAAGGGTTTTTCCCAATAGAAGACAAAATGAACTTAATCAGTTAGGTCCTGGTACCTGTTTCATGAAGAAATTAAATTTCTCTTTTCTTGTTATTTTTCTATTTAAACTGAAAGTAGACTGGGCAGGCAGGAAACCTGCACATGGTAGCCTTATACTACAAAGAAATGACTGATAATACAAATAACTGCAATTAGATGAAAAAAATGGGTAGCGGATCTCATTTTTTTAATATAGTTATATTAGCACAATCTGCTTTGTTTTGATTGTTCATTTTTATGCTAAAAGTATTATTTGAGGAGCTGTTTTGCTGAACAACCAAACTTCTATTCAAGTTCAGCGGCCAGGGTTCCCTGGGGCTCTTTTGCTGCCATCTATCTCTCTGTCTAATCAAGCAAACATTTGTATGCTTTGTATGCTATGCAAAACTTGAGTAAAATATATTTTAAAAGAATAAAGAAAACACAAATTAAGGGCTCTTAATAATTACTTAAGGGACAAATATACCACACTCACATACTGCCATTTGCTTTGACTCTTGTGGGAAACTAAGGACTTTAATAGACCCATTCATATACGGCTCAATTAAAATTTGTACCTCAATGGGAAGCCCATACTTCAGAGAAAACTATAATCTTATATACATAATGCAACTTTCTGCTACCAAGGTAGTGATTTTCTAAGTGTACAGACAGTCTAATCTATCACCAGTAACTGGTGAACTGGGATTGGGATGCTATTTTTATTTGGCTGGGATTGGCTACTACACAGTGGAGGCCCAGATGTCAGCAGGACACTACAAACCACAGAATGATGGAGAAAATGAAAAAGCTCTGGGCTGTAAGGAAGCAATTAAGTGAAGAGCCTGTAAGAAACAAGTACTGGTGATCATCAGTGATAAGGTGCTAAAGGATAATTCCAGCATTACTGGAGTTTTTACTAATTTCCTACATTTGGTCAATGTTTTAATCACTGTGCATCATTTTCCAGTACTTTTGTTATCTGATGAGAGGTTTGAAATTCTTTGCCATCTTTGTTGTTTTTCAAAGCACATGGATGTTGTACTGAATGTTATAAAGTAAGAAAGTCATGTAGATATTCATAATCAGTGATGTTGCTCTATTTAAGTGCACAACATTTAAATGCACATGGAGCATTTGTTGAGTTCTTTACTTATGTTATCACAAATGTTTCCAACAATATTTAAACCCAGAGAAATCTGTAATTTCAATCAGGCTTTCATTTGGCCAGCTGTTAATGATGTCATAACCCCTTTACCCCCTCTAGTGCTGCTATAGCTTCCAGGAAAACATGGGAAACACCACATGATACATCAGAGAGAGAGGACAAATCTTGGCAAACTAACTAGCTAGCCTCTCTATTGTTTACTATTGCTTGTATTGCTCACTCTACTATAATTGCAAAATGCGCAAATATGCAGGTGCACCAAACAACCAAAAATATTATGGGACAAGAAGAGAGGTAAAACAAGGGTAAATACTGGTGTGGCAATTCCAAGATGAAGAGAGGTTCATGACAAGCTAGGAATACAAAGAGACATCAATTTTGCATATGCTCTACTAGTCAGGTAAGCAATGAATACAACAACTCCCATGAGCCTACGCTACTCCACAATGTCATCAAACTCCATCTTTTGTTAATATTTTGATTGAGAGACCCCTAGTGGCAGAAATTATAAATCAGGTACCCTTAATGTGGTGAAACCATTCAATCCCAAGTCATGATCAAGCCATGAACCAACAGCAACAGCAGCTTGTACACCTCAGCTTAGATGGGTACACATGGAGTAAGAATGAAATACTGATGGGAAAGAGAGAAGAGGTGGAATACATTTAGAAGGAAAAGATACATGACGCATGCACATGAATGAAACACACACACACACACACACACACACACACACACACACACACACACACACACACACACACACAAAACCATGCTCAAAGCAACCAAGCGATTTGCATGAGACTCCAGAGTAAGACTGGGAAGTGTTGGTTCTTACTTGGAGGTAAGGCTTGGTCAGTGGCGGCAGGGAAATGGTTTAGGTCATGGCTTGGTCTCAGGACTGGAACATGGCCAACAGGAGGGGGGAGGCCTGGGCCTACAGGACATCAGAGAAACACAGTATGGGACTAATCACCAAAAGGCTGAGGACATACTGTAGAACTTAACAGACTGTGAAAAAACTGGACATAATAAACTTAAGCTGCACTCAAGTTACAAGAAGGACTTAGGATATTCACTAGGTAAGATTACACAACCAGAGCACACTGAAATGTTTTGGTTGACAGGCTGGGCATGCTATATGCTATACAATCATTGTCTCGATGGATCGAATTTAAATTATGTTGATTTGAATGAATTGCACTAATGTCGCCCTGAATCACGTTAGCTGAATTGTTCTATTCTTGATTCTTAAAAAAACATACCAATCTTGCAAAGGGTAAATACTACAATGCACAACTTGCTGCATGGACCCATATGTTCTATTCCACCAAGCACTAAGCCCAACAACAAAGCAGCATGGCTAATAAAAGCCACAGTATTTACAGCCCTGCCCATCCAAAGTTTGACAACATTTGTGCACTGTGCATGATTTGCAAAAGGGAAATAAAGAACCCCTTTGGACACACAACTGATCTATCCTGCCACAGAACATAGCCTGCAGTTCTTTAGTAAAAAGAGAATTTCCCAGATGTATGAAGATGTTAAAGAAGAAGTGAAGAGATTGCTCTGTGAGGCTGACCAAGTGGCATCACAAATGACAGGTGGACAAGCTGCTCCATACTGGAGTGTGTTACCATTACTGCATTTATCAAGACTAGACCATGGAGAATGACAAATCGTCCCAAAAAATCAAAATCGTTCTCAAATTTAACTGTGCACTAGTAAGTCATTATATGAATTGATGTTAATCCAAAGATTCACACCCCTACGAAGAGGATGACACCAAAGGTCTATCCTTGGAAGAAAACTTTAGGAAGGTGCTATTTATATAACACCTTCATCCTGCACAGATCTGTTTTAAACTGGCATATCAAAATAAAAGTCTCACTTCAGCATACTTGTTGATGGAATTTTTTTTTTCACTAATTGGTCATGGTCTGTATTGGAGTTGTTAGACTACAAGACTAACAAATCAAAAAACATCTTGCATGCTCCTACTGATGTTACCCCTCTAATTTCTCAGGCTGCCCTACAGTCCTCCAGTTCAGGGGTCCACAAACTTTTTTTCCACAAAATATTTTGTGAAGTGAAATAAAGTTCTCAGTAAAGCCAAAGAAGTCTAATGCATGGTCACGACATGCCTTTTCTGTTTGAAGGGTTTCATAGCTGCACTAGAGATCAAGTTTCCAGCATCATCACAAAGAGGTTTTTTGGTTTTAAAACAAGTCTTTGTGACACTGAAACACATCATGCTGTTGACTTTGCTGGAGGACCATGGTCTTCACTGACTACTGCCCGTTCAAATTTGATCAACTGACCAGTGATCTAGAACTATACTAACACTTACACTAGAACTTATACAATGAAATGATTTGTTCTGACTACCATGAGCTGAGTCAGACCTTGAAAATCACGGTAATGCCAAATTGCTGGTTATTATTGGCCTAAAAGTTGTGTATTGTATTCTCAGCCTAAACCACAGCTGCAGTAGATTGCCCAATTTTATGATGACTGCAAACATGAAGGCTTTATTTGGAGCCATCTCTTCTGAAAATAGCTGTTAGGTAACTTTCTATCCAGTAAAAGAACAGATGAAAAATGCATTTATATAAATAGCTGTGAAGATCTGCCTGGAGTGGAGTGGCAGTGGACAATTCATGGGGGAATGGCTGATTGTGTACAAAATGTTGACACTAAGTTCTGAGAGGAACTGAAAGATTTTTCCTACTTTTGCACATTGCATCTTTCTTTCATATATTTGATTTAACATCACATCAGATCATTTCAAACAAACAGTATCCATCTTCATTCAAGATTAGATATGATGAACAACTATATTTGTGGCTCTTAAACCAACATGTTACTTTTCATAAAACATCAGAAAAGACACAGTCATGTAATAAAATATAAATGAATCAAAAACAAGCTGCTACATGCTTAAACCGGCTGCTATGAATTATGAAAAATGCTTCAAATACTGAGTATATGAGCACAGCAGCTCAAGCAGGCTTTGATTAACACGAGAAATCTTTGTACTTCCCTTGTATTTTTCTTTAAGCAAACAGACATGAAACCAACAAATCAGAAAAAAATATTCCACAGACAAAATGTGCTTTAGTGTCTATGTACAACTACAATCACACTGCAAAAGCAAAAGTGAGAGAAAGACAGAATGAAGAAAAGCAAAAGAAACATCAGAGTAATAATGCACAAAAATGAAGAAAGTGTTCTCATGGTTCATTGGCTGTACTGGAAAGAGGGATGCAGCCACCTCTGGAGCCAATTAGAAAATACATAAAAAGAAGTTAAAACTTTCCATGAAATTCCAAGTTGAAAAATCAATAAGGCACACACTGATGTTCTTGAGGCAGACATCCCTGCTCTACATTGTAGAGCAGGGATGGATAAGATTTCATGTCATTCAATGTGTGGTGTGGGAGATGATAACTATGCAACCACCTGAAGCCAAGGGAGGGGCTTTTTCATTTAGCCTTCTGAATCCTGAAATTACCTTGATTCCTTTCAAAAATTGCTATCATTGCCTCTGAAAAAACATTTTCTAAAATTTGACTTTTTTCACAGGCACACACTCCCAATTTTTAAAAAACTTTAACAAAATGTATTGCATTGTAATGTATAATGTATATTGTTCAGTAGGTTAAATAAAACCCTCCAAAATGTCTGTCTATGGTTTCAGAGGCTTAAATGTTTATAGCTCCTCTCTTGGGCTACAGTGAGATACACCATGTTTTATTTATTTATTTATTTTTTATCTGCTGCCCTGGGACAGCAGATGGAAATTCCTTGAAAACATCTTTTTTGTATTTATACAAGGTCCCTGATGAAATAAGTTTACGAGATGCTGTGTGTGTGTTAGTCCTGGCAGTGGCTGCAGAGGACAGCAGGATGGTGTATTTGCTCTGTGCAATTCTCTGGACATCAGTTCTCCATGGCCATCTCAGCTGTCAGCCACCTTCAAACAAACAGCACTGTCCAGCCCCATTACACTTCTGGCAGCCATAGCCTGCTAAAAGCTGAAACCTGTCACTCATAGGATAGACTCACTGTCTCTGTCAGTGCATTTACAAGCACATCAAAGCCTGTTAACATTTGGGATACTCAAGTACTGCACCTTTTTAGTTGGCTGCTGCAAAACTAAACAAAAATGTTTTTTTGAAGACCTTTGCTGATACTCTTGGATTAAAGCTGTTGCCAGATGGTATTACATGCCAACATCTATATCGTATGGTAATATAGTATCTTTAACCATTTACAAGCTGGAAGATGTATCTCATATATCACTGATTCTTGGGAATTTGGGTAAAACAGGTTTTAATTTTGAAAAAAAAAAAGTGCGTTAAATTACAAAATCTGAAGGTATATCGTTATAGGCCAAGGTCTTGGCTGTACAGCAATGTAACAGTGCAACCTCCTCATTTTGCATTTTTTTTCATAAAATAGGCGTTTTTCCAGTTATTACGCTAATTTGTTTTTGTCAACACCATCACCGTAATGTTTTTTTTAATTTGAAAAACATATTTTTGTATTAAAAGAGACTATTACTTTAATAACTCAACAGCAACAAAGAAACATATTGTACGTACAGTACAGGCCAAAAGTTTGGACACACCTTCTCATTCAATGCATTTTCTTTATTTTCATGACTATTTACATTGTAGATTCTCACTGAAGGAATCAAAACTATGAATGAACACATGTGGAGTTATGTACTTAACAAAAAAAGGTGAAATAACTGAAAACATGTTTTATATTCTAGTTTCTTCAAAATAGCCACCCTTTGCTCTGATTACTGCTTTGCACACTCTTGGCATTCTCTCGATGAGCTTCAAGAGGAAGTCACCTGAAATGGTTTTCACTTGACAGGTGTGCCTTATCAGGGTTAATTAGTGGAATTTCTTGCTTTATCAATGGGGTTGGGACCATCAGTTGTGTTGTGCAGAAGTCAGGTTACTACACAGCCGACAGCCCTATTGGACAACTGTTAAAATTCATATTATGGCAAGAACCAAACAGCTAACTAAAGAAAAACGAGTGGCCATCATTACTTTAAGAAATGAAGGTCAGTCAGTCCGGAAAATTGCAAAAACTTTAAATGTGTCCCCAAGTGGAGTCGCAAAAATCATCAAGCACTACAACAAAACTGGCACACATGAGGACCGACCCAGGAAAGGAAGACCAAGAGTCACCTCTGCTTCTGAGGACAAGTTCATCCGAGTCACCAGCTTCAGAAATCGCAAGTTAACAGCAGCTCAGATGAGAGACCAGATAAATGCCACACAGAGTTCTAGCAGCAGACCCATCTCTAGAACAACTGTTAAGAGGAGACTGCGCCAATCAGGCCTTCATGGTCAAATAGCTGCTGGGAAACCACTGCTAAGGAGAAGCAACAAGCAGAAGAGATTTGTTTGGGCCAAGAAACACAAGGAATGGACATTAGACCAGTGGAAATCTGTGCTTTGGTCTGATGAGTCCAAATTTGAGATCTTTGGTTCCAACCGCCGTGTCTTTGTGAGACGCAGAAAAGGTGAACGGATGGATTCCACATGCCTGGTTCCCACTGTGAAGCATGGAGGAGGAGGTGTGATGGTGTGGGGGTGTTTTGCTGGTGACACTGTTGGGGATTTATTCAAAATTGAAGGCACACTGAACCAGCA
This sequence comes from Myripristis murdjan, assembly GCF_902150065.1. Lineage (NCBI taxonomy): Eukaryota > Metazoa > Chordata > Actinopteri > Holocentriformes > Holocentridae > Myripristis > Myripristis murdjan. The sequence goes on along the minus strand of NC_043999.1, from coordinate 26,475,133 downwards.
TGGCTACCACAGCATCCTGCAGCGACATGCCATCCCATCTGGTTTGCGTTTAGTTGGACGATCATTTATTTTTCAACAGGACAATGACCCCAAACACACCTCCAGGCTGTGTAAGGGCTATTTGACCAAGAAGGAGAGTGATGGAGTGCTGCGGCAGATGACCTGGCCTCCATAGTCACCAGACCTGAACCCGATCGAGATGGTTTGGGGTGAGCTGGACCGCAGAGTGAAGGCAAAGGGGCCAACAAGTGCTAAACACCTCTGGGAACTCCTTCAAGACTGTTGGAAAACCATTTCAGGTGACTACCTCTTGAAGCTCATCGAGAGAATGCCAAGAGTGTGCAAAGCAGTAATCAGAGCAAAGGGTGGCTATTTTGAAGAAACTAGAATATAAAACATGTTTTCAGTTATTTCACCTTTTTTTGTTAAGTACATAACTCCACATGTGTTCTTTCATAGTTTTGATTCCTTCAGTTAGAATCTACAATGTAAATAGTCATGAAAATAAAGAAAACGCATTCAATGAGAAGGTGTGTCCAAACTTTTGGCCTGTACTGTATATTCATTTAAAACAAATATAACTGCCTCTGACGGTGGTGACACTAATCTGACGGTGGTGACAGTGGCCTCATTAAAACATACAATTCCAAAATTTATACCACTCAAGTCAATGGCTTCTTGCTTAACAACTTTATTTAACTATTTGGTACAAAAAATAAGAATCCTGAGCACTGTTATAAGCATTTTTCAGACTTCAGTCATCACCGTCAGACAGAAAACCTGACGGTGGTGACGTCTGACGGTGGTGACAAAAACCTGCTCTTTCACATGATAAGCATGAGTTGTTCACATTAGCCAGCTTGTTTTCACCCTGTTGCTACCTGCATCAGACCTCTTCTTAAAAAGTATACAGTATACAGTTTTTTAAATAAATATCTGACGGTGGTGACGAATATGTGGGACACATTTTGAGCAACCACAAAATAATAGTAAATATTGTTCAAATTATTCAATGAAATTATTATTTTTTGTTTTTTTAATCAAGTTGAAATGATTATCTCCTATCTGAGGACAACTGGTTTTGTAGGCCATGGGCCAACATATAATCATTAAATTAATAAAAATTTAAAAATAAACCTATAAAAGAACCTTACAAATGTGCAAAGGACCCCCTGATTATACCCTTGATTCTTTTTATTCACTAAAATGTTGTTAATTTCCAACAGAAATAGCATTTTTCTTAGTGGGACAAGATTTTGCCAAAGTTTCAAAAATCAGTGATATGCATACAAACCTGTATAATCCAAATAACAAGAATCCAACCAAACAACACACTATAACAGGGGTATGAGCTACTATTTGAAATGCTGTATACTGTATGTAAAGACTCTGTAGAGACTGTGCAATACTTCACTGACATGTAAAGACTGCTATAATTTCAGCTTATTTCTTAGTGCTAAAATGAAAAGAGATGGAAAGACAGGGTTCTTTACAAACAAGCTTGCAATGAGTCTGGCATTTTGCTGACTGCATCTCAGAAGAGGGGCTTCAATTCTTTTCTGCAAGGTTGTGTGTGTGTGTGTGTGTGTGTGTGTGTGTGTGTGTGTGTGTGTGTGTGACCCACTTTTCTGTCATTGCTAATGAGAGTCACCATGTAGAACAGGAGCAACTGAAGGTCAGAGTGAGAGGTAGATTTGAATGAGAAACAAAAGCTGCTTCATGTACAGTAAAATTACTATTACTGCTATGTTTTACTTTCTTATTTTTTTTGTCTGGTTGTGGTCTAGCTAGTTCACTGGCCTTGTTAGCTATATGGGTACATAGTTATCCACCACAGAGATGGAGGTAGATTAAATGAGTGTTCTATTTTTTTTATTTAACAATTTGAGTAGATTAAGGCAGTTATTTTTAAGAATGATAGCCCGGGGCAGTCAACCTAAATGTTTAGCATTTGTAGCAACAATTTAGAAACAAGACAATGGCTGCTTCTTAAAGCTTGCGCTGCAGCTGAGGAAGGACGCTGCCTTGGTAGCACTGCATTACAGTGGCTGTGAAGGTTTCTCTTTCAAAATGGATGTGTTGTGCCACCAGAGAAATACATCTGCAGAAATGTTTCCATCTCACTGCAGCAAGCGATGGACAATGTACTTGTGCGTGCCTGTAGTGGGGTTTCAACCTTGTATAAATGTCTCTGGCATCACAAATATACAATAGAAATACATATTCAAGGAGCTATTTTACACAGAATTTATTTAGGGGCGGCTGTGCTATCCCTGATTTCCTTTTTTAATAAAAAGGACATCTGCTAATAAAAAGGACATCTGCAGGAAAGGATACAGCTAACCTGTCCTTCAAAATCCGCCGGATGAAGGCTGCATTTCTCAGCTGTATTTGAGGGATCCTTCCAATTGGAGCGGCCTTCAATGACAGCAATGCAGCTGAGAAATGCCGCCTACCTCGGCTGCAGCTTTGAGGAACAGCCAATAGTGTGCACATCCAACCCCAGTTTTGAGTGTCATGTGACTAATTAATGTGTGAGGTCAAACTCTGCCTGTCTATAAAAGCCTGTCTCATCTTCACATGAGTTTGCCTTAACAAGACCCTACAGGTCAAAACACTGCATAAATAAATAAGTAGGAGCTTGACCTTTTCAGTGTGTGTATAGTGTGTTGACTTTTTTCATTAGTAGCAGTATCCAGGACTCAGTAACCATGAGAACAAGATAGTACAACTACTACAAAACAGCTGCAGGGGGGAAAGACATAATATTACACTGCAAAGGAGTGAACAATCCCTTTAAAATGGCTTAACTGGTTGATAATCAACACATCCTACGCTCTTATGAAGAAAAGTAAATGAGAAACACCTTCACTTTCCTGCAATGCATATGTACGCATGTACACAAAAACAATCACACACACACACACACACACACACACACACACACACACACACACACACACACACACACACACACACACATTCAAACTCACTCACACCAAGCAGCTCATGCAAAAAGAAGCCTGGTAACATTGTAACATTTTCCAGGGACAAGCAGGTATTACTGATTTCCCTTGAGCCCCCTTGTTTGTCTGACCTCCTAACACTACTGTGACCCTGTGTCACCTCAGAGTGACCTCTAAGCCCCCTGACAAATGGTTGAATGTGTGTGTGTGTGTGTGTGTGTGTGTAAGATATATCAATGTCTTTTCTTTCCTTAGATTTAGTGTTCCATATCACTGTCAGTGTTGCACCAGTAATCCTACTTCTTCCTATCATATTTTATTCTATCGTACTGCACTGTACTCCACTGTATTCTATTCTATTGTGCTATATTCCCTTCTGTTTAGGGCTGCAAGTAATTATCTACATTGTCATTTATCAATTATTTTTTTAACCCTAACACTTTAGGGCTATTTTTTTTTTTTTTTAAATTAGCAAATATCTATCTATCTATCTATCTATCTATCTATCTATATGTGTATGTATGTATATATATATATATATATATATATACACACACATATATATATATATAGATATATACAGTACAGGCCAAAAGTTTGGACACACCTTCTCATTCAATACGTTTTCTTTATTTTCATGACTATTTACATTGTAGATTCTCACTGAAGGAATCAAAACTATGAATGAACACATGTGGAGTTATGTACTTAACAAAAAAAGGTGAAATAACTGAAAACATGTTTTATATTCTAGTTTCTTCAAAATAGCCACCCTTTGCTCTGATTACTGCTTTGCACACTCTTGGCATTCTCTCGATGAGCTTCAAGAGGTAGTCACCTGAAATGGTTTTCCAACAGTCTTGAAGGAGTTCCCAGAGGTGTTTAGCACTTGTTGGCCCCTTTGCCTTCACTCTGCGGTCCAGCTCACCCCAAACCATCTGGATTGGGTTCAGGTCCGGTGACTGTGGAGGCCAGGTCATCTGCTGCAGCACTCCATCACTCTCCTTCTTGGTCAAATAGCCCTTACACAGCCTGGAGGTGTGTTTGGGGTCATTGTCCTGTTGAAAAATAAATGATGATCCAACTAAACGCAAACCGGATGGGATGGCATGTCGCTGCAGGATGCTGTGGTAGCCATGCTGGTTCAGTGTGCCTTCAATTTTGAATAAATCCCCAACAGTGTCACCAGCAAAACACCCCCACACCATCACACCTCCTCCTCCATGCTTCACAGTGGGAACCAGGCATGTGGAATCCATCCGTTCACCTTTTCTGCGTCTCATAAAGACACGGCGGTTGGAACCAAAGATCTCAAATTTGGACTCATCAGACCAAAGCACAGATTTCCACTGGTCTAATGTCCATTCCTTGTGTTTCTTGGCCCAAACAAATCTCTTCTGCTTGTTGCCTCTCCTTAGCAGTGGTTTCCTAGCAGCTGTTTGACCATGAAGGCCTGATTCGTGCAGTCTCCTCTTAACAGTTGTTCTAGAGATGGGTCTGCTGCTAGAACTCTGTGTGGCATTTATCTGGTCTCTGATCTGAGCTGCTGTTAACTTGCGATTTCTGAGGCTGGTGACTCGGATGAACTTGTCCTCAGAAGCAGAGGTGACTCTTGGTCTTCCTTTCCTGGGTCGGTCCTCTTGTGTGCCAGTTTCGTTGTAGCGCTTGATGGTTTTTGCGACTCCACTTGGGGACACATTTAAAGTTTTTGCAATTTTCTGGACTGACTGACCTTCATTTCTTAAAGTAATGATGGCCACTCGTTTTTCTTTAGTTAGCTGATTGGTTCTTGCCATAATATGAATTTTAACAGTTGTCCAATAGGGCTGTCGGCTGTGTAGTAACCTGACTTCTGCACAACACAACTGATGGTCCCAACCCCATTGATAAAGCAAGAAATTCCACTAATTAACCCTGATAAGGCACAGCTGTGAAGTGAAAACCATTTCAGGTGACTACCTCTTGAAGCTCATCGAGAGAATACCAAGAGTGTGCAAAGCAGTAATCAGAGCAAAGGGTGGCTATTTTGAAGAAACTAGAATATAAAACATGTTTTCAGTTATTTCACCTTTTTTTGTTAAGTACATAACTCCCCATGTGTTCATTCATAGTTTTGATTCCTTCAGTGAGAATCTACAATGTAAATAGTCATGAAAATAAAGAAAACACATTGAATGAGAAGGTGTGTCCAAACTTTTGGCCTGTACTGTATATATATATATATATATATATATATATATTAGCATAAAATTATGGGGAACTTGCAAGAAAATTGGCGCCAAAAATAAATGTATAAACAAAAATAATAATAAAATTAGACTAAAAATTAATTAGGAAAAAAATAATTAAGAAAAACAACTGTAAAAGAAAATAATAATAATAATGATTACAAGAAAAGTATAATTATTGTAAAGATATATTCAAAATGATATTACACAAAAATTACAAAAATATGAATAGAAAGACAGGAGTTGAATTCAATCACACAAATTCTATTAAATTCTATTAAACAAAACACCTCCTGGGTTCCATGGGTTAATAAATGTCTTAAGTCTAAAAAAAAGTCTGACGAGCAGCCAAAAAAACCTTAAGTATTAGTTTTATAATGATATGGATGGAGGAGAGGAAGACAGTTTTACTTTTACTTTATAAATGACAGTTAATTTATTCTTGATAATCCAGAATTTTCATGATAATTGACCTATCAAACAGATTAATCATTTCAGGACTAATTCTATTGTAATCTCATTTTAAACTAATATTTTATCCTCACCGATGCTGTTTCCATCACTGGGTCCTGCCATGGCTGGCTCGCCATGCTCACCTCTCCTGGCCTCTCTCCATCTCCCCGCCCTCCTCTCTCCTCCTGCACCACCCGCCTCCCTGTTCTCTGGGCTGTGACCAGCATCTGGTACCGACTCAAATGCGCTGTTCTCTTCCTCGTCCTCATCTTCATCCTGGGAGGAGAACACGGTGCTGCCGGAGAGCCGGGTGCTGTCCACCGAGGAGAGGCGTGTGTGGCTGCAGAAGCGGCTCCTGCCCTCGTAGCCCGAGTTGCTGTAACAAGACGTGCTATAGCAGGAGGTGCTGTAGCAGGAGGTGCTGTAGCATGAGTGGTCACACAGCTCGCACTCGCTTTCACCTGGAGGTCTGGAGGTGCTGCTCCCACCTCCTCTTCCTCCTCCGTTACAAGAATCCCCCCCCTCACTGGCCGGGCAGGAGGGAGACAGCCTCCGGTCTCCTCCCTCTCTTCCTACCTGTCCTCCTCTCTCGCCCTCGAGGAGCTGGTTGAGTTCTGAGAGGCGCTCAATGGAGAGGCTGCGGGGTAAAGAGCGTCGGCAGCAGGGTCCCGGACACTCTGGGACCTGGGAGAATATATAAGAACACACCAAAACACCATGAAAGACACTGAAGGGGGCAACTTCTTCACAGCCCAAATATTACTTTGCTAGGTGCTGAGATTTCTGGCTTTAGAAACTGTTTTCTGGCCTGTAGTCCTTAGGACAGCTCAGTGATACAGAATACTGTTAGAGTTCAAGTGAGTGACCAAAGCAAAACATCACAGGTATGATGCCACAATATTTTTGACCAAATACTTCAATATCTATATTATGACAATACTCAATATATTAACATATTACCCAGCCCTTTCACAAAGGCTAAAAAACCTTGATTTCAAACCAAAATAGCAAATGACAAAGCAGTAATTAGTATTCCACTATAAACTAACTTACTCAGCTTTCCATGATTAAACTGTTTTATTTTAAAACAATATGAATGAGTCAAAGGTCTTACCAAAGTTCTGTTTTACCACAATTTTTTTTTTTTTTTTACTATTCATTGAAAATATTGAAAACACTTAATTTTTTTTCATTAAATTAAATTAAAACTTATATGTAACAATAAATATAAAATAATGATTTTGAAAATTAAAAAGTCTCTAAAATAATTAAACTCTTTCAACTATATGGTAAAAAAAAATCAGGACCTTATTTTGAAAAACACATCAAGTAAAGTTATTTTTTAAATATATTTTTGAAGACAAATGAAGGAAATTTCTGTTTATGTTATTCTCATATTCCACGAGTTGTCCTGAGAATTTATAGACTTTTCAAATTTTCATGACTTTCCAAAAAGTCCATAGGTAGTCACAGTTTACTATCATTTTCAATACCTGAGTGGGAGACTGGGTTGTATCGTCCTCCTCCTCGTCTTCGTCCTCCTGCCCATCCTGCCCGTCTTTGGAGGTTTTAAGCGTTGGTGATGTGGAGGTAGTGTCCTGAGTGGTGGTGGTGCTCTCTCCTTCCCTGTTCTCCTCCTCTTCTTGACTGGGAGCTCGCTGTTGGGCGGACGGGAGGCTGTGGAGGAGGTGGTGGATTCGGATGTAATGGGATCGGGGGGTCTCTGGCTCGCCGCAGGCCGATGCAATCACTGTCTCCAGCTCTGAAACCGGAAGGGAGCAGGGACGGGTTTTACGCCGCGAAGGGGCATGGGAGTTAAAGTTTGTGAAGTGGGACTGGCAGGCACAAGGGTGGCAGCCTCCTCCTTCGCTCTCACCCTTTATGGCCACCCCCTCTATTTCTGTAGTTTCTTGGGATCCTCTATCTCCCTCTGTAGGAGCCTCCACAGTGGAAACCCCTTCATTCTCAGGATTTTCAGAGTCCAGTTTTGACTGTATTTTCTCCCTAACCTGCCCTTCTTCCACAGCTACCATCACCTCCTCCTCAGTTTGGGGTTCAGCCTCTCCTCTGTCCTCCTCCTCTGCTCCCTCTTCCCTTCGTCCTTCTTCTCTAATGTCCTCTTGCCCCTGTTCGGCCAAGCCTCCATCCTCTGTGTCCATCTCAGGGTTGGTGATGGTTGGGTGGGCCTCCCTCACTGTGTTCTCCTCTTCCATGGTTCCTGTTTCCTCAGGGTCCTCCTCTTCTTCCTGCTGCTGCTCCTCAGGATGGACTTCCTCAGGTACAGAGACCCCAGCTGGAGAGGTTGGCTGGCTGGAGGTCTCCACGTCAGGGGTGCCATCCAAGGGAAGGTCAGGCATGTCGGGTCCAAGGCTTAGTGTGTCATCATCAGGAGCATCAGCGGTGTGGTTTACGGCCTCCTGGTCCTCTCTCTCAGGACATGCTGGCTCTATGACCAGGGAGACTTCCTCATCATCTAAGAAGAAAGAAGAAAAAAACCACACAATAAGAAACAGAGTACCAAAGATAGTCAATATAGGGAGATATTCCATGTGATGTAGAGTGGTGACAGGGCTAAACAGAGTCAAATCAACAGCAGTCAATGGGACTTTTCTAGAAAACCACCTCTCTAAATTACAATTTTTTTTTATACACATGAAGATACACATTTCTATGAGCTTAGATGAATGAAATCTGGAACCGTTTAGGAAAAAGGTTGTTTTTTTCCTCTGGCTATGCAGACAGTCAACAGCACATTGTTTATTGTTTATTGTTAAAAGGATCTCCATTAGCTGTCACAATGATAGGACGAGCTAGTCTTCCCGGGGTCCACAAGGGAAAGAAAAGAAAAGAGAAGAAAAAAAAAAAATCACATAACAATAACAATGTAAAAGCACTAAAACATTGTAGACAACATTATAAACATCATCAGAAATTATTCAGAGTAAATTATTACAGCATTTCATTCATTATTACATTCATATAGTAAATATGTTCATTCCCCACTCACAGATTTAAATGATACAGTCTTAAGTGTTACTTGAAAGATATTTTGCTATTCAACTTTCGTATATTCAGTGGACAATTATTCCAATGGTTGATGGCACGATAAATAACTGTTCTCTTTAAAAAATTGGATTTTGGGCGTGGTAACATTATCTGGCCATCATCAGCTGATCTAGTCAAGTGAGAATGAACCTGGTTACACCTAACAATTTGGTTATATAAGAAAATGGGCTGAAAAGAAAACACAGTATTTCTGAAGAATTTAGTTACATTAAAAAACAGCCTTTTCTCTGCCGTTAACCATGAAAGTTGACGGTGCATTCTGACAGCGTTTGTTCTTATGGGACAATGCAATACTAACCTGGCAGCTCTGTTTTGGGCAGTTTGTAATTTCTTTATTTGACTTTTAGATGCAGATGACCATACAGGTGCACAATAATTCAAGTGAGATTTAGCCACCTGTCCCACAATGTGTATAGGGGCATTTTTCATTGACCTATTCAGTTTCGAAACCTTATTTCTCAGATGACAGTACTTGAATCTGTCCACTTGTCCTGACATTACTAATATAGATTTGGCTTCATCTCTTTCCTTCATGAGGCTCTTAAGAGTCTCATTTACCCATGGAGCACATAACCATAGACTGGAAATCCTCGCCATTTGCCGTCATTTTACAACCATCGATTTCCAAAAGCTTGTAAGTATGAATTCATTATAAATATTGGGTCACGTAACAATGACAGTAACTGTCCAGTTTCTGGTAAATATTTGGAATCAAATTTTGTTATCATTTTATAGGATTTAGCCCCATGGACCACCACATAGTGTACTTTGTTTAGCAAGTGCTCAGCACTGCCCCCAGTGGCCCAAAGTCTGTACTGCAGTGCTCTGTTCTGCCTCACAGCAGGTCAATGGTTGTGTTTCGGCCAGAGCAATTTTAATTTAGAGACAGTTCATACTACCATTTTGAATGAGAAGATTCGTAATGTGAAAGATGGCAGCAACGCAATGTGTCATCAAGGAGAGACCACAAGTAAGTCCTTCATTTTTACACAACTGCAGAATTAGGATTATTAATACATCTGCAATAATTTCATATTTTATTCCTACACATAACCATCAGCTCCTATTTGTGGCTAGCTTACGTGACATGACAGATAAAAGGGACAGCCGACAGTGGGGGTTATCCTACTGTTTCATGAAGCAATGGAGGACACATGCGTACCAGCATTGATAAGTATGAAAAAAGTGTTTTTCTGTGACAAAAGTGTCACTTGAAATAAATTTTAACATTCCATGTTGTTCACAATTTATCATTTGTAATTTAAATTACAGCTGTCAGGACATTAGATACAGACCAGGGGTTAAAAACCCCTAAAAATAACATGCCTGCTCATGACATGCCTTTTTAGTTTCAAGGGGTTCATAGCTGCTTTAGTCATTGTCACTTTCTCAGGCAATTCATGTGTGATGCATTGTATTGTACTACACTGCATCATTTAAAAATTTCCATTCTCTGTCACTGTTACAAGAATGCATTGACGCAGCTTTCCCAGGACTCACCCATCTCCATGCTGTGACCCACCAGTGTATCAGGAACCACAGTTTGAAAACCACTGATATAAACGACATTCAAAGACTTTTGTCTTGTTAGTCATGAGCTTGCTACCCTGGGGGCATGACCAAGATGGCGCCTTTGTGAACTGATTTCTCTTAAAACGACTTTGGTATGGCTTTTTCTCTCTGTAGGCTTTGGGAGTGCTGTTCTATCTATAATGAAGAGACTACATAAAGTTACACCTACTGTCTCTATAAAAAGGCATATGTAGAATTTATTTCCTCTCTTAATATTACACGTCAAACAAAAATGAAGAGCTCTGAGGAACTGGACCACAAGTAATCTAAAAATCATAGAAACAGTGGTTGTGCCCACAGAACAAAACTACCACAGAGTTAAAAAGAGAGGCCTGCTCTGAGGCCTACTTAGACTGTTATTTTCCCATTGTCAATCATTTGTTACATTGCAAGACAAAGTTATGTGCCTTAAAACATATTACATTATTACTGAGGCATTTTGAAAGTAATGGGTACTGCAAGTTGAAAACTGCCTCCAGCTTTCTTGCAGCTAGCCATATGTAGGCTACTGGTTGAATTACTAATACTAAAGTGCTGCTGCCTGGGGTAGAGGTAACAAATACATTGAGTCTTGTTTCTGTAAATTCTTGTGTACTTTTGGTGTACTAGGTTTTTAAAAGTTTTTTGAAGAATGATTTTTTTAAAGAAGAATGTGTTATCTTAAGAGTTGTACTTCATTACATTTTATAATGCATCCATCGTGTACAATTCCATAAACCTAACTCTGAAAGTGGACAAATGTACAGTAAAGATATCTGCTATAAACCTACAGAATCATTCTGGTGGTTCAGTGGGTAAATGAGCATATCATGTACATGCAGTAAACTGGGTTTGCATCTGTCCCTGATGGACCTTTGTCATGTTATCACCTTTCTCTCCCAGTTTTTCCTCTCTCTCCACTTGAAAGTGTCTGACGCAGGCAAAAATGCTAAAAGCTCATATTTAAGAACATCCATTGAGCTACGGTATTTTTAGTTTGTGCTAAACTGGTTTTAGAGGGCTGATATCAAAACATAATCAAAAGTAATAATGTTGCCAAACAAAAAGGAAGGGAACTTTGTTTTACTGAAACGAAGGATAAGACTACAAATGTTTAAGGGTTTCTTTATTAAGGCTGTGTAGAGAGGACAAGCAGGGTTGATGTATGTCAAATAAAAATCTACCTGGGTGGATAGAAGAAGTCAGCTCAAAGCGGAACTGTAGCTGGCCACTGACGTGATCTGTTGGCAACCTGCGACCCAGAGAATAACTCACCACCCGATCCCTGCAGACAGGCAGACAGAAAGCCAGGGAGAAAGGGAAAGAGACAGAAAACAAGAAAGTAGAAAATTATGTGGAGGGCAAGAAAGAAATGTTAGCCCAAAGATCTTGGTATGCAAGTGTATTGTCTGTGTCCACTCTACCCGATGGCATGTTTCTCCAGCAGCCTCTGGACAGGAACTGAGAGTTTTCCAAGGAAACGCTTGATAATGGGCCGGCTTTTGGCAAACTTATCTTTCACTTCAATCTCCAGGACGTCAGTGGGCAGAGACACAAAGTTAAACCTCTGGACAAACAGACAAACACAAAAGAGGTTGGTTTGTAAGACTGAGGCAGGTCAGTGTTGATGGAAGTGGCTTGAAGTGCATCATCTGTTTGCAAATATAAACGACCAACATTTTTGGTCCAATTTCTGCATTTCAACCCTGCTCTATGAACAGGAAACGATGAGGAAATTAATGAAAACAAAGGATTCTATTTTCATGGTGGTAGAATTACGGGGTAACAAAGACATTAAAACCTAGCAACGTTTTAAAAGCAGAAAGAATACATTAGCATTTTCATAAAGGGGAGGAGAGTCCCAGACCAAGAACAAACAATGTTCTTGTCTGGGAGGTACAGTCCGTGCATAATGTATAGTATCCCAACATCACTAGGTAACTCATGATTTGATAATATCACACTATTTAACCCCGGATAAAGATGATATCACAACACAGGCGATTCTGCGACATGCAATATATTAGAAGACAATCAGTATGTGTGACTTGAGAGAAAAAAAATACAATGGAAAAGTTTAAATAATTTTCAGTAGGTAGGACTCAATCATGTTTTTTGGTGTTTTAATATGCACACTGACTGAAACATGTACATGACAGAATAGTTCCAGTTAAAATGCCTGAAGGAAGGTAACAAATACTGTGAGTTTCTTGTTTTTTAAAAGGACATTTTTAGCAGTTTCTGAGGCAAAAAAAACATGTACCCATTACAGAGTGAAAATTCATACTTCCTAACTGGTTGTGTTGTTTCTGCTTTGACCATCCATTGAACTCCATACCAATGAAGAACCTCTGAATTAAGACGTGAGAAAATTGTGCTTCTTTTTTGCGAAAGCCCAGTGACCTAGTTAAAACAAATGCTACTAATTTTAAATCTCCTCTTCCTGACACTTTTGCTCCCTCTCAACATTCCTATCACCCCCTCTCCAAAACCACCCTTAGAGATAGGAAGGTTCTTCAAGGGGCCTTTGACTAGTCTAGATATTCTGCTATTTATCTATTTATCTGCTATTTAACTATAATTATAACTGCCCTGATTTGTTTGCACCATAATGGTTCTAAGTGGAACCATAGAACTAAAACTAGAGAAAACCTTTCTAAAAGGGGCTTTTACAGCACCAAAAAGGGCTCTGCTGTGGCTTTTTACACAGGATGCAATAGTCCCCTGGTCCTCATTCATTTTCAATGAGAGGTGTATTGGGAGGCATGGGGGAGTGGGTGGCTGGCAGGCAGAGAGCGATGCAGGTTTGCTTTTTATGCGAGTATCTGATGTGTGTGTTCATGTCACACACCTGCCCACCCACACACCTGCATAGCCAGAGTCAAATGGTCTTTAGCTTTTTGTTGCTGTGATGCCTAAATCCACTGATGAATCACATGGTGTATATGGTGTCATCAGTGGGAGACATGTTGCCTAGCTAGCTGGTGTCAGAGTTTGAGCTACTAAAAGAAAAGATGGGAGTGTGTATCTCACTCATTGGGACTGATTCAATACACATCTCGATATGTAATCAACGGTAAGATGCATCTAAATACATTTTAAGCTGCCAACAGATTTGATCTGATTTGATTCGGCCATGACACGATACGATATGATGTAATATGATGCAATCTTTGTGCTTATTTTTAATTGGATTGCACTAATGCTAATACTTCTGCTATTAGTTGCAAGAAGAATCTTACTAGAAATTTCATTTTTCGTAGTAAAACATGTAAAGCATTCAACTGTAAACAACCCAACAAATCCTGCAAGTCAATACTACCACATATGTTTGTTCCTTCCTTTTAAGACAGCCCAGAGGAGTGTTTCCTAAATTGGCTGTGATAGATATGCCACAAGCTGTGGTGTGCATGCATCAAAATGGTTGCAGTTTGGTTAAGTTTAGGCATCAACAATATATGGTTAAATTTAGGGTAAGGTTGAGATTAAGGTTAGATTACACCTGAACATGAACACGGGACTCGCTTTACACAGGAATCAAACTCCAGTCTCCAAGTTAAAAGTCCTGTTTAGGGGCAACCACACACTGCTCCAACCAAGACATTTTAATTGGACCTTTTTCCATGCTTGAACCTGCAGGCGGTGTCACTCGCTCTCCCAGAGTGGGGATACATATGTATTTCATAAGTTGTTCCACAGAGTTTCTTATACCATGTTTGGTGGTGTGTCGTCCATTTTTTCAGGCTGTTAACATTTTTGATGAGATAAAGTGAAGAAGAAAGAAAAGAGAGGGGGGCACTTGTTTTTTTGAGAGAGAGAGTGGAGCGGGCGTCATATGACTTGATGTGACCCTTCATACTCACAAGGGAAAAGAAAAGGTGGAGAGAGAAATGCCCAACTCAAACATATGTGTGTTATATTAGAATGTTGATACACTTAGTACCACATCAAATTCTCCGTGATTCACGTCCAGCTTTTTACCAATACAAGCTGTCTGTATCGATTTAGACACTTGTTAAACACTGAGCCCAATTCGTCTAGATAAATCGGTGGGAAAAGGTATTTGTTGTGGTCTTTGATTTCCCCAGATTTTGTGTCTGCCTTCAAAGCAGCTACTGAGACTTTTAAGAAAGACTCTGCATGGCAAAGAGTCATGGTAAGAGCTGCAGAGGGGCAAATCCAAATGCAGCTGTGGCGTCTCATGTAAAAAGCCCTTACGGCAGGCTTCCCGCCGGGACCGTGATCTAAAATTCTGTGGCTTTTTTCATGACATTCCATAGGCGCAGGTGGAGCACATACATTTTTTTCACTTCCTTCTTCATTCATGTTATTTTTGATTCCATTCCAGTCAGGCTGAAAAGCAGCTAATGCAAAGGATGTGTGAACCGAACTGGAGAATGCTTTCTGCTACATTCTTATACAGTGACTCCTGTATGAAAATTCCCAGTAGAATTGATCAGATTCCCTGCCTGAAGATGCCTGTCAAATCTCCATGATGAGTGAATAACCAGTATCTGGTGCTACATAAAAAAGCACCTCCACTGTTTCTAATCCTTCCTAGTTTTTCTCTCTCCTCACACCTCTGCTCTTCCTCTTCCTCAATACATAGGCTCTCCTCCTTTTCCTCATCCAGTTTCCTTTCCTATAAATCAACACTGTGCTCTTATGTCTGCCACGACAACAGTGTCTGTTTCTCCCATGCACCCTTCTCCTTTTACATCACAATCTGACCCTCTTTTACAGAGTTTGACTCCCCCCCTCCATTTCCTCTATCTGCTCCCTTTTGGCTCCTCTTGTAAATTATTCACTCTGACTCCTTTTCATCCTCCTCCTTTATCGCCCTCCACACTCATTTCCCCAGCCTTTCTTCTCCTCCACTTCCCATTTTCCATTTTCACTCCCTTTTTTCTATCTCTTTAGTACCACAACACCATTTCACTTCAGTCCATGCAGCCAAAGACTTAAAAAAAATCGGAGCCTCTCTGTCTC
This sequence comes from Myripristis murdjan, assembly GCF_902150065.1. NCBI lineage: Eukaryota > Metazoa > Chordata > Actinopteri > Holocentriformes > Holocentridae > Myripristis > Myripristis murdjan. Next base: position 26,459,880 of record NC_043999.1, on the reverse strand, counting down.
CTCGTCTCACTCCTGCCCTGTTTTCCTCTCCTCTCCGTTTATCTCTCCTCGTTTTGCCTCTCCCTCTCCTTTTTCCTCAAGCGCTGGATTGATTATCAAACATCAAAAGCTTTCAATTTTAGATTAAGCACATGAGAAACACGAAGACACACAATAATTACAACCACCCACACAGACACACCAAATACAACCACACAATACAGGCATGCACATGCGCATACGCTAACACACACAAGGCTGACTAGAAAACTAACTAAACTGCAGCTCAGCAGCAAGCAGACCTGGCACAGAAATCTACTATAGCAGCTACAGCTAACACACACACACACACACACACACACACACACACACACACACACACACACACACAATCAGAATCAGAAATACTTTACTGATCTGACTGACTGAAATAGAAAAATATGTGCCTTGGAAATCAGTCAAAAAGTAGGCATATGTGCATTATGTATAAATATGTATTAATACTGCTTGTGCATTAATCATAGTTGGAAAGAAAGGTTGTGCATTATGTGCATTATATCTAAACATGTGCATTCATAACGCAATCCTAAAAACTCAAAGTGAATTTGATTGACTTGATTATTGTCACTGGACATGTGCTTCAGCTTCTCATTGTCCAATGTTTAAAAAAAGTCATCTGAAACTGTAAAAAATTGTTAAATCGAATCACAGTACAAAACAGCAACCAGGTCTTATGAATCAAATCCTTTCGGGAGGTCCCTGCCAGTTCCCATCCCAATTAAGTAACCAACAGATCTGTGTGATTTGATTCAGCCCTGTCATGATGCACTATGATCCGGTGCGATACACCACATCATAGCACTGGATGTGGGTCACGAGATTAGTGGTGCTCCCTGTGTATTTCACTGCTGTTGAGCATGTTTTGCATACTGCAAAATTTTTACAAAGTTTCCCATCTCTCAGGGCACGCACCTCCACTTCCAAGTCCACACTTGCGATTCATGACACTTCACATGACACTTCACTGTTCATTTTCATTTTTGTGGAAAAAAGGTGAAGATGAAAGACAGTAGGGGATGGGGGAGCACTTGTTTTCTTTAGCGAGTGGGGCACATCTTGTGATGAATTGCATGATTCCCCTGATGCCACCAGAAGTAGATTATAGTTTAGGTCATAAACATTTAATTCCACCTCATATCAAATAAAAATATGCCATAAAATAAAGATAAAATATGACTTCTGGGTCAGCATGGTGATTTAGCAATCAGGAAAATAAAAATGCAGTTCAGAACTGAATTGAATAATTTCCCATCCCCACCACTTAAAATGTATCTACATGCATTGCACTGTTAATGATGTGTCAACATGAGCACTGAATGACCACAGAAAACAACAAATTCTTATTCCCAGTATATGATATTTCTTTGATGTTGTATATTTACCTTTGGTGTTGCATATATCATATGGATATGACTATTACTATGTATTCACATAGATGTATAACGTATATCATATATCATGTGTAAATGTATATCATATGTATGTGAATAAGCACACCAAACTCTCAGTAACAGCCCTGGCAGAAGCTCAGAGGGAAGAGCAGCCATATTGTTTCCACCACACTGTACAGAGGAGAATGGCACTGTCCTGCAAGGTTGTGTCCTTCCCTTCTGTTCCGTCCTTTGATCACATTTCTCCCTAGCCTGAAAATACGGGAATGTGACTTCATTCAGCTGAGCATGAAAAGATGATACAGTTGAGTCAGTATGTGGAGCGAGGGATATAGGCAGACGAGGTGAAGTAAGGAAGCCACTTTTGCATATTAAGTTACAACCAGTATGCTGAGCTGAAAAATCATCATGACTGTAGCAGCTGATTGCTGGGTCATTGTGGGCTACAGATCAGTTCAGAATGGGCTCCAGATCCGATCAGAAACTTAGAAATACCAGTGAGTAGGATTTGTAGCCAATATTAACTCATTTTAAATTTGACCATTCTTCTGTTAAAATTTCCCGTAAAAGTAACAAATACTGAATATTTCCCTCAGATTTTTCTTCTCGCTAGGGTTCAAGTTCATGTTCAAGTTCAAGATAGGGTTAGGGCTGTCATTCACCGATACCTGAATAAGCACATAAAGTTGAATGAGATATCATTCCCTGGGGTCAGGGCAAAGGCAAGAATTCATTTAATAAATAAGACAGTTGAAGTTAAAGGTAAAGTAAGAAGTTAAAATGTATAAATATATAAAATATATAAAATAAATAGCAATATATTAATACAGATCATTTACACACTGAACCTCTCCACACTGACATCTGATGAGCTGACAATCTTTGTTCATCAGCCTATGAGTCAGTGGCCAATATCAGTGCTTTGACTCAACACTGACGTACAGAATAAATGAGCCAATGGAGGCCTATGTTCTTTTTCTCAAGAGGCGGCATCTGTTTGGTGTAAATATGTCATTTGTATGTAATTTGACCTCTTTGGTGATTTAACAACTGACATTTACTTCCCAGAACTGACTAAGCTGACTGAGCTAGCATGCTATGGCGGCCAATTAGGGGAATACAATACATTACTGTATATCTAGCAAGGCAGGCTCTGCTCAGCTTGGGGGCTATTCAAGTGGCTTTGAGCTGAGTGGGTGCTACCAAGCGGGGCAACAGTACATCAGTTCATGGAATTCCCTGAGGGACAAAATAGGAGACAGAAATCATGCAGTCGTGGCTTGCAATGCAGTACCCAGAGACAAGTCTGTCACGACCACAGTCGAGAAGAAAAAAGGCTGATACATCACAGACACTGATTAGGCACTCCCTCTAAAGTAAGATCTATCATACAGTGCCATGTATATAGTTATGGGAGCCCCTGAGCGACATACAGAACTTAGAACTGAGACACACTGCATTTATGTAGCTGCATGTGAGTGAACGCTGCAAGGTACCAGATGGTGTTCCATTCATTAGAGTGCCACCGTGGCTGACTTGTTACATAAGCTGCTAAGACACTGACTTCGCAGTCACTTCATGGTGGGGCTTCCAGACAAGGACACACAGACACAGGCACCGACACTTAAAGTCACACTGAGATGAAATGTAACTTTTTTAATGACAAAGTGCACACCTATTTAAAGTAAAATGGAACTTTTGTAGTGTGATGAGATATATAATTACCTGGACAAGGCTACTATAAGGACCTTTGCTGCATACAACAAGAGACATTTAATTTCCCCAAAAGGGCACCGGAACTTGTTGTTTTGCCAACAAAACAACCATTTTTGAGGACACTAAACGTCTCCTTTCTTATTATTATTATTATTATACATTCAATTATTTCAAATGGAATGTAGATCCAGATAGCGGATAGCGTGTTCAGGAAATGTCCACATAGTAACCTGGCACAATAAGACATGACCTGATACTACTCACAAATGATTGAAATTAGATGAAAAAAATGGGTACTAGGACTTGTTGCTTTTTATATTGGCATAATCAGGCAATATTATTATTATTACATATTGTATATTAATATAGTTATTTTGAGAGCTGTTTTGCCACACTATGAAAGTGAATAGAGAGGCAATATAGTATTGTGGATTAGCAGCCCATTGGAGCACAGAGCAACTCATGATAATATTTCAACACCACGTGGACTCACACTCATAAATATAGGGTATCTAAGCTCATTAAATACAACTTTAACAGCTTCCTGGCCAATGCATGGCTATTTGTTAAGGGCACACACAAGTCTCTGTACAGTCAAAGCTGTTTCTTTAGCTTTTCAAGCTAGATGAATTGATAGTGTACAGCAAGAAATGGGTGAGAAAACACTGCAGGAAAAAATACTAAAATCCTATGCATGAAGTCGCAGTCCTGAGGAAATTCTCAGCATCAGACAGACATCATCGAAATAAACTACACATTAACAACACATTAAGTTATTGTTATGAGACAGCTCAGATCCGCTCAGATTTGTTTTGAAGGTCAACGCTGGGAGGATATGATAGTAACAGCAAGAGGGGCAGAGCTATGAGTCAAGAAAAAGCAAGCATTACTCCCAAGAAAATCTTATTAGGAAAAAAATGGAAGAAACCATGGATGAATAATCAACAGTAAAACAGACAAAGAAAAAACAGGAGATTTTGCAAAAGAACATGATGCAGCAACAACAGCAACCACAGTTGGCCACACACCCTTGCTGATTGCCAGTTAGGAAAGCTGTCAGAAATGGTGGGTAACGCTGGGCAGCACTCGTGACTATACTTTGCTAAAAGCCTTTTTGAACAGTGAATGTTTTTATGGGCATGTGGCAAAATGATATAGATTTTTAACCAGTTTTGCCATGTTTGCCCCTCTACTTTTGAAATGACAAGCTTCAAAATTAGCTGTCACATCAGATGTTCCAACACAAAGTGAACAAAGATCTTCCCTCCCTGGTTGTCACTGAAAATAAGGTGAGTAACTTAGTTCAGCATGGATGATATGCAATGTTTTAATGAATGGTGATGTAACTGGATACTTTTAGAGAAGAAAAAATCATTCAAATTGGTCAAATCTCTGAGGAAGCTGGAGAAAAGGTCGAAACAGAGCCTGCTTTAACACACAGGAAAAAGGGACCAGAGTGACAAGATTATTGGCTAAATTAGGTTAAAGCAGCTCGCATGTGTGTGTGTGTGTGTGTGTGTGTGTGTGTGTGTGTGTGTGTGTGTGTGTGTGCATGCATGCATGTGGAGATAACATGGTCTCTATAGTGTCTTCATAATGTTACCATGTCAGAGAGGCCTGGTAATGTCAGAAGACATTATTGAACACACATAAAAGCCGAACATTTAAGTGCATGTGTGTGTGTCCATGCACACCATACGCACTATATTCGTGTATGCACATGTCTTAGCATGTGCATGCAGGCATGTTTGCAAATGTGTACTGTACGGTTTTCTGATATCATTTTAGATGGCAGCTGCTGATAGCCAACTTTGGTGCTGATATCCAGTATCTTTATGTTTAGTGCTACCTTGCTGCTGCCAAAAAATTCTCAACAACCCTGTGCAACAGCATTCAGACCATCATGGGCTGCTAAAATTGAAACCTAAGAAAACACTGCTACCACTACGACTATTACTGACACATGCTCAAGTCAAAGAAATCTTAGCAACAGCACTACAGACCAGGGGGGTCAGACTCATATTAACACATAGATATTTTAGACTACTTTCTGATATATTATTAAAATTAATCAATTGGTAGTCAACTGTAATTACATGTAAATAACTAAGCATTTAAACAAATCAGATACATCTAGTTTAGAGGGAAGTGAAATAGGGTCCCAAAGAAAACAATGTACCCTTTTTTTTCTCTAATAATTTCTCATAACTATGAGAAAAGGTCTGATAATTAAGAGACAATCAATAAATTTGGGTGGTTTCATTTCTGTGCAAAATTAATTTCAGTCAACATTTCAGTTATATGGATTTTTAGAAATCAAGTTATATATTCTACATGTGTGCAAAACACTTGCCATTGGTTATTTCTTCAGGAGCAGTTCAGCCAGTAGTGCATGCTTGACACATTGTGCATCTGTCATGTATTCAAACTGGCTTTGCTGTGACTCAAGATGCCATCAGGCAACTGAACTGAACTAAAACTACACACACACACACACACACACACACACACACACACACACACACACACACACACACACACACACACACACATATTGAGTCCCAAAGGGTTGAAAGGAGGTACTTGCATACTAGCTCACATAATAATCTCGGACTTTTCACTAGGTCAGAGTTAATCTCGAAATTAATCCAGAATTATTATTGGGGCTTCTGTTAACCAATCAACACCTTATATTCAGATATGATGTTGTGCAAGCCTGGGAAAGAGCCGGTAGTCACCAGGTGTGTCGTATGTGTGTATCGTCCTTTTCCATCTGTGTCCTGTGGTTACTCTCTGCTTTACAATCAAAGTGATCTTCCAAGGCCTAAAGATCCCCTATAATTTACTATCCCCGGGGAGGCCAGCAGGATATAAAACACTGCAACAGAGCCGTAACTCAGATAGCATGTGTGTACGTGGTTAGAAAGGTAAGAGGTGTAGGATCTGTGAAGACTCCTCCTCCAATAGCCGCTGACATAATGAAATAATGAAAGGACTGCACACATGGGGGGAGTGAAAAATAAATAACAACACAAATGAATAAATTCAAAGAAACTAAAATATACTGATTTATCTAATTGTATTTTTCAAATTTTTTCTCTGTAAATTCCTCATGAAATTATCTGCTACAGACCTTCATCCACAGATTGATCAACATTCCTCATTATAGCTTGTTGTATTTTGTATCTAGCTTTTGATTTCTGACTGAAGTCAGAAGGTGTGATGTCATTTGTCAGTTTCTTGGCATTCTGTCTGTTCTTTATTGGTTGATTATAACATCATGATTTTTTACCATAGCTTTTATCAAAATAGTTAGATTGTTTGCTTGCAAAAAAATAGGTTCACAGTTTTGCTTAACGTTTCTTTTTTTTAATTGTCTTTTTGAAATTGAACAAGCAAACAACACAGTTTTGAAAATGAACTGAATTCCCTTTTTTTGAGTGTGAACCAATGACTTCTTTTGAGTCTGTTCAACTTGCTTTAAAGGTGGAGCAATTCTGGAGAAAGATTGTTGATATCTGAAATCAACAGCCAGATTTACTGTCCCTCTTGCTCCAATTGCCTCCGTTCCCCCATTCCCCTCCCGTCCTGTGCACGACCGCTAACGCCCCCTGTAGCTGACTACCTGTGATATAGTGCTGTGGGGCCCGGTCTGAGTTTCCAATTTACAGAGCTACGGGATGTGTACAAACACTGATTTTATTTTTTTGATTTAAGATATCAACAATCTTTCTCCAGATTCCTGGACTCCACCAAGCAGAAAAAAATGGGTGAGCTTGGTGACTTTTTTCACAATGAAGACAGCTCTCTGTCAACAAAGGTTCATTTTTGGTTAGTTTCACTGATGAATGTGTTTAGTCATAGTTTTAGTCAACAAAATTAGCACTGGTTGTGACAACATTTTCACCAAGCGTGGTTTAGAAAAGACACATTGTCACACCAGACACACTACCTTGAAAATGTCATGGTAGACTGCAGTTTTTCCACTTTCAAAAAGTACGTCAGTCCATGTTGATATGCTGTGCAAAGCACTGAATGCACTCACTGCTTCTCTTTCTTTTCATTTCTCACTCTCTCTATTTCATCATATATCTTGGGCTTTCTTTCCCACCCTCATAACCTTCCTCTCTACAGCAAAATCGAGATGGGTAAAATGAATCAGGAAAGCCCAAGGAGGAATGGCTGTACTGAGGAATCTGCAACTTTATGAAACACGGTAACTGAGTAGCCACATATATGACCCTTTATCTTCTGGCAGTGGAATATTGATTTCAAGTCAAAAGCACTCAGTAATGCTTGTCTTCTCAAGTGCATTAATGTCTGGAATGAATCCAGTTGCACTGCATGCAAATATGTGCCTCATGCTGCTTTGCCACTCTCAAAGCTGAAACAACACTATAGTGATGACTAGCTATGAAAGTTAATGAATGAAATCAATGAAGGAAATGAATGAAAGCTAATTTCGAACAAATATGGCACTAATGGCACCAGTGGCACTAATCTTCAAACAATTAACTCTGATCAATTAACATGTTGTGAATATTGAACTGCATTTTAATACCCAGACTGTGCAAGTGAAAAAATGTTATATGTACCTGCTCATGTATTTCATCACTTTGCCATTTGGCGCTTCAATAACAATAACAGATGATAATAAAATCCTTTACCTAATTCCTGAAAAGCTCAAAGTGTATTCATTTATTAATTTATTTATTCTTTTGTTGGGGGGAGAGGGGGGTAATGTCACAGCAGCACTATGCCACTTTTGCGGTTGAGGATAAGGACTTGAGTACATCTGAAAATGTCATTATTGATGACAAGTCATCTGTCATGCCGCTTATCTGCTATGTCCACAATAAGACTGAACCTCCCATTAACTGAGCAAGGTTTCTCCAAGAAAATGTCCTGAATTTGAAAATCAATTGGCTTATCATGATTTCCACAAAGAAAATGTGATTTCTAAGGATTACATTTATCTCATTACTCGACTGCTGGAACCCAATAAGCACTTCTGATTGAATAAAAGCATTGTCAGTCTCGTCACCCAGTTATCGCTCTATTGTACTGCGTTGCATTGTGTGTATATAGGGACCTCATAGCTTTTGGACATTTGATCCACCCAGAAAATACCTATAAAAAGGTCCCAGTAAACGTTTTTCCCCAAGTAATTACAATGAAGTTATTTGCAAAAGTACTATCAAGTCATTTCCTCCTGATGCAAGACTATTATCCTGAAGGATCCTACAGACGCTAACTGTCAGATCTACTTTCCAATTCAAATAGGAAAATATCAAGCAAAGAGACATTTAATTTCCTCCAAAAATGGGCAGTTGGACTTGGTTTTGTACTGGCATTAGGGGTATAACAGTTCAGAAAGCAAAACCTAAACCATGAAACAAATATCCACAGTTCAAAGTCACGAGTCCGTCTTCTATCTCACTTTCCCTGAGATGGAAGAGACCGTGGAGTGCACGGACAAACATGCAGTTTGACTACATCTTGCTCCCAAAATATGAGAGCAAGATGTAGGAAGGGAGAGAAAATACAAGCAAAGAGAGAGACACAACACTAACGCTAACCAGTAGCTTATAATAATGTAATAATAATGTAATGTAATTTAGCACTTAATGCCTTAATGCATTTAAGAGGTTTTGTTTGGAAAGATACTGTTTTCCATTATTAAAATATGCAATTATGAAGCTATGGACTGAACTCTGGATTTGGAGAATTGTTACACGACCTAGGTGCTGTAACAATTTTCATGGGCGCAACACACATACTCAGCTCTGCTGCTCATCCCACAAATGCATGTTCTTTACAAATGTGGCACCAATTAAAAGGGAAATAAACAGGCTTTCCAGCGGTATAAGATTTATTGCCAAGAAGCATTGTTACAACAAAGAAATAATTTTATTTATTTTCTGACTGGGATAATTTCTAAAGAATCACAGTTATATTGAAATTACACCAATCATATTTTGCTAGGACTCCTGAATGTCCTCGGACGACTCTTTGAGAACCACTGGTCTCCACTGAACAGACAGCTCAAACATCAGAGAATGACTAGTTAGTTTGATCAGACACAACAAGGGTTAAATAAAGGGTTTAATAAACCAATCAAGAGGGAACCACATTTTAATTTCATTAAAAAAATAAACTTCCTTGTATCCTAGTGTCCTTGTATCCTTAATGGTTAACGTGAGTGTGTGTTTACTGTAATGTATTTATAATATAATTTCTTTACGGACAAAAAGCAATTGTTAAACATCTGTAATACTGGTAAAATGAAATTTGCCATTTCTGTTCTGATTTTCTACTTTGATAAAAAATGCATAAATATACTTGGATAGAAAAGGACATGGAACCCAGATATACAGTACATAATCTGAGCCAGTGCGCCTCATGCAGCATTTTGAGCAAATTTAGTGAATTTTGTGCTCTACACAGTGCTGTACAGCCTCCAGTTGAAACACAGCAGCTGGTCTTTTCAAAGAAAACCCGCCAGGAGGATTAGAGAGGAGACAAACCCTGAAAACACTCAAAACCACAGGAGCTCTGCTTTCAAGCTCCTTTCAAAGTGAGAGTCAAACCTTATGTCTACAGACACTACAGAGTTTACAACAAGAACAAAAATACACACACACACAAACGCGTGCACGGAATAAACCAGTAACATTCTTAACCTTCACCTTTTTTCCTAGGGAAACTGTACTGTCTTCAAAGTGAGACTTTTTCTCCACTCGCTCAACAGCAACAACAACAATTCTGTGAAGCTGAAGGTGGTTTAAAGTCAGCTGGATTTGGCAAGCATGGTCTTAGACACATCAAATAAAGAAAGGCATTGATTCACACACTGTTGTTCGGACAGTTTAAATCCCCAAATCCTGCATGTGAATATGTGGGAGTGTGTATGAGAGAGAGATTGAACAAGATGCAGGAAGCGATATACGAACAAATTTCCTCTCACTTTGTTCGTATCCACCAATTTGTTCTTATTTTGTTAGCACACACTGATTTCTGGGATACACCAATGTTTTTTTAATTTTGCTTCTCTCTTAGGTTAGAAAAAAATTCAGAGTGGTCAAGAGTACTCTTTACCAAGGTAAAGAACATTTTTTGTCATTGTCACAGTCACAAATTGCTTGTCCCATGCATAGAAACACACATTTTCACATCAAAAAACCTAACAATGCACTATGTGAAAAAGCCTATAGACTACAACAGGTAGAAAAAGATGAGTTCTATGCCTGAATAAAGCTTAGAGCGTTTATACAATAGAGCTGTGTCTCTGGGCTTGAACAAACTGTCCTGTCCTCCTGCGGTCAGCACCATGGAATTCTTGGCTTTCGCAATTTAAGGGTTAAGGTTTGAAAAAGTTATTGTTAAGGTTAGGAAAAGGTCAGGGTTAAGGTTATGAAACGTTAGCTGATGGAAGCTGGCGAATATTAATAAATGTTTGCTATCTAAAAACAAACACTACTCTCGTTTTGAACTTCGGCTCAGTGGAAGGCGTGTTGAATGACCCTCCATATGTAGGCTTCACCACTATTGAAATACTACATCGTAATGTTGTTATTTAAAGGACCACCAGAGGTCGCTTAACTTTAAAACATCACTATAGGTCATAAAAAGCTGCTGTACAAATGTCATGTAGGACGTCTTTCGCCAGAGGACAGTCTCTCATTTTAATTTTGAACCATTTCCAATTTATTTCAGCAACTGTACGTCCCTCTGCTGAGACAACATTTCACAGCATCCCAGATTTTTTTTTGCCATAGCTGACTTTTTTTTTTTAAAACTTTCCTGTAATGTCAGTACTCATGCTCTGAAAATGACATTTGCTCTTTTTTATTAATTTTTTTTTAAATTATTTAACATGACTTTGATCTCAAATGCAGAAGTTCCTTTTCACTGACATCATTGATGTCTCTCATTTTTTCATTAACAGAAAAATAAGAAAGAGAAATTAAAATAGTATTGCTGTATTTGCTCCAATGTGTGAGACAGAGAAAGTATTTATGCACTTTTGTTGCTTAACACTTTGATGCATGAATTATGAAAGAGTCCAGATTTTTTTCTCATGTGTTTTTACTCTTCTTAAGGCATGAACACTTTTGTGAGTCTCCATACTTCTTTAAGGATGCAGGACTGGTATTACCATGTCATGATACTAGTATTAATATGTTTTCAGCAACAAGAACTGACAGTCCCTGCATAAATCTCAATGGTGGTGGTGGGTGGGGAGGCAGAGAGCATTCTAACAGCTGATATGCAGTAGTGGCCGCTATGCGCCAAAGGGTTAAAGGATTTTTTTCACAAACGTGTACTGCGGGTGTAAGGTCAGGCTATTATCAAAGTATCCCTGAACAATCACTGAACCACCAACTGGTCCAGCGGTGCTGCTCAGTGATCAACAGCAGAAGATCACCAGTCAGCATCCCAAGGCCAATGTGTAGCAAGATGTTGCTGTAAAAAAGCCCTTTCAATTTTCCAAGGATAAATAAAGGTTCAAACAAAATAGATGTGTGTACCTCTGTGTTCCACTGTGGGTTAACAGTGTTGCAGACGATACCGGAGCGTTTCTCCTGGCCGTGGTGCGGCAGGGAGGGGAAGATGCTGTGCTTCCCAGGCTGGATGGAGAGCTTCAGGTAGGGGTCGGGGTTAAAGAACATCCCCTTCTTCAAACCCACTGCCTGGAGGTCTGAAAGAGGGGGAGAAAGAGGAGATGAACTGAAAGAAGAGGAAGAGGACAGAGGGAGGATTTTAATATTTTCAGTTACAGTAATGAGTTTTCTTTCTTTGTTTAGACAAGAGGCAGAAAAGATCTATAGCAAAAAGACCCATCTTGCCTCTACATATCTATTGTATCCTTTTATCAAGGCCAGGGTGTGATGATGCTGTGGTTTTACTTTATGCTAAATAAATCTTGCTTCTGCTTGCACTTGCTTGCTAGGTTGAACAGTGTGTCAGTACTAGTTTAACTTGTTTGACAGCTGTGTATCCTACATTATCTGTTTTGTAGGATCCATTCTTATTATAGTGATAGCCTTGTATAGGACTTTGATTAATCTGGCCTCTGGTTTCAGTTGACAGACCTGTTATATTCTTCCTACCCAAGTGATGCTTCAACATACATTGGCAGAGAGAGCCAGCTGCTTTACATTCTGAGATCCTAAATAAGTCCTCGCTTTATCTTCATCCACCAGTACTGTTCTTTCTTTATCCCTCCAACACACACACACAACATGAATAATGAATACAGGCTCACTGCACCGTCTCACTTCCATTAGGAAAAGACTGCTAGCTTGTGTGTGTGTGTGTGTGTGTGTGTGTGTGTGTGTGTGTGTGTGTGTGTTGCCTGTCTGCATTTTAGTGGGGGAGGGAATGAAAGGGTGTGTATGTATGCGCACCCATATAAGGAGGGCATGAATAAATAATATGAATGAATAATAATGAATTTAACAGTTAAATTAATTTTAAGTGATTTGAATTGTCACTGAGAAATTATTATTTATTGTGTTACTGCTTAAAACGCTGATTTTTAATGACTAATAGTCCTCTGTTAAAGTGAATACTATTACTTCAGGTGACAATATAATGCCTCACTATACTGCAACACTTCTTTTTCCTATCATGTCAGTGAACAGATTAGAAACAAACTGAACTGAATTGAGCGAGAGAGAGAGAGGCAGAATTAGATAAAATATAACAATCTATGATAAAAAAAAAAAAAGACAAGGGGGCACAAGAGAAAACACAATATAGATGAGAAAATGCAAAAACTTTTACATCAGAAATTTTAGCAACACTCCACAACATAGACAACATCCATAACAATACACCACATCCTTCATGCCCTGCTATATATCCTCACAGATCAGGGCTTTCTCTTGCTGGAGAGGAGTGGTTGTAAATGAAAAATACATGAGGACACCGACACAGTCAGTAAGTACAGACTTCACAGATATGCGTCTTGTGTTTGGTTGGATATGCTCGTCACACACTAGCACGGACTGTGAACATGTTTTAAAGAACGGAGTGGACTTCTCTTTTTGGGAAGGAGTACAGGAGAAACACCATTCCCCAAAGGCTGATTAAAAAGGACCCAACAGTGCCTGAGATGCTGAACATGAAGCTTAGGGTGTTTTCGCACCTGCAGTCTGTTTGCTATGGTTGGAATGAGTGGAATAGTTGAGATTTTGTTGCATTGTTCGTTTGGTTCGGTTTGATTTCAAATGGCAAAAAATTCAAACAAACCAAAATGTATCAATGTAAGCCACATGGGAGCTGTCAGCCTGCTCATTGGTCAAGTTCAATCAAATATCATTAAGTTGAGAGAGGGAGGAAATGGTTACTTTGGAGAAGTTTTTTTTTGTATTGGCCACATTTGGCCAATACAATATCCAAAATGGGCATGAAGCACCATCAGCAGCTCTGGGATTTCTTATCACTGCAGTGCTTGTTTGGGCAAAATACCAAGAAGGCGATGTCAACCATCGACTCATTTTGTTCCTATGTTGCTAACTGCTAGCTGCTAGTGCCACTGAGTTACTTCTTTCTGTCCATAATTACGAGTCCGTAATGCACATCTGAACCACAGTAGCTACTTCGGCCAAAAATGCATGCTGCTGCCTGTAGTTGGGGGGGATCTGGGATGTTACAGGTTCACGCTACAAACAAACCTCTCCAGAGTTTCTTTGTGACTGTTTGAGACCACTTCCTCCACAGGGTCTCAGTCTACTTGTTTTGGTCCACACCAGAGAGCAATTGCTGTTGTCACAGCTGCCCAAATAACACATTCTCATTCCCACAGCTTAGTCACAGCCCTTTCGTGTCTGATACTGATGCCAAAGGCAGCCTTTGACAAGATAAAAAGATAAAATACATCAGACTTTCTTGCTTTTATCACATGTCACTGTCACATAGATGGGTTTACACCACAAACCCCCTGGTTAAGCTTAAGTACAGGTTAGGTTTGGCCATCAAAATGTAAACTAGACACTTTCTTGGTCATACACAAAAGGTCTTGCTGGAAACAGGAATCAAACCTGGGTCTTGTGCGTGAAGGTCCTGTGGCTTACACACCCACCATCCACACTGACCACCTCCTTTCATGGGCTGGCCCAAATGAACCGCATCAAGAGGGTAAACGCTTGATTCAATTGGATTAAGGCAGGTGTGCTATTGGTCTGGTGGTGGCTGTGTAGTGGGCCAATCTGTTCATATTCAAAATGCCTGTGTTAAAATCTATCACTCCAACAAGTTTCATCTGAAACAGCCAGCAGACGCTCAGATATTGTGGGTAATGAATGAATGGACATGTAGAGCCCAAGTCTCTTCCCTGATCCTTGACATCTCACAAGTGAAAATATAGCCAGCAGAAGTCAGTGTATCATACAGCAATGTAACCACACTCTTTGCCATGCATTCAGATGAGTTAGATGGAGACTGGACCACATATAAGCCTACTCAAATGAAGCCACATTTAGCAGTAAAACTTTACATTAACTGTCTCTGAACGCCGATCTTTTCAAGCTAAACTCAACTCAACTCAAACCCACAGAACTTGATTTTAAATTCTAGTTGAGATCCCAAAGTTTCCCAAGATACTAAATGTCCTGCTGAATTACAGGAACATTGGTATAAAATGATGCACAAGACATCCAGGTATTTTCTGTTTGATGTGATGATGCAGCCATAAAACAACATCATCTTGACTGTAAATATTTCACTCAGAATCACTGTGATGGAGCTATACAAATCTGGAGATAGACAAATCTGGATGTGACGATGTACAATATAGAAATATATTGCAATATTTTCAGTCAGTATGAAGTTGCTTAGGTGGAAATTTAAGTGAAAACCAGGCTTAACTAATGTTAATTTACTAACATGACTTAAAAACCAATAAAAACGAAATTAGTGATGTTAAATGAACATGAACAACTGCATTAATGTTGCTACACATGAAACCAACATAGGTTAAGCTGATCTCTAGCTGATCAGTCCGCCCTATCTATCAGCTGACACCTCAGCTGACTACAACTGCCAAAACGTCTGACAGCTGATTGTTTTGTCTCCAGTTAGTATTGCTTGCTGGTATTGATAAACTGTGTCATACTATATCCATGTCATGGCTTCAGTGCCATTGCTACAGGCTCTGTTCTGTCGTCCTCCTTGGGGGCAGAACAGTTCCATGCCACCAAACATAACTATATGCTTGTGAAACTTTGATCGAAGTGATACCATTTCCCTTCTTTTGTGTAATCACAATTATTTGTGAAAATACTATCAGGTTGTTTCTTCCTGGTGCAAAGCTTTCTGTGGATGCTCTGTCAGATCTACTTTCCAATTCAAATTGTAAAATAACAAGAGCCATTTAATTTCCTCAACAAATGGGAACTGTGACTTGTTTTTGTTATTTTTTTATATTGACATTATCTGCTGTGCTTGTGCTTATATAGGCTAGTAAAAGTGTTATTTCAGGATCAGTTTTGCTGTGCAATGGAAGTGAATGGAGAAATACAAACACAGTATTATGGATTAGCAGCCAAGGAGATTCACCACCATCTTGACTTATATCTCGCCCAGGTAACCATAAACCCAACACTCTACCTCTAAGTTCAATTTTGTTTTCAGGTGTTTGTTTAAAGCAAAATTGTAACTCCTCTTGTGTTATGTAAAACATATCCTGACTAAAGTGATTAAGCCACAACAAGCGGTGCCTAATGTGAAAGACATGAATGTGTGATATTATGTCATTTGGTATAATTACTATAAAAGAGTAAATTCTTTGTGAATTACTAATACTTATGGTAACACTTAACAGTGATTCTGTTAGGGAATATGTTGTAAAACACTGACAAACATGAAGAACTTCATACAGAAGAACCAACAACACTATCAAAAGGCCTTGGCAGAAAAGAAGAAAAAGACGAAGGGGAAGAAGGCAGTGGCCAAGGACAGGACAAAGAGGAAGGATGAGGAGCTTTGGCAAAGAATGAGGTAACAGAAGCAGAAGAAAAAGTATACACTCCTGTAATGTTAAGACTCCAGGACTAGGTGTCTGCCGTTACGCTTCAGCTCCCTCAACAAGACAGAAATCAAGGGAAGGATTACAGGAGGACAGACTGTGTGAGGTATAGATAAGTGAACAAATAATTTGACAGAGGGTTGGTTGGAAAGAAAAAGCTGTTAATACCTGACAGGGAGAAGTTAATGAGTCTCCTGTTGCCTGGCCCCTGGTTGGCCTCAGGACTAACTACTGGCTTCAATACCTACAGACAGAGAGAGAGAGACAGAAGCAGACAGAAAAGCAGACTTAAGAAATGTTCTGAAATGAGAGGAGCATCATAAAACACTCAGCCTTCCTCCTCGTCTGCCCCAGGCTGTTCCCTTCCTTCCCCTGAGAATGAAACCTTAACAATCCCTGGGGGCAAATTAGGTCGCTGCAGCAGCAAAATAACAACAGAATCCAACAAAGAGGGGACAGAAATAATTAACAAGTGGGGGAACAGAACACAATGAACAGTATGAGTATAAAAATCCTAAGTTACGGTATGAGGCTGTGTAAAGAAAAACAAATGACAAATATGTGCAACTGCTCTAAGAATACACATCAAGAAATCGCATACTATCAAATAAATGTAACTTGTATGCTGCTGCAATTATTGTAATGTACAGCTTATGTCAACATGTGCAAAATGAAAATTTTATTCCCATTTGCACGTCTAAAGAAGGATAAATATAATATAAATATAAATATAAATACAGTACAGGAGGTGACCACACATGGTACTATAAAACTATTCATCTTATCAAATGCATCCACTTTACAGATGACATGAACACGTCATTCTGAAAATATGCATTACCTTAGGAAAACCCAAATGTAGAGAAGAATGCTAATATTGTGCAAGACTCATGCACTATTGTTATAAGCAATGTGCAGATAAAATGCATGACAAGTGTGACTATGAAAGCACAGTTTCATTTTTAAATGCTTAGATGTGGTTAGTGAGGGCCAAGAAATTCCACTTTGTGTCAACATGGCTTCTTTTAAAATGACTTAGAGCTCCATTTTCAGTCAGCCCGAATGCATGCTGCAATCAATACTGTGTCTTCATTATCCTGACATTGATTCTACAGTCAGGAAGAGGAGGAGCAGGAGAACGGAGAAGAAAACACAGGGCTATAAAGTGGTGTGTGTGTGTGTGTGTGTGTGTGTCTCGTGTCAAGTCATCCAATAAATGTGAGGAATCCCCCTTCGTTTTGCTTTAGTTTTGCCTTGTGTCCTAGACATGAAAAGGATATGAAAAATGTCACAGAGCATATAAATATATATGTACACCCAGACCTGACAAACAGACCAAGGGTTCAAAACACTGTCAATAAACAGTGTGTTTCAGTGTGAGATTTTCATTTCATTTCTAGTAAGGCTGGGCAATATATCGATATTGTACTGATATTGTGATATTGGGGGCTGTTTTACCATGCTATTGAAGTGAATGGAGAGATAGAAATGCTGGACTATCAGTCCAGGGGAGCATCGAACAACTAATGATGATATTTCGTCATATGGACTCCAGCTCTGTCTACAACCCAACACTATCCCAAAATTCAATTTTGCTTTAATGCCAATTCACCCATTTTGATTTCTGCTTCACGACCACCACACTTCAACAGCATCTCCTATGCATCATCCAAACTGAAGATAGAGAACGTTAGCTACTGGTTGACAGTGTTGGGAGGGTTACTTTTAAATTGCATTTCAATACGGATTACTTACTACATGTTCTAAAATGCTTACTCGAGTTAAGTAACATATTCTAAATACTTTGGATTGTTTTTCGAACACTTCAAAATTTGCCAATTTGTCTGAGTCAGATTGAATGTAGTTAACACTAGCTTTTGGGTATGACTTTATTATCTTATTAAGCAAGTACACAAAACACAAATGTGGTATGTTTTGTCCTGCAATTGATGTTGTTTAAAGAAAACTGGTGAAATTTTCTTGCCACTTGTTTTAAGAGCAGCCTTTTAAGAATAGAGCAGTACATAGTGTGTTTGGTGGAGCGAGTGAGAGAGAGAGAGAGAGCAGCAAAAAGTGGTGGTGAATGCCAGCAGAGCAGAGCAGAGCAGCGGGCTGGCAGTGAAGTTGTCAGTCTGACAGTAAACATACAGTGTAGGCAGTAGTCACCCCCACCCCCCACCCCCCCACCACCACCACCAGCAGAGAGAGTGCAGGGGCAGAGGGGCTGTTTAGTTCAATATGTTAGTCTAGTCTGCCTGCTCGCATCACAGAGACATACTGCTGCCTGTAGTATTCCTATAATATTCCTTCTATGATCATTCCATAGCGTCTGTGCAGCTAAAAAGACAACACAGAAAATCTTTGTAGAAAATACACACCTAAATTTTAAATAAAACAAAATGGATAAAGTAATCCCAGACAGTAACAGTTTTCAGAATACCACCAATTTAAACTGCAACTATAATGGAATACAGTTGCTCATATTCTGTATTTTGAAAACCTAACTCCATTACTTATATTCTGTTACTCCCCCACCCTGCTGGTTGACAGTTTCATTTTGGATGGGGAAAAACAGAAATCACAGAAGCAGAAAGTTGAAGTAAGATCTTCCCTGCTGTCTTGTCTTAGCTTTTGCTGTGTTCCTCAATGCATGCATTGGCATGAGACACTGAGACAGCCTGGGAGATATGGTAAAACAGATCTAAAAACATATTTAAACATGGCATGAGCATGCAAAAACTGGCATAATTAACGCTGAAGGGGTGGAAATAGCAAAAATAGAAAAAAGCAAAACTGGATTAAAAAACACATGGCGATAAGGATGAGAAAGGGCTGGAGAAAGAGGGTGGCATGTCAACAAAATGTAATTATTGTCTCACTATCGATTAGTGACCCAGACAACAGTGTCAAATTGCAGATCCAACATATGAACTGAATGACAACCTCATACCGAAGTGCAATACACTTCACATAGTAGTGTGCCACCCTATCTGAGAATTTTCTAAAACAGCTTCAGGCTTTTTAAAAAATGTAAAAGAAACATTTCAGTATTTGACAGCAAAATCATACAATATGTACAATTTATGAGCATCCTTTATGCAATGAAAACATCTTTAATCAAGAGGAGCGAGCAAGAGAGCAAGAGCAAGAAGGGAGATTTTGCACGATAAAAGCACCTCTGCATCCTGACTGAAAATCTGAAAAATACAGCAAAATACATGTGAGTGGATCCACATCTGACACCAAGTGTGTATAGGCAGTGTATTTTTTGTGGGAATTATAGGGTAATTTTCTTGTAATTGAATTTTAAATAATGTGAAATGTGAAATAATGTCACATTTTTCAACACAGGTGAAGTATCCATTTAATAACAGGGGAGGGCATATCAGCTAAAACAGTTTGTTTATGATAATCATCCGTTTTTGTTGTTATGGATACAGCAAGCTTGATATCCTGAGTGTTCATATATCATGGCACAAAAAACTGTTGAAAGGGTCTTGATATACAATTTTATCAGACACCTCCCAGCCAATCAGATTCAAGTACTTGCAGTGACTATGACAAAATAACTGATTGATCTGTCTCTGAAGCTGCCGGAAGAAAAAAGCAGGACGGAGAGGCTGGTGACTGTGAATCAGCTGAGAGAGAGAGGGAGAGAGAGAGAGAAAGTATATGCATGGTTACCCAGGCTATCCAGCTGAGCCTTGTCCTCCTCCTGCTCCTCCTCTCAGGATGACTGGGAGACAGCAGTCCCAGCTGAAGACACATGCTATCCATCACATGCACACTCACACACACAGGCATGCGCGCACACAGGCCCACACACACACACACACACACACACACACACACGTTCTCTCTTTCTGTTTGCTAGCTCTGAAGCTTTTGACTCACTAGACGACCATCAAGAGGGACAAATCTCCCTCCACTGCTGCACCCTCTCCCCCATCTTGTCTACCTCTCTTTCCTCTTCTCCTCCGTCTTCTTCTTCTGTTTTATCCAGCTGCAGCAGCTCTCCTCGTCTTCATCCTCATCTCTCCAAAAACTGAATGATCTACTGGGCTCTTGTCCCCACCTCCCTACTGTTCCCTCCCTATCAGTGTCTCTGTTGGGGTTATTTTTAATCCTTTGTCCTCAGGAGGTGAGTGCAGATCAAGTTCAGGGCCCATCAGCATTTCCAGGGGTCCACAGCAGCAGAAAGGAAGGGAAACATGGAAATCCAATCGCCTGGGCCCCAGATGAGCTTTGGATGTGAGCATTAGACCAATATGGGATTCGGACAGCCAATACCAATACCAATATCTTTCAAAAGAAGCTGTCTGTAGGTGATATTTTATGCAAAAATTCAAAATGATTTAAATGAGTGTACTCATGAAAAGGATCCCAGAAGAATTCAGTGGCCCTCCCAGAATTTTATTCAGGACAGGGTGGAAAATCTGGTGGAACAGCATTTGGACAAGGGAAGCTAAAACACTCTGTTATGATTAAAAACAAAAAAGAAAGAAAGAAAAAAAAACTTTGCACAGCAGCAAAATATCAGAGGAGGACATCACTAACTGACCCATGTCCAACATGAATAAAAAGCCAATATCGGCCCCATTTATCAGTCTACTTCTCAGTCTAACTACATGCACAAGTCAGGACAGAATGAGCAGTGAGCAAAAACAGCAGTGCTTCAAAGGTCTGTGGATGTGCAGACAAAGCATCCTCATGTCCAAATAAATGTCACTCTCAAAGGCCTTTTCCCCCAGAAAGGAAATGGTTCTATTCTGTTTTGTGAACCTGAATTTGAACCACTCTAAGACATTTGGTCAAAAATAAATTGGTTTGGTAGCCGAAAATTTGGTTCCCATCAGGAACCAAAAAATACTATGACCTGAAGTGGGACCTGTGACGACAGCGAGAGTGGGTGTGTATTATTCTGCAGGGAAGATGGAAACAATGGAGAAATCAAAGAGTGTGCAGTGGTCTGCCAAAGAGACAAAGCAATTGCTTTCAATTTGGACAGCTCCTGAATTTCAGAAAAAGATGGGAGTACTAAAAAAAGTAAACTGTGGGTGGCTCTCCATGTAGAGTGTGTCCCATGTAATACTAAGGCTAAGCCCCATCCACCTGGATTCCAATCTGGTCTAGACCTTTGCTGCACGTCAACTCCTCTCTCTGTCCTGTCTTTCCAGGAGTGAACGACAGTCATTAGGGCCCTAACAACACTCTGAAGAAGATTCTTGGATGAGAAGTTTAACCTCTTCAGGAATCTACCATTAAGTCCAGCTGATCTCAATTCAACTCTGCATGGATAGGTATCAATCAAGTTTTCGCTAAATTCAAAAACACACATTTTCAGTCTCACAGCTAGATTTAAGTTTTTGGATGTGCTTGTTTTTTTTTTTTTTGTATTTTTGTATTTGTATGTGTGTCAAACTTCACTTTATTTCTTTTTATTTCTTTTTATTTAAAGTTTTATAATATATCATAATTTTAATTTAATTTTAAATATAAATAAATTCCTAATCATTTTTACAATTATTTTTGCTAATTTTTCAGTCATGTTTTACTCATCTTCTTTTTTAATTTTCTGAATTTGTTATGAGAAAATATCTTTTTTCAAGCATTTTTTTCTTTCACAACCATTTAAACAAAGAAATCTGACGTTGCCAGTTTTATACTAATGTTAAAGCATGTTTTCCTAATTTGCTAAACACTTTTTTTTTTTTTCTTGTTTTGGAAAGAAATCGGGTGAATTTGTGCAGCTTTCAAAGGGTAAAGTAAAGGCAAAGCCCAGCTAAATGTCATGAGCTCAGACCAAGATGAAAGGAATGGAGATAACCCACAACAGGCAGAGTGGCTGACCAAAGCAACAAAGGTAAATGCTGCCAATTCCCTCAGATGGTACGCCACAACTTAATCTCACTGATCAGCGGTGCACACCATCTCCATAAACCAACCACAGTTAATGACTGATAGCCACATTGTCAAATCAGGCCTTTTAGAAGCAGTGGGACAGATTTAGTGCCGAAAAAGCAGATGAGATGTAATCTCTCATCATCTCTCGATCGTGTTTTATCATGAAGGACTGAAACCAAGTAAAGTAGAGGAAGCAGGCCCCACAGGGCTCTTTTGTTTCATTATATCCCTGAGTAAGAGATGGAGGGAAGGACAGAACAGTAGATGACACATAAACTGTCCCCTGTTCCTCATGATGTTCAAGTGCTTGCTCCTGAAACCCTACTTCTACTTTCTGTTTGTCTGCCTGCCAGTTACGCCAAGTATCCTGTGAATGACAGCATAAACAGGGCTGTGAGTTAACTCTCTGAGCAGACAGCAATGGTGTTAGAAAGGTTGCAAGTCTTGTAGCACAAATTGAAATATTGTAGTTCTGAGATTAAAAGACCATAATGCCACTTCTAAAAAGTGTTGACTTCCCATAAGTGGTATAATTTATCATTTTAAATGTGACCAAAAAAAAAAAACAAAAAAAAAACAGAATGAGTAAAGTTTTAAGTTTACATAAAACCTAAGTGTTGCTTTTGTGAAACACAAGCCAATAAGCCATGATTTTGCTTCAACTACTTCAAGTATTGGTTAAGCTACTTCATCTTCTGTGTCTGATCAGCTACTGTTTCAATTACTGATTCAACTGCTGCCTTAACCACCTGATTTGACTGTTATCACACCACTGAATGGACGTTATCAGTCATAATCCCCCCTACAGGTATGGGTTAGTAGGTTACCTACTGCACCTTCACATAGGTCAGAAGCTGTAAGCATCTATTCCTATCAGTCCATCTTAACAAATCAAACGTTAGTAGGTTAGAAGCTGTTATCATCTACTAATATCTTCACTCTGTCTTAACCAATTAAATGTGACCCTGGAGCCAAATGTATCATGACACAGCATAAAGACCAACAAAGTCGGTCACAAAAGGATGTGGTTGGGGTGGTGGATGGGTCACATGGACCTTCACTCCACATAGTCCAGGAGTCTAAGTCTGCTTTCTTGATGAACCTGGTTTTGCCGGGTGAAGTTTTTTTCTCTGCTGATTCTTATATCTTAGGGGCACTTCTTAAAAATACAGCAGGGTGCCTGGTGATATCCCTTGAGCATTTTCACATATTAACCTCTTCATGCCCAAAGCACCAAAATCCCAGACAAATGGGGATTTATGAGATTTCCTATAACATACTCATATCAAATGTATCAAATTTACCTTCTCTATTCTTGAGATATTGATCAGATATTAACCCCTTTATGCCCAAAGCACCATGGGAAATCATGATTTTGAAGTTTCTGCATACAAGCATGCAGGCCACAGGTAGTGTGGTGTGTGTTAAAAGCTGACTGACTGGCTAGCAGGAACTGAGGTATGCATGCTTTTTAATTTATGTGTAATTATATTCTTCTTATTATGATATTATTTTGTAACCATTTTATCTAAATTATAATGGTCTTGAGATTCCACATAACATCAGTAAAATACTCAAAAAATGCAAAATCAAATGCATCAAATTTGCTTTCTTCAGTGTTCATTGCTAAAGAAGGTCATGTACAATGAATTTTGATCATACATGAATGAATATTAACCCCTTTAGGCCATGCCAGCAAAACACACTTTTGATCACAGTACCCTGGGTTGTGGTGGATGAACCTTCATGTACAAAGTTATGAACCTTTGTTCATTAACATATAGAAATTTTGCAAAATTGCACAATGCAGTCTGGGGCAATTTTTACAGTTTTGCAAAATTGTCCCAGACTAAATTGTGGATTTGAGCAGGTGTGGCTGCTCCAAGAAGTGCAGCCGTAAAGTTGCACATGTCACTGTTTGAAGTGACCGTGTGACCGTGTGATCAGCTCTGTCTTGACATTTGTGATGAAATCAGCCACGGTGCCATCAGCTGGCCATTGCATGGCTTGCCATGCAGAACGTTCTGTGCATGTCTCAGGGTAGGATACTCAAGATCCACTTCTACATGTTCTAAGTATTCTGTTAAATCTCCCATCTTGCTAGTTGCTTAGCTTACTTTATCTTGTCCCTTTATCAGTCAATCATTCTTGGTATCTGCATTGATGTATGAAAACTGTGTTATAATTTGTTATTAAAAGTTTATTAATAATTTATAAAATGTTTATAATCTAATTGATAACCCAATTACAAACCATTAATAATCCCTTTCTAAGGGTAGTCTTATTGTAAAAAAGTACCAAATAAAATTATTCAAAAAAATAAAGTTATTCAGCACAGATGCAACTGTGATATTTTTGTATTAGCACAGGATGAATTTCTCCTAACATATGTGACAATACTGTTGCACTGTACAGTGCTGATAAGTTAGACAACTGATTCAAAAATTGAATCGCATGTGCACTGAGTTAAGTGAATTGCTTTCTGGCAATTTACTCAAGGACATGAATGAAGCCAATGGACAGAGATCATGAAGCTGGACTCCCAATCCCTTTGAGGCAATAACTACAATTACATGTATATTAATATTCAGAATATGGTATGTTTGCCAAGATGAAAAGAAGGGCAAGATAAATTAAGATAAATTATGAGAAAATGTAGATGTAGTATATACTGGGGACAATTTACAGAATTAGTCCCACTGACAGTTTCAAAAAAGGACAAAAATACCTAAATATCAAGTATACATAGAGTGTATTGGGGTGCAGCTTTCGAAAGATAGACATTCTGAGAAAGAGATGGACTCCTCAAGATAAGAGAGCAATGGTGAGAAAAAGCACATGCAGGATTGGTGCTTAGAAACACTGTTCATGAGCAACAGTTCACTTTAATTCACAGTCATGTTCAAACTCACAGGTGCAGAGACGCTCTTGATGGTGATGCTTGGTGTGGTTGCCCTCAGTGCTCCTGTCACACCGTGGTAATACCTGAAGCAGACCTGGGTCTCAGCTGCAGAGAAAACAGCCAAGAGAGCCACAATGA
The DNA here is from genome assembly GCF_902150065.1 of Myripristis murdjan. Lineage (NCBI taxonomy): Eukaryota > Metazoa > Chordata > Actinopteri > Holocentriformes > Holocentridae > Myripristis > Myripristis murdjan. The sequence goes on along the minus strand of NC_043999.1, from coordinate 26,434,757 downwards.
GAGACAGACAGGCAGACAACGGCTGTGAAAAGTCAGCTCCCTTTCATTAACAATCTGGTGAATGTTGCTGCCTGTTTTTTTCTTGATTGACCTTTAGAGCTGTGACCAGCAGCTCGTATAAGTTACTCTGTTTGTCGGCCAGTTCCTAACATTTCACAAGGGTGACATTTGGCTGTATCTGTAAACAATAAAAACTCAAAAATCAATATATGATCTCTATTTATGGCTACATAAACTGTCTGCAAACTGAACTGAATCTCTGTATGATATTCACAAAATAAAAACTCACTATGGAGTACCATAAACATGTAAAGTCCCTGTAGTAACACTATACTAATATTAAGAGTGATTTTTGTGTGTTTTTAGATGAAAACAAGGGAAAAGCGCACACTGCCAAAAAACTTCACAAAAGTGTGAATCCATAAGAATAAATCTATTTGTTTGCCAAAACATAAATTTCGGAACACAATTAAGTGCTCAGTGCCCAAAATAAATGAATGTGCATGATCCTACTTATAAACTAACCCACTGAGGCGCATCTATATTATTGTCTATAGCCAGATTATCTATCTATCTATATATATATCTATAGCTCTATAAAGAATCTGAAGGTGAGGGACAACATTTTTGTATCTGAAGCGTTCTGGCTTCCATTTCTGTTTCCATTGTAATCCAAGTAGTGAATTTATGAAGGCTTTTATAAAAACAGTTCATGTGGGAAGCAGAAGAGGCAGAATGCATTGGCAGAAATATTGTCTGGACCTATAACACCAGTGATGTGTGTGTATTGTGTAGAGAAACATTCAACTCACGTAAAAAAAGGAAACAGAAAACCCTCAAAACTGGACCTAACACTCAGGGTCACAGGATTTGATGAAAAACGTCATACATACATACATATACAACTCATGTGTCTCATGTGTTGTGAGGCCAGGCTAATGACTCCCATTGACTTCACGTCTTTATGCTAAGCTAACAGAAAATGCTTCCCATAGGAACTGAACCACTGGACATACAGAGGTGAAAATGGTGTCCAACATCTTGTCTCAGTTTGGGGAAGTCAGAAAAAGGGTGTTTTCCTGAAAATGTTGGTTCTGTTCCATTTAGGTCAAACAGAGCCAGGGTTGTCAAATTGTGCATGCCGGCTCACTGGAAAGACTAACTTAAAGGTACACTTAAATGGGATGGAACCTAAATTAATGCCATTGTTACAACTGTGTTACTAATGTCAACATAGCTGCTGTAAAAAAAAAAAAAAGATCTATTACATGGTCTCAAATCTGGAACAATTTAACATTATCAAACAGCAGATACTGATGATTAGTTCATGTTTACACACCAAATAATTTTCTAATATCAATAACATGATTTGAATATGCAAACTGCTGCATGTTGATTTGAGAAAACATACAACACATTCTTTACTGCTTTGGCAAAACCAAAAGACTAGACTCAGGAAGACACAGAGACAACAAGAGACAGAGAAACAAAGCCAGAGAGACATTCTGTTCCAGTCATTGTTCTTATAATCCACTGTCTCTTTGATGCATCCAAATATGGCCCTTTAAGTGACATAAACTGAATTGAATTGAGAAACTAATAGAGACCATCAGGGCTGGCTTCAATTCACTTTCACATTCATCTGTTTTTTTTCTCAGAACTCAAATAGTGGAGACCTCTTCACACAGGAAGGTCACCATGTTCAAAGAACCTACTCAAACAGAGTTAGAGCTATTATGACTTACAGTAAGTCAATTTCAGTTTCTATTTATATTTGAATTGGCTGGACTTAACCTGACTTAAGATGAGAAGCTTCTTTATTGTATTAATAATGGTCTCAAAGTGATGTAAGTTAGATGAGGGTCTTTTGAGGAGAACAGCATTAACCCGTTGAAATCTACAAGCAGATTTGTTTGATTCCTTTCGAAAACATTACATATTTAAATAAATAAGTGAAATTAATAAAATTACAGGAAAACTGCTGCAAAATGACCCTAAATATGAGTCATGCTTGATTTCTTTCAAAACCATTAAATATTTTAAAAAAGAAAATTATAGACATTAACACAAAATCAAAAAAAAAAAGAAAAAAAGAAAAAGTTCCGAAAAAAACAATAATACTAAAAAATCATAAAACAACTGCCAGAAAGTTATTAGATAGTTAACAAAAAAAATAAATAAATAAATAAAAAAAAGAAAGAAAACTACATTTATAAGTATTATCAGAATCAGAAATACTTTCAAATTGGAAAATTGGAAAATTGGAAATGTATTATGATTATTTATCTACAATTAAATTACAATAAAAAAATAGGAAAAAAACTAACTAAAACTCTGCCCAAAGGTTGGGCTAGGTTTCACAGAGTTAAAGAATGCTTTTCTGAAAATATGTTATTTGTGTTCATATTGTTAGTTGTCCACATTATGGTAATCACCAACTAGAGGTCACACATGACAGGTGGGGGAGTGGGGAGGGGGGCATGAAAAGAAAGACAAAGGCTTGAGGGGGACGAGCAGATTAAGGTCACAGCAAAGCTCTGTTATTCTCCTGCTGAACTGGTCAGGCAGGCTCAGACACCTCGACAAGATGAGCCTTTGTGTGCTAATATCAGGGACACACACACACACACACACACACACACAGTCTCCACTGACGTATGCTGAAATGACTGTAGAGACTGATGATAAAGAAATTCTACCTTCAATCTTGATTGTTTGTGACAGAGAGAAAGAAAGACAACATTATAGGCAGGTGTATTCATCTTGCCCCAAATCACTCTTACCACGACTCCGGAACTTTACGCCAGAAAAAGGCAAATGAGGGTGAGGGCCAAATTTTAAGCTTAGCTATTTGGCAGTGGGCCACAACATATTCAAAGGCAAGATATTCTCAACATATTCAAAAAACAAACAAAGAAAAACCTGTGATTTACATGATAGGACCATTTAGAGTTATTAAATGCAGTGAAAGAGGTTGTTTTTATTGCAGCCTACTTTTACATGTTATGTGGAAGACACCTACACATCAATGATTTGTGACATTATAATAAATAAATTGTATTATATCAGGCTGACTCCTCTTTTATGCATGACACTTTGCCACCTATCAACAAGGTACAGGCCTAGGCTACTTATTCTAATAATGTCTCCTTGGTCTATGTCTTGGTCTATATTTGAAATAGTTAAGAGTTAAGATAAAGTTAATATACAGGGAATGTTGGGTGAAGCCGATTTGAGGAGGAAGTTAGCCAACTTCCCATTTAGCGAAAGAGAATGTCATTTATTGAACTATTGTGTGTATTCTCATATGACAAGGATCTTTCAGCACCAGGAACTGTCCACAACCAAGTCATTCACTATGAGCATTTCAGCACCCATCATTAATTCAGACCATTTACATGGTAAGCACTCAAAGGGATTAGAGTTGATATTTTGACATGATATATGTGAATGTCAGTTTGAAAAAAAACCCAACAACTTCAAAATCATTTGGGGAGCAAAATAATATTGCTGGGCCTGTGGGCCGGGGGTGTTAATAACTACCTTATACTCTCAACTGAGAACAAGTAAAAACTCCACACCAGAACAAAGATTAAGCGTTGAAATATACACACAAAACATAGTGAAATGCACAGAAGAAATGTATATATATATATATATAGACACCAACAGCAGCTCGGTCAACATCGTGGCTGTCGTCATGAAGGTCAGTGTGAGAACATCAGCCAGTACAGGGATGTCAGCACCGTCTAGGTCAATCAATACAGAGGCTGATGATAGGTTGTCCCTTTAATGAAAGCCAGATCTGGTCCACCTCTGATATCATGGATACCTCCACCAAAGAGGTGAAACCTCTGGTAGGGAGTTATGTCATCACCCTGTCCTGTGTGTCAGTCTGTCACCAGAATAAAGGCCTATTCACACTGGGTCTAATGCCAAGAAACAAGAAAACTATTCACACTGACTACGACACTGATTTTTTTGTCATTCTCAGGAAAAATATCAAAATGAAAGCAAAGAAGCAACCTGTCCACTCCACGTCAAAACTTCTTGTATCTATGTCTGTCTCCATGTCTGATTGGTCGGGGACTTTTCTTTTAGCCTCTAACAAAAAAATAGAAATTAAAAAAATAAATTAATAAATGAATTTCAACATGGACTCTGACAACACAGATCTCGAGATCTGTTCTCTAGAAATTCACTGTTTTTAAATCTTGTCATGCGTGTTTTTTTTTTTTATGCTGACAGTTTAAACTTGTGTGAATATGTCTTAACTTAAAAAGTATTGGATGCATTTATAAGAGTCTTGGTGGTGAGCAAATGAGAAAATGCCTGGGGCTTAACACAAACAGGACCGCTGTTTCCAAATACATCCATGTAATGTCATGAAACCTGACAGGAGGCCTAACTTTCCACACTGACTGACATTGCTGTAAAGGGGTTGGACAAACAGGGCTGTAGATTCCAAACACACCCACATAACACCACAAAACACAGCAGGGAGGCTGGTCATGGGCCAAAAAAGATGTGGTTACCTTTTCGGTCCAATGGGCAATGGTTTAGTAGTAGTAGTATTAGCAGCAGCAGTTGTATTACTGTTATTTTAATTATTGTTATTACTATCCTGTGTTCCCGTGAACAGTCCCATGATGGTCTACATGTTGTTTCCTGACCTAGGAAGAATCACATTCTGGGGGAAATACCTAAAACTTGGAGCTGTTAAGTATTCGGTAAAATTTAAATATAAAAACTGATACCAACTTTCAGCAATGTATGTATAAACCCACAAAGGTCAACACCACGTAAGCCCTGCTGTTAGTTATGTGTAAACTGAGGGAAGTAGTCAACAGTATATAATAAAGAGGTTGGTGTTGAATAGAAGCTCCTGGGTGGCTCTGATCTAATGCATTTGTTTCCCTGTGTGCATGCATGTAGTCTCTCTCTCTCTCTCTCTCTCTCTCTGTCTCTCTCTCTCTCTCTCTCACACACACACACACACACACACACACACACACACACAGAGTTCCATAAGTCCTTAAACACAGCAAAAGAACAAATTTGCGACTGTCTCACTGCACCCTTTCTCTCTCTCTCTTTGTCTCTCTGCCTCTCTGTGTGTGCCTCTGTAAGCAAGCTCTTTGCTTTCCAGCTTGCAGAGGTTAACACTTCACATGCTGGTTCTCCACTAGGTGGTCACACAAGCTCAGCCCACTCAGTTTATTAGAATAACTCAAACTGTAAAGATTTTACACTGTATACAACTTGACAAAATTTAATTCTCTAAGTGTCCTTAAAACCTTTCTGGAGGACTTCTTACACCACATGGACAGCTGGACGATCTCTCCACAGAAAGCTTTCACTTTTTTCATAACAGGCTTTACTTGTGTGTGTGCTGGCATCATACTGATATGGGGATACACAAGGGTATCACATCACCACAGCTAACACGTCCGTTTTTATCTTAAGTGTAAGTTATGATATAAGGTTTTGTAGTCTTAATAACTTTGTAAAATGCCAAACAAAATGACCTTGTCACAGATGACAATGCCATCATTCTTCTACTTGAAAAAGGTGGAAGCTTCTGTAGCCTCGGGGGGACACGTTTGGAAAGGGGACGGATGGGGGGTACTGCCGCACTAAGGGGGAACTGGGGTTTGTGTGTGTGCCTGTGTGTGTATTGGGGCGGGGTTTATCATTTGATTTTGTCTTTGCAGCCCAGTAGCATGCACTGTATGGACCAGTACTGTATTGCGTCCCAGCCGCTGACAATCACCGTTGTAGGTGACAGAAATATTACTCTTTGTAACTTTGTAACTCACTGTATCTCATTCTTTATTTATACAACAATATCTATGTGACTTCCTTCGCTTCTTATAGTTAACCGCTACAAACATACACACACACACACACAGACAAGGCAGACAGACATTTGGCTTGTTGTCAGCCCCTTCTGAGATAAATGCCTTAAGAGAAAATCAATGTGCCCCTCTCTCCCTGCTGGGTATTTGCAGGTTTCAGTAAGTTAAATTTAAGACTCTGAATCACCTTTTTCAAACTGCTCAGTGTCAAATTTAAG